>NC_137542.1:73960049-75400049 GCF_963082525.1 Nesoenas mayeri
TTTTACGTGTTTAGTGACAGAATGTATAGACTTTATGTCTGGATGTAGGGATGGAAAGTAAATTCCAATATACTTTGAAGTTGGTTATAGTAGCGTTGCAGTGGTTCCTCCATCTGCAGCAGTGCAAAACTGTGCTTCTCTTTCCTTACACTCTTCCAGGATAAAGGGCTATACGTTTTTCCTACCAATATCTGTTTGCATCATAAAATGATCCATAGACTACTTCTTTCTCAGAGCTAAAATTCTCCAGCTAAGAAAAACTGATGAAAAGGATGTCTTGGCTAGTTCCTTGGCATACTAATGGCACAAGGACTACAGTAGCCATTGACTACAGAACATGACAAAGCAAATGACATTGTCTGGACTTCCAAGAAGTTATTGGAAAGAGGACAAAACTTTGGCCCACTTTTGGTGTTTAGCTCAGGGCTAATACTGGTGAGATCTGCAATCAACAAAGTGGATGAAGTGAAATGCCTAAGTTGACCAAACTCAGAGGAGCAATAGATGTTGAACAAAATAACCTTCAGTCTGGATTCACTCACACAGTCCTATGGAAGGAAAACACCTTAGTTTCCAAAAAGGTGTGATGTCATGAGCAGGCAGATGTTTGGCTTGAAAATAACACATACTTTTGATTCAGAACAATGTTCCCAGTGATACCTTTTGTCCAGTTCCTACGACAACTGTTGGAGGCTGATGCTCATTTATCTGACCCAAAAAAAATACCTTGGATACATCAAAGAAAGATCAGTTTGGAGATACTCTGAGAGGTACCCTGATTTTACACTTTTCCTTATCATTTGGTACCACTCAGTGTGAAAGTCAGGAGACTAATAACAATAGAACTTTGATGTGGCTCAGTTTGGCCATTATGATTTTGCTCTCTCCTGTCTCAAAAGTGCCCCAAATTCTTATTTGAAATGAATTTTACAGTGTGTGACTCTGCACTGTTGATCTATAGCCTGGAAATAGGGATGCGTTTGATAATTTAGATTAGTAGGTCACAATCTTGGGCTGCAAAATCAGTAGCAGAAAGTTGATTTCTATGCAATGTGCAAGCTCTGAAGCGCTAGGTGGGTATTATTTGAGTAGTACAGAAAATAGGGTATTTTCCAACCACAGAAAGTGACCAATACTTCACCTCCTCAGTTCCCAACCAGCTGACAAGACTCTTGTCCTGGCGAGATTTGTGTTTCCACTGACACTGCTCCAGCAAGTACAAGTCTCACAGAATCACAGAATGTCAGGGATTGGAAGGAACCTTGAAAGATCATCCAGTCCAATCCCCCCGCCAGAGCAGGAACACCCAGATGAGGATACACAAGAAGGTGTCCAGGCAGGTCTTGAATGCCTCCAGAGTAGGAGACTCCACAACCTCCCTGGGCAGCCTAGTTCAGGCTCTGGCACCCTCACTGAGAAGAAGTTTCTTCTCAAATTTAAGTGGAACCTCTTGTGTTCCAGTTTGTACCCATTACTCCTTGTCCTATCATTGGTTGTTACCGAGAAGAGCCTGGCTCCATCCTCATGACACTCACCCTTTATATATCTGTAAACATTAATGAGGTCACCTCTCAGTCTCCTCCAAGCTAAAGAGACCCAACTCCCTCAGCCTTTCCTCATATGGAAAATGCTCCACTTCCTTAATCATTTTTGTTGCCCTATGCTGGACTCTCTCCAGCAGTTCCCTGTCCTTCTGAAACTGATGGGCCCAGAACTGGACACGATATTCCAGGTGTGGTCTCACCAGGGCAGAGTAGAGGGGAAGAAGAACCTCTAAGTCTGACAGAACCATTTCCACAGCTGCTCTGCAGGACCAGGGCTTCCTTCTGCCTGCTACCTGCAGCATGTGAAATGGCTAAGGAACCCCAGATGAGGAAGCATTTTGATTGTTGCTGTGAAGTACAAAGGAATGCTAGAATTTTTTTTCCTGTGTTTGGGTAAAAGGGGAAAATTCAACTCAAATGCTTTTGACTCCTGCAAGATTTATAGTGACTCAGCTCAGAAAGGCAGATTTTTCTGCCACCTTCAGTCAACTCTCTAAGTCCTCTCTAGACTTGAGAGTATTCAGAAGCTGTTTTACCACAGTGAAGAGACCTGTAGTGTCCTTTTGCCCTCTGATCACCATTTTGTGAGACAGGTACCCTGTGTGCCATGAAATGTACTTACATTTCTTGTCCTAAATCCATTATCACACCAAATTCCAACCCAGAAAAAATCATTCACATTCTCCCTCTACAGAAAAGGATATTGGTTGCAGAGAGATAAACAAATCAAACAGCTAGATGCCAATCCTTCACTAGATCTGATTTCTTCACTTTAGGTAAATACAGACTTTATTGAATGACAGATGGTCAGTGGCAGTGGGTCCTCAGACGGTGTCAGTCTTGGTCAAGTGAGGATAATAAATGCATCAGACACTGATATGAACAGTAGAATTAGCAGAGAGAGGTGGAGGAAGGATGTGTGAGTGTCAGAACTACTGCTGGAGTGGCTTGGCAGACATAGCCTTGGTTCCTGGATTTTTTCTGAGGGTCCTCTCCATGACCTCCTCATGAAGTAAGGCATTCAGCTCCTTGACTTTTGTCACTACATTATCATTATTTAATCAGTTAGGCATTTCCTATATGCAATGAAGAGACAAGAAGATCTAGAGGACAATCTACCTTATGCAAATATAAATGTAGTTGATCAGCTCATGGAGATATCTTCACTCCATTGATTATAGAGGAAAATTCAATGATTGCTCAGACAGATCAGCTCAGTTTTAGGTGGATGAAATTAAGACCAACAGTTATTCTTACCCTCCTCCTTTGGTTTCCCTGTTACTCAGATGAGAATAGCACAGAGAAGAAATGAGACAATAAGCACTAAAAAATGAAGATAGATATGTATGTAAGGGCTTGTTGATGTGGAAAAGACCTACCATCCTTCTCCAGTGCCTGACTATGGAGCAGGATACAACATAAGCATTGTTATTCACACTTGTTCTTGAGGCTAAGTGTACTGCTTAGTCTCTCTTGTTTAAACGTTGCAGCCACAAAATGAGCTAATAAATTTCTGGCTGACAAGCCTGACAGAGCAATAAGTAAAAACAGGAAAGCATCTATTACATATTACCCTGCATTTATCAACTCTCCCTTCAAAAGGGGAAATAACACAAGGCAAATTGTGGGAAGTTTTTTTTATCTGCTAGAAAAATATGCCCTGTGTCCCAGTCAAAAAACAAGCTGTTGTGAGGTAACCACATTATTTAAAGACACAGGTCAAACAGGAAGAGGCAAACCAAACAAGCATGGCTTGAAAATTTCCCACAAGTGAACTCCGACAGTCGGAGCACAGTGATAGACTTGCTGACAGAGCCTGGGCTGCAGGCAAACCATAGGCTTTTCCAGGGCCAGAGAGTTGGGAAGGGGAATGAAAGGGAGTCTCTGCTTTGAATATTTGTCTGTATCTATATATTACTACCATTTTTAAAGCCAAAACATTACTTCGGCAACTGAGATTTCATCCCAGCCTCCAAGGTGCAGTCACTTCTAAACATCAAGGTGTGTCCGAGGTACCACCAGTTACCAATGCAAGAAACCATGGACAGATTTTCTTAGTGTGGGCACACACATTTAAGCCACACTCCTTTGTAGCACTTCAGTCCATGCATAACTTTAAGTAGGCGGGAATTTAAAACTGAAGACCACTTAGGACTACTGCTTTGATCACTGTGAGCATGAAATCTGGTTAAATGGGCTATGTGGAAAACCTGTTGGCTGGAGCCATCAAACCATGTAACGTGAACCCTGCCTCTGAGAAATTTAGTCTTGGAAAAGGTGCCTGTGTAGCTAACCTGCTATTGTGATGGCACCACTTTTCACTCCACAATCTGTTTGCAGGGTGACTACAGAGCTCATATTTGAAATCACACTCCTTTTTTTGCAATGCTTAGAGTTATTTTTTTCCTTTCCAAAACCCAGTTCTCAGAATAGAAATATAAATAAGTATGACTGAAGCTGACAAGCACTAGCACTTTGGATTTTTGTTTGCTTTCTCTTACACAAAGACACTGCTTTGCAAATTCCAAAGATTTGCAAACGTTTCCTGATGAATCATCCCTATCCAAAAGAATACAATATTTCAAAGTGTCTTCTATAGCAGCATAGTTGCCAGTTCACTTGTTAGATATTTTCCTACATGCACAAGCTTTCTCAAAGGATATATTCTAGCACATCATATTTAAAGTGAATTAAAACAATAGTTTATTAAATTTGTAGGCTTTCAGGTCAGAAAGGGCTACTATAATAATGAAGGTTAACCTGTGACATGAGCTTATCTACCCATATAACATTATGCAGAGATTGCTGAGTTAGATGAGAAAAACTCTTCCCACCTGTGAAAAGGAAAAAAAAAAAAAAGAAATTAGTAACTTGTCAGTATGGTATAACTCATATGAAAGAAGCAATCTTGAATTTAGAGAATAAAATTATAGGACAGGAATTAATTATTTGCAAATAACTTTATTTCAATAATTCAGACTAAAATAAATTCCCAACCAAATGTCAAATTTCAGACCAAATTCCGTTTTGTATTCCCCTTTTACTTCCAATTTGATATCACCATAATTAAAAAAAAAGTCTTTTCAAATTATTTCAAAGAACACAGTCCCTCACAGTACACATCCCAGTTCTGTAAAACAATTAATATAAACCAAAGAAACAAACAGGTGTGCCTGATTACTAAATTCTATTTTGAAAAAGACACTGGAAATCTGAGTTTATTTTAGAACTGATTTTGCTAACAAATGATTTTATAAGTGTATTCATTTCCAGGGAGCATTCCCTGTGCTTTGCTTCTAAACAGAACTAAAGCCATGCAACGAAGAGCAAAAGATCATCGACCTCTTGACATAAATTACTTTGCTGACAATTCTCTTAGTGTATGTTTTCACATTTGTCTGGCTGCTCTGACAAGACGAATTGTCTTGTAGGACCAAATTAATACACAGGGAGGCTTTGCCACTAAAGAAATACGAGCTGGTTTCTTTTATTATGACTGGCAAGAGATCTGCATTTGCAGTACAAACAGCTACAGTGTCCTCTGAGCTAATATTCTTGTGGCACATGGCTAATTCTTAGTAATCTGGATCCTGAAACTGGGGCAAGGCATTTATTTAAATCCTCAGGGAAGAAACTACTTTAAATTCAGGTGCTTAATGGTAGAACCATGTGTAAACAGGAATGCACCACATACATTCATCCTGCTATTAAAGCAACACATTAAAAGGAAAGGAATGAGGAAAGAAAGTCATAAGAAACCTCAAGAATTTTCATCTTACTAAAAATTCAAATGTTGTGGATGATGTTACATACGATGAGAATTTTACCCTTGAATCCAAGTGGACGCTAAAACACTTCTCAGGGGAGAATCTGAACTCCGATCCTGATGTTAAGAAGGCAGAATAAAACAAATAATCTACCTCCACTCTGACCCTGGCTCAGAAGGGATGTAAACACATGCTACACTCTCCCTGGGTGCACTCAGTGCCTTTGCTGCATGCTTTCCTGCCAGCTCCTGCAGAGAAACACACAGGCAGAAAGTCAGAAACCGCAGAATAACATGCCTGGAGCAGAGCTGGCTTCCCTGCAATCAGATGGGAAGAAGGTAGGTTAATTAATAGTCAAGAGCTATAAGAAAACAAGATGCATCAGTTAGACCCAAATAAAAATATGTTGGAATTCTGATTAATCCCAGCCTGCGCAACGTGCCAAATTTTTCAGCAGCAGTGGAAAAGCACATAAGCATTTGTACAGTTGTTAATGTTGTTTGAATCCAAGTCTCAGTGATTCAGCTGGTATGAGCTGCTTTAGTGAGTGGATATCATAGATTCAGAAACTTTGGAGAAAAACTGCTGGGACAGATTTGATAACAACAGATTAGCTTAAATAATGACTCTGCTGACTCTGATTAGAGGTGAAGCTGTGTCCAGACAGAGCAAATCTCTACTTTCTTTTTCACTAGTTTCATTGCTTCCTTCTCCTTCTGAGGGAGGAAAAACAAGACAAAAATATTTTTTTCATGGTATTTTGGTACTTCTGTTTCCTGTTGTGGCCAGAACCTAGAAGTTAAGAACCTTGTGACTGAAACAATTGAAGTAGCACTGGAAAATTCAAACAGGAAGCAAGATGTAATTTTTTAAACAGTGAGGGCAATTCATCACTGGAACAGCTTTGCCAATGGTTATGGTGGATTTACCATCATACAAGTCTTTAAATCTAGCCTGTCTTTCCTTCTAAGTGTGATTGCTCTACTTTAAGGTATTGGTTTTAACACAGGAAACACTGTGTAAAATATTCTGGTTTAACTAGATTGTTGCAATGATCATCCTTGTTCTTAATGCTGTGAAAATCTTTACAAGATGAGTTTTGGGACACATTCTTTCGTAAACTGGAGTGAATGTCTGGAATGTAGAGAAGAAAGGTGAGTATGCCCCAGACTTACAGTGTCTTCACTACTAGGGTGCTCCAGTGAAATGACAACCACCAAGATTCAAGTCTTTTCCTCAGGTACAGGTAGGGACTGAAAAGAGTTCAGCTACTAAATGAGCATCCTTACCTGTGTTCAACCTACTGGATTTATGGACACCTTTGTCCAGTTGCCCAGGCTGACACTCTGACTTCAGGAGAGAGTTATATTAGGAAATGCTGAATAAAAATAGACTTTGCTTTCAGATCCCAAGTAAGGTGCCTGGCTGTTTACCTATCCTTAAGATCAGTATTAACTCCTCTCTAGGGCATTAGCTGGGGTTAGTTTAGGCCGCTGTTCGCTGGTGGCTGCAATTGCTTTCATAGGCATCCCTTTTATCAGTACCTGATAGCAGGGTCATGAGCTTCCAAGTCATGGTTGGATGTCTTACAGGGCACAGAACCTTGGATGAATGTTGTTGTTTTGAACTTCTATGTGAATAATCACTGGAACTATAGTTTTGTAGCCAATTATTTCAATAGCTGTTCGGTGTCTAGACACCTTTCACACTCTGTGACTTAAAAGCCATAGAATTGTATCTTCTGGCTTACAAAATATTAACTTATATCTGGTGATAATCTGATTTCTTTGGGTTGAGAGGAATCAATTTGAGGTAAATATCTGCAAATTCATATAGAGTTTGCACGAACTGAAAATCTATAGCTAGTTTATTGTGAATCAAAAATATGTTTGGGCAGAAAGCCTCCCTAGGTCTTAAAGGCAGTTCCAGTAAAGAAACACACACCTACATAAAAGCACCCACACACACATACAAAGTAATAGAGGAAGCAAAAACTTTCAGTTTCACTTGAAACAGCAATGCCTGTTTCTATTCTCAGGAGAAAAAAGAGAAAAAAAAAAAAAAAGTTTTGTGCTTCTTCATGGAAACATCTGGGTGAAAGAGAACAGGAGTTGTAAACAGAAGCCGAAAGAACAACTCATATCACATGGTTTTGATGTGAATGTTTTTGACAGATTTATCCTACTTGCAGTTCTGGAGGAGAAGGGTTATATGTATGCCAAGTTTAAAAAAAAAAAACAGATAAAAAAGCAGTAAGAGACCTTTCTTTTTAGAAAGAGGCGTCCTCACTTAAAGATTCTAAATTGAGTTTCTGAGCATAGCAAATTAGCTGTAAATGCAATTTTATGGTTGTTCTAGGGATAAAATGTGGGTGGAGCAGGCTGTAAGAAGAGAGAAAATAGGCAAATTGAGAAATAAAGACACAGACTAGTTGTAACGGCAGCTGAAGAGCCCTAAAGTAAAAGTTTCCTCTCATCTTGCTAACCTTGTATAAAGACAAAACATTTATTTTCTACCAAGACTTTATTTGTGGCTGAATAGTTTTTTTCTACCAGGTTTGAAGCCAAACATTTTTGTGAATACTCAGACCAAAAATATGTGCCAAATGCACACAGAACTTCAAAGTTTTCTGACATTATTTACATAAAAAATATGTAGTATCTATTTCAGTGGTATCTAAACAGCAACCTAAGAGCAGAAATAAAAATATAGTAGTGGCACATGAGGAAAGAGCTGTTTTCATACTTACTAAGGTGAATAAATCAGTGGACAGCATTGTAAACTAGTGTTGTCCACCTGTCTATAATCCAGGTTTCAAAATCCATGGTATTCTTCATAGCTTTTCAGCTAGCTTGAGCAAAAGACACAGTCTTCACCTTTACCATGAAATTAAAAAAGCGTATAAGATGTAAAGCCACTTAACTGGTAACCCTCTTTTGGCTCAGCTTTGGACCACAACAATGAATTCTTTCCAAGACAATTCTGCAAGATGGAGATCTACCTGTAAGCAGAAATATGGATGTGAACCAGTCACTTCCATACAGTCCCTGGGCCAGAAACTGGTCCTTGACTTCTTTTGTTTGGGAGCACAGACATTTCAATAACTCACTCGGGTATGAATAGCTCTCAGTATCTTTATTAAATACGTTTTCTTGCATACTTTCTGTTTAGAACTGCCTTTTCATTACAAAGAAAAAAAAATGAATTCTTATAAAAGATCTCCAAAGAAGCTGAAGGTTAGTGTGATAAGAAGTCTTAGTAAGAGCACTCATTAAAAGGAAACACAGTAGAATGACACAGAGAACTTAGTGGAGGGGTATAATAGCTAGTGTCAGAGATGGAAATGAGGAGAGAGGGATAAATAAAAGGAGACAGCAGGAAAAAGTCAAACCTCTGACTCCAGAAACCATTTAGGAATGTGTTTTTCTTGGGAGTGTAATAAGACCAGCATTTCTTCCAAAGAAAGTTTCTTCCAAATAGTGGAGCAACCTGGGAGAGCCACGTCCAAATGTAAATACTTACAGGTGATTTAGGTATCTGAGGCTAATCCAGGTGAGTCAAACCACTTCTTTTCTTAGGCTTCCCTCATGAATCAAGGAGTGTGAAAGATATCTGGAGTGCCAGAATTTGAATCATACTCCAGAGACACTTGTCTCTTTTTATCGTTCATATGGAGGTCTGGTGGTGACTATTCTCTGGCCTTTGGAGCTACCCTTTGATGACGAGAACAATATCACTTCTTCCAGAAGGTATTTCTGGGAGGAAATCTGCAGTAGGTTTAGGGGAGAACTGGGAGCGTATTTTTTTATCTGAAAACTGCAGAGCAGGGGCCTTGATTCGCTTTATTTAAATGTATTAGACATAGTCATTCTGGATGTCAGCAGACTGAAACATATTTCTGAAAGGTAACTCAGGTCACAGGGCTTCTGCATGGTGGATGTATTTTGAGGCCTAAGGAAAGGTATACACCAGAGAAAAAAGTGTCTGAAACACTCCTTGAATCCCAGCTTCATGTGTGCCATGTGCAGAATAAGGCTGTGTAGCGTGTCATTGGGGCAAAGCACTCTGTAGAAAATCGTTTTTAACAGCCAAAAAGGTGAAACAAAACCCTTGGACAACTCTATCTTACTCTGTAACAAATAACAAAACAGCAAGGGTGCATGTTTCTAGTTTCTGACTTTCAGTATGATGGTGCCTCTTTATATCTGGGATGTAATCCAGAGAAAACAGAAGGAAAAAATTACTCTATTACACTTACAAAAAGGTGTCTTAGGAATATTAATCATTAAATAAACAGCAGCAAGCGTTGGATTTTACTAGAGAAGGGAAAGCAGTCCCACCTGTTACTATTTAGTTCACAAGTTAGCATTTGCTCTGTGGAAAATATTGCAAAGTATGTGTGTGCACGTGTGGATATAGGTGTGCACATGTGGACATATATGTGTATTAAAATATATTTTTAAATTAATAAAATAATCTATATAAATGCATACTGAACACATAATGATGATATGTAATGTCTGGTATTATTGTGAGATTACTGGATTATATTATTGTATAATATTAACACTGTAATAATGTATGTCATATTAATATAATAAAAATGTTTTAACTATAAATGCCTATTTTAAAGCAAAGCATGCATGCCAAAAGAAAACAGACCAGTAATGCCAGACACAATTTAAAATGCTAAAAACCAGAAGATTCAGTCTCCTCATTATACTTGGGGTCTTATGACCTGGTTACGTGCAAGTGAGTGAAAATTCAAGTCTCTTGACATTTCTTTGCAAAAGAAATCAAGGCTGGAGGCTACTGTTCTCTTCTCCTAAGTAGCAAGTGATCAGACAAAAGGAAATGGCCTCAAGTTGAGCCAAAGGAGGATTAGGTTGGGTGTTAGGAAAAAAAATTCTTCATGGAAAGCGTTGTCAGGCGTTGGAACAGGCTGCCCAGGGAAATGGAGGAGTCATCATCCCTGGAAGGGTTTAAAAGGCTTTTAGATGAGGTTCTTAGGGACGTGATTTAGAGTTAGCTTATGTTTGGACTCGATTATTCTAAGGGTCTCTTCCAACTGAAATGATTCTATGATTCCATGAAAGCTGTGTTTTCCAGTGGAAAAAATATAGAATAAATGAAAAATTAAATTTATAAACTATCAATAGGTGGCAGAATTGGAATCTGGAGTTTTCTATTCCATCTCATAACATGACACAGATTCATTTTCTGCAGGCTGTCCCTTCACGTGTCAGCTGAATTTCCATATTGCTATGGCCACAATGTCTGAGCTCAGGGTGACACCTCTGCTCTATCTTGCAAATTTCCTTGGCTCCCAGCAGAAAAGAGCAAACAAAGAGGAGAGGGAGAGGGAGAGGGAGAGGGAGAGGGAGAGGGAGAGGGAGAGGGAGAGAGAGAGGGAGAGGGAGAGGGAGAGGAGAGGGAGAGGGAGAGGGAGAGGGAGAGGGAGCGGGAGAGGGAGAGGGAGAGGGAGAGAGAGAGGGAGAGGGAGAGAGAGAGGGAGAGGCGAGGCGAAGAAGAGGCGAAGAAGAGGCGGGGCGAGGCGAGGCGAGGCGAGGCGAGGCGAGGCGAGGCGAGGCGAGACGAGACGAGACGAGACGAGACGAGACGAGACGAGACGAGACGAGACGAGACGAGACGAGACGAGACGAGAAGAGAAGAGAAAATTGAAAATCGCCCAGTCCAATTGCCTGACTAATTCAGGACTGATCAAAAATTAAAGAATGTTTTCAAAGGCATTGTCCAAATGCTTCTTAAACACTGGCAGTCTTGTGTCATTGACCACCTGTCTATGAAGCCTGTTCCAGTGTTTGACCACCCTCTCAGTAGAGAAATGTTTCCTAATGTCCAGTCTGAACCTGCCCTGGAGTAACTTTGAACCATGAGCTTTAGCCATCTGAGAGTGAGCTATCCATGTTAAGCTAACCAAAGCTTCCAGTTGGTTTCCTGAGATGCTCAAAGAATCCTGAGTAGGACTGCATCATTTTGTGCACCCAACCTCCCCAGTTCTAAGTTAACAAAGAAAAATATTTAATGCAAATGACTAAAGGTAAACATGGGTTCTTTTCTAGGGCTGAAATACAAGAGCCAATTCCTTGCTAAAAGGAATTGAGAAACCTTTTTACCTACGCATGGGGGAGAAACGTGTCTAGAAAAAGAAAAAGTGAGATATTATGCAGTTAGAGGGCAAATCCTATTTTTTTCATAATGACTTGCTGCTCCTGTAGATATTAATAATTGCTTCATTCTAAATCTCAGCCATCCAAGGGTTAACATCACTTCTCTCCACCTTCCTTTACAACTTAAAATTTAGGAACATGTGCAGACTTATGCATGCAACAAACAAAGCCATGGCTTACATTATAATCTCCTCAGGGATGGCCAACTGGGAAACACAAATTTAGCAGTGTACTTCTGGCTTTTTTACGTAGTGTAATGCCATTAAATTCGACATCATGTAGACAATGAACATTACAACAAAATACTGATGCTGTTTATTAGATGCTTGACTTTTTTTTGAGAGAAAGCACATGTCACATTTGTTTCAGACAACCGCATCGGGGTCCCACAGCTCTGATTAAATATGTATCCTTTGTTCAGCTGCATCAGAATCAGTTTTGGCCTACAAACGCATTTTATTAATATTTTAAATAGGAAAACAACAAAGAGAGGAGAAATTAACAGTTGCTGAACTTCTCCAATTACCGCTAATCACATTTACACCCTGGGGTTCGCAGAATTAGAAATCAATTGGTGGCTTCCCCTTTCTACAGCAGGCAGTAAATGTGACAATATAGGAAAAGGACTAGAAGACATCTCAATTCAGCTGGATCCCCTTGTAAATATCCTCAGGGGAATTTATTACTTTGGTGTTTGATGTGACACAAAGATTACATGGCATCATCTACTAAAATTCTAAAGCATTATGTGTGATTGATATTGAAAAAAAAAAAAAAAAAAGAGTAGTATCATTCTTTTTTATGTATAAATGTATTTTTCTTTCCATTGACACTGAGGCATTCAAAAATTACATCCCAAGCAAAAGTCTGCAGTGAAATCTTGCTGGAACATTTGATGGTAAACTACTTTTTCCTTTCATCATTGTGAAAAATGAGTTCTAAGAAAGCACTGTTCCAAGTATGATGCTCTCTGATTTGTGTTATGAAGGGGAGACACTTTTCCCAACATCTGATGGTAATTTAGCCAAACTAAATTGGTAAGAGAGTTACTGTCAGCGTCACTTAGTATGATCTCTAATTGAAGAGTTTCTTCTTAAGTGTTTAGATAAACTCAAATTGGCCATGTACATGTTTTGAACATCATAAATGATGAACCAGCAGGGTCAAGAAGTCCAAAGCTGCTTATGATTCCTTAATCTGGGAAAAGCCTTAGCAGGGGGCTGTCAAAGCACATTTTGCAATGAGTGCATGTATACGCACATGTGCTTATAAACACATGGCTGCAGAGCTAAGCTGGTATCTACTGTTTCTAATTGAAGGTGGAAAGAAAAAAGATCATCTGAGCAGAAATCAGTACTTGGGGAGAGAAAATAACCCTGTGGACAGTTCCTTGAACAAGCAAGCAGGAGGCAGGAGAATAAATTAATGTGTGTAGCAAAAGGCTGATATGGAAGAAAACACTCATCCAGCTGAGCTTTTTGATTTTTCAAAACAGATCTGAAAGTCCTGTTTTCTAAGATAATACACAGTCTGAAAGGTTTTTACAGAGTTTATCTGTGCATGTGTTTTTACTCTTTATCAAAACCAAGAAGCAGAATGAAGTGAAAAACAATGATGAGATGAGGAGAAACAATGAGTCTATCACAACTTTCTAATCTTGAAGATCAGTTAATGTTTGTGGTAAATTTAAGGAAAAACAAAAACAAACAAACACACAAAAAAAACCCAGGCAACTTCTTTGTTCATTTGAGCAATTTCATCTTTTGCTCAAGAATAATACACTTCATTGTAGACCTTCTCTTACACTATTCCATGAATATATCTGTTGACAAAATTCAAAGGATTTACTCAGCAAATGATCTCATGAAGTATTCAACCAATTACATATTTTTAATACTATTTATCTAAAAATTTCTCAATGAGCAGCAGTGGCATCTCCAATAAAATAACATATATGACAGATATTCCTCTGCAATTTAAACAACACTTTTTAAACAGGAATGTTCTTGTTTTGAAGGCCAAGATTTTATGTGATCCCTTAAAAAAATAGACAACTGACTTTTGTGAACTCAGAGAATTTCAGAAAAGCAAAAATTTCATCATCAGGCTTATTTTCTTGCATCAAACAATTCCTTTTTCCTCCTATATTACAAAAAATAGCAGGTTTTTGCCATTAAGAACAAAATGAAATTGTTAAAAAATATTTTACCTGACTTTTTAATAGTAATTGAATTTATCGTCACTGATGTTCTCATGTTTAAAGACTATATATTGGATTCATTGTAGCACTTTAATTACATGCATAGTTACATAGATTTTACTTTTAATCTTGTGCAAAGAATAAATAAATCTCAGAGAAACTGCTAAATAGTTTAAAGTCTATGTGATTGAAAGTTCAGATGTTTACTCAAACCTAATAGATAGGACAGTTGTGGTTTGATCCTTATAATGTCATCTCTTTATGTGTCTGATTATATTTTTTCAATTGAGTCTCTTTCATACTGTCTGTGAGTCAAGCATGCCACCTAAAATTCAGGTATAAGCCATTCTAACAATACTGAAATTAAAAATACTAAAGGAATAGTTGTTTCCCATATAACAAAACAATGAGGAAATAGGGGTGCTTTGCAAAGTATATCTGTTTGTCAGCCCACATTAGTTATGTCTTTTGTTCTTGAAAGAGGTGGCACATTCCACCTGAAAATTTGGACCAAACGCTGTAAATACTTTGCCTATATTTGTTGAAGTCTTCATGGACCTTTCTGAGCCTGTCAGCAAATCTAACATTAGCATGAGATTTCTTAACATAATTTTCATTTTCTGAGAAACATGTTGCCAACTGAATCTGCTTGTCTGATAATGACAAAAGAGAAATTTTCATTTTTTAAATTGCCAGTTCAAATCTTCCTCATATCTGCACTGTGTTTGTTTCATCAGCCTAGATGAAACTGAGATGTCTGCTACTTCTAGCAATTCATTATCTTGTGGCCTTGTCTTAAGGTGAGAAAATGTCACTACAGTCATCACTGGCCAGGGGTTTGCTTTCTGATTCAACAGCATGGTACAGGCTCATGTGCTCGGGAGAGTGAGTGACTGGGCAGATCACACTTTTTGCCATTTTTGCAAATTTTAGAGAGAGTTCTGGATGCATGATATGATATACATTTGATTTATGCTAATCATTAAGAAGATTTATCTTGCTGTTTTGCACAGCAGCTAAACACCTAAACCTAGTGCTTTACAAAACAAATAAATAAGATGAGGACAAGTGTGGGACAAACTCCTGCTTCTACCCCAGTAGCTGTATGAAGTATTGCTTATAAGCTGGGATTCATCATTCAACTTTGGATTCAATATCGAATTTTCTAATTCAGATTTTGACATCTAGGTTCCCTCTGTCATCACTGGAGAAAAATACATCCAAAATCTCACAGATATCTCGTTGGAATGGAATAAACTGATCTATAAGTGTGGTTCTAGATGTTGAAAGATGAGATGAAATGAAGCAACATCATGCAAGTACAAGGGTTTTTTTTCTTGAATTTCTGTCTTATATGAATCATTACTAGTATTGACACTGGAAGCATACCCTGCATCATGTCTGAGAGCAGTGAGACATTTGGCTGTTCTTACCCAGGAACAGGACCTCTCCAATCAGCAGCCAATTGTCAAAACAAAACCTTTGAATTCATGGGTCTGATCCTGGCAACTGGCAAAAATTTGAATGAGCTCACAAACCCTGTGGGAGGAACACTCTTTCACAAAGCTTGGGTTGATGCCATAGAGGACCATAGACCTGATGACTTTGTTTTGTTAATGACCCTACTATTCTCTCAGGAGCAATATTAGTGAGTATTATGAGTCAATGCTTTCTAGTAGTAGCTGTGTTATTTATATTTTGGATTAGAGCAATGAAATGGTAAAAACTTTAAACTTCAGCTAAGAAAGCAGAGAGCTGGTGTGAAAAGTTTTTTACCCAAAATAAACTTTTATTTTTAATCACGTTACTATCAATACAAGACAGTGTGTTGTTCACAATGAGTGTGCCTCTAATACAGCATATCCTGTTTGTGATATTGTGTCCTTGACGAGACCTGATGCCTTGGCAGGATTCTGCTGCTGTTTTTATAGAAGGTTCCAGAATGGTCAATAAATAAAACTAACTATTCTCCACACATATTAAACTGGAAGATTTTATAGACAGTAACTTCACACATAATCAGAGCTAGGTCACTGCATTAAGTACCAATAATTCCTCTTTTCAAATCATCTGAGTCAAGTTTCCATTATTATGATAGACATCTCCTTCCTCCCCTTTGCAGCTTTTTCCAGTACTACCTACTTTGAGAGAGTACTTGGAGGCACAGAGGATGTATGCATACTAAGTGACAGAGTGAAATATGGGTACATCCACACCAGCGCCAAGCTTAGCAAACACATTCTTGGGGGTAAAGAAGCTCCATGAGCTTGTCCCAGAACTGTCTAATTGAGTGATTAGAGATATATTTTAACATTTATGATTTAAATGCGGCCACCTTCTGTATTTGTTCTGCGTTGCATGAGCTAGATGGCACATTAAAAGATAAAATCCACATCCTAATTGTCTCACAGTCAAAACAAATAGGTCACTTGCAGGATAATTCAGTACCTTGCCCTCTTCCCTTTGCCTAGGCAACCTTCTGTTTTCCTCTAGTAAACTGGGAACAGATTTTCTGCTTGGCTAATTAGCTTCAAACTGCCTTCTACCACCGCATCTTCAAGCTTGTCCCTTAGATATTATGTGCATGTTAGTGAGATAATGAGAACAGATTTCAAATTCTCTGCATTTTCCAGGTGGAAGAACTGAGACAGGGCAATGTTAAGGTTAGGATTTGACTTACCTAGCTTTAAAACTCTCAGAGTTAGATCCCCGAGCTAATAATTTTAGGTTTTATTCGTAAAGCAGCTACAGAAGGAAATTTTTCGACCTACCTTATGGTGAGACGAACTGTCTTCCCCTACTTTTATTAATTACAAAAATCTATCATTGTTAGAGTGTAAATACACACCTTTACTGTAGGTAGATTAAAATGTCTTCAAAGCAAGTGTGAAACTGAGATGGTAATTTATGCTCTTTGACATACTTCAATGTAGACATTTTCTCAGATACAGTCATTCTGTTAAATTTTACCTATCACCATTCTTTGGGTGCAAAAAGATAGTTCTTAAATATCTCTTCAGGTGGATGTAGCTTAATCCACTAGGATTAAGGCAAATTAAGTTATAAAGTGAATAGGTTATTTTTAGATGATATTATTATCGTAAGTTATTACAAAGGAAAAGAAATGTTGGTAGGTGCTTTGTAGAAGATATGAAGGAAGCCAAATGCTTGCATGAAGGCACCTGTACTACAAATGACAACAGAATAATTAATGAGATTTACTGTACTATAAAATTAAGCACAGTCAAGACCACATTCTGGCAAGGAGGGAGGATGTCATGAAGAGGCTGCATACTTATTGTTAAGGTCTTTTACCCAGCAAACTCAGGAGACCTCCAGTTCTCTTTTAAGAATTGTCTCATATTTCAAATCTTAAAACCTTCAGAGGAGGCACTTGGGACAGTAATTTGCCAATGGCCAATATCATGTGAGGGAAAATTCTAACAGTGTTCTGGTAGAGATTTAAATAGGGACTTGTTTTGTCTGGAATTAGCAGTAGTATCTTAATGAGAAAGCAAAGGCTAAGCAAATTATTCTTATATCTTCTCAGTATCATTCTAAATTCTTATATTACATCACCAATATAGTATTTATTGTTAGTGATATACCTCTTGGTGATGAGGAACAGATCACAAAGACATAATTGTGTTGGTTTAACAGAAAATTAGTTAATTTTCTTCATGTAGTTAGAAACTTTTCTTTTTCATAGCTAGCACTGTCATTATTTGAACTTAGTTTGAGAACTAGAGGTAACACCCCCTCACAGAGCTAATGTTTTTAATTGCTCTGGTCTGAGAGCCAAGGATGTTCTGAGGGCTCTGCCAACAGGTGTGACACATCAAGGAAGTGGGGCATGGATGGGGCAGAGCTCAACTGACATCCAGACTGATCAATAAGAGTGTTCCATCCATTAGCATCATGCTTTATATTTAAGGAGAGATGGGATATTTCAGTCTCTTTCTCAGGTGCTCTCTTTCTCTCTCGCATTCTTCTTCACCCTTTTTGTCAGAGCCAGGGGACTTTGGTTCAGGATGTTTAGTTTGGCCTTTTGCCATGTTGCAGAGGTCTCTGAGCCTTTCTGTCTTTTTTCCCTTTTTCTTCTCTTTGGGATCAGCTGTTCAGGACCAGGTGCTGCTTCCTGAGACTGGCTGCTCAGTATGAACAGAGTTTGCAATGAATTGTATTGAGTATCTTTTATTTTATATTCTATTTCTACTCTATATGTATACTTACTAGTGGTGTTCAAATTGTCCATTGTTTTTTCAGAGAGCAAGAAACATTTTTTTCAGTAAGTTAATAGCAAGTAGAGGTCGTAGAGGTCCAAAGAAAACGTTGGACTGATACCTGTTGAAGATGGTCATCTGATTAATAGGGATGAAGAAGAAGTGGAGCCATTCAATGCATTTTGCCTCAATCTTTAATAATACTGATAGAATTTAGGCTTCCTGGTTCCCTGTGTTTGAGGACCATGAGTGTGGTAACAGTAACTTTCTATTTGTGGACATAGAAATTGCAAGGGTCCAGCTATATCAGCTGAATATTCACAAGTCCATGGGGTTTGATGGGCTTCATCCCCAAGTACTGAAGGAGCTAGAAGACTTCATGGTTGGACCTCTCTCTACCATCTACCATGGAATCATAGAATGTCCTGAGTAGATGTCCTGAGTAGGAAATGACCTACAGGGATCACTGAGTCCATTTCCTGTCCCTGCACAGGACAACACCACAGGTCACAGCATGTGTCTGAGGATGTTGTCCAGTCTCTTCTTGAACACTGTCAGGCTTGGGGCTGTGACACCTCCCTGGGAAGCTGGTTCCAGTCCTCCAGCACCCTCTGGGTGAAGAACTTTTTCCTGATGTCTAACCTAAACCTCCCCTGGCACATCTTCCTGCCATTCTCTTGGGTTCTGTCATTGGTTACCAAAGAGAAGAGGTCAATGCCTACCCTTCCTCCTCCCCTTGAGAGGAAGCTGTAAACCAAAGGTACTAAAGGTCTTGGGAGTATGAGGACCTCCCTGCTGACTGAAGGTGGGCCAATGCCATTCCTATCTACAAATAGGGTGTGAAGGAAGACCCAAGGAACTACAAACTTGTTAGGGTAACCTACATTCCTGAAAAAAATTATGGAGAAGATTATACCAGGTAGTATTGAAAAACATTTAAGGAATAATGCAGTCATCAGACACAGTCAACATGGGTTTACAAAATAAAAATCCTGTTTAACTAAATTGATATCTTTCTGTGATAAGGTCTTCCACCTAGTAGATAAAGGGGAGGCAGTGGATGTAGGTTTTTCTGGATTTTAATAAGGTTTTTGATACTGTCTCTGACAGCATCCTTCTAGACAAGATGTACAACTGTGACATAGGCAGGTACAAGGTGCTCTGGGTGAAGAACTGGCTGAAAATCAGGGCTCAAAGAGTAATAATAAGTGGCCCTACATCTGGCTGGTGACAGGTCAGCAGCAGTTTCCCTCAGGCTTCAATCCTAGAGCCAGTTGTGTTCAGGACATTTATCAACAATCTGGATGCAAGAGTTGAATGCACCATTAGTAAGCTTGTTGATTATACCAAACTGAGAGGAGCTCTTGACACTCTTGAGGGACAGGAGGCCTTGTAGATGGATCTAGATAGATTGGATCGCTGCACTAGGATTAATGGGATGAAATTTAACATGACAAAATGCTGGATTCTGGACCTAGGATGGAGAAATTTGGGGCACACGTTTAAATTGAGAGAGAAGTGGCTGGTGAGCAGCTCTGCAGAAGGGGATCTGGGGATGCTGGTTGACAGCAGGCTCGTACAAGTCATCAGTGTGCCCTGACAACCAAGAGCACAAACTGCATCCTAAGTTGCATCAAACACACTATAACCAGCCAGTCAAAAACTGAGATTTTTCTGCTATATTCAGCATTGGTGCAGACTCACCTTGAGTACTCTGAGTGGTTCTGAGCCCCAAAATTAGAGGATGATGTTGAGGTCCTTGAATTCATCCAGAGGATGGCAATAATGCTGGTGACAGGGCTAGAAGGTGTGTCCTATGAGGAGCAGCTGAGGACTTAGGGCTCAGCTAGTTTGGAGAAAAGGAGGCTGAGGCATGACCTCATTGTTCTCTGCAGTTTCCTGAGGAGGGGATGTGGAGAGGGAGGTACTGATCTCTTCTTCCTGGCATCCAGTAACAGGGCATATGTGAATGTTTCAAAGCTGCTCCAGGGAAAGTCTAGACTGGACAACAGGAAACATTTCTTTACTGAGAGGGTGTTCAAACACCAGAACAGGTTTCCTGGAGAGGTGCTCAGTGCACCAAAACTGCCAGTGTTTAAGAGGCATTTGGACAAAGCCCTTAAGAACATACTTTAATTTTTGGTCAACCATGAATTGATCAGGCAGTGGGACTAGTTGATCATTGTAGGTTTCTTCCAGCTGAAGTAGTTTATTCTCTTCTCTTCTCTTCTCTTCTCTTCTCTTCTCTTCTCTTCTCTTCTCTTCTCTTCTCTTCTCTTCTCTTCTCTTCTCTTCTCTTCCCTTCCCGCACCTTCCCTTCCCGCACCTTCCCTTCCCGCACCTTCCCTTCCCGCACCTTCCCTTCCCTTCCCTTCCCGCACCTTCCCTTCCCTTCCCTTCCCGCACCTTCCCTTCCCTTCCCTTCCCTTCCCTTCCCGCACCTTCCCTTCCCTTCCCTTCCCTTCCCTTCCCTTCCCTTCCCTTCCCTTCCCTTCCCTTCCCTTCCCTTCCCTTCCCTTCCCTTCCCTTCCCTTCCCTTCCCTTCCCGCACCTTCCCTTCCCTTCCCGCACCTTCCCTTCCCTTCCCTTCCCGCACCTTCCCTTCCCTTCCCTTCCCTTCCCTTCCCTTCCCGCACCTTCCCTTCCCTTCCCTTCCCTTCCCTTCCCTTCCCGCACCTTCCCTTCCCTTCCCTTCCCGCACCTTCCCTTCCCTTCCCTTCCCTTCCCTTCCCTTCCCGCACCTTCCCTTCCCTTCCCTTCCCGCACCTTCCCTTCCCTTCCCTTCCCGCACCTTCCCTTCCCGCACCTTCCCTTCCCTTCCCTTCCCTTCCCTTCCCTTCCCTTCCCTTCCCTTCCCTTCCCGCACCTTCCCTTCCCTTCCCCTCCCTTCCCTTCCCTTCCCTTCCCTTCCCTTCCCTTCCCGCACCTTCCCTTCCCGCACCTTACCTTCCCTTCCCTTCCCTTCCCGCACCTTCCCTTCCCTTCCCTTCCCTTCCCGCACCTTCCCTTCCCTTCCCTTCCCTTCCCGCACCTTCCCTTCCCTTCCCTTCCCTTCCCTTCCCGCACCTTCCCTTCCCTTCCCGCACCTTCCCTTCCCTTCCCTTCCCGCACCTTCCCTTCCCTTCCCGCACCTTCCCTTCCCTTCCCTTCCCGCACCTTCCCTTCCCTTCCCTTCCCTTCCCGCCCCGCACCTTCCCTTCCCTTCCCGCACCTTCCCGCACCTTCCCGCACCTTCCCTTCCCTTCCCGCACCTTCCCTTCCCTTCCCTTCCCGCACCTTCCCTTCCCTTCCCGCACCTTCCCTTCCCGCACCTTCCCTTCCCTTCCCTTCCCTTCCCTTCCCGCCCCGCACCTTCCCTTCCCTTCCCGCACCTTCCCTTCCCGCACCTTCCCGCACCTTCCCTTCCCGCACCTTCCCGCACCTTCCCGCACCTTCCCGCACCTTCTCGCACCTTCCCTTCCCGCACCTTCCCTTCTCGCACCTTCCCGCACCTTCCCGCACCTTCCCTTCCCTTCCCTTCCCGCCCCGCACCTTCCCTTCCCTTCCCTTCCCGCACCTTCCCTTCCCTTCCCGCACCTTCCCTTCCCTTCCCGCACCTTCCCTTCCCTTCCCTTCCCTTCCCTTCTCTTCTCTTCTCTTCTCTTCTCTTCTCTTCTCTTCTCTTCTCTTCTCTTCTCTTCTCTTCTCACTTTACTTTCATCCATAAGTTTTCCTTAAATTCATTCAGAATCATGAATTAGTCATTCTTGAGGCACAGTATACCCAGCCTAGGTTGATCATTGGTCTAATAATGCATGAAACAAAAGGAAATAAGGGAACAATTAAAAAATAAATATGGAGATTGCAGAAGTGATTACTAGAAATTGAGTGGAGTGTGGTGGACCAGAAGGCCTAAAAAAAAGCAAACCAAACCAAAAGAAACAAAAAAAACCAAACAAACAAACAAACGTGTAGCTGAGAAAGTAACTGATATGACCAAAAAAAAAAAAAAAAAATTAGGAAGTTCAGGTGAAGAAACAATAACAAAATACTAAGAGAAATAGCTGCACACACCCTTAGGGTTAGTTGAGCTGTTGAAAGAAAAGACTAGTGTAAAGGCAAGTAAAGAACATCACTGAGAGAAAAGAGTAAAGAGAGGAAGGAGGGAAAAAAAAGATGTGGAGAAGTCACTGACTGTAATTCTTGATAATAATATTAACAGAAAATGAGAGATCATTATTCATTTGGACATTAAAATACCTGACTTCAGAGATCTAGTGTCTTGCTTTTCTACCTACAAGTATTAATGACAAAAATGCTTTCTAAAAAAATAAAGTAAAAGGATGTAAAATATTCACAAGATTCTAGTAGAAAATTCTAGAATGTGCTGCATTTGTAAAGAAAATGTAGACAAAAAAAGCCAGAACATTCTGACATGTGAGGATAGAAATGTAACTTCTATTAGGGATACATATTAAAGCACAACTTCTCTGAGACTGGATGATCTTAGGAATGGGTACTTGTGAATAAATTACAAGACCAACATTATTCAACAAAATATATCCATGTCTTAATCCATAACACATTGATTTCCTTTCATGAACTACAGAGAGTTTTGGATTAGTCCTGGATGGAATAACTTGACTCCATTTGCAAGTAACTCCTGAAAAAACTAATTAGATACAATTAATGAGATCACTTATTACAAATTATTCATCCAAACCTACTTAAAACCTAGTAAGGCACTTTTAAATCGACACTAGATCTGTTTAGCTTGAGACATGAATTTTGAGGGCTTCCAAGTTTCTCTGATGTTCAACTTCACTAGAAACCAGGGGTGAAAATGAAAATTAACTAGTAATGGAAACTCCATTTTTTTACCCCTCAGCTCAGTTCTCTGTTGGATGAAATGAGATTTGATCGCTTTAAATAAACAAAAAGAAAAATGTAGAGCTGAGAAATGGTTTGCTGAATGTGAAACATAGAGGTAAACTATGTAATTTAACATTAAAATCTAACTTAGATCTGGACTGTGGAGAGTAGAGGCTTATGAGTTAGATCATTGGTGTCTTCATTCATTTTAGCAAATATATTTTTGAGGTGGGAACATTTGCAAAGAGGCAGGAGTGTTCACTGGCTGGTGGCTTGCCTGAAATAGCTTTGATGTAATTATAAATGTTTCCTTAAAAATTAGTATTGGAGCTTCCAGCTCCCATAGCTGCTTTCCACTTCCTTATTCAAGGATTGTGTCAGAAAACCAACTGCACTGTCCCCTTCAGAAGCAGGTGCAACAACCAGACAATAATCCAATAAAAATCCTATTAGCTGTGTCTCCATGACATTCCCGGTATCCATGGGACCCACAATATCTTTAATGCAGACAATAAATCCAGACCATTTCCTCCTTCAATTGCTCCCAATATGGCTTCACTCCTAGCACTGTTCAGCTAACCTTTTGTTGCCACATTTTCTCATGAATGCTGAATCACTCTTTAATCTCTACAATGAAACAAGTGGAGTCCCCACTAAGTGAAACACATCTGTCAGGTTTAGTTATCCGAGCACTATTGCATCCAGGTGCATTTCTGTGGATTACAACCAGCAGAGAATCAGCACTAGCTGTAAAAATACTAGTTCCAGGTCTGCAAAGTTTGAGGAAAGCTTTGTGGCAATTACTGTCTGACCAAAACATGACAGATTAACCCCAAAGTGACCAGACCGGAGAGTACATCACTAGGTTAAAAGGATGTGTGGATAGGAGATATACAGGAAATATACAGATATACAAAATGGTGTGAAACTGAAGCCAGGAAAATAACTGAATCCAAAATGCAAACAAAAGAAAGACAAGGACAAATGCACAAAGGAGGTGAACTGAAAATACCTTATCTTCTCAGATTCCATAGGAGCTATGGATTCTCATGGATGTTCACTTACTTATTGCTTTGTTAATCACAGTAGCTGAATCCAACCCATGAATTAACTATGTGTGACAGTATGGGACAGTGAGACACTGTTAAACAAAAAGGAAATTTACTGTTTGGACCTACCACTGTGGATGGCCGTGTGGCAATCCTCAAGGTAGGACTCACCTCTTTTGCTAATAGAAGAGACCCAATGAGCAGCACCCATGTACACCAAGAAGTTAAATCCACCACTTGATGCCTTCATTACCAAGTCTACAGGTTATCTGCTTGACAGTTTTAACACCAGGAGATAGATGAGAGGCAGAGCCTGGAGTACTTAGAGATGATTTCAGTAGCTGGCCTTTCAGAACAGCAAATTATTGTCTTTCATCCCAGCACATCCTGAAGACACCATGCCTGGTGACAGATTTGCTGGGATGGAAAGTCAAATTGCAGCTTGGTTGTTTGCAGTCTCTTCCCATTCTCTCAGAAAGTTTTAAGTTAAAAGGTTTGAGAGAATTTATTTGATCTCTGTGTTTATATGAATGCTTACTCTATAGAAGATCCAGGTTTTAATACGTAGTTAAAAGAATCAACAAGTGATTGTGAATAAGTTAGATAAAAGACAGGAACACACATAGGCGACTTAAAATTCTGTGTACTTGCTGTATACTTTGATTACTTTTTGTGGCTGGCTGTTTAGAATTGCACATTGCTTATAGACCTATTTCCATACAGGTTTTGTCATATGATAGAATTTTGAGGGTAACTAAGTAACTTCTGTGCTCTTTCCAGCAGCAGCAGCTCAGCAGCTCAGCGTAAGAACAACCGTCTGTGAATGAAGAGAGAGTGGGAGAGTTCTTCATGGGGCAGAGGTATATTCCCCTAGGAATGTCACAGTATAATAAGCCATAATGCTCATTATATGTAGTCTATGAAGTTATCTCTGTGACTGCAGGCACAGAAACAGTGAATATTTGTCCAGTGAGGCTGCCTCATGGTGCTCCTTGTCCTGCTCTCACCTAAACCAAAAGAAGAACCTGCACCAAGAAGCATATAAGGATCCTTGAGAATGAGTGGAATTCTGGCCTTGTGGTCTTCTTTTATTCTCTATTTGAACACTTTTGTGTAGACAGAGAGAAGCAAATACAAATTGCAGCTCACTTCAGAAAACAAAGTTTTCCCAAGTTCAGAAAGAAATAATGATTATTGACATCTGCCAAATCCATGTATAAAATGAAGCATTTCATTGTTTTAGTGATTTTTTTTTAATTAAAGCATGAGAATTTATAATTTAATACTTACAATTCATTTGCACAGGAGGTCAGAATTAGGACAACACAGAAAACCTGAGTTCTTGTTCTCTACTAAGTTCAGTGTAATGATCATTACAGTATTAATAGTAGTTTTTTAATGTAGTGCTTAAGACAAAAGTAAGTAGTGGACTAGGTGCTGACTAGGCATCTGAGGGGGCATTCTCAATTCCAAAGACCTTTACAAGCTGAGACAGACAGTTGGAGGGACTGAACAGGAAAAGAGATGTCAGCAATGAAATTGGTTTGAATACATGCACAGTGCTTACATTGCTGAAGTGCTAGAAGATGTTGTCTGGGGATCAGAAAAACAGATCAGACATTCTTGATCACAAAGGCTACATGATTCTTATATTGCCAGCAAGTCCTTTCTAAGGGTGTGAGCATCCTATCCTTCTCCTGTTAGAGGGTGATCCTGAACTCCTGTTCTTAATTGTTGTTCCTGTTATTACCAGCTAAAACTTAAATGTGGTCAGCTCATACACATTTCCTGTGTAACTTGTCCTTTCAGTTCTATTTCTGTACTCCTTCAAGACTGCAGTTGTTTCCCTGTCACATTTGTTTTCACTGGGCTGAGCAATCACATGAAATTTTGTCTCTGCTTTTTCAGTAGCTCCTCTTTCCGAGAGCTACGCTGATCCCTTTTCTAGTCCTAGTCCCTCCTTTGCATTGCTTTTGGAGGTGAATCACATCCTTTGGTCACATGGGGAAGCATAGTGACAGAAGATGAGGGAAAGGCTGAGGTACTAAATGCCTTCTTCACCTCAGTTGTGCTCCAGGTACCCAGCCCCCTGAGCCAGAAGACAAGGATGGGGAACAGAATGAAACCCAAATAATCCAAAGGGAAATGGTTACTGACCTGCTACACCACTTGGACACCCACAAGTCTATGGAGACAGAAAGGATCCATCCAAGGGTGCTGAGGGAGCTGGTGGAGGTGCTCACCAAGCTACTTTCCATTGTTTATCAGCAGTCCTGGCTAACTGGGAAGGTCTCAGTTGACTGGAAGTTGGCAAATGAGATGCCTATCTACAAGAAGGGCTGGAAGGAGAATCTGGGTAATTCCAGGCCTCTCAGTCTGACTTTGATGCCAGGAAAGATCATGGTGCAGATCATCCTGATTGCCATCACACAGCACATATAAGACAACCAAGAAATCAGGCCCAGTCAACCTGGGTTAATGAAAGGTGGGTCTTGCTTGACCAACCTGATCTCCTTCTATGACAAGGTGACTTATTTAGTCGATGAGGGAAAGGCTGTGAATGTTGAGTACTTAGGCTTCAGTAGATCCTTTGGCACTGTTTCCAGCCGCATTGTCCTGAGGAAGCTGGAAGCTCATGGTTTGGATGATTGTACTCTTCACTGGGTGAAGAAATGGCTGGCCAGCTGAGCCCAAAGAGATGTGGTGAATGGATTCAAATCCAGTCAGCAGCCGGTCATGGGTGATGTTCCCCAGGGCTCAGTATTGGGACCAGTTCTGTTTAAACTCTTGATCAATGATCTGGATAAGGGAATTGAGTGCACCCTTAGTAAGTTTGCAGACAACACTAAGTTGGGCAGGAGTGTTGGTCTGGTGAAGGGTGGGAAGGCCATACAGAGGGATCTGGACTGGTTGGATAGTTGGGCTGAGGCAAATTGTCTGAGATTCAACAAGGTTAAGTGCCAGGTCCTGCACTTGGGTCACAACAACCCCAGGCAGCACTACAGGCTTGGGGAAGAGTGGCTGGAAAGCTGCCTGGTAGAAAATAACCTGGGTTTGTTGGTCAACAGTGGCTAAACATGAGCCAGCAGTGTTCCCATGTGGCCAAAAAGGCCAACAACATCCTGGCGTGCATCAAGAATAGTGTGGCTCGTAGGACCAGGACAGTGACTGTGCCCTGGACTGGACACTGGTGAGGCTGCACCTCAAATCCTGGGGTCAGCTTTGGGTCTCTCACAATAAGAAAAACATTGAGTTGCTGGAGTGAGTTCAGAGAAGGAAATGGAGCTGGAGAAAGGTCAGGAGAACAAGTCTTACGAGGAGAAGCTGAGGTAACTGATGGGGCTGAGCCTGGACAAAAGGAGGCTGAGGGAAGACCTTATTGCTGTCTACACTGACCTGAAAGGAAGTTGTAGCATGGAGGGTTTTGGTCTCTTTTCCCAAGTAACAACTGATAGGACAAGAGCAAACGGCCTCAAGTGGTGCCAGGGGAGGTTCAGATTAGATATTATGAAAAAATTCTTCACAAAAAGGTTTGTGAAGCAGTGGAACAAGCTGCTCAGGGAAGTGGTGGACTCACTATCATCCCTGGAGGCGTTTGAAAGACATATAGACGAGGGTCTCAGGTGCGTGGTTTAGTGCCTGAGCTAGGTTGTGGCTGGACTCAGTTGTCTTGAGGGTCTCTTCCAACCAAAATTATTCTATGGTTCTATTTTATGACTCTATGGTTCTAAGACAGGCTAATGGGTTGTCAAAAGTGTAACAGTTCTACTTTTTATAATCCTCACAGATAATGATACTTTATTAGTGAAACCCAGAAGAAAACTGAGAGAGCAAGAGGTTAAGCCTCTTCCTGGCAGCCAGATGAGTGGTGTAGTTGGACACCTTCATACTGAAAGAGGAAGGGATTCAGTGTTTCTTCCCTCTTTGCATGTGTGAATGTGTGTGCCTGCACATGTGTGCCAATGATTGGAGGCACTGACAAAAAAATGTTTGCTTTGTTCTACTTTTTTTTTTTTTTTTTTTCCTTGAGCTGTGGGGATAATAATTGTTCTGCTATTTATGCTAGGAGGATTTTTATCTTGGCACTCAGTGCATTTAAAAATGACGGACAGCAACAGCTTAAATATTTTTCAGGTAAGGTGTCCACTTGTCATTCAGTAAGACCCTTTACATAAACTTAGCATTTGTCCAGGTTTTGTGTAATATGGGCCATTTTCATGCCATCTTAGTAGTATACACCGATATACATGGATGTATGTGGCAGGATTTCCAAACACAGACACACGCATACACATTTACTGTGTGAAGTTCTCTGACAAACTTGAAGATGAGAAGTGTTAGTTTTTTGTAAAATTTTATTTCTTACATAATGTGTAGAATGTACACAAAACATAATTCCTTTCTTACCTTCCCATTCTGCAAAAGGATCAGCAATGCCTTAGTGGTAACATCTTTAACATGGTGTTTACCTACACATACACTTTAAAATAAAAAAAGTTCTTTGTTTATAAAGCTTTGCAAAAGCTGTAAGATAATAATAAAAAATCTGATACTGAAACTTTAAATTCCCATTGTCAACCATCCTGATGATTTTTTAAATCCATAGTTCTTGCATTTCAATAGCTGCCTTCTCTCAGTACCGTCGTTTCCCTCCCATATACCTCAGAAACTGATAGGCCCAGCAAGATATTTCTTCAAACATCTTGCTAAGTGTTCAACAACACTTTCATTAGTAGTAGCAGTAGCAGTATTTATGAGTATTAATATAAGCATTAGCATTAGCGTTAGTATTAGTATGCATCCACTTTAGATTAATATAATCTTTGGATTCTCCATTTCCGGAGTCAAAGGTGCATTTTGTTAATAAACTCATCTCTCTAATACAGTTCAGATCTACCCAATGCTTTCTGGTATTCCAGCAACAAAATTTTTGTGTTCTTCTACTTTGCTTGCCATTTCTAATTGCTGTTCTTGTGGAGTTAAAGGTGCATTTTGTTAATAAACCCATCTCTCTAATACAGTTCAGATCTACCCAATGCTTTCTGGTATTCCAGCAACAAAATTTTTGTGTTCTTCTACTTTGCTTGCCATTTCTAATTGCTGTTCTTGTCTGTATTTGAATGATAAAAAGATAAAAAGCAACCAAATTAGTAAACACAATCAAAAGATACAGGGATCAAATATTTTTAATTGCTGAATAAAAAGAGTATGACATAACCTAATCAGAATAGGCCAGATGTTTAAGTGTTCAACTAGTCTTATTAAGTCTTGACTTCTCAGGGAAGGTCAGGCTCCCTAAAATCCCTAATTAGCACCCTTGGGTACTCAACAAAATTACCAAGAGAATGCTTTGGGATTGAGCTCCACTGACCCATTTGTTCAAAACATCTCCAGACAAATGGTGTACCGTGCAAACCAGATTAATTATTTAAGGGCTCACTTTAGCTTGGAAAAAATCTTTGGTGTTGTGTTTTCTCTGACTGAGGACATTAAAAAACACAGAAGTAATGCAAATAAGTCTGAGAGACATATTATTTTCCTTTTTATTTACACAGGGTGTTCCTACTGGCCCTCTTCCTCAGACAAATGCATTTTGGTCACTTCTACCTCTATATTACACTCCTTCCTTTGCAACCATCTAACAGGTAAATTCTACCACATCCACCCTGATACATAATACAGGTTCTTATGGCTTGGTATGTACACATAATCAGGTCTGGGATATCCAGACTCTTTTGTCTTTTCATCCAGGTTGGAGGGGTGCATCTGGCAGTCAGACCCTAAGAATATAACACGAAATGTAAGAATAAAAGGTCAAACCAAAGGCTTATCTAGCTCATTATTTATTTGTACTAGCATTAACAGCAGACGCTTAGGAAAATAATTTATATTTGAGCAAGGAGGTAGTAAAATAGTACCCTTCTCTTGGTATAACATCCCTTTTCCACTGCCGTATGAACTTTCCAAGCAGCAGCTTGTTTCTCTGATAATTAATATTTGACCTCCACAATATGTTCTGGCAATGTGTTAATAGTTTAACCACACATTTTATTACAAAGTAGTCCATCGTCAGATTTGCTCTAAACCTACTGCCTGACAATTTCATTCAGTGACCTCTGATAGTTATTTTTCAACTGTGAAAACACTAATCATTATTTGCTATGTACTTTCCCCATAAAACATTCATGATTTTATGGACATTAGTCACAACCCACTATCTACTCTGGTTTTCTCATTTTTAAGCTGTTAAGACTGCAGCCTAGCATCTCCTCAAATGGAAGTCAGTCTGCACCACTTTACTTTTTGTACTATTCTCCCATACCGTTTCTGAGATTTATTTCAGATATAGACAATCCACAGACCTATACAATTACCAGCGCTTTTTTGGTTTTGTTTTTGTTTTGGTTTGCTTTTTTCTTATTCACATTTTATAACAATTTTGAACATGAGATGTTATTGTCAATGATGTTCAACACTGACCTGAAGATCTTTTTCCCAAGCAGTAATTCACCTCCATGCTTTTATTGTGAACACTTTTTTCCCTCCATATGCGTACAGTTGGAATTTATCAACAAAGAGAGTGTTTCAGCTTGGCACATGACACTTTCTCATTGCGGGGAGGTAAACTAGCCAAAATACATCTCAGTGACCAGAAATATTTCCACAGCTGAGCACAGCATTCCTCCTTGTTCTAGCTGACATGCTGCATAATTAGACAAAATGTAAACCCTATTGAGTTTTTCAAATTTCAATGCATTCAAGTTGCTCTTGATCTTGTTAGCTTTTTTCCCAAGGTCATAATAATGTTGTGGTGGGGAGGAAATGTCAAATAGGACTCAGAATTCTCCTTTTTATCCCATTGTTGAAACACAACCAAACAACTGTCTTTCTCCCTTTCTTTGGACAAAGACCAAAATCTGTGCTGATTCTTTTGATTAAGTTTTTATACTGGTTGTACATTATGAACAATTTTCAAGATTTCTTTGAGACCTGCTGTGAGGCTCAGCAGATGTCTGAGAAGATTGACTCAGATTTTCTGCAGCAGATTTTATTTGTACTTAGCAGTGCAAATAAATTAAGGGACCCTTAGAGATCTACTCACTCATTTCATTAAAACAGGGAGTACCATGGGGCTTTTGATGGAGTCTATCTCCACCTGTCTCCTTTGCATGCCTGACTTGAAGTCTAAGTGGAAGTTATAAAACCCTTGCTGGCCCTACAGGCACACTCTGCTTCTATGTGTAACCAGAAGTGCTTCTGTCTTACCAAAGCAATAAGGTAATACTTTCTGAGCACCAGCCTTAAACAGAACTTTGAATGAGAAACCACTCACAAAAGACGAGAACACAATACACAAGTCATCTGAAGGAAATTAACTGAAAGTTAAAAGGGTTCCAATTAGATTCTCTGATACTTATAAAACACACCAGCTGCAGAGCTATCCAACATGGATCTTTTCCTCCATTGCATTAACTTTTCCTTTCAGAGGGTGAACTTGACAGAGTAATTCTAGCCTTCATCACTGTTAGACTGGGTTTTTCCCATGCATTCTCAAAGAACCCACATTTACATTGTGAAAGAACTGTGTGATCACAATATACACCACAGCAAAACACTGGCAAGTAATTCCACAGTGAGATTCCTCCCTCTTGACTGAAGATACCTGCAGTATCAATAACTGCCTGTTCAAGTTATCTGGTTTCCCACCATAGATGAATGAAATCTAACACCATTATCAATAGCATTCAGGGTAAATTCCCCTGACTACATTTGTGTAACACTTCTGATGAGATTTATTATACTCTGAATTTCATATTGCACCCAAATAGAGACTACATAATGGGAACCTAGAAACCTAACTCAGACACACATGCACCATAGACACCTGAAGGCAGGTGAGAGAAACTGCAACCCTGGTCTCCAAACAGTCTCATCTCCTGAGTAAATGTGAGATTTTGAAGGTCAGCCCTTGATGGAAGAGTGAGAAGTTCAAGTCTTCACTCCCCAAAGGTGTGACACAGGAAAGGGTGAGCAGAGACACTGAGGTTCATCTCCTGTTCATCATGACACACAGTGCTTAATCAGCCCAGTAATGAGCAAATCACTTGCGATCTCCACTATTAAAAATATGCCAAAGTGAAATGACCATTCACACAGTGAGCTTAATGTGTGGCTAAATAGAGACAGATGTACACTGAGGAGCCAAAGACTCCCTTTGAGGAAGTCCCGATTTCGTAAAGTTGGCTGTGGAAATGTTTATTTTAACCACCAGCCAACAGTACTATTAGTTTAAAGTATTTGGACATACATGAGTTTTTATAGGATTTCTGCAACAAGAATAATGATAAAATGATTTATACAAAAAATGGAAGCAGCCAGTTGTATATTTCCACTGTTTATCCAGTTTACTCACTGTTCCCTGAAATATGTTAATAATAAAGTCCTATTCCTTTTCTTCTTCCCATATGCCCCATTACTAACAAATAATGAGACTTTAATACGTTAATTAATAACTTCTGGTAAGTCATTTATCATAACATTAAATAGCATAAAGAGCTAATTAAGCTGCTCAGTGAAAATCCACTCTAATAGATGCCTACCTGTTCATACAAAAGTCACTCAGATTTTTAAGAAATAGTTAAACATCTTAAACATCTCCACTTAAACACCAGCCTTCTTCTGGTGTGGGTTTTGGTTTTTGCTTTTGTCAGTAATGCTGCAGTCATTAAGAAATCTAAATGAGGTCTGGAACAAGAAACTACTGAGCAAATCAGCTTTTATTAAATCAAAATACAATTCACACTTGTACTTAAGAACATTAACTCAGTCTCAGTTTCCTTTTACCAGGAAGTTAAATCTGGCAGAATCTTCCAATGCTCTGTGTAAAACAATTTCAATTTGTGGGCAGGTTTGAGAATCAGAATCTCACAGCTTCTGCTTTACTAAGGTGCTTCTTCCTTTCATCTTAACCTGAAAACTCTCTTCTTCCACATTAAAACCCAACATACGCAGGAGAGAATTCTATGCAATTTTTTCTATTACCACACTAATGCAATCCTTCCTGCTTCATGACTTAAACTAACCTTTTAAGTATTTGGAGTTGGGAAGGAAACACTCCTCAGGACTACTTCTGTCAGAACTACTGTAGGCAGCTATCATCTCCTTTTCTCTGAAATACGTTACCTTGGTCACTCTTGAAGACAAGACTCTCTGAGGTGCAATGACTATGTTCTCTAGAGTTCTTTACATTTCTTGAGAACAAGAACAAGAAAATAATTCCTTTTAAAATTAACTGAAATTTGTCTAAATATTCCAGTCAGTGGAAGCAACTGAAATGTGTTAGGAGTGGAAACTGAAAAAGTGATGAGTACTATGAGAGTTGCAGTGGACTGTTTCCCATTTCAGCTGCATTCTGATTTTCCTATAACCACTTCCTATTTATTTCCTTGGGAAATAAATCAGTCTCTAGCAGGTGCACCTTTTTAACTTAAACATTTAGAATTATACCTGAACAAGACATAAAGCTAGAATAGCATTTTCCTAATTAAGTCTATCAAGCATTTTTAGTAAGATGTCTATCTTGATTGCAAAGTTCAAACTTGGCTATTTAAAAGACATTTGTCTGAGTCAGTTCTTGAGTCAGCCTATAAGTAAATCTTGACCAGACCTCAACAAGGTTCCAGACATAAAGGTTGGGATATAACTGATCAAATTTAGGCATTGAAGATTCATCTGCCTGTGCAAGACATCTACTATAGGATGTGTTAAATCATGCCCTTTATTCTACTGACTATAAAGTGAGCTAAAGGTATTTGTCTAGTGAAGTGATAAAGATACTTGCTTTCTGGATACTTTATTTAATCAGTTGAATGCTCCCTTACAGGTATCACATCAGATTTTTTCCCTACAATCAGTGGAGAGAAAGAATAGTTTCAAAAGGCAGTTCATCAAATCCTAAAGTAAGTTGGATCAGGCTTTGAAATAACCTGTTTGTCTTGATGGACTGAAAAAGAACCTGAATAAACTAGTTCCACTATAATTTAGATGCCTAAAGCTGAAAGAAATGTATTTTCTGAGGGAACAGTGCTAGAGTAGCTTGGCAGATTCTCATGTTGAAGGGCATGTGGATGTGGAGGTGTCAGAGCCGGAGCTGGTGTCCCGCTCCTTGCGGAAGTAATCTCAGCATTGGCACCCAGCACACCTCAGTAATGCTGAGTGGTGGTAGATACAAATTGAGGAATGATGTGCACATTGAGGTATTTCAAGACACAAAGTTCTACCGATTTTTTCATTACCTCAGCAGAGATTTGGGCTATCTGATCTGGTTAGGTCTTCCTTTGAGCTGAAGATTTGACTTTCAGAGGTTGCTCCCAAACTGTATTATCCCATGAATTCAATCTATCATTGAGTGTGTGAACTTGAAAATTTTGCTTTTTCTGAAATACATCTTCTAGAAATTATTATGATTGATCATATGTAATTTTTCATTGCCTTAATTAATTAGGTTAAGGAGCTCAAAAATACCCTTTTTTCCTCCTTTGAAGCATGTAAGACAGCTTGTTAAAGCACAAATTATTAGTCTTTAAGTTGAAAAGTGATGTTTGTTTTCCTTCCTTTTGCATCTCTGTGACATCTGAAATGTTATATACAACGATTTATGGGGCAATAATACTTTGTGGTTGCTCATTTTCAGGTCAAGATATTTTTGCCCATACTCATGATTGCAAACAAGATGCAGTAGTTACTTAGACCAGTTGAACAACCTAGTTAAATATGAAAAAATATCCACTGCCTTTACAATAATTCCTTCAGTATCCAGGGATCTTCTTGTTTTTTTCAGAACATTCAGCAAGATTTCAGTGATACCAGCCAGACCAGCATCACAGTCAGTATAAGAACACATGTCATTCTCCATTTCATACAGTTGTATCAGTATTATTAGCATAAGGAAAAAAGCAACCTTCAGATATAGAAATCTCAAAGTTACATGCACAGTACATGGGAAAAGTCACAGTTATGTTACAAGGTATGCATTGTTTCACTTGCTCTTTATAGAAGTGTATTTGGCATTGACAACATTTGCAGTATGTATCCACAACTTCTCTGCTCTTCAACACAGGTGAATACAACCGAAGAAAAGATAGAACTCAGGTTTTTCCTTCTATGTTATGCACAGATGCTAGTGGGAACCTCTTCACAAACTTTCAGGCTGCCTGTATTAGGACAAGTGTCTGGGAGTGACCTCCTGCCAATGGCATGTAATAGATCTCAGCTAAACCATTTTGTGGCTGCGTGATAAGAAACAGGTTGTTTTGCCAGTCCTGGTGGCTGTGTATGTGTGAGCGTGTTCAAAAAATTCAAGATTTGCACCTGTACATTGCAACACAGGAGAAAATTTGCATCAACTTTTTCATGCCTTTGCTTTCCTCCTCCCTTTTTTAAAGCATGGCAAGGAGAAAGGGGAAACTAAACTACTCTTTCTCAAACTTTGAAAAAGCTGGATGGTATTTTCAAGCTTTGTTACACAGTAGGTTGAAAAAGCAGATAGGTTAAGGTCTATTTCTGAACTTAAAATCTATTATTTTCTGGTTCTGTCCAAACTGTAAATGAAAATTTTGATTCATTCCCACATTTTGGCTATTCAATTAATGGAGAAACTATTTTTTTCTACATATCATACTAGATCTCTTACATTTTCCAATTACTTTTTGTAATCAGTACAATATTATTTAATAATTCTGTTTTAATTATTAGCATTACTATTCAGTCAAGATATGCCACAAATCAGCCAGGCCTGAGACCTTTATTTTCCTCTAGTCCTCATACTTCTTATGTATCTAATTGTACTTTATGAGATCAAAAATCTGAAGCCTGCAAAGTCTCTTGTCACAACTCTTAAAAAAATAACGACATTAGAGCTCAGAAAAGGGCAGGAGGAAGTGGAGCCAGGGGAGTGGGAGGAACACTGACCTTGGGAAAAAAATATCAGTTTGATTGAAAACAGGCTTTAAAATTGTCCAGGGTCAGCCCCTCCTCCCCTTTCTTTTTTCCTTGATGTCTGCAACCGTATAAGTTGAGTACCAAAGAGGAAAGTGAAAAAGAAAAAGACCTTTTCCCTTCCCATGGGGTGAGTTCCTGACTTTGCTACACACTTCACAGCCAGCCATCAATGTCTGATGGGGCTTGTCATCACCAAACCTCTGAATTAGCTAGAAACACATCCCTGTGTTTTGACTGGAGACAGATTGATTTCTCCACACTTGAAAGGGCTGTTTTTCACTTCCCAGCACCACTGGACAGGTTGCAAATCATAACCCCAGCAATTAGAGAGCAAGTTTTGGGATATTAAGCATGCTGGGGAGGAGAGGCAAGATACGGTGGGAGATGGGGAGTACAAGGGGCAAGGAGAGCACTGAAGAGACCAAAAGAACTTTGAGTAGAACATGATGATGGGACTGCTATCTGCTGCTGAGTGAATGTTAAATTTAATGTCACAGTATTATTACAGCATATTTGCTGCACTAATGTGAAACACATCTTTACGTTGATTCCTTTTGGGGATACGGAAATGCAACAGGTTTTTGAGAGAGTGACTTGCAGTCTCTTTAGATGCTACCCATTACCTAAACGCAGAGAGGAAAAGACTCCTTTGTGTGTCCTGCTCTCAGCAACAAGAGGCAAGCAAGCCTCCATGCTCCCTCTGCATGCCCAGCGATAGTAAATCATACTCCGTCTCACAGAGTTTTGTATTTCGATTATGATTATTATGGGTTCAGGACACACCGGCAGCGGCTGGCCTTTCTCCTCTAATTACCATGCATGCACACTGCTCCCTATGCTCTGCAGAATAAAGAGCATTTTGTTTGACAGCTCCTCCAGCCTTCCCTGCTGCCTGCCACAAGCCCAGGGAGGCTCTTCTGTTTCTTATTTTCATTTACCTTGGTGCTTCACACCCAAGATTTATCCAGACTCCACAAAGACTTCCAAAATATGCAGTTCTCTGTGGAGGCCAAGAGTGGTCAGTTAACCTATTTTCTTATTTACATAGAAATAGTAGAGATGAAATAAAAAGCCAGAAGTCCAGCAGGAAGGGAAAAAAAAAAAACCAACAACAACAACAACAACAAAAACCACCTCTGTTTTAAGGAGAAGGAGTGCTGAAATGTTACTGAATGACTCCAAGAGCAATCAGTGTCTATTTACACTAGCAACCTGCATCAAGCCTGCAAAGGCTTGTGAGCTCAACTGCAGACCAGAGATAGCTATGTAAACTCTCCTGACAGCTGTTCCCCAATACTAGCAATGTATGAAACCCAGCCCTTTCCATCTCACCACCTCAAATGCAGAAGCTGCTTTCGGAGGGATTTTTAACCTCTTCTTTCAAGGTACCATCAAGTTTGCAGTGGAAGACAAAAAACAGAGTCAGACAGGCCCGTTCGTACATTTACAGAGCAGCCTCAGAGATTCCTGAAAGATTGTTACTACCATATTTCACAGCACTTCGTATTGCCGTGACCTAGAAGCTCAGATATTCACCTTTGACCCAGGCATGATAAGAGTCATAGACAGCATTCCTCTGATAGTTAAGGTGGAAGAGTTACGATAGTGCACTGAGAGCAAAAGAAAGGGTGGCCCCACTGTGATTTAGGATTTGTAAGCTCCTTATGATGAGAAGAATTCACAATGAAAGATGTTTTATCATCGGGAGCTAAATCTTCCTGACAATGCCAGCTTTGTGCAGCCGTGGAATGGGCTTCCTCAAGAATAAACCCAGCAGGATGTGTCCCCTTGGGATACTAGTACCGGGGAGGAAAATCAATGCTTAGCACAAGAGCTCTTAATTTACACGCCAGGCAAGGGGCAGCTGCTGAAAGAAGAAAGATGATCTAAATGCTGAGATGCCTTTGTTAAACTAAAAAATATGGTGTAGCCCTGATTTAGTTAAATTAGGGCAAATGTTTTGGTTGGGATTCCTGACCCGTGCTGGTGGGCAAGGCTGATGCACTGAAGCCTAATTTCAAATAATGGAAGGGATGTCCGTAAAGAGAGTAAACATAGAGTAATTAAAATGGTACATTGCACACACAGGAAAATAGATGGTGTGCTGTGGGGATGCAGCAGTCTTATACAATAACAGCTGTATTGTACCTACTCCTACCAACATGGAGAAACAGTCCTTACCCCTGCAAAATATACAAACCCTTCAAGAAACCATCTCTACTTTCTTAATATTCTTTATCGTGGCCCTCGAAGCCAGTGAGAAATTCAATTGTCTGTGCCTCAACTTCCCACTTTGCAAAATTAATATGATATTTTATGTTTAGATTTGAATCCTGGCTCTGGGTGCAAAGGGAGAGCAGTAGGCATTATATACCTTGACTTGAGCAAAGATTCTGACACGGTGTCCCAAAAAAGCCAAATTGCCAAGATATAAACTAAATAAAAATTCTATGATGAGTGTGGAAAATCAGCCGGATTGCCCAGCCTATAGGGTGGTGGTCAGTTATACAAAGTCCAACCTGTGGCCAGCTGCCAGTGATACACCTCAGGCATTGCTACTGGAGATAATAGTCTTCAAGCCCTTTACTGACAACCTGGACAAGGGAATGGGATGCCTTCTCAGCAAGCTTGTTGATGATGGACTGAGAGAGACTCACATTGTGGAATGCAAAGCTCTTATTCAGAGAGAATTTAACAGCCTGGAGATATGGGCTGGTTGAAACATCCCAATGCTGAGTCAAGTATCTGGGATAGGCTAACCCCACGTAACAGGACAGGCAGAGTTAGATGATCCTCAGCAGTCCCTTCCAACCTGAATTATTCTGTGATCCAGTTCACAGGTGGCCTTTGAACCAGTAAGAAGAACCTGGCCAGGAGAGGAAAACCTCTTCCCTCATCCAAGTTTCTAGTTCTCATTTTCTCAATTCAGCTGCCTGAATGACTTCCGCCTTTTCAGAACACACAATATGATAATAATTATCCCCCAGGTACCATACAACTACAAGTAATAACAATTAAAGTGGATAAAAGGTGTTGAGGCCCAGGCAGGGCTTTCTCAGTGAGCCTAACATATAGTTTGTTACAAACCTCTGCATTTTATCAGGGAACAGACTATATCTGTATGGTGATTATTGTAACTGATGGTTGGCAATACATATTACATTGGAATTTAACCATACAACATGTATAACTGCATCTGTGACAACTTTCTGTCATGAGTGTAAGGCTTAATTCTTCAAAATACAGCGTGCAGCAACTCAGGCTGATACCTGAGTTATTTTTTGGTTTACACAGCGAGCCTATCTTGAAAAAACACACATTAAATCTTTCTGGGTTCAGCACCTCCCCCAGGTCGGTACCTGAAGCCTCATTTCTGAACCTCAAAGTTAAGCTCCATTCAACAGGGCTAAAACATCGACCCTGAGCAGGACCACCACAGGTCACACTTCTTCAGCCACATTGATTCACCTTGCTGTAGCTCTCTCGCTCATCACCCTAATGGGATGAGCCCAATTCATCCAACTGCACCACATCGCACCTAATCGGAGGGAATAGTCCATCTAGCTTTCCCACCTGTCTTGAGCTCCACTTCTGTTTTTTTGGATGCCAGAGGCCACAGCTTATTTTAAACCCTAATGCTCCAGCTAGGTCATGTATTGGATAATAAATCAGTTTTTGCACAAGAGCTGTATCTTACAGAGCAAAGTCAGGCTGCAGCAGAACCAAGAGCTGACTGTCCTCTGCCCGGTCACTTCTTCTGTGCCAGGCTACTGTAAACTGTATTTGGCTGACACATATATAAGAATGCAATATAAATATGTACATTACATGGGGTATTGCTGGCATTACATTCCACTAAAAAAAAAAAAAAAAAAAAAAGTAGTGAAAACCTACTTAGGAAAAAAAAAAAAAAGCCAGAGAAAAATATTTTTACCTTCTTGAGACGAAAAAAATGTACTTGACAGCAACAACTTCAATTGATGTCTTTTACCTTTACCTCTTCAAAATGACTGGACTTTCAGCCAACCCCTTGAATACTTTTTTCACTTATTATGAAATAGTATTTTCCAGAAGATACTATTTTGTTAAGAAATTGACTGAGAGCTGAAAAAGTAGGTGGCAGAATATGCTCATGAAAAGGCTGTGTTTTTATTGGAACAGAGGCATTTTCTATACAATTTAGTCCCATTCAATTAGGTAAAATCCTATAGGCTCATATCACATGGAATTCCTCTTTTTTTTTCTTAGCAGTCTAGAGTTTCAGATGCACAGCCCTTTCCTGGATTTGACTCAGAAGATCAGATTAATTTCTTGTACATTTGCAAATCTGACTGTTTGTGCAGCTGGGGACTGCTCAGCTCCCCGGGTGTGCACCACCAATGTCAACAACTCCCTCTATTGCCTTCACTAGGAGGTAAAGATGTCCTTTGGATCATCCAGAGAAGGAGCTTCTTATGTCCAGAAGTGCAGACAAACAGCAAAAATGTGCCTGTTACTATTTAAGGAAGATTAGTCATTTCTCAGTATGAATACATCATTTTATTCATTGGTTATTTAATTATTAAAAAAAAAAAAGTTGGTTTTTTTTTATTAAACCTTTAACTTTGCTAAAGATTTCATTGCATGAATAATCACATAACTGAAGTACTTGCACTGTTTATACCCGCTGAAAACAAAACAAAAATTAAAGAAGACTCAGCTAGGCACTGATAATCATTTGCTGATTTACCTATTAAATTGCTTTGAAGTCTTTTTTAAAGTTAGCATAATGTTATTATAAAGATGGACCTGAACCATAAACCTGATCAGAGCAGAGCTGAATCCCAGCATTTGAAAAGACCAATGGTTTTTAGACTCTGTTTTTTTAATTTAAGCCACAACAGATCCAAGACCGTCCTTGTATATTCATTTGAACTTCTTCCTAGGTTGCAACACAGAGATTTTGTATTCTAATAATGATTTCTAATATGTAGAACAGGGTAGATGATGTCTTTAGATATTAAGTAGTCCTTGGATTACAGTATTTTTTATTTTTTTTTTAAATAACCTGATACTGCATCCTATCCATAAAATTTATCTTAAGTCATAGAATAAGTGCAAGGCAATAAGTTGAGGTTCTCTACTCAGACCTATCCAAGTATTCCAGTTATGAGGCATATTCTAAAACTGTAACCGTCCCTTCAGGCTTGGTTAGTAATACTAGGTTTACCACTGCAAAGGAACAGAAGCTTCACAGAAAAAGAACAAAATCCCACGAATTTCCTCACCATTCTGACAGAAAGAGAACTAACCTCATCAGCTGCAAACACTCGTCAGAAACATTTGAATGGCCATTTGGTGTCAATATCATTACTGCATCAGTGGTTTGGAATTCACTACATATCTGCGCTAATCCAGAAGTCATATTTACACTTCCAAACTGTGAGCTGCACTCAAAATGTACATGTGAAAAAGCCAACTTTAAGCTCCTCTCAAAATATAGGCTTAACAATATTCTACCTGAATACCCACCACCTTTAGGACTTGAACAAGAAAATAGATAACTTTTCATATATATATATATGTGTGTGTGTGTGTCTATATATGTATACATAGGTAGGGACGTATATGTGTGTGTGTATATCTGGTGAAACAACAAAAAAGAAGAACACTGGAAAACATGGGCAAACTTCAGTAACCATTGTCAGAGGTAGTGGAAGGAGTTTTGTTAATATTATGATTTGGAGGAGTTCATCACTGCTTTTATAAAGAAGTGGTATAACAGTCAATCAAAAACACAGCTAATCAGCTTTCAACAAGATATATCAAGAACTGAAAAATAAATTTAAGCTGAAACAATTCAAAGTGACTTATGCCAGTTCTCCGCTCATAGACATTAAATTACTTGTACATCAAAAAGCTCGCAATATCACAGCGTTTTAGCAAATTAGGCTGACTGTAGCCTGGAGAAATTGTCCTGTGTTTCTCAGGCTGTGGTATATGGACTACTGAGTATCTGCAAGGTGTCAGAATGGCATCTGTAAAATGCGTACTAAAATTCTTGTAAGTTCACACAGGATCACAGTCTGAGGAACAGAAGAGTTAAAAAAAAAAAAAAAATCAAAACAGAACAAAGAAATTACTGAGTATCGAATGTCAAGCCATCTTTCTAAGAAGTTCTTGTCATAGATATAGCCTGTTGGAGTAACGCTGCACAAGATGACCCTTGGAATTTTTTTTTTATTTTGTTTTTTTTCCAAACAAATTAATTCTTCTGAATTTTTAAAGTTTGGGAAATATTGATCTATCCTGACCTTCAACAAGCTTTCCTAATTGCCTGATCCCACCCAAATCCACTCCTCCTCCCTTCAATCCATGATCCCAGGGTGCTTCTGGTCTTTCCTTCAACTAGCACTTATCAGGGCATCCTCAGAAGGAATTTTCCTCTTTCTTTTATGAACTTTGCCTCTAAAATTATACTACCTTGAGGAAAAAAGCTACAAATTCTTTTGTTTTGTTTTTTCCACACATTATAGTCCTTTTACCATTTATGAAATAAAGCAACCATGAAAATGATGATCCTCCGCTATGAAGCTTCAGAATAGCTGTAGCAAAACAATAATTATCAGGTAGGAAATGGAAACCGCCAAATAAAGCAACAATTTTACGATGCAGAATAAGTGCTTTCTGCTTTTCTCCCAAATTCTGTAGCCATGTAGAAGTGAGATAGTGCAGCCACAAGCATGAAACCTTCACAGAACACAGTTTCTGACTGGTATTCTTGCTTAGTCAGTGATGGGAAATGTATTCTCTTTGCATTTTTACTAGTTTCTAAAATGTCTTTGAAAGCAGAGATGTGAATCTAAAATAATGAGCAATTTTCCTGGTAAAACCATGGTTTAAATAAATTCTTAGATGCCAGTGAGGAAACATCACTTCACAGCCAGTAAATCAATGACCTTTTCATTCGGGCTTCATTGAGGAAGGTCATGTTATGTTAAGGAACAGTAACTATGAGTATCTAATAAAGGCCACTGGTGTCTTGTTGGTTCACTTGGCAGCTGTGGAAACACAGTGACCTTGCAGCAAAAGGTGAGAGCATGAGATTGCACCCCTGCAAAGACTTAGCCATAGGTAGGTTATTAACATGAATGTTTCATTGTTGACTTAGCAGCATTACTCACAGAAGCAACATTATTCATGCACTTAGTGACTGAAGAATCACATTTTCACATGCTAGCTCACACTTTTAAGCAACAGCTTGCTCCTTGTTGTGCACTAACCATAGAATACCAGGTTGGAAGGAACTCTTGGCAAAAGCATGGTCTAGAAAAGATGGCCCACCACTCTGTCCAGCTGAATCTTCAAAGTGCCCAGTTTTTCTATACTTATGAATGATCTGGATGAGGGGATTGAGTGCACACTCAGTAAGTTTGCAGATGACACCAAATTGGGTGGGAGTGCTGATCTGCTGGAGGGTAGGAAGGCTCTACAGAAGGCTCTCAACCAACTGGATTGTTGGGCTGAGTTCAGCTGTATGAGGTTTAACAAGGCCAAGTGCCGGGTCATGTACTTGGGTCATAACAACCCCAGGCAGTGGTACAGGCTCGGGGAAGGGTGGATGGAAAGTGCCTGGCAGAAAGGAATCTGGGGGTGTTGATTGACAGCTGGCTGAACGTGAGCCAGAAGTGTGCCCAGGTGGCCAAAAAAAACAACAGCATCCTGGTTTGTATCAGAAGTAGTGCGGCCAGTAGGACTAGAGAATATATTGTGCCACTGTACTCAGCACTGGTGAGGCCACACCTTGTGTTCAGTTTTGGGCCCCTCATCGTAAGAAGGACATTGTGGAACTAGAGAGAGTACAGAGGAGGTGACGAAGCTGGTGAGGGGCTGGAGCACAAGTGTGGTGGAAGCGGTTGAGGGAACTGGGGATGTTCAGCCTGGAGAGCAGGAGACTGCGGGGTGGTCTTATTGTTGTCTACAACTATCTGAAAGGAGTTGTCTACAACTATCTGAAAGGAGGTTGTGTCATGGAGGGTGTTGGTTTCTTCTCCCAAGTAACAACTGACAGGAAAGAGGAAATGGCCCTGAGTTGCACCAGTGGAGGTTTAGATTGCATATCAGGAAAAAAATTATTCCCTGAAAGGGCTGTCAGGCATTGGACCAGGCTGCCCAGGGAAGTGATGCAGTCACCGTCTCTGGAGGGGTTTAAAAGATGTTTTGACAAGGTTCTTAGGGACATGGTGTAGTGCTAGAGTTAGGTTATGGTTGGACTCAATCCTGAGAGTCTCTTCCAACCAAAATGATTCTATGATTCTATATTTTCCAAAATGCAAAGACTTACCAGTATTCACTAGAAAAACTCCAGGTAGAAGACCCCAGTTCAAATTAACACATCATTACCAACCAGCAGGACGGCAAGTGTGTTAGCATGTAAATACATAACTAACCTTTCAATGAAGTCTGAAATTAACCCATGGAAAGTCAATGGGCTCCCCAAGCATCTGCCAGGCTTGAAGCTGTGAACAGTTGGACTATCTTTATGGATGTGCCAGGACTGCTGCTTCCTCTGCATCAGGATCACTCAGTAATTTTTTTAAGTCAAGTGACTTCCACTTTGGTGGCATCAGCCTATTTCTGTGGTGAGAAGTGCTTGGAAAGTCATCATAACCTGGTATCCAGTGCTTCCTACCGCCCCTGTTGCAAGAGAAGTTCACTCTGATGGTATCTGCCTCAATTAATCTATAAGAAGCTCAATCAAAAAAAAGTCATGAAATCATTGGGGAAAATCATGTTGATTTTCCTAGACTTTGGAGCAGGCTCATAAAATGTCTTACTACTCAAAACAAAGCTGCCAAATGATACACTTCCAGTAGGTGCCATTAAAACAGAGCAAGTACTGCTTGTTACCAAGAGCCGACACAAATCTTCCCATTGAGTTTAATGGGCTTCAGATCAAAACCTTTCTGCAGTGTTTTCCATTTCAGCTACAGGAAGATACTAGAAATACAGTCTCATCTTGAGAGATATAGAGTACCTATTTCTTCCCATCAATAGAGATAAAACAGTGAAATTTTACTCTTCTCCATCCTCTCAACATGAAAAGTATGTGGAACAGTGGGAAAATTACGTTATCAGAGGAAGCACTTCTCCCAACATAAAACAATGCAATTCTCTCGGCTTCAGTAAACTGACACAAGTTCACACCAAACAAGCTCGGTTATTTAAGTGTACCTAACTGAAACAGCTCCCGCACTGAAAGAAATTTAAAAAAAAATAAATTAAAAAAAAAAAAATCACACTATCGTATAATGAATATATTAAAAACAAATCTCTGTGCCGATGAGTATATTTCTATAAGCCTTCCTCCACTTTCCATACAGATATGTACATTGTGCAAGTTATTATTTTCTCCATGATGTCTTGTGCATAGAAAATGCAAAGCTCAGGCATTAATAATAATCATAAAAACACCAAACCCAACAATAATAATAATTATGGAACCAATTCAACATGATGGCAGCAATAACTGGTTTTGACACCCTGCAAGTGTAAAAGTCTTGTTTGTTTTATGAGCCTGCACACAGTGCTAGTCTTAAAAATAGGGAATGTTGTTTCCAGCTCAGATTTCATAAAGAAAAAAAATTACATCTTTAATTAAGATTTATGGCATTCAATAGGACTCAGCAAGGATAGAAAAACTGCTTCAGAGTGTAAAAAAAAAGAAAAAAACCACACAGTTAAAAATGGGGAAATATGATTAAGTGTCTTTAATTCCTACTGCTTCCTTTACAGGGTTTCCGATGGCCTCAGGCAGAAATAGGCACTTATTGTCTTTAAAATGGCATTATTCTTGGCATAAAATGTTTATGGATCAAGATGAAACTCGTTTTGAGAAATAATAACACTGGCATGAGTTGAAAGGACCTTGCCTTTGGAGAAGAAAAAAATGAAAATATATTTAGTTTAACGAAAAATGTACTTAAAGGGAAACACTTTAAAAAAAAAAAAAAAAAAAAGACAGAGTTTCATGATGAAAAATATCGTTTAGACCTATAATACTTATGAGACCAGGGTGATTTGCATCTCAATAACATGAAGTTAAATGTAAATTTCAGTGCAGTCTTAAAATGGAGATAAGGATGACCCTTAAAAGGAGAATGAGACTTTGCAAGGAACACCATTAACTATTTCTAGGCAACTGTGTTGCCTTAGGCAATGAAAATCTAGGAAAGGTAAAATCTTTTTAGAGCTCAGTCTCCTAAGCACTTGGTACCTATTTCTGCAGATTTAACCGCAGGAAGCAGTGGATGCTCATAACTACTGATAGTCAAACCCTGGGCTGAGTCTTTCCAACCGTAGTCTTGATGGCACTGCAAGCTACACTCAAACACAAGCTGAAAATACAGTATTAAACACATGATCCTGTCATTAAACCTTTTCCATATTCCAGATCCATGAGCCAATTTGAGGTAGAAACTTGTGTGCTCTCAGGTGGTTCTGCTGCCCTAATGGAAAAAATCACATGAACCCACATAATGTCACTTTTGTGGAGCTGGTCATGGTTTTTATAAGTTGGGCTTACAGCCCAGTCTTTTCTCTTGTGAAGGGAAAAGAATGACAAGAACCAGTGGTTTTGCTGGGCCCTTGGTCCTGCAGCGTTTAATATTATGAAGAACAGCGTTCGCTTGGATATTGATTGCTCACACAGCTGTGTGCTGAGAGATGTGAACTTAAAATCTGGACTAAAATATAACTAACCTGAGCCAGAAAACCTGGTTCAACATGACTGGTCCAGGAGGACCAATGAGGTGCTAACAGATTCCTTTTGATCTTGCAACATCTTTGAACTGCAAGTGGAATTAAGGTACCTTCTAACATCCTACCTTGCTTCAGAAACATGGTTAGAATCCTTCAGCTTGGGAACTGTTAACTACTCTGAAATGGGATAAGATGGCAACCTTGTGATTAGGTTTTGAGACCAGGTTATGGCTGTAATAGAGATGGAGCCTGAGGGAAATGCAAAAGAATAAAATAGCAGCAAGTGGCATATTTTCTCCCATCTGGCAAAAGCGTATTCCATTAAAAAGTGTTTCATGCAAGTAGTTAACATCTAACTTCATTGAAATGACACCATAAAATCCTAAAGAATAGACTACATTCTTTTATAACCTCTTTTCCTAACCAATAAAGGTGAAATACACTGGATGCTCAATTACTTGCCCCAGGAAAAAGAGACAGCTTGAATACTATTTTCTAGCCTAAGAATGAGATCCACAAAAAAAAAATCCAATTCCCTGTGTAGAAATTATCCCAAAGCCTTCAAACTCTCAGCTGAGATGTCAGTCAGGTTTTTGTAGGAGATCGAGTCTCAAACCATCAAGATGCCAGCACCATTAAACACTACCCTGGCAAGATTTTTGAAGAATGCCTTTTTGAACTCCTTTCTTCCAGAGGAAAATCTATACTGAACCTCAGACAAAAGTTCAAGGGTAAGGGGGCCCTGAAACTTCAGGTATCCCTTTATGTGAATAAAAAAAATAATAGTAAAATAAAGAAAGACTCATTGGCACAGAGAGAATGGGATAATAGCCATTTAAACCAGGTAAGTCAATCACTGGGAAGAGGGAAGGATATGCATCTCAAAATAATATTAACACTTTTCATAGAGTACTATTACTATTTTGTCCGTTTTTGATTTAAAAATAAAGTGTCAACAACTACCAGATCCCTAACAAATACACATTCTCACCAGCACAGCAGCTAAAATGTGTGTTGTGTACTTACATATGTAAGTACAATGCATCGGAAGGATGATGCAGTTAAAGGCCATTCAAAACCTCACAGAAACACCCTAGAGCTTGATTATTGATATATTTATCATTGCAATTTACTGGCAAAAAAAGTCAGCTTTTTATTTGACTTTTCACTGTTGTCAAAACACCGATTCTAATCTAGGTTGCAAATGTACTGAGATTTGTACTGAAACTAATTTTCATTTAGTTCCTGAAAGTTTCTGTGTGACTGTGTCGTGCAGCACATAGGCCTTACTAAGGTGAAATCAAATATTTCATATTTACCAAGAGACACATTTCTAGGGGAGCAAGTTCCGGAGCAAAAGGAAGCGGGTGAGCAGGTTTTCTTTTGTTTTGTAACCTCAACCCCATCACCCAAGTAAATCTCCCGTATCAGGAGCAGACTTCATCTTGAGTGCTGCAAAGTGATGCTGAAACTCAGAAACAGGTCTGGAAATTCCAGAACTTCAGCTTTTTTCCTCTCAATAACACAGCAAAACAGAAAGCTTCAAAGACTAATTTCAGTGCTCTGTGGGGCTAGGAGTTGTTGCAAGCAGAAGATTAAATAGAGCTGAAGTTTTGCATCTCTACTTCTGCAGTATGTCCAATTCTGGTTTTCCCATGATGTTTTTATTCCTGCTTTTCCCTCTATTTGTCATTTAGAAATGTTTAGTAGTGAGCTTCTTCTTTCTTTTTTTTCCCCAATCTATCCAGTGAGCACATGGAAGGTTTAAAAAATAAAAAACAAACAAACAAACAAACAAACACAACAAGTAAACAACAAAAACAAACAGAAAGAAGTGCCAACCCAGAAGTACACAGCACAAGATCATTGCTATAGGCTAAAAGTACAAGGGTACTACAAAACAGCCCAGCTCATGGGCTTCTGTGATCACACATCTGAGGCAGATCATTAGCATTTTAAGGAGTGGGTGATGCTTGCAGCCTCTCAGTTAAAGCATTGTAACATTAACTGACAGCTTGTGGGAATCAAGGCATTTTCCTTACATATGTAGAAATGAAAGTCATGTAATAGTTACAAGTTCTGCACTCCAGAGGGAGTGGGCGACATTAGCACAGGATAATCATATGGCTGAGACCACAAGCCTTATTATCTTCTCCTTTAGAACTGGCTTTTTTAGAGGTAGCAGTGGGGGCAAAAGCACTGCCATAAACCTCCCAGTAACCTCTTTCATGATGGAAGGGGCAGAGCCTGGAACCAAGGTGGGCACTAATTTAACTACAACAAATGGTAGAGAGAGACAGAGGGAATGCTGCTTTGGTCTGCCAGCATCATGGTCACTTTGAAGTATCTGCTGTACCACCCTCCCCTACTTTTGATGGGAAGGGAGGTTCAGAGAATAAAGTGTTTCAATCAAGTTGCTCATGATGGGCATTGAGAATGACACTGGGAAGTTAGTGGAGTGAGTCTGGGCCAAATTCCTGCAAATTCACATATTTTTTACAATTTCATGTAACTGTGCATTGCGGCACATGATTTTATCTTTATGTGATAATTCATTTTTGAAGCAGAACGTCATGCTGCGTATATATTGTATTAGGGTTTATTGCTGAATACCTTTCACTTAGAGCTGGCATATAGTTTTGGCCTTCTAATACGAATAATAAAAAATTTACACGACTTATTTGCGAAACAAGATCATATTGATGTGGGGAGGATTTTCAGCTATATACATGGTTAATTTATAGGTTCGTGTTTCCGTGATAAGGGAACTTTTAAGACATTTCTAAAGTCTGACTTTGCTTTGGATCCTTTTGCTAACAGATGGCTGCATCCAGATTTTGCAAATACTTAAGGATTTATGACCAATTTCCTTTAAATGTACCCTTTGAGCAATTTACATTGTATTTAGCAAAAGCTGTTATTTAACTTTTTTTTTTTTTTTTTTTAATGTTGTTCACCTTTGTGTTATATTCACATATTCTTTCCCAAAGTGATTACCATTCTCAACATCTTCTAGTGAAACTTAAGCCTGCTGATGGGGAAAAATTGCCTAGGATTAGTGAGAAGGTCTCAGCTAAGATTGTGACGAGTAGTTGCCCCAAGAAAAGCTGGTGCAGTTTTCCACTCTTTCAAAGGAGTTGAAGCCACGAGTATATCTCATGGTCTCTGCTGCCAGGTTCACTCTCTAAACTTGCCTGCATATCATAAATATTCAAACCAGAGAGTAGTGGGTGGAGAGATGTCCCATATCTTCCCCTAGTTTTTAGATGTCTGTTTTATGCTCAGAACATAATTTTAAAGAATATGCTTTTATTGAATGACTTAAATATTTCAATTATTTTTAGGCATATTTTCATTAAAGAAAAAAAAAAATCTAATGACTTCTCATCCCTGTTTTCAAGGTTGAGAAGTTTGATGTTGATTCTGACTGTGTTGGGAGAAGAGAGGAAAAAAAAATTTACTGGTATCAAAAAATACTATCTTTTTTTCAACCCTCAGATATGAAAATAGCTTTATAAAATCTATAGTACATGTAAAACTGAAAAAGCTCCTTTCTCAGTAATAACTTCTTACTATCGTACTTCCAATAACAGAACAGTGTTATACAATAATTTTATTTTTTATTTTTTGCTTTCTTGACCTTCCAATTTAACAACTCAAATCAAAACAACTCTGTTCCAGAAAGACCACTACCTACAAAAGACAACCATGTTCCATCAACATGCAAACACACACAAAATAGCACATGTACAAAATCTAGAGTTATACTTACAGGTTTATCTATTCCCAGATGATTTTGGTGAGAAGTGTACCTCTGCGATTCTTTGGTACTGGGTGCTATTTACATGTGCAAACTTGTGAAGATACAGAGAAGAAAAACATCCTTTGCTTTAGAGATACTGAAATTATAATATACTGAGAACATGTTATTAGTTAAGGAAAACTTGGATTTTTATGTCACAGATGAAAGGATTTTGTATGTTTCACCTTCAAAACTGAAGTGAAAAACACAAACAGCTCCTAACTTTGATTTCACTGTAATAAAGTAGAAACTAAAAAGGAAAATGGAGATCAAGAACTGAATAGATCACAGAAGAAAGAACAGTGAGAGGTGAGAAAGTCTTCACAGATGCCCTCTTGAACCTGTTCTTTCTGAAGACAGAGTGAGGAGAGCTCTGAATTGCTCTCTGAGGGGAGCTGTGTTGAGCAAAGCATACAGAGAGAGCCTGGGAGATAAACCTCACCTGATTAGATCCACTTTCCACATGGTCCCCCTACACAGAATCATAGAATTATTTTGGTTGGAAAAGGCCCTCAAGATCAAGTCCAACCATAACCCAACTCTAGCACTAAACCATGTCCCTAAGAACCTCATCTACATATATTTTAATCCCCTTCAGGGATGTCGAGTCCACCACACCCTGGGCAGCCTGTTCTACTGCTTCACAGCCCTTTCTGTGAAGATATTTCTCCCAATACCCAATCTGAATCTTCCTTGACACAACTTGAGGCCACCTTATGACTTGAAGAAGAAAAGCCCCTTCTCTGCCACCTATTCTCTCCCTAGAGAGGGAATGGGAGTCTCTTCATCCCTTCACTGGTGCCATGCGGTATAAAAAAATATTCTGCAGGTATTCAGAAAAAACAAAACAAACAAACTAAACAACAACAACAAAAATCTTGTTCACCTTCCCCCCAGAAAGACACTTGGTTTCACAGATGTCCCAAACAGGAAGATAGTCCCATCTCTGGCTTTGTGCTCAGTTTTAGAAAGCTTTAGCCTATGGAAAAAGCAAACCTGGAACATGAAGTCACACTCACTGAAGGAAAAATCACATCCACATAGGAAGCTGTTGATGGCCCATCCCTTCTCACGGGACTAACTTGTTTATCTGAGCCTACCTTTAAGTCTCTTGAGACACTGAATATGCCTCAGATCAAGCATGAAGATGCATGCATGGGTCCAACACTCAAAATTCATACTCAGATGGTTAATTAATTAATTAATGCAATAAGAAAGCAGTGAGACAGCTGGGTGACTAGTGTGATAGATACAGTGTATGTTTCGAAGTCTCGACAACAAATGTCCTCCCCAGCCCCTGTGTGAGCTATTCATCACTTCACAGGTTGTTTTCAACAATGAATGCACTTGAGAATGTTGTGATTGGCTCATAAACCTTTCATTAATCAAAAAGAGCAACCCATAACCAAATAAACCACCCAGCTTAAAGAATTCACTCTGTTCTGTTATATTCTATTAAAAACATTTAGGGAGCTGGGATCGCATCTTTTCCATATAAATAAATTCTTGATACATGGCTATTTAGTTTGATTTCTTTAAACAGTAAAGAAAACTTGGGAGAAAATTAGAATAAGGAGATAAAGGAAATTGTGTCAAGTGATTTATCGTAACTAGAACTATACAGTTATGCTTAATAAACACCCATACATCTAGGGCAATATATTTCTCAAGACCACTCCTAACACCCTGTTGAAGTGTCTCTGGCAGACTGCGCTTCTCAGCCTGGATGTAGTGCTTCAGCAAATGATGACTGACATTTACAGAGCACCTTTCACCTCCAAATCCCAAAGCACCTGACAGATTGTTCAAACTGATTACAGGCTTTCCGCCAGGTTCTGCTCTCTGATGCGTCAAGGTAGAGGGGAGTACCCTGCCTTGGTAGCCTAGCTGTAACCTCAGTTAGATAAGTGCAGCTCGACTGACTTGGCCACTTTTTATTCAATAGTCATTTTACCGGTCTGCAAAACTTAACCAGTCTTACTACTTTCTGCTTCAGCATTGTGACTATGCAGATTTCAAACATCCACATTCATGGATCGCTTGTGGCAAAGAAACAATGATTGTACTTCTGTTAGAATTTTGAGTAGATAGTATTGATCTGCTCAGCAATAATCCTTCCTAAAAGCTATAAAAATCACTGGCTTATGACTAGACCCTTGCAATCCATGAGTCCACTTTAATCTCAAAAGATAAGGGTCCAGAATCCTGAAAATTACCAAGTGCCACAGCTCCCACCTCCATCAGCAGACCTGGAGTCTGTCACAATCTTATTTGACCCTGCTTTTTTGTAGAGGTTCACCTACTGTGAGCATTGCAAAATGTAAACCAGTCCTATTGGTCTCTCTGAACCCTGATGCCCTGCAGTCTTGTACACAATGTAATACTGTCTTTCTCTCTGCAGAAGTACAGAGTATGCCAGCTACAACATTAACAGGTTGCTCAAGAGCTGACCTCACACGTTAACTAGAAACCTGAAGAGTAAAGCTGGTGTCAAACCACCCGATGGAAACAAGCATCCGTCCAGGCATAGAATGATCACATAATAGAGAGTAAGATGCAACTAGATGAGTGAATGAGGGTGCAATCATTTTGCACAAGCATTTGTAAGCATCTGTGGCTAGATTCTCCATCCTTCAGCTCACCTGCAGGAGCAATTCACCCACAACCCAGAGACAGATCAATGAAATCTATCTTCCTTTCTTGTTTTCTTCCACTTAAATGACATCTAGGTAGAAACATATCTGATTGTTTGCACAGGACAAAATGCATGCCATAAGAAGAGGGTGATGAATGAGACTTAGAGCCATGTTTCTAACTGGTCTAACAGAAGAGTGCTATCAGACAGCAATCTTCCAGGCTTGTTCCTGGAAGGAGTATTTATCATTCACTGCAAATCCTCATCAGAGCTGTATGAGTAAATACGTCCCTGCTAACATGCAAAACACACATCAACTACTGCTAATCACCATTGCTCTGCATGTGACAGAAGTTGCTGTCTTCGTTACTCTGATCACTGAGAGATAAACAGTGCATCCGTAACTACACTTGTTTATGATCACTGAGTGCCTTCAAACAGCAATGGAGCTACGGCTGAATTGGCCAGCTGTGTATTTTAATCACATTGCATGCAAATCTCTTACTAAGATTAAAAAAAAAAAAAAAAAAAAAGAGAGAGAGAGACCAAGGGATCAACTCAAAGGGCACAAGAACCTTAGCAAGGTAAGGACAGATGGCACTTAAGCCTCTTTACACTGTTGCTTATTTATCCTCAGATGCTGCCACTTAATAACATTGATGGAGGAATAGTTAACAGAAGCAAGGAATTAATCAGTGGGTCAAAGGCTATTTCTACTTTGTTTCTTTTATTTACCTGAGACAAGATGAAATCAAATAAGAGCTCCTAGAAGGAGAGTTCCAAGGGAAGCTGCTAATCAAAATTCACATACTTTGTATTCACACAGTGCTCTCAAACTCTGTAAAAAAATGTTTAGCTGAATGGATTGCAACATGCCAAGCAATCTATTGTAAAAACAGGGGCTCTTGGCTAGCTTTCCTGGGAGCTTTTATTCTTTGAATTGGAAAGACCTTATTGAGTCTAGAGTCCCACAGCTCTAGGAAGTGAAACAAAGCAGATGTTGCCAGAACCATATGTATTATATTTGACAGAGAGGAAAGTTAGCCCCATTTCACATGAACATGTATCCAGGAATAAAACACATTGACCCGTAGCATTTGCCAACAGACAATATCCTCTATTCTATTGACACACTCCACCCTTTTAATAAAATGTAGGATTTACATGTCCTGCTCTCAGTTTTGTAATAGATTGCCTCATAACCTTGAAAATGTTAGTAAACCTTACTGTACTATAAGAACTCTTTTTTTTGTTGTTTTTTTTTTGTTTGTTTGGTTGGTTGGTTGGTTTTTTTTAGAGGGGAGGTGGGTCTTGAATGTCACATCTTAACTGAGAGCAAAGATGGGGCTCATTCCTATTAGTGCTCTAGTAAGACCTAGAAAACACATTGCATTTACAGGCATTAGTGAAATATTGGAATACCAATGTTTGTGCTAGATGCAGGAATGGCTGTACCCACAAATCCAAAACCTCTCTTGAATGATCAGAAATTGTCTGTTTTCCAGATGCACATTTCTAGAATGACTTCATATCTATGTCAGGCCAAATAATAGAAATTTTGGAATCAGACATGCTTGGAAATTTGAATCTTGATCCAAGATCAAGCGATGTGTTTTGAGACCACCTTTAGGTTTTATGAGATCTGGGCACTGAAGACACCTGCTGCCAGAGAAAACATGGGAGGCGTGGGAAGCAGATGAGAATGAGAGCAGAAGCCAGGTTCATTTGGGCTGGGCTACAAACCCAGCTCAGGGCCAGGTTGTCTGGGAATCTTGTCAGGGTTGGACCGGTGTGCAGTTCCACATGATGTCACTGTGCAAGCAGCCAAGCTGTAGCTGAGGATTTCTTCTGAATTGTGAAGTTTGTTCAGTGTTGGAACTCCAGCAGAAAACAGAAGGCACTGAAAAACTGAGCTCAGTGACCCACAGACCTTTAGCCCTTGTCTGGAAGGACTCAGGAAAATGGTGTTTCATTCTTTGGAAAGAGACACAGTCCTTTGCGTGCATTGCTTGAACCTTCAAAATCCTGGACTGATAGCATAAAGATAAATTACAGATGAGAAGGTCTCTGTGGGCCAGGTAGGCTTCAGGTTGTTTTCTGTGTCTGTCACAGATTTGCTATCGGATATGGGTAAATCCACTAGAGATTACCTAGCTCTATGTGCCTCCATGTTTCATCTGGAAATAATACAGTTATCTGCATCTGTTTAAATATAAAAGCTGAGGTGCTCAGGTATTGCCATCATGGAACTCAGATAAGTCCCTCAGGCTCCAAGATCTGGATGAAAGTGTAACCACACACTTTTCCAAACTTCAAGAGACTGATTTTCCATCACAGTTATATGGAGAAAACCACTCAGATTAACTTGCACTGAGAGGTCTCACATACCTCTGGTCCCCAAAAGCAAACCTTAATATCTTGGAATTTCCTCTTTATTTTATTTTTTTCCTTCTTCCTTTGTTGTTTATCTCTCTCACAATTCCCTTAGTAAATTAAGTTTTAAATGCTTCTGCATGTAATGGACTTGAGATTAGCAGTATAACAAACCAAGTCGAGTTCAGGAGCCTGACTGTACTGAGGCAGATCCTTAGTTTAATCAAGATTTCAGAGGTTGAGGTTTGACTTTGGTGTGCCATGGCAAAGGTGGCTTGAAACATAACCTGAAGATTAGCCCATGAGTCTCTTTTTTATTTAGCCTGCTTATGCCTCATGTCTTTTTCTTATATCTCTGCAGTTCCAGACAAATGCAGATTTCCCAGTTGGAGAAGACCTGAACCATTTGGCACCTGGTCTCTTGGCAATGACAGGACCAAGAAAGCTCTCAGCATCACTACCTTTGTTTCATAGGGTCGTGCTTTTTAGCATCTGAAGAGGACTGGAACTAATTCTTAAGGACAGCAAGCAAAAGTTTAATCAGATAATTGTGATAATGTTATCAGCCTCTAATTGGTTCCATAGAAGAAAATGTAATTAACCCACTTAGCCCCAAGAACCCACTAGCTGTTGATAGGCTGACATTTCCAAGAAGCCCAAATGTTTGAGACAACCTTGTCACAGGACTGTTTGTGATTTACACCCAGTGATATCAGGTGGTGAAGGGTAATGAAATGGATAATGGGGAAAAATGTCTGAATGAAGCACACTGGCAGGACTCACAGTCCACAGAACGATTCTGGCTCTGCAGGAGAGCCAGTCTCACTTTTAGCCTCAGCAAATGAGTTTTGCTTCACAGAAAAAGAGATGCAAGATTGGTGTCAGTTCTAGAAATTTGAGTTAAAATGCACCAATTTACAGTTGTGCTAAACTAGTCTACATTGAACACTTGCACTTAGAGATTAGCGATACAAAGAAAAAAAAAATCTTGAGTATGGGAGATGGAAGCCCAGCCATCTAAGTGCACGTGTATCAGGAGATGAGTAGAGAAACGTCACCATGGAAAGAACCAATTAAGTTTCAATGTCTATTTCTACCAGAAAAGCTCCTGTTTGAATGACAGTGGCATTTTCTGTCTTTCCAAGGCACATTTAGGATGGAAGTGGCATCAATTTGCCTGACAGAGCTTTCTAAGTCCTCCTCCATTTAGTGGCACTCAGCAGTATATATTAGGAAAACTGAATCAGGTGAAAACATACTCATCATCAACAAAACATCATGTTTCCAGGTGCACCAAGAGGTGTGACCTGCATTGTTTTCCACAGCCTTTTGCCCAGCCTGCTTCCACACCAGAGGCCCGCAGAAACTACAAAAAGACAAGACATCATTGAGACAAGGAATGCTGTCTTACATAGTGCCCTTATTCATCACATGCCAGAGACTGAGCTCTCCTCTCCCAGGGCTGTACATCTTCTGATGTAGGGTGCTATGAGTGATACAGATCTGCTTTTCCCATGAGTTTTGGGTTCAGCAGACCTACAACTGGTATGTTTTTCCTGCAGCTGTAGCGATGCTTTGCAACACAGCAGCTCTGACTCCAAGTGATCACAGCTGGCACATCTCTTTGAGCTGAATTAGTGGAATACAGAGTAAATGACAGGTTTCTTCAATGCAGCTCTTAGAAAGAACTTATGGAGATTATTATGAAGGAGCTGTGAAGACATCACTGGAATCTGCTTGTGGAGCTGACAACTGAGAGATAGCTTTCTTTGATAACTTTTAATCACTGTGTTTTCTACTTATGCAAATTGTAATAATACCCTTGATGCTCTGTATTTCTATGGCATTCAGGCTTATGGCAGTGACATGAAGATTCAGAGCTGGTTGCTCGTCTGTCACTAGCTTGTTTCTGCATCGAAGATGTATTACATTTGGCAGTGACATACATTGATTCATGTAATACCTGTGACATTAGAACACACATTCAGAAAGAAACATCTCACAAAATGCCACTTCGGCAGACTTCATCCCAGTTTCGTCATGGTTTAGGGTTTGCTTGCACTGCAAACTGCAGGTAAGCCCCTGCCGTGAGGGAAAATTAAAAAAAAAATAAAAAAAAATAAAAAGGCCTCATTTATCCTGTACCAAGCTTCATGAACCTCATTCTCACTGGATGATACAATAGGTTTTAGATGCCTAAATTACCATACTGGTTTTCAAAAGAGGATTATGACTCCTAAGTCACTTAGGCGGCTTTGAAAATGCCATCAAGGATCTTTGCACAAACACAGAGCTTGGTGGATATCATTACCTGGTACAATATATTATCATGAGTGACATGGAAATTACCTATCTATTCCACTCTGATTCTAACATAGGATTAGTCCTTATATTACAGCTACCAGTGGTTTGTCCAGTTCAGCTTTCCATCGTTTCCTCTTAAAGATGATTTAATAGACCAAGGGACCATAATGCTGTCAGTAGCTGTGGTCCTATTAGATCATACTGCCATTAATTGAGACTTAATACATCTCCTTGCCTAGAAGAACGTATTGTGGGTAATTTTGTCTTGTTATTCAATCTAAACTTTCCATCTCATTACTCCCAGCCTCACCTACTTCAGCCACCCTACATGATTACTTTGCCTGTTTTCAGCTATGACAAAGATGTGGACTGTTATCATATTCCACCCTCTGCTCTGCTGGCTGTAATTAAGTCAAGGTGCAAATTGAATTTGATTACCCAAGGTCACAGGCTTTGCCTAAAAGAGATGGTCAAAAGAGGGAAGGGAGCACTATCAAGGCCGTGTTGTTAGTGATGACCTGGACTCTGAATAAAGTGAGTCCAGAATCTGTAACAGAGTTTAATTTAATCTGCTGTGCTCCTTTTATTTGCATACCTATTTTTTTTCCTAGTTATTTGAACAGACACTAGAGCGTATATATTCAGCACTGAAGTTGCCTATCCCACACAGACTTTACAAGGCTTTAGGAAACATGATATAAATTGTTTTGTTTTGTTCTGGTTTTGTTTGTTTGTTTGTTTTTTCCTGTTATGACACAAGAGCTGTTAGTGTTAGCAGTGTGACAAGGATAAATAGGTAAAATTTAAATCAAGGTCCACACTCAAAGTGCGCTAAGCATTCAGGCAAGCTTCACAGTTCTACATCCTGGTTTGGAGAAGTTTTAGTGTACCAGAGAGGGGCACACATGCTGAAATCAGCACAGTGCCAATACTTGAATGAGATGTATGAAATCAAACGTCCCTCAAAATGAGATGCGCACAATTTCAGAGCTCAGTTTCATTATGCATACAAAGATGTTTGTTGCCATCTGAGAAGTTGTTGAGCACCTCACCAGGTTTATATGGACTTTTCCAGAAGGGCAAAAATCCTACATAGCATCCTTCAGGCCCCTGGAGATATCCCAGACACTCTAAACAGCATTAGAAATCCATATATGGGTAACTGAATTGCAATCACTGTCATACTACTTTTACAATAATAAATGCACAGTCTGAAATCTGTCTATGCAAATCCTTTTGTTGTTTGGGTCTTTCTAAATTGTGACAGGTAGGGGTTTTTAGCCAGAATTTTCGTTCAGTGGAAAATACTGAAATTTCTAGAACTTCAATTTTAAATCAGAACAAATTAAAAAAACTCACAACATTTCTTCCAGAACAGGAAATGTGTTCTCTTACTAGCTTTATTGAGTGCAAAGATACTGATGGGTAGAGAAAACAATATACTTGACTCAAGAAAAAATAACAGAACAAAAGTTCCAGAATTAAAATGTGAAATTAAAGTAAGTGCTTTTGTTGTGTTCTTATACACCACAGGTGCTCCTGTGAGAATAAAAGTAAGTTTAGAATAAGAGGAAGAGCAGATAAAGAAATAATAGATATTAGATGCAAGACACCTGGAGAAAAGATGCACCAGAAAGAGTATATAGAATTCAAACCAAAGGATGTAGTGGTCATGGGAGACCAGTCCCAAGGGTGACATAAAGGCCAAGCTTTGTAAATCTTTGCAGCTTACACTGCTCTTTTCTGCTTCTCAGGAAGCTACAACCCCACCTAAGCCTGCAGTAAATACTGCTGTGACCAGCAGCAGTGTCTCTTCTGAAGGAGGATCAGCTGGTGGTGCAGAAGCACAATGGATTTGCAACAGTCCGGGTGAAACACTTTTCTGTTTTATGCATTAGGCACTTCCCGTGTCCATCAAAAAAACCTTGACAATGTTCATATGCCCAAAGCACATCAGCCAAACCTCAGGAGGAGCTATGGGTTTAGGTGCACCATCATTGCAGAACCATAATGTAACAGACAGCCAAGGACCCCTTCAACCTCACAAGCAATATGGGGCAGGGGGCAAACCCAACTGAGCAAGGTTTTCCCCAGATACGAATTTAGCGACAGCACATCATTAAACACCCATGGACTGGTGTAATTGCATGTTACTGTGTGTGGATCCACAGAAACAAATCCATAGCTACCTCATTTTTCATAGCTGTGTTCGTGAGCAGGATCTCAGACATGATGGGTTATGGTTCTGCTTCTGCTCCAAATGTGTCAGACCTGGATGTTGAAATGGGGTGTGAGGAAGGAGAGGAGATACTGGCATATTACATGGAAATCACTCAACGTCTCTGGATGACAAACAACTGTTGAAAAACTCTAGCAATCAAGTTTTTGTGTTTGATTCATAGTTATGGATAAATCATATAGGATGTGAGATAACCCAGAGGCTGGACTGTCCAGCACTCACCAGGTCAGGAAATAATAACGTTCCTTCTGTTTTTGTAACCTTAATCCTGCCCTTAAGAGAATGGCTGCCATTCCAACAGCTTTCATCAAATGAGTACACATTTTCATTGTAAATCCTGTTATAAGATTATTTTTTAGTGTGGCTAAAGGTCAGAATTTATTCTGACAGATGCAGGATTTTGAGAAATAAGGATACAAGTAACAGATACAGAGAATCAGTAAATTGAGGATAAAAAAAAAAAACGTAGTCTTTTTTATGTGGCAATGATTTCTACTGCAGTTTAAATCCACTATGGTCCCGTTGCATCCAATACTCACAATAAAAACAATAGAAACTACTCGCAAAGACCAATTAAATGGTGTAAAATCTTGAAATCATGATTCATTCATCACTAACCTAGAACCATGGGGAAGAGACTCCAGGCTTAGAAAAAGTCTTTGTTCTTGAGGCATCTGCACCCATAGGAAATTCCACCCTTCCTCCCACAGGATCAGGCTGCATGGCATTATATGTTTGTCACTTCCAGGATGGATTACTGTAACTCCTGGCATTTGGTGACAAATGAAAAAATAATGTACAGGGTGCAGCTGATACAAGCCACTTCTCCCCACTTCCTGCAAGGGCAAAGCAACCCTGAGTACATGAAGCCCACATACCAACACCTCCACTTTAGTTTTCAATGGCAGTTCAATATCTTGATCCTAATCAGATCCTGGTCACATTTTGCAATCTGATATGTACTTAGAAGGGAAAAAAAAAAATAAAATAAAATAAATATATATATAAAAAAATAAAAAAATTATATGTATATATAAAAACTATTTGTGAATCCTTATTTCATTCATTCTATTACTTTGATTGCTTTGTTCAGAAAAGGCTTGTGTCTTCATGTCAAAATCTCTTACCTTCCTATTCTCCAGTTCCTTATTTATCTAACATTAAGCAGTAACAATGGTAACATAAAGAAAAACAGTGAATGCAACCTTTTTTTTTTTTTTTTTTCCCCAGTCTGCTATTTTGGTGGGTAAAGAGCAAGAAAAATTGAATAGATGAATAACCTGAAAGAAAAACATTCATATTATTTTAAGAGGTTTGGCTAGCAGACCAAGAAGCTGATTGCTCACAAGGCTGTAATGCCAATGTAGAACACAAATAGTTCATTAAAAACAGATACAATAATGACAAACTCGAAACTTTTTAACCTTTTACAGTGCATATTCCCATAGAGGTTTAAGTCAGAAAAAATATCAAGCCTTACTTTTCTTCTTGCTACGTGTAAGCTGTAAAACACCTCTTATAAAGTGTGAGGTGAAGAGCTATTAGGAAATTAGGGATCTGCTTACCCCACTGTGATTTCATCTTGGGAACAGATCAGAATGGAGATCAAAATGAAGTTCTAGGCTCTGCACTTGGATTAATTTCAGTTACTCTCAATTTCCACTATGAATCAAGTCAAAAGAAGGAGACAGCAAGAATTTATGTTGAAACAACCATATGTTTAATGTAAGAAAAATTCTTTTGTATATCCAGTATCTCCTCATGTCTGATCTCTCTTTGGACCTGGATCATGTGCATGTTGTGCTGGAGATGATTGCTGAGCTCCTGACTGAGGAATATCTCCTCTCTTCCCTTGGAAAAGGCCATATTTTTGTGGTCTCATGGGGAGCACTGCTAGAAGTGACCAACTCTGACAAAGGCCCTGACAGTACATTTGGAAGTCTCTGCTAAAGAGACTTCAGGAAAACTCATCCCCAGAGAAAATTATTGAAGACCTCTGAAGCAACCCTAGTGAATTCATCTGCAAGTTTAAGTGGAAAGAAAACCAGGCAGCTAAAAGGAATGAAATGCACCACTGAGATGCCTAAAGGTCATCCACTGCTGAATCCCTGCTTGCTCTTAGATGATCATATTATAGCAGGAAAGGGCTTTTTTTATTTGATTTTTGTTTGTTTGCTCCTGCCTGTGTCTGCCCAAGATGTTTCAAAGCTGTCCTCTCAGTTCTGGAGCTTGCTGTATGGGCTGTGCCAGAGAGTGGTGGAGCTGACAGTGGTAACCTCTCCCGATCCCTTTAAGCCCTATTTTTCTATGACTCCAACACACTCCACAAAAGGCTCAGATGGAAACTGCTCCAGAAACAAATGGACGCTGGGAGCAGCTGCCAGTTTATTAAGTGGTTTGTCACGCCGAGAGCATGACACCACACGGCTAGAAGCATCCCCAGCTGCTGGCAGCCTTTGAGGAGGTGTCGCTTCAGACATTCCCAAATCCAAGAGGTCTGAAACCAGGCTTTTTTTTTCCCTCTGGGCCCTCATTTACTCCTGATGAGTCTGCTCAACGAGCACTCCTTCTGTGCTTACTTCAGACTGAGTGCAAGCCTGTCGCCACCCAGCTAAAAGCTCACAGCACCGATTATAACAGGTCATGCTCTTCACTACTGGTGCAATTGCTTGTATTTCAGCCAGGATGGTGCCTGACATGTGAATGCTCCAGCTTTCCACAGCCAAGGAACAAAAAAGAAATTAAGGGAGACTGCTGGATTTTGTCACTAAAGCTGGACCAAAAGATGGATTTTCCTGAATTTTTGAAAAAAAACCACCACCAGTTTCTGTTTCTCAAGTTTATTTATTGCTGCAATGTGCCTTTGAGAAGGATTTCGACTGCTGGATTTGTTAGGTTTCTGTGTGGTTTTTTATTTGTTTGTTTGGAGGTTTTTCCTTGTTTGTTTGGATTGGTTTGTTTGGTTGGTTTTGCTGGTAGTGGTAGTGGTGGTTTTGGTGGTGGTGGCTTTTTTTGGTTTGTTTTTGTTGTTGTTGTTTTTTTTTCTTTTCCATTGGAAACATTTCTAGTGTTGCTGGAGAGGTTGTGTCTTGAAAGAATTGTTGCAATGAGAAATAACTGCAGCTATTTCTACCATAATAGAAATTAACAAATAGTATCACTCTAGCCACGTGATAAAGTATGCTTAGGATAGAGAATCTAGGGATTTAATCTAAAACTCCTCTCTTCAACAAACTCTAAGCACATATCTATGTCATCCCCATGGACTTTGCATGGGAATCCTTGTTGTTTTGTGAGATCCTGTGCTTTCCCCACCAAATTTTCAAAAGAACTGAATTCTGTCCGAGACAGTCAGATGTTACTGTGTTCAGGAACCTGTGCTTGTGTATTATCTGAAGAATTAGCACTTTCCTGTTCCTTTGGTCTCAGTGGGAATTGCATTAAAACCTCTTCCATGACGGATTCCCTGGACCCATACATCCACATACCTGATTAGACAAGTAAAGAGCACTTCAGGTTCTTTAAGAGACACCCACGGAATATATGAACTAGCCTAAAAGCATTTTGGAGAATATACAGGCTTTAATACTAAGTTTCTTAAGCCAAGTTCTCATCTTTTTGACCTATCTGGCCCTTCTCTTAATATCTTTTGCCAAAAATCATTATTCATCTAAAATACCTTCATCTGCATGAGGTTATATAATCAATACTGCCAGGTGCAATGGGGGCTAATAGTGGATAATAGCTTCTGGGACTGTGTTAAAGTCCATGGGGTCGCTGTTGAAATAAGGTCTAATTTGGTATAAACAGGACTCTGCCCTGGATTTGCCAGATTCATTGAGATTATAAGTGTGATATCCATGTACTATTGTTTTGAGTGATTGTATTCATCATGCATAATTTGTCGTGTGGACTTGCTGAAGGTACAAGACAGCTCCCAGAGACCAAGGAAGCAGTATCACACACATAATCAGACAACAATGCCCATATGACAACCTCCCAATACATTAACTCCTCCTATTCTTCTTCATGGCAATGATGACAAAAGATACAAATCTCCAGGGATTGAGATTTCCAACTTGCCTGACCCAGCTGACAATCACGGGACTCAGAAAGTGCCTTACAATAGGCCCCTCACAAATAAACCCAACTTACAACTAAAAGTTGGAAGAAAGCAGGAACAGAAGACTTAAGTTAAATATTTCATCTGGTCGAGCAAAAATGAAACACGTGCCACCTCCGGGAACACGCACACTCACAAACACACACAGGTATCTCTCTGTTGCACACATAAAATATGAAAATCCGTCTCATGAAATGCTACATTTTTGCCAGCTGTCCCTGTACCTTGCAAACCACTTTATATAGGAAACCAACTCTACACTGCACGAAGCTCCACCCATCCAGATGATGTTGCCATTTCCATGGTAACTGAAGTACCTCAAAGGCAAAAGAACAGATGGAGACTGAAGAAAAAAATAATCTAAGGACCAAAAGTGAACATATGTAGTGCAAGAAAAATATTAAGCTGTGGGCAGCTATTAGTTTTATTATCACTTGCAAAGGAAGACCTCGAGAAACTCAGTCACGGCTTTGCAGTGAGGGGTGGCTCAATCAAATAATAGAATCATAGAATCATTTTGCTTGGAAGACACCCTTAGAATCATTGAGTCCAACTGTAACCTAACTCTGGCACTAAACCGTGTCCCTAAGAAACTCGTCTAAACACCTTTTAAACCCCTCCAGGGATGATGACTCCATCACTGCCCTGGGCAGCCTGTTCCAATGCCCCATAGCCCTTTCTAGGAATATTTTTTTCCTAATATCCAACCTAATCCTCCCCTGGTGCAACTTGGGGCCATTTCCTCTTGTCCTATCAATCAAGTCAGCTGTGTGACAATACCAATTTTACAGCAGCCCATATTCCCTCTTACTTTCCCCTATACAAATTTCAAAAAATAATTACCCATGCTCCCTTAATGATTTGCTTTGTTTTAAGGACAACAGCAACCAAAACAGTCAGAAAGAACATAACTGGTCACATTCCTGACCTCCCATTGCTTATCTTCAAGACAAAAGTCTTCAGAAGACATGAAGGAACAAAGGTTGTCCCCCACAACACAGGCTGTGGTAGTGAGGCAAGCAGAACTGGACACATACAACCTGTTGTCCACTACATCCCGCTCACGTGTACTCTGTCTGGCTCCCCGTACTTTGGGTTTACATCCGCCATTTATATGAAGGACATGCTGGCAACTCTGCAGCAATTTGGAGCATCTTTAAAATTAGGTTACTAGTTATGACACAATCTTTGTTTGACTTCCTCTGGAATTAGTCCATCTTTGTGGATTGCTGTCAATCAGAGGGGAAACTTGCAATTTACATAGGACAATTTGTTCTGTGTCAGCTTTCTAAGACTCTGAGCAAGGCAAGTGTAATTTGGGAACAGGAGCTGTGATGGAGAGAAAAAAAAAAATCTTATATTTTTAACTTGCTCTCACTAGAAGTTTTCTGCTCTATATTATATAATTTATTTGAGATGCAGAGTTTTATCGAACTGGAAAAAGTTAAAATGTATTCTGTTACCTAAATTTCTCACAGCTTAAAATGGACAGCGCTGGTATAAACTTCAGAGGCAGAAAAACTCATTTGTGGGCTGAGCGAGATGAGTCTAGGGTATAAAAAAAAACCCAATTCAAACCCTCCTGCCTAAGTCTCCCATTGTGACCCAATGTAAAAAATTTTCAATTTTTATGTTTTATCTCCTTGACTGTAAAATGGGAGCACTGGAGTCCCCTCAGGTCCTGCGGATTGTGTGTACAAATTTTTTCTGTGAGACTATGGGGTGCTCGGATCCTCCTACAATCAAAGGCCAAATTAGCACCTAAGGTAGTTACATTCTGTTCTTGAACAATTTTTTATTGTCAGTGACTTTTTACCACCCATGTTGTTAGTCTACATTTCACTCCTAATGAACAATGGGACTGCACAAGTCTCTCTCAATCACATATACTGCTGCATGAGCACAATATTGTGCAGCTGGAGCAAGAAGTGCTTCATCAGTTATTATTTTAAAGCATTAAAAAAAAAAAAAAAAAAAAAGGAAAACTGTGGTGTTTGTGTATTAAATTTTATCCATGCAACCAACACTTTTTGTGCTGACTATTTCTTTCCGACTTTCTTCTCTTTTCTTTTCTAAAATTTAAATATCGAGCTGCTGGATGCCTATACTTTTAATCCTCTTCTTTGCCCAGGCGCGGCAGGACCCGTTGCAGACAGGCGCACAGACACCCCGCGCTGCAGCCAGGTGTCCGACCTGCCGGCAGGGGGCAATGCTTCATGGCTGTTCGACCAAAACCGTCCAAAACTGAAAAAAAAAAAAAAAAAAAAGGTGGTGGGGAAAAGTCAGGAAAAAAAATGCTGCGGTGAAAGAGGCAAAGGAGTGCTATACCCATGTGGCAAAACCCACCCATGTCATCCCCACACAACCACACAGTTTAGGGTTTTCTCCAAATTTAATTTGCTGACAATGAAACTCTCAGATAAGAAAACATTGATAAATGACCTAGGTGTGAATTAAAAAGTTGAGCACTGGGAATCAATCAGCTGTCAGTTTTACAGACCAAGCGTTTCTTGCCTGGTTCTCCCTCAGGTTGGGCATTGAGGGTCACTCTGGCTGACACTTGGTGCTTCTCTGTGTGACTCGGGGGGTCTCCACACATTCGATGCAAAGGCTGGATAACACCATGGGGATGTCATGGAATGATAATTAATAGGCAAAAGCAAGAAAATGAAGAATTAGGTATTCTGAGGCTCTGCTGTAGACCTGGCACTGAAAAATATAATCTGCTTTCTACTGGGTGTGCTGCTGTTTGCCATTGTAGAGGCTTGAGCGTCCCACAAGCACATTGACCAGTCTGATGCCACCAACTGCCTGGCTGTAAAAGGTGCTGTCCCTTAGATGAGAACCAGCACAGATGACAGAGACTTAATAGCAGTAATAACTCTTGCTGAATATTGCACCCTGGCCTTGTGGGGTCTCCTTCTCACTGTGCATGGACTGGCAGAGTTTCATTCACACATGCAGTGCCAGACACCCCAAAGTATTATGTATGTTTGCAAACTATTATTCAGATGGAGCTTCACACTGAAATGTGACACACCTTGTTCCTCAAGTTTCCATCTCCAAAAGTTTCAGGTGTCCCACAACAATTATAAATAATTTAGGCATATAAAGCATCCATGTGTCAAGTTTTGTGAAGCTGTGGGAAGAAAGGAACAACTAAGATGATAGAAGTTTCAGATAAAGAAGGTGCATAGGTACTGAGAACTGGATATTCTCCATATGGATATTATCCATGAATAGATATCCATATGGATATTACCCACTTTCATCTGAAGAATTTTGCACATTACTAATAGCATGTGAGCATTGTCATTTTTTTCCTCCAAATAATTTCTGATGCCAGCCTCAGCTCACCTGTGAAATGTACCTTCTGGCTGCTGACATTATCTCATATTCTGTGTTTCCTACTGTACGGCTGGCCCACACAGAGCAAAGGTGTGAGACGTTTTCATATTCTCTGAAGGATGTTGGTGTGGAATTTTTTTTCTTCTTGAGGCAGGGGACAATATTTCAAATTTTAATAAAATCAAGGCCATTCTGTGTTTTTTTTCATGAGAAATAAAAATTGTTACCTTCTCCATAGGATTGAGAACATACTGCGACAAAAGAAATCCAGTACTTCTGGTTCAATTAATGTTATTTTTGCCTAACAGAGCAGATGAATAAAATACAATGGCAGACCCATCTAGCAATAGCCAATTGAGTCATACTCGAAATATCTGGAAGACAAGGTTCAAATGTCTGCTCTGACTTGGACAGTGTAGAAATGTAACTGATAGTATCACACATCACCAGTGGGATCTTGACATGAAGGCAAGTCTCTGTCCTTTCCTGTGCCAATAAGTCCATCTTGGGTTGGATAAATCTTCTGAGCCAAACTCAGTAAAAGCAAAAACCTCTAGTTTCATTGATTCAACAATTTCTTAGGAAAAGTAATTATTTGTCCTTACCTTATGGTAGTGTTTCTTCAGCCATGGGAAGGCTACTTTGAACAAGGAGTAGTAAGATTTTGCTGGGTACTATATGTCATCTTTCATAGAACTGCACTGTGTATATGTTCCTGTCATTCAGAGTTCAGGAGACATGTACAAGATTCTTCTGCAAATTCATTTTCGAAGATTGCCAAGCCAGGAAGGACAATCCAGCTTTTTTGGTTTGTTGTTGCTTCAGCTTGGTTTAGGCTTAAGAATAGTTCTATTTTATTCCATGAAACTTCATGTCTAGAAATGAATCCCAGAATTGCAGCAGGGCAACGCAACACTTAGCCACAAAGTGGACCCCAAAGCCTTAAGTGAGATCTTTCCATTGCAATATGTGGACAGAGCTAGGAACTGTGTGGATTTACAATGGGTATGGGTCACTTAAACTTTCATGTGGGAAATGCTGAAGGGAGGAACGATCCCAGCCTTGCTTCTTTGAGAAATTAGGTACCTAACTCCAGTCCCTTGGTACCATGTAATTTCCTTGCTTACAAGGCATTTTTCCCCTGAAATCAAATCTACTTCTTATTGCTAAACATAATTTTTCAATGCTTTCCCTGTAAATCACTTTCTCCAGCCCTCAATCATTTTTTGTGGCTCTTTTCTGTACCCTCTCCAGTTTTGTCACCATATGTTTTAGAATGTGGCTGTCAGACCAGTGAACAGCCTCTGGAGTTCAACCTGACTGGTTCCATGCACCACAAGTCATCTGTCTGTAGAGCTAAGGATCACATGGGTACTATTGGATTTGAGGGTCCAACTCTAAACCCATACTGCCATGCTTGTCCAGGCTGCAGTACCACACATTGTAGTGTTTTTGTCTGTGTACACAAGAAGCAAAACTGTCATCTTATTGTGTTAAAATGCTTTTTGTTTGCCCAAGCCAGGCAGTGCAGTTTGTTAAATGAGGCTGGCCTTGACTCTCGGTCTTTGCTATTTTACCAACCATAATGTCATCTACAAATGTCATCAGGAGTACTTTTATATTTACTTCCAGGTTACTGATGAATAGCATAAGGGAAACCTCAAGTAACACTCCTCTTCAACAATAATTCTGCATTGACAATTACTTTCAGAGATCTGTCAGTTAGATAGTTCTTAACTCATTTCACGTCTGCTCTTGTCCTGAACACAATTACTTTTTCTTGGCTAGAACACATCTTCTAGGAAGCCATACAGTCTCCAACCTGCAAATGTCATGAGATGGTGATTTTTACCAATCCTCCTATTGAGTTTCAGGAATGATTAATCACTGTTAACCATGTATGTCTTCATTGCAATGTCATCTCTTCTCTGAATTTAGCTTCTAGTTATCAATTCCTTTCATGACTTTCCCAGCTAAATGAATCAATCCTTTATACCTGGAATTCTCAAGTAGACCAAGTATTTCCTTTCACTCTCTGTCCTAAAATATGCAGTTTTGAATTTACTTCTGTCAGTCCTGTGCTTCATTGCCTGATATTATATTTCTGTTAATGTGTTTTGCTTCTTATTCATGTTACTACTTCTTTATTAGTTTGTAACGCTTTAAATATATATAAGTATGAATATTCAAGGCTATATATACATATACATGCAAAATTGATATGAATATGAAAACTGTGATTGAAATCCACACCATCACATATCAACAATGCCCATGAGAATCCAGGATAAGATTTGATACTTATTAATAATCCGTTTCTTTGAAGTTATTTATGAGGGAAAGAATTTTGTGTGCTTACGAGATCAGAGTTACTTGTTTGCTCAGAAAATGCTGCAAAATATAAGCTCAACTGTAAGAGCAGTAAAAAACTGATGCATGTTGAAAGAGCTACAGGAGGCAAACATTCAAAGGTTTTCAAAAGGACCTGCATGTCTAAGCAGCCTAAGCAAAGGGCAGCTCCTGGACTTGTGCTGGTGTGTCAGCAAGCGCTGCATCATTGAGTCCTACAGCTTTTGTATACTGCTTGATGACAAAGACATGTTTAGTCATTGGCTCTGTAGGGGAAAAAAAGCTGTGGAAAGATCTGATAGATAAGAAAGTCTGGTCTTGAACCTGAGCTCCCCATGTGGTCATCTCCCACATTGATTAAGGTGCTGCTAAGATATGAAGGCTTTTTCTAATCATCCTGGTTGAGAAATAGGAGACAAAATCTTTTATTTTTGGACAGTAATGAGCATAACACAGTCTTTGTCAATATTAGGAAGATGCTGAGATAGGGGTAACAAACTCAGTTATCAAAATAATGTAATGATATAGTCTGGGAATACTGGGAGTATAAATATACTAAACCCATGGAGAATCAAAGAGAGGGTTTATGTCTTCTAAATTTAGTTTTGCACTTGGTTTGCAATTCTTTGGCCCTGGGTTTTGATCCTTGCCCACCATTGTACACACAACAATGTTGAAACTTGATACCACATGTCTGAGGGATTTACAAAAGAAAAGGGCAACTTTAAAAATCACTATTATTTCTATTTTGGGGCCAATTGTGAAAACAGTTGGATTTCCAATTCCTGACAAAAAATTGGAGGATTGGAATGCATTCATATTTCTGTCTGTTTTCATCTGTCTTGGAGTTTAATCACTCATCACTTATACTGTAGTAGAATACAATGAATTGCTGAATATTGTATGCCTGAGACTTTATGTGTATATAGATAAACAGATAGATGATAGATAGATAGATAGATAGATAGATAGATAGATAGACAGACAGAGCTTTCTATGTAAAGCTCAGAAGAATGCTAGGCTACTGAAAAGCAAAAACACGTAAAGAAATTGGTCTGATTTAAACAATTACAAATAGTTATTTTTAATGATTTTTTTTTTTTTTTTTTTTTTTTTTTTTGTATTTTTGGATCTTATAAGATGTTGCTAGTATTCACTGGGAGCTTTGCAAGATAAGTTTTTTCTTTCACATTAACTTACAAATTACTCAATAATTCCACATAACATTAATTAATATCTTGAACCTAGAAAGACTGATATACACTTTAAACTCAGTATGCTATTTATATAAAAATAACAGACTCATGGCCTTCATTATAAAACATCTGCCTGTCTCATGCAGTCAAGGTTATGTACAGATTGTTAGACACAAATAGGAAACTCATCTCAGGTCCACTGCAGGAACCAAACCAACTTTATGAATGTCATGGTATTTTTTAAGTGAAAAGAACAAAGAGAAGGGAATTTCCTTTTTCAGATTATTTGCTTAAATTGTATGAACTCCATGACACACAGCAGAGTCAGAAAGAGAATTTTTTTAAAGCAAAATGTTCTGCATCTAGAAGACAAAACCATAGGTAAAAATCCTTTGATGTCAACCCTGATCTGCAATGATTTATGCACACATGTCGTACAGGATGACCACTCTTATGAAATTTATCCTGATCGGTCTTTTCAGACTTTGAGGTCTACAGGTAACCACGTGTGATTTTTTTTTTTTTTTCCGCAGTTATACATAAGAGAGGTCTAAAAATAACTTTATGTGAATAAAAATCTTCCTTCAGTAATTTTGAGGCTTTTTTACTATTATTTTTTAGACTCCCTCATGTTTTCATAGTAAGTGAGCATTAAATAAGTCATTTTCCCAAATTCACCTTCTCAGTTTGAAATTTAATGGGGCTGCCCGGATACAATTGTATGTGCATATGTATATGTATACTCTACAGAAGAAAAGAAAAACAAGGCAAAAACAGTGACGTCTCACAAAACACTTCTTATACTGAACTTATTAAACAAATCAGTTTTTCTAGCAAAGGAAAATCAAAAGCATTTTTTTGTTGTGATGGGTTTTTGGTTTTTTTTTTGTTTTGGTTTGTTTATTTTGTTTTGTTTTGTTTTGTTTTGTTTTGTTTGTTTATTTGTTTTTTTAGTATTTTGGTTCATAACTTGGTCTTCTGTGTTAATCCAATCAAGCCAATTATTTCATAATCATGTGTCAGTTTATTCCAAGGAGGAAGACAATGGTCAATGGAGCTCTTCAACTCATAGGGTTTACCTGCCAAAACTTTTTGAAACAGAATTCTTCACAGGATAATGTCACTGTGGGCTCTGCCAAGAAATGTTGAAACTATTTCTTTTTTGTTTCATTTAGATACAAAATGACAAAATGTAGCTCCAGTTGAGTGACTTAATTTAAAGAAACAAGCCATGTCAAAGTGCTGATTCAAAATGACAATTCTTGTTTGGTTTCAATCAGAAGTGTCAACATTTTCAGTGTGACATTTGTGATTCAAAAGTTTTCAGGTTATGCATTTGTTTAGGGTGGAGGTGCAGTTGATCTGTTAGTCTTCATTTTTTTGTGTGTTTTAATGATTTTCTTATTTGTCTTCTTCTGTTGGTGAAGAGAAGCTGGGAATTAAAGACAATGAAAGAAGGAGGAAGCCTTGTTGCTTCTATCCAAACCCATCAGCTTGGGATTTGAAGGCATCAAGGCAGAGGTCAATCATATAGAGATATACAAAGGGAACTAATGGCTTTGTGTGATTTTTATCTCTGAGCTTTTCCCAGAAAGCTTGAGGAAGCATGGTGGGGCTGAGGACACATACTCACCCATATAGTTGAGCCTGCTAAGGGCTGACGAGGGGTACGCTGGCATCTCATGGACTACATGAAGTCCTCCTACGCCTCTGGCTCCAGATTGAGACCTCTGTTGTAGACATTTTGCTACACATGTAAAGGATCATTGTATACCAATAAGCTTCCATGGCTACTAGGGGTCAACCCAGGTAGTCCTTGCATTGCTTGAACCCTGAATTCAGGTCATTTGGATGATGGCCTGTGATTATCACTTATCCCAGAACAAAGAGGAGAAACTCCATGTACTTTTAGCTTCCTGCAACACTCTAGGTTAGGGATCGCTGTGGCACCATCTCTACAGGGGATCAAACATGCAGAGGTACTCAGGGGGATCATGCCTACTCCCCCACAATGTTACCTGTACCTGTAAGTACACTTACACAGCTCTATCCCACAAACCTTCATTTTTCTGGGGGTTCCTCCTCATTACCTGTGTGATTACACAGGCAAGTCAACATTTCACTCCTGTGAGTAACAGTTTGCCAGACTGGTAAACCAAACATCAGGGTCATCCACAGCACTGGAAAAAGAAGAGTACGAAAGCAAAAGCCCAGGGACTTGATTTTGTACATCTCCTCTGGCCCAGAGCTGAATTTATGATGTATTTTGGACATTGTTACTGCTTCACACTGAGGGGTGGGGCGGGGAGCTTTAATCCTTAAAAAATGTGTTACTTGTCTCCCCTAGCCCCAGAAAGGGGTTCCTCACCTCAGGTTAGAACAGCAGTCGCTGTAACCCGAAAAGCTCTTGCATAAGTCATGAGCCCGCAGGGGCTGTGCTGCGAAAAGGTTGGGGTGGGGGGAAACGTGGGAGAGGGAGAGATTGGAGTGGGATAAGTACCACTAACCTGAGTCTCACCTTCTCTGCCTTTTCTCCCCCGCCCCCATCACTGCTGCTGTTGTGTCAGGTAGTGGCACTGTTGAGTACATTAACCCAGGGCTGAGCACTGCAGCCACACCGAGTGTGCGTATGTGTGTGTGGAAGTGTGTGTGTGTGTGTGTGTCTCTGTGTGAGCCTGATCATTACCATTTATTGCCCCCCCCTTCCCCTCCACCCCGCTGCCTCCCCGGTGCTGCAAGACTCCGGGAGCGAGCGAGAGAAACAGGGGAAGAGAGAGTAAACGGAGCCATCGAGCCCCCAGATCTGCTTAAACAAATCGCAGCCCCTTGCAGGGAGAGAGAGGGAGAGAGGGGGGAACCAGACGAAAAGACGAAATAAAAGACAGAGAAAGGGAAATCCAGCGGGGAGCAAAAAAAAAAACCAGCCCCTAGACGCCCCCTTTCCGAGACTATACTCTCAGCAAGGAGGGGTGTGTGTGTGTATGAGCGCCGATCCCGTGCCCGTTAGGAAAAGGGGGTGTTTTTTCCCCCCGCCTCCCCTTTGCCCTCCCTCGGCGCGGCGCGGCGGGGGGAGCGGGGCGGCCGCAGCCCCGCACCCGCCGGAGCTCCGGCACCAGCACGGGCCCGCTCCGGAGACGAGAGAGAGCCAGAATAAAGGGAACAGCTTCCTCGCCGCCAAAGCAGTCTTTTTTCTCGTCTCGGGGTTTTGCACTTTCTTTTTCTTTCTTTTCTTTTTTTTTCTTTCTTTTTTTTTTTCTTTCTTTTTTTTTTTTTTTTAAATTTTTATTTTTAAACTACTCGCCAGGAAAAGCAAAACCGAAAACAGTTCCCCCCTCGCCCCCTTCAAAAGGCCCCCAAACAACCAACAACAACAAACAGAAAGCAAAAAACGACATCTCTCCGAAAAGGAAAAAAAAAAAAAGGAAAAGACAAGGAAAAGCGAGAGAACCAGAGAGCCAGAGACAAGCAACATCGATTTCAAATCCAGGATTTTATCCAGTGCATTGATTTTTTTTTATTTTTTTTTTCTTGCTCTCCCTTTTTTTCTTCTTCTTCTTCTTTCCCCCTTCTCCTTTCTTTCAGCCCCCACTTCTTCTCCTCCTTCCCACCCCCCCTTTTCCTTTTCATTTTATTTTGGATCCTGCTAAAATTAGCCGGGACTGCTCTGGGTGTTGCGTGTTAATTTGATTTACTCTGGGATTCCGTCTTCCAAGACGCCATTTTCCCCCCTTCTCGCTCTATCTCACTCTATCTATCTATCTATCTATCTATCTATCTATCTATCATTTCTCTATCGAGCTATCTATCCCTCTGTCTGTCCGTCCATCTCCCTCTCTCCGGGTGCCTTCCCTCCTCCCCCCCTCCCTCCTCCCTCTCCGCTCTGCGTGTGCTGCGCGGCCGTGCGCTCCCCTAATCTGACAGATGAACACCGCCATGGGTTTGCCGCAACACAAGCAAAAGCACCTTTGGGGGCTGTGGCGAGGGATTGAAACCGGGATCTAAAAGAGAAGAGACAAGAAGGGGGGAATCCGAGAGAGGAGGAGGAGGAGGAGAAGGAGGAAGAAAGAAGAGGAGGAAGCTGCTAAGAAGCCCTCGCTGCCGTTTTGGGGATATGGGTTAGTAAAAAAAAAAAAAAAAAAAAAGGCAACAAAAATCCTGAGCCATCGAGGAAAGGTCTGTCCTGATGATCCGGTTTGCAGGAGGGTTTTACCCCTCTCTCTTTTCCCTCCACCCCCACCCCCCCCGTTTTTCCTCTCTGCATGCAAAAGTTAATGTCTTGTTCTTTTTCTTTTTTTTTTTTTTTCGTGTTGTGACTTTGCAATGGCGCGGAAAGGGCTTTATTTATTTGAGGGGGGAAGGAATATTTCTCCGCTGTGCAATGCATGTGAGTCCTCTCCCCCTTCGACCCCTTTCCTCCCCATGCTTTGTGGCTGGTGGGAGGTGTGTGTATGTGTGTGGTTGGGCGGGGGGGTGTGTTAAGACCTTGCTGCTGGGAAAGGGTTGCAATTTTTTTAGGAGTTTGTATAACGCGTTTACCCCTCCATATCCCCCCCACCTCCGCCCCGCTTTGCTAGCCTGTAAGTGTTTCCTCGACGGTGCCGGGGGTAGGTGGCAGCTATGTGTGTGCGTGTGGAAAGGAGAGGGGGGGAGCCCCCTCCGCTTCGTAAATTGCAGGTTAAGTGGAGCTAGAGAGCAACATCGTAACCTTATGGGGATTTGTGTGTGTGTGAGTGTGTGTGAGTGTGTGTGTGTGCTTGGGGGTCCGCGGCGATGCTTGGCACTGGGTGCGGGGGGGCGCGGGAAGCGCCGCTGCCCCGCGGAGGCCGCCGCGGCCCCGCGCTTGTTTTGACATTGAAAAGGACACGCAGCCTCGAAAAGCAGATATTTGCAGGAGCAAAGAAGTGTGTGTGTAGAGGGAGCGGGGGGTGGAGAAAGAGGGGGGGGAGTAATTAGAAATGCGGGACCCCCCTCTCCCCGTGCTCGGTGGCGAAGTGAGGCGCCTTAATAATCGTTATTAATAAGCGGGTGATTGCCACCCCCATGATCCCGGTGGTCTCTCTCCCCTCCCCCCGAGTGGAAGTGGAGTTCAGCTTTGGGCGGTTTGAATATCGCCGATATTATCGAGGGGAGGCGGGAGGTGTTTATATTGGGGAGGGGGAGACAAAACGCAGACTGTAGCCGCGGGCGGCTATTGTCAACTCCAGCCCTGGCGCAAGGCTCCCTGCCCACCTCTGTGCACACACACTCACTCACACTCTCACACACATGCACACACATGCTCGCAGACACTCACACCCCTTCCTCGCCGGGTCTCCCTGGCGGGCAGTGGGAAATCAGGTCCCTCCGGCGAGGCAGGGGCCCCCTCCCGCCCTTGTTTCCCAGTGTGTTTGTGTGTGTGTGTGTGTGTGTGTGTGTGTGTGTGTGTGTGTGTGTGTGTGCATCACACCGGGCACTGGCGGTCCCCGCGCTGCCTGCCCCTGCCTGTGTATATTTATGTGTCTAAAAAGGCAGTTGAGAGAAGGATTTCCGATTCGTTTCCGCTTCAAATAAACGGCCCTGATAATCTCAGGCCTGATGCCTGATGCTAAAAGGGCACTTCGCCGCCGGGAGCGGCCGCCTGAGGTGGGGGGGACCCTGCCCGACACCCCGCGGGGGGCAGGTCCCGCTTCCCCGGGCGGGTTTTCAAGGAGAGATGCGGGGGGTTTCCCCGCGGTGGAGGGTGTGCATGGAGAGGCGGCTGGGGAGCGGGGCGGGGGGGTGGAGTGTGCATTGCCAACCCATCCAGGTGCTGGGGGGGATGGCGGTGCCCCCGCCGCGGGGTTGGGGGTGAGGGCAGGCGGCTGCCGTGAGCAAGGCGAGCCGAGCCGGGCACTGGGAGGAGTCCGCCACACACCAATGCGACCGGCGGGGATGGGGGGGAGGTAGGGGGGAGCCGGGCAGGGCTGCTCCCCCCGCAAGCAGAGGTGTTTCATTAGCCGCGGTGGCCGTGCCGGGGCCGTGCCGGGCCGGGGCGGGGCGACCTGCCGGGGTGCCTGGTGTGTCCATCTGTCAAACCGCAAAGGATGTGCGAGGCGAGCAAAGCGCTGAGCCTGCTAGTCCTCTGCTGTCAGGGAAAGTAATTTGATCCTTTTCGTATTGACAGGAGGATTTCATGGGTAAAGGACTGCTGGCAAATCCAATCCCGTGTTGAATATTATGGACCCAAATGGGAATAATTATTGATCCGACAGCCCCTGCAGCCAGGACTAACTTGGTGCAGGCTACAGTAATGATATAATCGGCCATCTAACGTTAGGCAGCGATAGCACGAACCTGAGGAAACAAGTGTCTAAGACCTTTTATCGCAGATGGGAGAAAAAAATGTATATCAGGGAAAATGTGCAAGTGGCTATTTCACCCACACCTTTCTGTACTTCCTCGGCCTTCACTGAGATTACTCCCCTCATTCAGCAGCTCTTTCTCCTCAAAGGAGAAACATTTTTCATCTCCATTTGATTTTTAGCTGAAAGGAGAAAAACCTCTCCAAACAATGAAGTTGTACTTTAATCTGTGATCTTAACACAGAAGGGTTATGTAAAAGCAGGGAAAGAAAAAAAAAAAAAAGGCAGAAACACTCAGTGAATGGAGAATTCTTTTCCATCTCTTATTGGCTTTGGCTTTTTTTTTTTTTTTTTTCTAACTTCTCAGACTCAAAGTTTTAATTGAAACCAGAAATCTATTGAGAAGTAACTGAGCCAAGAAAACCTCTGTTTTCTCTGCAACTAGGGATGGGGAATAAATAATTTTTTGCTGATGTTATTTCAAGTTGTTTGAGCTCTTTGGTTCCTGCCAAAAAGCCCAGCATAGATTATTAACACATTATCATTTTAGAAGGATACACTCTCTGAAATGTAATAAAATGGTGTGTTAGGTTTGTGTAGAGCCATAAACTATGCTAGTTGTTGGCAAACAAAGAAACAGTGGCCACAATTTATTAATAATAATAATAATAACTGAGCTTGAATTTATGTTTACTGGGTTTTTCTACTGAGGTTCCTCAGTATCATTTCCAATAATGTACTTTGATTAAGTTGGGAACTGTTCTTTTCAAATAACTGCTATTGCCATGTGCTTAATCAGCTCAAGGAGTTAAATGCGTGAAAAGGTCCAACCATCATTTTTTGGCTTCAGATGCTGCTTAATCTCCTCTTCTGGTCTGTTTTGACCCATCCTTTGAGCTCCTTTCCCCCAGCACACACATCTCATAGGTGTAAGTGCCAGCTTACCAACAGGACTCTTGTTTTCCATTACAAGATTTGGCTAATCCCAGTTCAGTGACTTTTTTTTTTTTGCCCCTCTCAGTAGGACTCAATTGCTCACACATAATCTTTCCCTTCTGTTTTCTTTCCCCTTTGGACAACACCCTTCAGGACTGAAAAACTCCGGCCTTGTGCTCTGAGTCTTGCAATTACACAGCAGTTTTGACTCTTGACCCAGCTAGTAGCAAGAAAGGCTATTGTCTAATGAACCACGTAAAAACAGTTCTGGGCTCCAACAGATTGCTGTGATGTAAATGAAAGCTCTCCCAGTGAATTGATGACTGATTTGTTTAATTGTATGCCTAGGAGGTCTTTCTTGCTCCCCGTTAGCTACCCATCTCTGGACTATCTGTGATCTGTGGGTCTGTGATGATTTTGAATGTGCTCTGTGATCCATGGCCCACAGGAGGGCCAACTTAGCAGGATTTAAGCCATATTCAGAAAATTTGGCATGTCATTTTTGCCTGCCAGAACATATAGGTACACACAGTTTTGAGTGTGTAAGTGCCACAGTTAAGCATACATTTGATTATGAGTCAAGGCCAGCAGATCTGTACATAAAGAAGCCTGGTGGCCAGGTGAAATGCATGGCAAGATCTAGCCTCATTGCTGGGAAGTCTGGGCACTCTTAGTGCAGCATCTATCCAAGGTTTAGAGCTAGTCCAAAGCCTCGCAAAAGTGCGAGAATCTATGAGAGGACTTCATGGAGAAGGTTCCCAGTGTTTTACTGTAGAGCTTGTGGCTTGTGCTGGAACTGGTTTTGCTGCTATTATAGGTTCTGTTCTTATTACTTTCTATTTTTCCAACCTGTTAAAAAAAAAAAAAAAAAGAAGTCTATTTTCCCATTATTTTTTTTGAGGAAATAAAATTACTCACCCATTTTGGAAATTGTCATGTTGATTAAAGATGGGCTTTAAAACTCCTCAGCTCCAGGTTTTAGCCTGGGGGGACTGTCAGATCTGAAAATGATTTCCGAACTCTGAAGGTTAGGACTGCTTTGCCTTCTTTGCATTGTTAACACAGTTGCATCTGAGGTGTACTCAAACCCTTAGAGATGGTTTCTTTCTCCTTCTCCCAATGTGAAGGCTTCACTTGATACAGCTTCAAAAGTTCATTGCATCTTCAGACCTGGTTTTAGAGACCTGCTGGATTCTGGGAAGATACGCAAGTCCTCAGCAGGCACCTGGATTCTGCATTGTCATTTAACTGGTCATAGAGAGACCAAAGTGGACGGGATAAATAGAGGGGGGTAAAAGAAAAAAAAAAAGAAAAAAAAAGGAAGGCAAAATAATTTCTTAGATTGAATAAAAGCAGTCAGAGAATAATGCAGCTTGTTTTTCAGAGCTGAGGAAATGTGTGAAGGAAGTAGGAGGTGGTAATTTCTGTTTATCAGCTCTTGAGAGAGAGCAGAGTTAGGGGCTATTTTGCCCTTTTGGAGTTGAATTTACTTGGCAGCACAGATTGTCCGAACACAATGATGAGTTTTTACTGTAAACTGTGGGGCAGCTGGATATGAAAAACAATTTTCTGACATTATTTTATTTAGGCTTTTGTTGTCTTTTACGAAATTGAAAATTTCGACCTGTTCTCAGGTTAGTAACCTCTCTCTCCAGAAGGCCAAATTGAAACTCTGGACCTCAAACAGCCTGAGTATTGCGAGGATTTGATCCAGGCTTGATTATGATCTTTACAGCTCTAGTTTACTTCCCAGTCCAGCTGGAGATATTTGCAAGGTCTCAGGTCTCTGTATCTCTATGATCTTTGCCCAGCTGCCTGTTCACCCAACCCCTGTGTTGTTAGCAGTGTGTGGTGATGACCCCGCCGACTTCAAAAGTGGAGGGGAAAGTGATGGGGCTGAAGCACAAGGTGCCAAAACAGGAAGGTGGCCAGAGACCTACCCTGGGAATACAGTCACTGGTGTTGCTCACAGATCCCAGAGTCAGGTTTACTCTTGTTTTTGAGTGGCGACAGTGGTGAGGCTCATGTATGTGTGCATCCAGTGCAGGGGTTTTGCAGAGAAAAAGGAGTTATGTAGACGGTAAGGATGAGCCTGAGTTGCGTTTCCTATGTAGGGCTGGTGAATCTGATGCACTTTTTTTGAAAGCAAGCTCAATGTGTGGAGAAGCCAATTTCCATGCAAAGACAAGGTCAGAAGGTGGTGGTGAGGCTCTGACCCACACTGGTGAATACCAGAGCACAGCGTGGCCTAAGGCTCAGCTCTGCAGTGCATGATATATTGGGATGCAAACACCTGGCGGAGTGGAGTACTGGAGTGGTAGCTAAAAGCTGTTGTGGGTGCGACTTATTTGGCTTCTCACTGTTTCTGAAGGAGTGAATTGCTGTGAATTTGCTGTGCAGTCCTGGGAAGTTTAAGGCTCTGTGAATGTGGCAGTGATGAGCAGAAAGTTCCCTTCACTGCAGTATGGTATCTCCTGTAATAGCACTTGGGAAAGCTGTTCAGAAGAATGTGTAGAAGGCAAGCGTGGGGTAACCCAGGGCTCACTTAAATACCTCAAAATTAGAGATGGGTTAAAGATTGGAAGCCTGAGGTTTTATGTTACTTTGGTACAATTGTAAGCCTTAACCTTTAAAAATGAGATATATATATGTGTACAATGAATCATTCAGTTTCTGTCTTGGTATTTCAGCAGATGGGAAAGTTGGTTTTAAGATGGAAGGGAGAAAATGATGATACTAAAACCAGAGGTCAAGCTGCAAGGCGTTACAAGCATGTCTTTTCTCCATCTGTATCCATGTACCCTGGATGTCCTACTGATGTGATTTTTAAGGCTTGGATACTGGCCCAGCTTCCCTGTGTGTTTCCAGACCTAGCATATTCTGCAGTGAGGCTGTGATCGATGCCTACCTCTCCTTGAGTCTTGCTAGACTTTTGGCTTTGGAGAATGCAGTGGGGTTTCCTCCAAAACTCCTCTGAAATCCTATTAGTTTGCTAGACAAGTAAATCCTTCCTGTAGCTTTTTTTCCATTTATTATTATTTTTTTATTATTATTATTATTATTTATTTATTTATTATTTTTTCTTTTTCTTTTCTCTAAAGCCTTACTATGGAGCTCTATAGTGGGGATTCAATAGATTTCTGTACAAGGGAATAATTCTCTTCTGAATTCCTCAGTTCTTTCTGAGAAGGGATCAGAGATGTGAAGCTTAACTGGGAGAGTTTAGTAGGTGTTCAAACAGGATTGTATACAGTAAAGCATTACAGCAGCCATTTGGGCAAAGTGTTATTATACATGCCCATTGTTCCTAAGGTTGCAAAACAGTTTAAAATATTAACTCATATATTCATGTCCTTGTAACTTCCACAAACCTTCACCTAATGGGCTTAAAAATGTCATGCTTTCTCTTTGCTTAATAGCAATTTTCTTCCTGAAAGGCTGAGTAAATTCTCTCCAGCTGTCAGTCGTTCCTTATTTTTCCCAATTTATTCAGAAAAAGTGAAGAATAGGAACCACTTTTCCCTTTTAAATTATTCTAACCACATGCTTTTAAAGAGGGCAGCAGTCTAACCTGCTGGACTTTGAGCTGATAAGTGGATATAAACATAGGGCTTGTTGAAGGCATCAGTCTTCTTTTGGTGTGTGAGTGGTACAAGAAAAAATGGAGGTCACCATTTCCAAAGCCATGACAATTTAATTGTCATTGTAGGCATCCTAAAGTTGGTTGAGATCTTTCTGCCAGTTGACTTAAACAGAGGCGCACTGTCCCTACAAATCCTGTTGGATAAATGTCACAAATGTAATTTGCTATAGGTGTTGGTTTACACTAGATCTCAATTCTGTATCATAGGAGGTAGTCACAGGAACATAGGTCCTGCTTTTCCTTCCATTTATCAGAGTTGAAGAGAGATCTGTTCTTAAAACATGCCAACTTTTAAGTGTGGTTTTCAGGCCAGAACATTTTCTTCAGGCTTAACTTAGTGAAGAGACCTCCCAGGGCCCTTGAGAAAACATCTGAAAAAAATAGTGTGAGCAATAGTAAAATAGCAGTGAGCTGCAATATCGCCATAGGTAGGCAATGGGACCTGATCCAAACCTGCATCCATCTCCAGTATGGATGCCTTAGTTCAGGGATGTCTTGACCCATCAGAGCCCACAGACCAGACTTTGCTTGGTTGAGATCTAGGTGAAGGACTCAGATTAGGTGACAGAGACCCATATGTCATTAACACAGAGAGAAAGCACCCATGAATGACTTAACCTTGGGATTCCACTAAATTCTGACCCTATTCTGACCTTTAACATCCTCCTGAAGTCAGTGGCATTACAAGGGAATAGCAACCCAAAGTAATAGTCCTCCTTAAACAGAGATGTGAGTCGTAAACCTCATGCTCCCAAACCTGTTTGGATTGAGTGAGGGAGGGAGTCAAAATGTGTGCAAAGCTGCACAGAGTACAGTGAAGTGGTTCAGCTGAAGAGGCTTTTTGGGCGTGCAGGTACTCAGCAGGCTTTTATCTCCTGTCTGACTCAACTTCTCCCAGCACTTCTGCAACCACTTCCTCTTCAGCTTCATTAGAGGTGAAGCTTCTCCTTTTCTTTGCCTATAGCAGCTGTCTGTTACCTTGTCTTTATTCCTGGCCTCAGGTCTTCCCATCAGCATGCTCCAGACTAACGTTTATGCCTCTTAACGCCACTGTCCTGGCACCATGTACTGCTGTTTGCCCTGTGCTCATCCATTCACACCCGCTTGTGTCCTGTGCTGCTTTTGCCTCCTGCTTTTTTCTTCTGCAATCTATGAGGTTTTAAAGGCACTTCTTTTTATTTTCTTTTGCTGACCCAGACACTTCTCCTCACTCAAAGCCAAAGGACTAACATGTTTTGCAAGGAAAAGCAGTCTCAATGCCTTCCTCTAAATACCCCAAATTATTGTTCTTCTTCTTGCATGCCCCTTATATGCCCTATTTTCCCACAGTACCCCATTTATGCTGAGGACGCTTGGTATGTTGTACAGCACCAAGCAAGTTACCACCAGTTACTTAGCATGGAAATGCACAGTGCAAGCCTGCATGGAAAATATCCAACCTTTCTTATTCCTAACCTCATTTGAATAATGCAGAATTGAGTAACATGGGATGTGTTGTTTGTACAGTCCCTGGACTGCGCACAGGATAGATCCTGGACCAAAGCCTTTTTGGTCCTCCTTGTGCCATTGCTTATAGCTCTGAGGAATGGATGCTGAGCCAAAACCTGGTGCATTCTCTATCAGATGTGTTGTTTTATTTTATTTATTTCTTTGTTTTTCCTGAAGGGAGGGAAAGCTGGTGTATTTGGCACTTGTGCAAGCGAAAATGAAATAACGGAGAGAAGAAAAAAAAAAAAAGGAGGAAAGATGAGTCCTGTGGCAGCATTTGTGAATAAAAATAAACCTCTCATTAGTGATTTATATAAAGAAATAATTTTCCACATGTCTCAGGGTGCAGAGGAAAATGTTTGATCAGAAGGAGAAGGAGAGATTGTTGCCCTAGCACAACCATGTTAGAAGGAGGCTACTGTGTCTGGTGGCAGCTCTCCAAGAGCAGAGCTGATCTAGGAAAGTTTGTTAACACAGATGATGGAACTGTGCAGAGTTTTGCTTTCTGTGGCTGATCTCTGTGCCAATAACCTTTCCCTAAATACCCATAAAACTTTCCACTTGTAGCCTGGAGTGGCTGCCACTACCTCCAGGATGGTGCGCTTGGCAAGAGCTGGCTAGAATGGAGTAAGCATTTGAAGTCCTCTACTCATGCATATTGACACTTTTCCCCAAAGAGTTTTATGGCTGTTGTTAATGGAATAAGTTTTATCCTTGTAGTAGCACACATTACTGCAAACAGTATACTGCTAATGGTATTCTCTTGAATCATCTTAGAAGTTACTTTTGATTATGTTTTATTATGATGCTTGGCCTGGGAGTTCAGCAACCTGGTGTTTATCTGATGAATCTCCTTGGTTGGCTCTTTGTGTTATAATGAGCTGGAGCACGGTTGGCATCTCATTCTGTTTTCTAATGTCCTGGAGGCCTATTCTTCACAAGGGTGGTGGGTAAAAATAACACATCAACTCTTGATGTCATTGGGATCAAACGCTATTCCTTGATTCAGAAATGTAAATCCATTGAACTGAACCCAGTTCTACAGCAGTCCTGCAGCAGCACTTGTCTCAGAGGGCACAAGTGGGATGAGGCTGCTCCATTAGAGACCAGAAGTCAGCATCAGGAGGTGCTTACAGGTCTGGTGACCATACTCCCTTTCCCAACAGCCAGATACAGCTTGAGGATGTAACCGAGTAGATTTATAAAACCTTGGCACAGTTTTCAGGCAGAAGCTTGTAAAATCCTTGGGCAACATGATGGGCATCTCTTGTCCTACTACAGATGGGTGCTTTGCTATGCTGGCTGTTGCCACAGCTGCACCTTGAGCAGTGTTGGTTTTATGGGCCTTATGATTTATGGCCGTGTCAGTTGTTTAATCATTCAGTTGGCCCTTCCTTCAGTGTTGTACGAGTTAGTTATTTACATAGAAAAGGTGACTATCTGATCTAATTATGAAGTCTCAAACCTAATTGTGGAGTCAAATATGATTCTGTAATCTCCTCATAATGCCTCTATGTTGAGAAGACAGATACACATATATGTAATGTGCATACTCACATGCTTCTGTAATTATGGATATGCTTGGGCTTTCATTTATTTTTGCCTCTTTATCTTGGGAGGATGCTTTCAGCCTCGTTTGGCTATGGGAGATCTTTGAGTTACCTTGTCTTTTCCCCTCCAGTGTAATTTTCCCTGGCTTCTTTTCCTGGACTTTGGCATGCAGAGGCAGAGCCATCAGTCACCCTCTGCAGGTGCAGAGGGCTGGTATCACTTAGAGGCAGACCAATCCAATAGAAATGAGGGAAGATTACATTCTACTGTTCTGGTAACTACCATTAATCCTTACTCCTTGTTTTCATGTGGATAGACCACATCTGGGAGAGCTTTCATCCCTTCCCTTCAGAGAATCCCTTGCATAACCCATGCATAATCAGAGGCAGAGGTGTAAGGACTGGAACAAAAGCAGTGTTGGAGGCAAGGGGATCACATGGAGAGGAAGCACCTTTCTTCTGTGTAAACCCCTGTGCATTTAACTCACCCAGTCAATGAATCACACACCATAGTTAGTTAGTTATTTCTTATAAAAAATTTGTGGATTATGGGCATTCACATATGGTCATTCTGCTCGTAATTGTTCTTCTCAGCTGAGGATCTCATACTGTATCTGTTGTATACCCACATCTATTTTATAAATGCCTATATCTGGTGATATCATAGGCAGGAATTTTAGCAGCGTATTTAAAATTGTCATGCAGTAGAGAGGCCAATTTGCCCAGTGCTGGACATAGCAAAAAAACCCCACATCACGGAAGCACAGAATGTCTGGGGCTGGAGGGAGGTCTGGAGATTGTCCAGTCGACCACGCTGCTCAGCCCAGGGTTACCTAAGCCAGGATGCTCAGGGCTGTGTCTGGTGAGGATCTTGACATCACCAGGCCATCTCTGATTCTTTATTGAGATGACGTTCATTTGCTTTGCTTGAAGGGAAAGTCCTTCTACCTTGTTTCTGTCCTCATTGACAGAAGCCGGTTGAAAGGGAGAGGTTGTTTCCTATGGGATGTATAGCATGGATGGAAAACCACTGTCATAATCATTTTTCCAGCTTCTTCCCAGAGCTGGGTTGTTCTTTCAGAGTATCATGGTCACAGGAAAAATCTAAGGTTGTGGTCTAAAGATGCGATAATTGAGCTTCAGGGCTCTGAGCATCAGATTCAAAAAGGTACTGGTGCATGATATTGATCCAGTATAAACTCATTCTCCTGGTTCAAATTTGTTTAAAAAAAAAAAAAATAAAAAAAATTGCTGTGGCTTAAATTTATCCCAGCAGATTTTGTGTTCCATCATACTGTGTCACTTGTCTGCATCACACTGGCTTCATGGCTCACATATGTCACCCATCCTCTGGAACCGCCTTTAAGTTGTCATGAAGAAAGGCTTAACTCCCATCTTGTGTGCTCTGGTGCATTCCATAAAAGTATGATCAGATGCCTGTTCCTGATCTGCATTCAACTTGTGCTGCTGGTGATCTCGCAGTGCATGGACCATGACCACAACCACGCTTGAAATTCCTAGTGCTTTTGTAAAACAATAATGAAGAAATAGGCTGGACTTGTTTTGTTTTGTTTGTTTGGATTTGTTTGTTTGTTTGTTTGCTTTGGTTGGTTTTGGTTTTTATTTGTTTGTTTGGTTTTTTTTTTTTTTGTATTCTTAATGTGGGTGAACTGAGTTCAATGCAGCTTGCTGCATGCCAGGCTGTTATGTCTCATGATGGGTTCTGAAGTTTCACTGACACTTCTCATAAAAGCAGGTTTCTGACCAAAACTTTCCCTTGGGTGTAATGTGGGTTGTCCATTGGCCTCTACCACAGAGGCAGCTGCATTTCAGCAGTGGCATATATAATCGAGGAAACAACCTGGGAATTTTTGGAGTGAAAGGTGATAGCTCATCATTAAATATTGCTGTATAGCCTCCAGTGCTTTGTGGTGAATGGTTTTAAAAAGATGGAGTGTAAAGAGGCTACCAGGATTTCTGACATTTTGCAGAGATTAGGGATTTGACTGTATGTCACGTGAGAGAACATGAGATCCAAAGACAACATGATAGACATGGGGTTTGAGAAGTTGTGGGCTGCAATTCACACTCACTATGACACTCTCAGATTTGTGCCTCAGTTTCCCCTCACTTGAACCTGTTCAACAGAACTTTTTTGGTCTCTATGGGTAGAATTAATGCATTTTCATTAGCTACAGGTATGGCTGCAATTAGTGTATTAAGGGAATTGAGCAGCATCTCTTAATATTACCTTGAGCTCTCTGCTGGTGCGCAAGCAAATCAGAGCAGTAGCACAAACACTGGGCAGCTGAACTTGGCTTGTTTGCATTTGTCTAATCAGTGTTTGCTTCTTACTAATGCGGTTGCTTCTGCGCGTAGGGCAAAAACTGTGCCAAGTATTGTTCCCACTTTCATTTCACGGAGAACACCAAATAGGTGGGTGAACCCCCCCCTCCCCGTACCATGGTTTCTCACTTTTGTTTTCCTCCTCAGCAAATTTTCGCTTTAATTGTATTATAACTCTGGTATCTGAATACTTGAGGAGTTGCCCCAGGCTGGAGAAGGAAGCGTATTCAGAGCCCCTACTGGGAGACATCCAGTATGACCCAAAGGAAGGTCTTGTACTCAGGTCTTTGCCTCCAGAATTGTGTTTGAGGTGCCCAGAGGAACCCATAAGAAATGTATTAGAAGCCATAGCAAGGCTGAGCACGAAGGTGTTTGATTATTTCTCAGTACTTATCAGAGGAAGCGTGAATCTCTCTCTAATTAAGAGCTAATGCCAACTTCTGTGAAATTTGTTGTCATTCACCTGTGAATTATCCTCCTCAAATTTAACTTGACTGCAGGAAGTCTGTAGTAACGCTTTCCTCTGGGAGCTTAATTCGGATGGTAAAATGCCTCTGTAGTTGCTTATTGAACATGACTTGATGCTGGTGAGCCTTGGAGGCCTGGAAGGGCAGTTTAGGTGAACACTTAGAAGTACAGACTGCCCCTATCTCTTGGGTGTTTAAAATAGAGCTAGAGGTCTCCTGGAAAATCCACTTCCTCCCTAGATTTCCAGATCTGCACATTGCCAGTTAAGGCAGAAGAGCTGCTGGAGGAAAAATGTTCATTGCTGTCCCTTCAGCGCTTCTGCTTGAAGCCAGCCTGGAGAGGGGAGATGAGGAGGTTTCCAAAAGAGGTTACACATTCAGAAGCCTGAAGTGAGGTTCTCTAATTAGCCAAGGTGCGGGTAGCCTGCCCAAACAAGAAAGACAAGTATAATGTCCCTGCACCCAAGTCATTTAACTATTAACCCTGGAGGAGAGTAAGGAGATACCTGAAACAATGACCCAGTTAATTCTGCTTGGTGTTTGAGTGCAAGGTTATTTGTTGCTACCTGCGGGTCTGGTGATATCATCATCTGCAGGCTGTCAGCAGAACAGGAGGCTGATATTTTTAAGTGGTATTTTAAGGTGGATTTAGTGTGAGCTCACCTGACATGAGGGTAATGCAATGACTTTATTCATCTGTTGCTTTTTTGTACCGACCTGGAGGCACGTGGCCAAGTAGGGTGAGTGTTTTTGGGCATCATGACCCAAAGCTGAGGTCTAAGACCTACAACCACTCTTTGAAGAAGAAACCTAGTGTTTTATTCACCCTCCATAAAACATTAGGTAATGAGTGTAAGCCTGAAAGACCCTTCCCAGCTCAGACCCATAATTTCGTGTCAGGACCCATTCGACACAAGGTCCCAAGGGAGCTGGTCCATGACGACAGTGGCTGTGGTCCCTTCCATGCACCCTTGGTGGCTGTGGGCTCATCCTGCTGCCCTGCCCACAGAGCTAGATGCTGTCTGCCAGAAGCCTTCTCTTTTTTTACCAGCAGTGAGAGAGGTTAAAAGCCTGTGGGTGGAGGCCAGCACAGAGTGCCCATTGTACATGCGTGCATACCAGAGCAGTAACTCCCTGGAATGCTGCACCACCGAGCTTTTACCACCTTATGTTTGTGTTGCAGCTGAGGAGTGTGTGTGCATTGCGTCCCTCTCCAAGGAGATTAACAATACAAAATGACAGATAAACAGGACAGCCTTTTTTTTTTATTATTTTATTTTTATTTTTTTTTTAAATTTTATTTTTTTTTTTATTAGACTGGTTGGAAGAGGAAGATAACCCTGACTCCTGTCACCTCCATAGGGGCATAGGGGAGGCGAGGTGCAAGGTCAGTCAATTAGGTGGAGCAGCCTCTTGTAACTGGGTGGCTTTAATGTACTGATTGTGTTAGTAATTAGTGACTACCACACAGTAAACACTTGGGCTCAAAACTATGCAAGGGCATTAACTAACCCCCCCTTACAATGGGTTTGAATGAGGTAAGCTTTATCCTTGTTTCACAGGTGGTGAAATGGAGAGACTTGCTGACCACAGGGTGAGTCAAGGCAGGTGTGCAGGAGACCTTGAGTCTGTTAGTTCTTCAAGATCACCTTAAATGAGACTAGTGGCAGCAGCTTTGGGAAATGAATCTCCTCCCTATTGTCCAAAGATGTGCAACTTAAGTATAAGTGTTTTTATGGTGTACTTCTATCTCCTGTGAACTACAAAACCCATTTCTAAGGCCAGTTGGCAGTTGAGGCTCTATGACAGTTTGGTTTTTGTTTTGTTTTGTTTTGTTTGTTTGTTGTTGTTGTTGTTTTGTCTTGTTTTCTTTTGTTTCTTGGGCTATCAGCTTGTGTTATTTATGGGAACTTTATTTGAATTTGTGTCTGTTTGGACCTGGGTGGAGGTCACCCAGCGATGTCATGGAGCTCTAGAGTGCTTAAGACTTTCCATTAGTAGCCATATGTGCCAGGATCAGACAAGTGACCCATGACCATAGTCCAAGGGAAATATGGATATATAACTAATATAAGGTGCTTGTTGTTACTTCTTTTTGAATTTTAAGCTCATGAGAAGTATTTTTAAAAAGCAGAAAGAAGCCAGTGGGACAAGGGCATGTGATTTTTCTTGATGAGCTGTGCTTTAAAGTAGAATAGTCTACACTGACAATGTTGTTATGATTTGATGATCGGTAGCAAGATCATTTTTTGTTTCCCCTTTACGGTTTATTGCTACCAAGAATGGCCTGGGAAATCCCTGGCTGTGCTCAGATCTCGCTTGCAGTTGGTGGAGGGGTGGGGTTTGGCAGTGGAGCAGAGATAATCTCGCAGGGAGCTATTGCTGAAGTAGTAGTTCTGCACTCCCAGCACCTACTCCTGGCACTGCATTTTTCTTTCCTTCTCTGCATGACAGAAGTGATGCTCCTCTGATCTACTGGTGAGCTGTTTCTGCTAAAGTAGCAAAAACCATCTTTGTTTCTCTGTGAGATATTCTTCCGGTAATTTTGTAGCCTAAACTGGCTTACGATGATGGGTGAGGTAAAGGGGTATCTCTGTGGGGGATTTTAGGGAAGGCATATGAAAGCACCTTGACATGTGCAAGAGCACCTTAGGTGTATTTCTTTTTATTCTTTTAACCAAATGCTTGGAATTTGGTTTAATCTTTCTGTATCATTGAATGATATACCTTTTGCCTCAATTGAATATTCACAGCTTATCCCACTGACTCTGACCAAGATTTTCTAAGGTACCAAATACAAGTACTTCCATCTTGAAGGGTCTAATCTACAGTGTTTTTAATTACGCCCACATTTGAAAGGGTGAGAGCACAGTTGTTGCTTCAGTTAATCCAAACCTTTGCCACAGAGCAGACCTGGTATCCAATGGCATGAGGCACTCTGGAAAACATTGAGTTTAGGTTTTCTCCATCACTCTCAATACTGAGGTCCCTGACCTGCCCTTGCAAAAGACCCAAGTGGATCATTTAGCACTTCCAGCATCCCACGGAGCATCTTGGGCTTTAGGTAGTGTGTGATTGGCCCAGCACATACTGAATAACTCATCCAAAGCAGGGTCAGAACAGCTGGCAGCCAAGGGCATCTCTTTCTTGCTTGGGAACTGTGGAAATACGGAGTTTGAAGATTCTATCTGATTCACAGGGCAACATCGTTCCTTCTTTGCTCTGATCACTGGGTTACTGTTTAACCTGAGGCAAGTGTCTACCTTCGTTTTAGTTTCCCCCTAAAAATCCTTGTGACCACAAGCACATTGAAATAATGAAGATTTTCATGGGTGTGGAGAGCTGTTTACCCCCTCATCTATTTCCCAAGTCCAGAGTTGAAAACATTTGCATTTATACACCATTTTTGTTGTTTGTTGTTGTTGGTTTTTTTAATATCCATTTTTGTCAATTTAGCAACACACATGGCTATAGTTCCTCACTTAGCTATACCAGATCCAGCCCTCAGAAGCACTGGTCATCCTCGGTTCCCATTTTGCTTCAAGAAAAGCCTTTGAGATGCTGCAGGGGAAGCCCAAGAGTGACCCATGTCAGTCATCTCCACATTCATGTTCTGTACATATATGTGTGCTAACTTCCTTTTTTTCTTCTTCTTTCTTTTGACAGTGGCAGATTTGGTCTCTTCTGAGCTCTTTCCAGCCTCTGGGCGATCAGGACGTTGAACTCAGCAGACAGTTACCATTCGTTCCCCAGGATTGTACTTGCCCTTGCTATCCTCATCCCCTCCCGTGCCCCTCTTCCCTCTGATAAAACTCCAGGGTGTTGCAGTCTTGCTATGGAGCCCAGGGAGACTTTGGGCAGCTCCCGGCAAAGGGGGGGAGAGTCAGACTTTCTGCCAGCCGCTGTCACCTCTGTGAAGCCTCTGCCTACCTCAGGCTGCACAGGGGAGACGATGCTGCCAGCGACGGGCTCGGGAAAAGGGATCCCAGTGAGCGGCGAGAGGCTGGAGCCCGAGGAAGAGGACGAGCTGGGTTCTGGGAGAGATGTGGATTCCACTTCCAATGCAGACAGTGAGAAATGGGTGGCAGGAGACGGCCTGGAGGAGCAGGAGTTTTCCATCAAGGAGGCTAACTTCACGGAGGGGAGTTTAAAACTAAAGATCCAGACCACCAAGAGAGCCAAGAAGCCCCCAAAGAACTTGGAGAACTATATTTGCCCTCCTGAGATCAAAATCACCATCAAGCAGCCTGGGGAGCAGAAGCTTTCCAGAGCTGGGAAAAACAGCAAAACAGCTAAAGAGGAGGATAGATCACACTCCAAAAAGAAGGTAAGTCCTATTTTTTCCTGTATTTCCCCTTTCTCCGGAAAACAGAGGGAGAGGGTAGGATTAAACCTGCTCAAACAGTTCGTGCCTGTGGGAGAACCTTGGCAAGGATTGCAAAGCCCAGTTTGGATGCAGAGGAGGTAACACAGACCACGTATCATCCTGCGTATGCTGCAGGGATGATCTTGAACTATCCTTCAGAGGAACCAATTCAGAAGGGATCAAAAGTTCAGCCAGGCCTCTTCTATTTTTGTGTGTAATTGAGATTTAAGATTAATCATTACATGAGTGATAAATCATGGAGCCCACTTCTAAACTGCTTTGTGTCTGAGTGCTAACGCTCGAGTCTTTTCACATTTAAAGCTTTCAACTACATTTTAGAAATAAAGGTATGTGCACAGTGAACAATTGAAACCATTCCTGTATACTGTGTGAAGGGCTTCATTATTCTTGATTACAGCATTGTGCTAGCAACACTATAGTTATGCTTCAGAAAATACTTCCATTATAAGTCTCATTTTCTTCCAGATACGTATCATTTTCTTGAAATATTCTCCTGGAGAAAAAATTTTGGTACTTTTAAGTTTGGGTAAAAATTGATTTTTTTTTTTTTTTAATTTTATTTTTTTTAATGTAGTTCAGGAAAGGGAGGGAGAAAGAAAGAAAATCTTTTCTTTGTAGGAGCTGTTTTCAGGAGCACACTATTGTTTTGCTGTTGGCTTGATTTTTCAATGATGTGCTCTATACTTATTCTTTAAAACAAATTTAGTTGAAGTGTTTTAAGCAGCACTGGTTGGGGGAGGGACACCAAGTGACTGCTCATGTTATTTTGGATATAATGTTGGTTTCTGTCATAAATGTCAGACAAAGGAGCTTTGGTCAGCTTGAGGCTTTATCACAGTACAAATACTTCACCTCTGCCTCCTTAGAAACACTCAGGCATCACGATGAGTTCAGCCAGCAACCCAGATTTGCTGTTAGACTCATGAGTATCTCCAAAACCTGGACAAATTCATCTGGGATGTAGGTGTCCACTGATGAGAGCTCGGGTGGAAGACTTGGCTTTGCTGTTCATGCAGCTTGGATCCATCGCTTTGTGGAAGGTCCCAACTTCTCCCTCAACTTGTACATGTGATGGATGTTCAAATGGCTACTTCAGTCCCTGAGGAGGCTAGCTGCCAATGGCTGTCTCTGGAGACAGTCTCCTTGGCAGACTGACTCAGACCAAAAATCTGGTAACTCTAAATTGCTTTTTGAACATCAACATTTTCCAATGACTCAAGGCAGAGCCCAGGGAGATTAACATGGCTCACTCTGAGAGTACTTGTCTTAGAAGCTGACCTTCAAGAAAAAACCCCAAATCAAGGGGATTTTTCCTCAGAATCCTGTCAAAAGCCATAATCCATATGCATGAAAAAAATTGTCCTTTTTCAGTAGAGCAGAGCTTTGGCCCTGTAATGCAGTGTGAAGAGGTTTTTCTGCCTGTTGGGAAGGATGGATTGTCTTCTTAGCACTGAGCAATGTCTTATTTCCACTCCTCGTCTCCCCTGAATACCTGCAGAGGTCTGAGGGGAGCTAGCAGTTGTGTGAGACCGTGCTCAGTGACAGCAAAGGCATCACAACCAATGCCTCCATGGCCATGCGGAGAGAAAAAAGGACTTGCAAACCACTGCCTACTGTGCGTGGACCGTGGAGAATATGACTGCTTGGAAATCAGAACTTTCATTTCAATTTATCACCCAGTCACATGTGTACAGAAGTTATGCTCATTCCTCCATCTGGACATCCAGAAAGGTTAAATAAGTAAAGATAACTATAAAGAAACAATGTGCAAAAATAAAAACCAACCCCAATGATAACCAAAAGCACCTTGTAGTGCCGTTATGCTCAGGGAGAGACTTTGATTGCAGAAGGACAAAGAGTCTGGAAAAAAAAACAACAAACAGATCATGGCCCAAATGTGGCTGAGTCCAGCTTGCACCTGTGCTGTGAGGTCCGAGCCGGCTGATGCTGTGTTCATACCCTGTGCACAGGCTGGAAGCGCTTTGTGACAGCACTGGCCTAATCTGGCCATTAAAACAAAACAAAAACCCCAGCAGGTGGATGCTCTGAGCAGATGGGGAGAGGGTTGCCGCACCAGCGCATCCATTAGCATAACACCCAACGGCTGCCGTGCAGCAGCTGCTGAGCTGGGGCCACAGCACAGGAGTCCCCAGCAGGGATCTGGAAGACCCCAGCCCTGTGATCTCAAGGGGTTTCATGCCTAGAGACCTGCAGCCTGCATCGCTGTGATGGGAGGCAACCTGCATCCCTGCAGCCAAAGGGGTTTTTGCACACAACTGCTTCTTAGCTTGTGGGTTGCAGGAACATATAGTATCAAGGGGTGATGAAAGGCACCGCAGGAGAGGGAGGCTGGAAATCAGTAGGCGAAAGGTTCCTGTGCTGGCAGCTCAATTGTTTTCAAGGCTGCTGTGTGTGTCTCATGGCAGTTATGGAGATTTTTTGAGAAAGAGCAAGTTGAAAGTGGAATGGAGCTGAAGACATCTGATCCAGCTGTGGGTTTCCCTGTGAGAGAGGAGCATGCAGGTACCTTCTGCAGGTACTTGCAGAACCACTGAGAGCTGCAGTAGTGGTTAAAAGGAAAAAGTTATTGTCACGTATAAATGATTCTGGCTGTTGTGATATTTCAGAGTTAGTCTGTTTGATTGTCTGTTGCTTTAATCAGCACAAATTCCAGAAAAGCAGCTACTGGTAGCAGCAGTAGTGAACAACATATTTAAACCAGTGAGGCAGACTTTCAGCTGGCATCACTCCACTGTCCCCCATGGATTTTTGCCAGGAGAGTTTGGCCCAATGTACCCATTTCCCTTGCACATGGGAATAGCACCATTCTTTGAGTTTACCATCTTGCTTACGGATGCAGGGCCTATATAGGGACCCCATAGACCCATATGTAATGATGGAGATCTGAGCACAACCTGAACTGCAAGTGTTGTGTTTGCATCTCCAGTGGGTTGGGTGGGTTGTCCTGCGCCTCATGGAGTAGCACCTCAATTTATCTTTCCCCTCTGAGGAGGAGCAAACTCCATCAGGACTTGAAAAATCACTTAAGTTTGTTGCATAATAATTTCAGCCACATCTCCAGTACTCCCCAGCGCTTTGAAATACCACTTCAGCATTCTTGCAGGAGTTTCAATACACACAGCACAGAGGGCAAGTAATGAAAACATGGAAGCAATTTAAGTAACAGCATGTGGGTACACAAAGGACTGGTAATGCCAGCAATGTAAAAAGGGGCTGTGAACTGGGGATATAGCATTTATTCAGTGGCCACTTAGGGAGGAAGAAGATATGCCTGTTCCTAAGCTTTCCACTGCTCTGCTAATTAGGCAGTAGGGGCTAGTGCCTGATTTCTAAAGCTGTGGTCCAGGGAGCAGCGATGATTAGGAGGGGGATCTGCGCAGAACCACACCGCTCGTGTGCTGAGACCTGTCTTTTTTACTTTCAATTCCAGCTGCTACACTATATTAAAAGATGTAAACATACATTAAATACTTTCCTCATGTTGCTTTTCTGTATGAGCAATCACCCTGGGGATGTTATGTGATCATGAATGGGAGGGGAGGGAATCCAGAAGAGGATCTTGCTGGGTGTGGTTGCTGATGCCCGGGAGCAGGGAGGGAGGCAGAGGGTGAGAGCATCAGAGTTGGGAACCTCTGCTCTGCCAGCTTGAATGCTTGGCTGCAACCCAACATAGATATATCTTTTTTTTAAGTTATGTCCATGCCAAGTTTCATATCGGCTTCCCCTTCTTGAAAATAAGAGTGAAGGTAGTTTCCTAACCCCTTTTCTGGGACTACTCAGAAGGTGGATCACAACTTGGGATGCCTGTGCGGCAGCTGGAAAGTGCACAAATGCTCTGTATGCGTTTGCTCTTATTTCAGCCCTTTGGCCCCTGGGGTTGGAGTGAGCTAAACCCTTGCCACTTCTAAACCCACAGATGACTCAATTTTATTTAGTTTGATTGGAGAGGGAGGGAAGAAGAAATTCAGGAGCCCACAGGATGTCCTGCCAGCCCTGCAGCTGCTGCTCTCCCACCTGCAGTAAGATTGCTCAAGTCCAGCAGCCTCAGTGTCACTAAAGGTGTCTTTTCCCTTGGATAAGGAAATACTCTCTCAGTGTGGAAGGGCACTGAAAGCGTGGCACCAAATGCAGCAAAGCAATCCATCAACATTCCTTGCCTGTCATGTAGTATTTAACAAGCCCCAGATGAGCAGTATTTCCCTGGTTTTGTTTTATTACCTTTCTACCCACCCCATTCATTTGCTGTCCTCTCTATTTCCTTGTATCTGCAAAAACCTCATTCCCCTCCATTCTTTCTTTAAGCATAGCCTGAAAAAGTTTCTTTGAAGCTTCCACCATACACATACTGTCCTGCTTTGGGGGACGTAAACTCATTTTTTTTGTAATTATTATTGCACTGTGTTTCTTTGACAGCTTAGAATGAGTGAATGCATTCTATTGCTGAGAGATAAGTGGCAGCAAGTCAACTGGAAGTGAAGCTTCCGTGTGTGCAGTCAGAGGAAACTCTATCCTTGGATTTTCTTACAACATTTTTTTTTTCCCTTTGAGTTCCTGTAGGTATTTGCTGTTCTCTGCAGGAAGTGGTTCTAGCACTTTTCCCCTTGAAATTTAATTAATTGTATTCCTTTCCTCTACCCCACTCAGGCAGCTTTCTCCTGCAATTCGCTTTTCCTTGAGGACGCATGGGCATGCGCTTCCCCTTGCACTTTTCCTTCTTCCAGATCATGGATGTTTCCCCCCCTCTCCTTCCCCCTTCTTTGCATCACTGACTGCACATTGCACTTTCCCTCCAGGTTCTCATGTGCATCCGCAGCTCTTGTCAGATTATCCTTGTGCTGGACTTCTCTCCCTGGTGATTTGTGTGCATGGTCATCCAATTGCTCATAGTGCATGCTTATTCTTCTTTGCTAAGGGCATCCCCGTGTGAGGTGTCCTCTGAGTCAGCTCTTCCTATTGCGATCCCAAACGTGGCTCAGAGAGTTGAAGTAAGTGCTTGCTCCCTGTGCTGCCTGTGTTTTAACAAGGAGGAGGAGGCACTTGCGCACTTGTGGTGGTACCCACATGAAGTGATAGGCTTTGATTTTTTTTTTTCTTTTTCTTTTCTTTTCCCTCCTAAAGGATGGAGTCCCTTCACACTGGCCAGTGCTGGTTTGGTCCCCACTCTTGCTTAACAAAGCCTTGAAGCTGCTCTAAGTGTTGCTGGTGGCAGGTTCCTGAGCCTCACACCAGGAGTGTAGACCTCAGCCTATGCCCAGGTTATGGGGTAGCAGCAGAGCCACAGAAATGCCAACACAGTGAGAAGTCTTCTTCTAATTGTGTGTAAGGTGAAACTGGCTTTTCAGCAGCTGGATGACCAACTCAGAGCTACTCTATCAAGCACAACACTGCTGGCATTTTTACAGTCTTTCTACACAAATATATGGGTGCAAAGCTACACAAATTTGGCTCTTTGCTATTCATCCCAGGTTTCTGTTTGGCTCGCTTTTCTTTCTGCCACATTGTTGAGGGTATAGATGAAACAGCTGCAGGTCAGTGTCCTCTCACCACAGCTACCTCGGGCTCCCCCTAAAATAATAGCAGGAATTAATTTCTTTGGAAAAACTTCAGAGCTTAGGAGACCTGTTTCACTACAAGCTGAGAATCACCCAGGCCCGTATTCATCTTGGTCCTTGGAAGCACCTGCGGTGAAAAGACACCTGCGGTGAGCTGGGATCCTTCTTTCTCCTTCTTTCTCCTTCTTTCTCCTTCTTTCTCCTTCTTTCTCCTTCTTCTTTCTCCTTCTTCTTCTCCTTCTTCAAAGCCTGCTGGAGCATTGTCCACCTTGCATGGTGTCATAGATATCTTGTGACAGGAATAAGGCAGAGTTTTTTTCTCCAGCTCAGAGTTCTATCTGAGCCAGCAGATCCCCATCCCTCAATGCCTGTCTGCTCCCAAGGAATTGTAGCTTTTCTTCTTGCATGTGGTAAAGTGTTTCTTAAAGAAGCAAATGTCTGGCAGTGAAAGGATGCTCTGGAGAAATCTAAGCAGGTTTTACTGCCTAACTTGTTGTGCCGAATGAGGAAGACAATGTATTTGATCAGCTGCCATATGACCAGGGCTTGTGGAGGCCATCTGTGTTGAGGACAGGTTTTGTTTTGCAGCAGTCCCTCCCATGGCTGAGTTTCGATGGCTCTCTGTGACATTTCCCTGTTTGTTTGTGCTGCACTTCTCTTTTCAAACTGTGACAAAATATCCCCAGTGCTGGTTTTGGGGTTGAGGACATGCTGCAGAGCTTTATTGGGGAAGCAACTGGGATCAGTGCAGGGAAGATGGGGGTCTGGTTGGAGGACCCACAGTCCTCACCCCTGTGAAGGTGATAGACACTGCTCCCAGCAGCCTTATGAGGGCTTGACCAAATCAGTGCGTGCTGGTTGTTTCCATAGGACCATGGCCTCCAGGCCAGCAGAGATGTGCTGGAGGTGTGACGCATTGGCACATGCACCCAGAGACTCAAACATCCATACTGGTTGTGTCTCCATTCACAGAGAGATTTTGGGATACATGTCAGTCTTTCATGCACATGTTCGTATTCTTCCAGCATCAACTTTTGCATGCAGTACTCCCTCTCCTTTTCTTCCAGGCATGCTTCACCACAGACACCTTCTGATTTACCTCCAGCTTTTCTATCTTCAGTCGATTTTTCACACACACACACACACACACACACACACACACGCACTCTCAAGCTAGCCCCCTCAGGTCAGGTCCTTCACATGCTTCATTCACACCTGGGCTTCTCGCTGCCCGTATTCCCCTGTGTAGGAGTCAGTGGGACTATGTGATGGACTTGCCTTGAGTTTCTTTGAGTGAAAAGAGGGGCCTCACCTGGTGCCCTCAACTTGTCTTTTCTTCTTTTTTTTTTTTTTTTTTCTTTTCTTCGAGCACTGAAACTTGTAAAAGTTGGTTGCTGACCACTTTTCTCTGATGTGGCTTCTCTGGTGTCTGATGATGAGTGAACTTGCTGGGCAGGCCTTCTTTGGGAGCCCCTCAGACTCAGACGTCTCTTTCTTCTAGCCAGGGAATAGTTTGCGCAAAATGTTTTTGAATATCTTGTCTCAATGATACCTTGTCTTCCATCAATTTTGATCAAAATTGGTCAAAATACTAAAAAAATATTGAGGAGAGGGTCATGCAGGCAGGCAAGGAGTTCGCGTGTGCATTCATATAAACACAAATACAGTGTGATCATGTTAGCCTTGTTTCCTTAGGAAACCAGTCTAAAAATATCCAGAGTAAACATGCATTGTTTTGGTTTTTAACCCTGAGACTTTTCCAACTCTTGAACCTTAAAATGATTCCATTTCATACATGACCCTCGAGGACAAGTCCAGTTAGCTTGTGTTTTTATAAGAGCATCATTTTCCGTTTCTTGCCATGACCTCTACCATGGAATAGACCAGTGGCACTTGGCTCCTTCATTTCAGGACACAAAGTGCTATTTCTACATCATGAGTACATTTGGACTCTCAGCTGCAGGCAGATGCTATCAGGAGAAGGATTCTTAAGCCACGGTGCATGCACCAGTAGCAGGACACTGCTTCCGGGTAGGGGCTAGGATGGTCAGCCTAGAAAAGATTCTCCTTCCCCAGGGTCGAATCAAGCAAAATATCTTCTTATTATCTTTTAAAATTTATTAGTTTGGTTTGTTTTTTTTTCTTTTGCTTTTCTGGAGCTGTAGTCCAGCACTGAAAACCACAGCAGAAGGGCTAAGGTGTCTTACTGCAGAAATAAGGTTCTATATTTGAGATGTGGCTTGGACTGTGGCCACTGTGGAAGATAGCATTGCTGAACATGAGGACATGGTCATTCAAGAGGGACAGTCAACTGCAACTGTATTTGCAGAACTAAGCATGTCTCTACCAAGCTTCCTTTAAGATGTGTCTCATGTTCTTATTGCACATTGTTGTCTATTGTGGCGGGCTCTATGTGAAGACACTGGGAGAGCTTGTCCTCCTGCAAGAAGATCACAAGCTCCGCAGAAATAAAAGGAGGAGAAATGAAACCAACTTGTCTCTTAGTACAGTATGTGAAACAGAGTAATGAGATTAAGTGACTCACACAAGGAACCTGTCACTGGCCACTGTAACATTTGAGCCTTTTTTATTGCCCTGTGATTGCTTAACCATGACACAACTGAGTTTCCCAGGTGGTGGCCTGATCTTCAAGCACGGCCCTTCTGTAAGCCAATTCTCTTCTACCTGTCATTGAAACTGGTGATTCTTTTTCAAAATTATTATCTCTTTGCATCTTCACTGGTAGCTTAAAAATAAAATTCATCTGAAAGAGCAGTTAGGGCCTGATGCAGAAATGAGTGGGGTGGAGTTTTGAGGCCAGCAAGCAATCAGTCGATCTAAGTGCCCTTAATAGTCTCTTCTGGTCTGTAAACCCTAAAATGTGGTAAGAGTCAAATGAGGAATATTTATTGGAGGACTCATTATCTTCTCATCAGTTTCTCATGGCTCTCTGTCTCACCTGGGTGGCAAGGTTTGTAGAGAGAGATGGTATCTTTTATTGACATCGGTGTTACAACAACTCTATCACTATAAAGCTGGGTGGTTCATTGAGGAATTTCAGCACTTCAGAGTGTTTTAGCTTCATGGGAGCCACTCTCCATCCACACGGCTGAAAGATGAGAATCAGCCTGGAGGGGATTTGCGGGTAATTTTGCCTTGCCCAACGTTCTCAGGAGGAATGCGGTGGCACAAGCAAATGAGCTAGAGGCCATGGCCCCGCTCTCCTTGCCGATGTCTCTGTCTGACGAGGAGAGGGATGAGCAGTGGACACTCAGATGGGTCACCACCGATCATGCTCTTGCTTCACCATGGGGTGACGTTGCTGGTTCCCTAACTGGTGCTTCTGTGAAAGGGCACTTTTGTAACACTCTTTACAAGGGCTTCCCAGGAAGATATGTAGAAAATAGTTTCCTCATACCTTCAAGGTACAGCCTACACGGTAATGTCTAAATGGACTTTATTTTTTTTTTTTTTCAATAGTCTGCCTCATGCCCTAGTGTATGATAAAATATTGAGCTAGCCTGGTTATCTTTGTCTAAATTTCACCTGCTATATTTCTAGCTGGGTAATTGGTTGAGAGCTCACTCTTCAGCCTAAGGAAAATAGAACTGAGGCAGGTATTTTTCCACTGGGGAGCAACAGCACTAACAAGGGCTTGATCAGCCCGCATTTCTGCCTCATACCAAAGCTTTTTCAGCTGTAGGGACAGTTGCTACCTCACTATCCTGCCTAATGTGTATTAGTGAGGAGCTTGAAGGCACTTGTGTTGCATCTGCCACTGGGAACTGATGGTACTGGACTGACAATATGTTTTACTTATTATACCCCATGTATGTGCAGGTTAGGGGGGGAGGTAATTAATTTGTCTTGCTTGTTTTCTGACGTTGTGTTCACAAGCGCTCAGCTGAGTACTCTTCCCAAAGACAGCCTCACGCTTTCCATGGGATGCTTTTCTTCAATAATTTATGTAATCATTAGGATAAATTCCCTCCAGCCTTTTCTCTCCCTTGTCTTAATTCCATTGCATTACTTGTAATTATATTCCTTATTTGAACGAGGTGGGGGGGAAGCTTGTTTCCTTCTGCAACTACAGCACAGCCATTGCAAGAGGAGCTGGGAGAAGCGTGATGGGGAGGGATCGATCTGTCCTTAGGTCATTGACTCTGGGTGTGGGCAGGACCTGCTATTAGTCACTCAAGAACTGCAACTGCTAACGTTCTTCATGGGAATTTGTGGACCATGGGGCAGCTCTGTGGGAGGGCAACACATCTTTTGCTGCTCCTTGTGCTTTGGTTTTAGATGTGGTGTGTAACCAAGTCAAGCTTCAGCCTTGGAGTCAGCTTGGGTGCTTGGGATGTGGAGCCCTTGGGTCTGCTTGGGCCACCCTTGAGAAGAGTGGGAATTCGGCTGTTAATGTCATCTAGAGGGAAGAGGAGGTTTTAAAGAAAACAGAAGGCCTCTTGTGATGGACAGACAAGTCCTTAACCTGAAGCATTTGAGTGCAATAGAAGGGTTGACAGTGGCTTACCCTTGGCTTTCTGCATCTGCAGGACTTCATATTATTGATGTGTACATAAGACTCTGGTAAAGTAGGACACTTGGTAATTATTGTCTAAATAAGCCTTTTACTACTTCATTGTGAATTTAGACACTCAACTTCACTTCTATTTGCTAAGATGCTGGTGTGCAAGATTGTCTTAAGGAGCTGAAAAAGTAGGATGGAAACGCAGAGAAACCCTGTCATGTTTCAGTCTATCTGACCTGACTTAAGCTAATAAAGCACAAGCCTGCGGGATACAGCAGCTGCATGCTGAAGATATAAGCCGACTCAGTCCATTTCGGCCACATGGTTTAATAGGCCTCTGTGAAATCCTTGGGTCAGAGGCCAGCCACTATGCCCATCTTTGTCACATCTCGGTGATGTGTATCCTGGCAGGTTTTTCTTTTTGTTCCCTCCCCGACACGGAAAGAACCATCTGCCGGGTTGGCTTTCAGAAGAATTTTGAAAAATACGAATTTCCCTTTGTTGTGAGAAGGGGGATGTGGGCCAGATTGGGACAGAAGGGGGAAGGAGACCCTGACCTAAAACCAAGCCAGTATTTTCAGGGGTTTTAGAATAGCTCATATTGTGTTTCCTGCTCCCCAAGGAAGGGTTGTCCTCTTTCTTCTTTTCTCTTTGATTCAATTCCCTGCCAGCCTGTGAGCAAGTCAGAAGCTGCAGCTGCTGCTGTCAGCTGGGGAGGGAGTCCCCTTGTTTAAAACCAATGTGTTAATCCCTGGTTAGAAAAGTCAAAATGCCTTCTGCTCCCCTTAGAGCTCCCTTTGCTTCTGTTTGCCTGCAGCTTCATTGCCTGATCACTGTCCTTGCCCCCTGTTTGAAAACACAGACAGAGGCTGACCCCAAACAACCTGGACAAGGAGCACAGGTGGGATAAAGATCTGTAAATAAATAAACCCAAAGAATGGACAAAGCAACCTAATCTAGTTTTTGAGAGTGGGAAAGGAGTTGGAAAGGATGTCAAGTGTGTTGTGAGGTCTGGAGAAAAACGATGGTGGGTTTTGCAAGCAAGGGAAAATGTTTTTGTCATGGCTGCTGGACGTAAGTGGGTAGAAATGTTTGCTTGTAGGGTCTGTGCTTTGCTCCTGAGGAAAAGCTGGCAGCTCAGTAGGAGAGGAATTTAAACAGTGAGGTAAGGAGAAAGGAGGATTTGGGCTTTGCCAGATGGAGACGGCCATGCAGGTGGTGCTGGCGAGGGTCTGATGGGTAAATCTGAGGCCTGAGGGACTCAGAAAGTTTATCATCAGCTGTGATGCCACAGCATTGAAAGGTGAGTGGTTGAAAGGGAAGAGGTGGAAAGATTTTTATATTTTGACAGTGTTTTTTGTTGTTTTGTTTGTTTGTTTGTTTGGATTTTTTGTTTGGGTTTTTTTTTTTTGTTTTTGTTTTCTGAAAAATACCCTCCTATCTTTCTTGGTGGAACAAGAAAATTAATCACCACAGAGATACAGAGGAAGGAGTTAGATGATGGACAGAAAATTGCAGGCAGTGCCCTATAACTATTGTGTCTGAACACCCCCAAAAAGCATAGATTTTCAGCACTTTCCTCAAGTCCTCCTCAGTTTGCAAGTGGAAAACTGAGGCACACAGATATGTCTCAGACAGGCCCATCGGAGAAGTCATCCTACCTTCTGCTGCTCCATCTCAGCAAGGATCTCTGGCTCCCACCACCATCCACATCTCCCCAACCAGGGTCCCTGGGGTCATCCCTGCCACCCTCGCCCAGACGTGGAGGTGGAGGCAGACAAGTAGTGCCTGTCCACCATGGCATCCCATGGCATGGGGTGGGCTGGCAGGTGGCTCAAAATTCCTTCCCAGCAGATGACCCATTACCTCTACTCCCCATTTTGCGTGGTGGGAAGGAGCCAGCAGCGGCTGTCTGTCCCCTACCCGGCTTCAGTCCCTTCCCTGCCGTGGCCCCTTGTTAATAAAGAGGCATAATTGTGAGCCCTCCCTCTATCCCGTCTGGTGTGAGGCCATTTGTGTGCCGGAGGAGGAGGGGCAGATCCAGCACTGGTTGGGGGGGGTTGGCAGCGGGGGAGAGAGGGAGGGAAAATGCTTTTGTTTGTTCAAGTAATTTAGCCCTCAGATGTTTCAAAAAAAAAAAAAAAAGGCCAGAAAAAGCATGATCAGCACTGGTAAAGGTGTGCTGCTGGCACTTAAAAATATCTCAATAGCAAAGGGAATAAAGCTCAACAAAGAAGTGTGGATTTAAGCATTTTGGTTTTGTTTCTGGGGTTTGTCAGGAGAAATGTGAATCATTAAAAAAAAAAAAAAAACCACACAGTAAAACATGTTTCTGACCTTCACAGAGATCTCCACATCCCAGCACTTTCTTTAGTTGTGAAGGACTAAAAGTGGAACGCGGGCTGAATTCTGCATTGATTCCTGGGTGTTGCTGCTGGGTGTTTGCTTTGTGTCTGCTCTGCTTAGTGGGGCTGAGGTGAAGCACTGGAGAGTTGCTGTTTTTTACAGCTAAAGAATTTTGCTTTCTGCTTCATACGTGCTAGCACTCTGCCTTTGGAGTTGAGACTTTTCTACTTCATGTGCACTAACACATTGCTTTTGATGTCTAGATTACAGCTCTCCTGCGTGTCCCTGTTCCCCATCATTCCCCTTAGACACCTCACTGTTTGTTTTTGTTTGTTTGTTTGATTGTTTTTAAATGGGAATGGAAAATCAAAGAAAAAAGTAATAAACATTTTTCTGTTCCTTTGAATTCAGTAAAACTCATTTTTAAACCTTATTTAGAGGCCTAAACTAAGCAGGGAATGTCCACTCTGTGATGAGCTTTGCTGTTGAAACCCTTGTGGTACATCTGTGTGAAAGTTGCGGAAAAATGCACATGGGATAGGCAGAATTTTTTTTATTTTTTTTTAAGGTAGAGAATAGGGTAATGGTGTGAAAGAATGAATTAGTTATGGCAAATCTTATTAGTGTCCATTGTAAGCATAGAAGCAGAGACATATGGGAGCACTTGCAAAATTATTCCTTGTTTATTCAGCTTTGTAACCGAAGCAAATTTTTTTTCATAGTGTCATTTATTTGGCAACTGGAGGGGTGTGGAAGGTGTGTGTATATGTAGCAAAGAGAGGGGAAGGGGGAACGCAGTATTGGTATTCCATTAAAACTGATGCTTGGTGCTTTGTTTGTCAGGTTTTGGCAAGGCTTTTTTGCTTTGAAAGCCATTCAGAGAGGATCGGAGCAGATGGCAGGGAGATCCTGTTTGTGTTATTTTTGGACATTCCCATTGAAAGTCTCAGATTGTTGTCCTTTTACTCCCTTCCCCCACTCGTGTATGTTTTTCTTTCTTCCTTCCTGTCCCTTTCCTTCTTAAGAACTTTTTTTTTTTTTAAAAAAAAGCATAAATTATTAATAATACAACATCACCTAAAAGCCACTTGTATTTCTGGCAAACCGATCTGTGGATGTTTTATTTCTGTCTGCCTAGATTTGCAAAAAGTTGCAGGGAGGACTGTCTCCTCCGGAAGAGTTACAAGCAGTGTTAACAGGGTGAGTTGGGTAAGGATGGGAAGCCAAATTGTCGTTTTGTTCAGTTCATCACAATAGCAGCACATTTCCCTTGTAGATCAGCAGCTGTATTAAACCCAGGCAGCAAGTTTAGATTGAGAGTCTCTGATAAAACAACTCCAGTGACTTGCATGACATGCGCTCATGACCTCTGTCTTTTTTAAGTTCTTGTGTTGGAGAGGGCCAGCTATAGATAGACTGGAAAACTGAACTGTGCCCTGGCTCTTCATGATGGTATTCCCATGTCACTGGTGAGATTCGTTGATCTTAGGCAGCCTGGAAAGCTTTTGTTCTGCCATCATCTGCACCCAGATTGTACTGGGAAGAGAGAACTTCATTGCCTTGAATTCCTGGTATACACAGTTTTCCCAAGCAGTAATTTAGCTTCATATAACACCACTGGAAATGTCTGCAGTGCTTTTCATGTGGAAGTCTTCATGTGGAAACCCTTCACAACCTTTGTGCAGGCAGTCCAGCAAAGGTGAGCCCAGTTCAATCAGTTAAAGCACTTGGTTAGACCAGGACTATCAGAGAGGATGTGCGCACACAAAGAAGATGGGAGGTCTTGACTGGAGTTGGTATCCAAAAGTTCAGGTGATTCACCCAAAGCTCCTCCAGATGATTAAATCTCTTAAGCTAACCTGGAAATCTTGAGGAAACAAGACTTTTCGTTTCTGTCAGTGGTTCTTCTCAGCTGGAAGCAGACAATTAAATCCTCAAATCTTTACATCAGCTGATATTAGAGGTGCTTTTACACAGGAAAATGGCCTGCAAGGACATTAAGCTTTAGCCCAGAAAAGTTAGCAAATGAACTTTACAGGCTTTAGTTTAAGTACCCGAAATCTTTAAGACTGTTCGGTGAAGGGTTTTTTTTGAGTTTGAGTTGATGACTCATGTTGGTTTTTAGATTGCTTGAACCTGTATACCCACATCCTCAATTTTTTTTTTTTCCTTTTTTACCTGGTGCACCAAGGGAACCCACTTCAGAAACTCTCTAATTCATTCTTAATTGAAAGAAAGCTCAGAAGTCTTTCACTTGCATTGTAGCACCTGAGTTTAGATTCCATAGCTTCAAGAAACATCTGCATACATGCTAGTGAGTGACTCAGTGATGCCACTTGAAGTGCATTTCGCTAGCTAGAATAAGGGAAAAAAAAAAAAAAAAAAGAAAAAAAGCTGAAACCAAACCTTCCTCTTGCTAGACAATGAATATCCTTTTGGCAGGATTTTTTGCTCTGCAACGCTGACTTTGCGCCTGCCTTATTGAAGTTTGGCAGCTCGTTCTTGTTACCTACTGAATGAGCCTTCTGCTCAGAGGACCTTTCCATGCTCCTGGGGCAGCGCGGCTGCTCTGCCCGGGAAGGGTTTCCCTTCAAGAACTTCCAGCCATAAGGGCTTTCCTGGTCTCGTACGTTGAGAAAGGAGCCAAGCAACAGTCTCAGCCTAGACAAAAGATAAACTCGACCTACTATTTATGTAGTTACTTAAACATGATTTAACTTAAATAATGCACACTGTGACTTGGCCGGGGGAGTGGGGGAAGGGGAGAGGAGGGGTTTGTTTCTAATGAGCCGGGAGACAGCACAATTAATTACATATGAAGGACAGATAACAGACAGCAAACTGTCTACAGCAGAGAGAAACAAAATACCGATGTGAACAATTAAAGCGTCCACGTGATGGAAGGGTCAGCGATTTCTCATACAACAGGCGGCTGGGCACAGCCCCAAGAGAGCCGGGATGGATGCTCGGCTGAGTGGCCAGCCAGGGGGAGGCCAGGCAGGCATGGACTTTTGGGGTCCTCTGCCATCAAAGTCGAGCAGGCGCTTTTAATGCTGACAGGCTGCACTCTGGGCATTATTTTCATCACATGTGCTTTTGACAGGGGAACCATTAGCTACTAATCTTAGTGACATGTGAGATGGGGAGTAGAGAGGCTGAGGTGGGAGAAGAAGAGCAAAGGCTCTGCAGGCAATTAGGTACCTGCTTCAGGATGCTGCCAGCCACACAGAAAAGAGCCAGGATGATGGAAACCTTCCTTCCCTCTCTTTTTTATTATTTATTTTTTTTAGAATGTATTGATTTTCATCATCATTTTCCAGATGTGAGAGCACAAATCTCAGCTCCTGGTATATCAAATTCTTTGAGGAGTGTGGTTGGAGACCCTATTTGGTCCCCCACAAAAATTTCAGTACTGGAGTCTGGCATAAGTTATCCCCCCTACCCCTTTCATCCTCCCTGCCAGCCCAGCCCTCAGTCAGCCCTTGGCTGTAAAGATTTGAAGGTAAAGGCTGATGGATTAGCTAAGGGAAGGGCCAAAGGTTAAATGAGCGGGGCTAGCAGCATGCAAAGGGCTACGATTGAAATATTTGCTGAATGCTGACAGGCAGCAGAATAGAGGCAGACAAGTGGCAAATTCTTGTTTTCTTCTCTAATTGAGAAAATATTTTGAGTGGTATTCAGGCAGGCTGCAAATCGAGACTCTGGGAAAGTCAGCCAGCCGGGCAGGGGAAGGAGGGGAAGTCTTCAGTGGAAACACCATCCCCACTAAACCTGTTTCCAAAATCTTTGCACTGACACTTGTGGAAATCCCTGGAGCCTGCCGCTTACATTTTACTTGGTCATTTTTCCTATGCAACTGTGGCATCAAAATACTTACCCTCTGAACTCAAAATGTCTTACAAGCAGAGTTTGACCCATTCCTGATGTTTCTGAAACCACGGAAGTCTTGCTTTGCAAATCTACCTTCTTGCATGGAGATGATATCATAAAAAATCTGGGTGTTGTGGAGGACCCAGCTATCATCTGCTGGTCAAGAGTTGAATGAGCTGTTTCAGCACATGATGTGGATGAGATCTGATGGTGTGTTGGTAAAACATCACAACTGCTCTACCCTCGAGTATGTGCACTTGTAGTGTGGATAATACTCAGCTGCATTTGAAGCCTGGCTGACACACGATGCCCATGTGGCTGGGCAGGGCTGTTACAGTCATCGTGAAAGCGAAGGGTGAGAAATTTTTTTTGTCTGGTTAATCATATGTCAGCTGCACCAACTCCTGCCTTGGTCCAGCCCTCCAGCATCCCTTTCTTGCTTTTGAGTGTTGGTGTGGGGCTCTGTGGCACTTGGGAGGAGGAAATTCCAGCCTGATGTGAGCAAAAGCAGATAGCTTGTCTTTCACACCCTGATGTCTTCCTCCAAGGACTGATTTAAACCTGCACATCCTCTCTTCCCTAAGTCTTCTGCCTCCCCCTTCCCCAAATCCTTAATTTAAAGCTGATAATGTACTGAATAGGTTTCAATTAATGTAATTTCTTTCTTGCTTATAAATCTGTGATTAGTTAATGTGAGGAAAGATGTAAAAAGAAGCAGTTTCTTAAGCCAAAAAGCAGCACGAGCGAGGGTCAGTGGAGTTTACATTCACTTCTATATGTTCATGTTGTAAAACTCAGAGACTGATTTATAAAATGTTTGCTAGTGAATGTCATAGCTGCAGCAGAGGAAGATTTTGGCAGCGGTATATCCTACTCGTGTCTAGCAAGTTGTGTTGTGTTTGGACCTTCAAAATCTTATGGGCTCCTTAACGATACCCAAGAGACAGTCAAGAGGTTTGGGTCTTTTCTTTTTTGGTCAATATGAGCTTGGTTAAAGCTTCAGTGTTTGTCAACAAGTCCAAAATGTTCTTGTTAAGTGAAGGCAAAGGGAGTTTGCCTTGCTTCGTGGTTCACCTTCAAGTGGGAAATGCTGAGGTCTGCCAGGATTCCCTTCTGTTGGCCTTGCCTTACAGCAGCCCCTAGAAAGTGACTGACCAAGTCAGGGGGATACCCTTTCTTCAAGAGCTAGACAAGGGACTGCTTTTTCTTATGTGCATGACCACAGAGTAGTTGATGTTTTGGGTTGCTTGGTCCTGCAGGTTTAAACTTTGTGATGGGAGTAGGCAGCACATTCACTGCCTTACAGTGGAAAAACCGAGGCACTAACATGCCTCCTCTTTGTGTAATGCTCTGTGTCAGCACGAGCTGAAAGTGAAGCCCCCAGCTCATTCAGTCACCAGACCATCCTCCTGCCTTTAAATCACGGGTCTGTCTTGACCTTCCCGTACCCTACTCAGTCACTGCCTGGGTTGCACAAGTGAGAACAAAGTGACACTTGTTTGCCACGTCCAAAGAGCTCACTCAAGCAGGTGATTGTCTTGCCTCCTTTTTCAGTCCCAAAACAAAGTGTTGAAAGTGTTGTCCTGGGATGTAAAACATCCCGTATATTCCCCCGGGACTGGATTTTTTTGCTTTCTGAGTGCAAGTGGCACTGAAAGGAAAAGAGGTCAAAATTGCAGGGTATGGGGAATAATTCCCAGGTGCTGAAATTAGGTGAGAGTTCTGAACACTCATCCTGTACACTTCTCACAGGGCAGGGAGCAAAGGGGCTTTAGCAGCTCTAGCTGCAATTGTTAAAGAGCTGGTCCTTTGTTTACAACCCTGCCAGAAAAAAAAAAAAAAAAATGGGCAAGAGGATGAGAAATCAATAAAAATCAGTTAAAAACTCCCCATTGTTTATTTGGCCCAGGGATGTCGAGAGGCCAGATCTGAGACCAACACAAAACCATGTCTTGCAGCAAAGACCATGGTTCTTAGCCATGAACCTCTATTCACCTCCAAAAGGGAAGTTTCTCCCTCCTGAGTTCAGCAAGAGAGGTTTGGTTTTATTTAATCATGCATAGTTTCAGCACATGTGCTGCATCACATTTGCATGAAGGTTTGGGGCTTAAACTCCAAATGGATTTAGACCTCAGAACCCAGGGGCATCTAGTATGCAAGCTAAGGAACTGGAAACATGGATTTTATGCTTAAAATGAAAATATCAAGCCATTGAACTTTCTCTGCTTTGATCTCTCTGTCTCCAAATAAGGGATATGACAGCATACGCCACCCTCTATGATAAAGGAAGTGGCTCCTAAGATCTGCAAAGCATTTTGAAACCTAAAGTGATGTCTAAGCGCCATTTCATTTTATTTAGCTTGCCCCGTTTTTTTGGTCTCTCAGTCAAAACAAGAAAAAACATACAAAGATCTTGAGTCAGCGGTGCTTTTGGTTTTTGTTTGAGTTTGAAGCCCCAGAAATGAAAGCAGGGGGAGTGAGACAGGAACTATAAACTGAAACTAAAAAGGAGAGTTAAAGAAGAATAAGAGAACTGAAAACTCTGAGCTTCGCCAGGGTGTCTTCAGCTGTAACCATCTGAAGGCTGAGCTCACGCCAGAGTGGGAAATTGTACTTTTTCACATAGCAAAAAGAGAAGAGCTTCCTTCAAGAGACTGATGAGTCTGGTCACCTCAAAAGTTTTAGTTTCTAAAATAACCATAACATCAGTAGAGACGTAGAGACTTTTTTTTTTTTTTTTTTTTTTTTTTGGTGAGGATTGTTAAACCACTTTGGGTATCAGTTTTCAGGGGAAACTGAGGCTCACAGCTATAACCTCAGTTGTCACAGGTTATTCATATGTGACATTGCTGTTCCAAAAAGTTTCAATTTCACAATTTCCAGACTAGAACTTAAGGCAATAATATTTCTCCAGGGTCATCTACTCAGTTGGTAAGGATTTTACATGGTGAAGAACCACCTTCTAACCAGTTTAGAAATTTGCCCCATTCATGAAGCAAATGTATTTATTTTTTTCCCTCTCCTCATGTGGTTTCTGGTTCTCAGCAGCTCATTTCTCTACAAGAGGCTAAAAGGGCCTCCTGCCAGCCCCGTGACACAGAGTTTCAGCGAAGAAGTGACCAAAACCAAGTCTGGGTAAATGTCTTTTTTGGGTGTTTGTAATCTGACTCAGCAGCCCAGACCTTGATTTTTATCTTCTCAAATGAATGGGTGGGAAGGATGGGTGATAACAATTCAAAGCAATGCAGTTCCTAGCATCTGAGGCTGAAAGGAAGGACAGTATTTTACAGTAAGTGCTATCAACATTGTGATATTACTAATGCAGTTTCTTGCCCCGTTGTTGTAACATTTTACGACCAGGATGGTGGCCCAGTTCATTTCCATTTCCCATGGGACGTTTTTTTTTTTTGTTTGGAATATTTCAGGAATTATAGAAATACTTCATCTTTCCCCCTTTGACTTATTACATGTCAGGATAATATGATGAGTGAGTTAAGGTGAAAGTGAACATCAAATATTAAAAAGAAGATGAAGCAATATGGGTGAAAGCTGAAGGAAAGTAGAAGTTTGGTAGAGTTTGATAAGCTTGACTGAACAGATCTCCCCCAGACTTCGAACAACAAAAAAGTTGTTCTTGCTTTCCCCAAAAATGTAATTCTTTTGTCAAAGAATGAAAATGCACAGAAATTGAAGTGTTCTTCAGCCTTCAGACATCCACAGAGAAATCTACATTGCCTTTGGGGAATTTAAAGGAAAACAAACTTTTTTTTTTTTTTTTTTTTTTTTTTTTTTTTTTTTTGGTCATATTTGGCAATATAGGAGAGACAATTGAGGTGTTGTGTTTTTTTTTTTCTTTTAAACTCCAGGCAGACCAGGGAGGAGGCTGGCTCCAGCGGGCAGGAGCCATGACCACCACTGTGCTGCCCCAGCCCTGCTGCTCTGCCTGGGCTGCCCCCAGCCTCTGATGGGAATTAAGGGGCTTTTGGTTGCTCTTTGTCTCCTTTGCCACAAATTAGACTGCCTGACCAGATGCTGGCTATCTCTTCATGGTCACAACTGACTTGTCTGTTACCATGCTGATCCCTGTAATTTTAATTCCAGTTCTTACAGCAGTATGAAGACAGAGGCTTAGGTCCAGTCTTAAATAGTGGATTTGCGGCCCACTGTGACTCAAAGGCTTGGGGTTTTTTTGAATTTACAACTCAAATGCTGAGACAGCTGATACAGGGAGCTGGAGAAGGCAAATGGCCTTAAAGCACCAGTAAGGGTGAGAACCTAATGAGAACCACCAGCTAAGACAAGCGTTGAAACCTTGCAACAACACCCATCTGTTTTGTGGCTGGGAGATGTGGGACTCTCAGGATGGAGACGCTCAGGTCTTCAGGCTGCTCTCACATCTTTGAGTCTTCATATTAATGATGTGGTTCGGCTTCCTTGGTCAACAAGTGGCCACATGCTGCAGCAATAGTCCCTGACTGTGTTCCCCCTCTTGCTGGCATGGATAGTCATTATAGGGCACTGAAGAAGCTTCTATTTAAGGGTAACAGAAGTCTTTTGGCCTTTGTGAGGCCACGACAGGCAAACACAATTCCTTGAATTTCACTACTAGTGATCTTGTGCTTGCTGTAAGTAGAATTATCTGGATCTTGACAGATCAAGCATGCTTGGAGTAGTCCAGTGTTTGGATGGGAGAGTTTTTGAAGGCCTTAGCTTCTGTTGGTACAAATAAGAAATCATGGTTGAACATCTCAAGTATAATAGATTAGAGATGATCCTCCTATTGGTTTGAAAACCTTCTCTCAGGCACACTGGAGAAGTCTTACAATGAACAGATTTCTTAGCTGTAAACATGAGAACAGGGAAAGAATTGCAGAACAGTAAAGAGCCTTTCCAAATAAAAAGCTCAGAGATGGAAAGCAAGACAAGGATGCCAAAAATTTTCGTCATCACACCGATAGTGCAGTCATGAGAGGACAGCACCTTCTCTTAGCGCAACATGCAGAAGCAAATTAATTTGGGCCCTCACTACAGAGACTGGAAACTTGAAATAATGTGTTTATGAAGTGGACAGATGCTTAAAATGTCCAGTCAGAGGTGGAAAAGATAGTACCTGCTGCTTCCTGACCTGCTACAGGTGCTGTCCTGAGAGTATGCACACTGGGGGATCTCCTGCAGCTTTCAATGCCAACCTCATTCTCTTCAGAGGATGAACTGGCTGGTTTTGCGGGAAGCTTAGAACCCAAGGGAGTGCACAGTGTTTGGGAGTCAGCTGGAATGCCATTAGATCAGTGGTGGTCGCTTCAGCTCCCATATCTTAAAACAAAACCACACAAAGAAACAACATACCTTCCACCTCTTCCCAGTTTTCCATGCTGCATCCTCTTCCCATTGACTTCCTTGCAGTTCATTGTCATCCTTAACTAGGGAATTCTGATTTAATGGTGTGCTGGACAGATTACACTTGACACCATTTCCCTTTCTTTCTGTCCTGTTTCCACAGAATAATATAAGATGATCTTTAGCAAGTTCCCCTTTGTTTAGAATATAATCCAAAAGGGGGATTAGATTGTTTGCTGGCTCTGTGTTATTTTCTGTTCATTGGAACATCTTCCCATCGCACTAGCATCAAATGTAAAGAGTCAGGAACTTGACCTGGCAGGTGCCAGCTGTTGGGAATACAAATGTTCAGCTGTAGGAAATATCTCTGTTCCTGCGGTGCTGTGGAAGCAATTAGGTAGAGAATAATGGATGGATTGCAGTAAGACAGGAGGGACTGAGTCCACAGAGGTGCTTCATGGTGAGATCATAAACCACAAGAAGAGAATGTGGATGGGCTGGTGTTGTCAGCTGAAACCTGTGGTGGAATTCATCTCCTTGCAGAGGGCTGGTCTCTGGCTGTTGTTGTTGCTGTTTTTAATGTTTCCCAAAGTTGGAGGCCCCATTGTGAGTGACTGCAGCAGCATTAAGGTTGGAAATGCAGCTGTGTTTCAGTTTCAGGTGAGCTTCTGATTTCTGTTTCCACTGTCACAAGGTATTTCACATTCAGAAAGCTTTTCTTCCTTTCTGAAGGCTGCAAGTGGACTGCTAGGATTGGGAAACGGATGTTCTTTATTGCCAGAGATCATAAACGCAACTGCTGGAGCACCCGTTACCCCACTCTGCATGTTACACACCTACCTGTACTTTAAAAGTACTTAAAAGGTGCCCAAAAGAAAGCTGGGGACAGACTTTCTAGTAGGACCTGTTATGACAGGACAAGGGGTGATAGTTTTTAACTAAAGGAGGGGAGTTTCAGGCTGGACATGAGGAAGACATTTTCTACTATGAGGGTGGTGAGAGCCTGTCCCAGGTTGGCCAGAGAGGTGGTAGATGAACCATCCCTGGAGATATCCCAGGCCAGGCTGGATGGGGTCTGAGCAACCTGAGCTGGTGAAGATGTCCCTGCTCATGGCAGGGGTGGCACTGGGGAGCTGGGAAGGTCCCTTCCAACCCAAGCTATTCTGTGATTCTATCGTTCTATGATTCTATGTGCAGATGCAGTTGTAGAAAAATGGGGAGCCTAAGACAGGCAACACTCATTTTGCTCAGTGTTTGCAAGCAACAGAACAATCATGCATGAAAATATTCCACCTGCTCAATTTTGCTCTATTGTAGAGTCAGGCTGAAATAGGAAATCATAAGCATGAATCAGAAGCTACCATATTTATACGGGATCATCTCTTCTCCTCTGTGTTTATGAAGGACTCAGGTGTTGCTAATGCAAGGGCTATTTCCCTTATGTTTTATGCAGCAACACCTTTTCTCTGGAAAGCATCTGGGGCTTCTCTGTGTCCACATGCAACCCCTGCTGCCTCGGGAAGAGGAGGTCTGCTCTTCCTCCACAGCTGCCTCTCCCCACAGGGGTTTCCCCACCATGATCTCATGGAGCTCTAATGGTAATTAACATGGTCTCGTGGTTCAGTGGTGTCTGCCTTGAGACGAACCAACCGTATGGCTTTTGATGCCTATCTTAGTGTGAGGCGCGTGTTTTTGCACACGCACTCCTGTTCTACCCATAGTTTGCACCCTGCAGACAAGTGTGAGCTGAATTCTGCTCCCATTTCTCAGAGGTAAATAAGTGCAAAAGTACGTAAGAGGACTAGAATGCAATTAAATTCCTTATTGTTGCATACAACAGCCTTTGCACATGCATGCAATGTCTCATTGCAAACTAAAAAAAAAAAAAAAGCAGCAAAAAGTGTTGAAAAACAGTTTTCTTACTCCCTTTTCATTCTGTTCAGTTAATGGCTTAGTAGTGGTCCTTTTTAGAGAACTATTTTTCAAGTTAATTTTTTTTCCTTTTTTTTTTTTTAATCTTTAAGTTTTCTTTTCATCTTGAAAAACAAACATAACTTCAGTTATTCCCACAGCTCTGCTCCCAGACTTTCTCTCCAGCCTGGCACAAATGTTTAGTGATGGTGAGCCATGCAGTTTCTTGATCTACCCTCTTTTTGTTTTTCCTTTAAAAGAGCAAAAACAAAAATAAAACCAAATCAAATAGTCTGTACTCAGCACCTTTCAAGGCTGAAAAATTCTTCTTCATTTAGAGAAACAGCACAGAAATAACAAGGTGTTTTAGGATCAGTTTGTTTTTTTTTTTTTTTTTTTGGTCTTTTCTGTTTTCTTTTTTCTTTTTTTTTCTTTCTTTTTTTTTTTTTTTCTTTTTTTTCCCCTCTGCTTTTGCAGGGTCAGGAGCTTTAGAAACTAGTTTGCATCAAACACAAGGGCAGACCTGCAACTCCACTATGCTTAGTCACATCTTTCCTTCCTCGTCTGCCTATGCTGCTGTATAAAAAAATTAAGGTGATTTGGAAAGTTAAGGCAAACGTCACCCCCGTGGCACAGTTATCAGGTTTGAAGAATCTGAGGGGTTTTCTCCAGCATGATTTAGGAGATGAGAATCTCCCGTTGCCTTCTCTGGCTGAGGTTTCTCAGTGGGAAGCTCTTTGCTGGAGCATGGTGCCTCCTTGCCAGGGGAGCAGCACATGAGGTGATCTCTCTGAACAGGTTAAATAAACAGTACTGTGTTCGGGTTAATTGTCACTGGTTCTGGTGCTCTCCATTACTGATCTGTCTGGGACCCTGGCCAAGGAGCAGATGCAAGAAACAACATCATCACTTCCCTCCTCATCCTCATTGTGTTTAGCTTTGTCCTCCTTCTTCTTCTCCCCACATCTCTTTTTTTCCTATTTTTTTTTTTCCCCTTTGGCTAAGCAAATAGGCCAGATGGCAGTGAGAGGAACAGACAACAAGTGAGCCATGGCATATGGGCAGCCTGTTTAATTTTGACTCCCGTTGGGAAGTAGCTTGCAAGGAGATAAGTTATAAAAGCAGAAGAGGAGGAGGAGTATGCACTGGACAGGAGGGGCAGGGGGAAGGGGAGACCCTTTTTTGGGATTAAGCAGCCCAGTCAACAGAGTCTGGGGTGCAGCCCTGGCTGCATTCCTGGCACAAAGCAGTAAATTAGTTGTTTCCATGTCAGTTTGTGTAGGAAGTCTTGTCGGCTGCACATAGGGAGGAAAGATGGAGCTGTCTGTCCTCAAAAGAGGAGGAGAAGGAGGAGGTGTCTCCGATTTCCGACTCACCCACCCTCCCACAGGCAACTCCAGCCAGCCTTAGAAGCTATGATGTGGAGATGTTTGTCCAGCTGCAGAATGGGAATCGTGTTGCCCAAGATGGTTCTTATCTGTGCATATGATTGTGTATGTTTTGTTCATACCTTATAAGGGGTATCAATGTAAGATCATTTGCTATGCACTTTGAAGAAAAAAACATGATGTTTTAAGTTTCATTACAAAACTAAGTAAACAGCTGACACAAAATAAAAAGAAAGGCAGCTTAATAATAACGTAGTTCACAGATATTCTCCTTTGCACTTCCCTTTTGGCATTCATTTTTCTCTCTTCTGTTTCGCTTTTGCATTCAATATGATGGCTATCAACTTCTTGCTATCTGTTCATATCGTTCATGCATTTCAGATTTTGGTGACTGAGACCAAACTGTGTCTTGCCTTGAATGTGTCTCAGTGGTTTAGGGACAAAATTGGAGTTAATTGCACTAAATTATATATGTATGAGGCTTCCTGGCTTCATTTTGATGAACTGAGACTTTCAGACACAGAGAGGGGAGTGGGAGGGGTAGGTAGCTGTACTTTTCTTAGTTTTTATAAATGTGTTGAATTTGCCTCAGAACTTCATTGAAATATAGATAAAAATGCCTACACTGTTGAGGAACTTAAGGAGCTTTGTCCCCATTGATGCTTACAAAGATTTAGGGTTCCTTGGTACATGTTTCCATCTCCAAAACTGTTCCCTTTCAGCCTGGAGATGTCTTTAAAAATCTTCCATTTTGGCCAACAACTTCCATTTTCTTTTTTTTTTGTTTGTTTGTTTGTTTGTTTTTTGTTTTGTTTTGTTGTTTTTGTTTCCTATTTGCTTCTCTTTGATGGGAAGGAGCATGGAATCCCAATACAACCATCACCCCTGTGGACCATCTGAAACTCTGTGAATATTATCTACATCCTGACTGGTGATGGGTGACTCTGACTTGACATGCCCATGGACAGGATTCTGCTGTGAGCTCCACACTTGTGCTTGGCAGGGTGGGAAAACACTACAAACCAATTATCTCTGGGAATCTCAAGCCCTGTTGGCAGGATACAGACGATCCTGGACTGCGGTTGTGCTGTACGCCTGCACAAATAATTTTATGTATGACATTAATTCTGAAGAGAAGTTTTTATTCACCAGAGAGTCTGCAGAGAAATAATTATGCATCACTGGCTTGGTGGAGCAGAATTTTAACTTCCAGCTCAGGCATTCCTCCACTGGTTAGATTTAACATGATGTAGAAACACAAGCTTGTGATTTATTGGTGAAATATTTAAGATAGATTGTTAAATTATTCAGATAGCAGAGTTTAAAGCAGGCAAGCAGGAAAAAACAAACAAACAACACACACACACCACCAAAAAGGCCCCAAACAAACAGAAAAAGCCCACAAAAAAACAGCTTATCCAAACAAGAACTTGGTTTTCTTGAATTTGAAAAACCTACATTTGAAATTGCTAGATATCCATAACAAAAAGTGCTATTTCATGATGAGGAAAAACTTATTTTAAAAGAAAACCTTTCAACCTTATTATCTTCCCAACAAACTTAACCTTGAATCTCTCTCCACCTGATTTCTGCAGACTGTTTTATGTGCAGTGCTAGGAATTGTTGCAGCCCGTCGTTGTTTCCTATCTCTCATCTACCACATCTTTGGGCAATCACCCAACCTGAGTGCAATTTTCCTCTTTCTATAAATGATAATTAAGAGGCTTTTTGTCTTAGTGTTGATGAACCAGGCAGCAATCTCTCCAGTCTTCCTGCCTGATGTTTGAATACCACCTCATCTTGTTTGGCACATGGAATTGATCTTCCATCCTGCCCTGTGCTAGAGAAAAAGTCTGTTGATCTTGCTATACCTGTGATTGCCCAGTTGCCCTCTGATATCTGGATAATGTGCTCACAACATAAAACTAGAGCTGACTTCTTAGAGAGGAGAAAGGGATTGTGCTTATGGCCTCTGAGTACTCCTAAGTTGTGGCAATAGTAGTGTAGACTCAGTGAATAAAAAGTTGAGTAAAGTATAAGGTTTGGGTTTTTTTTGTGTTTTTTTTTTTTTGTGGAGCCCTAGTGCTGAATTCCAGAATATATACTGTGTTGAAACTGCTGAGTAGTAAGGAAGATTTATCACTGTTTTCAGTTTCTGTGTACCTAAGTTTCTCCGAATTTGAGAAAGGTTACTAGTTGCCATAGCCATATCTGGTCTGAATGTAAGATTAGTGTGACACTTTAAAAGCAAGGGCGATTAGACTTTGATATGTCTTCAGTGAAAACACATCGGAGGTCTGCATCAAAATCTGTTCATAGCTTTAAAAAATTAATCCCTTTCTCTTAATCTACCTCACTTTCAGGACAAAGAATAAGTTTTTTCAAGGCTGACCTTCTCCAGAAAATGTTCTGTCTTGGGTGGTGCAGCTGAGGAGGAGAAAATTACGAAATCTGATTCTATCGAATACATGGCAGCTGAAAAGATCATTAGGACAGGCAAATACAGAGAGTACTTTTGCAAATAGTATTTATCGTAGTGACTTTTTTGGGGGGGCGGGGTGTGTGTGTGTATGTGTGTGTCTATATTCTACTTCTCCACCTGTCTTCAAAGGGAAGCTGAGAAAAAGGATTTGCTTGGCCTTTTTGTTGCTATAGGGGGAAGGGTGCCATTTGTGTGCAGTGCTACAAGACAGATGCTGCAGGTGAAACTTCCCCAGAGGGGACAATCCTGCCTGGGGGTGAGTGGGGGGCAACTTCTGGGACCAAAGCACTTTCTTTTTTCTTTTTATTCCCTTTGTGGGTTTTCTGTGCTGTGGGACCAGGTCCTTTATGGCATGTAGGAGCGGGCAAGAGTTTATGGAGCAATCAACTCCATTGGCGGCAGCAATGGCAATCACAGAATGCTTCAAGCTTTTGTGATAGATTTTGTGTGTGTGTGAGCTGAAAATATAGCCAGGAGTGAAGGGGATGTGAGATGCTGGGCTTTTTTTTTTATCCCCTAGGAAAGAGCCTGTCTGAGTTCTTTTATGCTTTTCAGGCTCAGAGATGAGGGAGAGCTTGCGTATGTGTGAGGGCGTGCGCGCGTCTGTACCCATACAGCTGCTCAAGTGGGAAAAAACCCCGTTTGTGGTTCACACAGGAGGAATTTCTGATGGAGACAACAGTGCTAAGCAGAAAGGCACATCCTGATCTCTAGCAAGTGAGGGGCACGCTCGCGCGCACATGCACACACACACATACTCTCTGGGCGCTCTGCACAATACGTGCAAAGCGCTGCCCTTTAATGAACGTAACCTATGGCGGCTGGGATGCAGCCGGCCAGACCTCGCCATTAATAAACTGGGAACATTCTTCTCCTTTTTAGTCCCTTTCAATGCCAAGCCCTGTGGTTTGATCTCCCTTGAATGCTGCTCCCCCTCATTTGAGGCTCCAATTCTGAGAAGATTTGGAGCATTGTTTGAGGTCGCAGGATGTCGGATTGATTTCGAAGCTTTTGTATTGACTCCGGGCTCCTGAATGAAGCTGTCATGTGTGTCTGTGGTTGGCTAGCAGGCTGTCCGGCTGCAAGCTGTGCCTTCCTTTGTTGTTTAGGCCTCATTGAGCTGAGGGAAGAGGCTCATTTCAGGGTGATTTACCACCACCCAAACACCAGCTGTCTGTTGTACTGCTGCTTGCCTCCACCTTGGATTCAGTTCTCATTTCCCTTCATTTCCCCCCTTCTCTTCTCCCACTCCACCACTGTAGGAACTTGGGCATCAGTACTTCAAGACACACGGATCACCCTGACAGAACAGTGTAAAAAAAACATAAACACTGAATATGTTGTTCTTTCCAAAGTCATTTATCCACCTGTGGGGATATTTTTTTTAGGGTTCACTGTTGCAGCATTATATGCATGTTCTTCTTGGTGAAAAACAGAGCTATGACTCTAGGGGAAAAAAAGAAATAATAAAAACACTAGGTTCCTTTTGACTTGTTACTAAGTAGCCCATAGTGAAAAACACTAACGATTTTATTTAAAAATAACTATTAAGCACAGTGTCAGGACAGCAGTCTGAATTGCGCAGCCTCCCTGGTGCAGACTGTCAGGCTGCAAATGTGCTCTTCGGCCCTGGAAACACTGGGATATTTGGATAGATAGAGAAGGAAAGCATCACCTCCCTACATGCTTGTCATTCCTGAGCAGGCATGATTGCTGTGTTTAGGTGGGTATCATGCTGGAGAGGTATTTTGATGGCGTAAGACAGGAGAGAAAGAAAAGGGAAGAGACTGAAGGGCTGCTCAACTCAGCTTCACAAAGAAAAGTACTTCTACCTCAAGAGCCAAACTGCTTTAGCAGCTGAAATGCTGACAAAAGCCTTGGAAAGGCCACATTAGAAGCTGAGCTCTTCCCCAGGTTGCCATGGGCCAAGGCTCAGTTTTCTTGCATCACCTCACGTTTCTGTCTGCTAGCAGGAGGCACTTTGACGGTATTGCAAGGCAGGAGGGATAGAGCATGAACAGCGGAAAGCCAGGTTTGGCCAGTGAAACCTTTCAGGGGCCAAGTGGCGACCGATTGTGCCAGCTCCTTGGGGGTGAGTCTACAGCCAGTATTTTTGATGGCTGTTGCTCAAAACCGAGGAAGACTGATGGGAACTGAGTGGGTCAGAGCCCAGCTGGACCTGCCAGCAGCTGCAAGGTGCATGGCATGGCGCTGCAAAGCTGAGCCTGTGCCTTGAGCTGATCCTTCCAGGTACAAATGGGGGAGAGCGACGGGAAGACAGAATCCCCCAGTTAATTCCACCCAGCTTCTCTGAAGCACAGAGCCTGGCAGCTCCATGGAGGCCCACCAATACCATGTGTGTCATGTTCAACTCCTTTAAACAGGGCTGGCAGCCACACAAGGGACCGCCACAGCCTCTGGGGATGCCATGGCAATTTGTTTGTCCCCGCGCCCCCCCGCCCCGGAGCTGTTGGTGTGAAACGAGTTGTGACCAGCCCTCATTTGACTTCTGGGTGATGCAGTTTGATGTTTCTTGACCACAGGCTGTTAAAACTGGCAACTGATCAGCTCCTGTCACCCATGCAGCTGAGATAACTAAGCCTGTTACTATTATTATTTTTCTTCCTTTTCTGCTAACTTCGACCAACTGCTGGATCCTGTGGTGCAAAGAGGAGGGTGATGCCAGCGATACTCCCTGGAAGACATGGGATAATGGCATATAAGTGCTTCAGTCTTCAGTTCTTGTCAAGGAGCCTTCCTGCTTTTTGCCTAGGGAAGGGGATGTCTGATGATAGGTGGGAGCAGGCTGAAGACTAAATGAGCTCTTCCATTGAACATCCTCATGCCTATGTGCTTCTAAACCAGAGGATCACATCAAGAACAGGCAGAATAAGATCATTTAGTAGCAATACATTTGTGAGCTTTCAAGATCACTACGTTCCTCCCTAGTCCTGTTATTAAAATGCCACAAACTGTGGAAATGATGCCCCATAAATTAAGACTGAACATCTGTAGTACTCAGTGAGATGAGGCTCCTTTCTTTGCGATGTTCTCCTCTCCCTCGTCTGCAAACATTAGGAGCTGCTGGATGGAGAAGGGAGAGATGTACAAGCAGGCAACAACCACAGCAGTATAGCCCCTGTGAGGTGTTTTAATTTCTTAACAAAATCCTTGGGCACTAGAAACTGTAAAATACCATACAGATAAACAAACAAAAACTCACTGACCTTGAGCACCCTGGAGGGCTCTGTTTCAGATCGCTGAATAAAAGCTGAAGTTGAATATGCATGTTTAATGTAACACAAGGCGTGTGCTGTGGAAAAGCATGCTTTTTTCTAATCTGGTTCCAGACAGAAGCATCCAAACAGAAGCCCCTTTCCCTATCCCCACTGAACTGCTTCTTGTAAGCGAGGAAATCCCTGAATGACAAGGCCTCCATCTGCTCTTGAACAGAGTTGCGACTGGCTGCAAATGTTGTCCATATGCTTTTTTTTATTTTGCCTTTCAACTTAGCTGCCTAACGTTAGACACCTATCCCCAAATTAAGCATCTGCTCATAATAAGCTTTCCTAAAAAAAATGGTGCTGGTTGTACCTAATTCAGGCGAAGTGCTTTGGGAGTGGTACATCTGCAGTTGGAAAGGAGATGAGATTATTAATTCAGTGCATTGTTTTTCTTTGCTTTACTGTCAAAGAAAAAGAAAAAAAACTATCAAGTTCTGGGTTCATATTCCCTCTTTGCTCTTGATTTTACAGGTGATTATGGGCAACACCTTGTAATTTCTCTCTGCTAAATAAAGCTGGTGATAATCTAGAAAGATTAAGATGTCAAGAGAAGAGTTGTCCTTATTTTCTGTAGGAGCTCATTGTAGTTCTGGCACAAGAGATCTGTATCAAGAGTGAAGGGTCCCATTGAGGGTGTGCCACCAGCCACCCGGGCTGGCCACAGCAAATGTCCATTCCCTGCACTGCACCAGCCTGGGATGTCATATTAGACATGACAAAAAATTTTTTTACACTGAGGGTGGTGACAGCCTGTCCCAGGTTGGGCAGAGAGGTGGTGGCTGAACCATCCCTGGAGACATCCCAGGCCAGGCTGGATGGCACTCTGAGCAACCTGAGCTGGTGAAGATGTCCCTGCTCATGGCAGGGGGGGCACTGGGGGAGCTGGGAAGGTCCCTTCCAACCCAAACTCTTCTATGATTCTATGGTTCTTTACTTCCAGACAGACAGGAGAACATGACCATGATGTGCCATGAGTCTGGGTTGCATGACAGTGTATCCTTCAAGCCAGAGAAGGTTCTAAACATGAGAGTTTTTCCTTGGTTTGTGGTATAAGAAGGGCTGGAGTACTTTTTCAACATAATGACTTCACAGTGGTTACTGGGACAAGTTGACCATCAGCAAGTAATGTATGGATTCAGTTTTCTAAACATATACATATATATGTTGCTGCTATAGGCAACCTAAGGTATACTGGCTGTCCACCAGCTGCCTGTTAGGAAATGGGTGGATGTCCTTTTGTATCTCTAACACGTCTCATATACTGTGGGGTGTCTAGAAAATCCGTTGGTTAGACAAGTCTAAGACACACCCCTGTGCCTTAGTTTCCTATTTCTAACATCACAATTTAATACATTAGCTTTACGTTTCTGTTTAATCGCTTCTTTCTGAGGAGTGTTTTTTTGAATTTAAGAGATTGCAAACTAATTGTTGGAGGATTGTAGTAATAGATCAAGAGCAAAATAGCTTTGATAGATGGGTGTCACAGGCAGTGAATGCCAGTTGGAAGTAGTCCCCGAAAACGTCAAAGTTTAGTAGGTTGCAATCAGCAGTCCAAAAACATTGGGCATTTTAATTAGGCATCAGGTGTAGGTACAGCCTTTTCAGTGTTTTGTGTTTTTTTTTTAAGTAAGAGACCTCACCACACCTGGCAGGTTGCAGGCTCACCTGAGGTGACCAGAAGTTTATCTGCCTGTTTCCCTGACAAGAGTCATCTCTCTGTTGCACCCTGACATTGAGCAGTTGTTACAATTCCTTTTAATTGTGCCCTTTCCATTCATCATCATTCAGGGCAGAGTGCTTCCACTTAGCTAAATTCATTATCTGCCTGAATGTTACAGTATTTTTTTCCATATAAATTCATCCAGCTGAAATATCATGGCTATCCACATCTGTATACAAGCAGATTCTCCCTCTGTTGCTCAGCAGATGATGAGAGTGTTTGTTTTTCAACTGCAGACAACAAAATTCTGAAAAATGACAATATGTCTTTGCCTATGTGTGTCTGTGGGAAAGCAAATGATGGTGCTGTGTTTGTGGGGGCTCAATTGGTTGTGTTACTGTTTGAGCTCAAGGAGTGTTTTTGCCAAATTTGGACCAGACCTTTCCTGCCATGGTGATTCATCATGATGTCCAGGTCTGATAAGCTCCAAAAATGCTTTGGTGAAGATCCAAAGTGACTCAGTCCTCAAAAAATAACCAGGTTAACATGAGGGACGCTGCATGCTCAGTCAACTTGATGGATTGTCAAATAAAAGGGGGTGGTTGAGCTCAGCATATTTCCCAAACTGTTGTCTGTAGGTAAAAAGAAGGAAAAGGGATACAGTTTCTTTGGAAATCTCCTTTGGCCCTACGGTGTTATCAATGCTGCAGGATCTCTGTGAGCAAACTGCAGTGTTAGGTGAGGGTGGACTCTTGAATTTTTGGCAAGGACTTGCCAGTGGTTACATGGGCAAGTCATCCAAATGTGGACAACTCACACCTGTAGACCTCATTTCACCCAATCCAGCTACACTAGGAGCAAGTAATAACTATCATGGCAATGATGAGCAGAAATGCCGATATACAAACTTTACCTCAGGTCACTCCAGTTTGGTAAATGTGCTTCCTGAGTGTGGTGGACCTGTTGCTGTCCATGTACTTGTATGAAAACTTTTGGTTAAAATAACCTGTTCCTTTTCAGCTTGGCTTGCCCTTATTTCCACTGTGTTTTTCAGCACACCTTACTTTCCTTCTGCCTCTGCCTATGTGACATCCCTGATGCTGTGATGCTTGACCTTTGGAAAAGTCTCTTTGGCAGTTTGGGAGCTACCCCTCTGTGGAAGGGTATCTCCCAGCAATGCGGAATGAATCCACAGGTTTCCCTGATGTCCTTTCTTCCCCTGGTCCTGGTCATAAATACAAGCCACTTGGTCTTCAGTGGTTCAGATTGTGCTTATGTTTTTCTTGCCTTATCTCTTGTAGGGAAAAGTCATTGGAGATGCAAAACTGCTCATGAGTTGTGGTTGCAGAAAAGGGAAAAATGCTCAAGTGAAAGACTCAGATCAGGTCAGTCAATATGTGGAAATAAAAGAATGTGTTAACATCTGATTCATTTGAACTGTGCTATTGCATATCAGTGTCCCTGGACAAACAGAGTCTTTGGTATGAGTGACAGTGATACAACATTAATGTTTTCATATTTGTTATTTTTAGAAAAACCCTCAAGCAAGATCAGAGATTCATTCCACTACGAGCTGTTAAAGCCTTAGCCTGATTTATCCCCATCTGGTTTATTTATTCATGAATTCTGTTTCTTTTTAAATGTCCACCCCAGGCAATGCCTTTCTTAAAGAATATTGCACTTCTTTGCTGGCTAAATGGATGCAACCTTTGGTCTCATACTGTAGCTGCCTGGATGGGTGATAGTTACAGAGAAACAAGCCATTCTTTGCATGCTTTTATTCTGAAGTGACACTATCACAAGAACATTCTTTATTGAGGTTCCTCATGATAGACATGTAAAAACTTGTTCCCAGTCTAATGTCCATGTTTCAATATTCATTACTTGGAATAAATGGCTCCTTATTCTAAAATTGGTGAAACTGATGTCAGTGGGACCACTTGTGGGTTCAGTAATTGGATTGTGCCCTGAACAAAGACAACTGGTGGTCTCTTCCTACCTCCTACCATTTTGCACTTATTCAGTCCAGACAATTTTGACTCTTTCTAAATTTTCAGTTATTATGGCTTTCTGGCTTTGTAGCTAAACAGAAGTTTGAATTCTGAGATCATTTGTTCCAAAGGTGAAATAAAATTTGGTTTGGGCAGAAACATTTTATAGCACGTCATTCAATGTTAAATATGGTAGAGTGAAACAGTTGTTCTAAAATATCAAATAACCTTGCTCTTTAATATACCTTGTGAAAAACCTGTGACCAGTTACAGACCTGAAGTAGATTCAAACACTGTCCACAAAGCCCCAGGAACTCCTGATAATTTACTAATGCGGAAAGAGATCAGTTCTCAAGAGGAAAAATGCTTTTCATTTTCAACATGCGTGTTCATCAACCCTAATTAATAACAGTGTCTGTGAGCCCTTGTTTTGTTAATGTCTGAGAAGATCTGAGAACAGATTTATCTATCCTGCAGTGGGCTCTGTTGTGAGGAAGATTGGTCACACTTATAAATGCTTTTTAGGAATGAGTCTTTCATTCATTTTTTTAATTAGTATTTTCAAAATAATGAATTTGTTGTTGTAAGCCATAGTATCAGTTCACCATTGAGACAAGGATTCATATTATTTGATATAAAGAATAGCTGCATATTCTCTCAAATGCAGGCTTAATTTTCTCATGCTGATATTCTAACATACCAGGAGAAAATTGATTTAGAAAGGAAACCCTTTTACCAATTTACTTTTTTGTATTTTGATGTACTCTGGTTGAATTAGTCTTGATTTATCACAGGAGTAGAGCACGGTCAGACCATTTGTAGTAGAGATTAAAAATGAAATGGGAACATCTTGATTGCAGAGGGATTTTACAAAACACCATCTCTAACAAACCCTGAGTGTTGGACCTAAAACTCATTGATGGCGATACTTTAATCATAATGTAAGAAACAGTTTTTTGGAAGGAAAAAAAAAAATCTCATTCTCTTAAATGTTTTCTAGTACTGTGATAAATTATTCTTTGGTTTTTTGTTACTTTCTGAAGTCTGATTTTTAATATCTAGTGATGTGATAATTGTCTCAGTAACTCTTTTTTTGCTGGATCAACACAAAATATCAGGCAATTGCTTCTGCAGAGGCTATAACACTCATTTGCCGTGCCCCTGGCAGGGTCCTGTCAGTATTTCAGGGGACAGGAGGTGGATGGGGAGGAAACAAGTTAAGGAGAGTGGGTGGCAGCATGGAACATTTGTTTGTTAATGCAGAACCTCAGCTCAGCTTATAAATTATTGCCTGGGCCTTGTATGACTTCTATGGTGACATTGGCTGGGAAAGGCAAACACTTGCCAATGATTGTAGGCTAATCCTCAAGACACTAATTGCCAGAAAACCAAGGAAGCATTATTTTAGGAACAGCTTGTTTTACTTTGTGAAAGGGAAAAACACTGTGCTTGATTTAATTTTGTTTGCCAAGATTTACCCTCTCCTCCTGCGCCATGTCTCAGATTTTAAAGATTTACCTTTTTTATTGTTGTTGGAGCTTTTCCTTTATTTTTTTTCTTTTGTTTGTTTGTTTTTGGTTTTCAGTCTTGATTTATGTTTTCCTGTGAAGCCTCTGTAATATTGTGTGAATACTGAACTTAGGTTTCATTTTCATGAATGTATACATAAATAGTTATGTGGGGTTTTTTACCATTTAAACGTTTGGGACTAACCAGCTACTTTTTGGCTGTTTTTTTATGAAAGAAATGCAATGGGAAGGCTTATTATTATTATTATTATTATTATTATTATCATTATCATTATCATTATCATTATCATTATCATTTCAAGTAAATTTGGAAACTTGTGAGAAGTCCTGGACACACCCTGTCAGTGAAAATCTCCAGCTGAATCGAGTCATGGCCCCATTGCTGAGGATTTCATTTACTATTATTTCTCTAGTATGCCTCTAGAAGAGAAGGCACCTTAGCCTCCTTGACCTGAGATCTGCTTTCCTAAGTCTGGCATCCAAAATCATGTATCTGCATGGTATTTTCCATGATGCAAGCCACTGGTGTGTAAAACCTGGCCTCATCGCTGTCAAGGGTAGAAGTACAAAGAGTCTCATAAAGAGGGCTGAGATTTCACAACAGTCACAAGGATCTCAACCTTAATGCTGGATTTGCACCAGAACAGGAGAAGCACCAGTGGTCTATTTTGTGTGGCTTCTCAGTCCAAATTAAACTCTGTGAGATGAGCTGGAAGGCTAAGCAGCGCAATATAAATCCTACAAAATCTTTGAAAACCTCAAAGGAAATAGAGCTGAACACACTGAAGAATTAGACTCCCATCCTCCATGAATGGTCTTGATGAAGCTTTGGGTTGGTGAAGCAGGATGTCTGAGAGGAGTCCCAAAATACGGTCACCTCTTGGCAGAAAAACCCTCATGTCCTTGACTGCCATTGGCACCATTGCCAGTTGTTTGTGTGCTTTGTGGGAGTGAAATTCATCTGTGCTCCAAGGCCCAGAACCAAGTCTCTGTACCACAAGCATCCTACTGTAATTGTAAGATTCATATATGTTCTTCAGAGTGGTTATTAGTTTCCCAGTAATTTATACCTCCCCATAAATTATTTTACTACTGCTTATTATTTGAGGTGGGTTGTTGCATAAGAATGGCAATCCTGGTCTAGGATTTCCTTGTTTTAAGTAGTATATTAACATATAGCAGGAAAGAGGGTTCCCGGGGAGTGATTTCATTTGTGTACTTTCTGATGAAAGTAAAATGTCATTTAAAAACAAGGGAAAAATATGTGGGCAGACAAATAATGTGCATATTACAGGTATGCATAAGGTTGAAAACCAGAAGTAGTAGAGCACTCCATATTCTCAACACATGCATCTCTGCCTTCTCAAGGTTTAGTTTTATTTGTTTTCCACTACTTCTCCCAAAAGGTAGGCAGCTCATCAATGTTTAACTGCTCTTACCCTTTGCTTTTTTTTTTCTTTTTCTTTTTTCTCTTTGCTTAGCTTTTCTGGCGGCTCGTGTGAGCTCAGGAGTTACTGAGAAGTCTGATCCTCCTGTCCTCATGTGTGTTTGTTTTTGGTTTTAATATGGCAAATGTATGCCTTCTCTGGAAACGGTATCCATGCTACAGAGTAATTATTTAGTGAATGGTGGATCCAGTTCATGTTGGCAAGGATCAGATTAATCATTATTAATCATGACCCCTCCGACAGTAACCTCATCCCTTGCCTAAGTGCTGCTCTTTATTAAGAAGTAATAGCTATTAGGGGGTGGCTGGGCCACTGCTCTTGTTGCACCAGCACAGGGCTCAGGACTTCTGGCAGGAGGCACAAGAACTTGTTTCAAAATTAAAAATAGACGCACATGGTTCACGTTCCAGAAATGAAATAGGCAGCTTCCCTGTGGGCTACTGCAGCCTCTTCTGAGTGTCCTCCTTTCCCCTGCAGTCTCCTGAGAGTTTGCCTCTTTCCAAATCTTGAGTTCAGTGTGGGGTATGAAATAATCTCTCTGATGCTTTTTTATTTGTCTGTTTGATTTTCTCTTTTAAAATTAGGTAGATCCCAGTTTAACCTAATGCACATGCAGTCATTGCAAGGAAAAGGTTTTAAGGTCTGATCTAGTGGCTACAGCAGATTTCAGCAGCTGATAAGACTGCAGATGGGCTGAGCTCTCTAGGACGCTGGTTGTCCCGAGCAGACCCCAAAACTTTTGAGGATTTCTGGATTCCATGAAGAAACACTGTGCTGTGTCAGTGCAGCAGTGCATGTCTTATGTGCAAAGTTGTGAGGAATCCAGCTTCTCCCTCCAGGTCTGGAATGGGGATTGCAAGCTTGTATATGTATGTATGTATGTATGTATGTATGTATGTATATATGTATGTATGTATGTATGTATCTATCTATCTATCTATCTATCTATCTATCACATATGTCCAAATTTATCTCCTTACCACTTGTGTCACTGGAGGTCTGCTGAGAGTAGACATTAGTTTAATTCACAATTTTCTGGTTTTCCTAGCACTGCAGATTCTTTCTAAGTAGGTGAGGCAGTACTATCAATGGATGTCATCATTATTCCAACAAAAGCACAATGACTTAAGTACTAGATTGAAACTAATCTCCCCAAACCCTTCCCCCCCAAAGATCCACCTTAAGTACTTTCACAAATGTTTTCACTAACTGTATGGAAATCCAGGACAAAACTCTTTAGAAGAGAGCAAAGGAAATAAAAACATCTTTTGTCTCCATCTATCTCTTCGATACCTGGAGGGAAGCAGCAGAAACTTGGAGCTAACCTGCCACACTCTTTTGATCTCTGCCAAAGTTGTTGTGGCAGTAACATTGTTTAACGGTTGAAGGAATTTATTGAAGAATAAAAGTACCAGAAAAGACAAAGAGACCAATACAAATTATCTGGTAAACTGCTGTCAGATCTTACATGCTCAGGGCTACTGGTAATTTCCCGTCTTAAAAAACAGGGGGCGAGTTAGGATGGGAGGGGAGGAGGGTAAAAAGTATATAAATAAACCCACCTCTTTAAATAGCTAACTGGCCTGGCCTGAACTGTATTGGAGCTAAGTTCCTTTGGCAGCCGGTGCTGTAATATCTGTTGAGGTCATAGCAGAGGGCTGAGACCACGTTTCAGAGAATCTGCCTTTGTTTTTCTGGCTCTCCCTTGTATTCTCCCACTTGTCAGCAAGAAATGCACCAAAACATGAAATTATGGAGTGCAAAGGCACCTGTACTCCATCTGAGCAAGTCTGGATCATACCCCCATGATTAATGTTTGTCTCCACTAAAAGAAAAAAGAGTAATAAAAATAAACGAAAGCATTGGCTAACTTGGAAATATATGGGTGGGAGAAAGCAGGAGGGGATGATTGGGAGAGTGAAGATATGCGTTCCACCATCTCCTGCTCCCAGTTTGTGGCAGAGTTTGAATATCTGCTTGAAAAACGACTGGGTTCTGCACAAGTTATAAAAAGCTAAAATAAAAAGTATAATACAAATGGAGAGGATGTTAAATGTGTGAGGTGTCTGGGTAGTAAAGCACCCTTAAAAACATCTAGTTCTTGGAATAAAGCAGGCTAGGTGATCATACAAGGAACATGGGACTGTAGGAAACTGTCCTAGATCTCAGGGAACTGTTACATACATAATAGCACCACTGATAATCACATTACTTTTGTCATTGGTATCTATTAAAAGCAAACCTTTTAGCTCTGTCATTTTGCTCATCCCACCAATTAATCTTTTACTTTTCAAAATACTCACTCATATACTTCTGCATCTTGTTCTCGCTGCCACATCAGAATAGTTCCTTGTCCCATGATGTGAGTGTTGGTCTCAGCAAGGTGGACAACCTGTGTTTTTGCATTCACTCACCACAATTATCTTGCCGCTGGTGGTACTGTAGGGGGAAAACCTTTCCGCCTGGCGAACTGAGATGCTGTAGAAAAACTAATAGCAGAAAACTTTTTTAAAAGCTGGAAATCTTTTCCTCTCAATGGAATCTGACTGGAGACAAAAGGTGTTTAAATGAGAAACTCACCAGCTGCCTTTTCTCTGGACCTCCCAATTTCATATAGTAGTTGTGCATTGGTAACTGCTGAATCTAGTGCTTAGAATGTGTGTTGCTGCTATCTGAGAAAGTTGTTTGGTTTCATTTGTCTGTTGTGCGGAATTGAAACAGTTGTGAAACAGAAGCTGGATGGATAAGTCCCCATTCTTTGGATTTATTTAAGTGTTGAAGGGATGATGTTATGAAAGAAACTTCCTAAATGTTAGTCTCTGAACAAAAGAGATTGAGGTTATGGGTGTCTCTAGCAAGTTCAGCTGTAATAGGTTTGTGTCGCAGTGGGCTACACCTCCCTTCATACAATACCAAGCTGACATTTCTAATGACCTTTTATAATCACCTACTTCCTTTTCTCACTCATTTTATGAATAGTCTTGTAGTCACTTCAAGAGTTTCCCACCTTGTGGTCTCCTCTCACAGTTCATATTAATTTCAAAATGGGTTTGGCTTCCTGTAAAATGTAGCACAGTGTAGACTGAAGTTCAATAGAGCCTTTCCTTTCTACAGGAAAAGGGGGACCAAAAAACTCCTAGTTCCCTCTTTTGCAGGAAAGGCTTCAGAAATGACAGTCATGATTTTTTTTTTTTTCTTTTTCTTTTGATTCAGTTCTGAATGTGTGCTTTAACATGGTGCCCTGCCTCCGTTTGAGACGTAAAACTTAGGTCCCTGACCTTTCCTAGTGAGTGATGATCCCATGTCACTTTCCCTCCTGAGCTGGAGCATATGCATCTTGGCCATGATGTTTTGTCCAGGCTCTCATTCAGGATATATATTCTGCCAACTTGACTTGACCCTGCACCCTCAGTACGACACATTATTCTTCACTTCCTGCCCTAAATGGTGGTGTATTGCCACCTTGCATTGATGGGTCCTTTGTTCCACCTTGGAGTGTTAGATTCATTTTGGTGGTGGATGAAGGGAAGCTGTACAGTTTTGAAAAGCAATTTGGGAGCCCTCTGAATGAAAAGTGCTTCACACATGAAAAAAATTAGTGCTATCAATTGTCATCGTCAGCCTCAAATCCTGAATTTGAAAGGGTCATTTGTACTCCTCAAAGGCAAATACGCAGCAGTGCGCTAAAAGAGAACTAAAGCAGCCAAAGAAAATGCTGTCTCATGTCATTTCAGGCTCTGCAATCCCAGGGAGCATTGATAACTATTTTGTTGTTTTCACTGATCTCTCTACTGATCTCTCTCACTGATCTCTCTGAGTCAAAAGAGAGAAGCTGCACTGCTGAGCAGCAACTCCAAGAGGTCCATACCCTCCATGTTAGCAGCTTATCTGCTGCGAGGAGACTCAGCCAGGGCAGGTACAACATGCAGATGAATGAGGAAAAGGCATCGGTGAATACTTAGCCTTGTCCATTTGATTATGATATAGTAAGGACCAGCTTTTTCCATAATCCTGTAGCATTTGGGCTGCATTTGCTGTCTTTCCCACTCTATATTGTTCCTGTTTCCTCTTAGCAGATGTCAACACATGAAGACACCATGACAGGGTCACTATCAGTTAACCACCTTTTAGATGACAGATGCCATGTGGATCCAGATCCCATCTACTCTGAGGTTCCTGCAAATTCTGAGCTGCTGAGAGTTGTGACGTGCAAGGAAAGTGCAAAGGCTTTATAGAGGGTGGCAGATGGAGAGAAGGACCCATTCATTGATTGGAGTGTTCTGCTTGCAACTTCGTGGAACATTTCATGCCTATAATAGCACGGGTGCAAAATGCTACCCAACGAGAATGGTGCCAGTTTGCACCCTCCTTTTACTCACATTGTAGCAGAGTCAGTGTCAAAGATAAGATGAAATTCAGGTCTTAAATCTCAGCAGGTCATCTGTCTGTACCAAATATGGTTGTTCTGCATTCAGCAAATATTCAGTCATGATATTGGTTATCCATGGAAAATTTATTCAGTTTAATTTTCCAGCAGCTCAGGCGATGACTCTCCTTGATTTTCTCATGGGAGACTCTGCTGATGGTGGGTTGACCATGCTTATAGGCACATTTTAGTGCTGCCCCATCCAAACAGTCTTTTACTCTTTGTATCCTTTTACTCTACATTATATCCCACTTTGTGAGTTTCTTGTTTGTGCATACCAGTCTGGTTTGGTGAGAAAGAGTAGCAGCCAAAGATACATGTGTACCTTGACTTTAAAGTTTTCTTTATTAGGTCAAAATCATTTTTTTAAACATTATCTTCTGGAAACCACTCAGAAAGCTCCACCAAATAAAACTGTAAGCAAAATGGTCTTTGTAGAATAAAAAAAAATAAATCCCTTGTGAAGGGGAGAAGTAATTCAAGGTATAGTTCGAAAGTCTGTAACAGGTGAAAGAAGTAGTCCAATGTCTACCAAATCAGCTCACACTTCAGAAATGCTGGTTCAGTCTTTCAGTTTGCCACAGGTTTCCTATGCAAGCAGATGTGTGATTCTATTCCCTTAGCTCTCTTTATAAAGTAGTGAAAGCAACACAGATATGCTTCATGTAAAGTACTGGTGAGTACTTGCATATTTGTGTGGTGTAGGCCTTACCTGAGGCAGGTTAACACCAGCTTGAAATATAGCATGGCTCCTGCTAGCACCCCAAGAAAGAGATGTTTTATTCTTTTATATATATATATATATATATATATATATATACATACATATAATTTACGTTATACCTTACAAAGAACTAGATAAAAACATGATCTAAAATAGGAAAAAAATAAAAGAAAAAGCCATATTATTCTCTGCAGGACCAAATCCCCTGTGCAGCTGGTTCCAGCATGGAGAATATATTCACAGCTGGGTTATAAACCCTCAAAACCAGACAACATAGCCTTAACTAACACAATATTACTAAGGCACCACTGTAATGGAACCATTCTGCTATGGCTCATGGGCACATTTTAAGTGTCATCAATTTAGTCTACAACTGGAGGCTGTTAAATGCAAAACCATTTTAGCAACTGCATCTTACATGCAGAAATGATTGAATAGTAATGGCTTTTTTTGTTGTTGAGAAAAAATACGGAGAGGAAAAAGAAAAGCCACAGGAAAACCTCACTGTCCTTCTCAGGTAGTGAAGTTTGTTTTTGGAGGGTAGAAGGACCAGTCTAGCAGCTGAGTATTGGTGTAGATGCCTGTAAAAAAGGCTCTCATTTTCCAATGCTGATCTGTTCTACAAATCTAGCCAAGTTATTTCATCTTAGTTTTCCTTCTTATCTCTTCAAGGATGTGAGTTATTAATATTTGACAGAGTAGTTATTTCACTCCTTTGTTGGAACAGGTTAGATTCTACATGTACGACATCGAGACTGAGCAAATAGGAAAAATCTGTGAGGGATGAGGCCCCATGTTTTGTCCCATCGAAGATGCTCATCATGACTATTTCAGTAGTTAATGTCAAGCCCTTTAAAAAGAACTCAAAATGTTTTGCAACTGAGTGGGAAATGTGATTACCTTACTCTGAAGCTGGGGTCAGAAAAGATGATAAAATTAACTTTTCCAACATATGTTCTTCTCAATGCTCCCTGGACTGCTTGCTCTTTTACCTTGTCACGTTGTAGGCATGGGAAAACGTGTGATGATGAGGTGGTGTGGAAGTTTCCATTTGGATATGAATACTTGTGTTCTCTATAGGTGTTATGGGTCAAGACTTGTGTAAGTGTCTTGAGGCTGCCTGAGTATTTGTGTAAACAGGAATATGAGGAGATGTTAGCCACTTTCCATGAACTCTGTGTTCTCTGTTCCTGCAAGATCAGAGCTGTTGTAGGCTTTTTTGCAGGGCATTCCTGTGGTTTGACTTTAGATGACTGACTGACTGACTGACTGACTGACTGACTGACTGACTGACATGTTGCTCAGGCACCACTGACTGTGTTGGAAACAGAGGCTCTGAGTTGAACCATGGCTATCTTCATAAGGCAGTTAATTGAAATATCTCTCTCAACATCCTCCTTAGAGGTCGGTGGTTGTACTTAGAAAACAAAGGAATGATTCCTGATGAGTAACAGCCTGCATAAGCTTTTATATTCTGTTTTATCATTATCAAATCATGCTGAAGAGGCTGCAAGGTGAAGAAACTCTCAGACTTTGTTTTCAAGAGGCTTCTAGGAGGAAGACAAGGCATTTCAAAATCAATAGTGAAGCTTATATACCAAAGACCAAAAGGGAGAGTCATTATAAGCTGCTTTACTTCTCATGTCTAATTCCCCATATTCATAACTTAAGCCCTGTCATTTGGATTTATCCTCTGTGGCTTCTAGTTACACTAGGAAAAGTCCTCCTTTTTAATTCTGTGGAAAACAAAACAGAACAAAACAAAAAACCAAACAATGCTGCAGGGTAGGATCATATCCCCATACAAGTTTAGGGCTTAAATGTTTCATGTTGGGTACCAGATTTGCTGTCTTCTCGCCCTACTGTTTGTCCCCTTCCTCCCTTCTCTGCTGTTACACATCAATTATGTTCTTTCCTAGAGGCTAGGTTACAAACAGTGTAGTCCCAGAGAGAAAGGACACTGATCCAGCCAATCCTGCACATGACTATTGCTGTCTTTGGAGATGCCGTCTCTACAGTTAACAATAGGCTTTTACTGATGGGAGTGTTTCAGCTAGACTGGAGAAAGGAATAGGCATGGTAATCTAAGAACCCAGCTCTGCCATTGTTGGATGATCTGTTGTATCTCCATCCACTTCTCCTATGTTAAGTGGTTTTCTAAACTTCCTTTTCCTTTATTACTTCTTGGTTTGTCTTATCTTGGCACTTAGACCATCATAAATAGTTTCCTCAGCAGCAATATTTTTAATTATGACCTGGAAATGAACCTTAGACCTGACTCAGCCAACCCTACTGAACTGTTCATAAGACATAAAGGATTGGTGTTGGATTAACTAATGACTTTAAAATAAGGAAGGCTTCTTGTATAGGCTGCTTTTTGGAGAAAACACCATCAGCTCAAGCGCCATTTTGTTAAGTGGCCTTCAGAAGGGATTTTTGGGTTTGTTGGGGTTTGGGATTTTTTTTTAATTTTTTTTATTTTTTTTATTTTATTTGGAAGTCAGGAATGCATTTAGGGGAGGTGGTGTTACGTTCAGAAAATCCAACAAAAGTACATTCAGGAGAAGCTGATGAACAAAAGGTAACTTCTGGCAAGTCCAGGCAGTGACAACTTGTTCCAGCAGCACCGTCTCCCTGCTTAGTGTTTATTGAACTGGACTTGATGTCACATGGTGTTCTGCCGGCAAGTTTGGGAATGAACTTTGGTGGTAACTCAGTACCTTCTCTCAACTGCTAAGCCCTTGTTAAATCCCACTATTACTTTTTCTAACTTCCCTCTGGACTTTGAATTACACTGTAGTGAACACAGCACACGTGAGTAAGAGCTTAAGGTCTTGCTCACTTGGGTGGTCCCATTAAAAAGACCAGGTTTGCTGTCTTGGCTGCAGAGCCATTCCAAACATTGCTGCTATTTTTCTTCCCCCAGCATTTCTCACCTACCTTTTTTTTTTTTTTTTTTTCCATGCCCAATCTATTAATATGCATTTTAACCAGTTAACTTTGGAACCAAAATATTAACTACATAGGAGGCAGCTTTTCTGAAGGTTCATAAAAAATGTATCGAAGCTGGGAATATAAAATGCTCCCATTTTGTAGCAGGCAAAAATCTATAAAGTGCTGAGTGAAAACTGAGAGAGACCCAACTTAAACCTTTGAAAAATCACTGCCAGTTCCAGTGCGCTGTATTTATTTTGACTTGGAAGGCTCAGTCTGGTCCAGATGAGGTCATTTGGTGGGGAGCACACGTGTCTGCACAGAGCTGGGAGGAAGGGAAGCCTCCAGGATGCTTCAGCTTCGAGGTGTTGGGCTGCCAGGAGGCAGCGGTGGGAGCAGGGCGGGCAGCCCGTCTACGTGTTGATCCTGGCATCAGAGCGTGACGCTGGGGTGGAGATGTTGTAATGTTTAAGCTGATTTCTTTCAAGGCAGGAGGGACAGTGTAGCTTTTGTATCCTCAGCTGTTTGCTGCATACAGTACATGGAGGCTAAGCTTGACACACTCTTAAGAATTTGGGGACAGAGGAATACATTTGGGTAAGAGTATCTGTCACTTCTCATTCAGATGACTTCACGCAACAGAGAGACGATTGTTTCATTTTCATAGCTCTATCTTTCTGCTAGTCATCTTTAACCCTTGCCCTCTCAGCACCTGATACCTGCTCAGCATCATTTTACTGTCTTCTCCCTCAATTCCTGCATCTTCCCTTAATGCTCTCCTTATCAACAAGATGAATAGCTTGGCTATTTGTTTCTATAAAATGTCACTTTTCTCCCCTGGAGCTCCATCTCCACCACTTGCTTCTCCATCCCAGCAGGTGTGAAAGACTCCTATGCCCTCCCTAAAAGCCCTGTCCTCCCTGCTCCCCACTTACCTGCAGCAGCCTGTTCACCAACACTTTGCATGAGGAAGCTGCCTCTATAAAAATAAACCGCACTGAAATCTGAGAGGCAGAAACCACACCAACCTCACACTTCATTATTGGTAATGGCAACCTATTTGATTTCTATTTGCAAACAGTAGCCTGTGTATGTTCCTCACTATGGAGCCATTCTCTCTGTGCCATTTTCTGCACAAACTCAGGTTCCTCCTGCCTGGTGCTTAGTCTGCTTTGCAGTTTGCTTGCTCTGAGACACAGGCACCCCTGCTTCACAACTAAAGTATGGAAAAAGCCTGTGAAGTCACTGACTTAATTACCTGGTTGCTCACCACCAACACAACATTGCCATCTGCAATGGGCCTGAGCCTCTTTTCCCACCTCTTTTACCTTTACAGGATTGTTTGCCTTGCAGCTGGCTTTTATTACTGATTTACACCAGAGAAAGCCAGCAGATACAGACCTGTATTTTTCCTATCCCCAGTGTGTACTGGCACGTGGGCACTCCTTGGGTTTATCTGGCCATGCAGACACCTCACTCCTGCACCTCCAAAGCAGTTTGGCTGTTACGGCACAAGCTTGGGTTGAGAATTTAGGATGAAACTTGTTTTTTCAGGAGATATCTCTATTTAAAAAAAAGGCAAAGAGGGGGAAGTAAGATAAACCAAGCTTTCTATCAGCATGGCGAATGCTGCATTACTGTCCTTGAAGCCCTCACATGATCTGTGGGTCCATTTCTTCATCACACGCAGGAATGGGGCTCTCAGCTGGGTCCTACAAGAGGTGGCAGCAGTGAGGGGCCCCCAGGAAGGCTCGAGGAGGGGGCACGCACCCAGGGCCTATGAGGAGCTGCCTGTATTGACTTTCACTCGATTTACTGGAGCAATTGAGTTTGTCAGTGAAATGCGAGAGGGGCTCAATCAGCTGTCACACTGAGACACTCCTGTCGCTACTGTCAATAGCGTCGAGTTTCTGATCCTTTCTCAGATTAACTCTGTGCCAGAACATCAAATGAAAAGCTGTTTGGGGCATGGGGAGGGGAGAAACTCTAAGCAGTTACCTAGGAGTCAGTTTACAGACTTCAAAGCACTGTCAGGTTTATTCTGATGGCCTATAGCAATGCGCGGGGGGCAGTAATGTGTTTGGAGTGTAATGTAGACTCTCCTCTTCAGCTCCCCGGTTGCTCACGGACTGGGAGGCAAGGATGGGAGAATAGAAGCATCGCTCCCGGTGAACCTGAATGGTATGCAAATGGCCTCCCTCCACTGGAAGAGCTGCTCTTTAGCTTGATGGAATAAGTTGCTTTTCTTATCGTACCTTTTATCCTGAAGAACACTTCTACATTTCTCGTGCCACTGAAATTAAGCCTTTTGCTGGTAGAGTTGGGTCAACAAAAAGGCAACACCCCCAATAATAAGACAAGAGTGAAAAAACGGGGACAAGTTTGTCATGCAAAAATGTGGAAAGGAGAGTTGGGGGATCCAGACAGCCCATCTGAGCAATTTTTGGCAGTTCTGAGTCTTGAGTGTGCTTTTCTTTCCTTTCATTTTTTAACAAGGCAAGAGCTTTGTAGCCCATTAACTTCTTCCAAGACATTTTCCTTAAGTTTAACTGCTTGGATCTGGGACAGCCTTTATCAATAATGTTTCCATCACGAGGGATGCCAACATCAATATCTATATTTATGGGAATAACCCATTAGGAGCCTTTTTTAAAAACAAAACAAAACAACTTCAAGGATTTGAGAAGTCTCTTTTCTCTGTTCCAGCTGAAATATCTTATGGCAAGGTGAACTCACCCATTTACACAGAAGCCAAGTGGGTAATGTTAATCCTATTAGAAAAATAATCTAACACCAAAAATAATAATAATAGGGATGGAGAAGGAATCCTTTTGAGGCAAATTCACAGAGTAATTCCTGTGAATTTACTCTTTTCTTCTCAGGGTTGAAATGTTAACTATTTTGCTATCAATACTTGAATTATAAAGATTATTTTCCCTCCACTTTTGTAAAGAAATTAATCAAGGTAAAAGCTGTGTTCTAGCATTATTGCAAGAGAGTTGCAACCTTTAGAGAATACTTCTGGTTTTTGATGAACAGTGTCTCAAACAGTGAGGCAGTATCTACAGAGAGGATTACACTATACAAGACTAATCTAAACTTTTCCTTGAATACAATGATAAGATTTATAATTTTTTCCCTGTTACCCAGTTCCATTGTTACATTGCTTTTGACCTCATAGTATCCAAAGGTTCATTTCTTCCTCACTCAAAGTCACCACTATCCTTCCTGAGTAGCAGCTGCAACTACGGTTTACTGCTTATTATTTAATTAACTCACTGTCCAAAATAAATGATATCTTCCCTCCTCCTTGGGTGCTTAAAAAAGCCCACCTCAACCCAGTTCAAATGATTATATAAGTGGTCTTTAATACCAGAGGCAAGTCTGTTTTCTTCTCTTTGTGACATGAATGTGAAAGAGTCATTGACAAGCATGGGAAGAACAACAGAAAGGAAGAAAAAAAACGCCACACATTCTCCTTATAGAGTATTTAAAAGCAAATGCTGGATACATACCTTTCTTTGACCTTTTCGTTAGATTAGTGGTATAGGCAGCTGCTGTGCTTGTATTACACATTCCAGTGCAGGGACTGACTCGTGAGCAAGGTAGGTGTGTGCATGCATGTGTGCCCACACGTGTGTTTGTTATTCAATCTGTCAGCCAAAGGTCTTCAATGTTATTTTTGGCTTTTTCTGTTTTTTGGGGTTTTTTTGTTTTGGTTTTTTTCATAGTTTCCAAAGGGAGGTGTGATTCATTGTGGGCTTTGTTTATGTTCACTGGGTGACAGGAAACCTAAGAGCTTTTAGTGGACTCAGATATACTCTGGATGTGAGGTGTGAATCTCAAGTAATTTGTGTTTGAAAGCTTTCATTAAGTCTGAGGAAAGAGGAAGAAAATAAACATCTTGCTGCTTTCTAGCTGCTGAGAGATGAAAGGTTTTCTGCGTGTGGGCCCCACTAAGACAGTATAGATGCTTACAAAGCCAGAAATTGGAGGAGAGATAAAAAAGGCTGGAGTTGCACAGAAATACAAATAAAAACCTTAAATCTACTGCTGAAGTTGAATTTGATCTTTATTTTACCAAGCCACCATTGAGACAACTGGGCTTGGTAAGACTCTGGTGGAAGGGAGCATGCCCATCATCCACAGGATGGCCTTCATGGGAGGGCAGATGGCTCTAAGGCATGAAGGCAGATCTAACGACTCCAGCTAATTGCATCCAACCCAACAGAAAAGAACGCGGCCAGGAGATGCGCTCACCCCCATCGTGCTTGACCTCCCTTGCCTGAGAAGCCAGATGGGCAATTGCGGCTGCAGGCAGATGCTGCCGGCAGTTCATAGATAGGCACGTGGCTGCTTTGTGTCACCACAGGAGGGGTTTAGTGTCACCAAGCTGAGAGCTGGCCCGTACCCCCAGCTCTGCGTTGTGACATGGAATGGGAAGGTTTATCTCCTAGACTAATGCTTCCCCTGCCCCTGCCCATCTGTGGGATCCTTGGGGCAGGTACTTCCCTCTGATCGCATGTTTGTGCAGTGCCTAATTGCAGATGCGAGGGTAATATAAATAATAAGGTTAAAAGTCACTCTTCTTGAGGAGAGGTGAAAAGGGAACGGAAACGGAGCTGCTACTCAGCTTCCTGGCTTTTCCCGGAGTCAAAAAGAGAGTGTAAAGGGTATTGCAGGATATGTCTGAGTATTTAGTCTTGAATCATTTGCCATCCTGTTTTTATTCCCCTGCAGATAGATTTCAAAGAAAGTGTTTATATAGAGCTGATGGCCTCGCTTATAGTTGAGGTTGCCTGTTGCTTCCGATGATAAGTCCCTGATTTGGTTGGTTGGGCTGTGGCAACTTGCCGTGTTTGAGCTGAAACTTCCCTTCCTGCATGCCAGACTTTCATCAAGTTCATTTCAGAGGTGGGGAATCTTTAGTGCATTGCTAAAACCATGCTGGCCTTTGTCATTTGGGAAGATGTTTCTTACTTTTTTGTCTTCAAAATGCCCAAAGTATTTCAGTTATTCCATTATACACCAGGTCTTAAGAGTGATGGGAAGCTGTGAGATGAAATGCCCCATGTGCTGGGCACAACACAGGGTGCTGCCTCTTCTCTTCCTCAGCACGAGGCGTTCCTGAGAGGCAGTGCCAGTCCAGCCATCTTTCCAGGGACAGTAATGATAACAAAAGAAATAAAATTAATGGGGAGGGCAGGGAGTTGCAATGTCAGGACATCAGTGGAGTTGGAGTCTTCACCTTAATATGTTGTGTTGTTGGCAGACACAATCGTAGGTCCAGTTGAATACTGCAAGATGTGTGTTTAGGTTTTCCTTTCTTTTCCAGGCTTTCAAGTGATGATGAAGCAGGCTTGTGGAGTGAATCATCCATTTGACTTGGGTTTTGTTTGTTTGCTTGTTTGTTTTAATATTTGTAGGATTATGGAAGTTCTTGACTTTTGTTCAGTACTCATAACATTATTGACAATTCATTAGCAATTAATTGTCAGAAGAGTAAGTTACTGGCCCCATGGACAGGTACAGCAACTCCAGAAATGACCAGTGGCTGAAAAGCAGTGTGTCAATGTTGTTATTACTCTGGTTTCAGAGCAGGAGTGGTGTTGTCTCTGATCCTAAGTACGCACCACCTGAGTGATAGAGAACTTACACCTAGTAACTTGGCATTAGAAGTAAATTACTGTTTTTAGTTTTCAGCTCCCCTAAGTCTCTTGACCTTTTTTGCTTTAAGACCTGATACAATAGCATCTCAGTTGAATGAGGACCCTTAAGTTTCTTCTGTAATAATACATTATTAGTTTCATACTCATTTTCACTTTCCTTATCTACTCAAAATTATGAGCCAAACTGTCTCCTGCTTAAATCAAGTCTTTCTGGACTACTGAAAATCATGTTTGAACTCTGTTCATCTCCAGCCTTTCTGGGTTACCCCGAAGCTTGTCTCTAACAGAGTTCTCCCATCTGATAACAGGAGTAGGACAATTTCTTTATCTCAGAGAGTGATTCCAGGAGAAATCCATTATTTTTCGTCATAACAAATTCCAGTTATTCCAATAATTCAGGCTGTATAGCTATTGAAAAAAAATTGCATCTATGTGTGGACATATTTACACACATACATGATATGTCTATGAGATTTAAGTCCAAAAATAAATCAATTTTGATCCTTCTCTTAAATAATATAGTTAGTCTTGAATTATCTAGTGAGAGTTAGAATTTTCTTCCCTCAGTATTATATTTACCGATATGGAAAGGATGCTCATAGCATTGCTTAAGCAAAGATTGTATCTTATACTGGAGAGTCTCATTTACTGCTGAAACATCATTCTCAGCTGTTCCCTATTGTACACGGCACTTTTCTTGCTCTCTCACTTCCCTCCTTCACTCCATTTCCAGCAATAGTAGAAAATTGTCCTTCTGTATCAGCTGTCATTCACCCAGTAACGAAAAAGGCAGTGGAGCAGTTTCCATTTATTCTCCACAGACTTGATATGCAGCAATGAAAAGCTTTCATTCTTGCCTTGCCAAAGTTCCTAACTTTACTGATTCGAGTTTGCTCGAGCATCAACATTTGAATCTCTACCTCCTGCCTATGTTATCCACTTAGCACTCAGCTGGATCCGGGAGTGGAAGGATGGCTGGTTTGCGTGAGCTGAGTTTTGGGTTGGGATCTGCATAGCTAACTTTTGTGATGAGTGTTATGATGTGAGGTGTGCGGTGGTTTGTAGTTTTTTCCCTGTTTTCTTTTCCTTTTAAACATCTGCAGCAACATCAATGAGTGACGACACTCAAATTATAAAGTCTTTGAAACTCAGAAGGCACATAAATAGGATCTAATTTGTATGATTTTAAAGCTAATTCAGTGTTTCTAAGGAGCCTGGCCCACAATCTTCAAATATTTTGACTTTCTCAGTACTAGCAACTCCAATTATTATGCTACTGATAGTGGCTCACATATAGATATGATCTTTATTACTAAAGAAGGTATGATTACCATGTTGGCAGCTGCAATACACTTCCTTTGTAAAAGCTGGGTCCTCTTCCTAAATCCATGATTGGTATATTGGCCGATCTCTCTGCTTCCTTACAACGCTCTCAAAGTGTCTAAAAATTAACTACAAATTTTTATGCTTAGTCATTCTGATGACCCTAACTTCTCTTTCATATTTCATACACGTAGATGTTTTACATCGTGTGTCTGCCTTTTCCTATAAAAAGAGACAATTGTGGTTTTCAGTTTTACATTCTAAAACATCTGTAAAAAAGGGACACTAGGCTTTATGACACTATTCACAATAGGAGTGACCCCAATTTTTTTTTCTTTTTCATTCAGTAGCTCCAAAACTACTTTCTTCATTTAAAAATTAGGCTGAAATTTGAATTGAGGGAATAACGAAAGGGCCTTTCAGTTTTCCTGCTGCATTCTGAAATGCTAGAAAATAATGGAGCTACATTTTAAAGATTTTATCTTCATCAGAAAGGCTGACAAATTATCTCTTGATGCAGGGAATGGGGCTGTAGGTGCAATACGTTGAAAATTCATGGAAATCCTGTCACATTTGTGAGAATTAGCAGTAATGCATACTTTTTCTAGAAAAGAATCCTTGACTGTTGGGCAGGTACCCGCTCCACCGAGTTGGGTGGAGCAGTACTCAGTCCGATTGCTGGCAAGACTTTCCTCATCTCCCTGCAACCCCCATTGCGGGATGTGAGCTGGCAAGAGGAATTAGCTAGGATGAAGAGAAGATGGTTTGTTTGTTTCTTCTCCCTTGGAAAACGTGTGTGGCTGTCAGGGCCAACGTGTTTTTGTGACATCTGAGCTGCCTCTCTGGCACTGATCCTTGAGGGCTACATACTCATCTTTTATCAAGAGGATGCTGCTGTGGTGAGAGACAGCCTCTTCAGAGAAAGTCAGCTGAGCATCGCTCCTCAAGCATTCAGAGGACTCAGCTTCTTTATTTTTTTCCCCCTTTATGAAGAACCTTTTGCCCATATTTCCTTTTCTTTTTTTTTTTTTTCCTTTTCTGAAGGCTGAGAAGTGCCTCAGGAATGTACTTGCTCACTCTCACAGGCTGGTTCTCCCGGTGATATATTAATTAGCTGGAGCACTGCACGCTAACGAGCAACTGCAGGCTGATCTCGTTAAACATTAATGCTTAACTAGAAAAGCAAGAGCTGTTAAAGATACGCCACTCAATGTCATCCATGTCTGAATGTAAAGAAGTTGGCTGCAGAGCTACTGGCGCTGGTGTTTCCAGAGGCAATGGGAAGGGTTGAGTAGTGCAGACCCTTTCTCTGGAGCTGTCTGGGAAAACCTCAGTTGCAGAGGGGTTTCCATGCTCCTCTGATTATCTTTAGCATCAATCCCAGCCTTTTCCAAGCAAGCAGCACTCTCTCAAGGAAATAGATGTGCAAGTCTTTGTGTCCACATTCCTTTTTCAGCTATTTTCATGCCTTGAGTTTATTGGTTAGGTCCAAAAACCAGCACAGGTCTGCTCCTTACCTGCTCCTTAACCATGAGCAAAATGCTTAAGGCTGATGTTTTCAAACATGGAAGTGTCAAGTTGTGTAGTTACACCTCAATAGAGTAATCTAAATTAGTGTTTGTCTTGATTATTATTGACTTTGTTGATATTTTAGGCAACCCCATTTGAAAATATTGACCTTATCACCACTTTGCTTCAGTTTACCTTTGGAGGAGCTTGTTAGGACAGCTCTTTTTATGATAAGTCTTGACTAGTAGTAGGAAAAATATCTTGACTGCCTCATGAGAAACTTCTAGAGTGTTTGCTTTTTCATTAACCAGCTGGAAATGCTGGTGTTGAATGTGAATTGAGCAAGAGCCTCCTGCCCGAGAAGACCCATTTCTGCTCTTCTTCAGGCATGTACCGTTACAACCTGGCTTTGCACGAGCAGTTGCTGGCAGCACTTTTACCCTTTCATTTGCATGGGCAAAGATGGGATTTTCTATGCACTGTCTTAATATCTGTCTACATGCAAATTAAACACAGAGTTTTGCATGAGTTTTTATTTTCCACTTCAAACAGTTACATGACATAGCCGGCCTATAGGATACATATCAGGATCTATAATAGATGTAGCAGCTTTCTAAATTACTTTCTGCCTCCACCTTCCCTCCAATATAATAATAAAGACACAGCAGCCAGTATTTTTCCTTTACCGTCCAACTGTTTGCATTATGCAATTTGATTCCAATTGATAATTCATTAATCATTTCCTATCAGGGTTAATGTTTACTCAGCTTGCTACTGTGCAGCAAGGGTGATGGGAGGGGCAGGAGCAGTGAGGTGAAAGATACAGTCAGGGAAGCACAAAATGCATGAGAACACCAAGACTTCAGAAAGAGGCTCTTTTTTTTCTCTTTTCCTTTTTCTTTTTTTTTTTTTAAGTCAAATGGTTCTACGGTGCTGCCACCAGCAATTCTGTAGGGCTTGTCTTCATTTTCCTAAGCCAAACACTGCTTGGTTGTCATTGTGGCACCCTCAGCTCTATGGAAAAGGTTTTTTTGGACCTCCAAGGAAGCAAAAGTGAAAGGGTTACCACTGCCCTGTTGAGATTTTGTTGTTATTGTTGGGGATTTTTTCAGTCTCATAGCGTGATGCTTCCTCAGACCGTGCTTAAAAGCTGCTGTGCTTTATTTCCCCTCTAATGGTGTTAAGACTGGAACTGGAGCTGCCTCTGCTGCCTGGTCCTTCTCCTGTCCGTGTCTTCAGACATTATGTCACAGCTCCCGGGGTTGCTTCCTGACTCCAGCCGGCCTCCCCAGGGGATGGAAGCCAGGTTTCCTTCCCTGTGGCAGCAGAAGTGCCCACTTTTAAGAAGCTGCAGTGCTGAGCCATGACTGCATTAGTTCTGCTACATTAGAACAGAAGCAAATAGCTTAATTTAATTCACTGGCCTGTATACCGACACCTGAGGGCCACTAATTCACTGTCATGCATTCACAGGGAAACCAAGCTCTTTAGCGTTCTTATTTTTTTTTTATTATTTTTTTATTATTTTTTTTTACAAGAAAAGAACTTTGCAAAGCAAATACTCATTTTCTAGGGCTGCAGAAAAATATCTCCTTGAAAGGAGCACAATAGGTCAGGATGACTCACTTTTGCCAATGTCCACAAGGGATGGAAGCTCACACGTCTTTTCTATTTATTTATTTAGCTATCATCTATCGATTTATTTATTTATTTATTTGAAAGATATAAATTGATCTCTGTTCGTTCATGCCATGATTAGCAACATTGATAAAAAAGTTGATTCACAGTGACATATGATTGGCTGTAAAACATTTATTCATCACAGGCTGTACTTGGATGTCATTCAAGGGCTTTGAGCCTATCTGATACTTAAACCCACCCTGTCTTCACAAGTGATAGGATCAAGTCCTGTAGAAGCATTTGCTATGCTGTAACTTCCAAGAATCAAATCTTGCCTATGTTGTTTGTGCATGAAGACCCATTAGGCTAAATTAATCCCTAGGGTAAACGTACAGACTTAACAGAATGTTATCAAGAATAAATTAGGCCTATTGATTTTTAATGAGGCTCTTACCTGAATAAAGAAAATAGAGTTTCTCTTCTGTTCTGGTCTATTGATCTTCTACTGCAAGCATCGCCATAAGCACCTGTTCTGACGCTGAATATTTAAACTTAGAAATTTTGCATTTCTAAAATTTTTAGAAAATGTACTCTCTTTTTTTCTCCATGCAAATTTGTGCAGTGAGTGGGATACCTTTCCCGAAATTTACAATTCTCCAAACATCTTTTTTTTAAAAGCAAGTGAATAAACTGCTGAAGAATTACAGACTTTCTATATTTTAAGGCTGATCTTCTCCTCCAGAAAGCATCCTCATCAGAAGAGGTTTTCTCCATGTTAAATGAATTCCTAGAGAAATCATTTCAAGAAATAGAAACTGATGTGTTGGGTTTTTTTGTTTGTTTGTTGTTGTTGTTGTTTTTGGTTTTGTGTTTTGTTTTGGTTTGGTTTGGTTTGGTTTTTTGAGCTGTTCTGATTGAGATAATCTATGCCTTGCTGTCTCATGCCAGGGATTTCTAGCATCAACCCACCCTCTGAGCCCGTAGGTGGGTAATTTGAAGTCACTCAACATCCCCAGGAGACATATCCACGGACCAGGTGGTTCGTGGCGTGGCTCTTGAGAAAAGAAGGATGTGATGAATCCTGTGCTGTTCCCTGAGATGGTGGGACAAAGCTGATTTCAGATGTTGAGAGGTATAGCCAGGTATCTGTCAGCTCAGGTGGGTTCTCTCCATCATCACAGTGCTCCTGATGACCAGGGCAGGAGAAGGCAAGGCAAGCCATTAGAAATAAGTCTCTAGGCCTGGAGGTTTGAAAAAAAATCAGAGACTCCAGGTGGTACCTAGGCTTCACTGTGGAGTCAGAGTGCTGCTTAGGTAATATTCTTGAAATGTTTTTACCTCCTATGTCCTCCCAGACTCAGCTGGAGCTTCTCTGGTGCCTCTCATCCCACATGCAAGTCTCAAACAAGTCTCAAAGAGCAATGCTTTTGAGTGCTTGGTCTCCGTGTCTTTGCAAAGAGCAGCCGTAACCTTTAGGAGGTGAATTCGGAGGCTTTTGCTGTGATCTGTGGTGTTCAGATTTTGGTCAGTTTTAGCGTGACTTCTAGAGGGTGCTACTGCCCCAGCTGCTGCCCCAGCTGAGATCTGGGTCGGCACAGATAGGACCATTGCTATTAAATCCCTGATCTCTCTGAATGCACCAAATCCTGATTAATTTACATCCTTTATAGTGTTTGATTTATTTTTTACCTTTAGAAATCAGGATGCATCCATTGATTCCTTAAAAAAGATTTAGATAGTTGTTGGTTGGGAATAGACTTAACTTAACAACTGTCTGGCTTGGTTTTAACCAGTGATCTAAATAGCAACGTGTATGCAGACTCCAAAGCCATTATTTTGTGTTTCCAAATGTACCTCTGTAGTGGAAGAAATATTTATATTTACTGAGAAATGCCAGTAGGAGTTCTCTGTGCCCTTCTAGCACATGTGGTAGAGGTCAAAGGACTGAACACAAGCAATATTAACTTCAGTTATAAACCTATCGTACTTCCTGAATAGGTCTTGAAGTGTGTTTCTTTTACAGTACTCTATTTATTTGTTGATTTAAATGTATTTTGAACATTTTCAGTTTGTATATCATCAGGCAGACGGATAGATGGATCTTTTGTAGAAGATAATTACATGAGATTTCCTCCACCTCCCCATGCATGATTTCAGTTCTGTTCCTTTGACTTTTCTTTATCTTGGTAATCACTTTAATTCCTGTGCTTCCCTGAGCTGTGGCAGAAAACTACAATTCTCTAGTGCTTTGCATTGCAATCCTTTCTGTAGCATTTAATACGAAAAGTGAAAGGAAACCCAAAACATTTAAATTTGAATTTTGTTTTGGAAAAGCAATCTTATAGGAGTATTCATACAGTGCAATGGCACAAGCCCTTATTTAAGTAATACAAAACACCAGATGTAAACTTCTTACAGGCTCAAGTTTGTGCTTTGCAATGTGATTCTTCTTTTTTATATGTCTTCCTTCCCAGAAAACGCTACAGAAACCCTCCACACAACCTGTCATCAGCAGCAGAGATAAGGAATGCTCCAGTGCAGAAACATACCCTAAAAAGGGAAAGGCCAATATTGACTTGTAGCAAAGCTTAGGCCCTTTAAACCCACCCCTGGACAAGAAGAATCAATGTCTCTTTAAAAAAAAAAAGCTCCTCTGCTGTTATATAGCAGACCGTTAAACTATGCTAACAGTCGTATATTTTCTATTCAAAACTGTGCCGCTGTGTATATAAACACAGGAACGTTTGTAGCTGTATATGTCCAGAGTTTTGACATGCGTAGGTGGAGCCAGCCTAGGAAAGCCTATTCGGGAGTTAGGAGCAGCTGCCCTAATGGAATACTATTGACTTTAGTTACATCAGGGGCTAAATATAGATCGGGCAGCAGCATCTGACAGCCAGGACAGAATGTGCTGCTCGATGGACAGACAGATGAATGTTGTTGCTGTGCAGATGCTCCTCTGAGGCTGGGAAGGTGTCCTGGACTCTTTGGTCCAGTGCTGTTACCCCTGTTGACACCCTGCCTCCGGCGTCCTGGAGCTGTGGGTCCAGCTCTTATGGGGGACACGGGGCTGGTCTGGACACAGGTCTTCTGCTGGTGTCTGTTGACACAGCTCCTCCATGTCAGTGCTGTTGCGTTGATTTACACCCGGTGAAGGGCTGGTTCCACGAGTTTATAGGCAAAGCTGCAAGGAAAATTTGTGCTTCATATATGTTGCCCCAGCCTTTCTCTATTGCCATCCTACTCCCACAATTCCTCCCTTGCTCGTTTCCAGTTCCACTCTCTTATGTGCCCCCCTAGACTCGAGCTATTGAAAACAAAATCTGTGTTTCTAGTAGCATTTTTCAAAAGTAATGACCTATGAGACTTCATCTTGATTTTTTGGGGCTGGAAGAGACAGATAGGAACCTGTTATTTCTCTTACTTTTGAATGAGGATGAAGCCTTTTGAGGTAATTGGATTTGGATCTTTTTCTTTCCCCTTCCAAGTCTTCACTGCTATTTTTAAGCCAGGAGAGCACCAATGTTGAAAGGGATGCACTCATCCTGACAGACTCTATGGAGGAACATCATAGGGTTACAGGGCAGATGTGTTAAGGAACTCTGAAGACTTGGTAAGCCACAGGGATGCTGAAGGCAATGCCCAAGGTATCTGGAAGTTCAGAAAGCCTTTTTGGTTTTGGTGGTTTTTTTTTCTTTCCTTCCTGAGAAAGCAAGCCCAAGGCTCTTGTGTCACAGGAAATGACAGTATTGAAATAAAGCAGATTTGATAGTTCAAATGTGCCAGATTTGTGATTCTATGTGAGGCAGGAGTGTGCGCATCCCTTTGTTGCTGTATGTCCCTGTGGATTTAAATCTAACTAATGTGCACAGGCAGCCTGTGTGGTGTTCCAAATGATTTATGGATGCACAAACTGTTAAGGCCAGACATCTCATCCACTATGCTTTTTCCAGAGCAGAAGTTACAGAGAACCACCTAGTCATATATACAATGGTTAACATGAACCAGTATTTTTTATGAAAAAAACATATAAAGACTTCAGGGTCATAATGAACCCTCCAGCAACACAAGGCAGGGAATGATCCCAGTTCCAGGACTCTATTTACTTTATACTTTGCAATCTGTAAGACGTCTAGAATACTGTACCTTTGCTTTCTTTCTTATCTCTAATCCTTCTACATTCACTGGGGGTACACACAATAAAGCAAACCCTGGCTATGTGAGAAAGGATTGCATGTGTTATTCCATTTGGTAAATTCTTCTTGGACCCCCTTTACCATGATCTGAGCATTACAGATTGTACATTTTTGACACTTGCTTCTCTTTCCTTACAGACAAAAAGTGCACTTTCCCTCCCCATTCAGTCTTTGGACAATAATTTTTTGGTTTAGAGTACGAGGAGAGGAGCAGGGCAAGTATATTGTCCTCTTAGATTTATAGTCTAGGAGATAGGTAGTAACCCTTAGCCACTCTAAAAATGATCTATACTTCAGGGGCTTGGGGGGCAAACCTGGAATATATATTCTAGTATGTCTCATGGCACCCGGGTTGTTGTGCTGGCCTGAGACAGTCTTTAAGCAATGACATCGCACCATGGGGTCCCTCGCATGAATGGGAGGGACATCATCTTTTGGAAGCTGATATTGTGCCAATAGTGGGAATGGATGGTCCCAAATCCCAGTGGTACTGCTGACCTCATCGAGAACATCTCCTCTCTTTATAATGAGTTTCGTAAAAGTGGGGAGACACATCTAATTCTGTGTGAGGCTCCTCAGAAGCATTACTATCACTTAAAGGAGATTTCAGTGCCATGGAGTGGGGATAGGAGCTTCATCTATGCGAGATGCTGTGCCATTCTCTGCCAGCTTCACCGTGCAGGCTGGACCTCCAGCTGAGCCTCACAAGTGAAGCTACTTCACTCCTTAAACCAATTTTTTCTCCTCAGCACAGTCAGTTGCAGTGAGGCACACTCAAAAGTAGAGTTTTGAGCTGTTCAGTTCAGAGGCAAAAATCCACCCTTCCTCCTTCTCCAAGTGCTGGAGTCAGACTCAGGGAAGCCCTGCTGTGACTTTGTAGTTGGACTGCCAGGAGTGAGCGAGCCCTGAGCCATGCTGGGGAGGTCCCTTCGAGTCCTGCGGTCTGTGAGCAAGTCCTCTGAGGCTTGAAAGCATTCAATGTGCTCAACATGGGATCTCCAGCATCTTCAGCTCCTGCTGAAAGCATTTGGCTGTTGCAAGCAGCAAGCCCCATAAGGACTGACTGTTGCATGCTCCAGCCCAGTATATTGTGAGAGTACCCACATAACCTCTGGATTTTTGCTGTTGTTGTTGTTGTTGTTTTTTTTCATTTTGGAAGCAGAGAGAACACTCATTAGACATGGAACTGGAGAAACCCAGGGATAAAGACTTTGGTTTTGTTACTAGATACAGAGTGATTTTTTGCTTGCTCTTGTCAGGTGTCCTGAGACTTGAGAAAATATTACAGAGAGTCCTTTCCTTACAGAAGTTGTGCCTATCCTGTGATCTATGTTTCTTTTCCCATCTCTCTTATGTTTTGGTATCATCCTGTTATCAAAGGCCTTCAAAAGAGACCAGCAGAGCTCAGTTCTTGTATCCCCATTAAATTCAGTGAAAGGGTTACTTTGGAGTTTCTGGGAGTGCCAGAGCACATTTAAGGCAGGGTTTTTTTGTTTGTTTGTTTGTTTGTTTGTTTTTATTGGTGTGTTTGCTTTTCTTTTAATTTGTTTGGAGTTTGGTTAGGTATGGTGAGGGGTTTTGTTTGTTTGTTTGTGTTTGTTATTGTTTTTTGTTGGGGTCTATTGTTGTTTTGTTTTTTGTTTGTTTTGTCGTTATTGTTGTTCCAGGGTTTTGTTTGTTTGTTTGCTTGCTTGCTGGTCTTTTAGATTTTTTTCTGCATATGTGAAGTGAGATTTTCAGAAGGGTTCAGTATTGTCTGTCACTGCCAAAGGATGTACTGAAGCTACCATGTTCCCTGGCAGTGGGAGCAGGCTCATGCAGGACACTCCGGAACATCCTGCTCTCGTCTTTCTCCTCTAAAACCTAACCCTTGGGCAAGATTATCTAATAGAAACTTCTTAACTTGCATCAACACCCTTCACCACAACAATGGCTGTATATGAACCTCATAGTTACAGCCTCCAATATGCCCAACAACACACACACCCCCTTTTTTTTCTTTTCCTCTCCCATATCCATTCACGATGGCTCCCTCAGCCCCAGACCATGTGCCCTCTTGGAAAGAAAAACAGAAGGATGATTTGGCTACAGACCCTATGCTGGAAGAAGAACAAGCAAGTGACTTGAGAAGGGACTGCTCGTGGCACTGCTCGTATCACCAGAATGCACTTGTGCTTTAGTGCTGTCTGTTCTCTATCACCTCATCCTCTCTTTGTCTTCCCTTCCCACTAATCCCTTCCTCAGTTGACCCCACTATTAATCTACACTGAATGGGACCAAGATGCCAGGGAACAACATAATATCTACAGCTGTTGCCATATTCACTCTGCTTATATATTGCATCTCAGTCTTATCTTGTGCCTGTTTTAGGCATTCAGAGCTCACACTCTCTACGATGCCCTGCAAGTTTTCATCCTACCTTGCTCAAAAGAATATTTTACTGACTTTAGGCACTCATATAATAAGCAAAGCATTTGTAAAAATAAGATATGATCTTCCTGCTGTGTTGTAGATTGCTCCACTTTGCTTCGCAGGTGACATGCTAAAAATTGTTCCCTGACAGTCACAAAACCAGTGCAGCTCACAGGGGATTTCCCAGTCTTACCACTGGGCATACTGGTGGAACACAGCTAAAGCTGGAATGAATTGATGTGTGCCTGTTGTATGGAAATATCTGTGGCCTGTGGACTGATGCAATACTAATTTTGAGATGTTCCAGATGCCCCTTAACGGTTAGAGCACCCTTAATGCTCTGCAGCTGCTGCATTTTGGAATAGCTCTTGCTGCTGAATTCCTTCATGAATAAAACCAAGGGTGCTTATCTGATATATGGGGAGAAACAAAATATTGCAAGTGAAAGTATGAACATGAAGAAACTGTGAATCACCATCCACTTTTACTTAATGTTTGATTATTATTTTTTCTTTTCTATGTGCCGAGTTACTATCTTTCTAAAGCAATCCATGCTCATGTTACTCCAACACTCAGTAACACATAAAAACAGCAGAACCCTGCCTTCCCCAGCAAAGCTCCACAATTAGATGCTCCCACTTTCAAATGTGTGGGCAGCCTTTCTGTCCATTTGCCACCATTTCCACTTTCCATCACGTTTGGCTCACTCCAAAGAAAAGGTCTGGTGCCAGGATTTCTGCTGGCTGAAACAAGGGTGAAGTTCTTGCCTGATTAAAATCAATGGCAAAGCTCCCAGTGACGAGTAGGAGAGCAGACTGTGATTTGGAGTACTCGGAGGATATACACAAAGGAATCATACATAGCAATATAATTGAGGCCATTCCATGGATGCTAAAGTTAGAGATCAACAAGCTAGCATAAGTAAAAAGCGCACTATAAACATCAGTGGTTTCAGCTGATTCCGAGTTCTGTTATTTGAGCCAGTATTGAAAATCAATTCCTTTCCTACCTTTCAGGATAGGTAAAAGCACATTGCCTGCCCTCATAGTAAAACTTGAGAATTTTGTTGTCTTAGAATAAATATTATCCTCCTAACCTTGCTGTTTTGTTGGTGTGCTTAATAGTTTCCACACGTACACACAAAATCTGTTAACATGTTAATGGGTTTGTTTGCTTGTCAAGGAAGATTTTGCCCCTTGCAATGACAGCTTCAAGCTCATGTTGCAAAAGGGTGGGGCAAGCAGTCGCTCCGTGGATGAGCACAACATGCTTCTTGCAGCATTAAAGGCTCCAGACTCGAGTCGGGTGCCTTGCCACTCTGATCTGCAGTGCAGGTCTCATCATGTTAATGTGCTGTCTAATTATGGTAAACACTGCATATCATTCAAATTAAAAATGTATATTGCCATTCACATAGTCAGTCTGCAGACGTTTTTATGCATTAGTGTTTTCTTAGCTGAATGCCCTCTGGTAGGCACTGGGGGCTATGTATCACCCTGTTAGCTAAGAAGGGAAGTGGATGATCATATATAGTGACTGCATGACTTGGAAGGTGTTTTACTTGGCACACTGTTGGGAGGCAAATGGTTGCTCTGAAGCAGAGTTGTCCCTGCAAAATCCTCTGCAAGACGCAAATCTAAAACCAACCCTGCTGCCTTCCTCATTAATTGTGATGAGTGTGGTCACAGTTGTGTTAGTGTACCTGCCTGAGGTCACACTCACCTTGAGAAAAGAGAGGTTTCCAGAATCAACAGCTAAGCAAAGATGATGATTCAGGCTCTGACACTTCACGTTAAGGTGTTCACCAATTCTTGCCTTCCTGAAAGTTGTCCTTGCTTGGGGTGTCTCCAATGGCAGATGCGCAGCTGTTAGGTTTCATCAAATGCAAGAGGCTCCCACTGTAATGGAAAGCAGTCTCAGTTCCAGTTACTGTGCTGGCGGACCTGCAATTATAGATCAAGAACCCTAATTAGAAACAGAATTTTCTGAGATGGGCCCAAGCTGAAAGTATTTCCCTAAATTGAGATCTGTGGTTCTTCTTTGTGTGGGATTGTTGGGATCGTATCCTGATCTGCTGTATCCAATGAGAGCATCAATAAATAAACTCTTGATTTTGTGATCTTGGCAATGATAAGGAAATGAATATGATAAATGATAGTAGTCACAGTAATAATAGTAGTAATAAAATAATAATAGTAATAATGATGATGCCACATTGTCTCTCTGTGCTATCAGATATCCAGTGTGGATTCTCTTATAAGAGTAGGATAATATATAATCAGAGTCAGACCAGATAGCTTACAAGTAACCTGTTGGCTGCTGTATTTATACCCTGCTTGAATTTTAAAGGAACTGAATGTTATTGATAAATCGATTATTTGATCAAGCTTTACAAATCTCTTTCAATAGATTTAACCACACATGATGGAGGTCAAACTTAGGATCATTGGCGGATAAGAAATTTAGGATTAAATGGCACAATAAAAGTGCTGGGTAATGTTGTAATCTTCAGACAGCAAGAAGAAAAAAGTTGCTGCGTAAGCAAATAAATCAAGGAGCTGTGATGAAATAATTCCATGCTGAATACAGCCTTTGTGCAGAGCAGAGAGAATGAAGTTGTTAGAGGTGTATATTGGGTGCTACACAGGATGCATGAGATGCAGCTTCATAGCAGATGCATCATAAAGAGAAATCAAGGTCATTCTGGCTGTATGGGCCTGTTCCCTGTGCTGTACTTCTCCAGGGAAAGTGAAAAGTGATCCTGCTATGTTGAACACCTTATTGCAGCCCTGTTCCATACCATTGCATCTCAATCGCTGGTACTTCGGAAAAAGCAAGAGTTCTGAGATTTTTTTTTTAGCCTGCACCCTTTTGCCCCCTGTCTTGACAAATGACAACAAACCAGTCACTGAAAAGGAGTCCAGAGGATGCCAATAGGCTTTGCCTCTCCATCCCTCTGCTTCCTCAGTGCCAGACCCATGATTGAATAGGTGCTGTGTGCGCTGGGCTTTGTCCTGCAAGGGGACATCTGGCTGTTGATAAGAGCAGGCAATAACAGGTGCCCTGTGCTCCGGGAAGGAGCATTTGCCTTTTTCTCCAAAGGTCCTGGCTGTGGCCAGGGAGGACAAGCTGTAAATTTAACACATCTCATGTGGCAAGAAGCTGGATGTTTCGTTACACTTGAGTGGCTGGTTAAATGCTGAGGCCCTGTTTGATAATGTAATACTTATTACAATAGGTATGGCTGAGAGGTGTTCATTACCATGTAAACAGGGTTTTCCGGAGGCAGATCCCTACTCTTCCCCCATCTCTCTCCCAAGGTATGGGGCCAGCCGGCTGAACCCACCCCAGGGACCAGGGGACTGAGGACACCTGTGCTGCTGGAGGCACTTGGACACTCGCAAAAAAATAAAACAAGTGACAAGTGTCATTAGTTTCCATCACATTTCTGAAAAACTAAGATGGCTGAGGGACACTTGCTGGGCCCCCACCCTTGAGTTGAGATCCCATGGTTATGGTCCCTCCAGTTCTAAGGGGGAAGGGCTGGTGGGTTACTCACTGGGGACCTCAACTGGCTTCCAGCAGTGGAGACTGGAGATAGCTGTGCCCACCTGCAGACCTCCTCCACTTGAGGATTTTATAATAACACTTTAAAAAATCCTTAAGTCTCAACTCACAACTAGGACAATAGAAGACATCTGTAGGAGGACTCTTGCCCTTGACATGGTCAGCTGGACATTTTTGGAAATTAAAAAAATGAAGTGAAACCAAGTGGGAGATGCGAAAAGGTTCTGCCACACATGGCAGTTCTGTTTTGCTTCTTCCAGGAGATTGTTCAGCTTTGTGTCTCATGTTGGGAGTAAACCCATTAAAATAGAAACAACAAGCACTGTGGATGATATGGTGGGTATGTACGTGCCCCAGTCTATAGGCCTGAAAAAAATGGCGACAAACACACATGTAGAGATGACCCTGAAATGTGGTCCACACAGGGGAAATGGGGAATGCAGGTGAGAACATGTGTCCTGCTTTTGCCCTGATGCAGAGGCAAACTGCAAACTGCATCCACAAAACGCCCTGCCAGCACCCTGCAAGGGCTGGAGGGCTCTGTGGGGACCCCAGGACAGAAGCTGAAGTGGGATAACCACCCCATTCCCTTCTTCTCTGACCCACTCACCCCATCTGAGGCTTTGCTCTTGGCAACGAGTCTACAGTGCCCGTGCCAAGAGTAAAGCCTCTCAGTATGGGAAAGTTCCTCCAGATGATGCTTGAGTCTCTGACTATAATAGATGGTGTTTTTACAACCTCTCAGAGGCCTGTTCCTGTGTAGACAGTGAAAGGCAATACCTCAGGACCACTGGGTTACAGGAGATTGTAAAATTGCTCCTCCCCATATATATATATTTTTGACAATGCTTTCACTGAGGGCAGTTTCCTTTTATTTTTTTATTTTTTTTAATTGCTGTGGCAATCAGTCTGGGTTTTGTTTGTTTCTTCTTCCCTCCTCTTTTCCTCCCCTTTTCACTTTGACCTATTAAACTGTAGGTCTTATTTTGAGCTGACGGGGAGGCATTAACTGAGTGGCTGGGCCACCAGTTTAAGGCAATTGATGATCTTTGGGGCTTACACTCTCACTGGTCAAATGATAATGTTGCCCTTCAGGTTAAATTCATACATTACACAAAGAAAACCCAGTGCTTTCGCCAAACTCAGGGCCAGTGAGACACAAACCAACTTTGGTCATAAACTATCGTTTAAAAGCTGGTTTTGAAGAGGATAATGTAGGAATGCATAGTCTTTCATTTGTCTCATATTTTTTCCTCTCTAAATTTCTGTGCTGTCCTTCGGGCAGCCATTTTCTGTTTGTCTTATGTAAAGATTTAAATAAAAATGCTTGTTTGAAATTAGACATAGATAGAGACAGAAATAAATAGATATATGCATAGGTACAGATAGATACAGATGTGATTATAGATATAGATATAGGTATTAGATATAGATATAGATATAGATATAGATATAGATAGATACTCATATCCATTTTAGTCTGTCTCCTACCATGGACACAATCAGAAGCCAAAGGCATGAGGTTCATCTAGCTTGGATTCTGATTTATTGGCACACCAAGGCAAGGCTTATAGATGATGCCATGCTACTAATTAATAGTATTTTCTGCCTTACCTATTTCTTATAGTCTCCTTTCTGCCCCATCAAGTTCTCCTTACGTAAACCACTCCAACCCACCACTATCATGTCTTCCTTTTGCTTCATAGCTCTGCTGCCACATACCAGTAGACAATTACCTTTTGTTCAAAACCAGGTATCTCAGGCTATTCAATAAATGGAAAGAAATTACTATCTCCTCCCCCACACCCTTTTTTTTCATCCTGTATTGCATTCTCTGTGAAATCATAAACAATTCTTTGTTAATGGCCATTTATTCCTTCCTGCACCAATGACAAATGAGATTGACATTATGTGTCTTTAGCTGTTAGCGGTTACCAAATAGTTTAAAACCTACTGAGTCCATTCAGAGAAAAGCCTGCAGTTGTTTTTATGGGCATAGATTTTGATTAATCCTTTTTTTATTATTATTATTTATTTTTCCTCCCTGGGGGAGATTCCAGTGATACCACAGGTTAAAAAAAAAAAAAAAAAAAAAAAAATCAGAATTGTTTTTGGATCACGAATGCAAATAGGAATATGAAGAGAGGAAGGAGAACCGACCCCAGTGGGTTTACAATCACTTCCCCATCTTCATGCACCAGTGGCTCAGAAGAATACTCATATATAGACCATTTATAGAGCCTTATACCCAAGTTCACTTTTAGGGGACAGAAGCAAGAAAGTGGCATCCCCACAGAACAGCACCTAAATTAATTACAGGAGTGGTACCCCCTAGCTCAGGTAAAAGCAGATGCTACTGTGGTCATATACCACTTCCAAAAACTCATTGACTGTTCTCACAGAGCATCTCCCACCCCACTGGTTACTGGTTCAGGGCAGCTACTCCTGCCATGGATGTGCGGAGCAGAGGAATGCCCATGGGATTTTGGGTGACCCTTGTAGTCCCCCTAATGGGACAGGGCCACGTTGTGCAGGGGAATTGGCATTAGTCAGAGGTAAGGGACTGAGCTCAAGTACTACTTTGGCTCAACTTCCATCTGAATCTAAGTCAAAAGCTAAACAAGAAGTGAACATCTCTCCCACTGCTGTGCAAAAGGCTTAGCTTTCGTCTCTCTCACCCAAGAAAACACTGAATTGGTTGGGTTTTATAGCAGGGTTAGGCTTGATCCTGTCTGCAGGAGAATGTGGATACATAATAGATACTTAAATAGATAGTGTTCAAGTGAAAAAAGGAAAAGACATCTGTGGAAACTATAAACCTGTACTGTTTTCAAATATATGGCTTGAGATAATTTGTAGTATCCTTACACTTAAAAGCAACAAGAAGTCTGGAAAGAAGACAGCAGATAAGTGTTGATACCATCAACAGATCTGGCAGATTTCCCTCCTCTCAACCCAAAGTGTAGAGTTACTATTTCATAGTTACCTGTTCTAGACCCATGGGGAATGAATTTCTCACATTGGCACGCTGGGAGCTCCAATCCCTGCAGCTGAGCCCACTGAGGGCTTGCTTGAATGAGGATGAGTGGCTGCTGGATCTGGGCCACGTTTCCAGGATCAAAAGCTACCTCTGCCTGCTGGCAGCCCTCACCAGGAAGAAGGCTTCACCAGGTATTGGGGCAGAAAAGGGTTGCAAGGGCCATATTGTAACTGCAGTGTTAGGTGTGGCAAAAAAAGTTATATTAGTTATTTATTCTAGATGAACCTGCTTTATCAATTGGGTTGGACTGGATGATCTCCAGAGGTCCCTTCCAACCCCAACCAGCCTGTGATTCTGTGATTTTGTGACTATGTTATTTTGTGATTCTGTGACTCTGTGGTTCTGTGATCACTGGCAGTTGAGACCACCCAAAGTTTTGAGATGGGATGTGAGCGATTCTGTGTTGAGAACATTTAGGGGAGCTTGATGATAATTCCTTTACATCAGGCTCCTGAGTAATCTTTGGGGAGCTCAGAAATAGAGAGCTTACTATTTTCTCTAAAAACAATTGAGTTTGCCAGTCCTTACCTGATCAGGCTTCAGATACCAATGAATTATTTGTGAAGGTCATGTTGTATTTGTAGGACAACATTAGCACTTGCCTCCAAGGGAAGCAAGCCTTCTGTTGGGAAATTTCTTTGAAAAATGTATTACTATTGCTATTATTTTTATGGGATATGTCATTCAGTGATGCTGGGTGAGTGCTGGGTTAGTAGGCTGAATGTTTGTGTTTGATATTTCACCTCTGGTAATTACCAGCTTTGCATTAAGAGACCTTGAGTGTGGACTAATCTGACAAGGAAATACATTTGAGATCTCCCAATAGCACTTTATAGTTGTTTCATATAACTAAGTGAGGACTTATCTTCTCTGGATCCAGATGAGGTAGTCAGCAGCTTGTAGCAGACAGATTGCTACCTACACAGAAATGTCAAGTATCCTTCAGGCCCAGAGAGAGAAATCACTTAGTGAAAGGCTACTGAGAGTTTAATGAGTTAACAAAGAATAAATATTCAACACTGAGTTTTTCCATGGGCATTGATATGACGGTATTTTGCTTCTATTTAAAAAAAAAAAAAAAAAAAAAAGAGAGAGAGAAAAAAAAAATCAACCTCCTGATTATTATGTTTTGTTTTCATCTTAAGGCTTAAACACAACTTATTTAAAATGCCAGTGACTTGTTTATTTTACTTTGAGTTATCATGTCATGGAAAACTACCTTTCGTTTTCAGGCAGAGCCTCAAAACTCTGTTTCTTGATTAATAAAATATGAAGAGTTTATGCTATCTGTTTCTCCTGGTTTGAAATAGCAATTTGTCTCTTACTGAGAAGACAGGTAGCATTGCTAAGAAAAATACATTTTTTTTCTCTCTCTCTTTGCTAAGACACTGGACTAGGGAATGAGATACATGGACAGGAATCTCAGTTCTGCCTGGGTGGCACTGGCTGGATTAAAATGACATAACTTTACACATCCTAAAATCATGTCACATCTGAGACAGCCACTCAAAGTCTTTCTTAGACAGGTCTCTGGACATGCTTGTTTGTTGGCTATAGAAGGAGTCTGGAACCAGTAGGCACTTGGATGTCTCAGTTAGATAAAATGAACCCTTCTCTTCATAATTTGGTCTTTCTCCAGACCCCCTCTGCCAAAGGCGAGTAACAATATTTCTTTTTTTACCCATCCTTCTGCAATCTCCTCAGGGCTTCTCTGCCTCAGCACGTGCTGCCCAATGCAATGATGCTCTGATCCTGATACAGGCCATGAGGTCTCACTTTCATTTCAGATTATAATAGGAATAATAACCAAGTTTTAATTCACTACTTTGGAGTTTTGTTACATGTAATACATTTGTATCATACATAAGTACTATACAGGTACTATAGTACAGGTACTACATAGAGTGTTAAAATAACAGAAATTAAAGATCAGTTTCAATGAGATTCATGCCTAAAACCAAAATTACAAAGTGAATGTGAAAACAAAATCAGAATTTAGACATTAGCATTGCATCCTGTGGGTACTTTCAGAACTACGAAAACAGGATGTTTATATATATACACGAACATAATGCACAACAACATCACAAATAGATTTAGATAAGATTTTTGATTCTGAAATGTAAGGTGTTAGGCCTCATGTTTTCTAACCTCTTCCCATGGTTGGGAAGGAAAATATAGTTTTATTTATTTTTAAATGAAGGTCAAGATTTTAAAGTAAATGAATACTCCAGAAGGTGTGATTTTAAGACAACAAATTAATTCATCATGATGGCATTGCCAGAAGATAGAAGTTCTGCACAAACCTAGTCTTTTGGCCCCCAAATGCAAAACAACAAAACAAAGCTTTCCACTCACTTTTTCATGGCAAACAGAGAACTGGGAGCATGCAGAGGAGCTGTTTTTAATTTGTTTGTTTGCTTTGGACCTGTCCTAATCACTGTCTTTTCTGAGTTGCTTGCTTCCCTCCCCCTTCCCCTCTGCAAAACTTTTCAGACTCTCTTGTGCTTGTCTCCTCTTTCCCTTTATTTATTTAATTTGTGAAAAGAACCGAAGGGGGTCCCCAACGTCCCATTGCCTAGGAGAACTAGTTTCTCTACGGGGCTGCAGATGTCGGGCAGAAAGGACTCAAACAAGCAGCAGCGAGGCAAGGCAAGCGTTATCAATCATCCAGCACGTTAAAAGAGAAGGAGCAAGAAAAAGGGGGGAGAGTGAAGGCGGGTATCGGGGTGGGGGGGCAAGTGTCTGGGCTGAATTAGAAGAATTTCCTCCCCCCTACCCTGGTTGCTGAAGGGAGGTTTTTTGGACATCTGCCCAGACACATGCCGGGTTAAAGACACAGGATAAATTCTGGAAGAATGAATGGAGGGAGGGAAGGGGTCGGGAGGACAGAGGGGAGTGTGGGCTCTTGGTGGGGGTGATGGCAGCTACAGGGACAAAGGAGTTCTCTGGGGGGACACTGCAGTGGCAGCGTGTCTATGCGTCAGTGTGTGTCTTTTTTTCTTCTTTTTTCCTGCTGGTTATTTCAAACACTCACCCCTTGTCAGGCATTATCATATAGCACTGAGAGCTCTCCGTTGGATGGTGAGAGACAGCTTGTTGTCTCTTGAATCTTCTGTATTTCCAGAAAGAGACAGGTACATGAGTGAAAGGAAGTTACAACCAGTCAGGCTGCATCAGGTCTGGTAAACACATTTTGAACAGTGAGGGCAATATGATTGTTTGATCAAAACTCATTGTAGGCTCTTCCAATACCCTGATGTCTCCAGGCAAGGTTGCATGACCTTCTGAAAGATTCATTGAGCTAGGCAGTTTCTCAGCAAGATTCAAAGTGTGGATGGGCAAAATTGTGTGGTCAGCTTGGATTACCTGGCCAAAAGGTCAGATAAATTGTTCTCTTCTTTAGCAGACCTTGGGTGTGCAGGTTGCACTCTGGACAGCTTGTTCTCATGCCTTCTCAGTCACCGTGGTTTCAGGATGTCACTCCCTCCTGGTTTAGCTCTTCATTCTGAAGATCTATAGTCCTTTTGGAATAGAGATGTGTGTGAGAACCCACTCAGATGATGAGACAGCTAGCAAATCTGGGCCAGCAGCAATCTCCAGCCAGAAGAGCCACTTCAATGTGAATTGGTAGCAACACCCCCTTCCTCATATCTACTTCAGCCAAAAAACCTTTGTTTGTCCATCATTTCAGGTCTCTGCTGGCCTTAAGGGCCATCAATCTATGAATTACTCTGAATTCACTAAGAGCTCTGCATAGCATCTTGTGTACCCCGGACAGATAGCTACAAGCTACCTCTGTGCATACCCTTCCAAAACCAATGGCTCCAGCTATAAGCCCCGTTTCTGGAACCCTACATGAAGGGCAATGGCAGCCTTGTGCTCTTGAAGTAGCTTCTTTTAGTACAAATCTTGCTCTGGTTGTGTCATCATCCTCTTGTGCTACTTTGATAAGTTTAAGATTTTTAAAAAAACACTTTAATAGATCCCTAGAGTGACCAAATCTTACTCAGAGCTTGAACTGGCATGCTAATCAAAGTACCGCAAGGTAAAAGCTGTGTCGGCTCAGACTCTGCACCCATTAAGCTGTTTTTTTTTCAGCCGGTGCAATTTCAGATTTGAGCAATGTCACTCTATCATCACAACATATTACTATGGAGCAGCAAATGAGACCTCCAACATGAAGAGCTGAGACTTAACTGAGCCAGCCCGGGGAACTCTTCTGGGTTAGACTGAATTTTCAGTACAGAAGTCTAAGCATATTCACTCATGACAGCACAATACATAGATTTAGTAAATGATAAGTCTTGGTAAATGCACTGACTAATTAGCTCACTGAAAATCCACATTACCTGGAAGCTGACTTTGGCCAGAACCCAAATTGAAATTTGATATACTGTGACATATTTTATCACCTCTATGTTCATCACATTGTTTGTGGTCTTTTGGTCCAAAAAAATGCTCCAGTCATCTGCTAACAAGGCTTACCTGCAAGTTTCGTGTTGTCTTTTCCAGAGGCAGTGTCTTCTACAAGGCTCTTTAAGGCAGAAATTTTCTTCTGAGAATTTATCAAGTAGAAGACTCAAGAGCATTCTTGATCCATTTGTTATAATTGTTGTCATTGTCACCCACTTACTACAACTAAAAATATTTCAGTTGCTACAAGTCGTAGCTAAATTGGCCTGATGGAAATATCCTTCTTCCCACCTCGAGAAACACATAAACAGAGAAGTATCCCCAGAGAAGTTTAAAATGTAACATTTTGATCATCCACATATAAACAAAAGATTAGTTTAACACTTTCCTGGGTAAATTATTCTAACCCCTAAGCTAAGCTTGAAAAGGATACATGAACAAACATGGTTCACATGTGGAATAATCTTTATCATCATTTTGTATTGGGATGCAGAAGCTCAAGAAGAAGTAGTGAAAGGCAATACCTACATTTTGACTGCACATAGCCTATATTGAAGCTTGCACAGATGTATTAATTCAATAATTTAATTTATCTTCAGTATAAAAACCCCTTAATTGGTAACAAAATATCCAGTTAGGCATTCAAATTAGTTCACGTCTTGTTCAACTGACATATAGTTGAACTGCAAAACACAAAATCTGAAGTTAAGGAAAGTCCCCAGCTGTGATGCTATTGGGAATTTCGGAAATCCAGACAAGCTAGACATTAAAGAGATGTCAATAGATAATGTTTAAAAAGGGCAGTCTAAGCTTTAAAATGTTGTGAACTGAAGAAATTGCAGGAAAAGCTGCTTCTGCTTCCAGAAAACAAGGACACTTAAGGATAATGTAGTCCAAGGGCTGGACTGGGAAACCTGGAAGGAGTATGAGTTAACGAAATGGATAAAACACATAAGGGAAGCCTTTATATGAAAGGTGGGACTTCAGAAAGTTCCAACTTGTACTGTTCCTCCAAGGCAAATCAGTCCTTTGTTTCTCTCAGCCATTGCAAGGGAGTTTTTAGCAGCATTGTCTTCATGTTCATAAACGTAATGAGAACTGTTCCATCAGATTTTGTAGGTTTTATTATTTTTGTGGGTAAAATCAGTTTGGTGAGAAACAATTTGTATTAGAACATGGAGACTTGCACAACAAGGTTATTAGCTGTACTTGCTTGTATTAGTTGTGCTTGCTGATCTGCACAGAGGTAGACTTGTCATGCTTCCAATGAGCAGAATTTTAAAGTTTGTGTTTGGTTCTATATTGAATGATCAAGAGAAGAGGCTTGCAACCTCACTGTTGGAGTTGTTCAGGTTGAAAGTTGGGAAGCACCTTGTGGCTTGCACAGCTGTGCTGTGCCATCTGCTGTGGACCTGGGAGAAGATTTCAGCCTCCAGGCTTTCTGGCCCTTTTATAAGTAGCTTTATGTTCACTTCAATGTTAAAGATATACATTAAGTGGGAAAATAAAGGAGAGCATTCAGAAAAGTTAACTCAGCTTTAAAAGGTTCCAGTGTTTTTCACAGGTAATATTCGGAGGGCTGGTCTGTATAAACGAGTATACATTTTGTGCCAGAACAACACTGCTGTGTTTTATCAATGTAACATAACAATAGTAAGTAATATAATATCTAGATTACACACAGTTTTGTGCATTAGGATGCTGTCAAAGATAACTTCTTCCCATTCTCACATAACTGCACCCTAGAAGCATTTTTACCCTAGTATAACTCTATCCATGCAGTAAAAGGAATGCAGCTTCTGCATGATAACTAATTCTTACATATACAAGTTTAAGGTAAGGATGACCAACTGATGTCCCAAAGCTATGCTAGTTGCACAGTGTGTTGTTTATCTAGTGCCAAAGAATTCTAGGTGGTCAATGAGTCAATCCACCAAGTATATTGTTGGTTGTGTGTAAAGGAGTGTAGATCCAGATTGCATCTTCCTAAGGTTTACCAATTCATTATAGCTCTATTCATGTCCATCTAGGAATAAAAGTGACCCCTAGCATGGAAAAGTTGGTCGCCCCTTCAGAGCACTGACCCAAAATATCTCTTCTGTCCAGGGAGGTGCAAGAATATGGGTCCTTGAGTAGAGGTGAGCATTTCCAAACCAGGATGGTTCTATAATAATTAATTAGGGTATACATGCACCTTTCTTCCATGTTTTCTTATGGGCTGGTTTTGTGTCACAAAGTCAATATCCAGCTTTATCTAAATAAATGCGTATTACATTATGGCCCACTCCCAGAATGCATCAAATCATATATGGGTCTCTGCTGCCTCTTTTTCTGATGATGGCTGACTGAGTGATTGAACCCCAACTCAATGTTTACTGGCTACTATTGATATTTAGCTTAGATATAGATATTCAGCTCGAAGAACGGGCTGGATTTTTAACCAGCCAAGAGGTTGACCTGCCTTCCCAAAGACTGGGGTTGACAGTGCCCTTTCTCAAGCTCCAATTACAACAGTGCTGGCAAAGCTGCTGTTGCATTTGGCACTTTTTGGTTTCTGATCTGCTCTGCAGTGCTGCACACTGAAATGAAAAACGTCTGGTCGACTCACACGCTCTATTTAGACTGGTTACACAAATGCATGATATTATGCAACCCAGACCTGTGATCCTATTTCTCCTTATTCTGAAGCATTTCATATTTTGCTTTTAATCACACTGGACAGATGGCTGGATGGCTTCCAGGTGCTGTTTCTCAGATGGTGAGCCTTGCTGCTTGACCCATCGGCAAAGGTCAGCCTGCCACCACCTCACTGTTTTGCAAGAACGCCTTGTGCCTTTTTTTGCTTCCCTGCTCGTGAAGCCAAGCAGCACTAGCTCAAGCCAAGAGACCAGCTGTGGAAGCTGGTGAAGTTCTTCCTGAAGCATAACGAGCTGGTTCAGGCAGTGTTTTTGGCTTGCTTAGTCCTTGGGCTTTTCCCATCTGACAATGCAGGCTTTCCAGCAGGCAAGGCAGGGCTGATAACGCTCATCCCCCAGCCCCAGGCAAGTCTGCATGTCCCCTGGCACTTGCAGGAGATGATCCACCTGTGAGAAGCAGTGCATTGCATGGCAGCAGCAGGAGTTCAGTGCATGATTTCTCATGGCGTTGCTCCTGTTGTCCTCTTTGTTGCTTTTTTGGTAAATCGCTCAAATGCACCTTTCACTTGGCCATCTTTGCAGCTCCAAAGTGAGCAGATTTTCTGAGCAAAGTGATTGTGAAAAGCTAAACAATGGAAAATGGCAGCACTGGCCACTGGCTTTCCACCAAGCTCGCGGCAGTTGAAAATCAAGTTTAGTAGCTCAAGCTCTGTAAGTTCAGCTTTTAATTAAAATACATAATTTAATGTTAGAGACCTCGTTCTCTGAGAACGGTACCATTATAAATGCCCGCATCCAATTTGGATTGCTGAAAATTGGCATATTGCCTCTATTACATTAGAGATAGCAAACCCAAACTGACTTATCATTGTGAGTGCTTGCCAAGCAGACAGAGGCACTGTCTTCATCCCTGATAAAAAAAAAAAAAAAACAAAAAAACAAACAAACAAAAAAAAAACCAAAACCAAAACAAAAACCAAAACAAAAACCAAACCAAACCAAACCAAAAAAACCCAAAAAACCCAAAAAACCCAAAAAAACTAATGCTTATTGAAATTGACTTATTTTATATGTAACATGATGCAATCATAGCGTGACAGCAGGAAGACCTGTTGAACATGAGCCTCCACACTGTCACATCAAATCACACAAGGCAGTCTGCAAAGAGCTGGGTGGGGGCAGTGCTCCATGGGCTGTTCTAAACTCCATCTCTGGAGGCTCCGTCAAATTATTGTCACTGTCTACAGATTAGATAGTATCTGATTAGAATTCCTTCTTCTTCATATATGTATGCATTTCTGTGTTCATGCACATGTAGACAGCAATTAATATATAGAACAGAGGTTAACAAAAAAAAAAATAGTGCCTGTTAACTCAGGAGCTCATGCTGGTTTTTACCACTGTCCAGCTCATGCCTTCTTTGTAAGGATTTCCTCTTTATCCTGTGGTAGGCTTTGCTATAAACCTGGCCTTCACTAACTGAGATGAAGGAATGGCTTCTTTAATTTGCTTGGAAGGGGTCCAGTCTTTGGAGTCTGGATAGCTCTGGTTCATATCTTTGTAATTTTCATGTCTTCACATGAATTTTTAAGTGGGAAATACCCTGGTGAGCCCCTGGATCATTCTCCCTTGGCTGGCAGCTTCCCTGCACCACCGAGGCAGCCAAGGAAACCTCATGCTCCAAGCCACGAGGGCCTCCTCTTCCATTTGGGAAAGGAACTTGGGTTTTAGCTCAGAGGTCCATGCGCTTAACATGCATGCACATGCACAGACACACCCTGCTTGATTCACTATTTCTCATGTCCGCCTTTCACCTATTAGTGTCCTTTGAAGGATCAGGTTACCTTGCCAGTGGAAATATATGAGCTCGCTGTGTGATATAGCGTAACTGCAACAGCAGATCATATAATTTTCCCCCGAAGGCCTGTTGCAGACTATGTCGAGTCATTTGTATTTATGACAGCTTGGGGGTGATTTAGTGCGACCTCACTTTGATAAAAGCCATTTAGAGCTCATAAATATGGGTGACACACTGCCTTCTCGGCTACGATTTTAAACGGAGAGCTACATTTGCATTCCCATTGAACTTTATTGTTTGGGATTTAAGAAAGGAAAGGAGTGAAAGAAAACAGGAAACGGAAGGAGTGTGGAAGATTCAAAATGTCTCATGGGAAACAAAGATGCTGCTGCGCTTAGAGAATCTCTAGCTTGAAGCACTAGTGATGACCCCTCCTCTCTGCACCTCCTCCTGGGGTGGGCTGAGGTGAAACTCTGCTTACCCCGTGTGGGTCAGCAGGTGGAAGAACAATATCCTCCAGATGGAGAAAAACAAGAATTTAGCACTTATTTTCTACAATAATAATAAAGAAGTCTTCTATATGCCAGCAGGTTTTCTCTTAGCTTGGGTCTTACTGTTGTGTGCTGTATTTTTTTACTTAATTTCAAGGAAGCATTTCACAAGTGTATTTATATTCCATAACTAGATTTATAAGTAGGTAGACAATTTATGGCCAATAATAAAAGATAAGCCCAGCATGAAGTTGTCAGGTTTTATGCACCAGACTTAAATTGATCATTGAAGTAAGCAAGTAAGAAGATTGTTCTTGGAAAATTACAATTTTTTCATAATTTGTAATGCCCAAAGGAACCGGAGCATCACAGCCCATTGAATTTCACGTGGGGATGAATATCTTAATTTTATAGATGAAGATTCAAAAGATGAAGTGTTTCTTTTCTTTGTAGTCACTAGCAGAGGCAGGACCTGAACTTAGGTGCTTGTCTTAACCCTCAGGTCACTAATCAATCCACCCCCTGCGTCCTTGACTCTCCGTGTTCTCTGATTTTCCTTTCTCTTATGCAGCCAGTGTGTGTCAACAAGAATGACTGAAAACTGGTGGATGGGAAATTTATCTAACATGTTCATCTTGAATGGCATAATTATTTATTGCAGGGAGGTGAGGACTAGGATACTTTGTTTTGTGTGTAAAGCAATCCTGCTCATAGGCTTGATGTTTAGCATTGTGAAGTACCAACTCAAACTAACTGAACAGCAATTTTCTAACATGTGCCTATAGCACTAATATAGATATTTTTCAAAGTTTGACATGTGTAAAAGCTTTAGATCATGATTGAAAAGCTAGAACAATGTCACTCGTGAACGTTACCTCCGAAATCTGTTCAGCAAACACATTTTAGCATATATGTATATTTGAAATACAGCAAAAAGATTTAAGCTAATCAGTTTTTAAGCCCCTTTTTTAGCTTTTTTGAATGTTCTTTGTAAATTATAGTGATTATATTGAACATTACTATTAAATTTTGAGGCCTAACAGGATAAAGCTCTCACAAACAAAAATAAATCTTGCCTGCCTTTTAAATCATTCCTACAGTGTGATATATTGTTAGATGACAGATACATGCAGATAGAACACTATGCCAAATTATTTAATTTTGTACTTAAACTAATAAATTAAACAGATTGCCATTATTATTGTCCTCTGGGTTGGATAGTGTTTATATTCTGCACTGTTCGTTAAGTTTGATATTTGCAGCGGCAACCCAATGCTTTCTTTAAACCACCTTATTAATAAAAATTCTTCGCGTCACAACCTGGTTAGGTTTCATGTATACTTCAAGAGTTTTCAGAATAGCATTGTGCATGGTGGTGGACCAGCACTACCAGGCATGTATTCAGCGGTGATGTTGAACACAGAGAAAGGCTTTGAAGGTTCACCGCAGGTCTTTCACAACAACCTCAGCTGGTTCATGCACACTGTGTGTCATCATCAAATGCCTGTCCCCTTCTGCATTTACATCAGGGCTCCCACTGAATACCTAGGCAACTGAATCCAGAGGAATTGAAAGGCAGCATGCTTTTCATTAAACAAATGAAAAGAAAATCACAGTCCCTGCCCCGAAGATTGTACACTGTAATCAATGGCAGCATTAATGAGAGACTTCACTGCACTCAGAGGAACAGTAAAACATTTGTGATGGGGCCCCAAAGATGAGACAACCAGTAAACTACTTACTCTGCTTTGGCTTCATTAGCCATTAAAGCAGGATAATGGCACTTACCTTGCCCCACCAGAGATTAGTTAGTCATTGCTCGCATAAAGTTATGGAGAAATAAAAGAAAAAAAATAAAAGAAACATCCCTCCAATTTTTGCTGCAGAGGGTGGCAGCAGGTGGTCATGGGACTTGGATCATGCTGTGTGGCTCCAGTTGCTGTCCTGCTTCTGGAGTGAAGGGATGCTTGTGTGTGGGCTCTTGGCTTGTGGAAGAACAGCAATGCTGGGGGCGTGCAAGCTCTGGGCTGCTCCGACACACACTTTTCAGCACAAGAGGAAGGAAGGAAGGAATTCATTTACCAATCTGGCCTTTCGCATTTGGGGTTCAAGTCTGGTTTAGCTCTCCAACAATCATGTTTGGAGGTTGTTGACGGCTGCCCCACAGACATTTGGCTGCTAAGACAAAAGCCCTGCACAGCTGAAACCTTGCTTGGCAATCTGCACCACAGGACTTGTCCAAGGCTGACGAAACAGAGGCGTGGAGCAGAATTGACACCACTGCATGGGGTGGTTTGTACAACACCTGTCCGCACCCTGCCTGCTGCAAGCCAGTGCCATTTATCTTTATAAGCATTTTTATTAGAAGTAGGTCCTAGAGCAAACAGACTTTGCAATGCACCCTTTTTCAATAAATGGTCTGATTCGGCTTCTGCTGGCTCAAAAAGCCCATCAACAAGCCCTCTAAATATTTGATCCATTTTTCTACTTAGCTGTTCTCTAAAGGCTCAATTTCCTCTGCTGTTGCTGTCACGCTTTAGAGAGGGGGAAAATACACAGTCTAGTCCCCAAGTTATAATGCAATTATTTGGTGCAAGAGATTTTTTTTTTCACTTGAATAAATTAGTTGTTAATTAAAGCTTTTTGATGTAGTGCTAAAGGAGTTATATTTGATACCAACAGCTGTATGCTGTTTGATTTATAGTCCTTTGGGGTGTTGTTGGTTACAGTGATCCATTTCTCCCCCATCCCCCGCGAAACACACACACACACTTCAAAGATCATTAACTGGTGCTGTGTTTTCAATTAGAAGAATATTTTTGCTGGTTTTTTCACTTTTCTGTGCATTGCTTGGAGACAGAAGAGCAATGTTTCATCACCTTGGCCATTTCCTCCAGCATAAAGTTCTGTACCGGTGACAGCAAAGATATTTCTGACATTTCCAGGGTAAAGATTCTGCTTTGGACTGATGGGTCAATTCCCAATGCAGTTCCCTAGCCTAGCACATTGCATCTGTAAATAGTACACACTGCCAGAGGATTTCCTCTGATTTCTACTTCAAGAATGTGTAATAGCTACTGTGAGAACTGAGACAAACTTCCAGGTAATGTATAAGGTGTTTGGAAGCTACATGTTGTGTTTGGGTTAAAGTATCACCATTGTCTTCAATCTGGGCAGAATTAGGGGTCTGGGCCAGTTGGAGGGCCTTGGGTTTGATTTATAGCTGGGAAATCAGAGAATACAATGGAAAATAGTGACAGAGGTAGGTGTATTGTGTACGATTCCTTTACTTTAATCCTTTTAAAAGAATAGATCAAATTCAATGTACATTTGGTGTTTTTACTTAATTGATTGATTTGCCTGTCTCTGATTTTTTCAGAAATTAACACTCATCTGCTTAGCTATGACTGTTTCTCACCAGGCCAGGGACCACATGCTGGGGGCACTTTCAGGAGGACATATCATCCCAAAGGGCTGTCCTATAATGCCTCTCTCCCCTTGCGCACCAGTAAGGAGGAGAGTGGCCTTGGAAGAATGCTGGTGGCTTTTGGCTATTTAACGTGGAAGTCACACACAGGTTAAGCAGCAGCTTTTCCATAAATGATGCTGTTTTCATTTGATTTCCAGCACAGTGTTCATTGCCTGAAATGGAAGAGGTTGAGCAGAAATTGTGTTTGTTCACACTGGTTTGCAGTTGGGCTTCCATGCCTGGGAAATGCAGTGGGACTTGCAGGCTTGTGGGATAACACATAGGGCACCTTTCAGAGATAATCCAAGCTCAGATGAGCAAAGTAATAGGATCAGCTTCCCGCACAGAGGAGAGGCAAAGCCTTGCTTCTCCAAGAATCCCTATCCCAGACAAGCCTGTCCTATTGCTGCCATTTAATTTGTTTTAATCTGATGGGGGGAGGGGTTGGGGGTGGAAATGGGTCTTAATTAATTGCCTTCTACTCCAGGCTCAAGAGGAAAACCCGCTTCAGAACAAATTAATGCAATCAAAATCTGCAGGTTGTGAGGCTGTTGGCAGAGTTCCCTGGTTGTGAGTAAATGAGTGCAGGTTTCCAGCTCTCAAGTATGGGAGAGCCATTTCCAAAAGATGGTAGCTGGAAGTGTGGGCTTTTGGTGAACATGAAGAGCTGGAAAGTAGGGTGGCTTCCTGCTGTTCACTACTTCCCCCCAGGGAGAACAACTGCCACTATGGCTTTCAATTCTTTCCATATCTGTTGAGTCTGAGTCAGAGTTTAAGGAACTGGATGATGGTGGAGGTCAGCCCTGTTGGAGATGAGTGGCTAGAGAGGAGTAAAGATCCCCATGTTCTTCTCTGCTCTTACTGTGACTGTAGAAACATAGAATAATTTTTTCTTGGAAAAGATCTTTTAGATCATTGAGTTCAACCATTAACCTAAATCCTGTCCCTGAGAACCTGATCTCAGCATCTGTTCAACCCCTCCAGGGATGGTGACTCCACCACTGCCCTGGGCAGCCTGTTCCAATGCCTGAAAGCCCTTTGCCAAAGAAATTGTTCCCCAGATCCAACCTCAACCTCCCTTGGAGCAACTTGACACTGTTTCCTCTTGTCCTGGTGCTTGTTCCTTGGGAGCAGAGCCCGACGCCCCCTGGCTCCAAGCTCCTTTCAGGCAGTTCAGAGATCAGAAGGTCTCCCCTCAGCTCCTGTTCTCCAACTGAACCCCTCAGGTCCCTCAGCCACTCCCATCACACTTGTGCTCCAGCCCCTTCCCCAGCCCCGTTCCCTTCTCTGAACTTGCTCCAGCACCTCAAGGGCTTTCTTGTTATGACCGTGTTTCATCCTTTCCCTGATATCTCTCTACCTATTTATTTACGTAACGATCTTTTTTTGTTGTTTGTTTTTTTGGTTTTTTTTTTGTTTGTTTGTTTGTTTTTTGGGGTTTTTTTTGGTCTTTCCTGCTACCTCTGCAGCAGTGTGGAGATATCAATGCCTGTCTCCTTAACCAGACTTCTGGAGTCCCATGTTTGTTACGTTGTTGGTAATACTTTTCTGATGTGCTCACGCAATGCTCTGTATAGTTACACATTTTGGAATTGGCAGGAGGTGTTTTAGGCCACTGAGATGGACTGGAGATTTGAGGAATGCCCCTACATCTCAGTGTGATGGTAAATACCTTCCAGTTTTAGTATGACATTGCTTGTTCCAATGACCTATTCTGGCAAGGTCCTATTTATCTAAGGATCAGATTAATATTTCAGTTCTTGGGACTGTAAAAAAAACATTTTTTTTTTTTTTAAAATCAATAAGAGACTTTCTATTTATTCTATAATGTGTTGTTCTGCTAGGACTTACAGAAATACAGTATTTTTAGCTTAATAAATGGATTTGATAGCAGAGCACAAAAAGAGAAAGAATGTTCATGAAGAGTTTGATTTATGTACCTTTTGCAGTTATTTTTCAGCTTCTGTCCATTTTCTGCTTTGGCTATTTGGATTTAGTTTAAGAGAGTAAAAAAGGTGGTTATCAAATAAGGAAGTTAAAATTTTGTGTATATATGTGGAAAAAAAATATTCTGAGTTGTGTTCATGTTGTCTGTTTGCTGGAAACCAGGGTGGATATTTTATGATTGTCTCAGTTTGCCTCATTTCTGCATCACTAAGTGAGGACTTTGAACCAAGAATATCTAGCTTTAAGTTAATGAAAAGCAGTATATGTTCTAGAACTGGTAACACATCTCTGTCAAGCATTCAGAAAATCTATACTGAGTTTCTCTCTTCATGTCACACTCTTGTGATTCTTCATACAAGTTCCCAGCAAAGTGCTGTATTCTTCTAAGCTAGCAGAAGGGGTGATGATGTTCTACTGTTGATCCTATGCAGCCATCCTAAAATATTTATCTCTGGATTATTTAGGCATTTGGAGAGAAATGAGAGAATAAAGAACCATCTAGTAGTGGTGCATGTTTCTGCAGGTATGTGGAGCTATCAAAAGTTACAGGCAAAAAAGTGAAAAACAGAGTGAGCAAAGTTAACGGGAAGGAGGAGTAAAAAAGTTAGACAATGAACTCATTGTCACAAAGAAAATGGAAGAGAGAGCCACTAAACAGGCTGGTGAAAAAGTGTTGGTGTGGTAGGTAAGGTGACAGGGAAGGTCAAGGAGAGAGCCAGGCAGGAGCGAACAGAGATGAGGAGGATTGGGCCAAACTGTGCACAGACCTGCTTGCACAAAGCCATTGGATGGACTTACGGGAGAGGAAACATTTAGGTTCTGTGCAATTTCTCCCTTTCCTGAATAAATAGCAGGAGCCATTAGTAGGGTGTGTGTGACAGGGCAGTGGCGGTGACTCCTGTATTTGGGTTATTTAACACGCTCCACTGTAACATGATTTCACAGAGTTTTGAAGACCACCTTGTTTTCTTGTCTACAAAGACCAGCATTTTTTACGTTCCTAAGGTTTTCCATTACGAATGTTTTCATGTCCTCTTTATTTTTGTACTTGTTTTTGTTTGTTAGTTAGTTTGTTTTGTTTTGTTTTGTTTTGTTTCATTTTGTTTTGTTTTCCCCCTTAGTTTTTTTATTTTTAAAAAAACTTTAATATCTCTATTGTTTGAAAAAGAACCTTAGAATTTTGGCAGGGACAAAAGCTTTGTGGCTGAAGGCATGCCTTTCCCTTCTCCCATGAAACTCCTCTCCATGCTGGCTGAGTTATGAGCTGTGTGAGATCGCCGTTCCCCGTTTCTCATTTTTGTTTCTCAGGAAAATGTTGGCAGCAGGTCAGAATAATAACACAACATGAATCTTACGAAGAGCTGGGCCCACAGTGCTGCCTACACAAAAACAGCAAAGAGAGAAATTCTCTAGGGTTTGTGGGGCAGGTGGAGATGGTGTCTCACCCCTTGCAATCTCTCACTGGCGGTGGTTGTAGCAAATCTTGCCAGCCAAAGCAGTGCATATCTGCAATGATTCTCAATCAAGGAAAGGATGGGTCCATTTTTGGACCCAACATAATTTCTGTTCTCTGCATTCAGGCTGCTGAATCAATTAGCTAAAAAATAAGGAAGTGCCGGGTCCATCCCTGTGGGTCCAGCCATGATGTGGGCTGGAGCACATGTGTTAATGCCATGGTGATATGCCTTTCCTATCACATGTAAGAGAGTGCCTTGGTCATGCTGCTGGAGAGACACCCACTCAAACAGAAATAAGTTTGAACAAATAGCTGCAAAGTTGGGAAATTCCTATTTTTTTTTGATGCTTGGAATCTAAACATCTTATTGTAGTGACCAATGTAATGAATGCACCAAAATGTATGTATATCTATACATATGTCTACACATGTTGGATGGTATACATCTGGATGGCTATGTAAGCATCACCATATGGGATGTATACACATTTAGACTTATATAAATAGAAATTACTTTTCACAGTAGTCCAACGCAGAGCTGCAGCAGAATCCCAGCATTTTTTGAGAGGTGAATCTAATAAAAATGCGTATTTGCTGACAAACACATGAGAAAACTCCATGTTTACATACACTCACGTGGCGCTGAGCACGTCAGTGACGCTCATCAAGCAAAGGCAACTGTGCGCATCCACATTTGCTCTGATGCAACCACTTTATTTCCTTTCGAATAACAAGGAGTCTCCCCACCCTCTCCCCAGAGCTATGGACTCCGTTTCTGACAATGCACGACCGCGTTACTCGTTGAAGTGCCTGTCATTAAGCAATGCGCTGATTATTCTGGCAGCTCCGCTACTCAAGTCCCCATGGACGGAGTCAGACATGGAGAGAATTGAATTTTGCCAAGGACGGGGCTAAAGGTCGTTCCATGCAGTGGACAGCTGCGTCTAGTCAAATCGAAACTATTGCTCCAAGTGTTACCAACAGAATAGCTGATAGCTCTGTTGTCATTTCATTTACACTTGCATCCTGTTACAAATTAAACTGAAATTGTGGTGCGCCGAAGGAGCGGAAAGTCAGTTTTCTGCCAAGTGACAATTTCTTATATCACCAATTTCCAAGTGCAGCCATTATAGATCGTTGCTAGGGGTTTTCATGATTTAGGATCCTGGTTTTCTGCCATGGGCAAAATTCCCATTAGCACCTGCCATCATCTTCTAATCCCATAGGTTGAATAGGAAATGCAAAACTGATAACTGGCCTCTTTTCTCAGCTCTAATCATACACAATAATGTAAAATACAGAATTGTTCCTTGACTTCTCCCACTTTCCAAGTGTGGGAGGTTTTTTTGTTTATTTTTGATTTGTTTTGTTTTGTTTTTTCCCAATCTGGACATTTGAATTCAGACAGGAAGAAAACGATGAAATATCTTGATTTTGCTCCAGACTCTTCTGCATGGAGGTAGGGTGTCGTGACAAGAACAGCTTAGCAGCAGTGCTTATGTGCCAGTGTTTATCTCAGCCCAGCACAGCATATTGCCCTGCACCCACTCTTAAGTCATCAGAAGGCCCAAAAATGCCTTCTGGGCAGAAACATAGCCTCTCTCAGGATGCTCAATGGGTCCTAGCAAGTAAGCTGAAAGCCTGGGACTTGACCACATTTGGAATAAACTTGCCCAAAAACATCAATGCTAATTAGCTCATGTTATGAATGGATTAAGTGAGACACCAGCTGCAACAAGGCATTTTGATTTGGGTTGCGGCTCAGTAATTAGATGCACAGAAGCTAGCTGGGGAGCTGTCAGTCAGCAAGCATCAGTTTCCTTTCCGATGTTAGGAAGAAGAGCTTTTCTGTGTCCCATCATCTTTTTTGCTGTGAACCTTTGGGTGATGTACCAGTGATCAAACACAACATTGAATGTGAACCAAAATCCTCCCCTGGGCCACAGCAATAGGACTCGGTGGCTTCAGAACTTTGCTCCTTGAGCTGCTGAGCAGTGCTCTTTTATTTATAGTGCAAAATGTTACTCATATGGTGGATGTTAATGTTAACGCCATCCTTTCCTTTGATCTGTGTAAACCTTCCTGTTTTCTTATCTACCATTGTTTGGAATGGAATATGGGGGAAAATGTGTCTACTGTTGTCATTAAATTACCTGGAAAAACACTGATGATAGAAAAGTATACAAATTTGAAACTGCATATGAGTGAATGTGTGCGACTCTGCTGGTGTGGGCATCTGTGGTGTTCTCACCTTCTGCTAGCCTTGTTGTCCTAGGTTTCCTTTCTAGCCAGTAGAGAGAAATAGTTAACTCGAGTGAGATAACAAGATCTTCCTGTTTCAGACATCATCTGTGTTAGAAGGAGAGAAATCATTATAGGGATACACTGGTGATTGGTTGGGATGAAGTTGTCTGGTTTCTTTAGACCTATATTTTTAAGAGATGGGTCAGGAGGTAAATCCTGCTTTTCCTAACAGATCTGAAGCTTACATGAGAATAAAATAACAAGACAGAAACTTTCTTCAATATGAAAAAAAGGCAGAAAGTAAAAAAGCAGCTTGACTGCTCCTAACGTAGAGCCTTTATCAGCTCCATAAATAAAGGGCATATGCGTGTCATGGCTGACTGCATTTTAGATTGCAATACCAATGTTTTAAAAGTCTGCTGACGGAGCATCTGCTTATTTCATTACTCCTCCAATGTCTTTGCAGGTAAGTCATGCATTATACAGTACCGTCTCTAGTAATGCATGACCAGAGGGGACAGTCTGTAAAAATTCTGGATGGTCCACTGCTTTCCGTTACCTTCCAGGAGAAACATAAGGAATGATGTATTCAGTTAATAGGCAGAATTTGTGAAGTAAAAACCCATTTGCAGTGAACTAGAGTTCGCTTTTTTTTTTAAAGAAAGAACAACTCTATCTTATTACTGTGTGAGCTGACTGCATTCACAGCAGAGCAAAGATCATTCCAGTAAACTCAGTATTATTCAGGTGTAAAAGTAAGTATCATGCTTTACTGGAAAACAGGTATGGTGGTGAGTTACAAGAGCTTATGGTGAATCTTGACATTGCAAAAGCATTTTGAGGAGCCTAGGTACAGACTCATCCTGGCCCTGGCCACAGACTAATCTGTCCTGTGATGTCAGTAGTGTGGAAGAGAAAGTTCACAGTAGTCCTACTGAATTAAAGTTTCCCTTTAGGAGAATAACCTGGTCCAGAATTTATAAAATATAGCTTGTGGAAGAAGGAGAGCAAACTATCTCCCTTCATGGGTTTTTCAAAGGAGAGATACATGTTAACCTTGTGCTGTGTCCCACTGCCATGCATCACATGGGCAACAAAGAAAATTAAGGGAGTGGAGTATCTCCCTTATGAGGAAAGGCTGAGGGATCTGGGGCTCTTCAGCTTGGAGGAGACTGAAGGGTGACCTTATTAATGTTTACAAATATGTAAAGGGCGAGAGTCAGGAGGATGGAGCCAGGCTCTTCTCGGTGACAACCAACAGTAGGACAAGGGATAATGGATTCAAGCTGGAAAACAAGAGGTTTCACTTAAATATGAGAAGAAACTTCTTCTCAGTGAGGATGCCAGAGCCTGGCCCAGGCTGCCCAGTGGGTTTGTAGAGTCTCCTACTTTGCAGACATTCAAACCCACCTGGACACCTTCCTGTGTAACCTCATCTGGGTGTTCCTGCTCCAGTGGGGGGATTGCACTGGATGAGCTTTTGAGGTCCCTTCCAACTCCTGACATTCTGGGATTCTGTGATTCTGTGATCACAAATGCTTCCTTTGGTTGTTCTTATCTAAAAATGCTGGAGTTCAGTGCCTAGTGTTTGAGTTTCTCAGGCAAAAACTGCTCATCTGCATGGTACTGACTTGGCTGAGCAACCATGATTCACCATCCTCATTCGCCCAGACATGTAGGCCTGAGGATGTCCACTGGATTTTCCTGCAATTCTCCCTTCCCTGGCCATGTGCTTTTGAGCCAATGTCCTGTAGCAACATGAGCTTGTTGTGTTTCTTTGGGTACCTACTGATCCTGTTTGCAGAAGAAGACTCAATTCAGAAGCTGTTTTGCTGTTGAAGAAAGAGGCCTGAAGAGAGCATCCACAGTACTGTGTAACACTGTGGTGATTCAGTATTGGGCAGTAAGACATATTGACCAATTTACATATATATTAATATCTGTTGTAGGTCTTTCTTTGGTCAGAGACAGTAAAAAGCTGTTAGCCATCCAGCTGCTTATGTGAAATGAGTTTCTGGGCCTCTGTCCAGTTGCTCATAACCTCATCCATTTGAAATGCACACAAAAAAATGTTAAAAAACGGCTTCTGGATCCAGCAGATGTAACAGGGATGAACTTGATAAAAAGAACCATAGAAGTAGCTTTCAATAAGGGAGCACTTGAGGAGGTAGGCAACAAAAGAGTTTAAGCTTTATAGGCATTTCTAATTAGCATCCGTAGCTGAGGAAATACCATAAGACATTTTCCACAAGTATTCATTAGCTGTTGGGGTTTTATTAGCTTGGTTAGACTTTATACACTTTCTCCCACCATCCCCTCATGTTTGCTCTTGACAAATATTCCAGTAAACACATTTGTGAGCAGGAGTGTTTGTGGAAGTTGCGAATACTGGAGAATATTTCTGAATAGCGCCTTTAATATTCTCACTGGAAACCTGCTTCTAGGGATTGTAATATCCCTCTGTTCAGAAGACAAACATTGCCGTGTTGTACAGACATTTAACAGCTCATGAATTGGGAAGAGATCAAGAAGACTTGTTAGAAAAGAATTTCAAATACGTATTTTAGGCAAACAGCAATCTGCTAATAGTTCACAAATCAACACGCTGAATATGTCAAATGCCTGTTTCTTCTGTAGTGCCCCATTTCTGGAATTCAAGGTCGCCACCAGACTTCAAAAGCAAACCCAAATATTTTGTTTGCCATTATCCTAAATTTTGATCTGTAGAAGAAAAGAGGTTTTTTTTAGAAAAAATATATATTAAAAAATCTACTCTGTTTAGAATAGCTTCTATAACATAATTTCTTATTGATCGATCTCTAAATAAGAGAGTCTTGCTCTTGACTCCTGCTTAGATGAATGATTTCTAGGGCTTTTGTTTTTGTGACAGCGATGAATTGGTCAATGTTTGTGTTAAGCTTTCCTAAGTGCACTATTAAATGGGCAAAACTTCAACAATAAACAGGCTGACTGCCTCAGTGATGAATTGAATAGTGTGGGAGGTGTGTATTTTTAGACAGAAGAATCATAATGGAAATTGTCCAATTGTCATGCATTTGGAGAATGACTACAAGGAAAAATGCTTTGAATAGGTACTGCTCTTAAATTAATGAAACCGTGCTTTGGAAAAAAAGATACTCATCAATGCCTATCTTGTCCTAAGGTTTGTGTAAAATCTAAGCATTCCTCATAGTGTTGGAAGCAAACCTTTTGGCTTTCTTTAAAAATCCTTTCAGTTCCTCTTATCATCATGACTTGCAATCAGACTTGGATATTGTAACTTTCCTTTGTGTGAGAAAAAGTTGTGGACAATTAAAGATGCAAAGAAAAAGAAGTGAATCCTCCTGGACCTTTGTATTGTTTTATCCAGCGTTGGTGTTATTATTAAAAAACGAGTAAGGACATCTGAATATCCATTTTTCTCTCCTGTTTTCAATGTCAGAAGATCGTATTTGGGAGTGATTGTTTCAGATGAGGACGGATGGCATACTTATGGTGTTTCTTTCCGAGAGTAATTGGGACTGAAGTTTTCTATATGGGTAGAACTTCAACCCTCTGTTTTCAGCCTGTCAGGCATCTGGGCAACTGGCAGTCCACAGAGATAATTGTAAGGTTCACAAGTTGCCACGCACATCACCACATCCATATAAAACCTTGCATTATAGATGTGAAGGTGAGGTTCAGGGTCTGGAGTGGCTTCCCAGCTCTGCTGCTGGCTCGCACCTCTTCTCTGAGCTGTGCAAATGAGATAGTGGTATCTGTCTCACAGGGGGTGTTAAGAAGCTTAATTCATTAGTGTTTGCAAAGTGTTTCTAGATCCTCAGATGGAAGGCTCTATAAACAGACAAAGTATTGCTAATTGCCAGCTTACACTGAATTGTAAAGTGAAAATAAGGATGGCTGGAGGAAAGAGGAGGTGAATTTTCTTAGGAGCTGCATTAGCCTAGTGGCTTCAACTTGAACAATATAAAGTTTGATTTCAAATTAAATTCGTCTTAAAAATCTCCATTCATTTCTATCAGTGAAATATTTGACCTCCAGTTTACTTAGGGGGAAATCAAGGAACATCTGAGTCTGCAACTGGGGCCTCCTATATGAAAGAATAAATCAAAGACTCAATTTGGGTAATTGTTCCTGAATGTATACCATGAGGTTATATTGCTTTAAATTGAATGAATCCTGATTTACAGAATATTACTTCAGTGATACTGTTAAATTTACACCAAAGTATATTAGAAAAACAATCTTGCACATTTTTACAGCCAAGGAGCACACCATGGTACTAGTGTTTAGAGCATTTCAAAGCATATGGGTGGGGTTTTTTGTTTGTATTGTTTAGTTTCATGGGTTTTGTCCTCTTCATTCAGCACTGGCAGGAAAATAATAGACTGGTTTATTCAGTCCTTTCCACTTTCTGAATTCCCTGCAATACCACAGCAATGTCATACTTGGGTTCCTAGTTAACTTTTTGTTGACATTTGGGAAGGTAGCAGGAATTGGGATAAGCTGGGTAACTTGTGTTAGTTGTACTTATAAGCTGTGTTATTTAGATGCATTTTTCTGCAAAGCCTCATTCTTTAGGATCAAGCTCTCTAATAATTTTCTTCAGAAATTAACCATAGAAATGGAAATAAACTTGCTTAGTGCCCTTTTCAGCCTATAGAATACACCATATTTTACTTTCGTTCCTCAAACTACACTGCTAAAAAAGTCATGGATAACTATTTCCCACTTGGCTTCCAAAGGGTGAAATCCTCATCTGGTATAAATTGACGTAGCTCTATTCAAATCAGAGAGACTACATTAATCTCCTCCAGCTGAGTCTCCAGCACCAGCAAGGAGAGTGAGTTTTGCACAGAATGGGTTTTCAGGCTGGGTGGATGGTTTTGCTGTGTAACTTAGTTCTGTGTCTAAGCTCAGGGCTGTGGGAAACTGTCTATTTGACATCTGCAGCATACACAGCAAATGCTTTGGCAGTTTGAGATAATGCCTTTTGAATTCACAGGTTGTTTACTTTCGGCTTGAATGTGGATTTGCTTTCAACCTCAATGGGAAATCTAACATAAGAAGTAATAGAACCAGCCATCTGTCCAAAAGGGTATGAGAATTCCTGGTTTTGAAGTAATAATGGAGATCAGGGACAAGTTCACCCCCTGTGTAATCTCTGACAAATTATCAAAGTGCTCCTTGGATTTCAGATCCAGGACCCAGTCCCCCTGGTTCAGTGTAAGCAAGTGTAGACTTGGGAGATGAGACCTGTAAAATGAACACGGTCAACATCCTTTTCCAATGGTCTCTTCTCCAAACAAGCATTTTTCCAACCTTTTCTTCCTCTGTTCTGATTTACAACCCATTTGGCGTGTAAACTGTGCACCTGTGAAGCAGTCTGCTCCATCATTGCTGAAGGCTGTGATCTCCAGGGAGCAGTAAACAGCACAAATAAATGGGAACCTCCATCTCTTGCCAGCATTTCCTGCAAGTAAATATCAATCCATGTGTTGGTCATAGGCAGAGAGTGGTGTAATAGCTAGATAGATGGGGTCACTTTTTCAAACAAGCTCAGGGCCAGATTTTTCAACTGTTCACCACCCTTGGAAGGGTCTAGATATTTTACTTTTTTTCCAGCCAAGAGTAAAACCCATCACTTCCTCCCACCACCTAAACTAAGAAGCTGTACAAAAGCCAAGTTTTGACTAAAGTGATCAACTTCCTGCAGCATTTATCAGGACAGAATTAATGGATTTTCAAAGAGCATGACCTGTGTCAGGTAATGGAGCTTCTCCCAACTCATGCATGTGGACATGAGTAGGGACTTGGGCCTCCTGTACCTGTCTTGGTCACTCACAAGAAGTGCCATCAGCTTCAGTGGGAAAATACTTAGACTGTGCTGTCTAGAAGACTGTGCCCTTGTTTTGGAAGCCTGTGTGGTATAAACTCTTGGTTCGCACCTTTTCCACTGACCTCATCCATCATTTCTGTTGACTAGGGTTGAATTATCCTAACTTTACCAGCTGAAGACCTGAGTCTTGGTCTCCACACCACTTGGATGAGCTGAAAATCGTTGCTTGAGTAATTAATAAATCATAGGAAAAGCAGGAAAAAATACTACAGGAAATCATTTAAGAGGAACATTATCTGGTCTTTAACACCAAAACACTCATTCTTCAGTACATGTAAAGTGAATATATGTGCTTTTAACCTTCTTGAAATGAATAATCTAGGGACATGGGATATCTGGTAGCATCCTTACAAAGCATACTGGCCTGATTCCGGTCTCATTTACACACTGAGCAAAATTACTTGAGATGTCCTCATGTAAATCTCACCAGAGATCAAAACCAGCCCTGTGACAGCCCTGTTTGTCCAGGGAACTTAAGCAAAACACACCACTTTCATCCAAACAGCACCATACCTGGGATATTTTGCATCAATTACACTCTGATTTAAGAAAACTGAAGGGCACTATATTATATTCAAACTGTTTTCTTTCTTCCTTTCTTCCTCTGTCAAATTAGGGCTGCTGCCATTCTGATGAGTTTCCAGATTGGGTAGGGAAACAAGAGTCTTTTCAAAGTCCTTATTTTGTTTATTGATACAGTAGTATTCACTGACTAATAATCACCCAAGGCTACCAGGCGCTTTTGAACTGGAAATGCTGTGATCTTGCATGTTATCTAGAAGACTAGCCAGCTCACAGATAAGTAAGACCTTCAAAGGTCCCTTCCAACCCAAACTATTCTATCATTCTGTGATTTTACAAACTAGTTTGCTTAAAGCAGGAGAAATTGGGGCTAGTACTCCTCTCTTAGGGAAGGCAGCTTGTTTTTCTCCTAATTTTCAGGGAGCCTTCTTTTCTTTTAAAGTGTTCCATAGAATCACAACACCACTTTTTCTTATTTTCCTTGTATGTGTGCAGTCATGAGAACCAGGATGGCCTGAAATTAAATAAGCACAGTCCAACCTTCCAGTCAAAGGCTTTGCGGTTTTAGGTTTTAGTTGGAACCAGAAGCAGAAGAGCCAAAATGCTGCATAAAAGAAGATGAAAAGAAGCTGTTTTTGTGGTATTTTTGGCATGGTTGGCTGTTCTGAGAGATACTGGAAGTCATGCAAGAAGGGTCTGTTCTTAAGACATTCCTAGCCCTGTTTCGAAGACCGAGGGCTTTAGATAAGCATCTGCATGTGAGGATCTTTATCCAAACTAAACCACCCAACCTTTTGTAGTTCACCCATCACTAGTAGTGATTTCCCCCCTTGCATCTCTCTCCGTGCACTTGCACACACAAACAAGTCCTTCAAGGCATCCTGAAAGCTTTTCCTTGCCTGTAACATTTTAATTGCCTCTTGAGCAAGATTTTTCTCCTTGGTGAAGAAACAGAATGCAATGAAGTTCTCTGTGTTACCTGAAGGATTTCCTCTTCACAACCTTACCTCACATGTTAGGATTGCTTTCTTCCCCCTTCTCCTTCGCCACATTTTCTCTGTATTTTGCATGGTTGCTTTCTTTCTTTTCCAGCCTGGGGAAAACAAACAAACAAACAAAACCCAACATTGTCATACCCCCCCACTCCCTGGCAGCGTGGGTGACAGAGGCAGAGAAATCAGCTCGGTGTCAGCAAGAGTTTAGCCCCGCAGCTGGGACCTGAACTTTCTGCAGCAGAGCATGGCACTGGGTCACTGCACTAAAGTAAGCCAGATTGATACAAAGTGCTTGCTCACTCTGGGAAGAAAAGCATTAGAAGCTAGTTGATAAAAATCTTTAGGCACTGTCTGTTGTGAGCTTACAGTGGCAAAGTGGAGATTTTTTTTCCCTAGGAAGTATCACCACTGAGTATATGTTTACTGATGTAACTCCCAGAACAACATAATGTTTGAATGCTGGCTGCACTGGGGGGATATAGTGTAGGGAAAATGTGGATTTTAGAGTTGTTGAAATTGCAGACGAAGCATGTGGACTCAACGTGCTGCTTATTGTGTGAAGTTTTCAGCTCTGAAAACCTGAACAATTGTGCCTGCCAAGAGTTAATGTGCTTAGAAAGAGGATGCTAAAATATTCTTTCTCACTCTACTTTGCATCTGAGAACTTGATAGTCTGTACTATCATTTATTTGTAACACCTTTTGATTCAAAGCCGGATAGCGCCTCTACCTGGAAGCCACTTCAATGGTACCTCCAGGGGAGATGCTTCTCTGCAGGTGTCTCTGATTAAGGGTTTAGGGTCTGCTTTGCCATGAGCACACATGAGGGACCCAGTCTGTCTTGCCAAATGCCAGCCCTGGTTTCTCAGTGCTGGATGGTAGGGCAGAAACCCACCCTCAACCCAAGGATTAGCAAAGACAAAAAACTGATGTGTATACCAGCTGGAAGAGAGGATTTGGGTAGACACCAGATAACTTTGGAAACAGAGGCTGGGAGGAGCCATTGCCAGTGCTGGATGATATCCTTATGCAAAGGTCCTGGGCAGTGAAGTCACAGTTCAGAAGAGGGCATTTGGTGGCCCAACCTGGATATTTCTCTATCCAACCCAGATATCCACATCTGTGCTGCAGTGGCCAGGACAAAGCTCCAATGTGTACCTTGCACAGGGGTCACATCCCAGTGGCAGAGGTGCTCCTAAGGGCATAGGCCTTTAGGTTTAATTATGCAAACTCATACGTCCCTTAATGAGTGCAGTCACAGCAGGGCATCTCTTTGTTTTAAGTCCACTTCAGTGCCTGCCCATCAGCTGCTCCACAAGCAGCAGCTGGTGGTGGCCAAAGGACCAGCTCCTCCATGTGGCTCCTGGCAGCTAGAGGATGTCATCCAGCCCTCCGCTTTCCTCCTGCGATATACGTGCAGGCCAGGGAAGCAAAAGTCAGACCAACTGAGGGGTTTACGATTCCAGCCTGTGATTTCTGCTTCATCCGCAGCCAGGTGAGATTTTGCCAAGGTACATATTAGGCAGCTACTCAGGACACTGCTGGTTTGTCTGTACCATCCTGAGCATGCTGACTGTCTGTCTCCCAGTGTGTCTCAGCTACCCTGCTTTTCAGCTGACTTCTCTTCTAGTCCTTGGGGTGGCCAGTGCATGTTCAGTGAAAACCAGCCTTTTGCTGGCACTTTTGCCAGGGCTCCCAAAGGACTTGTTGTCCGGAGGGAGCAGAGACATCAGGCCTGAGGCACATCAACTGTTCATTTGTTTCACCACTCTCTAACTCCTGTAGCTTCCAAGGAGTCCCTCCTGATGTGTTTCAGAACCACACTCATAAAAAACCCCATGGACACGAGTTGCTGCTTCTGGGGTCGACCCCTGTTCTATGTCTCTAGCTTCGCTTTGCAGCTTAATGCACTCAAGCCACCATGCTAAAATCCTTGGTGCATCTTCTTTCTTCCCATGTCCCTCCCAAACCATCCACAGCATCAGCCTCAACATTATTATATTTTTTTCTCCAAATCTCTTTCCTCCAGGCTCCAGACAAGGTGCATTTTACACCACTTTATCTCTATCACGCATATGTCAGTGTTTCGCACTCCAGTTTATTCGGAGTCATGTCACTGGCTTAAAGTTGTCTCTCTCAGGTTCTTTCCATGGAGAACATGCATTTTGCCTCAATCTTTCTGCACCTCCCAACCAAAACTGTCTCCTTCCTTTGTGGAAGGGGCTGGAACTTGCATGTCCTGGCATGCACAAGGGTCATGTTGTCTATTTTAGGATATTTATCACTCTCTCCTTCTTCCTCAGAGAAAAGCATACATATGCTGTGTATACATATGTTTTTTTTTCCCCCTTTCTTTGTCCACTGATTGTTACCTCACGTTTTACTCTCTCTGGTGCTCCTTCCCACACACGCAGCTTTGGGTTTGTGGGTGGGAGAGGAAGGGAGCTCTATGGACAAGCTAAGATGGAAAGGGGGAAGAAAAAAACTAAAAAGAAAAAAAAAAATAGAGGAATAAATATCTGGGAGGAGGGCATTTAAGAGGAGAGAAAAACAAATCAAAGCTTGTACCAGGCTGGAACCAGCAGCCGGTTGCCAGCACAGCAGGCTGAGAAGTTGTTGGTGGAAGCACTCAGTGCCATGTTTGGGTTGCTTAAAAAAATACACCCTCCCTCTCTCATTATTCTGCCTCTTGTTTTTCTCCCGACCCCACAGGCAGGAGGAGAAACTCAGTTGCCAAATGCAGGCTTGCAGTAACTTTGTATTTGCAGCAACGCCAAGGGATGGAAAGGGAGTCTGTCCTGCCCGGTGACATGTGTGTGTGTTTGTGCATGTGTGCCCGTGAGTGCTGCAGCTCGCCTGTGCTTGGGCAGCTGTGAGCTGGACCTGCCTGGCGTGCTGTGGGTGCAGCAACTCTCCACTCCGAGGAGATGCCAGTGCAACTGTGGCACCATTCTTTTTCTTTCCTGATGTGAAGGGAGGAGGTGGAAGGGATGGGGATGAAGAAGGAAGTGTGGATGGAAGGTTGTAACGCTTGGCTGGAAAAATTTAGAGGAGTACAAAGGAGAAAGCGATGAAAAAAAGGGTGGCAGGAGGTGGGGGAAGGAGGCTGTGAACTGGCTGCTGCGGAGGTGGGAAGAGATTTATGTTTGCCAAGTGGGTTCTGTTGGGAGTGGGCTGTGAGGGTGCGGGGTGCTGCAGGCAGGGCGGGTGCGCTGGAGGAGGCTGACGGCCTCGGCAGCGAAGCAGCAGGGCTTTATTTTCTTCCATTCTTCCCTCCTCCCCTCTACTGGGCACTCGGAGGAGAAGGCAAGACAAAAAGCTGAACCAGTGCCAAGAAGGAGCTGCAGTGGCTCGAAAATGGCACTCTGCGCCACACTAATATTTCGAAGCCGGGCTGTGCTGGAGAGCAGCGAAACGTGCCGGGAATGAGAATGGCTGTGGCCAGGGGGCCGCTAGCCAGGCTCAGGGGTGTTCTCCCACCTCTCTGCTTCCTCTTCGCCTCTTAAATATGACTCTTCTCTCCACCATCGTCTGCCCTAAGCGGTATTTAGAGATCCTAGGAAAAAGAGCAGACCCTTGCTGGGGACTTGGGGTGGAGAGGAAGCAGAAGAGGGGCAGCCCCTTGCACCCCTTGAAAGTGCTGGGCAGAAATGCTCTGCTTGCAGCCGGTCTCTAGCCCATGTGTGTCTGTTATGATGCTTGCCGGAATGGATTATAAACAGAGACAGAGCGAGTGTGCTCATCTCCATATTGGGCAGAGATTTTGTTTGTTTGTTTTCCTAAGGAAGAAGAGAAGAATTGATTCCCAGGGAATTTTCTGATTGTTTTCCTGTTACTACTCCTTCCCCTCCTGCTCGCTGTCCTCCTCCTCCCCTCTCCATACCCATAAGGCTGCTCTCACAGCTCTGTATCCTGATGCAAGGTTACTTGTAGGACACGCAAATCACTGCAAGGTGCAGCATCACCTACATCGGTGTTTTCCTCCGCTTCACATTTGCTAGGGGACAAGGCAACTTCAAGGCAGCTCTGCAGCTCAGCTGAGCATTTGGTTAATGCAGTGTCAGTGCTTCTATGGCAAAAACCCTTCCTGCAAAGCCTCCCTCCATTCACAGGATGGAAAAGGTACAGAAAAGTACCTTTTTATTTTTTTATTTTTTTTATTTTTTTATTTAATGGCGTTTTAATTTCTTTTAAACCTTTTAAAAATTAGTAGCACAAACATTTTTGTGGCAATGCAATAATTGAAGCTCAATACAAAGATTTCCCCCACCATAGACCACACACACACACATATGCTTCTTTCTGGAGCATTCTGACACTTGGACGTGAAGTTTTAGATTGGCTTTAGAGAAAGTAGAAATGAAAGAAAGGGAAAACTCCTGCCTTTGGGTTTGAATGTGGGTCCAAATCCTGTTTTAACAGCAGTTTTAGCACTCACACAGCCAGCAGGTCAAGGTCAAGGAGACCTTTCTAAAGCATGGGAAGAGGCTCATTAACTTGCTTCATCTCAGCAGCTTGTGGGTTGTTGGGCTGTTAGCTTGGCCCAGTTTGAAGTTCCAGGCGTGAGATGATGCCCATGACCTCACTCTCACCTGAAAACCATGCCCTAGTATAAATCCAAACCACTTCAAACCTCACATTTGGTTTTAGACACATAGGTTTGGTTTTAGAGCATCTAATTCTGCCCAAGCTTTACCTTTTGGATATACTGTGATAAATAGTGGGCAATTTAGGGACACTCAAAGGTGTCATCCAGCCTGCTGTCCTCACTATCTCACAGCTCCGTGCAGATCCACAGTCCTTCCTCTGCAGAGGATGGAAAGCTCAGTCCCCAGATAATGTTGCTAGGAGGTGCACTAATTTCTGAGGTGATGTTATTAGGTTTTGTACGGAATAGCATGTCTCCTTTGCTCTAAGCTGTGCCTTCAACCACCAATTGCTACAGCTCAGCTTGGGCTTACACAGAGGAGATGCTGTTGTCTCAAGTCCTGGCTGATACTTTTGGCTGCAGCTGCACCTCTTTCTTTGGGCACAACCTCCTCTTTTTAACCTGAAGTCCCTGACTGTGGGATTCCAACCTACAAAAGCAAATGGCAGGAGTGGGGATTGAAGCCCACATCAAAGTGAGCAGATGAGACCCTGGTGACTGTCCTAGCCCACCATACACCTGCACAGAGCACGGCTCATGCTTTTAGATGCAAAGCTAGCTTCTGCTTACTAGTGATGTAAACCTCTTAATACTTCAGTTGCCAAATAACATTTCCTACCAGATTTATAGTGAGTATCCCAAAGATATTGACAAATATTAATATGGAATGACAACATCCGTGTCTGTGAAGCAGCAGTATGGTGTTTGTTATTCAGAAAGGTAAACTGAGGACAGCAAATGAAGAGACCTTCCTAAGCCTTGATATTTCAGAATGCAGGCCTCTTTCATTTCCTCAATATCTTGACAATGCTCTGGAGTAAGGGAGCTTGTGTAATGTGTCTCATCCACCTTGGGACAAAAATGTTACTCTTGTACATTCCCAGTGGTCCAAGTAAGCCAGCTGGACAGCTTGGTCATACTTCCCAAGGACCGTTGCAAGGCATTGACAAGGCAGCTGAATGTGTCTTTGTATCAAATAGGTGTCTTTGGATGTATTTCACTGAAACATGATGTCTCATGAACCTCAAGTTGCTTTCTTCAAGTCCTTCATCCTTTTTATACTTTGTAATGATGAATGTCTGCTCAGAGTTGTTATGAGATGACTTGTGTCTGGAAGGTTCAATTTGGAGGACTCTTCCAAGGTTATCTTCCACCCCTTCTCCCCACAACTTCCCTAGTCTTAGGTTTTTTTTTTATTTTTTGGACTGGTAACCTCACATTTTTGTAATCTAAATGTGCAAATGCTCTGCAGTCACGGTCCAGTAGCTGGGTTAATCTCAGACCCCTGGAGTGGCAGATGGCTGATTTGTTGCTGATTCCAGTTACAGAAAATCGTGCCACCTATTATCTTTGCACAGGCTGCCACTTAAAAGGATGCCTTGGGCAAAATCAGTGAAAAGCAAAGCAAGCACTCTCTGATCTGCATTACTACAGGTGAAAATGTAAAATATTTCACCTTTGTGTGAAGGGCTGGAGAGGTTGACAAAGATGGGAAAGGAGGCAGGAAGGGAAGAAGGGGAGAAGAATATCTCAGTTTAGTACCAGAGGTGCAGAAGCACAGGGCAGAGCACGTTCAACACAGTCACAATGTTGAATCACAAGCACTTACCCTGTTTTAAATGGTTGTGCAATGTGGTGATCCTTGGCTTCAGCTTCCTGTTTTAATTCTTAAGCAAAACAGATGGGTTGGCATCCTTTGACACCTTCCTGCTCTTCCCAGCCCTTTCCAACATGGATTGTCATAAGAATCCATGGCTCTGCTCCCTGCCATCATGGCTTGTTGCATGCCCAGTGGCTGCTGGGGAAAACCATGATGGCCACATGGTGCTCCCGTGCTTACCAGGGCTACTTGAGAGGATAAACCTGCTCAGCTGGCTGAGTTCAGGAGAAACTTGAGGGGCCTTCCAAAATGGAGTGGGGCCAAGAGTGAACCCCGGCAGCAGGTTCACAGAGGGCCCCAGCTGGCAGGTGGTGGTGGGCACACAGAAAGATGTAATGAAATGGAGGAGGACAGAGTGAAACTTTAGATGCTTGTGACCATTTTCTGCACAGTCGTTCCCACAATCAAGGTTCTCTCTTTTCTCTTTGCTCTGGGAAACGCCACAGAGTCAGATGAAGAATTTGGGAAGAGAGTGTGGGTTCGTTGTGCAGAGTCCAGTGACGAAATCTGTGAACAAGGTAAGAACAAGGCATTATGGCTGTGAAGAATTTTGTTTCTTCTTTTTCCCCTTTCAAACCCATTATTGCTGTGTTGGACAAGAAATTTAGGATGTGTGTAGCACAGAAACTGATATTCTAAGCACTAAGTAAAAGAGTCTAAAAAGATCAGGCTAAATAGGGCTTCTTTTTAATGCATGCTATTATGATAGTTTGGGTTTTAGAACAGTTTATATTGCATCTAAATGATCTATGTGTGAATAATTGTTACCAACCTCCTGACACCAGGACCTAATTAGGAAGTAAGAGCTTTAAATAGGCCATTTGCGTAGTGAGCTTCCATATGTCTCCTTGTGCAATTTATTTGCTTCACTCCATTGAGATATAATGAGAATGAAACTCCTAGAACTGCCTTTGACTCCAAGGCTCTCCTCTTCAACTCCTCTGCAGTTATAGCCCACTGTTAAGAAGATAATATCTATTTCCCTTTGTTTAGACATAAAAAGCTACTGTACTCTTATTCCAGATTGTCCAAGCTTCTCTGTTTCTGAGTTTCCAGTGGAAATGGAATGAGAAATGACAAACCAACCTGTAGGCTAAGGAAAACCACAAAAAAGGTTAGGATAGGCTGATTTTGAAGAATACTACCTACCATATCTACCTCAAAATGCTGTTGAAAAGCAATGTTGTGGTATTTGAGTCCATGTATAGATGGAATTTGAAGAGCTTTCTGTTGATTCTATTTGGCTTTGTTCCTGGTAGGATATGAAGAATGGGGAAAGGTTGATACAAGGATGCCTAAGTTGTGTCTTAGCTTTGAATATTTAGCTTGGTCTGGACTAACGTGCCCTGCAGGCCTCTCTGTTCATGTTGTGTTGCAGAGCATGTTCTTTAAGTATGATTTCAGGAGATATCCTCTGTTTCCAAACACCTCTTGCATGCATGACTCCATCCCATGCTTCCGGTGTCCCACTTCATTCTTTTACTTCCATCATCTTGAATTCAGTGAAACTTAAGTGTATGATTGAGTGTCATTTTCTATTGGGATGAACTTGATTAAGTGCTCAAGGTTGTGGGTTGTGGTGGTTTTATTTGCTTGTTTGTGTATTTGTTTTTGTGGGGTTTTTTTGCCTTTTTTTTTTTTTTTTTTTTTTTTCCTAAATCAGACCCTTATTTACTATCCTAGTGAAAGACAGTTCCACTTGCAGTGATGTTGTTTATTATAATTCACTTGCATATTCCCTTCCAGAAATTGTCATTGCCTTCCAGAAGGGAGGTTAGTGCTGGTCCCATTGCAGTGATAATTATAATCAGACCTGTCAGCCTTCACACAGCCTACGCTTATCACTTACATTTAGGACAATTTTTTCTGAAGCCTATTACCAGTGCTGCTTCTTAGGAAAAAATAGTAATGATTTTTTTCTGCTAATCTTTGATGGCTCTCAGCTTTGAAAGCATGGAGAGGAGCAAAATGACTGCTAGTTGTAGTTAAAAGAACTGTATGTTTGTCCTGGTGCATCTAAATAGCCAGGGAGTGGGTGGATAGTCTGGCAAATGCTGAGGGGTTTAATTTGGTTATGATAACTCTCCAGGTGTGTTGAAGATGCAAACTAGTGTTTTTTTCCAATGTTAATGATCACAGAAAATAGCTCTGCAGACCTGCTAGACGAGGGCCTCAGGTGGCAGGTCATTGTTGGCAGTGGTATCCTCTCTCCCTGCTGTTTTGGGCAGCGATTTGTGGTTTGCCTGTTTTCAATTGCTTGGACACAGGATGGCCAGAGAAGCTGCTTGAGGTGATGATTGGTGTACAGGGACAGGCACAGTGCAGGACCAATGCACCCACTGACACTGTCACACCGCAATACAGTGGTGACCAGCTGGACAATGTGGTGGTGTAGGATTGGAGGTTGTTCGATGTTTTATTTATCCCAGGATGTCTGAAAATTGTCTGCCCTAGAGTTATTCATTGTGAAACCCCCCACCCCGTTTAATTGATTTCTCTCCCTTTTGACTTCATGGTTCCTATTGATATGCTAATAATCCCACTTTTTTGGGATTTTGCTTTTTGCTAGCTTAAAAAAACAAAAAAAAAGGTAAATTTTACCATTTCATTAGTCTAAATAAGTGATGTATCTTTCAGTCCCTCCTGTGTTATCACCATGCTCTTCATAATGTTCTCAGAGATTTAGGCCCCTTGATTTTGTCAAAATTTGAGGCTGATCAGCACTTTATAGCTTTTGTAGCAAAAGGAATGTTGGGAGAGTGAGAACTCTAACATTCTATGCAGTTAAATATCTACAATGTGCAGGGATATGATTTGCCTTTATTTTATTTAAATTCACTGGGAACTAGAGATTTATTTATCAGGTGTCACTCCGTGAAGGAAGATAAATGCCACACAGCAAAGACTTCATCTATTATACAAACATATTTGAAGGCTTTGCTATTGCTTTCCTCAGCCTGCTGCATGGAGTTAAAATGCCTGCGGCTGAGCAGAGACAGAGTGATACTTAGCGGCAGCATCTTATGACCTTTTGATCAGCTGAGATCTCAAGCCATATTAGTGGACAGATTATGATGTGATGGAAAAAAGGCCAGGAATAGCCTTTTTATCATGAGATCCTTCCTGTGAATATCGTTCTTCTATATACTCAGGTGGTTAATCATTGGGGCCATGACAATCATTTGAAAACAAGAGAGTGATAAACTAGTATACGCAACCCAAATATGTCCAGATTTGCCAACTATAGTTAGATATTATAGCTTACCATTTTTCCCTAATGTTCTTCTACCCTCCTGTTTCTATAAAGGCTTTAGGTGACCTTGCAGTATTTCCAGTCACTAGTAGCCCCATTTGGCAGAAAGATCTGCACAAAATGGACCCTGAGTCCTTGGACCACAGGGGAACTACAATCCCCGAATCAAAGGTACACACATGGTGACCATGGATATCTGGCTGTGAAGCGGTACATTCACATGGAAATGTCTCTGTGTCATTTCTGAGATAACGGCAGTAATGTTTAAACTTATTTCAATGCTTTTTAGGAAAAAATGCAGGTTTTAAAAAGTGTCTAGCTCTGATAGTATTTTCATTTTTAAGAAACCAAACAGAAACAAGAAGAACTTTCACATTGATCTTACCTATTTGCCTGCACAGAATTACTCCCTAAACTTTCCTGTGGGTTTATATTAACCTCCTTTTTATCTTAATGGCATATGTGGATCTTCAGCCTCCTTAATAACTAGGCCTAAAGGAACTCTCATTCATTTCTGACTCTGTGCATTAGTAACCATTGTGCCGAAGTTTGATCTGGCTGCTATGACCACTTTTAGAAGTAAGAAAGGATGGACACATGTTTTTGATGTCTGATGTAAATGCATTTGTGTCTGTCTGAGCACGAGCAGATGCCCAGGCAGCCCATGTTGGTTATGAAGTATATAACACAACTCTGTACGTATTAGTACAGGGGTATCTGAGTTTACACATCTTTTTTCCCCTTGAAGCCAAACCAGCTGCCTATTATCTTGATAGGAAGAGGGAGAAGGGCCGACAGTGTGAGAATATCAAGCTGCTGTCAGTGTAGTGGGGATGCTGATGCACCAGGTCTGGAGAACAATAGCTGCCACAGCCTTATGGAAACTCTTTGAAAATGAGAAGGTTATGGAGGTGGAGGAAATGCACAGCAGGACACTGTCTCCTCTTGTCTCCCTCAGCCTCTTCAATCAGGTGCCTGCTGGGCTTCCCACTCCTCCTGCCTTTTGCACTAGATCATAGGATCATAAGGTATTAGATTCTGCTGGCATTAAGTCATCCTCCGTCTTCCTGGCATTATAGTTTCCCAAGTCAGGGAACTGCTGTGAAACGTCAAGGCTGTGAGCCCACAGGGTTCTTTTCACTGCAGCTGCCAGGGCCACAGAGGTGTCCAAACAGGCGCTGGGAGACAGTTCCAGCTGTCTGACACCTGTCTCCACCACCTTTTCTTTGGGAAAAGCAGACACTGCAAAGGGTGTGTGGCAGCCTTCGGGCTGTCTGTTCACCAAGAAATTGCCATTGCTGAAATACAGCCATCTCACAATGATAAGGTGCTCCTTCCCAAGCTCCATTTACAAACCACAAGTCAGTGACTGCATGGGTCGTGTCCAGGGACAAGTGCTCCAAGCATCACAAGTAGAACCATTCAAAGGGATAGGTTCCTCTGAACACTTCCATCTAAAAGTAAAAGCTTCTGATGAGAGATTTGAAACCTCTCCGCTAAGAAGTCTTTGTGGTGTGTGTGGTGAAGAGGATGTAAATACAAAACGTTTTCTCTGCCTCCCTCCACTGCCTTGTCGTGCTTGGGTCCCCGTAGGGTGTAGGAGGGTGCGCAGGCTCAGGCAACACCGTACCCAGATCCTCCCTTTTGGTGTGAGATTGCATTAATGCTGCTGTGCCTTCTGCCAGATGGTCCCTGCTGTGATATAGTCAGTTCTCAAAGTGGTTGCATTCATCTTCCTGTATCTCAGAGACACCCATGAAAACTGTCTCACTTTGCCTTGGGCGGCTCAGCACATAAGTTCTTGTAGGACTTCTGACGATCCTCCAAGGTAGCGTGGTTAGAGTACCTGGCAACTACTTCAGCTGGGATGCTTTTTCAGGGGCATACAATTTGAAGATGCAACTGTTGAAGATGTAGTTTCCATCAGGCAGGTGATAAAGTGGTGTGGGATAGGAAAAAGAGGACAATGGTTTGGTTTTGAAGTCAAGCTGTCCATATATAACTTCTTCATAATTTTAAACACATAACATCTTGTTCCTTGCAATTATTTTTAGATTGCAGACTGCGGTTATCTCCAGTTTCGCACTGCATAAGAATAATATAATGAACTAACAAAAGATGATTGTTATAACCAAATTTAGAGTCATACATCTCCCTTCTCCATGCTGGAAAGGGGTGATCTTGAAAGAAGGAAAGAAGGAAGAAGGACATTGGCATTCCAGTGTCTTAGGCTGCATCTGTCTTAAGCAAGTTAAGCAGTGTCTGGGAATGTTGCTTGCACAGAGTGTGACTGAGTATACTCAAACTGCTAGACAAGTCCTTGGCATGCTTTTGGTCCACGACAACTATCAAATTCCTAAATCATTTGTAAGCATGGATCAGGGTTCATCCCAGTGACCCATTTGCATTTAGCCTCTGCGTTAGTGAAGGAAAGACACAGTTGTGAGCAGAGACACAAACAGTTCTGTTGCCAGTTGGCCTCGATACCTGGAAATATTTCTGGGCACATTTAATTTACTAGTGGTGGAAGGGGCTCAGGCCCAACTGAGAAACTGGACTCCATCACCCTAAACTCCATTTATCAGCAGTGGGAGACAGAGAGGAGCCACCATCAGAGGATCATTCATCCTCCCTTGGTCCCAACCTTTCCAAATCATAGTTGCTAAGGCAGCTAAGCCTACAGGGTTCAACATGCTGATAGCAGAGAAAAAGCTACATTAACCCATAAAAAGGCTATGTATAGTACAGGTGCGTTTCCTGCATATTTATTAGTCACCTCCCCTGCCTCTCTGAGCTCAAATTAAAAGAGTTTTAACTCATTCAGTTGTTCTTTCCTGCAACAGCGAGTGCCACCAGTTATTTTTCTTCACATAAAGTATTTCTTTCTCTCTCACCCTAGGAAGGTTCCTTTTTCAATTGGTTCCAGCCATAAGACTGGTGTTCTGTATAATTTCCTCTTTATGGCTGGTGGTTGATAGTTAAATGTGTCCATAGGAGACAATTGTAGACTTACTTATACATAATAAAACAGCTCATAGAAGGATACAGATTTATTACTTTCAAATATAAGTAAACCCTGTATTTGATAAGGAAAGTTTTATTTTGTGTTCACCCTATCCAAATATATATATATGTATATCTTTCTACTTTTTCACACTGAATCAAAAGCCTAGGTGACGAAAACAAACACAAACAAACAAACAAAGACCCCACAACTTTGGCTGGACTACTGCAACAAAAGCTTGATGTTTCAATATCTTTTATTTCATTGAAATTTGTTCATGCGCAAGGTGATCTGATATAATACATGTTTAAACATATCAAACAAAACATTTTTTTCTTTAAGAATACCTCAAGTGTTTGGTCACAGTAGGGATTAAATTATTGATTGAATTTGGCACATATTTGGAAACATGACCTTAATGTGTACATTTCAATGAAGAAGGTATTTTCCCCAGATATTTCAGTCAGTCAGATAAGTAAATTATATTTTTGACATGTTAAAAATGTTCCATTTTAGACAAAGGAAGCAATATCCCAGTTGTTTCACTGAAACTCAATGCTCTGTGTTGCTTGTTAACAACTGTGCCTTTATTGTTTCACTGTCCTAGTTTGCTATCAAGTGTCAATGCACTGCAACATTCCAAATAATCAATAGTTCTGTCAGCTGAATATGCCCTGGAAATACAATATTACTGTTGATACCGGTTGGCACAGCAGAGATCCAGGCGTCAGACTCTGCAGGCATTACTTGTTAGTACCTTAGTGTTTACTTGCAGAGCAACCAGCTTGAAAATTACTGCAGTGTGCTGTTCTCCAGGGACCAATCTTTTCTGCATACCCTCCTTCCACGTACAGTAGTGAGCATGAACATAAACATAAGGGTATCAGGGCACGCGCGACCTGCAGACATGACACATATAGTTTCATTTCAGCCTTCTGTGGCTTCTTGGTGCGGCAAACCAGCTGCAAAGAGCACTGGTAAAACCAAGATGCATCAGCTCTGGTACTCTCCTCTAACAGTACAGTGCATCCACTTTGATGGCTGAACTAGTCAGCATCCCAGTGTGTTCTTCTTCATGGGAAGCCTGAGGTGTGCTGTGGGCAGGTGGCTTGAGACCTCCAGCAGCCTTCTCCTCACATCATGAGCAATGTCATTAGCAAAGGCTTGTGTGGTTTGTTTGCAGAGGTGAATCATAGAATGTCCTGAGCTGGAAGGGACCCACAAGGATCATTGAGTCCAACTCCTGCCCCTGCACAGAACAACCCCACAGTTCACACCATGTGTCTGAGGACATTGTCCAATGTCAAACACTGTCAGGCTTGGAGCCATGACACCTCCTTGGGGAACCTGTTCTGGTGCTCCAGCACCTTCTGGGTGAAATGTGTCTTCAGGCTCAAGCTATTGGTTGGGAGGAAAAAAGCCCTGAAACATTGAGGTGTGCTGTCCAGAACATCAATTCTTTGCTCTCCTGCCTTCCCAGGCTGCCTGGTTGCCTTGGGAGGAAGAAAATGCGGTGCTCCCCATTCCCATGTGTGCCTTCAAACACACCCCTGTGAGTTTGCTGTCTTTGCTCTATCTATAATGGCTTCACAATGAAGCTGTGAATAAAAGTTTGGCAGACTGATTTTACAATTGTCAGTCTTCCCAGAAGCAGCCCAGAATTTCATTAACTAAGGCATAGGCATGACTTCCTATAAGCTCTTTTCAAATTTCACTAGATCCAGAAAAATTAAGTCAATATTTTATCTGTGTGCCACCAAAATTAGTTGGCACAGTACTCTTCATATAGGAATAATATAGTTTTTGTCTTGTGTCTGAGCAGCAGCTACACTATGAGATTCTACCATCACTGATAGTGCTTCTTTGTTAAGTGGTTATACTTCAATAATAAGAGTAGTGGGGAGAAATTAACCTGGATGTGAGCAGAGCATAACCTTGATGAGGATAAGCAGTGAGATGTATGTGTTTGGAACAAGTGAGTGGCTCTACCATGCCACAGTGGCTGAGTAAAGGTTCAGGATGATAGTGGCAGGGTAAAAACAGGAGCTTCAGATAACTAGAAGGCCCTTATGAGAGCCCCTGCCAGGGTGAATGAAGAAAACAGCTTTCCTTACACACACCTTAGGAGTAGCGAATCAAGAGAAATGGTACCTTCTGCAGAAGTTCACTCTCCTCATTGGAAAGGTGACCTCATCCTTGATTCAGTGTAGTCAGGACCTGCTGTCCTTGCAGAGGCTATTGAATGGAAGGGTAAGGTAGGAATGGAACAGGCTGGTAATAACAAAGACGTTTTAGCACAAAGCTCACTGAAATCACTGAAAGACACCCAGAAGCTGCTTTTTCTTCAGGTTACTCCTGTCATAGGAGCCTTGCCAGGTGGTAGGATGAGTAGTGACACTCCAGCTCATGTGGCTTCTGATATAGAGCCATCTGACCCTGGAGCAACTCATTCTGCTAACATGGTCATTCATTCAGCTGTCATGCAGTGTCTGAGAAGCTTCTCAAAGCATAGGGAGTAACATGACTAACAGCGGCCAGGGTCCTCCCCTCAGCAGGAGGCATGTGTGCCACAGGCTGTCAACCTTGGGATGTTTTTTGATGATGTTATCAGCTTAGTTTTATCTTCCAGGTGACCTTAACTCACATCATCAGAGGTCTCCTTGCTGCCAAGGAGCAAATTCATCAGCCTTATCCTTCATCCAAGAGCTTTAGTTTATCTCCTGCATGGCAAGCCACTTAGCACATGGGAGATGAAGCTGAAGACAAAGTTTTGGGAAGTCTACCTGAGGAAAAAGAGGCATGTATTATCTCTTACTGGCATGGAATAAGGTCAGGTCCGAATGCCCAGAGCTGTCTGAGTTGCAGGGGAGATGGCAATGCAAGGCTCTGCATCTACTGATGTTTCCTGAGGCTGGACTTCATATCAGAGATGACATTTCTACACTCTTTCAGAGTGAGGAAATGGAGACTGGCTCAGCCAGGAGCAAATATATGACTTATAGCTCTGCTGCTGTGCAAGAACATGGAGTTAGAGATGAAGATGTCATCAGTTGAGAGATGAAGTTATCATCAGTTGTCGCTGTGTACAATCAACAAAAGGAGGAGATGCCATGGTTGCACTCTCTTCAAAACATTTCTCCTTCCAGCACTGTCATTTCTTCCCTGTAGAGCCTCAGCAATTTACGTCAGTTGCTTCAACTGAAACCACAAATGATGTCATTACATTTTTCTTTCGTTGGGTGGTGAATGAATGGCCATTTCTGCCCTTATCTTCTCTTTTAGATAAAATGCCCCAAAATACCGTCATTGAAGTTCAGGGGTCATCGGTGACTTTAAAATCCTCTCAAATTGCCTTGGATCAGAACCAAATGAAATAAAAATCAATGTAACAGTCAAGAGGTCAAGACACTAAAAATGATGTGTCCAGTGCAAGCATCTTACTGGTTTCAGAGTGTTTCTGGCAGCCATCTGCTTGTTCGAATTTAAGGATGTGAAGCTTTTAAATGTCATAGAAAAAAACCACACTGGACCACAGTATTCAGATATTTTACTTGATAACAGGATTCTCTTTTTTGTGCTCATTTTCTTGCAGCCTCAAGAATGTCCTGTTTTGAAATCATTCTGTCAGCAGGTGTTCCTAATGCTGAAATATCACAATGTTTAATTCTCTAGTTTAAAAAAACTACAAATTTTGTGGCCTCAAAATACTTCCTTCTCACCCATTTTCTTGAATGAGCAATAGGGTAGATTATTTTATTAAAACTCAGTAGCCACTCATTTATTTACCTGGTAAATGCCAGTTTAAAAATGCACTTTTTTTTTTTTTTTTTCTTTTTCATGCTATTCCTATTTCAGCTCTGTGGTCTGAACCTTATTCTGTGTAACAAAGAAACCAAACCTTTTATGGATAATGTTAACCAAGACCCAGTGACTGAATCACATTTAAGAGCTAAATTCCCCTTTTATTCTCAAAGGTGGTCGAGATCAAGGCACCGAGAGGCTGAGGCTAGAGAGAGAAACTTGAACTCCTGGTGTATCCTTCCTATGAACAAATAAAGATGTTATAGATTCCCTTGCTGCCAATGTGACCCCTTTAATCAGCAGCATGTTCACAGTTAAGATGATGGTATTGTGGTAGTCCATAAAAATTCCTGCTGTGGTTGGAGCATCATAAAGGAAACATACTATTGTTCTTGGCACAAAGACTATATGACAGTAAAAGGTGAAGATGGGAGTCAAAGGGCTTGGCAGAGGCAGGCACCAGTGGGAAAAGGCTTCATGGTGCCTATCGACACATCCAGCTGTAGCCAGTTGTTACTGGGGTTGTGTGGGTTGCACTGGGAGAGGTTTGCAAGAGGACTGTGGAGAAGGCTGGTGGATATGTAACAAGAGCCTTCCCTCTGCAGGAGAGACAGTCTTGAGGAAGAGGTGAAGGTATGTTAGCAAAAGTTGTTTACCGTCTTTCTTGGCACTTGCTTAGGGAAAACATTCTTTCTGGATTTTTTAAGAAAATATAAATGAATAAGGCATTCACAAGCTAATGAAAGCTGCATTTTCATCAATTATAATGGACTCCATTAAATTCTGGACATTCACCACATCACAATGTTTATCTGCAAAGCAATATTTCCCCGTGCTTAATAAAAGGGAACAGCTGGAGTACCGCAGCAAATTTAAGCCACTTCTAGCACTCAGCGTCTGGATTTTAATGGCACCCACATTATTTTGGCTTCTTTTTATAGCTTCATCTTGCTTTATGTGGCAATGCTTTGGTTTAATATTCTTTTTGCATGTAAATCTCGGCATCTCGCATAGCAGGGCAGGATACTATACCCATTTAAGAGAATAGAAAAAAACACTGAGGTGCTTTGATTGTAGACGCAGAACAGCGCTGCTGGAAGCAGACCTTTATGTTCTTAAATCCCATCTTGGGAGTGCACTACATCTCCAATGGGAAGCTTTTCCCATTTGTAGACAGGCTTGTACAGGATGTGAATCAAAGGCTTGCATTAGATCAGGAGGAAGGGAGTGGGCATCTCTCTGTTGGCTTCTTGGGGCACTGTCAACTGTTCTCTGACAGGAGTCAAGCACTCAGAAGTGGTAGCTGCAAGGGGAAATATACAACTTGGTAGATAAAACAAATAGCATGCGGGTGTCTGTGTTTTCCTTTCATTTCTGTCACTGGCCATAGCCTGTTCACTCTTTCTAGTGGGATTTTCTGTAAGTCCTGTTTGGCATGGAGAAAGGCAGAGCTGACCTCCCCTATGTTGAACCTGCCTGTTTGTCATCTTCTGCTCTCAAATTTGCTGGTTGTTGAAGTGCCAGCATGTCCCTTCAAATGCTCTGGTGTGTCCTTTGCCAAAACACACTAGAGCGTTTTGCAGGGTGGGTTTTGTTTGTTTCTTTCTTTCTTTCTTTCAAGAAAAAAGCAAAGGGGTTAGTGTCCAGAGGCTTCAAAAATCTCTGGGAGCAATGCTGCCAAGCACCCTCTCCCTTCAGTGTTGGGAGGATCCCAGTGTGCAGTTGCCTTTGATTTGCAATAACGGAGGAAGGAAATCTCATCAATATTTATAAATATCTCCAGAGTGGGTGTCAAGGGAATGAACCAAACTCCTTTCAGTGGTGCCCAATGATAGGATGAGGGGAAACAGGTACAGACTGAAACACAGGAGGTTCTATCTGAATATGAGGAGAAACTTCTTTCCTTTGAGGTGCCCAAGTCCTGGCCCAGGCTGCCCAGAGAGGTTGTGGAGTCTCCTCCTCTGAGACATTCAAACCCGCCTGGACACGATCCTGTGTGATCTGCTCTGGTGACCCTGCCTGAGCAGGTGGGTTGGACTGGATGATCTTCAAAGGCCCCTTCCAACCCCAACCATTCTATGATGCTGTGATTCTGTGATATGACAGGTGAGCCGCTCCGGGCTCTCTCCTCCTTGGAAATTAGCTGTATATCTAAATGGATCATATCCCAGTAAAATCAGCTGATGAATGAATCAATCAGCCTGGTTTGGAAATCTTCCCACTGCTTCCAGGGAGAAGGTGTACTTGAAAAATATTCTCTGATGACTGAGGATCCATCCCTCCATGCAGCTGCAGACCTACTGGCACCGTGGCGTTTCCCATTAAGGCAGCCTGTGGTCATACAGCTCTCAATAGACTGCAGGAGTGGAGGAGGGAAGCAGGCAGTAGCATCTTTCCTCCACAGCCTTGACTGCCCTACAGACCCGTCACCTGGTCAAGGAAAGAGCTTTCTGCTCCAAGACCTGGATGTACTCCAAAACGTAGATCAAGGTGCTAAGATTAGACCTAGAGAGTGGAAGTAAAACAAACAAACAAACAAACAAACAAGCAAACAACAAAAAAACAAACAACTGAATGTCTGTCTCAGCACTAAGCCAAGATTCTCTTTCTGATAAAAGTTTTAAAAAAGCTCCATTCCCCAATTTTGTATACCCGAAGGACATGACTGGTTCCCACAGATGAATAATTTTGTAGGGCTTTTATAAAATGCTGAGGAAAGCCTTTGAAGTCTCTGAAATTTCCTTGTCTGTGGTAACCTGGCCTATGGGGGACAGCTGGTTTTCTCAAAGAGAGGGCTCAAATCAGATGATGAGGATGCTTTGGCCAAAGGGTCTAGTAAGTTGAAGGATAAGTGTTTCCTGTGCACAGACACTCAGTCATTATTAACTTTTTATCAAGTAGTGTGAGAAGTATGCCAGAGGGTGCTCATACAAGTATTTGTGTGTGAGAGAGAAAGCTATTTTACCTGCATGGTGACTAAAGCACTGAAACCACACTGGTTACATCACCAGATGCAATTTTCATCCCTGTGTCTAATTCACAGTATTGTAGTTTTTACAAGCTATGGTTGAACTCATGAAGAACTGGAGGAACACAGGAGTTGAAGTGATTCCCAAGTAAGACCTGCTTCTCTCCACGTTTCTCCTGCATTCTTTAGTTACTGAAAAGCTTCATCCCACATCTCATGGCCAGTGGACAGAGCCAAGGAAGTGCATCCAAAAGTTTCTGTCTGTAGATACAGGCCTGGTACACTCCAGAAGGAAAAAAAGAGCAATCAGCTACATGAGAACTGAGCCAATTAAATGTCTGAATAGTTTTTCAAAAGCAAACATGGGCAGCATCAGAAATTTTCCATCAGCTGTAATAATGCCAATTACTTTGCCAATTGCTGATTCCACCGTGATTTGTTTAGTGCAGTCGTGCTTCGGCCTCTGCCTGGGCTGATAGGCTTTGTTTATGCTGACTGTTCATTTGCAGAACTTCTCTCTATTTTTTTTTTTTTTCCTCATGCTTTCTCTTTTCTGTGGGCCTGGCTCAGAGCCTACAATAGCCCTTCTCCTCCTCTGCTTATTTCCATCTGAGGCAGGGTATCATCAAGGGGTAATGAGTTTCTTTGGAGCAGGAGATATTGCTGCTGTTCACAACTACTTTGCAAATGCAAAAATGGTTTTTGCCTTCCCTTACTGCTGCTGAGTTTAAAAACCAAACCAAACCAAACCAAACCAAACCAAACCAACCCAAACCAAACCAAACCAAACCAAACCAAAGAAAGCTCCCAAGAAGCCAAGGAGCTTGTCAAGGAGTAAGCAGTTGGGATCTGCTGGGGATGGTGGTTCTGGAGCTGATCGCTTTTGTGTCAGGAACAGAAGTTCAATCTTTTGTCTTTACACATGGCAAAGGAACACACAGGACACATGCACACTCAAATTGAGTTTCTCTGGAAAGTTAGTCGGAGATTTTCATTACTGTTTATATTCAAGTCCATGGAAATCAATGGGTGTCTCCATAACCACTTTGCACAAGATCTGTGATCCTTTTCTTGCTAATGTTGGAGGAGGGCTAATCGTGGGTGTCTAATGAGTGTGACTGCCTGACTGACATCTTGAATGTAAACTACTGTAATATCTTCCAGAGATTTTAAAAGCTGGTTGAACTTCCTTCCCTCACCAATCAGGTCTTGGTTGGGGAGGGATGGATGACATTTCCTCCTCTCTCCTCCTATTTAAGACATGAAGGGGTGCATTTGCATGTACCAGCCTTGCTCGCAGCTGCCTCATATGGTTTTGGTGGCCAACACTCAACTTTGCCTCCCGGATTGTCTTCACAGCTGGCTCCTGGGTGCAGGTACCTGGGGAACACCATAAGCAGGGAGCAATAGCAAAGCTGTAATAACTGACCAATGCAGAACTGTGAATATTTAGGAATTGATGAACAGCAGATAGTTCGTGCAGGGCTTTCTTGTGCACCGGCTTTATTCTGGCCTTTTGGTCCCAGGCAGCTGGTGTGATAGCATGAGCACATCCTTGCTGGGGTGCAGTGGGACTCATTTCTACATATCCCTGAGGCAGGCAAAGGAGCCCCCAGAAACATGATCTGCCACATGAAGTATCAGCTAGAGGTGAGGCTTACAGGTCTGTATTTGTACCCTGCTATCGGTTTCAGCTTTGCAGCTGACAAATGTGTGTGACACGCTTTGCTACTTGCAGCCCTCCTCATCACCAGGAATTGTGAAAGATCCTCTAGAGGTGTTTTCAGTCCTCGCAGTTCATACCGGCCACAAATAGACACAAAGCAGATGAGCTGCTGGCTCACATCAGAGAAATGTTGTAAAGGAAATTTGCAGGGGAACTGTCTAATAGCCCTACATTGGGAAAATTAAAGCAGAGGTAAGTTTCAGGAGAGGAACACATCAGGATGTGGTTCCTTTTCCCAGCAGTGTCACTGCTATGGACCTTATTCCCCTTGGTCTGGCAGTTCATGTAGTCCTCCAAAATGCTACAAATGTGAGCAGGTCTGAAATCTCCCCTTACACAGTCCAGTAGTAATATTTTTCATCCACTTTGTATTCACGGAAGCACAGCTGCCATGGACACCAGCTGCAAGCCTTGTTTTCTTTCTGGGAAATCAAGACACAATGAAAAATAATTTTTCCAAATCACAAACCTACTTTGTGATGAAGTTAAAAATAGATGAGCACATCTCCTACCTCCTGTCTTACCTGTAGGACTGTCTCACATTCAAAGATGTTTTCAGCTTGAGCACTTGTGGAACAGCTAAAAATTCAGCAGTCACTAGGTCCATTTCATATTCAGTTAATTCTCAATGAAAACAAACATCTTTAACATTTTGAAGCTATCTAAAGTTTTTCCTTTTCAGAAAGCAAGTCAGTCAAGTTCAGTTAAGACTGGTTATCAATGTCACTAACCTTTTTGTTTGTTCCTTCCCATCGTCTCTCTGTATTCTTACTGAGCACTGTTGAGAGTTCGTGACATACTAATTGTGTTGCAATATAATAACTCATCTGGCAATTTAAAATGGCAAAGGGATTATAAAGCTAGGAGTGGCTCTGTTGGTATGGCTGGACTGGTGTTTATTTTAGGGAAGGACCTGTTATCTCAGCACACTGGAGTGCTGACCTCAGAGCCCTGACACTTCATGCCCTGCATCTAAGGTCAAAGGCAGGCAAGTGTCACTCCTTGTGCCTAATTCAGTTGTATTTGGGTTTTCTTTTTAGCATTGTCTGTTGGGTAACAGCAAGATTTAGCAAAAGAAATAAAGCCAAATTTGTCAGGAGCCTCACTAAGGAAACTTCACTGTTGGGTTGCTACATCAAATCCAGTGGGTTCCCACCTGGACACGTTTTCTATCACAGTGCAGGGGAAGCCAAGCCATGGCATTTAACGCAGGTTTTGTGCTGAGTACTACAGAATTTGGTTAGTTTAAACCCCAGGAGACTTTGGAACATTTCTTCTTCAGTCCAAAACAGCAGAATATAGTTTTGCGTGAAAAGAATAGAAGAGTATCACCTGATATGATGGGAGACAGCACAAAGTAGAGAAGAGGCCATGAGAAGGTAGGCTAAGTCCAGTTAGTGTCTTATAGACATTTCTGCATGTGTATATCCTCATCCATAAAATGGGAACATTAGTAATTCTCTATCTTGTAGAAAGTTAGAAAGCTAAATTAATTACTGTTTGTGAAGCTAATTGAGAATCCCAAGTGAGTACTGTTTGGAACATTCTAAATTTTCTTATTATTATTTCCGTTGAGATTTGGCTCCATGCAATTAGTTTGCTGTATCTGCAAACAGGTATGCTGTTTGGAGGTATTCCTCATGGAATTGGCCCATGCAGAGCTGTGTGCCATGACCACGCACTGACAATCAGCACTAAACCATCTTCCAGCTCTCTGAATTCACCCTAAACCTGCATCCATCTCCTTCTGTGGCTGTACTCTTCAGAAAGTCATGTTTCAGCAAGTGAGAAGAAACAGTTTAAGGAAACTAGTCCTATTGCAAATTTATGCACCATTATAAATTGTTATGGTAATTTATACTTGTTTGTGTGCAATGGAATAAAGCCCAGAGGCGGATTATGTCGAGTCCAAGGAGGGAAAAGGTTTTCAAGTTTCTCGGCATTTCACAGCATTCAAATGTCTCTAGGCTTGGCCATCAGCTTCTGTTGGGTTTAACATTGAATAAATTATAATGCAATGTGTACCAGTCACATAGTGGTTTAGTTTATGGTTGCAAGTGCTGTTGAGCTTGGTAGTTTTGAGTTAGCTCTGTATTTTCAAAAAAGTCGATAAAAGCTGTAGTTATCTTTACTGAAGATTCACTTGTCAAACACCTTTCCCACTTAAAAGTAGCACAACAGTAGTAGGGCAAAAAGACCTACTAAAATGATGCTTGTTAAAAACAAACAAACAAAACCCACAACCTTATAAGATTATGTAAGAGCTATAGGAATTATATTGTTTTATTTATGAATGAGAAACTCTGTCTATTCATTATTTCCTGAGTCTGGGTTGGTGTGTTTTTCTTTTCCTTTCCTTTTTCCTTTCCTTTCCTTTCCTTTCCTTTCCTTTCCTTTCCTTTCCTTTCCTTTCCTTTCCTTTCCTTTCCTTTCCTTTCCTTTCCTTTCCTTTCCTTTCCTTTCCTTTCCTTTCCTTTCCTTTCCTTTCCTTTTTCCTTTCCTTTTTCCTTTCCTTTCCTTTCCTTTCCTTTCCTTTCCTTTCCTTTCCTTTCCTTTCCTTTCCTTTCCTTTCCTTTCCTTTCCTTTCCTTTCCTTTCCTTTCCTTTCCTTTCCTTTCCTTTCCTTCCCGCACCTTCCCTTTCCTTCCCTTCCCGCACCTTCCCTTCCCGCACCTTCCCTTCCCTTCCCTTCCCTTCCCTTCCCTTCCCTTCCCTTCCCTTCCCTTCCCGCACCTTCCCTTCCCTTCCCGCACCTTCCCTTCCCTTCCCTTCCCTTCCCGCACCTTCCCGCACCTTCCCGCACCTTCCCGCACCTTCCCTTCCCGCACCTTCCCTTCCCGCACCTTCCCGCACCTTCCCTTCCCGCACCTTCCCTTCCCGCACCTTCCCTTCCCGCACCTTCCCTTCCCTTCCCTTCCCGCACCTTCCCTTCCCGCACCTTCCCTTCCCGCACCTTCCCTTCCCTTCCCGCACCTTCCCTTCCCGCACCTTCCCTTCTCGCACCTTCCCTTCCCTTCCCTTCCCTTCCCTTCCCTTCCCTTCCCTTCCCTTCCCTTCCCTTCCCTTCCCTTCCCTTCCCTTCCCGCACCTTCCCTTCCCGCACCTTCCCTTCCCGCACCTTCCCTTCCCTTCCCGCACCTTCCCTTCCCGCACCTTCCCTTCTCGCACCTTCCCTTCCCGCACCTTCCCTTCCCTTCCCTTCCCGCACCTTCCCTTCTCGCACCTTCCCTTCCCGCACCTTCCCTTCCCTTCCCGCACCTTCCCTTCCCGCACCTTCCCTTCCCGCACCTTCCCTTCCCGCACCTTCCCTTCCCGCATCTTCCTGCACCTTCCCTTCCAGCACCTTCCCTTCCCGCACCTTCCCTTCCCGCACCTTTCCTTTCCTTTCCTTTCCCAAATAAGCAATAATTGACATTGAGACATTCAAAGGAGTGAGTTTTAAGGATCTTGAAACACCAGCAGCTTTGCCAGAGGTTTCATCTAAGAGAAGCAAAGTCAGTATGAGCTGGAAAGCTTGGGGAAGGAGACAAAAATAATCAAGTCAATGTGTCAAAAAATGCAGTGCAACTTAGACTGGAGTTATGCTTGTTTACCTTTCTTATGCATAAAATCTCAGAGGAGATGGGCTTAGTGCTGGGGGAAGCTGAGGTACTCTGCAGTGGTCACATCTCTGTTACAGTGGAAATATAGAGATGCACACATTTCTATTCAATTACCAAGTTAGTGAAACACTCTGCCTGATATCTGTGTCCAATAAAATCAATTTAACTGCTATGTTTTTTTTCGGTTCCTATAATTCTGGAACAGTGCTTCAAAATCCGTATTAGCCAAGGCAAAAATATTTGGCCTAAAGGTAACTTGAAGATCGATTTTATACATCACTTTACTCCATTTTTAAGGACACATTCATGGGCCATGAGCCACCTGAATGTTTTCAAAAATCTGACAGTATGTCACTTAAAGACTGAAATGATCATTGTCATTGGTGCCTCCTTTGTTAGGAAATGTGCAGTTAGAGGGAAGGAGTTATTATAATAAATAGTTATTTAATCTTCTCTATGTCCAGCTTGAACTTGTGAATAATAGAAGCACAGCCAGGGCACTTTTACATGCGAAGTGTTTCACTGTGTTTCCCCATATTAGCTAATATACCTCTGGAAAGAACTGAAATTTTAGAGCTGCATTTACAGGATTCCCCAGCATTGCTATCAGCAACCTCCAAAACCAATCCATTCAGGTGGTCCTTTGATGTACAATTAAGCCCAGGAAAAAATAGCTTTGTGTAATGTATAAATAGAAAAAAAAGGGAGATAAAGGCAGTGTTGAAGTCATTTGCTGACAGCTTGGCATCCAATTGTTAAAGGTGCATACCACTACCTCTGCTTAAGAATGAGTTCTGAAAAATGACTGCTCCTTCCCAAATTCCAGCTCCCTGAAAATTAGTACTTTATTTACCTTTCATCTACTTTTTTCAGTTGGAAAGGAATAAATAAAAAAGGCCTATGAGGCTGACTTGATTTGTCTTGCCAACAAAAATGAATTTTTTGTTAGAAGAAAATGATGTCTGCTCTCTAAGACAGTGCTTTTATTAGATTGTTTTTCTCTTTATCTCTATAAAAATAGCATTTTTGCCGGAAGCCATTACATTTACCCATTCCTACTGATGAATAGCTGGCATATGAAATATAGACCTATTGCGTGTTGCAAAAGGTCAGAGTACGTGGTTTGTTCTTTGAGCATCAGGGATAAGGCATCCAGGCACATTTTGATTAACCTAACAAAAAAAGTGAGATAATCCAAGTGGAAGCTACAGTATTTGAATGAACTTCAGCTGTTAATGTCTGCTATATCTGAAGGCCTGACTGATCTCCTGCCAGTTTTACATTCATGCAACTCCATGGCCAAAGTGGAGCTATTGTTTTTTACATTAGTGGGAAATTCAGTTTCACCTTTTGGAAGAACCAAAACTAGCTGATGCCAAAGGATGAGGAAAGCCATTCAAATACGAGAAAACATATGGAGAAGAAAACAGGTTGACAAAGGGTGCAATTATCATCCTACCCTTACCTATCTTAGGAAGGTGGGCATCTAGTCCCCACTGGATTTCCAGGCTCCCTGTTCAGCCAAAACAAAGCTCTGGGCATTGGGGAGAACCATGCATTCTGGGCATCTTAAGCACCATTATTGCTGTCACCTCTGTACTATCCCAGTTGTGTTTGTCCAAAGGTTGAATGAGGCCAACGTAAAGCTGAATGGGGTCTCTTGGCTTGTCAAATTCAGCTCACAGTGACTGCATCCCCAGTGTCCTGTAATGCCCTCGACACAAATCTGCTAAGTTCCATCTTAACCTTTGTGTGGTTTGGGAGCCCAGTGGCCAGCTGCTGCATGACTTCCAGCTGGATGCTCTTCACCCTGCAGGGTGGTTTGGAAACACAGTGCATCCTCTTTGATACTGTGAAAACAAAACCATAAAAAAGTGTGTTCTGAAAGACCAGATCTTGTTTTTGTACATTTGCAGTGATTTTTGAAAGAAGATTTTGCCACACATGGTTTTGTGCCTGCTACAGGAAAATGTGTGACAAACTCTGCTTGCCTAGTTTGGTAGCTTCTCAGATGTAGATAAAAGTAGGTATCATAGTCGCAACAATAGTCTGAGAACAGGAGGCAGGCATCTCTGGTGATAGAGAATGGGGAGAGTCAGGGCTTGGGGCTGAACTCATTTACAGATACATATGCAAAGCAGTAATAAATGAGCTACAGTTTATTATGGGGATAGCACCAGATCTTCCAGCTGCTCTATTAGGACTTCAGGGCAGGATATTTAATTATATCCTGGCCTCTTCCTTTAAGCAGATTATCACAGTGACACACTGACTGTTGTGCCCTGACAGCGCCCTCGGGCTTTGCTTCTTCTCTTTTGCTCGTAGTGACTCTGTTGTCCATGGAGGTAGGAGGCTGGGACTGAGACGAGCAACTGTTGTGGGCAGGGGGGTCCCTGGGTTTTGTCCGAGATTTAAAAAAAAAAAAAAAGGTTAGAATTTTTAAATTATTATTATTTAGCACACCTGGGATCTTATAAATAAAGAGTATTCCAACAATGAAAACCATGTTAAGCACAGAGAAAAGCCATTTTGGTAGCTGGAATCTTTTCTTCTTATTAATTGGCCCATCTGCTGAGAGTAGAGATGTAGTGGGGTTCACCCCACTTCTCTTCACCCTCCCACTCCCATGTGCGGTACTAGTTCCAAATGCATCTGCACCAGGGGAACATATCTATGCTCTCCACCATGTCTCCTCTTCCAACAGCCTCCAGAGGCAACAAATCCAAGAGCTGAAGGCTCTGATTCAGCCCATCAGGATTAGGTCTGCTTCTACCCTGCCTTTCCAGGTTTGTCTTTGATGTATGTGGGGTTCTATGAGAAAAATACTCCTTTTGCTATGGAAAATTCCTCAGTCTGTGCTGGTCAAGGTGAGCCATCTCACTAGGGCTCCATTTAAAGAGTGTTTATTTTACTCCACAACAAACTCACCAGTCCCTCTGTGCAGTGAATTTCACTGTCGTCTACTATCTGAGAGGGGATAATAGTGCCATGTAAACACTGGGGTCGCTGCTGATAATGCAACTATTACAAAGACAGCAAGTGTGGAAGAAAGCCATGGGTATGTGGTTTTCTAGTAAGGGCTGTGATTACTATTCAGTTTTTTATATTTTTTAAAGAAAATTTATCATAAAAAAGAGTACTGCATTGCCCAAATACATATATTGTGACTAAGTTTGCCCAATAATTTTTGTTCCAAAAATGGAGACGGAGACTCTAGAAAATCATGAAGTGCTGCTATTTTTCCAAGTAAATGTTTTAAATTTTCTTTCTGAGAGGCATACTTTATATTGGGAAAGATGGAGAGGGGAGAAAGGATGAAAGAGAGGAAACGTTAATGAAACTGTAAAAAGAATTAGACTTTTTTTTTTTTCACCCAAAATATAAGAAGATACACTTCCTGAGCTATTTTATATAGCTATTTCCTCAAAAAATGCTGTTTTCCTAGATAGTTTCACTAGCTCCAGTCCTGAACTGATGTGTGACCTGCAGCAAGTGACAACTTTCATGTGACTTGGTTCACCCTTCTGCAAACCTGGGGGTTTTAATGGACTTTGTTCATTAAACTTGTCCAGCTACTTCCAAGCTCAAGGTGAGGGCAGCACTGTGTACATGCAAAGTCTGGAGAGAAACTGTCAAACCTGTTCAATCTAATGAGACTTTTCTCCTAGAGAGGATATCAGCATGTATCTCACCTGCTACTGTCATATATATGTAGCTTGCTCTAAAATATTCCTAGAGGTGCACTCCTTCAGTCAGTTTTATGTCAGATCTCTTCTGCTGCTTAATGCAAGTTTATGGCAAAATGGGTAAAGAGTTTTGGAAAATATAAGAAAATATCTTTGTGATGGATCTCTAACTTATGCTACTTCTTATCATATAGTGCTTCAGCCAGGCAAGCAATGAAGTCACTGCCCCTGTAAAAGGAGCAACATGAGATGGGCTGTTTGGGTATGAAATAGGTACCAGAGTCTATCCCACCAATGGAAAGCAGCAGTCATACATCACAGTATGATGTAATTTTTCATCATCTTCTGCCAGCAGAGCTGTGATTAAGGTGTTAGCAAGTTTGTCAATTGTCAGATCATAAAACTGATTGCACTAAAATGTGGAAACCATTGAAAACAGGCTAGGCTTTCAGGCTGATCCAGCACTGAAATATTTGCCTTCAAGTTTCAAAGTTCCCTCAGCTGGGCAGAGACTACATGCAAGAAACACCCTTGTGCTCAACATGTCCTTGCTGTATTCATTGTATCCATGCTGTGTCCATATTCACATCAATGTATCCTGTGTGCTTCTCTTCTTTCAGCCTTGTTCCAACTGAGCCCTGTGGTGGCATCTTACCTCAGCAAGACACTGAGATACATTTAAGGTTGTTCAGATTTTTAGACATTCCTTAGTGTTCTTACTTCAGCACAAAATGTAGTTGACAATGGTAATGTGTAAATGGGATTAGATAACTAACCGCTAAAAAAAACAATGGTTACTTGAACAAACAAGAGCAAGAAAGAGCAAGCAAGCTCAGGAGTGTCACCTATAATGGGAGCGGAGTGAATAACAGATGCCTTTGCAGCAGCATTTCTCTTGTGCTTGTAATGAAAGAACACTGAGTCATTTGGAGAGTAATCCAAGACCTGCTCTGGTCAGGGAGCCCCAAGGTGCTTGATTTACAACCAGCTAAAAATGCTGCAAAACTTTGAAAGTGTATTTACAGCTTTCTTTTTCCCTGTCTGCTTGCTGGCATGTACAGAATTACGAGGGGTTTGGGTTGTTACTGTGGTTTTACTTGTTTGCAGTTGTTCCATGCACTATTTTTTGACATTTTATGGATCCTCAGGCCACCCCTTGAGAAACAGCAGCCAGGAAAGACTAGGTGGAAAATTTGTACTTCATGTATCATTGGAGTTCCTTGATATTACAGGAAAAATGGGAGGAGAGAAGATTGTGGACTTCAGTTTCATTGCAAAAAAGAGCAGTCTTATTGCAACAACAAACGTTTTTCTTGGAACAGGACTAGACAGGTCTGAAGTTGTTGATCAGTGAGCAAACCACGCTCATGGGGGAGAGCATCATGTGCTACAAATGCACCCGGCTCCCTTCAAGGCAAAGACTGTACAGCCAACACGTTCAGGCCAACCTTTCCAACAAGAGCAGTCGTATGGACTTGTCCATCATTTCTCAGTGTCCCCAGGGAAGACTGCAAGGATGCAGCATTGGCAAGGTGGCCCTTTCCCTGCCTTTCTTTTCTTTCAGAATAATGGATTCACCAAATGTAGTGTGTTGGTAAAATTGTCCTGCTTGGTGGCATGCACCCGTTCCTCTGGTTCTCTGAACACCTTGTGGCTACCATGTTGTGTTATCCCCACACCTCCCATGGAGAAGTCGGTCCTTGAATCACTTAAGCAAGGTGTTTTCAGTGAGGCTGGGTTACACACTGGCCACGCAGCTAAGGAATTCAGGTGTTTGGGGCTTCTCTGGATAGACCCTGCCAGAAGATCTCCAGGGTGTACTGTACTAAGCATAAGCCTACTACCCCCAGGGTTTGGAAGAGAGCAAATTCCTTCCAAGATTATAGGATTAAGAAGCTTAAAAGTGATTCAAATTCTTCATTACACATGAAAAAAAAAAAAAAAAGAAAGAAAGAAAAAAAAAAAGAAAAAAGAGAGAGAGACATGAGGGGAAACTCTTCAATGCATGCATCACTCGACGTGTTTTCCTTGTAATTAAAGGAAGTTATTGAAAAATATTTGAGGGGATTAAATGCTCAGAGTATATGTGCCGATCAAATAACACAGGAATCTGCATTCTTCTGGGTAATCAATGGAGTGACTTGAATGGGGAGGTTCAAAACAGCACAGTTATTGTTAAAGTGCCATTGTAGTAGTATTCACCATACTGTACTGCAAATGGGCAGGCCCAAGGGTTTCCCAGCAGGAAAAAAATCCTGTGACTGAAAAAACAATGCTCTGGAGCTCATATGTAGGTATTTACATACTGATTGTTAAAATTTCAGGTGGGCTTTTCTTTCCTTTCTGCCCCCCAACCTGAATGCAGAAAGATGTTCCTAATTTCCTGAATAAGGTTTCTTTGGAACTGAAATTGTGTTTCTCTTTCTTTTATGCAAGCAAAATAGGAAAGAAAAACCCATGGACAAGAAAGGTTTTTAAGAACAGAGATTGGGACATGCAAAATGAGAGGGACTCCTACTGTAAACAAGGAATTGTACCTACCATTATTCTTTCCTCTGTCTTCTGACAGCTTAATTGTAAGTGGTCATTAGTTAGCCATTAATTAAGAGGTCATTATGTCCTAGACACCTGAAGTCTAGAACTAGAGCCAGTGTGTCCTGCAGTTTGTAACGTGGCACCGTGACCACCTCAGAGCTCTCTGAGTGTTTGGCCATGCATGTGACAGAAATGTTGCTTTATCCAGTGGTCTTTGCTTTACTTGGGCTTTTCCTTTTGGTGTTTGAGTGCTGACAGTGGGCATAAGCAGACTGCTCTAGTGGAGAAAAAGATCCATATGGCATTCAAAAATCATGAGGCTATAGGCTTTTTTATTTTTGTCATTTTGCATCAAACTGCTGGGAATCATATTTCCCTGTATTTCTGACATTGTGTTTTTGGTGGTCACAGAGGAGGAAAGCTCCTGACTTTAGGCAAAACTTGTTCCTAAGGTTGCTCTTCCATCTTTCCTCCTGCACTACCATACAGGCTACAGGCAAGGCACCTCTTCTTGTTAGCTCCCTTTACTTTTTACAAATGAGTACATTAATGACATCCCCCTCGATTTCTGGGTTTAATTAATGGTTGAAAAGTACTTTAAGATATTCATATGATAGGTGCCATATAATTGCACAGATTAAGCTATTTCTTTTTTTACTGGCTTTTTATAAAGAGGTTCTCATAATGTTGTGGGAAAAGACCTCCGTTCCTCTCTTCTCCTTTTCTGTTGTGGGTAGGCCTGTAGTCTTCTAAATTAGGTGTAACAGATCACATCTGCATATTTTTAGAATATAGGCTCACAGTAGTATCAAAGGTATGGCCATCTGGGGAGTGAAGCATCAATCTGGTAATGGCGCTTGTCACATTTAGAGGACACTTTCTCTCTAGAGCTATGACAGATGTCTTAACAGACCAAGCTCGAGAGGTCACTGCATCCTTCCTGCTTAAGACAAGACCAACTCTACCTCAAACTATTCAACACACGTTCATCTAATTCGCTCTTACAAATGTCCAGCAATGGTGAGTCCTTCAGGCATCCTGTACCGACATCAACTCTCCTTACCATTTACTTGTTTCTTTGAATGTCTCATCTATATTTGCTTCATCCCAGTTTAATTACATTATTCCTTATATTACCCGCAGCAAACAGTACCACATTAGTTCCTTTCTCTGTGCTTTGGCCACTTATATTAAATCAGTCTGGAATTCAATTTAGCCCGGAAATGAATCAATTTCAGACATCCCATTATCCTCATGTTTTTGCTTTGCCAGAAATGTCCAAATCAGGATGACTGTTTCCTAGCCAGTCACTTCAGTCCTTTTTAGGCACTTAAAAGTAAACTTTTTTACAGAAAGCCTTAGTACACTGAGTACCCAAATTGAAGTTAATGGATGCTCTGAGAGCAAGTCCTGTTTATTTTGGCACCTCTCTGTACAAGTAAAAGTCTGATTAAAGGTATCTGCATGAGAAAGTGAAGACAGAAGGACCATACTTTTTTTCTTTTTTTTTTTTCAATTACTTTTTGTTTAAAACTGCTTCAACAAATCAACCATTGAACTTTTTACTTCCTTCTAAAAGCTAACCAGATGGCATGTGCCAGGATCAAAATTTCCCACTGATCATTTATTTATCATTCAGTCAGCTCAAGCATGTAGTAACCCTGGGGTATGGTATTTGTTAATAATGGAAAGCACGATTTGACCAAGTTGATGTTTAAAAAATCACAATCCAGTCTACTTTGAACGGTGCCATGCAATATCAGTAGGTGCTGAAAGGCAGCAGAACTACATGCAAAGTGAGCTTTGGATTCCTGCGTCTGATGCCTAGGAGGTTAATGGAGTAGGTGTTTTTCTAACCTTGCAATTGTGGTTAATAAAATAATGGATGAGGAATGAGTGAAATAAGATTTTTAAAGATTTTATTTATTTTCTTTTTATTTTCTTTTGGCTCCACAGGCATGCTTAAGAAAACACAATCTCCCAATCCTGCAAACAGCAGTTCTCTAGGCAAAATGGTTTGGGATGGTTTCGGAGAACTTTAGTTAAAAAATACACTTGCAAAAAAAAAAAAAAAAAAAAAAAGCTGCCAGAAAGTAAATATTTAACTTTTCCATTTGTTTTCTTCTTTGCATGAAGCGTTGTGGCGGGTGCACTCGAATCCCGCGCACCACACCACCCCCCTCACTAATTCATAGCTGCTAATGTTGTAGTTAATGTCAACAGAGCTGTAGTTGGAAAGAAAATTACATGGACTGCCATGATTTCACATCCTTTTTTGTAATTTCTTCTCCTGGACAGATTGCTTTTTCATGACGGCAGACACTGAAACAGACTGACTTGCCAGGCAACTCAGAGTGTCATACAATAAAAAGCAAGTCATGGAGTTCTGTATACAAAGAAATTACCCATGGAAAGTACCCACCACAATGAGAAAAACAGAACAAAATCTATGACCAGAAGTTAAAACCAGACAAGTAGAAGTTGTAATGAAGGGGAAAATCTTTAACAGATTAAACAAAGTCAGTTCCTGGAGATTTACTGCCTTGGGACATGATAAGAGGTTTTTTGCATAATATGTGATTTAGTTAAACTTTACTGGACTTGATACAAGGAGTTACCAGGGTAATTGTGTGGTCTGTAATGTACGGGTGGTTAAGCTAGATAAAACTTATCTCTACTTCTGATCTATGATCAACAGAGGGACTGGTTTCAGTAACTTCTCAACCTCAGTTTGGCCAACACAAAGAGGACTGTCCAAATGGACAGTGCCCTACATCTTGGAAGTACTGGCACTACAGAAAAGGCACACATTCTGCCAATAAAATGTCAGTTTTTCACTGTTCTTTTGCATTGGGATGAGACAGTGGTGAATTATGTCAGGCTGTAAAGTGCATGCAGAAACCATTAGGAGAAGGCTGCTTTAACCAATGAGACTTACAATGATAATAAGTGTTAGGCTTGGTAGTCAGTAGTAACAAGGTCAGCGCCTTAGAGAGCAACTCATTGTGGAGTGTCAAGAAAAGGGAAAGTGATTAACTTGAGTTTCCAAGGGAAAACAAGCAGTCCACAATTTCGGTACTAGATTGTCTGTAGTCATGCTAAGAGTCTTTGCATTTCTTTGCTTCAGCAGTGGGAGCAAACTCCCTATTTGAGTATATGTCTTCCTTATTGCTAAATCCATTTGCACTGGGAATCACTGGAACATAGAGGAAACTCAGTGATCTGAGCAGGAGAGAGACCCAGGATGTCCTGAATTCTCGTGCTGAGGCTTGGCAAAAAAATTGGCTCCTGTAATTTCCTCTTCTCCCTGCAAAGAGGTTGACTCAATAATTATTCTAAGTAACAAGATCTCTGTATGCTTGGCAAAAGGCCAGAGATTCATCCAAACTTGTGGGCTTACTTCCCTGATGTTCAGGCCAATTGGTGCACTCAGGCTGCACAATGAGTTGCAGATGTAGTGATCTCATGCGCTGCATTGGTAAAAAGCACAGAAATGTTTACCCTGAAGTCGAATGCAAATGCAAAAAGATGGGTTGCCTGAGACATCAGCCTGAACATCCAAAAACAGAATCACACCATCTCCCCTCCAATTTAATCCTTTGCTTTGTTGCCTCATCTTTCCCATCTGTGAAATGGAAACAATTGCACTTAGCTTTGTCTTGCTTTGCCCTGAGGAACTGGATTGAGCTAGACCTTTCAAAAGGACTTTGAAGATAGATTATTTTTTTCATTACTGTGTGCAATGCTTCCCATCATGAAGCGATATTTGAGAATATAGGTACAATTCTGTTTTGCCAAAAAAATAATGCTAACCTTCCACCAAAAATATTTCACTGCTTTAATTGTCAGATGGAAATCAGCTTTGTTTGACAGAGCCATTTGTAACCTTTGCCAGTGCTATGTGGTTCTGCACCGCCAGCCTGGACCTGATGTATTTTATTTTTTTCCCTACTTTCTGTGGGGGATTATGTGTTGTGGCTTTGACCTGGGACATTTCCTTTCTTCAGCAGGATTAAGCTCCAGTTGTTTTTCTGCTAGCAGTGAGTATCATTTGCAGCCTAAGAAATATGATTTCCTTCTTTTAAAATGGCTTAGACCCTTTTGGTTTTTTAACCACAAACAATGGAGTTCAGAGAAAAATCCAGAGGAATATGGACTTGGGAGCCCTTGTGGCTTCTGATGTGAAACAGGCCTGTCTAATGCATTCATTTCCTTGACAGTTGTGAAAGAAATGTCTAAAGTTTCATAATATCATATCAGTTGCGCAAACAACTTATCCTTTTAAAGTAGGTGCTTAAAATCTGCACTTGGCTTTAGTAAAGCTTAGTCTATTTTTATGTTTGAACAAGATTTGTTTTCCAGAGGTGGCAGAAAGAAGGTAATGATTTTTTTTTTTTTTTTTTTGGATAGGAGATAAGTAACTCTATTTCTGATGTCTATGTCTCATTCAGGGCAATTAAGGTTTTCACATCATTTGATATTCTCTTTGAGAAGCCCAGGAATTGGTTACGAGTTTCTGCCCTTGTTAGGTTTAAACTCTATTTCATTTTAACCCCAGGGAATTAGTCTGGGTTGAAGTCCATGCATGTATGAATTTAATCACAGCAACATTGCTATGTCTCTTTATAATGTAGAGATCTCAAAGCTCTGAATCATGTGTTCATTTCTCAGACCTGCCCTGTGACATGGGTATGGTAGTTGTATCATTTCTAGAATGCCAAGATCCCTATGCAATAAACCATACCTTCTCTTTACTTCTTCTCTATTAATAAGAATAGCTGTTACTTCGACAAGACAAGGAGCAGAGTCATCTCCCTGCACATAGATCTATGCAGCCTGCCGTTTGATGTGCTTTGTTTATAGCTCAAGTGAAGGGATGCAACTGAGGCTGTGTCTGATAAAGGACGTTTTTAGCTGGTTGAGCAGTAGTAACTCCCATTTAAATGCTCACAATCCCATTGATTTCATCTGGCACAGTTTCAGCAGGCTAGACGGTAAATGTCTGCTGCTCAGAGTCATGGGTGGCCTTAGGGCTTTCTCCAGTGAGGTGTGAGATGTGGATTTGAGAAACAAAGAGCTTCAACTCTGGCTCATCTATGTGATCCAGCCAGCAGGCCTTGTGTAAGAGGTGAAGGGGTGTTAGCACTTTGGCTATGTTTGCAAAGGAGAAAACCTTGTTCAATTCTTCAAATAAAAGACTGAGATCTTAATAGGTGAAGATCCCAAGCTGTAGACCTCAAATGGGTCAATCCTGAGTGGTTCAGCCCTTCATTGGGTACTTTTTGAAGCAGCTTTGGATGCCATAAGCATGTGGCAAAGCCCAAAAATCCTAGAAAGAGAGGATAATGTCACTGCGGGACTCAGATCTGAAATGAAAGTACATCACTCTCTCACTTCTAGAGGTGTCTTACTCGGTCAGTTTGAGTCCCTCAGTAAAAGCTGCAGCCCGTTACATGCCAGAGCTGACTGCTGCAGTCTTGAGAGATGAACGGCATGATGACTGTGGCAGGTCATCTCTTCCAGAAAGGACAACAAAATCTTTGGCTATCTTAGGCAGATGGAGGGATGAGTAACAGAAGAGCAGAGAGTAGCGGGTACTTTTCTAATTACTTGGAGAAGGCTGCTCACCTTCACAGACCAGCAGAGCTGGCCTAATATAGCAACAGCAGTTATTGCACCAGTTGAAGGAACAGCAAAGCTGCCATGGCAACATCTTCTCCTCAGGGGATCCCAGACAGGATTCTGGCCAAGCCAGCCCAAATTTCTCCTGTGCTTCCCACTACCGTACTGCCCCTCCAGCTGGCTACAAAAGACAAAATACATCCCATAAGCTGAAGCAGAGTAAATATTAGTTAAACATTTACAGATCTCAAGATCTTACAAGCAGTAAAAGCAGCTGTCATTTGAGAGATGCCTCCCCCAGTGCTTGATGTAGTCCAGCCACTGTGTGTCAAGGATGTTAATGGTGAGACTGACTGCAACCACAGCCTCAGGGAGTGGATTAAGTGATCAAGTCCAAAGTCATTGCCCACTCAGGTGACTCAGACATTAGAGACACCATGGAGCACCATAGATGGATGATTTCAAGCACAGGTCTCTACCTGGTGAAGATCTTCACTCCAGTGTAGTCCATGAAATGCGGCAGGAAAATGGTTCAGCAGCCTTCTCAATGGAACTTAAAGAGTGCAGAAAAAAACTCTGGACTTTTCCCTGCCCCCTCCCAAGGTGGTGCTCAGCCTTTTTCATTTTAGTGAAGCCATCATGCAGTGCTCAGTTTCATGGGCTTCCACTTTCTCTAAACAAGCTATGTCTGCTTTGCATTAATCATTAATTATCTTTGCTGGAGCGTAGTCCTTCTGTGTAGACACTCATAGTAGAACATAACAGAAAAACAGAAAACTAAGCTTTTTTTTCTTGTCTCGTATCGCCTCTCAAGCAACTTAAGGTATTGATTGATGCTTCTCATGTTTCCAGATATTCTCTGTGATGGGAAAAAGGCCCTATTCCCCTAAAGTGGCAGTTGTATTAGATATCAGCAAATATAACCCTTTAGTGAATTCAAAGCATCATTCTTTTTTTTTTTTTTGAAGTGTCTCTATCCTGTCATACAAAAATATACAACGTGTATTATATATTTTTTTTCCTCTGAATGTCATTGAATTATCACAATCAAAATATTATTTTTCTCCTCTGAATTAATGCAATAAAGTATTTCACAGCAGCAGTCACATGAAAATATGTTGGATGACTTTAGTGATGATTTCTTTTCTGTCCATAAGCATGAATAAAGATGGTAGACGTGGATGGTGATGATAGTCTTGTTTCAATAGGTTAGAAGTAACCATGCATTACATGATTGACAAAATGAATGTACCTAGATAGCCCTTGAAGTTTTAAACCCTGTTCAAATTCCAATGGCAGCTACTGATATTGTGGCTAATTTTATCAAATAAATGTGTCTGAATCTTGGTCCTCCAAAACAGGATCTGCAAAGATCAGACTCTGTTTTTAAAAACTTAGGAATAAATTACTAATGACTTTATTAAAAAGAGGAAAAAAAAAAAAAAAAAAAAGAGCTAGCAGTAGTCCTGGAAATTTTGGGAGCCTTCATGATTTCAAAAACAAAACTTGTGCCATGTCAGCATTGATTTATTTATTTATCTTCAGAAATCACAGAATTTGTTAAATTATGTAGACAAATGACCACATTCCTCAGATGTGTCATCTGAGTAATGTGTGTGACAATACATTTGTCCTTTGTGATGTACTTGGAGATTCTTTGTAAAATGTGCTACATGAAGACTAGATAATCTTATAGGAAATACAGTTTTTCTGTGTAGGAATATTGGAATGGATGCTCACATTGCTGTAGTACTTAAGGGATAATTTAGCAGAACAAAAAATCTAGGAAAAATAGATCAAGAATTCTGGGCAAAAAGTGGCTGCATGTGATGGATGAAGGTTTAGCTACTTTTCACAGTGACAGATAAGTAATGAGGTTGAACTGCTGTGATATTGTCTGGAAATAGAATAGATGATATTCTTAATAGGCTCAAATTGATTCTTAATAGTTCAGGCCATCTGCTGAAATTGTGGAATAATAAAACTAGTACTTTTATTATGACCTTCATCTAAAACATACTAAACACTCTAGGAAGGTATGTGAACGTTACTAAATCTACGTTTTGCTTGAACAGTTTGGAATAAGTAATTTGTATCAGGTTTGATGGGCAGGCTCTGGCACAGTTGGTGTAAAAACAAACCCGATGAGGTTACAGTTCTGTCTTGCAGGTTCTTAATAATTTCACCATCCATTTAAGCCAGTTCCTCACAAGCTGAATGTGCTAAAGAACATATATTGAAATTATTATTATTAATAATAATAATAGTAATAGTAACAGTAATAATAACAGATAGTAGTAGTAGCAGTAGTACTTGGAAGAATGCATGTGTGTGTACACGTGCACATACAACAGTATCTTCTTATGCTGACTGTGGTCACAGAGCTCTTAGGCCACTGGATTGTTCTAACTGTGAGTGGGGACCACTTATAACAGCATATTCTGCTCTAGGCATGCACAGTGATAACAAGATGTGTTAAATTACCGAGTTCTTCCTTCAGGACGAATATTCAGTTTGAAGGATGAAAAACAAAGCGCATAGTTGCAATAAATATGAGGTGAAGAGGGTATTGTAAGATAAAGATAACAGAACCTAAGACCAGGAGAGATGTTTATACTTAAGGATGTCTCCTGTTCGTGTCCATTATGAAACAGCTTGAAAAACATAAAATTGACAGGGACCTTGTTGTTACTAGATAGATCTGGAAGCTGGTCATGGAAACATGTCATCTGCATAATATAATTAACTCCATCTAGCTTCTATATATAGCTGTGGAGGTTTTTTATGGAGATACTTTCAGGGATATACTTTCACTGTGGCCGTACTAGGTGGAGCCCTATGAAAATGGAAACCTGGACTGTCAATTCTGTTATTTGATCCTGCAGCGCAAAGTGCAATAGACTTCTCATCAATTATAAAATAAATAATAGCAATCAAATAAAGACAATAGTGACACTTGTGTCAAAGGGCTATTTCTAACACATTAAGTATTCACATAGACTTTTGCATTTTTTGCAGTGATTTGGTTAACCACCCTCCTTATTGCCCAATTTTTATCTGCAAAGTTCCATTTTGTCAAATGTAAAGATCTGTTTGAGATTTGATGTGGCTGGTGATGTAGAGGTAAAAATAAGTGAAGCCCACCTCAGATGATGATTGCAACTTGTTAAGTGTTGCAACACTTATATTTTAGAGTCATGGAGCCCAAGTCAGAGACTGGAATCCTTTTCTTTTGGAGCAGGTTTAAAGAGAACTAAAAGGTGCTTCTTAGTTACTGGAAACCAATCACTGAAGATAAAATTTCTCCTCTCCGACCTGTGTATGTCCCACTGCAGTAGAAAGAAGCAAGGTGTGACCAAATGTGGCAGATCTTTTGAAACCTAGTACATAAAAGACAATGTTATAAATCAGGAAAGAGGACATCCATTCTCCCCTCTGCTCTAGAGGTGAGTCAGTTACTTGTCCTCTCTGACCATTTTTTTAATCTGTTCCCAAGGTGTACATAGCAACGTTTATTTAAAGAGATGCTGAAACACAATATATTAATATTTGCAGCATTGTCTCAGATCCCAGGGAAGCTGGGATATGGAAAAACATTGGTCATTAAAGAACATCATAGTTCAACATAGAAATGAAGCAGAGTTTCTGATAGGTAGGTAAAAGTTTGTACAAAGATCTCTGTTTTTGAAAGGGAAGAAAGGTTGGACTGCTTGGCCTTCAGACCTAGTGGTCTGAAACTGCATTAGTAGAGAAGAAAGAGGAAATGCAGCAATATCTTCAAAGTAGTGGAAGGAAACTCAATATTAACTAAGGGTGCACTGGAACCAGTAGTGTTTTTCATAGTGACAGTGGTTAATCATTAAAACACGGAGCCAGGGGAAGTGATGAATTCTTCATCTTTTGATGTCTTCAAGATTGAAGGCCTCTCTGGAGGAAACGTCTTAGACAAAAGTTATGAACCTCAACAAAAGAGCAACTGTGTAAAAATTAAAGCTCTACAACGTATAAAAGATAGATGATCTACTAATCCCTCTACAAATGTGATTAATTTTGCACAACTTTAGTTGTCTAAAGTTAGATGCCTAAGGCTGAACTGGTCATCATGGGCTCCCTTTTTTAGTCGACAGTAAGAAATAGGCATCTCCAGGGAGCAATCCATTTGATATGCCTTAGATGCCTGTTTTAGTGGGATGCGAATTGTCCTCTGGGATACCTGTTTCTCTCTATTGACTATCAAGGAAACCTACAGTGACTCATTCACATTCAGACATCTCATTTTTAGATGCCCAAGGAAAATGCGCTCCTCTGTGGGACATCCAGAAGATGTGGAACAGCAGCCTTTATTTTGTAGGGCAGAGACATGTTTCATGGTAGTTCTTGCTTTGCATCATTTATAATTCAGTCACTGTTCAAGTCTAACTCCCATGTTGGTGGATCATTTTGTGTTTTGAAAGGAGGACCTGGGAACATCGCTCTCGTCTCTTCGCTGGCATGGATGTGCTTAAAGGCAGGCCAAATCCTGTTCTGAGTTATTCTGGTATACAGTCTCAGAAATTTCACAGGGTTTGGTGGAAGTGCCATGCATTGCATGTTAGGAATAAAAGCAAAAATAAGCAATTTTGAAAGGATTAATCCAACTGCCATAGCAACTTGATTCTTTATGTGTAAGCAGTGACCAGATGAAGGGCAGATCTGTAAAAAATGCTGCACATCACAGAACATTTATAAAGTAAAGACTCTTGAGAAAATGTTTGTTGAGCATGTGGAGACAGTGCTAAAAACACTTTCATCTTTCATTTCTTCCTGTCCTGTAGTCTTCCTGGCACTGCTCCAAATTCACTTAATCACTTAGTATTACTTGGTTTAGACCTGTGCTGCTTGCATATCCCATTAAAGTGAACTCCAGTGCAGTGTATCCAAATTGCTTGAGTTTAGCCCTGTCGCACAAGATGATGAGCCTGTCATCACGCTGGACGTGTGCTCTGAGCCCATTGGAGCAGTACTCAGCCCACATCTGCCGCCCACAACTGTGGTGTTCAACACAGGGACTTAATCACCTCAAATGCCTTCCCTCATCAAGGGAAGGGATGGGTACCCCTGGCAGGTTCCTCAGCACCAGAAGGTCTGTCATTATCTTTCTATGGACTGCAGGGAAGGAGATGTGTTCTAAGATGCCCCGTTCATGTTCTTACTGCAAGATGGCTTGTATTGGAGATGTGGGTTGACTTTGGACCACAAACTAGGTAGGAAGCTTTGTAGTGCGTTGGTGAGTAGATAGGAGATTCCTAAGGCAGAGCAACTTTTTCAGTCTTTAGATAACTGCAGAGAAGTTGAGTATGGCCATACAATAAGTCTCAGTCGCTGTCAGTTGCCTGTTACCAGCCTAGCTTCTCCTTGTCTATTGCCTTCCTGGATAGTTACTCTTGAATGTCCAACAGCTGCTGCTGTCCACCTAAGCAGTGGCAGAGCAATCACAGCATATCTCACTGGTTTGGATAAATTTGAATTTCGGAAGTTCTGTGAAGTAGAGGGGCTGTGTAAACATGTGTCATTGCAGATGCCATGCCTAGATTGGGTCTCTGCACCACTGAACCTGAAAATAGCAATATGTTTCCTATATCACTATGCATGCGTGTCCTCATACGTGGAGCAGTAATAGTGCAACCAGATGGCACGGAAAGGAATGGGATTGTCATTACTACGCAGCTCTTTTTGATTCTTCGCCTAGGCAATTTGCAGGCTCCCATGATGCTGTAGCACAGGTTGTTTAGCCATTCTTCAGTTCCTACTCACTGTTGCGGAGAAATCTGATCCTCTCCAGTCATGAGGACACTGATACTCTTGCCATATCCAGCTGTTGCTGACATGATGGTATGTGCCTTGCTTCAGCCAGTGGTGAATTCTCTCTCTGTAGCAGCTCCTCCCAGGTTGCCGGTGGTTATATGGTGCTTGAGGTGAGTGTTAACCTGCTGCTTCCCTGGGAGGCACAAATCTTGCTGCAACAGAGTGTTTCTGTGCAAAGATTGTCCTTAGGGAAAATCACTATGCTGACCTGAACTGTGGATACAGAGGAAAATTTGCACTTTTGGAGCTTACACATGCTTTCCCCTTGTAAAAAAGATCGTCATCCCATTAAGCAGAGACCTTTTAGTGCATTTTTCTCTCCTGCATGACACATCCCCACTGACATCAACAGGAGCTTCACTTGCGGCACAGGTACAGAAAATGCCTAAGGGGTCTCTCTAGCAGGAAATAAACAGCTAAAGCTTTTAGGGTGACCGGTGAAACCTTGGCTCTGAGGTGACATCTGTTTTTAGCACTTTACAAGAGCTCACTGTGATCTGATAGAGTAAGAAGTGCAGAAACCTCTGTCTTTGTAACCCTTTTTTTTTTTTTTTCTTCTGAAAACTCTTTTGATTTTTTTTGGTTTTAAACTGGAATCATTCTCATCTTAAGTCATTGAGATTGTATCCTCCTCCCACCAAAAGGCAAAACTGGAAAATTTAGTGGGATTTATAGGCTGGTTTGAGGGTACGAAAGTGTGTGAGCAAACAGAACTGCACCTCTTCAAGGAGCAGTGCAAGAAGTTGGTGCCGTAGAGGTACCAACAGCTTCATGGAGACACACACCACCACTCATCTCTTTATAACGTGAGATGCTTTCTCATCGCTAACTGCTTTTCTGACTCAGGTGCATCATGGCTACCACACTGTGGGAAACATTTACTAAGAGATAAGAATAGATTTTATCTCATGATTGTGTATATGTCCTATGAGGTGTTAGCCCCATCTCTGGAGAGGAAGAACATCTTCCATAGTCCAGGAGGTGTCTAACACATATATCTAATCTGAGTGCCTTATATCGAGAGTCTCTGCTGTACCTGGAGGACAGAACTGAGAGCAGTGGCAGAGAAACCACACAATTTTAAATTCATCACTAAATGAATGGGTTCAACTTCAGAAAGTTAACATTCGTAAGGAGGAGATAAGGTTCTAAACTCTTTTCTGTTGTAGCTAATGAAAGCTTGAATTCATCAAAAGCTGCCCTTCATTCACTCAAGAAAGCTTCCTAAATACTAGTATTGAGTAAATGGGTTGTTGTTTTTTTAGCTATTGGGATTAATTACTGGAACATTGGAACTGTTATACCAGTCAAAGTTTTGTTACAGTCTTATTACAAGCTACCAATTATTGACTGTAGCTAATACCAGATGCTTCAAAGGAGTGTGCGAGAAACCATGTAGCAGACAATAATAGTAGTAATAATTCGCTCATAAGAAAAATCTTCTAATCCACTGCCCCTGCTCAATGTTTGGCTTATATCCTGAGACATGACAGTTTATATCTTTTTGCACATACATATTCCAAAGTGATAGCAAATTGCAAAACAAGGATTTGAATTTGGGACGTCTGAATAAGATTGCAGGATTAATCCCCTGATGGGATGGGTGACATTGACAAAATGACATTGTCTTTCTCCACCTCGACTTCCCCACCTAAAAGCCATCAAATATCTTGACACTCCTGAGGTTCCTGAGATCTATGAACTAAAACTGTGACAGAAGAGAAAGAGAAGGTTAAAATGAAAAATCAGACTTGTGTCTTAAATGTGAGCAATTATTACCAGGAGTGCCTAAGATAGCAAAAAGTTAAACCAGCTCAAGAGAACACAATGTGCTGTTCTCTTTTTTGGATTGTGTACTCCAGACACTTGGCAGTGCTTGTGTGCAAACTGATGGGTGTGCAATCAATTTGGCTGTTTTCCCCTTATGCGGTCTCATCAGCGTAAACCATACACTTGTTTCATGAATCCCTCACTCAGCAGTGAGAGAAATGCACTAAAAAACTGAAAGAAAAAAATCCCCCAGGCAGTCACTTCTGATCATAGTATTCACTGTTATTGTTTTAAAAAGAGGAACACAGAAGTACAGACAGAAAGTCCTTGTTCTGTTCGTCTTCCTGCAGCTGACTTGAGAAACTGTATTTCATCCTTCCTTTCCAAAGAGTGAGCTAGGAAACAAATGACACCTGAAGACAAGAAGTGGATTGCTCACCCCAGCTGTTGTTTGAAGGTCACCTTGCAGTTGTCTGTGGTTCAGAGATGTTTTTATTATTCCACTTTTAAGCTGCTTTCTTTTCTTCTTCCCCTTCTTCCCCCCTTTAGCTAAATGACAAGTTATGAAACTTTGTGGTTTTGTTGATCTTAATGCAAGCAGTGAAAAATGATAATACGCTGAATGCATTTGACAGAGCGTTCCCTCCTTCTGCTCCCAGCTCCCTCCCCATCAGCTGCTGCGGCTCTTCATCGTGTTTAACCGCTCCCAGCTTTCAGAATATATTGGTTTCCGTTCTCAGACCTTCTTTGTCTTTTCTTGCAGCTGTTTGTTTCCTGGTGTGGTCAGTGTTTGTGGAGTAGATCAAACCCATCTCTCTCTAAACTCTCTTCCCCCGCTTTGCCTCTGCAAAGGTCACAGGGCTGCCTGGGTTTCTGTGCTCGTGCTGGGAGGTATCAGGAGGGAGAAAGGTAAACTATTAATAAAGGACAAGTGAAGAAAACTGCAGAGTATCAGGCTCCGGTCCTGTACTCTGTCAGAGGGCAGGAGTTTCAAACTGAGCCTCAATGATCTTTTTAACGTGGATTTAGGAAGGCAGTGGGTAAATGCTGCCACATGATCAAAAGTGCCCACTTGCCATTTGAAATGGGCAGAGACATAGTAATGCTAAAGGCTTCAGTGTTTGGTTTGAAGGTTCTTTTGCCCTGATTTTAAAGAGCTGAACTCCAATTTGGGGAGAAAAATAGTCTTTGCATAATGCCTGCAATATCTTACCTCTGTTGTGAAAGGCAATGAGTTCTCAGGCACTACCTGGTAGGGGATGCACACAGTCTTTGGCGCTGGTGCACCACAAAGGTGATATTTGTGTGTATATCCTCTTCTGGCCAAGGAGTTGCAAGTTCAAAGTACAAATAAGCTTTTATGAAATACAATTTTGCACGACAGCAGTCGTAGCTGGACAAAAACAAATTTAAGAACCTAAGCCAAGCACAAAGTGTAGGCATGCCTTAATTTAGAGTTTCCCAGATTAGATTTGATCCCACTCCCACCTAGTCGCTGCACCTAGAGAAGGGACACAGCACTTCCAGCAGCTGCCAGAACAGTATCAAATAGAAAGTTCTTCTGCACCAGCATGACCTGAGCGTATTTTCCTTTGGAATGTTCCCCAGTAAATTCACCAGACTTTACAGAGTAAACTGGTGGGAGAGTTAAATATCTGTTTCTTGCATGCATTAGTATCTGCACAGAGCACGTGACTTCATAGATGTCTCTTCTTTTCCTTTTGAATAGAAACTCCTGGGTAGGAGTGGGATGTGTGTACTGCTTTCCAGGTGAGAAGTATGTTCACAGTCCTCCTTAGAAACTGCAGATATGAAATATCCCTCAGAATTCTTCATAGATTTCAAGGTAGTTCAGTAATCTGAAGTAATTTTGCTGGAGTATTTTTCCATTGTCAGAATGGTTTCTAAATGCTGTCTAGCAGTTTGCAGTCCCAGCCAGGAAAGTACATATGGGACAAAGCAGTAAGTGCTTCTTGTAGTTTCTAAGGTGCTACAAAATCTAATAAAAATAGAATAGAAATGTTAAATATTCATTATACTTTTACAACCCTCTTGAGAGATGAGAAAAAAGCACCAAAATATTTCATTCAACAGTATCTCAAATATATGCCTGCAGTCTGTTGTTTCAACAATGACAGAAACTGTGTAGCAACTCTGCTTTATTCATGGAAGTAATTTAACATCACAAATCTTTACAGAAAAAAAAAAATATATATATATATATATATATATATATTTATAATCCCACATACACTCTCAGAAAAATAAAAAAAAAAAAAAAAGAAAAAAAGAAAAAGCAAGAAAGAAAACAGAAGTTACGAGGGGGAGTATCAGCATATCTATTATATCTACTTATAAAATACTGTCTCTCTTGGCTTTGGTCTTTAGCTTTCACTTGCAGGCAGTACTATTCCCTTCTGAGTGCTACATATTCTGCACAATCAATAATGAAGTGATGTGCCATCAGAAAACATGACAATATACATACCAGGAGTCCAGGTACTCCATTTAGAATAATTGTGACAGCAAAAGACATGAAATATGTGCATCTGATGGACTGGCTAATCCCCCTTGAATATTCCTAAAGAAGCAAACAAAAGGAAAATAAAACCCCAAAGAAATAAAAGTCTCTACCAGTAGTCTCAGGAGATGAAGTCTTATCCTAAAAACGGTGACCACTGTAACCCAGTCCATGAATCATGGCACATAAGCCTGAGGAGTCACATTCCATGTTGACACAGACCTTCAATAGTCCCATTAAATATAATGGGGTTACACAAAATGTAAATCACTGTAAAATACGAACCCTGATCTAATTACTTTCTCTAATATGAATTACTTAAAAGTGATTTTTTCTTATTTCCACATCCTCTAAAATGCTAGTATAACAGAATTTTTGAAAGAAAATTATTTTTACTAGCAGTACCCTTCAATGAAAAAACTGTCATTAGCTCTCTATGCATTTCCAAATTAGGCTTTAAAGCACAGGAAGAAGTTTCTTGTTTGAGACTTCAAGTCAACATTGGGGTTTACTGGACAGCATACTCATGGTTGGACGTATTTTAGGAGTGAACTAAATAGTAAAATACAATTTATGTGTATATATATGAGTGTGTACTTGGAAAGTAACGTATGTGTTGTGGTAAAGAACTAGTGGTCCATTGTATTATTTCCATGGTAATTAGAAGGCAAATGACCCTTCTGATGGCAAAACTGAATTATGGTTGTGAATATTTGGTAGGGACAGTAGTACCTATTGCAAGAGGGTGGCTTGAATGGCCTGAAAGGTCCTGCTAACTGTAATATTTATGACACAGTGAGTGGTGGATTCTGAACCATGTTGCAACAATCTGTATATGTATCTCTATATGGTGAACAGAAACAAAATACTGTAAATTTATTTTTTTAAATCTTTTCATTACTTCATCTGCTGTTTTAAGAAAGAGGTCTTAACTATCCAGCATCAAATATATTTTTAAAAAATTAATAAAAAGAAATACTCTCAAAAATTTGACCATCTTGTTTGTACACACACAAATGTAAAATTGCAATGAGGAACATTATGCCTTGTACAAATGAAACATATTGAACTCTCACTGAGATTATATTGGTTTGTTGTTGCTTATTTTTTTTCAATGGATCCCAAATTTAAGCACTTTGTAACACCACGTAAAGTGTTATTTTTTCATTTCATAGTTCGATACGACTTGTATCTAAAGATAGTACGATAGTTTTTTTCCATGCAGAAGGTTTCCCTAGGTCACCACTGAAGCATTAAATATTGGACCATCATATTTTTCCTTATTGAGCTCTTCAGAAGTGATCACATGGAAACTGAAGCACATGGTATTATGGGGATGATGGGTCAGATATCCCTGTGCTGCCGAAAAAGCACTAAACATCCTCAGAGATGTTTAAAACAATCCGAAAATAGTTCATCTGTAACATAGGTGGATAATCAGAATATGGGAACTAGTGGTGGTTTACAGATTTCATCAGTATGTATTTTGGATGACTTGCATAACTGATTCATGGCCTCATCACCCATGATTAATGTGCTATAAAGTTACGGGAATGAAAACCTCTCACAGGCACTCAGTGAAGCAGGGGCCCTGCAGAAAAAAGCAGTATGTGACCATGTAATTGAAGTCTGTCTTATTAATCTGTTTGTACAAATGAACTGAATTGAGGTCACACTCACAAACTAATGGAGTCATGAGATCTTCAAGGTTCTTGTCTTTACCAGTGTACTGTTTATGACAAGTTTTTGTCGCTTATTATATAGACTTATTATTCAGCTCATATGAACCAATGCGATTACTTGAAAATTTGCATGCATAAAAATGTGGGAAATATTACTAGGTAGCGCACAGTTTCTCATACATGTTAGTTTGCCTTTTTTTTTGTATGAGGCATACTATTTCAACTACTCTTATGATGTTGTTGCCCTTTCCTTTATTCCACAGGGGAAAGGGGTTAAAGCAGTTAACTCGGTTAAATGTGTATGTCTCCACTGTATTCAGATAGCCTTTAGAAGATCTGTATTAAACCAGATCTATATTAAATCAGACACCTATTGTGGTAGAGACCATGAGAGACAGGTCCTACTGCTTGTAGTTTACAGGCTAAAGCCAAAATAGGGGTATGCAGCAAGAAAAAGCAAGGATTATTCTCTCTGTCCTTTTTGGGCAGAAAACCATATCACCGGGGACAACATTTTGCGAAGTCTCAGTGAATGCTGTTTTTATCCTTAGACTCCAGCCATATCTAGAGAACAACTGAAGTTTTCCATTGGCCTGATTACCCTATGGAAGGGGACTCCTTTTCTCTCTTACTGACAGAAATGACTCTGGGTGACCACCTATGTTCCTACATCAAGAAACTTGACTAGGGAATGAGCGCAGCTCCCGTTAAATCCACCTTAAATACTAAAAAGGAGCTGTTCTTTTCTGGTGTTTAGCTGGTAACAATCAAGTTCCTTGATCAAAGTCAAAGAGAGTATAAGAGAATGAGAGGAAATAAGATATCTTCTAAAGGCCTGTTCAGTGTCTTAAGCACAACACCTTCTTTCCTCTGAATAAGCTGTTTCTTATCCCTTGGGCTTGGTTTTCCAGTACGTTAAAGATGCTCCTTTATCAATACTTTAACAGCACTTCCCGCTAGCAGATCCACAGATCACTGACTCTTAATGGAGATTCCTTCTTTTTCCCATGACACCTATTATATGACTGCTTTAAACTTTTAATCATTTAAAGTATCACTAGCACATGAGAGAAGGTGAGGAAAGGACCATGGTAGTGATGAGAAAGCTGCAGGCTGGCTCACAGTCAAGAGCCTGCTCTCTGATTTCAGGTAGGTCCAAAGGACTGCCCTACAATAGTTGGGAGAAAGCATAATCCCTGGGATCATTACATTCACAATCTCGCCTTGTGATCTTTATAAATCTCTCTCTGAACACAGAGGATGAGCATCCTAGTGGGATTGTCAAAATGCTTTTTTGTACGAATGCTTGGTTCAAAAGGAAACACAGCACTGTGAAGTGTCCATGAAGAAGCAACCGTCTGAAGGTTTGCCTTATGAAAGATTAACTTGCATCCTACAGTTTCTTTTTTTCTTTTTCTTTTTCCTTTTCTTTTTTTTTTTTTTCCCCACAAAGGCTGTTTTTAATGGCTTATGTTTTAAATGCACACTGTTTAATTATTTATGTACTCTGAGCCATATTTTCTGTGTTTGGAACTTTTGCCGTGGCAGCAACCTTTTTATTTCACACCACTGAAAGCCCACGCTACAGTGTGTACCAATAGCATCTAAAGGTTCCCTGGAGAACGCACACAGAAAGTGTGTAAGGCCTGTTTAAACGTGCGTGTGAAACTATTTATTTGTTTGATTGCTTTGACTGGTAAGTCAGGGAGTGCAGCAAACCCAGCAGCAACCTGGCGAAGTGGTTTCAGACAGAGTCTGGAAGTCAGAAGAAGCAGCTTCTATATTGGTGGTATTTTGGCCTCTCTCTGATTCTGCGTCTTCCCTTTTCTTTCTTTATTACTTGAATGGAATGACTTTGGGATGGATTTTTTGCTGTGTTGGGTTTTGTTTGTTTGTTTGTTTGAATCTTTTAAAAAAATATTTTATTTCTACAGTGGTTACAGAAAAGCATGTCCACTCCTCTTCTGAACATTCACATACTCACAGTGCAAATAATGGGAAACCTGCTCTGGGTGGCCCTGATTGAGCAAGTGGGTTAGACAAAGTGACCTCTGGAGGTCCCTTCCAACCTTGACCAATCTGTGATTCTGTGGATAAATGTAATTGTAATGAATCTTGTGAATTATTAGAAGAAAGTATAGGGTCTGAAGCTTTGATTCCTAGTCTCTGTTTGGTAAGGCCTTGATTACCTGTCCTTGGTCAAATCATTTAACATCGTAAGCCTTTCCTGTTGTGTAAATCAAAATGAGGATAGATTGCCTTTAGTGCAAAAGGTTTAAATGCATTTTGCTTGGTTTTCACATCTCTTTGCAAATTATTTAAGTCTCTATTGTCCTAGAAGTACAAAAATTAAATTTTATTTTCGGTAAGGTTTTAATTACACCTTCAAAAGATGTGTCTTCTAATTGATTTGCTAGTGCATGTCTACCAAAAATGATATACGGATACGAGTGATTCTAAAAGCACTTGAAGCCAAGTAAAAGAATAAAAAGAGAAGAATCACAGGAGTCTGGAGCATCGCTAACAAGTCTCATGCTATCTAGGGCTGGTTCTTACTACAATCTTTGATAATGCAAACATAGACCGTGCCCTGGCTTAATATGTCTATGTTTCTAATGCAAAGAAAGCCAGGAGCGGGATATTTAGAAGGAGCTTACCTCTGTTAGAAACTTGTAAATGTGGGCTTATACACATATTGAAGTGCTGGTCCACCAATCAGTGTAGTTACTGAAATTCACCCTCGGTCAGCATTATACATCCTTGGTTTTGCCCCTTATTACCATCAGAGTTGCCTTGTTTCAATTATGTGTAATAAAATTCTGCAAACAGCAGAAACACCAGGATTACTGTGGAAACATAGAATGGAGAAAACATAGATAGATCACCTCAACATCTCCCTTCCTGTCACTGCACAATTGTTCCCTGAAACATTTTCTCCATTCCCTTTTATATTGTCTAGTCACACATATTCAAGAAATGGGTTTCCTGTTGCATTTGTAGGTTGCCCTATAACTTAATATGTCTCGCTGTCAGCAGGTTCTAATATTAAGCCTGAATTTCCTTTCATTTCATCCCTTTCTTCCTATTTGTGTCGTGAAAAACCAGCCATCTCCTCAGCTGTTGATAGCACAGCACCAGGACTGAGGGGGGAATTTTGCTCAGCTTTTTGGCATTCAATGGACTTTTTTTCACAATGGAGACTACACTGGAGTTGTCGATTAGATCCACACTTGAATACGAAGATTAGTTTAAAGAAGGGTAGATGCCTTAAATGCTCAGTGTTGGGCCCCTGGGGAGGGAAAGTTTCTAGATCAAGTCAAATTTTACTTTATCTGAGAGTATATTGCAATCAGGCATTGTCCCTTTTCCATCTGCAAAGCAATCTGCAGAATCTGGGCAAGTTTTCTCCAAGGAAGATGTCATGGCCTATTGCAAAATAACTCTTGATTTTCCCAAACACTCTTGTAGTTCAATCTTTCCCATACATGGAGTCCTCTCTCTACACTACACAGCAGTAATGATACTCACTCTGTATATAGTGTCTGTGGGTTTTGTTTTGGTTTGGTTTTTTTTATTATTTTTTTTTTTTCTTTTACAAGAAAATGGGATCAGGCATTTTGAAAGCACTGTTGTTTATTCCGGGAGAAATCCATCCAAGACAAGTGAACTGTCAACACCTACTTCTCAATAAACAACTGTCAGGGTTCTGAGTAAATGAGGGCTGCGTGTGTGGGTGTGTGTGTCTGTTGGTTATTTAATTACTCCATGAGTCTCCGTGTATCCCTAGTAACCTTCATGTTTTCATTTTGAGTTACACCATAGCTTTGCAGTTATTTTCCCCAAACTGTCATTGGTTCTGAGACAAGATTGTTAGACAGCAGCCTGGCTTTATTTGCTGCCCACGTTACTGTAGCATTTCTGTCCTACTGTAAGGCAGAAAATTTAAGCAGGCATCTACGACCCCATTCTTGTGTGCTTCAGAGGAGGTTTTGTGCTGCTCTGATGCCTCATAGGCTCCCTTGCTAACTCCTGCATTAAGCCTTGGTCCCCTGAAAGAGCCAAGCTTCACTTCTTTCCCATCAAGATACACTGTCTGGAAGGGAGAAATTTTAGCTCTTTTGTTCAGTCCATCAACAAAAAAGTTCTGTTGAATTAGGTTTTGCTAGTTGTCCAGCAAACAAATAGGCATAGCACTCACTGGAGCTTAAAATAGGTGATCTGCTCCCCTCATTGTCTTGGAAAGGGCTTCTCATGAAGTTATGTTTTGTGATGAGACAGAGCCTTCAAAGAATGTGATGAGCTGAGGTGGTCAAAACATGAGTTTCATCTGGTGCTTTTTTCTTTTAAATTAATTCTCTTTAGCCCGTGTTCCTTTGAGGAAATAATGCAGACATCCTCACTTCACCAAGACCTCCTCTAGGATTGGAAAAAGTCTCTGAGACATGTTCCTTAATAAAATCATTATTTGTATAATACTAGTACTTAGAAGCCTCTGCCAAATTTGGAGTTCAGTTTTGTGCTAAGACACACTACAAGAGACTGCCCATGATATATCTAAGTCCAGAACATGCTGAAGTTATTGACAGATGCAAAAGCACAACGATATCCAAACTCCTGGCTTAGTTAGACCATGCTTATTTCTACAGTCCTGCAGGTGTGTGAGTGAGGTAAAATAGCTTGAGGTGACAAGAACTGGAAATTGGTAACTGGAAGAAACAAAAAAAGGGACATGAGTCCTCCAAAGGACGCACAAGTAAGGACCAAGATATGGTCCAGATTCAATGTGGTCAAAATCCACGGGGCATGAGGGTGGTGACATTCTTACTTCCTATGCTCAGGCTAGATGTCTAACATCAGGCAGGACTCTCTCCATAACACTTTTCATAATTATATGTTCTTCTCTACTGAACCTGTAAGACTGGGAAACAGTGCCCAAGAGTCAAAAACCCAGCTAGAGCAGAGTGTGCCTACCTCAAACCACACAACCACAACAGAGGAAAGCCCTTTAGTCTCACAGCTGTTATCTGCACTTGGCTGAGAAGCCTGAGCAATGTGTTGCTTGTTAAATGTGTGATGATGGGATGAAACCTCTCTGGAAGCATCACTAATGGCACAGAGGTGCTCTAGTTGGAAATAACCTCTGGAAGAAGCAGGAGCAAAGGGTGGCCAGAGGCAGGTGATGGTGCTGCTCCGTGGGCAGCAGGCAGCTGGCTCTGTTGCAGTATTGCTGTGATAAGCTGCTTTACCCTGTGGTTGATAGAATGTCCATAACTCGAGATTTTGCTGATGAGCAAACCTCAAAAGACCAAGTAAAAGTTTGAACCAGAAGTTAAAAGTGTGGTCATGGAACAGCATGACCAGCTTGAATCCCAGTAACATATTTTCTCTATTTTCAAATGCCTATTTGTATAATGCAGCATTTTCAGGGGGAGTACCAGGAAAGGTTAACTTCTGTTAACTTACAAAAAAGGGCTGGTTTAAAATTTGAATTGAGTGCATAAGTTTTTTAATTGTTTTTGTTTTCAGAATACTTTTATTTGCAGTGGAACAGTGCAGAAATAGCACAGAGGCTGTGGTGTATTTAAGACTATCTCTTCGCTTTTCCATGGTTTACCTCAAAAAGGAAAAAGAAGTCTTTGTTCAAGAGCAATTCATATTAAGATTTTGTGGAGTTACAGATACGTGATGAGGAATTAAAAATTCTCAGCTTCAGGCAAAAGGGGTGACATTAGACAACCCCCAAATCATATTTTACTGTATTCAAAATGTGGTTTTAAAGATCTTCAGGGATCTCTATGCAATTAAAAAAGAAAAAAAAAAAAAAAAAAAAAAAAGGGAAAACTTGAAAACTTTGTCAGGAACAAGCTGGACCTCTATGTATTTTATTGGTCGGCACATGTTTCTCAAATAGTTTTTATAAAGGTACTGTTCAGCCGTTTTGAGTCTGGTATGGAGTGGTAGGAAAGGGGTTAAATGTGTATTACAGAACCCCAATGTAAACTGGGCTATGTTCACCCTTCCTCTCTTTAGGTGTCTAATTTAGGTGCCTGAATTAGCTGCTCAGGTGCCCTGTATATTCAGCGGAGTGATTCAGTATTCTCTAGTGTCTTCTCTGGAGGCTTTATGGGCTGTATAGGGAATGCAGGCTCCTAAACCGAGTGTTGGTGAGACTTTGGTGGCCAGAGACACACTCTGTGGATAATCTGCTTCAACAGATGAGCTCCACCAAACTTTTCTGCAGATAGGGCTGAAGGGCCACTTCCTGCAATATTTTAGTAGATGTCATTCCAAGCCTGATCTCATACCTGATGACATTGGTCCAAGCTACAACCTTGGTAACAAACAGCTCAGTCATGTGGAGAAACTGCGATTTGAATCCTGACCTGAATTTCTCATTTTACCTTCGACTCTAGAATTTATTTTTCTGTGGTTCCAAACTAAAAACTCTGTTCCTGGAGGGCAGAGCTGAAAGCACAAAGGCTTTGCTTTAATAGTAGCCTTTTTCCTATCTCACTTAAAGCAAAACCCTGGTGAGCAGCAGACAGCCCTGCTGAGCTGTAGACTGTCTGAAGTGTTCCCCCCCTTTCAGACATGGAGAAGCATGACAAGTCTGCAAGAGAAGGAAATCTAATTATATTGCACATGTTCTAATTTAAGTTGCTGTGGGTTGCTGGGAGTTTGAGCAGCAGAAACATGAGGTCACTTCTTGCCTACGACCGTGTCCTTTGCTTGATGAGAAGTGAATAGACCTGGTAGCTTTTCCTGGTGTAATTACCTCAAGGGTGGATGACTGGGGATCTTCTCCACAGTCTGAGGTTTTTTGGTTTTCTTTGTTTTTGTTTTGTTTTGTTGTTTTGTTTGTTTGTTTGTTTGTTTTCCTGTGAGGAAAAAATCCTGCTTTAGAACTTACACATAGATGCATGCACAAAGAGTGGCAGGTAGAGCACTACAGGTGTGCTGCAACTGCAGATGCATGGATAATTCATTTTAATAACACCACAAAGCTAAAAGTCTTTAAAAAAACTCCACTTGCTCATGGGTTTTCAGTTTAGAAATCATCGTTCTGTGTGTCTGAGACATCCCTGAGTCCCAGCTGGTTGCCTGTGAAGAGGTGTCTGCTGAACTGAAGCACAGCGCTGTGTTGTCCTCCTCTGGCACAGAGGGATTCCAGTCGTGTCTGTGATACCCACGGCCACTTTTGATGGCACAAGCATAAGGAAAGGATCAGTTTGCTTGCACTTCAGCCAGACATTCAACTCTCTGAAGTTATATTCATCTAAATTGTAAAATGCTTTGGGAAAATGGACTTGGGACCTTGGCCTTGGGAAATTTCATGGGCACTGGCAAAAGTGAGGGTGAGGAAACCTAAATTCTTACACTGATGCTGGCAAAAGAATATGGGAAGGCCTTGTGCAAATCACTAAACCATGGTATTTCTATCTGTGGAGTACAGAATAAAGACTCCTGCTTATTTCACAAAGTGCTTTGAGCTTTATTGAAGATAGACTTCAGATACTAAGAAGGTCTTTTTGTTTTGTGTGAACGATGTAAACTCAGTTTACTTGTTAATTTATTGGTTTACACGCCCCGTCACGTGTAAACACACAAGCACACTGTTTTTACTCATTGAAGCAGTGTTTTTCCAAAACACATATCCATGGTTCCTGGTGGAGAGGGGCATGCAGGCTAATAGAAACTATTGCCTGCTCTGGATGTATTTACAAGGAGATGCCATCAGATAGGAACATGCATCTTGATGACACTAAAAACTTCATTTTTAATACCTACTGTTGCAGTTCATCTACCTGAGTCCTTGCCAGTCTGACAAACCTAAATTTGTGCCTGAATGCGGCAGGAAGAATTTAGGTAAATTTTTCTATCATATCTCTTTTACTGAAGCCCAGGTTATGTGCACAGCACTGACTTCTCTTTAAATATTCCCATCATCAGTAAGAGTAAATGCAAAGTGTGTTACATATGGGGAAATGAGTGCCAGGAATCTTTATTTCTCCTTTCTCTTCATCTCTGGAGTTATTATGCATGCAGGTATCTGTTACCCTCAATTATGCTTTACCTACTTCAGGAGAAAAAAAAAAAAGGCAAAAAAAAATTGTTGTAATAAATCTCATGACCCCTAGTTAAGGAAAATAACAAGCGGAGCATTTGCTGCAGCAGAAATTACAAGAGCTGCACACTGAACTAAAGTCTCTGGCACTTTAAAGTGCACATTTTCCAGCTTTGCCCTTTCCATAGTATTCCATAGGGGCCACCCATTGCAACTGCTGATAAGGTCGTGTGCAGGGTGGGTGATGAATCTGCACTGATTTCAGAAGGTTTTTCTGTCTGGTTGCAGAAAATAGATATGCCTGTATCCTCAAGAGAAACCCTTAAAGGAGGACTATGCAGAAGAGTGTGCATTGTCTAGTGCAGAACAGAACAAAGAGGAAAGATGAAAGAATAAATAATAACTATTGAGTAATAAGTAAATACTTTACCTAGTAAGCAATAGTTTGGTTTTTTTTCTTATTTGAAGTATGTTTAAAACAGTCACTGAATAGTCTTTGCACCAGTGACTTCAACATCTGCAGCGTTTTTGTACAGTAGCATGAGATTTAACTTTTTATCTTTTCTTTAATGCCTGCAACCCCCCCCGGCAAAAAAAAAACCAAACACCACCAACAAAAAAAATCAACGAAAACAAAGACCCTTTGGAACAGTGAATGTGACATATGGATTGAGGCAGAGACCTTCAGCAGTCCAGGGGTTGGCGTTTGGGCTCATGTTTTGACTGTGATGCAGTATACGAAACAGCAGAGAAATTTAAACCAGAAAAGACCAAATCAATACGTTCTTACATATTTAAAACGGGGTGGCATGGGGGGGAAAGGAGGTAGAAAAAAGCAGCCAATGATTGAAACTGACTCCAGGGTTCCTCATGTCTTCAGATCCAGGATGTTTTGATTTCATGCTGTTTTACAGACATCTGTGAGATTTACATCCAGATTGGTTATTGGAGTTGGTGCCTCATCTTAAAATTCAGGGCCAAATCTCAGCTATTTCGTGAAGACAGAGTTAGTCTGGATGAATATTTCACATATATTTGCCTCTCAGCCTGCACAGAGGAATGGCAACAGGAACTGCAGTTGCTTCTTCTGTGCCACATCAGTAGCCTGGGTGCATTGAGCTGATGGCACTTGACTTCACTTACGCTTGTAGAAATATGTGTGGTATGACACCGCCCATCCCTGTTCCAGAGAAAACTGTATCTCACTGGGCTTGTCAAGATAGAAAGTCCCTTCCTGGTTAATCAATTCTGTTGTACCAGTGGGACACACCACTTTACAGCAGTAGGGAATATGGAAAGTGAAATGAATTGTTAAAAAATGTGAAATATTCTTTTTGGTGCCAAGGATGAGAAGGAATTGTTGGGATCAATCCAGAATTGAGGTGTGTCTAGGGATGGAGATTGTTCCAGGGGAAGCTAGGAGAGACTCTGAACAGGGAGATTTATTATGCTGGGATATAGCCTCCCAGAGGAAGGGCTTGAAGACACATTGCTGGAATTGCTTAACACCAGGTTGTACAAAACAGTGGAGGATATGGAGAGAATATATAGTCACTGATTTTTAAGGCTAGAAAGAGCTATTGTGTCAAACCTCCTGCATGACTCATACCAGTGAATTTGCCTAAATGTGTTCCTGTTACAAGTCCAATAGCTGTCATGTGCTAATGCACATTAGTTAGAAAAACACTCAGCCTTGTTTTAAAAGAAACTGCCTGTAACAGAGAATCCCTTGCCATGATGAGCTCCTCTCATAATTATTTATACTCCCTATGAAAAATGTGGGCCATGTTTCTCATCTCAGTTTTCCTAGATTCAGCTTCAGACCTATATCTGTCTGCTAAACTGAAGGACCTTTAGTGGCACTCTTGTCCCCATGTATTTTTAGTCCTTGTGATGTGTATCTCAGATGTTTATAACACCAGATTCATTTGTGCTTCAGCCAATCTCTCTCTCTTTCCTCAAGTAGCTCTTATCTTCTGCCAACTCCTCCCATGCCAATCCTTCAGAATAAGATACATTTTGAAAAAGAAGAGGCATAACTCTTCTCCTTTAGTGATGGACAAATGCATTTTGATGTCTGAAGTGTGTACTGCCTGGTTCTGATTTACCCTCTGTGCCGAGCTGCTTGGATAAGGGACTGGATCTTTGGTGTCAGTGTTTTTATAGAGTTACTCAACTCAATCACACAGTCAGCACTTAAGAGGAAGCAATAACAAGGCTGGGAAGGGTTTTGCTTCGACAACATGTGCAGAGGAAAGAAATGTACTTAGGTGAGTTACTAGAACAAGGGCAATTAAAAGAGCAATGCTCCGAAGTGCTGGTGGTACCTACTGTACCATAGCTCTCTCTGGTCTCAATGTCTCCATTTCTAAGGTGAATTACTGCATGAGTTCAAGGGTGTAAGCATTTCTCAAGACCAGTTCTTCAGCATAAGTTAAGCCAAATTCTGACCCAGGAGAGCTGCAAGCTTTGGTGTTCTGGATGCTAATTACTATTAAAAGGCTTTCCACCTGCCTATTCAACCTCATGGGTGAAAGGCTGGGGACTCAATAAGCTGAATTTTACCCCTGATTTCTCAGGTGAGAAGGTAGACAAGTTTGAGGGGTCACTTAAGCACAAAGCTGTGCTTGGAGTTCTTTGCAATCGTGTTTTCTAAACCACTGTTTCATGACCTCTCTTTTTTTGCTCTGTGCTACTGCTGATATATGTGTATAGAAGCCAAACCTGAACTTGGTCAGAGCCTTGAAGTAATGCTGCTGTACCTCAATAAAACTGTAGTTAGCCTGATGCTGTTGTTGTGAAAATGGCTGAGAAAGTCTTAAAAGTATAAAATCAAGGGACAATTAAATCTCGGGTTCAGCTCCCAAATGGATTTCCGCTGGAGATTCACACTCAATAAAATACAGAAAATTGCATTTTATTTTGATACATAAATACTGGTAGTGAAGGACTGTGACATTTAGAAGAGAGAATCGCTCCACCAGAAAACTCACTTCAGCAAAATGATGCAGTCCAGTTGAGCCCCTTTTATGATCTGAGAAATGACTGGTTTTATGGCACACTAAATAAAACCTGCTATTTGAGCTGGAGGTTTATTAGTAAAGGTGATTTTGCCATAGCTGGGCAGGGAGGGGAAGAATGAGACATGAGGGATGAACATTCAGAAGAAGCACAACAATGCCCCAAAAGTGTGGTGTCACCATCATCCTCTCACTTAGCACTGCCACAAAAATATTTTTATGTCATTATTTTTGTTGTTGTTGTTCCAAAACATCATTGCTAACCTGGTTGAATTTCCCCCAGTAGGAAAGCTTTTGCTGTGGGTGCAGCAGGGAGCCTGTGGAAGCATCTGGGTGGAAGAGGCACCTGTAGGGAGCCAAATCCAGGGCATGGTAAAATTCATCGTTCTAGAAGAACACTCAGGTTTAGCCAGGGAAGCTTGTGATGTTGCCACCACCCAAAATCACCATCCTCACGGTCTTGAAAGAGGACTTGTAGGTGGGAATTAGCCTCTTCATAGTACATGTCCACGCTTAAGGTGTGGACAATAAGCTTTTTTAGATCTGAGCATCCTTCTTCAAACCTGCCTTCGTTAGGGGCACAAACCAAAAAAATCTGACTGAGGACTAGAATTCTGGGGCACGACCTCAAGTTCAGAAAGAGAGACGTCTGCCATGCTTTGGATGTCTTGAACATGCACAGGAAATTTCCCCAGTTATCAATTCAAGGTGTTGCTGTTGGTTCTAGGAAAAAGGAGAGAGGGATTGCTTTTTACCTGGCAACAGTGGTGAAAAATAGGCACAGTTATGCATGAACTGGGATGATAAAGCTTCTGAAACTCCACCTGTCCTGTAGCCTTCTGCAAATGGGTCACGTTTCACTGCCTGGCTGCTTGGACAGCTAGAAGGACTGCATGCAGTGCAAGGGAAGATAAGTGTGCTCCTGTTCTCTTCCATCAGAAGAGAATAATTTTACTGATAAAGACAAAGGAGAATCCCACTTAGGAGTCTGATATGAGAACAAGATGTTTGAGGGAGTCCAGAACATGTCCCATCTCCAGATGGTACACCCCGCACCATTTGCTAGCTTTGCACAGGGTGCATTGACTTTTCCGTAGATACCCAGTGGAGCTTGAAATGCATCACGTATGACCTCTTTGGGCAGATTTTCCAAAGAACCTCCCACGTTTTGCTGCAGATCACTGAAGTTCATATTTTCAGGGTGAATTTGCTGAGGGCATAGGAGATGCTTTGTGAGAATTTGTGGTACAGGACTCAACTCTTAATGCAGGGAGTTGGGAAGACACTGTATATTTGACCTCTCCTACAAATTTTCATATGCTCTAACCCAGCTACTCCAGATAGATGTTCTTTTAGATTTCTGGACTGTCTGTTAATACTGTTCCACATGTAATGCTTCCTGCAATGCTGGACCTTAGCTGCAATCAGGATGCTTTGAAAGAATCAATCTGGTGGTCAGTAACTGCTAAATGAAGTGCATGCTAAGAGAATGATGAGCTAACTGACTCGAGCTCACAGCTTTTATGAGCTTCTCTAAATGCCTGTTTTCAGGTGAATTCAGCATCTCCTTGACATTTAAGGGCTCAGTTTATAATCAAATTATTTAACTCTAGTGGAAAGAAACACTGGCCTCAATGGAAAAGCCATTTCCTCGCCACCCCTTGGGGGAAAAAAAAAAAGGTATTCAGGATAAAACTGCAATTCCCATATTAAATGAAGGATAAAAGAAATCTTTCTGTGCAAATTAAGCACTGCAGGCTTTTAAAAACTGTAGCAGAAACTTGTGGTGCACAGCTGCTCACATCCTTATTTCCAATTTAGTAATCTGAGATGTGCTGAAGCATTAACATCCTGGACAATACCACAAAACTCTGAAGGATGAATACTCCTTACTGCTCATGTTTCTGCAGGTCCCTAACCATCCTGAGATCCTTCTGCTTTTTTTTATTTTGGCCAGGCCACTGTACAGATATGCATTGCCCTCTACAACTTGAAATTACAGAGTAAAGTGGGAGAGCAGAGTGAGATAGAAACCTGGATGTGCAATGTTGTAGTTATACACTGGGAAGAGTAGGTCAAGCTCCATGGGTCTATACCAGTTCTGAAGGGATAAAAGTACATTTCATATATGAATAGTAAAACCTTAATATCACTGCTGCTCATTAGCAAGGCTTTTGGACAAAGGAAAGCATGTAACTTAGCAAAAGTGTCTTGCTCTGTGAGCCCTGGTTTCACGGACGTAAAGTCTGAAATGCTAGCTTAAAAATCTGTGTACTGCCTTGAGGCCAAAGAAGGACTGAGCAGGTTTTATCTCACCAGATAAATGAGAAAAACTGTATGATTCCCACTGTAGTCCACCTTAGCTGGTGCCCAATTGTTCTCTCCCAGCTGCCTAAACTGAGTCGGCAAACTGTGTTATGCTTAAACATGATATTTAAATTACATTGTTATGTCAGTGGTGATGGGCTCTTTGTTGGAGATGACAGAAAAATCCTATTGTTTAGAGTTTTCCCAGACTCAGTGCTTAATACAAAGCCCTGAAAAGAGCAGGGTTGTTTAAACATTTGATAAAGAAAATATGTGCAGAGAAGGGTCTATCCCACTAGTAAGGAGCAGATCAGCCCCCAGCACCAAATCCTACCTATATAAATACACCATGTTGTTGCAATTTGCCCAAATAAAATCCTCAGCCCCTGAGTGTGGAAAGAATTCTCTGAAATATATCAGGAGATTGAAATAGTGTGTGAATAATCCAGTTTAAAACTGGAAGCGAAATTAATTTGGAATCACTTTGGAATTTCTGAATTATTTAGTGAATCATGATGCTTTATCAGGAATGCATGAAAAATTATGATTTACAACCATGTGAGCATCTTTGAACTCTTTAGTAATCTCTGTGCATTGCTTTGTCTTTTCCTTGAGGATAAGTGCTTTAGATAAGCATTCTCACTTATAATGTAAAAGCCCAACCTTAACTTTCTCAGTATTGACATGATTATACAAATATATCAGGGAAGACAGAGCCACACAGAAATGGAATTGCAAATCTGGAAGGACCTCTAGTATCTTCAGTGATGATCCTCATAATTTACACAAGACTTCCACCACAGTCTGTGATGTTTGTGTTTGGTGAATGGACACAGAAAAGTGATGCTTTGCATTTAATTAGCCAGCTCCCACCCCGTGCTGTGTCTTTCTCTCAAGTAGTGCCCCTGTAGCCTTGTGTTAATTCTTGCATCTCTTTCTATATCTAACGAACGATCCTTACTCCTGTGAGTGTGGTGGTGTTTGGTCCTTGTGCTGTTGAAGACTCAGGGAGCTGGGGAAGGAGTGAACTGTGGGAGCAATAAGTTTTATAAACTGCTCTGGAAAATCCACCTTCTTTGTGATTATAAGAATGAATTTCATGTGATTGCCTGCTGACATGTTTTCTATCAGTATTTTAATTGGAATTAAAGCTCATACATCAGTTTTGAATAAGATTCAGTGGGGTTTCTCAGAAGACACTACTGCTCTTTGCACTTCCAGCAGACATCACATGCCAATTTGTCATCCCTCCTCCCTGGTTAGAGTCACCGAGGACCTAAGAGACTTCTTAAAACCACTTCAGACACTTGCAATTATGAACTGATCTGAGTTGATTGCAGACCCCTCCTATAATCACATTGCACGTCAGTGACTGTTCAACCTGTAAGTCATCAGGTCAGAGTTACAACCCCCTGAACCTGGTGCATCCTCTGCCTGACATCTTTTATTTACAGAGTAACGCTACCCTAATAAGGCTCAGTGCACTCACCAAGATATATGAAATATCTCCAACCTGTAGTTTTGATGAGAGCCTTCAAGTGAGCAGTTTGCAGATGTCCCACTGGGACACAAAAGGAAATGCTCAATTTTGAGCAAAAGTATGAGCTGAGCCAGGATTATTTATTCATGTGTTGGAGCTAGAAATCTCAGTTTTTCCTTCCTCTCAAAGGGTTTTCTTCTCCAGTAACACATTTTCATGCATGTCTAGGAAGCAGAAACTGAAGAGAAAGCTTTTTCAAGAAAAACAAATCACCTGGATCTTTTCCAGTTTTTTAGGAGCTCCTTCTGAAGGACCAATAGAAAGTCTGATTTTTCAGAAGGTGGTGCCCATTGAATTTCACATTTAATCTTAGTGCCACCAGATTTATTCATTTAATCTCAAAAATCTCTTTGGTACCAATTGCTAGGTACCAAAGTCTGTTATCAGCATTGTCTGAAGCACTTTGAAGCACAAGCTTAGGTTAAAGTCAGTGTGAATTAAGCCCTGATTTGTTCTGAGATGTCTGCTTATAAGGATGGTCCAGTTTGCATGCAATATCACTGTGATAGCAGAGTGCTGTACCTGAGCAAATATCCTTCTCTGCATGGCTTGGAGGCAACACCTGGTGATCCAGGATCCAGCCAACTCAGGTTGCAAGCAGGGCAAATGCCCATGTATATCCAAGCAGTCACAGCCTCACCCCACGGATTGCCAAGGAGATGCCAGCTCCTGGCTGCCAAAATTGCTATTAAAAACGGCTTACAAGCTCCTAGACCACACAGAGGTATTATACAGTGTTTTGATGAGATTTATTCTCACTGGAGAGGCAGGGGTGGCATTGAAATAAAAGCAAGCACTTCCCAAGACTCTGATTATAAGTGACATTATTCTTTTAGGAAAACCTTTCCTCTTTTTCTTTTTTTTTTTTAATTTTTTTTCCAGCCTATGACGAAGATGACAAAGGATGGTATGTCCCCAGAGCGCACTCTGATGTGTCACTGTAGATGCCAATCCCCACAGACGCTCCCAATGTTATTAATTTTTAAAACAAACTTGCTGATTGAGGTTCTGACTGCCTTTAAATTGTCTCTACAAGGAGACTGTGTACTAATTAACCCACAGAAACAATCAATGATGTACCTTTTTCAAGTTTCAGGGTGATTAGAATATGAAAATGAAGAGCACAATGATGCAGATGTTTTAAAATCACAGCAGACAGCAATTAGTGACATGGGAACCAGCTGCTTATCTCTCCAGATAAAGCCTCTTAATAGGGAATTACAGTTGAGGAGCCATTACACAGATGGATCAGCGAATGATTTAAAGAGGGGGCGTTGTAGTATTAACTTCGATTTGCAAGCCAGATTCTTGACAAGCTGTATGTGTATTACCTCCACAAAAGGTGTGTTTGGAGCAGTGGGGTACCATCCCCTGTTAGCAATCAGACTGTTTATTCAGGTGATGGTTTTCTCTCATTGTTTATTTTATCCTCAGTATTGCTATTATTTTTTTAGATATGTTCATTTTTATTTGGATTTTTTTTTTCTTGTTGTTATTATTTTCCTAAGCTCTTTATTTGTTTGCCAGCATCTCCTCCCGCTTTTTGCTTTGGGGCTGGAAGCGGCGTGTGTATTTAGAGAGAAATCTGAGGCGAGGGGATGGGAAGGCAGAGTGAGACATCCAGCAGTTAAATGAAAGGAGTCCCTGAGGGATGGATTCTGCTGCTGGGTGCTGCTCATCATGGGACTGATACAGTCTCATTCCCTCAGTTACAAGGGCTGCATGCCAGAAAAAAAAGCTGTTAAGAGGAGTAATCACCTCTGCAGGTGCAGGGCTGGCACAGGTCTGGCAAGACAGGTGTAAACACACAGTCCCACCTTCTCTGCTCCATGGCCAGTGCTCTTCAGTTGGCAGTATATGGGATGTATCCCACTCATAGGCCAGCCCACCATGCCAAAGCTGAGTACTGAAACTCATGAGTCCAGCATTAAAATAATAGACTACTAATAAGAGCATTCACATTTTAGTCTTTTTAGTTTAAGTTTTAGCATGTGCCAGATCACATTGCTCAGACTTCTTTGCAGTTAGGAAAGCTATTAGCTTCTTTATGTATACTTTATTTTCTTTAAAGAAAAGATGGAATTATTACCCACTAAGCACTCCCAGTATACTGAATACAAAGAGAAATACTGACAAAGTCTGGTGAGATGTTATAGAATTGCAATTCACAAAAGAAGAAGGAGCAGAAACCTGATGCAGAATAGCTAGCTGCTAAAGAAAATCCCATTTAATGAAAGGACAAACTACAAATAGAGGTGGTTGCTGAAGTCTGAAGTATTTTTAGGGCTTCCTAACCAAAAGTAAATAAAGGTAAATCTTTCCATTTTCATGAAAAAGCCCACTATTGATGCCAGTCGTGGCTGTGCTGCCATAGGAACTCTATTCAGGTCAACAGCCTCTTGCCAAGACTTATGGAACTGTGGTATATTACACACTTACTGATGAACAAAGTAACAAACTTCTGTGAAAGGCACCAAGATATAGGTTTCTGAAGAGTCCTATTTGCCCGCAGTGTGCTGATATCTCTGATGTCATCCGACAGCTCGAGGGAGAGTCAGGTCAGCTGAGCTGGGCCTCATTGGCTTCTTAGGGTGTTCCTCACCCAGCAGGGAAAATTGCAGCCTAAACATAAGGACCAGGGGGATCAAACAGCAACTCAGATAGATGCACAAGGAAAAAAATATACTTGTCTGCAGTACTTTCAACTGATTTAACAGTGCTTTTGAGTAAAGAGTCCCCATGTATCCATTGCAGCCAGTGAAACCCAACACGCCAGAGCCAAATGATCTCTGGTTGCTGTGCGGCAGAAGAATTATTTTGGGTTGATATGGACGTGTCTGGCAAGGGAAAGGAAATAGTAAATGTTATGCTGGAAGAAATTGTATGAGGAAACCCAGTGGACTGTTATGTGCTTGGGCAGATATATAGTTTTGACATCCCGCTTAGGAAATGGAGTCCCCTGATCCTGCAGACTGGTTGTTTTTTGAAGCCCTATTGAAATTGGAGTGCTTATCCGCATGATTAAATGCCTCCAGAGTTGGCACCTTTGATGACATAGGCATATCTTTCTCATGAATTGTAAGATAGATGTTGTGGTGGCCTGCGGTGCTGGAGTAATGACAAGGCTATCATTAGGGATATATTGGAAGTTGCATCATCATTTTATAATGTGCAGGCTGAGGAAATGAGGCTCAAGGAGCCAAGCAATATATCAGCATTTATCGCTGATATATAGCTGGCCTCTCAGTTCTGAGCCGTTATTAACTGCCTCAAAATACAGATCAGAGATTATTGCTCCTTTTAAGCTAGAGATCTCTGAGTGTGCAGTGGATTTGGAGGGACCGAGGTGTTCCCAGAGTGTGATATTTTCACTCACTGCCATAACCCTCTATCTTTTTTTTTGGTTTGTTTGTTTCTTCCAAACGAAATTTTTCAGGTCATTTATTTTCACAGCTCAGCATTTTGGAAATAAAGTATGTGCAGGGAGTTGCTTTCATTGCAGCCATAAGGCCAGAATCTGTACAGAAGGACTCTGGCACCACCTCACTGCAGGTCCTGAGGGCCAATAGACACCTCAGCTCATCATTTCCAGGGCTTTTCCATGTCACAAATCATGGTAGCTCAGGAAGATGATGTTTCACGTGAGTCTCGTGTGGAGAGTCCTGGTGGGACCTCACCAGGGAATGTCCACCTCCCACACACCTCCTGGTCCCGAGCTGACAGCACACTAGGGTTGTTGGTCCGGGGACAGGAGAAGACCTAAACAGTTAAGTAGAATGAAGCTCAAGAGCTTTGTGATCACTAGAAAAAAAAAAAAAAAATTCAAACTATCAAACTCCAATGCCAGCACTGCTGATTTCCTTTTGATCCCTCCTTGGCTTTATCGCATGGGTATGGAGGTGGGTGGGCTCTGTTTTCCAAAGGAGGGCATCAGCAGCATGGGTCATGGCTGCTGCGCACTGTGTGGCTCGCTCAGGAGGCCGCCGCAAGGAGGAGGAGGAACTGATTCATTCCCCGAGGGCTGTTTATGCTTTCAGCTCTTTTCTCAGGCTGAAGGAACCAGTTGTCACTCTCCCGCGACATCTGCAGCTCCACCACAGCTGCATGCTTTCATTTTCTCACTCCACAATTCCTGGAAATCGCTGCTTTCCCTGAGCATGGCTGGTCCATGTGCACAACAGCTGAACTATCCACAGGATTTAAGAGCCCCTGATTGCTCCTCAGACGATAGACCAAAACAGCCTCATCGTTATTGCCTATTCCAGAAAAGCCACGTGCCCATTTTTATATGCATACAAAGGATATCCCAACATCAATTTACAACTAGCATGTAAGTTTGCTGGTCACTAAATAATGCACCATAGTCTTGGGGGTGTTTAGCAACTTTCAAATCCCTCTGCAGTTTCTCAGAACTGAGGACACCTTGTTTCTCAGATCAAAACCCTCTTACACTGGCAGCCTCCTTGCCCTCTGTTGCAAACACCCCAAACAGGAATCTTATGTAAAGCTGCTGATAGAAAATTGTAACAGGGTGTTTGCAGAAACACAAGACACTTAGCAGTTGTTTTCTATTGTTTTTTCTTCGGTTACACATTTATCTTAAGTCTCTCATCATTTATTTGGCTTTTGAGATAGTGTCATTACAGTGTGCTAAGAACAGTTGTTTACAGTACTAGGTGTACCAAATCAGTTGCAGTTTGATCCAGAGCTTTGCAAAATATGGTTCTAAACATAAGAGAATAAAACAAATGGCTAGAAGGGGTCAGTTAATTAAAGTAATTTTTTTATTTTTTTTTTTTGCTTTAACAGACTTTTCGAAAGGTTACAACTTTAAGCAAACATAATTTCTTTAGCTGAAGGAAGCCCACTAAGAGAAAAAAATGTAGACTTTCTTTTGCTCTCTAACAGTCTTCAGCATAATTCTGCCCTTACTGTAACCTCTGCAGCTTGACGAGCTGCTGTCGGATTAGAAATCATATTGAAAATATCTCTTACTAACATTGCAAATAGCAGATTATTAAAATGGAAAGGGAGTAATGCAAATCTCGAACCTGTCAAGAGTGCCTCAAACACTTGACGCTATGCATATGATTTTAAGCACTAAGTTTGTGGGGATGACTTCTAGGTGGAAATTTAAGCAAGTAAATCTTCCCTTATCCAGGCTTCATAGGGAAGTGGACTCATGGGTTTTCCTCCTGTTTGTTACAACTTCTGAGATAATTTTGCATTTTTATTGTTTACAACAATGAGCTTAATTGCTGTTGTTCAGCATCAAGTTCTGTGAGGGATTATTTTTTAGCAAAAAAGGATTCTCACCAGGAGATTGAGTTGTACCATTCATCCATTGAAAGGGAATATTTTACTGCTGGTTTAGATTAAAAATCAATAGAATGTGTTTCCTTAGCAATTCAGCATTTATAGAAATATTTCCATTGTTTTTAGAATGGAAAAACAAAACAAAACTTGTTTACAGTGCATTAATCTAAATGCAAATTTGGCTCAAGTATAAGGAGACTTTATAAAGGCTTCTAACCCTTACAAGGACATTGGTTAAGAATTGTCATTCACTGTACAAATAAAGAGTTTCAACAAGCGGCTATAAATGGACTGAAAAACTAATTTTTTTTTTTTTTTTTTTGCTATTTGTTTTCTGCTACTTTCCAGGTTTATGACAGGCCACAGAAACATTCTGCTCTTCACTATGATCCGGGCCTACAACAGGACTTCACCAGTGACACCTTAAAATCAAAGCACCAGCAGAAAAGCAGCAACCAGCACCATCTTGACTGGTCAGCGAGCTCCGACACGGGATCTGGTTCTCAAAGTTGCTTCATCAACACAGAAGCCAGTCGAGAAGCTGTTAGTGCCACCAAGGTCTCTGCTCCGGAGCCAGGAGTTTCCTTCAGCAAATCCCAAGCAAAGAAGTCCTGTGCCAGCAGCACATGGGGGCAGCTGTCGGCCAGTAGTAAAGAGCTTGCCATCTGCAGCTCAGTCCCATCACCCAACAGCATCAGCATAGCTGCCCAGCCTAGCAGCACCTCCGAGTGCAATGGGCTTCTCCCTCTTGGTGATCAAGAAGGAGGTGTACAGCTGGAGGCCCCTGATCAGCCCACTGGGAGTACAAAGAAGAAGTCCAGCAAAAAGGACTTGATGAGTCAAACCATCCAGACCACTGACATTGAATGGGTGAAGAGTGCTCAGAAAGCATTTGACAGCAAAACCCATGACAGCATGGAAGGGAAAAAGGAGTCTTACTCGATTGACAGCGTGTTGGATATATCACCCCTGAAGCAAAATTCCACTTCTGCTAGCAGTTGTGAGAGTGATACCAGTCATGTACGAATTACTATCCCAATAAAATCTCCAACAACAGATACATCTGGCCACAAAAGGAAAAAAAGGCAATCCACAAAATCTTCCATGGAGAAAACTATTCAGGAGAAAAGCCTGCATTCTGGACTTGCTATGAGCAGTGAAGTAGCAAGCAGAACTAGTTCTCAGCCAGAGGGGAGTAAAAAAGATCTTCGAGTCACAAAGCTAGGGAAAGTGATTGAAAATGAGTCCCCCTTAGTAGCTATTGACAGTGGTGTGCTCACTGACAAAGCTTCTCCCAACAGTGCCACCAGACTCAGAAAACCTATAGCTGTGACATCCACTCTCCTACCCACCGACCTTCCCACAGCTGACAAATTATCTGAGATCCAGCACCCCAAACATGCAGCTAAGCGGCGATGGACCTGCAGCAAGCCTAAATCTATCCTTCGGGAGACCTCTATGACAATGTCTGAGAAGCTGATGGTGGAGCCTCCTTCAGCCTATCCCATCACACCATCCAGCCCTCTGTATACCAATACAGACAGTCTTACTGTGATCACACCTGTCAAGAAAAAAAGAGGACGACCAAAGAAACAGCCTTTGCTGACTGTTGAAACCATCCACGAGGGAACATCCACCAGCCCAGTGAGTCCAATCAATCGTGAATTTCCAGGAACAAAGAAAAGGAAGAGGAGACGGAATCTGGCCAAGTTGGCCCAGATGGTCCCGGGAGAGGAAAAGTCCATCAGCGAACTCAAGTTTCACAAAAAGGTCGGGAAGCTCGGGGTCTTGGATAAGAAGACCATCAAGACCATTAATAAAATGAAGACCCTCAAGAGGAAGAATATTCTCAATCAGATCTTGTCCTCCTGCTCCAGCAGCATAGCTCTGAAAGCAAAAGTCCAGCCACCATCTAGTGCTGGGCCAACCACCATTGATGCCAGACTAGGGAAGCAGATCAATGTCAGCAAGAGGGGGACTATCTACATTGGTAAAAAACGGGGCAGAAAGCCAAGAGCAGAGCTGCAGCCTCGGCCAGAAGAACCTAAGACAGCCATCAAGCACTCAAGGCCTGTTTCTAGCCAGCCAGAAAACCCAACAGTGCCTTCCAACCTGCAGTCACTTGTGGCATCGTCACCAGCAGCTATTCATCCGCTTTCCACACAGTTAGTGGGGATTAACGGCAACCTTAGCCCTGCAAGCACTGAAACTAATTTTTCAGAGTTAAAAACTATGCCAAATCTTCAACCTATCAGTGCTCTTCCTACAAAAACCCAGAAGGGAATGCACAGTGGAACTTGGAAGCTGTCTCCACCCAGGTTAATGGCTAATTCACCTTCCCACCTCTGTGAAATAGGTTCTCTGAAAGAAGTCACACTTTCGCCGGTGAGCGAGTCTCACAGTGAGGAAACCATACCGAGCGACAGTGGGATAGGTACAGACAATAACAGCACTTCTGACCAAGCCGAGAAAAGCTCAGAATCCCGTCGGAGATACTCCTTTGATTTCTGCACCCTGGACAATCCAGAGGCTATCCCATCTGACACCAGCACAAAGAACAGGCACGGTCACCGGCAGAAACATCTCATTGTGGATAACTTTCTCTCTCATGAGAGTATTAAAAAGCCAAAGCACAAGAGGAAAAGGAAAAGCCTGCAGAACAGAGATGACCTCCAGTTTCTGGCAGACCTTGAGGAACTCATTAATAAGTTTCAAATGTTCAGGATTTCCCATAGAAGTTACACATTTTATCATGAGAATCCATATCCCAGCATCTTCAGGATTAATTTTGATCACTACTACCCTGTGCCATATATCCAGTATGACCCATTGCTCTATCTTCGCAGGACCTCTGACATGAAGTCTAAGAAGAAGCGTGGTAGACCTGCCAAAACCAATGACACCATGACAAAGGTGCCTTTTTTACAAGGGTTCGGTTACCCTATTCCCAGTGGGAGTTACTATGCACCCTATGGAATGCCTTACACATCAATGCCTATGATGAATCTTGGTTACTATGGTCAATATCCAGCTCCTTTGTACCTGTCTCACACGCTCGGAGCGGCTTCCCCATTTATGAGACCTACCGTGCCCCCACCCCAGTTCCATTCAAGCTCTCATATGAAGATGTCCACCACTGCCAAGCATAAAGTGAAACATGGAGTGCACCTGCAAACACCCGTGGGAATGGGCCTTGGAGACATGCAGTCCTCTTTGGCTCCTCCAAAGGTTGGAGGAACAAGCCTTTCAAGTGGCCGACTTCACAAAAGGAAACATAAACATAAGCACAAGCATAAGGATGAGCGGATATTGGGGACACATGAAGATCTGAGTGGTCTCTTTGCTAGCAAGTCCACTGGCTTCTCCAGCCATGCGATCAATGAAAGGCTAAGTGGCTCAGATAAAGATCTCTCCTTGCTCAATGAGAAAAGCAAGCATAAGGAGAAGCAGAAGCACCAGCATTGTGAAACTGGACACAAAGGCTCAAAGAGTAACTTTGAAGTGGATACGCTGTCTACGTTATCACTTTCTGATGCCCAGCAGTGGACACAGAGTAAAGATAAAAGCGATTCAAGCAATGATCCCATTGACTCTTGCACAAAGAGATACTCTGGTAGCACTGAGAGCAATGGAAGGTCAGAATCCCTGGACATGTTTGGTGAAATGAATTCCTCAAGCGAGAAGCGGGACAACGATGTGAGTGGGAATAAAAGAAGAAGCTTTGAAGGGTTTGGAACTTACAGGGAAAAGGACATTCAGCCCTTCAGGACAAATAGGAAGGAAAGAAGTACTTATGATTCTTCAGCCTCTTCAGGTAAGCTCTGCTTTATTCTGTTTTATCTTACTGCATTTAAATTTTAATACTTAACAAGGAGGTACTTGCCGTTTACAGCAAATATGTTTATGAGTCAATAACTTGCCTGTCCTTTTGTAATTAACTTCCATTCTGCAGCCAGATTCTGGGGAGATTGACAGGAATATTGGCCACACATTAAAGCCTTTCAAAGTAATTTTTATAAATATTTCTCCTGCCTTTGCCCATATTTCAGACTTTGTTGTGCTTGCTCCGAAAATCTTACCATTGCATTCTGCAACAGCAGCAATTAAAATACCCGTTGGCAAGGTAGGCATCCCTCTTATTGGTATCTCATGTCACAGGGTGGTAGTCATTGCCCAGCCTTTGGGAGGAGTAAATCCACAGTACTGAGCAGCATCTCTGCTCCAGCTCACAAAATGTATAAAAGCCATTTCTTGATGGGATGGACCAGACATACGGGAAGTTGTGGAACTAGGTCAGTGTCCCATTATGGGTATAGTGTACTGCTGATCCAGAGGAACTCATCACATTGATAGCTGGGCTGAATATATGGAGACCCTGGGTACAATCCTAGTGTAAATCTCTCACTTCCAGTCGGCAGGTGCAGTGTAGAGTAATTATCTTGAGCACTGAGTGGCTGTGGGAAGGAACTGGTGTCACAGAAACAATGAACCCCAGCCGATTGTCTCTGAAGAGTTTTAGGACTTATGACTTGGAAATATAAGCTGGGTAGATGAGGAGGTAGGAAGCTCCTTTCAGCTGCTAAAGACATCTGTTCATGTCCTGCAGAGAGGGAAAAGAGGGGTATCTGAATCTTGTCTGAGAAACTGAATTGTACTTCACAATAAGGAGCTGCTTTGTGATGACACAGAGGCAGGTGTTTTGCTAAAGTATAAATGAATTTAGCTTGGGAGCAAGCCCACAGCTCCTGGACCATCAGATATCTATCACAAAGCAGATTTCACATTTGGTTCTGGAAAAGCTTGAGCTTTACTGAGCTAACCGATGGTGGATGAGATTCTGATGTGCTAAAAAAGAGCTTCAAAGCTCCAAAATAAAAAGAGAATCAGCTGAGAACACAGAGGGAGCAAAGAATTTGTATAACCTGCCAATGTAAGGCTCTTAAGTTTTTTATTGACTTGAAATTGATTGAGATCCAAAGATTGCTCATGCTTAAGCCACATAGACATTTCCATTTCCTTCAGCAATAGCAGGATCCAATCTATAGTAATGAAAAGTAGTCTAAAATGAGAGCTTATCCCATGAAAACATTCTCATTCATGGCATTGTACTATATCAGACCAATTGTGACTCCTGGAAAAGACACACCCAGAAATATTGGAAAAAAGACTGAATTCAATCACTGGTTATATGAGGGTTGCTATACGCCTGTCAAAGGACAAAATTTTTCTCCACCAAGTGCTGCAGTGGCTATTGCATTAAGAAAGTTATATTCTAGCAGAAAAGACTGAAAAGTCTGCAAAATTTTTAACAAGGCTATTTCTCATTTTTTTTTAATTGAAATTACTGGTTTCACAGTTTTATAACAGATGGATTTGTAGCCTTTTTGCTTTCTGAACAGAAGATGTTTGCTAAACTGGTACTTCCCAATTTAATATATTTCACTTAGGTGTAGCAAATTGTCAGGTGAAAATTCACAGCACTGCTGAACTCAAATGAGTTTCCAAACTAGGGCCATGATCCCCACCAGGCTGACTTGGAAATAGACTTGATAAAAAAGAAGAAATTCCATTTCAAGTTATTTTCTTTCAGTTTATAGTCCATGATGATAAAAACTTAAGATGGATTGATAAACCTTGCAGTAGGAGCTCCATCAGCTCTGCTATTTAAACTTTCAAAACTAGTCCTCATTTGAAATAAAATTATTATTTTTATTTAGTTTTACTTTTTTCATATACAACTGCACATCGTTCCCCATGACCTAATCTATCAAGTCATGAATTATGAAAGGTTTTCTTCATTGTCAAGCTATTATTTAGATGGAAAAATCATCAGCAGTTAGCTAAGCAGAGCCAGCTAACCAAAGCCACACCTTGCTCTACAAGTGAAAATACTAAAACTAAACATCTCTGCCAAGAAAGGCCTGGAGCTAAGACTGCTCATTAAAGCCTAGAAACATCTGTCTGCTTACGACTGTCTAAGATCTCAGTGCAGCTTTTTTTCCCTCTCTGCCTTTGACCTTCACTGGGGTTCCCAACAGAGGTCCACACTTGAGTCTAGCCATAGCTATTAACTGGCTCCCACTGAGGTGGGATTAAACTTTTCCATGGTAACCTTGACCTTCTTTCTCCTAATTCACCTTGCATTTCCCCAAAGTGGCTAAATAGTGATTGACTAATCATAAAAAAAAAAGAAAGTAAAAATTGAAAAAAAAAGCCCTATGAGAACATATAGCTCTGTCCCAGGAGACAATTTCCATAGCCTGATTGCTTTTGCCATTCAGTACTTGCAATCCTTCACAATATAAAAATGATATATAACAGAGATAAGAGGAGACATCCTGAATATTCAGATGAAAGCTGAAAATAGATTTATGTCACAATTTCAGTGTTATCTTTACTGCATGGGCATTTTGGCATGCTCAGTGATGCCATTTGCAACTTCAATGTATGTTGATGGAGATGAAATATGGAGCAAAACCCACTCGTGCTCGGTAAAGATATCTGTGCTAAGAGTGATGAGAGAACTATTTAGTGCTCTCTGGCATTCAGGAAGTGCAGTTTGTTTCAGTGTAGTGTACTAGTGCAGGTGCCATTGTATTGTTGTCATTTTTATTATTATTATCTGTGTTCTGACAGCACTTAGCTGTCCTCTGGTGCTATGTAGTAGTCATGCATATGATACAACAGTCCTACCATATTACTTTAAAGCCTATGTATGATTTTACAGTCTCAAAAGATTAGTATGTCAAGAGAAGAGTTGTCCCTCTTACTTTCTGTAGGAGCTGGTTGGGGTCCTAGCACAAGAAATCTGTAATAAGAAAGAAGGGTCCCATTGAGGGTGTGCCACCAGCCACCTGGGCTGGCCAGAGCAAATGTTCATTCCCTGCACTGCACAAGCCTGGGATGTCATGGTTAGACATGAGAAAGAAATTATTGACAATGAGGGTGGTGAAACCCTGTCCCAGGTTGGGCAGAGAGGTGGTGGATGCTCCATCCCTGGAGGCATCCCAGACCAGGCTGGACGGGGCTCTGAGCAACCTGAGCTGGTGAAGATGTCCCTGCTTATGGCAGGGGTGGCACTGGGTGAGCTTTGAAGGTCCCTTACAACCCAAACCATTCTATAATCATTATCACTGGCCATTTAGCAGTGGGGACCTTGTGAGCTTTGGCTCATTTTACATCTCTTGAGACCTCTTGGGGTTAAACATGCAGTGTTAATACATATGGCAGTTCTCCCAGTGCAATGCCTATTTCTCCACTATTGTTCTGGAGAGACTGGAATCCTTTCCATAAACACTAATTAACAACTCTTCCCACCTTTTTTCCCATCCACTCCCCATGACCTATCTCATCCTGCTGCATTTTTCTGAAACTGCTATTTTCGTAGAATTCCTTGTGAGCATCTAACCCTCCTGCATTTAGAAAGACTGATTAATCAAAATTAATTAAGCTCTATTTTCCTGTTTGGCTAATGCAGAAGACTAGTCCAGTGGCATTAGTCTTACCTATAGGCAAGGATACAGTAAAAGGCACTTCAGATCCTGCCTTCCCAGAGTCATACTGTCACTTGGGCACATTCTAAACCATGAGTGTCAAACTCACTTTCACTGGGGGCCGCATCAGCCTTGCAGTTGCCTTCGAAGGGCCGAATGAAATTTTAGGACTGTATAAATGTAACCACTCCCCCAGTGAAAATGAGTCTGACAGCTGACCTAAACTGAACTTTCAAGTTGTGTGCACCAAGTGTTGACTCAGTTGACTCCCTCCTTCCACTTCCTGAAGCCAAAGGTACACACATTTGCAAAATGATGTTGTAGCCCCTCTGGCGCATCCACAGCTGCATCGCTGATCCTTTCATCTGCTCTCCAGTAGTTACTAAAGCCCCAGGTGATGGACCCAGGGAGAGGCCACAGAATGGTGCCACAGCTGTGTTGGGGAGATTGAGAGCAGAGCTGTGTTTTACAGACGTCCTCATAGCTAACTGCACATCTCCTTGCATGTACCTCCTTTCTTTGCTTTCATACACAATGCTGAAGGAGAGACTTGCATTGCTGATGATCAGTTTTGATGACATAGCTTGTGCCTTGGAAAAAAAGTAGGAATGGTTACCTCTTCCTTATTGACTTAGGAGGCCAAATGAGTAAAAGCACATTTAACATTTTAAGGTATGTAGATAAGATGGCAATTTATGTATACAACCTGTCTGATTGTTTCCTAGTTACAATCTTTGCAGGCCAAGATGTAGCTGAGGGTGAAGCAGAAGTCAAAAGTCACTATACACAGGACTCTATTTCTGCTTTTCATTGTAGTGAGACTAATCAAGGGCTATGCTACTTTGTGCTCGCAGTTTTTCTGCCTCTTTCTGTTTACATCCATGATTATACAAGCAAAGACTGCCTTGCTTGCATATTGGGCATCATGGCTCAAAGAACAGGTAATAAGTACATGGATTTCATCAGATATAACGCAGACACCATGCACAGTAAATTTACAGGAGTATCAGGTTAATCATATGCATCTATTAGGAAGGCAGTAATCATCAGTCTCCAAATGCTGGATAGTTAGCATGACAAACGAGCTTTACAAAGTAATGCTTAACTTACCTACAATTCCACCACATCTTCCCCCTCTGAAGTCCAGCAGTGCTTCTTCTGATTTGACCTTTCCTCCTCAGCTAGTCTGTGTGGTGCTGGTTTAACTCTGAAGGAATCAGCATCAGCTTTAGATGGAGGATGGACATCACACAGTGAGTAGTGTTTGGCCCTATGGCTTCAAGGGGAGCAGAAGGGCTGTGCTATCTGTGTATACAAATGGAAACTATTCTTATTAAATGCATGGCTGTATGTTATATTTATGTAAAGTTACTTTCTAAAGTTTTTATGCTGGAAGTGCCCTTGTTCCTGTTGAAAAGCCTTACATTTGGTGATTAAGCCTTCCAAAAGGAGAATAGGAGGAATACTGGAGGAGTGGAAGAAAAGTGACAATAACCAAATGAACAGCATTCCTCTGACGTCAGTACAACACACACATAAGTAACCATGCTCGGATGACGAGTGTCATTTATCCAGATGAGATTTCTTCCCTGACAAAACTCCCCTCCACAGCTCAGTTTCCTGCTGGTATGGTCCATTGCCACACAGCACTGAATAAATGTCTGATTTATCCTCTCTCAGAAGTCAAATGCATTAGAGTGATTTAAAACAGGACTTGCTATGTGCAAAAGCAAACACGGTGACATATTAGCCAAGCCACCATGACTTTGTTTTGGTTTAAGAGGGATGGTTTTTTTTTTTTTGTTTATTAGTTTGTTTGGTTTTAAGAAACAGCATATGTAGTTCTGGACTATTATCATGAAGCCTTAATCAGACACAGTTTTACTCTCAAAAAAGATCTGTATTTCAGTAGTGGGTAACCATATTTGTTCTCCTGAATACATATGTAAGATGCGGGCAAATAAGATTACACAACTGCCTTATTAATCAAATTTTGCTGAATTTTGTATAATAATATTTTCTATGAATGATTTTTTTTATGTAGTTCCAGAATCACAGTGTTGACTTATTACTCTGCAGTCAACACATTACTTCGGTAATACATGAAACAGTGGTCCAACACTATAAATGATGGACATTTTTCCATCTGACCAGTTCAAAGATGTGATATGAATGTCTATACTAGCTGGACCTTGCATGTGTACTTATGGATGCACCTTTCCATATTGGAACAAGGAAGGGGAAGTGACAAGCAGGTGATTAACAAAGTTCATCAGATACCAATTCACACACATAAGTAACCTTGCTTTCTTCAATAGTGGCATTTGACCCAATGGTATCTTGCTGCCATAGGGCAGCGTGTGCACAGATGCTGAAAAGTTTGATGCATGTTCCAGGGTTTGTAGACCCATCTTCCATACCATAGCTTTCTCCTGTGACTTCAGAAAACTGTCTAGGTTACTGTAAACTTCAGTGTTGGTCTGGGAAAAATGGGATAAAAGCAGTTTCCTGCTGTACAGAGCCATGGTAAGGTCTGATATGCAGCAACGCCCAGCGAGTACAGCGTGGCAGCAGTGGTAGAGCTTGAAGTGGCTGGAAAAGAGCCATGCATGAACTTCACTCACAGATAATGTATAGAGCATTAGTCACCCTCCTATTCCCCAGTCCTGCATCTGTTATGATTTCCTTGGGCACCCCAGGCTCCTATATAGATTCGAGCAGCTGCAACAATTTTTCATCATCTGTGTCAGTGAGAAGGTTGTGCCCTCCCCCTGTGTCCTGTGGTGAGGGACAGGCATTGTACAGTAATGGGGTGAGTGTTTGTGCCATCTGGCCCATAAAAGTCAGCATTGGAGTTTTACAAAATACCATTATTTTTAAATACAATTACATTCATCAAAACAACTGTTTGGGTCCCTAGATGCTTAGGAGTACAACCAAAACTGCTAAAATGACCTCCAAAAGCATTATCTGACCCACTTAGGATAAACATCCTTCTTGTTGTTTTACACTAATTCTGCTGGCAGTCCTGGGGAAAGGAGGCCAAGCTAGCATGACTGTTTCTCCATTCTGCTCAGGGCGTTTCCTAGAGGAATGGGCTGTTGAGGGAAAACAAGAATGATGGGGAAAGCAAGTCAAAGCTTTCCTTGAAAGTGTTTTGACCAAGGCATTTGAAATACAGTGAGTTGTGTTGTTTTGTTTTGATGCTACCGCTTGTTTACTTTGTTGCTTCCAATTTTTGCACTGACCAAGGAGTGAAGGAACAAGAGGGAAGCTGGAGTGGGAGAGGGAGCTGGATTATTTACCACCCAACCAATCTTTTATTTCCTTTCTTAATGATTGTATGTTTATTACACTGCCTGAGGCTCAGTACAAAGTCTTTTGGACCAGTGATGAATTAATCAAATTAAATACTGTGACCTCTTTTCTTTTTGGGAGTGTTACAAGCCTCCCAGCACCCTGCCTAATTTCTGCCTCTTACTTTGCTCTCTGTCCAACAGTCAAGTGGTTCTTCCTTTGCAACTTGGCGGCTTCCAGCTATTTATCTTCACTCTTTCTGGCCAATGCCAGAATGTCTTGTTTGAAGTTTTTATTTAGACCACTGCTGGTTTATGGAGTTGTGCAGATTCCACGTTGGGTGTGCAGCAGCTTCACGTCACACACAATTGGCTTCTGCTGGGCTCTTGACAATAAAGAATCATGTCCAGATTCTTGTCTCAGCCCAGCATAAATCAAGAGTCTCCCCACTGAAACTGGTTAGGTTGACTTCTTGAGCGAATTTTGTGTTGAGGCGAAAAGAGAGTGTGAGGCTGGGAAGTCCCATCTGGGGCTTCAGCAGCAACCCGTCAAGGTCCTTGTGGCTATGCTCTACTTGCTTGATTTGGTATTTGTAGAGATTTTCTTAGGTTGAATGAAAACAGTGGGTTAAGATTCTAGATATTTAAGTGACAGTTTAAGAAGAGTTAGAAAGAAAAGTGCGTACCGTAGTACTGGACTATACACAATATAATTTCTTACTTGAAGGCACTGATAATCTAGTTACAAGGTAAGACATTTTCTCAGACGCATGGAGCAAGTAAAGCAACAGCTGTATCTTAAGTATTAACCTGCCAGTCGATGTGACCCAAAGCTGGGCATAGAAGAAGCTGAGCTCAAGCTGTATGCTGGTGAGTGGGATCATAATACACTCAGGACAACCTGCATTCCATTAGACCTAACTGCAAAAGAGAGAGTTGGGGTCTATAACCTCCAGAGCATGATCTTAGGTAGTTTCTCCATTCCCACTGCCTACTAAGAGTTTTATATTCATGTATCACAGCAAAAGAAAACAGAGAGAGCATTAACTCAGCTGCATTAGTCTGCCTGATTGAAATAATAATGCTGAGTAACAAAAGAAGTAAAACCACCCTGTTTTAAGGTTTCACCAAGAAGGAAGTTAGAATAATTCCCCTATAGATGAAAAGCTGAGGGGAGGGGTGGGAAAGGAAACCTTTGACTGTCCATTGAGGAGTTTTACACAACCTCAAAGACTTGAAAAGGCCTAAGGAGTCATAATAGGAATCGTTAGTGATTTGTCATTGAAAACATGCAGCTGGACATGGATCCCTGTAGGCTTTTGCAGCAGCACTGAGTCTGACCAAACTTTCACATGGGGAGGTACTGATTTCAGGAGGCTTCAGGAGTTAACTGTCAAGCAAGGGCAGGACTAGATGCCTCAGAGGGATTTGATAATGAGCTATCAAGCTGTGGGTCGCTGGTTGAAATTTAATCTGCGAGAACAGTGACAGAAAATCAAACCAAAGTGCTGATGTCAGAGTGATGCTGGAGCAGCAGGAAAAGTGATGCTGGACCATTATGAGGCATACACAGGCAGCTTAAATAAACTGGGAGCACACTGTGAAGGAACTTGTCTGGTTGATCCAAGTAGCAAGATATAGCTCAACCAATTTGTACTATATCTATCAATAACTCACTTTTTTTAGTTCAATTGTTTGTGAATGACAACACCATATCTCATCACAGAATCTGACCTGAACCCATCATTATGCAACACTAGAGACGGAGTTGTGGAGACATCTAGGTAGGGTTTGCTTAGCGGTGTTGTGGACTGTGAATCAGTAGTGTACCACAAAGCAGAGTAGTTTGCAGCTCTGGTGGTGGAGTTTTTTTGCTACTAGGTCACACATCAAGGCCAGCAGTGATGGCTTTCTCATTACTGGGCTCCTTGGCAGTCTCCTCAAGATGACTTGGTGGTTTCACCGTAGCTTTCTCAGGGCTGGGGAGAACCCACATTACTAAGACTGCAAACCCGTTTCTTATGATGTTCACAGTTACCAGAGGGAAGACTGGTTGACAAAAGGGACAAAAGCATGAGATGCCCTCAGCAATCATAATGGTACTGCATATGGGTGCCAGCATATTGATGCTCCTCACTCCATTGACATATTCATTTTCCTTTTGAGTGATTTTTAGCAGCAACTCAGTGGTCCTACCCCTGCTCCCAAGCAGCCAGGCTGAGGATACGGAGTCTCTCCAGATGGCACAGAGCTGCTGTTTCAGCTCTGTGTCTTTGGCCTTCCTCGCCTCCAGTGTAGGCAGGGAAGGGAGCAATAGTCAGCATTGTTTTCTGTGCCAACTATGATTAGTTGGCATAAAGAGCACTTAAGAAAGTTGACACAGCCTCTGAGTTGCTTAGTTTGCTTAAAAAAGAAAGAATCTGTGGACTACTCCAGGTTCTCTTTGCTACCTGAACTCTAGTTTGTACCAGTAAAACCTTGGGCTTATCCCAGAACTGGGACAGGGTCGGTTGCAGAATGTTTGTCATTCTGATGTTTATTTATTTGCTGTTAAAAAAACCAAAAAAACAAAAAAAAGCAAACAACTCTGGGAGAGCAACAAGTTAAAAAAGTAGTTATATACCAGATTCATGCACATTTCCTGTTTTGCTTCTTAACAAAACCTCAAAACCACTTTGAACAAGTTTCCCACCTCAGCCGAGGGTGGAGTTGTGTACTCCCCACACGTGGCCTCCAGAAGTGCACTCAAGGACAATAGCACATCTCCTTTGGCATGGTGGGGCCAAATTTACTGCTAGCAGGGCAGTCAATACGTGCGCCTGTGCACGACTGCCCAAAAGAGCTTCTGACTCAGCCAAGCACATTGGAAAACTTTAATTTTTCTATTTCCAACAGAACAGACTGAATGGTAGAGCTGTGGCAGGGCAGAAACTGAAGGCATTTGATAAAGGGGTGCCTATCCAAGATGCTAGGCAGATATTGGCTGTTTTCTGTATGCTGGATGATCTGTTGTAATTTCATTGATTTGATCTGGTGAGACAACATCTCGGTAAATAAGAAGAGCAGAGAAATCTATTGCACTGAAATTAATGGCTGTTGCCTGATCTCCTCTTAAATTAATTCATTGCAATCTGAAGCAATGCATGCGTTTTGCAAAACCAGCATTCTTTGGCTCCTACAGCGCATCATGACATTACTTTAGGCGGTAAGGAAGATCTTATTTGTGATATAGTGTGCTGTGGTAGATAGTAAAGCAGCTAGATGCCTGGGAACTCTGGATGAAGCTATGGCATTTGGGTGTGTAATTCTAAGTAACAATAAGGAGTGCTTAAACATTTCCTCCCACACTAAAAGCATACCCATTAAAAGTTTAGCCAAGTCAGCTGTGCAAGTTCTTGCATAAAAGGACAAACTGCTAAAACACTAATAGGAGCCACTGTTATCTTAAAAAGGGGGTAGAACAGGATGCATTAACCCAAATTCTCCTTCTCTACTTCTAATCAGTGGAGAGTCTCGCTGAGATCAAAGAAATCCCTAGCAGGTAAAAATGATAATAAATCAGGCTCAAGCCTAGGTTCAGGACTTCTGAGTCTGTTTCTCAGTTCTGTTTCTGAGATGCTGCGTAGTTTGAAGAAGTCAGTAGATGTGATTTAGACCATCTACTAGTCAACTTAAGTTCCCATGAAAACAAACCGGATGTGTCTAAGTTCATTTCATCTGAAGAATCTGCATCCCCAAGAAACTGAGTATGTATGTAAATCTAGACAGTGTGTTTCAGACTTAAGAGTAACTTATACACATGAACATATGGCTTTGCATGTGTTCAGTGACTGACAGCTCCTAGGTGTCCATCATGACTCACAAGTGGGTGAGGAGCTTCTAATACCTCCCAAAGCGTTGAAGAGGGCCCACTTCATTATGTTATGGCCTGACCGAACACATCGCTTTTAGGTGACATTGAACTAGCATGGAACATCTCAGTAAGAGGAATTTGGGACAGGTTTATACTGGTTTTGTGGACCAAACCAGAGAATCTATGCCTCTGGACTGCATGTTGCAAGGCTGGCTTGTGTTCACACAGTTGAGAGCTGGGATCACCTGGAGCAGGCAGATCCATCCATGCTCCACAGTATTTGATTCTGATGTCCACTGGGCAATATCTCCCCGTAGTCCTAGAGTAAAATTATAGTTATTTCTGGTTTGTTTTTGTTTTGTTTTGTTTTCCTAATACAAATGTCAAAACAGAGGTTTTTATGCAGCCATCTTCTTCCTGTGAGCTCTGGGAGTGACAGAAGGGATACTGGGTTTTGGGACTTCTGACTAGCATCACAATATTACATGAAGTGAAGAAGCAAAGTTGAGTCGTGCATGTCCACACCGTGCCTGGAGAAGATCCTGGCGAATGCTGTCATCTTGTCCATGCCCAGCTTTCCTCTTAGATGGAACGAATGGCTCCCTAATGGCCAACTGACAAATTCAGAGTGCTGAGGGCGTGGATACCAGGATACAGGACAGGCACAGTCAGGCAGTGTAGGAACACTCGGGGACTCCTAAGCGCCAGCTAAGCCTAGGGCATGAGGGAAGGCCTGTTCCCTGGCCTAACTCAACTCATGCTGTTTATCTGACAGAGCTCTAAAATAAAAGATTTACAAGCAAAAGACCTCATCTTCCACTGGGCTGAAACCTTTTCTCTTCTCTTGCCTCTGAGTCTTACACTTCTGATTGTTGAACAGTTGACTTTCAGCAAGAGGAGGCAATGTCTCCACTCTGAACTACCAGTATCTTGGTATAGTCGGAGCAAGTGGAAATGCTGGATCACACTCCCTTGGACTAGACAGCCTAGATCTCTTAGTTTTCTATTTTCTGGATAAGTGCTCAAACCATTCATATCTTATGCTTCCTCCTCCCACTTATCCCACAGCAAAGGTACTTGGCCTTCAGAGGAGAATTTGCATTTTGATTCCCATGTAAGTAGGATTGCACATTGTTGAGCCTTGAATTAAGCACTTAGCCAGCCACACTCCTGAAGATAATATTTCCTAGTGCCTACACCTGAGTGGCTGCATGCAACCACACTAAATCATCCCACAAAGGACTCACAGGTCACCGTTCAGTTGGTGGTGAAACATTTGAGCATGACTTGGGTGCCACTTCAGAGGCATCCGTCTCTGCATTCCTCGTGTAGTTTGCGTAGGCACCTGCCTTAAGTGATCTGAATCATTTTGCTGGAGCCAAGCACCTACATTTTTTAGATGTTGCAACAAATAAATTGGGTATCTAAAGCAGGTATTCTCAATCTAGCCTTCAGGGTCTCCACATTTACTGACAGATATAACGATATAATAGTCCTTGCCCAACTCAAATTGCTGTTGCAAGATTTTAATTAATTAATACTGGCAAGGCTTTGAAATGTTGGAAGTGAAATGAGGTCTGTAAACTAAGTGTATTGTTATGACTTGATGGCACATTCTACTTCACTTTCACACCATACCTGAGCATAGAGCAGGGCAGATGCATCCTCTGATTCATCATGAATCACGAAGAAGCCTATTTAAATTGTTGATATAATTGATGTATTTACACTGGTTAAAATGTTCCAGGGAAGAGATGTTACTTCTCACTCCAAGACTGCTGGCCAAAGTGCTGGCAGATCCCCTTTTTTTTTTTTTAGTTTCTCAGTGTTACCCCATGCATACTGGAGTTTTCAGTCACCCAGTACTCAGTGTTTAAGCAAGATGTATGAGAAGGTGGCTGGAGATGTGAGAGTCCTACTAAGATTTACAGAAGACCTGATTACTCTCCTGTGACAGTGTTGGCTAGCACAAGTACTCATCCTGAGCACTGCAGTCCCCTAAAAAACTTTTGGTCTCCCATTTCTCTAGTATGATTGATGTTAATTATAGCCATGCAGTTTCAAAGATGGGCAAGACCTCCAAGTGACACTGGTATTCCCAAAGTCCTTCTGGTTCTTAGCATCAAATTAGCACTCAGAACTCCTTCGAGTAAGTCCCTTGGTAGCTAACGTTGTTTCATCAAATTACAAAGTAGCCCATTAGGTTCCTAGTCAGGTTTAATTTTCTCTGTATGTAAATTCTTAATGAAGAATGCTATAAACTTACTTGCTAAGCACTTTGCCTCCGCTCCTGTGTGAAACACAGGCCAATGCTGCAAGGTAAAGACAGGAGAGAAGGGCAGCCACTAAACAGTGTAAGTCCAGGTGATGACACCAAACACCTAAGGGATGACACTATTCAGATAGACACCAGAAAGAGATGGCCTCAGGAGAATGTAGCTGGATCCCATGCAGATGGCTGGTGCAGTCCTGTCAGCAGGTGTCCTGCCCGAGGAGCAGTTCTTTGCATGGGGATAGAATGGTACTGCCAGCTTCTATTGCTCTTGACAGTGTGCAGGAGGGCTATTGGCATTGCTACTTGGTCCTCATGCCTTGTCTGATAGAGTGCAGTACACTAAATTGAACTGAATGAACCGTTCTTCAGTACTGACCCCTCCACAGAAGAATATTCATTTTTACAACCCATTACTAAAATCAAGATCATCCTGTCTGTTATTATCATCCTTATGTCTTATCATAGAACCACAGAATCATAGAATGTCCTGAGTTGGAAGGCACCCACAAGGATCACCAAGTCCATCTCCTGTCCCTGCACAGGACAACCCACAGTTCACACCATGTGTCTGAGGACATTGTCCAGTCTTGTCAGTTCTCAGTTCTTGAACACTGCCAGGCTTGGGGTGGTGACACATCCCTGGGGCACCTGTTCAAGTGTTCCATCACCCTCTGGGTGAAGAACCTTTTTCTCATGTCAAACCTGACCCTGCCCTGGCACATCTTCCTGCCATTCCCTCGGGTTCTGTTGCTAGTCACCAGAGAGAAGAGCTCAGTCCTGCCTCTCCTCTGTAGCCACCATGGTGTAGCTGTAGCTGTAGCCACTATGAGCTCTCCCCTCAGTCTCTTACAGGCTGAACAAACCAAGTGACATTAGTGGCTCCTCATACAGCTTCCGCTCCAAACCCTTTACTAGCTTCATGGCCCTCTTATGTCCTATCAAAGACGTGATTTACATTTGCCCCCCCTGGGTAATTCCTAATTCAGGACATAAGAGGTGCCCTGAAGGTCAAGTAAAATTTTACTTACATGAACTGTCCAGCAGTCAAAAGACTGTCATGTAGACTGTCCACTTTGAGCCAAGTTCAGACAGAAGTGAATGTCATGAGAATGTGCCTCTCAATAAGACCTGACAAGCCAGTAGAGTTTGTGCTCTCGTTACATATGCTGTTAGGTATTAAATATTCTAATTGATTTGTACGTCATGCTTTTCAGCAGTAAATCCCAGACTGGTTTTACGAGAGAGGTCACTATCTTTACCCTCATTTCACGGGCAGATAAACCAAGGTGCAGGGAGGTCTAATGCCACAAGGTCGGTGTCAGAGTGAGAAACAGCTAATTGCAACAGACTTAAATACATCACTGTGCATGAGTGTCAGTAATTCTTATTGCAGCATCAACCTCAAAGTTATGCAGAGATACCAAAGACAGAAATAGAGCAGCACTGACCTCTTCTCTACAAATAGGGATGTGGTCTCCAGAGATTTTTTCCCCCAGAATTTTTTAATGACTTAAAGAAGAGCAGGTGCCATTTCTCCACCTGGCTGACTATGCCCAGAGGCAACAGAAGTCATTTTTAGGATATAGTTCCCCTCCTATTTACATAAAGCTAGTAGCAGTGCTTATTTTAACACAGTTGCCAGGCGACTTTATTTTTAGGTCTTGTCAGCATAGCATCATTTTGTAATTCTTGCCTTGGTTAAAACAAGTAAAGACATTTCAATGGGAATGTGGAATTCACTGGAAAAATTATTGCTGCCTCAGAAATATAAATTGATAGCCTAAGAAAGCAGTGATCTTCTCTTTCTCATAACAAGAAATGCTCTAGATCTATAAAGCATCCCTAATATTTTACTTTAAGAGACCAAATCACAAGTCAGCTTACCTTTCAGTAGGAACTTAATAGATTTTTCAGCTCTTAAGGGGTTCCTTAGAGAATCTTATTTCATCTAAATAATGTTGTTCTCTTGATGACTACCACACTCCTATAGGAAAATTTGCCAGTGGGGCATAATCTTGGTTTAAAAGGTCCTAGAAAATAATACATTATTGAAAAGGAAAAAATTAATAAAAGGAGGAAGAAGATGCAGTCTGTGAATTTCACACAAATAAGAAAAATCCAGTTGCCATAAAGAGTGATCAGCTACATGTATTTCTATAAGCATGTGTCAACTTGATGTACTGCACTTCTGTGTTTTATTCAATTACCATGTATCAGAAGAACGTAATTGCCGTACTGCATCTACCTCGTCTGGTATCCCATCCAAAGAATGTGGGAGAGAAGGCCTGCAGAAGAAGAAAATGGCACAATGTATCTGTGGAAGGCTTCTCTTCCTCCTTCCCCCGATTAAGAGTTTGGCTTTTGTCCTTGTGAATCACTTATTATATCTCTTTCTTTTCTCTCACAGCGTAATAGTAAATACTCTTATCACCTGCACTTCAGAAACGTCTGAGGTTTTTTTCGTCTTCATAATACTTTTGATAATTCCTGCCACAGGAAGTGAAAGTTGAAATGTGACCGGTCTATCAGGAACAAAAGCATTAAGGATGGGAGCACTCATGGAAACCAGCTCCAGAGCAATAGCAATGATTCCTAGCATATGAGGCTCAGTGGAGAGAAACTGTGGGCAGGGCTAAAATTTCAATGAGGACACATCCTGATTTATACTAGCTAGGATCTGGAGAAAGATACCTTTACATTACCTAAATGTCTTGTGCCCTGGGTGTTGCCCAAGAAGATGAAGTTTGCAAAGAAAATTCATTTATTCACTAATGGAGAGCTGCCTCTAAGGAGGGGACTGATAGTTGTGTAGTGGTGTGCTGAAATCCAACACACATTTTGGGGACCAGAAGACTGTGAGTGGCATTTGGACAGGTACCTAGAATTGCTCTAAATGTAGTTTATTGTTTCCCAAATTTGTCTTATTCTAATGAGTATTATAAAATATACCTTAAAAACAAGTTTAAAGAAATAGATTTTCTGGACTGACTGCTAGGAAATCCAGAAGAACTGTTTAACAATGTGCAACCTGTGTCTTTTTTCAGCAATAAGTGATATTTTTCAGGCTGTGGAATGACATTGTTTCATCCCTTGGGTTTCCATGTCCTTTTTTTATTTGTTGGCAGGGCTGTTTTATTGCACAATGTTGATATATTTATTTTGACTTCTAATTTGCAGTCTTAGAATAGGCCTTTGGTGCCCAGGAGAAGTCAAAGCAATGAAAAAGATTCCTCTCCGAGAAACAATATTCCATTTTTAATCATAACATCCTGCTAAATTTCAAATAATTTCTTGAAACTCTAACATGAATGTATCTGTGGATCACCTACTAAAGACAGCTATTAAGGGACTTTTGATAGTTAAGGAGGCCTGAAGAAATCATGTTGGACAATCATGTGATAGCAATATTCTCACAATAATTATGAAGGACCAAATCTTTATCTTCTCAAATTTCACCATTTAATGTATGTAGATCAAGACCCCATTCCTTTACCCATAATACAACTGACACTAACAGGTTTGAACAAATAGATTAATAGCTCACAATCCACCTCACTTCATTTTCACTTGTCAGTGGAAATACACTACTCACTTTCAGTGTGCGTTTATACTCTAAACCACTACCTACCCTCTGCTGAACTAAAAACTAGGGGATGTCTACATGTAACAGCACCATTTTTCACAAGAATTTTTTGATGTCACAAAAAACAATGTGTACCCACAGAGCTTACATAACCTAATAAATGACCAGTTGACACTGTGCCTCTAATTGTCCTCAACTGGAAGCAAAAATGCTGCCTATGAGTCAAAGCTGATTAACGCTATTGGTTGATGAATTTTATTTTTTAAAAAGAAGAAGCCAAGGGGGAGCCATAACAGCTCTAAACTTTCACAAGGGCTGCCTCTGCTTTAGGGGAATTTTGATTTTTCCTGCTGTTTTGTTTGTTTTAAAAAAATGATGATGTCTAACCTTCAGGAACGTACCTCATCATCCAACCCACAAACTGTTGGCAAAATAATAAACCTACACAGAATGTACTGTTAGATTTGTTTGAGTTTTTTTTTTTTTTTTACTTCTTCCTTTCAGAGGTATAAATCACAGCTTTTTGCTTTTGCAAATTAAAGTATAGGCTTTGCACTGGATAGTTGGCACCGTTTCTTCTGGCCAAATGTTCCATGCTGCTTCCAAAGAAACTGTGGACACTGAGTCGGCTGTAGTTTGTCTTTGAACTCATTTGCAAAACCTCAGTCTTTATAGGCCTCCAAGAAAAAATATACAGAGTTTATTTCTTAAGTTGCAGTTTAACTCTTTTTTTCTGCAGAATTCTTGATGGTAATTCTGTTTGGGTTAGTCAGGTTTTTATTTGTCTGACTGAATTCTTGCTGTTTACTTCTTCTGGTTTACATGAATGGCATCATCCTGTCATAAAGGTCCAAAAAAACTATATGATTATCGTACACAGGCTGAAAAGAATCCTGAATCGAAAACAGTTCTCTTGCTGGTTAGTTGCAAGAGTAAGTTTCAAGTAAACCATAGGCAATTATTATTGAGTAAATATACTTTCCATTATATTTCCAGAAGTTTCCTTAGCTACATTTGCCTTCATGTCTTTGTAACATAGCAGACAAACATTGCTCTTGTTGCAGCTTTTGCTGCTAAGTTGTCTATAATGTATTTCTGAATAGTATGGAAATAAGAATGCACTATGGACTCTCTCCTTGAAGGAGTTATTGGTTTTGTCTGTCAAATATGGTTTAAAGTTTTGATCAGCTGAATGTTCAGCAAGGAATAAATTAAAATTATTGGTGTGTAAAACATTGCAGGTCTTGTGTTAATCTTAGACTTTTCCCTTTAGCATCCTTGTACTGCTTTCTTCCACAATGCTTCCTCTCCATTGATGTAATGCCATCTTTGGTACTCTAACAAAGGGCTATATAAATGTTTGGAACCCAGAACAGATGTTTTGGGGTAGCTTTCATTCTGTTTGCCAAGTTCAGGCATAAAACAAGATCCTGACCACTTGTGGTTACTGTAGATTGGATGATGTTTTCAAAGTAAGAGTAAGCGTTCTGGGTCCAATGACTTCCTGTCTTCTGGCATCCTACCACATCTTCTTTACTATACCATAATGTTTCTCAAGTTTGCTTTTGTTTCACTCTCATAATTGGCTTTGTATATCCACTGACTGATCTGATTTTCCTATCGAGACAGGGCTGTTCACTCCAGATTTTCACTAGTGTAACTGAGAGGAAAATTTGGTCCGTATGCTCTGTAATAAGATATATCATCACTGTCAATATTTTTCTTCTTCCCATCACTCCCCAGCCATATGGCAACTTCACAGGAAACAACTGAACTGCATATGTTCTAAGTAGGACTTCTTCATTCCCTGCAAAATCGAGGTTAGTTTTAATAACATTCAGATTTAAAAATGGAGGAAGTCCTTAATCCTTTAGCATAGAATTTTCATCTACCTTTAGCCACCCAAAAGTTAGACAACCAGTAGAAACCCTTTATATGAGCTCCTCCTGTAGCCAGTGGAGGGAGGAAGCAACTTTGGGAGGGTGAATCATCACATTCTAAAATAAGAGTTGGGGGAAATTTTATTGTCATGAGTGTGAGTACAAATCTCTTCAATATCCACTGGTCTTAATGGTGTTATCTGCAGACCTACAGGCAACATTTGTGCTGGTGGATTAAACGGGGACAGGAAATTATTTTCCTGAGCTGTTGTTAATCATTTTGGCCTGTGACTGGTAAGCTCTCTCCAAATAACACCTGAGCATGACTCAGTGGGCATCATGAGCCAGGGACAATTTTCAGCTAGCAAGACACAGGTAAGATTACCTTAGTTTGGGCAGGAAATTTAGTCCTAGCAATACAAGCCTTTCCACCTTGTTGCTTTCAGAGTCAATTTATTGGTGTAGATATAGCCAAAGATATGTAAGCTGTGAAGAAAGCAGTACAAGAGAATGAAAGACGAACTTGAGTTTTTAATTTGCGGTGCAAGTAGCAACCCAAGAGACAAGAGCCACTGTTAGTGAGACTTTTCTTATTACGCAAATTTTAAAGTCACTGCCCATACTGAAGGTAGAGAGTGACTAACAGTGACTGTGGAAAACAATAATTACGAAGTCTGCCTTCCAGAACCTGCTATAACAATGACTTTCTGAAACCTATCACACTACAGATCCCCCTCGAAGCCATCATTAGAAGATGATCTCCCAAGGGTTTGCACCCAGGAAAATGCCCCATATCACAAAAGTGTTTCTGTAAAGTTTTCGAGCTCTACCTGCTGGATCTTAAGACTTGTGACAATTTTGCCTTAGAAACACTGCTTATTCACCACAAAGTACCCAGATCCAGCAACAAGTAGTGCAAAGTGTTTCAGCTAATTTCAACCACCGTTATGGAGCCCAGGGACCATTGGATAAATTCAGATGAATAACCCTATTTCTAAGTTTTTTCCAGGGAGTGTATGGGTGTTGCAGACATTTAACTGCCAGGCTATTCATTTTTCTGCACTAATAGTTTCCATACCAGCTGACTGACCAGTCTCCCCGATGTGTCGCATCAATTTTCTTATTAAATACGAAAATAATGAATGTTAGAAATGAGCCTAGAAAGCTTCTCATCTCCCACATTGGGTCTTGGTGCCAAGTGTCTGGCTGGCATCGTCTCCGATATTCTGCAAACAACATCTGCATGAGCATGTCAGTTGTGTAACTCATAAACGTAACGTGAGTGACTGCCGTGATTTGCTAAGCAGCACTAGTTAGAGCTGTTTTGCAAGAGGGAGGCTTTGCAGCATGTGGGAGAGACAGCCATGCCATGCCTTCCACGGGAAAGAGAAGGGGTACCATGAGCAGGAGTACATCATTTTCAGGAATGATGCTGGGGAGATTTCCCTCTCCCCCTCCAGGATTCCTCTGGTCCCAGATGTGATTAATGATGCATCCCTGCTGAAATGATCACACATGTGATGAGCTCAGAAAAATTGGTGCTTTGGAGGCACTGACCTACCCCAGTAGCTGCCTTGGAGGTTGACTTGGAGGAGGACAGTGTGCCAGAGAGATGGGGGAGTTTGGGAGCGTGAATATAAGACCACAATCTCTGATGGACAGCACATCTTGCTGATGCTCTGCACAGCCTCTGACAGTAGCATCTCTACTGGTGAAAAAAAAAAAGAGATCCAAGGTGCTTCTCCCTCACGCCATGAAACTCATCATGATGCTGTACAGGAAAATAGTGCAGGCAGCAGACTGGAGCCCTGTGACTCAAGTGATGTTCACTCACTGAGAACATTATGTCACTGCCTAGGAGGAAAAACTTGGATGTCAGAGCTGAAAAGACAGTTGCATTTTCCTTCCTTCCCTCTTATGACAAGTATATTATATATATTCTATCAGCCATTTCAGCAGAAGATAGACCCACTTTTCCTGTCATTTGCATCAGTTTATTGCAGCTGATTTCAGCTGTTTATTTTAGATCAGCATATGGTGGTTCACTTTTGTAAAAAGGCTGAATTTTGTCATTTCTCACTTCCTTAAGTCCACTTTTTCAAAAACACATAAAATTATTGTCAGAACCAAGGCATGTCAGTAAATTGCTTCTAGAGAGATACTAGGAACATCCTTGGTGGTTGTGTTAACCTTGGGCTAAAGATTGGCTCTTGTTCAATATCTGAAACTTTCCAAATAAAACAGATGACAATGTGTAAATAACCAAACCACACATGTGACAATGACAGTGAAATATAATGTGCCGGGTCAAATTTTAGTTAGGTTAAGTCAGGCATTTAGAGTAATCCTTCTTTACCCCATTTAAATGTCACATAGGTAAGTCATGACAGCTTGCTCACTTCCAGGAAAAGCTTGCATTATCCTCAAGGATGAATTCAGGACCTCAGGAAGCTACCAAGCCAAATGAAAAACAGAGAAAACAGGCAATGACTTAGCGGCTTAAGCCATATGCCTCAGATCAGTCTAGCCATAATTTCAAATGCCACCAGGATCATTACAAAGCTAATGCAGATCTATTGAGTACTTGACCATTTACTACAGGCAGAACAAGTCCTTTGAGTTAAATCGTAAGAAATCAGATCCTTTGGGGTTTTAATGGCTATTAAAAATCACAGGATATTTTCATAAGGGGACGAGTTCATTAATCTTATTCCCTTAAACAAATTAGCCCTTTCCTCCTACAAACACGCTTTCAGTTCCTTATTGTAAAAGGAAGGTGTGAGAGGAAGAGAGAATGAAACCCTCTGGTGATGTGCTATATCTTGCAAGAGCTGTACTGCTACTATTACTGCAACTCAAATGCACCGTGAGTGTTTTGCAATGAAAGCCCCAGGATGCTGTTCCTAGAGTTTCTGTACCAGTGGCTGGGCTACCACGTTGAGTGCTCACTCTGCATTTACGATTAAGCACCAGTCACCTCTTGCAGATTTGATTTGCTACATGTCCCAGGCATCTGGTAACCTGCTCCAGCAAGGGTGTCTGCCATGGGAAGGTTGAGCTGACCTGGCTTTCAGCACTTGTGGCTGCCTTGCAAACACAACCTGCTGTCAGGTTTATGAGCACAGTGAGCAGAGCACTGCAGAGATACAGGGAAGACTTGTAAGCGCAAACACTTGAACATATATGCAACGGTTTTTGTTATCATAATTAGTCTGTAATCATAGAATCATGAAATCACAGAGTAGTTTGGGTTGGAATGGACCTCCAAAGCTCCCCCAGTGCCACCCCTGCCATGAGCAGGAACATCTTCACCAGCTCAGGTTGCTCAGAGCCCCATCCAGCCTGGCCTGGGATGTCTCCAGGGATGGTTCAGCCACCACCTCTCTGGCCAACCTGGGACAGGCTCTCACCATTCTCAGGGGCAACAATTTCTTCCTCATGTTCAGCCTGAATCTCCCTTCTTCAGTTTAAAACCATCACTCCTTGTCCTATCACAACAAGCCCTGCTCAAAAGTCTGTCCCCATCTTTCTCACAGGCCGCTTTTAAGTCCAGAAAGGTGCAATAAAGGCTCTCCAGACCCTTCCCTTCTCAGCCTGTCCTCCCAGCAAAGCTGTTCCAGACTTGGATCATTCCTGTGGCTCCTCTGACCCCACTCCAGCAGGTTCATGTGGGTCCTGTGCTGCAGACCCCAGAGTTGTGTGCAACACTGCAGGTGGTCAGGGATGAAAACGCTCTGTAATCTAACTATGAAACAAAAGAGAGAAGGTAAAGGTGGATACAAGAGCAATGAAACTGTCTTGATCAGTGTCTGATGCAACTGAAAGGGTTTGTAGGTACTACAGAAAAGGAAGAGTTAGAAGGCAAACACAGAAACAAGTGTGTGGGTGGTTAGAGGTAACTGCACTGGATTATAAAAAATACCATGGAAGATAGTACAGAAGTGTTTAATTTGAGAACCATACGGAAATCCAGTGAAAAATGCTGTGACAGGTTCACCACAGAGAGTAGCCACCATTTATACAGAGAATGCAGGATGTTACTCTACTGATGGAATGCAGAAGGATCTCCACTTTGAAGAAAAGGGCTATGATTCAGCTCCAGACTCAGGACCTAAATGTGGCCAAAGGAATTAAAGAGCTAGCCAAGATGATAATGAAGGTATGACTGTGACCACCACAGTGAAGATGCTCTATTTCTCAAAGATTATAGATCAAGACCTAAGTGCCTGTTAGCATGTATTCACACACAAATCACTTGGCTTGATAAAAAGATATTGAGTGAAATGTGATTCCTGTCCTTAAAAGATGAGCATCTCTGTATTATGATTTATTGGTGTTCTGTATTTCCATCTGTTGTGGGTAGACCTTCAGTATTTCCAACATCAGTGACTCAGTGTTGCTGATGCTGGAAAGTGGGCACTGGTCCAGCCTGGATTTCTTCAACATCCTTCTATGAAACACTGGCAAGACTCAAAGATGCTAAGTTGCTTTCCCAAACCTGTATTATATCTAGCAATAGGAGCCAGATTTCCTACTTCACTACTCTTTAGCAATCAGCTGATAGCATTCTCATGGCTTTGTTTTAATGATCTGTTATTTTGAAACTAGATGATGTTGGAAAATTGTCAGAATACTTGAAAACAACCCGTGAAGTTATATTTAGTGGATCATACAAGTTTAAATCCATTTTCTATTTTAGCTTTCTATTGAGACAGTTCACCCCAGTAAGGAAAAGTGATAGTTGCCTTTTCCCTTTCAGCTTACACTACTAGCCATGAGAAACACAGTGTTTGAACTCTTAGTTCAGAATAACTGCCTGAACAAATAATAAAACAAAAGAACAGACTTATCTGTAAGATAAAGACCTTGGAGTATTTTGTAAAGAATGTTTGAAAGATCAGAACACTACAGGTTTCTCATAATCACTGGGAATTGAAAAATAAATAGAATTAGCTGGAAATGTGGTTGACTGAAAACAATTTCTAAGAAAAAAAAATCCTAATTTTGTTCTCTTCCCAGTGTATATTAAGCCAAAAATTCTGCTAGTGCTGAACAAGTAATTTATACTAGTGCAAAGCCAGAGATTTCTAACAAGAATAAAGGAGGGCTTTTATGTTTCAAGTACTGTTACCAGTAAAAGGCTTCAGAGCATTTCCATTTTTAATGACTTCAACTGTATGCCCAGCAACAAGGGATAAGTTTGAACTATCTTGCATGGGTTAGGAAATGTCAAAGCCTGATAACACATACAACACATGGTACCTACATGGCTCAAAAGCCTAAGGCAGCAGTCCTTTATTCCAGAGATTTCAGACCAAATCCCATCCAACTTGATACTGAAAATTGTAAGGTAATGGATTTTCAGCCTGAAATGAGTTGGGTTGCAGTTAAGATCCTCTTGGAGATATGACCAAAGATTTGAATCAACATGACAGTTACCTGTCCTTACAGAGGCAGACCAGCTGACTGGTTAAGATTAGATATATAACTTTTGGGTGCCTGGAATCTGAGAGTAATCCCACCCTCCCTTACCTCTTTCCTCATTTTCTGCACTAGGCTCCATCCATCTTTGCGACAGCACTATTGCACTTAGCCAGCAGAAATACTTTATAAGCTCAGTTAGCAGAGAAATGCAGGGGGAGCTTCCACTGTTCCTAAAAGACTATTCTTTCAGCAAAAGATCTTGAATCAGCTTTTAGAGTTGGATCTTCTTCTCATTGAGCCACCATCTTAGCAATGTATTGCCACTGACTTGTACGTTTACTTTCACTTACCTAGAGAAACGCGCACTGGGTTTGGACTTCTAATGGGATGACTCCCAAGGGTGCTTCTGCCTGAAGGCAATAAGAGTGTTCAGGACTAGGTTTATTCATGATAATGTGGGATGAGAGCTTTGGATCATGTTTTTTACTTGGGCATTCACATTAACTGCACCTGCTTTGCAGGGTGCCCTCAGCAAACTAGTGCTTTTTAGACAGATATGAAGTCAATGACCCTGTCTCCAGGGAAGTGGCAGACTGTCTGGGTGACACATGGATGAGGAAAAGACATTGTGTCGTAGCAGAAACCAGACAGAGAGCAAAGTATTGTGTTAGTCTCATGCTTTGACATGTCATAGACAGCAAATTATCTGGAACTTTGTGATTCAGCTACTGCTTGTTGAACACACATGTGGGAAACTAAATTTTAAAGAATTAGGAGATATGAATGGAGACTTTCTAGCAGAGAAATATGACCTGTCATGTTGTCCCTTCATGAGAGAAGTGATCAAGGAATATTTAGTTGCTGGAGTGGGAGGAGAAAATACTTCTGTTGGAGGATCAGACCTGTCTGCTTTTGATCCAGTATGCTTACACAGCTGGACTTGCATGATCTCTGCAGCTTCCCGAGTGAATTGCAGCCTTGTACTCACTGTAGAGCCATCTATTACTTCCCACTGTGTATGTACCTACCTAAAAATCCATAGCTGGTCTCGCATCGAATCAATGCTCACAGTCAACTTGTATCTAAACAAATTGAATAAAGCTAAGAGCTCTGAAGATCCTCTTATTTATCCCATGACAAGCAGAGAGACTCCCAGTTCTTCTGCTCCTGACACCTTTGTCAATAAAATCTGCAGATTGTACAATATAAAGTTGTTTTATAATTCATCTCCTTGACAATAACAGAACCTTTGAGCAGGAATGCTCTATGTGGTTATCACAAGAACAGTGCTCAAGCAGAGGCTGTATCAGCAAAGTGCAAAAATAAAATTTTGTTCCTCTTGAAGAGTCACATTTCAAGTACTTTTGATCTAATGAAAAAGATCGGATTTGATTTTAAAGAAGAATTTATATTTGACTGGCAATCAGATCATAAGTAAGAGTCATAGAACTTATTAGATCATATATTCCATTCTCCTTCCACTACAGGATCATTTTTCAGATCTGAGGTCTAATTTCATTATTTTAAAAGGACAAAACATCAGACTTACGGAAAGAAATGTAACTGCTTCAGTATTCACCCTCTGAAGAATGTTTTTTAGGCATTACACCCAGAACTAACTGCTGTCAAAATAAACTGCAAGTGGAAATAATGACAACTGGATATCTATTTCATTGATTTGAAGGTGATACCAGCTCCCTCACCTGCCCCGATTTCTATCCATGGCTATTCATGAGCACACAGTAGGACATGCTTTAAAAGTCATGCCTCAAATCTTTAATATATATATCATTTATTCTAAATCTACGGTTACAGCTAAAGTTGTTTCAGTCTGTTATGTAAACACTGTGCTAGGTTTTTAAATAAAAGGTGAAGTTTTCAAAGCCAAGCAGAGCACTTAAGCATGAAGTTTCATTCTTTTCAGTGGAAAGTTGCATGTAAAAATTCTGGACCTAAGATTTAGGTGGGTGGACTATATGTTCTAAGAGTGATTTCAGGTAATTTAGTCTAAAAGAAGAAATACAAAATTGAATTTTAAACCTATTCTTAGTATTTTATAATTTTATAATAAATTTATAAAAAGTCAATTAATCGTTTTGTTTCTAATCTGAACTTTAATTCTTACCTTTAATATAATCAAGACAAAATTACATCTGAAATAACTGTTTTCTAGACAATTCTAGAACAAGGTAATTGGACAGAGACCTCTATCTCCAGTTTATTACTTGGCTAAAGAACCAGGAAAATGACAAAATGCCGGGGAATTAATGGAACTGACACTGATATAGTGGCATAATAGTTTTCACCTCAGTAATGTTTAGCCAAGAACATTCTGAGGTTTTGCCAACAGTAAGCTAACAAGAGATGTAGTGTTTTCTTATTTTACAGATGTGTGAGGAAGGTTCAGAAGTGTCAATTGACTTGACTATGTCTTATGACTAGTTGAAAAATATAGGAAAAAAGTCTATTAGCTTCCAATTTTTCTTTTTGTTGTTGTTGTTTTGGTTTGGTTTTTGCTTTTGTTTTTATTTTTTTGCTTTGTTTTGTTTTAATGCTTGATAGCTGTGTTGGTGGAGGAGATGCAATTCATAGATCATTGGAAGCCTGTCAGTGCAGCAAAGCTGTGTGCACATGGTATAAAATATAGAACAGAGGCACTGCATACTAGTGGGTTTTGTATTTCGGTGGGACCAGCCTGGGTTTCAAATGTGCCATTATCCTTCATAAGGAAGTTTCTCTCTATTCTTGAATCAGCTCATATTGTCATTGCGCACATCAACCAACTCAGAAGGATACGCAGACAGCTGCAAAGAATCTAATTAACATTTGACTACAAAAGAAGAAATTACAATCTACTCTACTGTTTAATCTGTCAGACAAGGTCTGGATTAGAAATTGATTCAGTATTTCTCTGTAGCTTCTCTGTTTTAATGTAATAGAATCATATTATTTAGAGGAGGAGAAAACCTATTAATTTATCTTGTCCATCTAGCATTGCTGCTACTTTTACCCTTTGGATGACCTTAGGAAAAACCCTTCCTCTTCATGTTTGTCTCCATCAAACACCTGAAGATTGTTATCATCTCTACTTTTAGTCATCACTTACTTGGTCTTAAGTAATTAATTTAATATTTCCCTGCAAATCAAACTTACGTCATTCTTTCTATGTTTTTTTCTCCTTAAACACCTTACAGTGTTCCAGTATGATCTCCTGCAGTCTAGAGTGCTCTTATCATTCAGAAGAAGTACCTGTATCCGATATTAAAATCTATCTACTATTTAAAATCAGTATTAGTAGAAGGAACCATTCAAATTCTCATCTTTTTTTTTTATATAGAAGAGAATAATAAGTAATTGTATTTCTGTGTGATAACTGCATAGAAGAGAGGGCAAAAAGATTATGAAGCACAGTAGAGGCAGAGTAGTTTGAAATGTTCAGTCTGAATGTTCAGAAGCTTTTTTTTTTCTGAACAAATAACAAACAAATTGTTTGGATCAGAGATAACAATTGTGTTGACAGCAGACATATGAATTATACTGTTTTTACAGACTGGCGAGAATCAAATTGGAGCTATTGATCTGTATTTCTGTAGGATCCTGCTAAACAGAAAGCTTTGAGGGCTTTGCCATTAGCAGCATGGGTCATTTTACCAACTAGGAAAGGCAACATGCTCTGTTTGTGTCATACACACTTCATTGCTAGTGCAACAGAAGATGCCTAGTCTTCAAAAAATGTCAAGAGCCCTTCTGTAGCGATGGGGATAATCCTTTTCAGATATAATTAAAAGCCTTTCCTCTTCCCTCAACAGGCACACACACAAAAGATAATTCTTTTGAGCAATACATTGTCAGGCTGGGAAAAATCTAAGTTAACTTTTTAACTTCATTAGCTTTGCATCTTCTGTGTAGAGGAGACTGAACACAGACTGAAAAGAGTGGGAGGTGAAAATAAGTCCTCAGGTCTCAAATCGATTAGTGCTTTTGGAAGAGCGTAGAAAGAAAAACAGATCCTGCTTAAGGAGGGCAATTTCAGGTCTTCCCTTTCTAGAGCCTGTATTGCAAGCTCTCATTGGTGACCTATCTCCTTGGGAACCTGAGGTGGTGAAAGACAGCAAAGAGCTTATTTGTCATCTAGTTGCTGGTGGGACTGGTACCATCAGCAACCTGATCTACTGGAAGCATGTAATTGCAACCAGTGGGCACTAGGAGAGGGCAGAAAGTGTGAAGAGAAATACCTTAGGCTAGCTTTTTTTTTTTTTTTTTTGCTTTTTTTTTTTTTAGCATATGATTCATGAAATTCATTTGTTATTACAGGAAGGATGGTTTTATCAGCTGAAACATACTGCTTTCTTGTTTGCTTTGATATTATCAAACTTATGTAGAGGGATCACGTTTCAATATGACATCCAGGGACTGATGGTAGATAAGGGCAAAGTATTTGTACCTTCGTAATCAGTTTCCCCCATATGTAGAGTAACATTTCCTTTATCAGGGAATGGAAAATGATGAAGTCATCTGATTTCAAAACTTGCAAATGTATCCCATTTGCCTTCAAGTCACTAGGAGAAGGAAGGACAGAATGTATTAACCTTAATCAAACTTTAGATCAAATTATTTAATCTCTGTTCTTCCCTCCTCTACTACTTTTACCTAGGAATGCTGCAAGGTGAACCAAAGCACTGTTTTTGTCATGCATGGATTATTCATATTAATTTTTACTATTTCTTCAGGTTAAGTGGAGATTATAAGAAAAACAGGCTACAACTATAAAATCTCTTCATATATTGAGTAAAATCTTTAAGAACTATATCCACTTAGACAAAATAGAGTTAAGTCGCAATTTTTCATTTTTTTTATTATCAGAAAAAGAAAGAGAAAACCACAAATCTTCAGTCTTGAAAAAATGAACTTCAGTGAGACAGCAACAACCTACTGTAGTTATATTCATAGTTCTCTGCTGTTGTCAACAGAGTTGTGTTGCCAGAATAGTCAGCAAAATACAGAGCAGCACTTATCCATTCCCCAACTGTTTTTTCTACATTTCTGAAGCTGGGAGACTATGTTCTCTTTCCATCTGAGTTCAGACATGGAAAAGACAACTTTGACCACTGTTGCTTGGTGAGAATGATAGTTGTAGCAGAGTTGTCAATATAAGAATTTGCTGAAGCTCAGCACAGATCTAACCATAACTGAAAACAATGCTAAATCTGCGTTAAAGAAGGGATATGGAAAGCTTTTCATAATTGCTGTGTTCACATATATTATTTAGATGCTGTGGGTTAAAACTGTCAGATTCTTGCTCATTAGATTATCACTCGTGACAGCGTGTAACAGTGGTAAATGAAGTCTGTGTAGTAGGCAGACTTGAACATACAGACCCTGATGCAATAAAGTTCTTTGCCCTAGAGTGACATATAGTATGAAATGGTCTTAAATTAGAAATTAAATAGATTTCAAACCTTTTTAAACCATAAAAGAGATATAATGAGGATATAATGTGGGTCAGATTTGGTCAAATAGCTGACAGATATAGCCAAAACACTGTTTGTGGTGGTGTCAGGTACCAGGAGAGAGATCTCAATAGCCACAAACAATTTTGTATTCAGAACTGGATGAAGCTTGTATAAGACCACATTTCCACACATTATACTCCAAATTGTTTTTAAAAAGTAAACAGCCTTTAAGTAGAGTGTGCCGCAGAACTCCTTTAGAATACCTTTTTAGCAAGGTTATGAGTTTTTCAGTAATTGCCGTGGTAATCCATATTTAGCATCTGCAGGATTACTTTTAATCAGCTTTGAGGATATGATTTGACACCGTTCATTTTATGCTTCTGCATTTAACTAGTTAGGCTGAAAAAAAAAGCCATCATTTTGCTGACTTAATTTAAAGCCAATAACAGTAAACCAGTAAGGGTAAGAGAGAGGAGGGAGATTTAGTTACCAGTAAAAGATGAGGAAAATGGCCATGTGCTGCTTTAAAAAAAAAACACTCATTGGATCAATAATTGTGGTAATAAAACAAGACTTTGTTCTGCAGTAGCACTTCTCCTCCATAACTCTTTGAGGCTCTTGTGCATTACGAGTCAAGAGTGACATGCATTCTTCATATTTCCACATATTCTTTTTTTTTCTGTGGTTCTTAAATACATCACCTCTCTGCATGTGTGGTAGGTATTATTTCATTGCTGCAGCCTTCTTCCTAGATGCCTTACTGTTTCACGTCATGTACTAGGACCAAGTCAGTATATTTCTTTTGCTCATGGGGTGACCGATGCTTTTATCAGAGGTACTTTCTCCAAAATATATGTTTTGGGTTTTTTTTGCCTAGACAATGGGTATACAGATGCTGCTTTGCAATGATATTGTTTCCAGCCAAGTGATTCTTACCTTGTGCCTTTCCACTGTGGGTTTTACTGTGTTTCCTGAAAGGTGGAATCGTGTTAATGTTAATATCTTTCTGTACAGACTTGATCACAGCTTGTCCAGGTCTCTGTCAGAGAATATATATATTAATAATTACTATTGATGAAATACCTGGTGTTTATTTCAGTGTTTGGTTTCTGGTTTTGTGTCCGCACTGTGACTTTCACTTACCCTTAATGTTATTTATGAGAGGGCATCAAGCTGAGCATCTGGTGCTGAGACTGTCCTCAGGAAACCTGGGTCTGAGCTTTACAGATTGAAGAGGTTTTTAGGATCATCTGTGGTGACCCACTGCAAAGCACAAACCAAACCCACCACCTAGATACTCCAGCACAGCTTAGAATCATAGGATCACAAAACCATTTTGGTTGGAAGAGACCCCCAGGATCATCAAGTCCAACCATAACCTAACTCTAGCACTAAACCATGTCCCTGAAAACCCCATCTAAATGCCTTTTAAACCCTTCCAGGGATGGTGACTCCACCACTGCCCTGGGCAGCCTGTTCCAATGCCCGACAACCCTTTCCATAAAGTTTTTTTTTCCTAATATCCAATCTAAACCTCCCCTCGTGCAACTTGGGGCCATTTCCTCTTGTCCTATAGAGTGACTCATGTTTACTATTTAAATGAACCTTCTTAGCTTGATATTGAATGGGAGGAGGTAGTCTGGCAAGGTATAAAAGTGGAGGGTTTACCCTTCTTCTAATAAATCTCCACTGTTAGAAATTTGCCTCTTATTGCAGGTTCTTCTGCTTCTACACTTTGCCAAGACTGAATGACCTCACTCAGAGCTGATCATGTGGAAAACAAAGTCACTTGTGCCACGCAGGTCTGGAGTCTTGAATTCAGATCTTCCCTTTATTTACCAGAAAAAAACAAACTATGCTGAGTTGGTCACACACTTCAGGATGGTGAAGTGAGTCCTCAAGCCTTGCTACACACAAGGTCAACAAACCCTGATTAAAAAAAAAAAAAAAAAAAAAAAAGAAGAAAAACAGGGAGAAACTGAGTGCTTTCATGATGCCTGTTTTTAAAATCACAGTGTTTGATAAAATATAAGTAGTGGCTTAGTCTGTTTACAAGTCTATCCAAGATAAATTCCTAAGGGCAAACTCAAGTGGCCCCCTCCTAAACCTCTCATGTGTGTTTAGTGAACAGGTAATTGAGCTTAATGATGAGAAGAAAAGCACTGGATGCATTATTCTAAAAAAAAAAAAAAATAAGTCTTTATTTATTTTCAGCAAGGACAGTAAATCCATAACAGGGCAAGCATCCATATTGCTCTACAGCCAGCCTGCTTCAATCCTTACTTCAAGGTCTGAGAAAATAGTTCAAAGAATTAGTGCCTTTTTCATGCTATTCTTGTAACAGGATCATCTCCACTAGTGACAGGAATGGCAATATTTTCATTTTCCAGAGGCTGCTTTGTAGCCATTGGATGGGAACAACTTTATGATAACTACAGCAGTGTGGAAGGAGGAATATGAAGATGATTTTTAGCTTAAGGCGTCAAGTCCAGTGAGCTATTCACATGCAGTGCTCTGTGAATTGAAAATTCTTAAGTTTGAGGCAGATTCTGATTTTAGTTCATAGCCTCTGATTTTTATTAATGTTGTCAGTGTGTCATTGGAGAGGTACAAATGATTTGAATGATATATATTCAAGGAGTTCTTGAACGTGACCTTATCTACATTTCTTATAATGTTCAGGAAATATCCTCCAAATTTGAATGTCTCCTTTAATCTACATTGTTCCCGCGGCTTTTTTTTCTCTCCAGCTCATAAATGAAGAACATAAAGTGTTTTTTTTTCTGCTCTACTACTGAATGTCAGTCAATTGACTGAACCAAAGATAACAAGCACAGAACTCTTATGGCTCTCAGGTGCTCCTGTGGTAGGTGCTAGTATCAGGTCCTGGGTAAATATATATACCTGTTCTTGCTCCAGATGAAATGAATAATACAACAACCATTAATTTCATTTGCAGCCACATTATGCTTTAAGCCAGACAATAAAAATTTTGAACTTGGCAAAATCCATTGAGAAAAAAACCACCATTGTTCAGTAGGCTGGTAAAGATGCCAATTAGATGGGAATTGAAAATGTGCTGGAACTCACCTGTGGCACTGGGAAGGCATGGAGCCCTGATGCCACCTCCCGTTGTGCCTCTGCCATGGTCTTCTGAAGGAGACAAGGTGCAGAATCATGCCAAGGTACAGCTGGTGTGCCAGGATACTGTGCTAGAAGGCATGTTGCTGGGGATACCCTACTTCATCTGAGGCTCAGGAATCTCCAACACTGTTCCCCTTCCCCAGCATTGTCCTGGTGAGCTGGAGTTTAGTCTCGCTGATAAGTCCACCTTCAACGTGATTGCATGTCTCTCACAGTGCTCTTCTTGCAAGAACCTGGAGGCTTTGGTGGGGGTACAGAGATCTACACAGCACAGAGGTCTGCTGAAGCACAGAGGTGTGCTGGGTGGGAGCTGAAAGCTGGTGAGATTTTGCAGCAGGAAAGAGTCTTGCTGAGAGTCCTTGTCAAAACAGCAAAGCCAAGGAAGGTTTGTGAGGGTGATTGCAAGGTGTAGAGCAACAGCCATTGTACCTGGAAAGACCCAGAGATGAGTGAGGTTAAACAGGATGAATATGCCAGCAGAGAGGTGAGACAGAGAGGATATGTAGGAGACAACCAAGGCCTGATTTCTGGGGGACCACAACATGATGAAATTCTGCAGTATGTTGGAATGGTCCGTCTGGGGAAAGCATCTTTGAAATGGGAGATGATGGCCCAGGTAAAAGCACAGTAGGCAATAAGCTGCCATCTCTCTAAACATATCCTCAGCCACGTACATGACAGTGGTGTCAGCCACTACTGCAGTGTCACCACGGCCTTTGGGCTTCTACAAGGAACCTAAGCACAAAGTGAACTTCAGGCCTGTAAGTGGCATCAGTAAAGGCTGCAGGTTGAGTTCCCATTTCCAGCAAGTCCTGTTTTGGTAGGCTGGGGAAGCTAAACCCTAGCAGGGGAAAATGCCTTTTATAATTTAAAAGGGGAATTCACCTAAGTGAGAACAAAGTGCAAGCGGACTCAGTCCATGCTGCTGGATTGGAGCCTTAAGTGAAGGCTGGTCACAGAAATGTGTGTTCCTCAGATTTCAGTGCTCGCTTTTCTCGAGGAAAACTGTTTATTTTTCATGCACAAGCCTTCATCATCTTCATTCAACAATACTGCAGGGCTGTGCTGAGTTATCTGCATTGATCTGGTAAATGAAAGGCCCCTTGCTGGCAGCGAAGCACAAACTCTCTGAGCCCTGAAGCAAATTGGAACAAGGCAACTCAGACAAGTACAGGCAGTATCCTGTTACGTACCCTTGCAGGCTTATAACATAAATGTGTATGTGTACACAAGTATTTGTTCAGAAAACATCCAAAATCTACAGTTTTCCGTGACTTTAAGACATGTTGAGTTGATTTTTTTAAAATTCAGCTTATTTAAAAAAAATAAAATTGGCATAGATGTACTATACACCAAATATATGCATGCTTATTTAAGTATAAAAATGTAACCTTTAGAAACCCTGAGAAGTGAATGACATCCTTAAACACAGACCAGTGGCCAAGAATAATGTTTGTATGTGAGACTGAAAAGTGTGCAGAATGCAGTTTTTCATCCAATCACGGAAACTGGAGGTAGACAAGACCCATTAGATCATTCTGGTTGCTCCCTTGGCACCAAGGTACAGGAGAGCAGGAAAGGAAACAAACAAACAAACAAAAAAACATTAAAGCTATAAAATGTCTATTTTTTGCAGAAACCGCAGTGTAAACAGAAGTCCTGCAAGAGCCACTGCACATAGTGTTGCTTGAGACCAATCAAAGCTAATATACAGAAAGAAAAAAATAATTTGGAGCTTTCTTTAAATGCCTTGGAGTTTTCATTTTTCACATAACAAGTTTTCCATAAACCTTAATGTTGAGACTTTTAATCTTGTTTCCAGCATTGACTGCTTAAAAATAAAACCAGAGATAATTGCCATGACAGTGACACAGCATTTTAGGTATTCAAAGAATTAAGTAATTCTTCTAGAGACCTTGTGAAATGGGTCTGTAAATAGGTCATATTGACAAGTGCTTTTTTCAGTGCGAATGGATTTATCAAAGGCGTTTTTGCCTTGCATTGTCCATGAGGAAGATGAAGCAGAGGTGAAATGGCTATAGAGGCCAGTCAGTGAGCCAGTGGCCTAGCCAGGATAAGATTCAGGAATCTTGTCCAAGCTTTCTGGTGTTTCAAGGTTGTACACTTCCCCTTGTAGGTCTGCAAGGAGTAACTGAAGACACCAGCTCTTCATAACCACTGAAGCAGAGCAATTCTGTAGGCCGGGCACACCTGTACTAACTGCTAAAATCATTAGACTCTTCCCTAATTAGGACTGGCACATTGCTTGCTGCTAGTAATATAACCCTGTAATAGATATAGTGTTAAACATGTAGCAGAAGTGGCAGCTGAAAAGGTTTTAACAGCATTCACTTTGGATCAAGGGTCTACATTTTCTTGAAGGTCTTCTATTACTTGACTAGTTTGATTTGTTTCTTTCTAAAAAAAATGTTGGCAATGCAACTATTGACTTTCAGAGAGAAGGACAAGGATTTTTTTTTTGGTAACTGTAATGATTTTATTCCATTTGCCTTAGTTTAATTTGGAAATGGAAACCATATCTTTAATGCTAATTAGGCAGCACATTACTTAGTCTTCCTGTCCTCATGTAAATAACAATTAGCAATAATTTAGCAGTTGTACACTCTGGCATCTTCTAAGCCATACCATTGTATACCATTCCAAATTCCTTTGCATTAATTAGGATCATAAGCCAATCAGCACTAATTAAGAAGAAAATAAGTATAATAACAAATGAAACAAAGCTAGTGATTTGTATCTGTTTAGTAGTTCTTTTTCCCTCTGCAGTTTAACAAACAGTTGTAATGTGTAGGAACTTCTTCTAATAGAAACTAATTATGAGGTTTCCCCTGCTACTTTGAGCCTCATGTTCAAATCCCACGAAGCTCATTAAATAAGTAACAAAGCTGGAATCTTTAGCACATATTGTAACTTCGTTCACGTTAATTAGCACCACATTTTGGAGGCAGTAAGAGACTATTCAGCAGCAAATGCTACCTAAAGGGACATTAGATAGGGATTTTTTCAGATCTAGGAGGCTACACAGAGACCTGAATCAGATATTATCAGATATGGCTGAAATGTCATATATCCATCTCAAGACTGTATGCTAAATATGATACTTTTGCAATTCAGCTCATTTTGACCCTGTCTTAATGTCTGTTGTTATTTGGAGCAAGCATCTGGGGAAATGTAGGTAGTTAAATATACAGTTATTACATCTGAAGGTCATTCCTGTCTGTTGGTGACTGTGTCATAAAACAGGATACATTTTCCACTGCTGTTTTGGGTATCATTAGCATTATTTCATTTTCAGAAGAGGGCACCAATGTTGATGCCAGCAACTTTGCAAGTCCTAGGCCTATTTAACAGACTGAAATTGCTACATGATGTTTAATGACGCTAAAAATATATGTGATGGTATGTGCCATTTCCATTCAGTTGTATGTAGCAGTTTAAAGGTAGGCAATCGGCAAGTATTGAATACAGCTCAGCATGGATGAGAGAAATCCACAGACCTCTAGTTTTGTGTCTTCTCCCTACACATTCACCTCATCTTAAGCAGTTTTCAGTACAATCTTATGAGACACAGCCACACACTGATTTTAAAACAGGCTGCTGCCTTTCTGCTGTACTGCCACTCTCAGTCTTCATGGACAAAGATACGCATGACCTGATCTTATTGGAAAATCTCACATGCCCTGAAACCAGACGGAGCCGGAACAAATCACAGTCTAGTTTGTGCTTACACGCTATCCCTCTCCAGCTGACATTGCTTTGAGATGGCTAATTAATTGACTGATTAATTAAAATACCCTAAAAGTGGCACAGTAACTCTGACATCTGAGATATTTTGTGGCTGTTGGATCTTCTTTGACTTCCCAGTGGTACGTGTGCAGGTTGTCAGAGAACTCTCACCCCACCAGCAGCCCCTAGCTGCTTTTCCTGGGACTGTGAGTCTGGCTCAAAAGCCACGCACAGATGCAGGATCACGCTCCTGCGGTATTATCTATGCCTTCTTTCTGCCCATGATGGTCTTATCTGGGCAGCTTGCAGACAGGGTTGTCGAGCTTCAGGGTCCAGTTGTAACTAGTAACTCCCACTGCAGCCAAAGCAAGAAATTTCCTCACATAAATCCAGAAGAAAGAAGTGCCAGTGCCTCTTTTTCCCCTCTACATTTCAAGACAAATTGTTTTCTTCAAATAACTATTATCATTTAAAGTAGTGTTTAAATGAGGACTATGAAAAGGACCACAAAAGGCCCCATGTAAATAATGAAACTCTGAAAAAGCGTGCAATTTAAAAATTACTGAAAGTACATAAAACATCTCTTCTTGAGATCTGAGAAACAGTCACCAAGTGGAGATACTTATCAAGGGCACAATAGGTATCTTGATGAAGGCAATCCACAAATCAGTATGGTTTTTTTCCCTTGTTATGGAAGAAATGACAAACATACATGACATACACAGCTTGTGGGTTTTTAGTGTGGGTACATCAGAGAGTATAAGGATCCATGCTGTTAGAAAAGCTGTCCTCTACCAATGATGGAAGATGTAGTCTTTCACCTGCACAACTTAGTCTATAAATGATCACTCCTACAGCACTGACTGGTTTAAGTACTTGTTCATGAAATTGAATCCAGTGGCGTCAACATCCCGTTGCCCTGTTTTGTGTGACAGCCAAACAGTGCGTGGACATTGATGTGCTACTCAGAACTGATCAATCAGTTTAAGGACTTCATTTTCCAGGGAGTTAAAGTCTATCTTTAGTAAAAACCTTTGGTGATTCCTGGATATGGGAGAAGCAATGCAATGGGAGGGGTCTCCAAGGACCACTCTGATAAAATGCCTTCTCCTAACTCCACTCTCTGAGAAGCAGAAGGGAGCACAGAGGATGTTGCCCTTTGAGTCACATTAGATGTTTTAGATGACAAAATAGGATTACACATCTTCAGCTGCCCATGTTTGCTTTCCAGTTTCAAGTACCTGTGGAAGTTATACAGAGGAAAATGGCTGCAATAGGCTTCCCCTATGCCCCTAGTGCAAACCGGAATCTTCAGTATACATCAAAATTAACATATAGTACTCTATTTTCTGTGGCATGCCTCTAAAAAAAAAAAAAAAAGGAAAATAGACAAGGTTTTCTTAATAATATAGCCAAACAGTTTAATAACTGGAGCAGATGGGTCCTGCAGGAGATCTCCTAGGGCTTGCTGCAGGTCAAAGGTATCATTCATCATATTAGGCTTGTTTATCTGGAAATAAAACACCTTCTAATTGAAAATATAAAAACTAAAATAAAACAGAAATGTAATTTTATGCTTTCAATAGAAAACATGAATATTTAAAAACCAAAAAGTTAAAGAAACTAAGTTTAAGGAAAAATAAAACACCTACTGCTTTGTTTCAGCATATAGATAGCTTGTTTCTGAGCAACCCAAATATGCCCAAGTGAGACTGTCCAGTTTCTATGTATTTAAAATAGAAGAGTGGACCCTAGAAAGAATTAACTGGGGAGACCTGCTCTCAAATCTCCTGAAGATACAGCAGAAGGTCACTAGTGCTTTTGTTACCCATGAGCATTTCTTGCCATGTCCTGATAGGAGTCTGAAGGCCAAAGGAGTCAGAGTTCTCTAGTCCTTAGAGGCAACTTAATCAATGGTACATGGAAAAGGAGAGGGAAAATTAAGGGAATTTGGATTGTACAGTCTTTCTATTGCAGAAAACAAAGCAAACCAGGAGTCACTGGGAATTTTTTTTTTTTTTTCTAATGGGATTTCTGGTTTTTTATACACCTTTCAATTGTTTCCAATGATGATCTGTAAAGAAGTACTTGTAACAACTGCAAAAGGGGAATGCTGGTACTTTCCTGTCTTTTGGAGTTCCTTTGAGGTTTGATTCACTCAAACCTGTAAAATGTTGTGAGATCTTTGTCTCAAAACCATGAAATAACAACAATGAAGGGAACTGCCGTCCATTTCTTCTGTAACTGAACTAGGCAGAGAGTTTTATTAATGTTGAAGTTATCGACAGAAAACCTGGCACATCTCTAAGGCAATTTTGGTTTTTGCCTTGGTCTGAGCTGGAAAGGGTTAAAATTAAAGGGAGTCTTACCTTCAGAAATGAAGAGTGAGAGAAGGAAAGAAACAAATGCAAATTAAAAAAAAAAAAATGTGGAAAGGGTTGTCTTCTGATTTCAATTATTTCTAAGTTGTAAACATTTTCAGGGACAAGGAATTCCTTTGCATACACATATTGCTATTTGCAAAAACCAGGGCCAGTCCAGTGGAATTTTGTTTTTGTCTCAACAGAGTCATTTTCCTCATCTGGGAGATTTTATTTAATACTCTGGTATTAATGACAGCAAGACATTAAACAGTTGTTTCACTCATTTTTCTTCTTTTCAGTGTGTGTGTCTTTCTTCCCACTGTCCCCCCACCCCTGTATCTTTATAATTATGTTTTAAGACCATGAATGTTTCCAAAGGTAGTGCCAGATTTAAAATACTGGTTGTTATTACAATGTGTGGGTGGCTTTACCCTCTCTATTCGCAGCTTTCAGCTTTTATCTGCCCTGCTTCAATCCTCCTACTGTAAGAGAGGAATCTAAGAAAATGAACTCATTTAGGGGGACTCCTTGACTCCTTTTATGATGATTATGATTATTTTAGTCTGGAGAGATTACCCTTTAGCAGGTAAAACCAAAAATGAAGGGAAAAGAAAAAAGAAAAAAAGGCTTTCAAAGCTTAAATTTTGATGCAATAAATCAATCAAGCAGTCAGCCTCTGTCTCCCGGGCTTGTTTTCATCTCATTGCCCCGGCTGCAAGGAAGTTACTCCTTTTTTCACGCTGCCACAGTGGAGATGAGAATGAGACTCTCATTCTCTGCCAAGCGTGGTTAAAGCAGAAAGACATTTTTGTAGGCTGCTGCGGCACATTCCAAGCCCTGCTGTCCTTTCTGTGGCACATGGGGAGGCAAATACTGGTTGCAACAGGCACAAGGATGAGGAAGGTGGAAATAGAGACAATGTCGTCCTCCGCTGAGTGCCATAAATTTGGAGTCGTCGCGAATGCAAGGAAGGAGAGATATGTGTACACCATTTAATAGGGCTGCGTTGCAAGTGAAAAGGATGTAGGATTCCAGCTCATTCATTTGCATTCCATATTTCTGCTGCCACACGTGAGCGATGGACAGTTGCAGCACCTGAAATGTGGGACTGGTGGATGCTGTGTTGTACGAGTGGACTCAGACAAAGAACCACTGACCCAACCAGCACAGCATGGTGTGAAAAAGGTGGATGAGGAATGGGTCAGTGCAACTCATTCAATGCAGGCAGTGACATTATTAATCTAAAAACATCTGCTTTCCGATGAGTCAAGATACTCCTCAGACTCTGATGGCTGTAATGATTAGTTGCTGCTACAGGTAAGGGACTTGCTCAGAAATCAGTGTTTCCACTTCTAGGCAGCCATGTTCAGTCTGACGAGTTTTACTCTGCTCTCTGGGAAGGAGGCTGTAAGAGCTGCTTTCAAGGCAAGTTTATCCCACTTGGACGACAAATGGGTCATATTGGCAGGATGCTCTCAGAGCCTTTCAATGCAACACTACAGCTTTAGAGCTTAGATGGTCCATCCTCCACCTCCAAGCACTGGAAGAGCACAGACAAAACTTATTGCATACTCTGTGCACAGTTCTTGGAGGTGTCAGGTTTGGGTTCCCCTGAGGCTGAGGATGGGTTAAACACACATTTCCTATTTTTCTGGGTAAATGCTGTAATGCCATCAGTGTGTTTCCTTTGCATTTGTGGGGGAATGAGCACAGCTGCGTGCCAAGGAAGCTTTGAAATGGGAGAAGTTGGAGGCTAAATGGACATTTTTCCTCACTGTTTTCTCCTTGCTAACTGAGATAGGGGGACAGTGCTTCAGAGATGCTTTTCTCTGCACCCAATAGGGTAACATGGAGAGACCAGCTGGTCTGAGAGCACCAGCTCCCACCTGGCATCTCAGAGTGATGCAGTCAGCATTACTGTATGGACATGGATTTTCTGAGCCTTTGGCAGGGCTTCTCCTGGAGGAAGGTCTTACAGGAGCACCCAAGTGTCTCTAAACCATTGTCCTTGGAGTATCCCACTGTAGGAAGGAAACTGAGACACAGGGTTAGAGCATTTTACTCCAGGAGCAGGGAAAATCCAAAGCAGCAGCACAACCTCTAGAGCAGCCAGATATATCCCATTCTTTTCTTTAGCTGTTAATGTGAGTCTTTGTAATCATTACAGTTTCCCCAACATTTGAATGAAGAGGGCTATAAAAGTTTAGCGTTATCTGTCTACCTGCTCTCCTGATTATCTGTGCTCATATATGACTGCTATCGACTCATTATCGGTGTGGCACTGATCTGAACTTTGAGTTTACTGCTCTGTAGAAACACAGTAGCTACCCAGTAATGTAGTTATTTCAGCAGGCAATCTTTTTTTCTATAAGATAAGAAGGCGGTTGTATCTGTTTAGTGCTATCATGAAGTTGTGTTAGTCTCCCAATAAAAAGGAGCCTCTACTTGCTGTTAAGCAGTGAGAGAGTGGCTTACCTTTGAAACCAGAGTCTGGATGAACGCAACTTCTGTTTAATGAACTGGTGGCTTGCACTTTTGATGTATCTGTTGATCCTTTAATCTCTAGAACTTTACTGAAATCAGGAGGTTTCCTAATATATTAAAAAATTTGACAACTAGTCAACTGCAAGGTTATAATCACAGGTCATTTTCTTCTCTCTCCCCTCCTCTTCAGGGTAACAAAATACATTGCATTGATCCTTATTGCTTCAAAGCTCTTTTAAAACATGGCAATGTGGTTTGAACTCACAGCCATGCAGTCAAAGTTTTTCACTCGCATTTTTACTTCAGCTGTTTACATTCCAGTTAATTATCCATAAGGTGCTGGATGGGGGATAATATATTAGATATGTTATTACTCTTTCCCTATGCTGTAGTAGGTGGCATTTCTCCATCAATAACTTGAAAGCAAAAGAGTTGTTTTTTCCCAGCTTTTCCAGGGAAGCAAATATTTAATCTAAAGACACTTGATTTTTGCTGCTATGGGTTATGGTCAGTTTTGATTACATTTTGTGTCTCAAAAGCTATTAGTATACTCTAAACACATGTAAGTAAACTCTCAAGTGAGAGCAAAAGTGCTCGGGAAAGTCTGTGTACCACTCAGACCAAAGGATGTAGGCTGGAAAGAAACTATGTGAAAGAATAAAAAAATCCATGTTGTACCATTTAAGTCATTTATATACAAAATAATCTGGAATCCTGCTGAGACCCCTGACTTGAGTTTGGTCCCTCAACCCTCTATTAGTCCATTAAGAAAAGAGGAGATATTTGGAAAGACTAGGTAAAAGCATGCAGCTGTGTTAAAGTTTAGAGATTCTCATAACTTAATTTCTGATTTAGCAGCATCTGTAAAATTAACAGCTTCAAGTTCAGTTCATCCAGGAATGGGAAGTCTGCTGAACACATGGTGTCTCAGCATAATATTAACACTTGTTTGTAGAAAGATCACACAGTGAGCTGCATATGGCTGGGCTTAAACTGTTCCTGTGGTGCTGAGGGCATTCCTGATGAGGTAGGGTTGGTATTAAGACTGTTGTGGTCCAAGATATGGAGATTCTGTGACCTTTTTGGAGTGCCATAGCCTATTTGTTGGAATGTTTTTGAGTCTATAGGTGATACTGAGGGAACTGGCCATCTGCAGTCGCCTCAGACTTTCTTCTGGTACTGGCCTGCTTCTTTGTGCATCTCCAGAAATCAGAAATCGTATGGTTAAGAAAAAAGTTTTCAGCATTTTATAGTTTCAAGAGAATAACATTGCCAACTGCCTAAGCAGTTGTCATTGCAGGTTCCCCCTGCATTGGTGGTGGGAAATAAGAAACCTGATGACTTCCTCAGAAAGAGCTTCAGGAGGAGAGAAGAGCTCAAAGTGAGGAAAAAGCCACCCTTGCAGCTTTTCATTTCTAGTTTCAGATTAGAGGATATTATTTGTTGCTCTGTCTCCCTGCCGTTTATCCACCTGTCTGCTCTCACATCCACATCTATCACATTGCCTGTTTGCAGCAGTCATGACAGTCCATTTTTGATGTATATAAATTGCAATAATACCACAGCCACAGGCTGTGTCGTGTTATTGTCAGCTTGATGGAGTTATATCTGTGTTTACTGAAAGGCAGAAGGAACTGCATTCTCCTGCAGCTCCAGGAGCAAAAAACCTTCTTGTTTGGAGGGTGACACCATTGGTCCTCTCTCATTGGCCTCCCTTTGCAGGTAGTGAATGTTTTTTCTCACTCCAACTTCAGTGAATCTCAAATGGATTAACAGAGCACCTAAAAAACACCTAAATAACTCTTTAAAATATATATTTTCCTCGTTTTGCACAGGACTTAAGACAATGTTTCCTTCCTGCCTGTCCCATATAGATCATGCAGATTTAGTTGTTCTTTCTCAAAACCGTTCAAACTTCCAAAGATTTGCACAAGAAAAGGATGAAAAAAAGATCACCAAGAAAGCCTCACCAAAGTCTTCAGTGATTTCTTTATGCCTTTTTTTTTTTTTCTCCAATTATTTTCCTAGGGAAGAGCCCCTCACTTTATCAGAGGGAAGGACAGTAGCCATTCTTACCCCACACAGCTCAGGGCTCCAACTGAACAGGTGCCACCAGCCCGATGCCAATGCGGCCACCTCCAACGTGCCTGAGCCACCTTTGGCAAATGTTTCTTGACCAGGTCAGCTGGCAGATCCATTTGCCACACTGTGCTGGATAAATTACAGGCTCTGGCTCTCAGTCACATGAAATATGTCAGGATGCTATGCATGTGTTGTCTCTCTAATCCCCCTTCCTTCTCAGCCTACATGTAGCCCTGATGTCTTTATTTAAAACCCTAGTGGCATAATATTTATATCCAAGCCCTTTCATCTATTCCTGTCTCTATCACAGGAAGACAACATTTGTTTGGGAGCAGTAGCTTTTTTGTGTTGTTTTATTATTTTGTTTTGGGTTTTTTTTAATTATTTTTTAATTATTTCTTTGTCCCCAGCATAAATTAGCCACTTAGCAGGCAAGTAGAAAAGGACAAATTTGTGGAGAGAAAGTAGCACACCGAATCACAGTCAGATAAAAATCAGAGCTGAGCTACTGCCAGTTCCTTTGTCAAGGCCAGTAAAGGGAATTTGGGCCAGTTCTCCTAAAGTCAGCGGAGCTTGCGTTGACAAAAAGAGCCACAGAGACTGAAAAGAGGTCAGTGAGTAATGTGTGTTGGAGCCAGGACAAGAGAATAACAGCACTGAGTGCCTGCGGAGGAAGACAAACAGTGGTAATGTGGGCTATGCGGCAATATTGCTAAACTGTTTTCAGCACAAATCTTCCCAAAAGGCTGTCACTCTGAGCGGGGCAATGCCAGAGCCAACCCATTCCTCCTTCTTCCTCCGGCATCTTCCCAGTTGCAAGAGCACGTCTGCTGCCATTGCAGCCAGCACTGCACAGCTTGGAGAGACGTTTTTGTGCTGTTAAAATTAAAGCTATTATTCTCATATACAGCCAATAGTTAGATAATCTAGGCCATCACATATGTACAGGCTTGAAGAGTGCTCATCATAGCTGTGGAGAGCTCTTTCCACAGCTAAGTCTTTCTGTATGATGTTAAAGAGCATAAAAGAGGCTGTGTAACATATTTATTTACAGCAAAGTGTCATGTTCAGTGCCACTTTGCAGACTTGTTCATCTACCCTTATAAGCAGTGACAAGCCTGTGGCAGAAAGAGTGAGGAGATGACCCCCCAGAAACAGTTCAGACAAGTATTTCAGCTCAAGTTCTGCCCTGACACCAGCTTTTAATAACTTGTACTTTTATAGCATATGTACGTGTGTGTGTATTTACATATGTATATCCATCTATACGTATACATACACAAAAGCAACCTTTCAAAAGTGCCTAGTGCCTTGCTTGCCTAGTTTAGGGTCCTTTAAAATCCCTTTTCTTCCAGATGCTTGGCAGCTTGAGGAAATTTCTTCTTTCAAATGAAGCACCAGCAGCACTGTCCTTCCCACATCAGAAGACAATGTTTAAGCCCTCCCCTTCAGTAACCAAAACTAAATTAATCTAACATCAGGAGAGGCTCGTGCAAGGAAAACCTATCAGGCTTTGAAATAGTGTCCCCCAGGGAAGTTGGGGAAGCCCAGTCGCTTAAGGCTGAATGGATTGATCTATTCTGGGGCAGCTGGAAGGATGGGCTAGCTGAACTAATATGTCTTTTCCATTTCTAATATATCTGACCTGGACTTGGAATGTCAGGACCCACCAACGCAGTCAGATACGCTTTCAAGGAACACACCAGAAAATGAGGAACAGCATTTTTAGTAGGCAGACAAGTCATAACCACAGGATCTCTGGACATTCAGTTGTGGCTTTTTGTCTTCTTCCTTCTCCAACTTCTGTGCTAAGACAGTTTACTCTCCAAAAGTAGCAAGGGCTCAGGCCTCCTATTTCTGAACTGATGTAATCTTGTTTGGGAACTTGGGAAACAGTTCAAGAAAGAAGAGACGATGGAAGGAACATTGAAGAAAAAAAAAGTCCTGGAATATCAATGTATGCCTTGTTATAGGACAGGTTTTAAGTAAACGACAAATATCACTCCAGTGCAGGAAAAATAAACCTTGAGTTAGAAACATGGAAGTTCTTATTCAGACATAACTTGTTTTTTCCTCCCACTTGCCGTGGTCTGTGGAGTCTAGGTAAATAAAGTATTACTTAATTTGCAATGTCATTGTTGAAGATACAAATGATTCTAAGCCTAAGTGTTTGTACTTAGATGTATATTTATTTTCTTTTGCATTTTAGTTTCTGTAACACAAATCTTTTGAGGAGTCTCTGTTGCAATCATTCCATCATTCTTCGCCTCTGAAAGTTGGGCTTTGAGAATAAACAAACTATACACATTATGTCAGATTAGCTTCAGGGATGGAATGGGATCCTTTCAGGAAAAAAAAAATGCTGTAGGATTGCTACAGCAACTAATTACTCTGACACTCTCCCATCAAAAGCTGCATCTTGAGCAGAGATTTGGCACAATAACCCTTTGACATAAGTCACTCAATGATTGCAGGAATGATACAGCATGAGAAAGCTGGTTTTTAGAGGAAAGCAGCTTTTTTGTAGACTGGAATCTGGTTTATCCTCAGCAAAGTGCAATGCTGGCCTCAGCTTCCCTTCTCTACCTCATTTCCTACAGGGCAAAAGAGCAGGGGGATGTGAAATGTGGGAAATGAAATGAAAGCCTCAGTAATTGCTCCCCTTGGAGATGAAGACAGACCAGGTCAGTCCTGGAGTACAAGTCTTTGGGGGAAAGTAATAAGGTGTTCACCTAAGAGTCTTTTTAGTTCAAGGGGGGCAGTACCTGTCACACTGGAGAAAACTAGCCTATGCATCACACAAAACCTGTAAAAGCCCAGTTTTTGAGCTGCTGAGCTCAAAAATCAATCCATACATACCTTCTTTGTAAGCCCAGGTAGCTTAAACAGCACAACCTCCATTTCGTCTCAAAGGATCCCATCCCTCATGGGCAGTTTTTCCAACTTTCTGACCCTTGTAAACTGATTTTATGAGAGGATTTTGTTGCGCTTATTTACGAGTGCAATCAACAAGATCTTCCACCACCAACATTCACACAAATACCTCCCCAATGCCTCTGTCTCTTCTTGACTTGTCTTCCCAGCATTTGAGAACACAATGATACACAGAGTGTGTAGGGTAGAAGGTCTATACTGCAGGCTCAGTCATGCTACTCCCTTCCTGTAGGAGGCAATAGGGGCTGTGGGAGCCCCATAAACACAAATGTCCAGGTTTACTGCAGGGAGAAATGATTCCTTACACAGTCCCCCAGTAAAGTACTTAACTGAGGCCTCCTCCTTCTCATGGATAATCATACCAGGACAGTGATCCCAAAATACTCAAACACCCCAACTGCTTCTGATATTGTCAGGTACCAGGAATCTGGGGAATGACACAGTTTTTGTTCAGCATTTACAAATATAAAGAAGGTGTTTCCATTGCCTTCAATTTGTTATTTCATTTATTTCCAGAGTGCATTAAGTGTTTTATCTCATCCAGAACACAAGTAACTCTTTTTGCTTTTTTTAAAGATATCTGACATGCACTTATCACTCAGGAGGTTTCCACTTTTAAGAAAATGTAATGTGATAAAACTACAAGATGCTAAAGCTGCAGTAGCTGGTAGTATTATTTTGCGTGGCTTCTCTCTTTCCATTGTCTAACCACATGCTGGTCAAAATAGGATGCCCAGCTTAGCATCCAGACTTCTCTTGCATTCTTTGTCCTGTTGATATTAATAGAGTAACATTCACCCAAACAAACAAGCAAATTCTCCTGTGGCTCTTTCTTTGTGTATAGCCACAGGTCCTCTGCTTTAGACTCTCTTATTTGTCTTTCTTGTGAGTTCGTTGGGTGCCTCTTTCAGGGGAAAGTGAGGACTGCCATCTACTATCAAAACCGTTTGTTCTGTCTATTGGAAAATATTTAATAGTTAGGAAGCTCAGGTCACTAAGCAGTAATCAGTACTTCCCAGCCCATTATGTGCTTTCCTTAAGTGCTCACCTATTAACTCTACCACTCAACCCCAGGTTCTTTTTGTTTTGTTTTGTTTTTTAATATATATTTAATTTATATCATGCTTAATAAAGTGAATGTCCATAATCACCTGGAAAACATACTCGAAGAAAGTAAGGCTTGTGACTTGAATTTTTAGAGATTCCGTAGACCCCGTGTCTTCCCCAGAGTCCACACCAAGTCAATGCTCCAGGTTACTGCAGTGGCTCACACTAGGAGTAATGCATCATTTTTCACCAAAAATAAGGTCTCATTGGGTAGCTGAAATTAAAAGACTGCTTCCTTTGGGATGAGAGGGGCTGATGACATGTGGATAGGTCAGAATTACTGTTCATGGAGACGAGTTGATGGAATCTCCATTCAGAGATACACATCTCTAAATGCCAAATCGCAAGTTCAGACTGTACCCATGTAATGATCAGGCACTTTCAGTTAGTTGATATTAATCCACCTAAATGAACCAGCAAATGCACAATTCCTTTCTTCTTGGACTAGATGAGTTGCTTCCTTGGCCAGGAGGGAGTGCAGTCACCAGCTTTATCCCTGCCTGTCACAGCCTGGACCACCTTCTCCAAGCCAACACATTACGAATGCAACCCATCCTGACTGCTGGTGTAGTGGTGTCATTTGTGCCACACAACTGTGGAGTGGTAGGGTGGTGAAAGCCTGGCCCAGGTTGGCCAGAAAGGTGGTGGATGAACCATACCTGGAGAGATCCCAGACCAGGATGGACGGGGCTCTGAGCAACCTGAGCTGGTGAAGATGTCCCTGCTCATGGCAGGGGTGGCACTGGATGAGCTTTAAAGGCCCCTCCCAACGCAAACTATTCTATGATTCTATGGACTGTTGTGTACCTCACACCCAAACTTTGATGATCTACCAAAGTGATCTGAGTATTTGCAACTTTGAAATGGATGGGGCAATGGCAATGCAAGTTGTTGCTGTAGTAATAAAGATCTGAGGTGTGGTTTGTGAGTGTTTCTTTTTCAAGTCTCATCCTATAGGATCCATCCCAGTCTTCCTTGTCATCTGTAAAGTGGATTTGTTTATGCCGTAAATATAATAATAAGCTTATAGACAACAACAGACACTTAAGCAGCTTTCATTGATGGTCTTTGATTCACTGAAATTTGCCCTTGGAAACACTGCAGTGGTGGCTGATCTACTCCACCCCTCCTTCTGGTGCAGTATATTCCCCATATCATATTCCTCAACACTTTCCTACAGATGTGCAAAAAGGGTAGTAATAAAAGCCTGTTTGTACAACCATGAGTTCATTGCCTCTACTCCAAAACAGTGAAAAACTAACATTCAACAATTCTGCTTTGCAAGCTGCCGTTATTTTGATAACACTTCATGTGAGCAGCAGAAATACCAAGCCGCCTCCGGGCAGGGAAAATTAGCAAGGACAGTATCTTGCCTGCAACTGGAAGCCTCTTGAGAACAAGAGTGGGTTTGAAACTGAAGGCCTTGGGAATCAATAGATGATTGTTTGCATGTGGGGGCCACAGACTGCCACTGTAGTTGAGGGTCAGTTGGTCTTACAGTTACAAACTGCATTTTTCGGACGCCTGTCACATGCCTGTTTCTATTTGCAGGCAGCGAATAACATGCCACACAAGTGGTCTGCAAGCTTTTGTTTTTCCTTGAAGGAAAATATATGCAATGAGGGAGGAGGGAATTAGCAGAGAGCTGGCACTGCATTTTGAGACCCATGCTTTTATTTTTAAACTGCATTTGCTAAAGTCCTGCTTAGCCTTAATAAATATGTTTCTCTGGCCAAATCTTTGATGTCATGCCTAGAGCTTTAGCTTCACAACTCTCTCTCCATTTAGTAGAAACCTTTCAAATAAACATACATTCATCAAACTGACAGTGGATGTTTATTTTATTTTATTATTTTATTTTATTTTATTTTATTTTATTTCATTTTATTTTATTTCATTTTATTTTATTTTATTTCATTTTATTTTAGGCTCAATTCAAGGTACACTGCAGTACAGACACTGGACTGTGCCATCATGAAAAATTTCTTTATTAAATGCATTCCAGAAGTCAGATAGACCAATATTTAGACAACATTCCCTTAGCTACCCTAAATTCCTTCCATCAACATAAGCAGAGACTTATACCCCGGGGTTGAGATTTTGCTTTGGGTTTTTTTCTGTTAAAGTAATTTTTACATAACAAAGCTGAGCAGGTGAATATTCTGGTGTCAAAAAACATGCAATAGCTAAGACATTATTGGTGATCTGATAGGTAATCAGCAATATGCAGGTAGAAGTATACAGGTACAGGCAACGGAGCAGTACAGGCTCCTCAGAGTCAGTCTTAGGTGCAGAGTACAGGAAGGGTAGATATCTTTCCCTCATTTGCACTGTATTTTATTTAGCGTACTTGAGGATCGGGTCATTAAAATCATAGAATCACAGAACCATTTTGGTTGGAAAAGACCTTCAAGATCATCTAGTCCAACCATTAACCCAATACTGACAAGTTCACCTCTAACCCATGTCCCTGAAAACCTCATCTCCACTTTTGTTCAACCCTCCAGGGATGGTGACTCCAGCACTGCCCTGGGCAGCCTGTTCCAATGCCCAACAGCCCTTTCTGGGAATGAGTTTTTCCCAATATTCAATCTAATTGTTAGTATGTGTTCCTGACCCTAGGTAGAATAGATGTCAGGGATGCTGAAGATCTGCAGCAGTGCCCTCATTTGTGGACCAAATCACTCATTTATTCCTTGGTCCCTGTGCTACCATCACATGTCAGCATGCCCCTGCTATGATGGGGCTGCTCCTCTAAGACAAAACGAATGAAACTTTGGTTACTCTTCATGTGTTCAGATTCACTAGTTAGAAAAGCAAAGATATTTTTGGGAATTTAAAATCTCTGCCTTTATTTCAAATACTCATTTAGACACTACTTGTATAACACAGGAAGTCTGCCTTTGGAGACAGAGTGTGCCTCCACACTAAAACCCAAGAGAAATAATGACATAAAATCAATGGCATTGCTTAGTTTCACTCACTAGAAATAAGGATCATCTTTCTCACTTTTGGGAGTTCTGAGTAGACACATTTGTTAATACATATGAATGTTTTGCACTGCTTAAGCAAAAGACACCATGAGACACATGCAAAGCTATTATTAAACTCTAGGATTAATATTAAATGGGAGTTCTATCTGGACCACCACTGGGTGCTCTTTCCTGAAACCAAAACCCAAACAGTGAAGTTTTGCAAAGAAAAAATCCCAGCTCTATCTCTCACCTGGCACCTGGGGCCATGGGATTCATCAGCAAAAGGGGCTTCCAGGGTGGGCTGAGAGAAGCTGTGCTAGAGCTGGTCTCAGCTGCAAGACACTCCTGCATCTCTTCAATATAGTGTGGCTTCTCCGTGGACCCTGCAAGCTTTCCCACTGCAGCTAATCACAATAAAAAGGCAGAGAGACACCTGTAAAAATGCAAATACAGTGCTTCATCAGCCCTTCAGAAGCACAGGGAGGACACATACCGAGGGTCTCTGTTACAGTACCATGCCTGCACTGCTCTCCTTGCTGCTGTATCTGCCTTGCCTATTTGATCTTTATTAATTTGAAGAAATTCCTCCGTCAAAGATGTATGGTTCTATTTCCTAGGTGTGTTCTCTTCCTTTATGTTAAAGATGCTTCCTCTGCAACTAACAGACTTCAGTAAGCCTTTGGGAAGTGCAGCTGGATTTAGTGGCATGCAAATAAATCACATCCAGAAGGACTGAGGAAAACTAGATCTGTACGAAAGTAATAAATACGGCTACTATTGTGTCCCTGTCCAATCAAAAAAGAGCCTCAGCATGCTTTCACTTAATAAGCACTGTTTCTTCTCTACAACAAGCAATTTTCTGTTCACCTTCATATTACCTACTATTTTTGCCATCCCCATAGCTGAGATAAAAACTATTCTGCTGCTATTACAGGTAGGGGAAACTGAGGCAGGAGAGTGTACAGCAGCACTTACCAAAGTGACTGTACAATATTAGGCACCAAAACTACACATTTTACCACCTGGGCTGCCAAGGTCCCTGCTACTGGCTGCTACCAAGGCTTTCACCAGACACCATAGGCAAACAACATCTCCAGAAGTCAGGCTGCTTATTTCATTACCTGATACCAGGAACAGGTGATGTGTGACTTCCCTGAAGTAGCAATGTCTGTGTCCTGAGTCTTAGTACTGTGTTCAGCCTCTCTGAGCACCACCCAAAGCTGGAAGGAAGAAATAACATTGTTAATTTGCCTTCATTAGCGCAACCAATAGTTGGGTAGGAAAACGTGGTTAAGTGAAAACAAGGACTGGAAGCTCAAAACCTGTCATCCCTCCAGACCTTGTGCTCATGGAGCCTGCTCTTAATCCAAGCACCAGTCTCAGAGTCTTTTGTAGTCCTGTAAACTTGTTCTTTTTCTCCCATCCTGCCTGTTGTGCAGCCACATCTAGCACTGGGGATGGACAGCGATCTCCCTGTCACCTCCTGTGCTGCCTGCATCCCACCTAGCCAAGCCATGGGACTTCTCTCTGCACAGCATGACCTCTGGGAGAGTTACACGTTGCCCAAGGATGAAAAATGTCCAGGGTGTGGAGATAGCCTTGGAGGACTATTCAATCACCTCCTGGTTTTGCAACACACATCTACCCTCCTCTCCCAGTATTTTCTAGGGGGAAAAAAAAAAAGCTGTCAAAAAACCCCCAATGATTAGGTTTTCTAATTTCAAGCTGATTACTGTTTGCAAAATCAGTCGTGAGAAAACTGGTTATCAACAAACTGCTTCTGATAGTTTCCCCATGGGAACAGCAGGCTTGGAGTCTGCTCTGCCAGCACTTTAATCTCACAGAATTGAGCCCCGTGGGGTGCTGTGTGTGCTCTAAAATAGTGCTGAAGTAAAACAATATTGAGGGTGCTAAGGACCAGTCTGCAGGCATTCAGCACCTGCCAAGATCAAGCTGCAAGTCATGCCTCTGCTTCCTTAATAAAAATTGCTTTTTGAGAGGGGGAAAAAAAAAAAAATCCCTCCCCAAAATATGTTATCTTTGAAAAACCAATCTGCCTTTGCAAGACAGGCTGTAATTGAATCCCAGCTGAATGCAGCTGCAATTGGGGTGAGGTGCCAGCGTCATGATCAGCATCTGGAAAACCACAGAGAACCGCAGAGCGGAGTTGCATAAGCTAAGAAGCTCTTTAAAATGTATGCCTGTCTCTGTGTGTGCATGGGTATAAATAAAATAGGGAAAACTAAACAGACGATCTGAGGCCAGAATAGCAGCAGTGGAGAAAATGGCGGCTGAGCCCTCAGCCTCCCAAGCGCTTCAACTCAACGAGCATCCCACAGCACCCTGTGACGATGACCCTCTCGCATCTTTGTTCTTCCTCGTACCCCGCTCCTAAGTGTGAGCCCGAGACTGTTTACTTCTTCTCCCCATCTCTCCCAGGGATATGATTCACACATTCTCAGATTTATTTGAGCAGAATGCAATAAATACGCTGCTTCAATTTTAACTGCTGGAATGTAGCCAGGGTTTTTAATGAATCTGGCCTGTGCGATTGAAGTGGTCCCGGATCTCAAAAGCTCTGGGCACTGTTAGATTATACTCACAGACATACACACACACATATCTACCCCCACCTCCCATTCCCTTGAGGCTCTCTGAGTCACACGCGACTGCAGGTTTCTCAGATTCAGCTCTGGTTAAAATTAGCAAAAACCTTTATTATTCAAGAAGAGGAAGGATTCCTATCACAGCTGCTGAGAACTGCCATATTTTTTCTTGGATTTGCTGCACCAACCTATTATAATTTGGCTTTATCTTTTACTCTTTGTTTCCCTAAAAAAAATAGTAGCGAGCCTTGGTCCTGTCAACGCTGAATTTTAATTACTGATTCATGAAGATCACTGCATTAATCTGTAGCTGAACCATCATGGGGTTTTTTATCGTGTGCAAGTGACATCTCTAAGGCTTCAATCTTTTATTGTAATGTTTTGTAACAAGGTGCCATAAGATCTCTGCTGAATGAGGCACTAGTTTTGCAAGCTTGAACAAAAGATGTATCTCAAGCAGCTGGAAACACCTTGTTTTAGTTATTAGAGTAGGTGGCAAAGAGCTTTTGCACCAAAATCTGAAGGCATATAACTCGGATGTGGCTATACGAAGCCAACCACCAGATTCACTCCATTTACAAGCTGTGCATATTTAAAAGGAAAACAAAAACAAGAAAATGAGTTATGATATAGTAAATATGTCTCATAACAACTCAGCAGCCAGATCTCAGGAGACAATGGACCAAAATTGCCACAACTCCTGGGAACAGGCCTGCTCTGGAAGAAATATGGTGCCACTGCTGGAACTCTGCAGATTATAATGGGTCCAAACCAAAGTGGAGGCATATTGCCAGGGCCACATGGAAAAATCAGAGGATGTGAATTCTCCTGTGCCTCCATCTGCGGATAATTGTTTGAGCACTAAAATTCGCAAGGAAATTTTTTTTTTTTTTAGAAAGATGATAAAGAGAACAAACAAAAGACAGGAAATTAAAATTTATGTAAACATAGTGGTTCCCAGAGCAACTGTAAATGAGCCACATTGCATATATAGACGAAGGCATAAAAGTTAATACCATGTGCAGCAATACCATACACTACGTAGGTACCCTTGGGACCATGTTACATTTGCTACGGGACCCATCATTTTGAATGGTTTGACTTTTACGCTTTTAAAGCCTCAAACATAACATTGCACTAATGTCAGGTGGGAATAGGGCATTTGCTCTTTATTTGTTCGTTTGCTTAAAAATAGAAAGGACCATTTGAACAGAATGAGGCACAAGTCATAATTTTTCTCCCATTGCATGCCGGAGACAAAAGTTGTAGGCTTTGATCTTAAAGATTTCTAAGAGTTTTGTTGGGGAGGTATTTCTCCACACTGATTTAGTGCTCACAAAGTGAGATGGCAGGAATAGAGAACAGCTCTCCTGTTGAGATAGGGCAGCCCCTGTTCAAATGATGAATTATAGTGCAACGTAAAGTACAGGGCTTTTCCCTAAGTAAATGTGGGAGTGAAGAAGGGATCAACTTAGCCACGTAAGCTTCACATCTGAAGTACCTAAACTCCTTGGAAACGTGCTTTCACTGCTATTTTTTTTTTTGCAAGTGGTTATCCTGAGTTTGATTCTCTGTTCCCTCATGCAGTTGTTGACATCAGTAACATGAGTGTAAAATGTCACCAGATCAGAAGGCAGACAGCGTTCACCTTGCATTTGTATTCATGACTATACAAGGAAGAGGGCAGCAGCAGGTCAGGCCCACTGAGATCCACAGAGGTTACTTTGTCAGTGTGGGATGTTTATGTTCTGATGGGGTGTTTTATAATCGACTCTTAAAACCGTGCCGCAGCCTATTTGTTCTGGTTTCATGGCAGAGCAGATTGGAACATGGGAACTGATGTGGCTTTTCAGGGTCACATTTTTGTTGTTGTTGTTTTCGGTTTTTTCTTCTTCTTCTTCTTCTTTCTTTAAGGAATGGCATTGTATTCCCTGCCCCCCACCACCACTTCATCTTTTTTGCTAAAAAGTTTCCAGAATTTCCAAAATATAAAGTGTTTGGTTTAGGATCAGACCTGGAAAGCACCCCTTGGGCTGTCAAGCCTGCTCACCCACTGGTGCAGGCAGCTACTTGACTGCTGGTGCTTTCCCAAGCCATGGAGCAGAGACCATGCCTGGGAGCGAGGGTCCCTCCTTGCTGTCCCATGCCTGTCCCAGCTTCTTGCCACAATTTCTCCTTTGTAAGACCATGGCACCCACATGTTTCTATCACAAGACACCCCTAAGGGCAACCATTCCCTGTCCTGTAGTGCAATGGATTGACCTTGGCCAGCTGCAAGACACCCACCCAGCTGCTCTTTCACTCCTGCTTTTCAACAGGACAGGGAGAGAAAATAAGGCAAAAAAAATAAAGGCAGCAATTAGGAAATATAACAATCAAAACTTGCACTAGACATTACCAATCTGTGAAGAAGATGTGTTGAATATGTATGGTCTGCCCAGAGAGGTGGTAGATGTCCCATCCTTGGTAACATTCAAGGCCAGGCTGAACGGGGCTCTGAGCAACCTGATCTGGGTGAAGATGTCCCTGCTCATGGCACAGATTGGACTTCCAACCTGAACTATTGTTTCTATGACTCTATGATCTCCAGGAAAAAATGTAGTCTGCTGGAGAGAACAAGTACTGCAGATGATCAAGGTGCACTGGTACAGCGAAACCAGGGCTTGCACCCCTTGGTCATCAGCACCACCTACTGGTGGGGGCCTCTATCCAGCTCTTTCCTGACAATGCAAGGCCAGGATAAGTGGTGCCGCCTGGGAAGATGAACCACCTGTTTCTCCAGCCAGTGTGCTCCAGAGGAGATACACTGCATGCTCCCATCCTAGCAATAACCTGAAACTGTGGCTGTGGTAGGGAATTGGTTTGGGGAACAGGAGTGTGCCACTGCATCTCTCACTGACCTTCTGTGAGGTGATGGGGAGATACTTTGCCTGTGGTTCCTGTCGCCTCTGAAAGTTTGATGTCTGAGTCTGAGCTAGACAATCTGGGCGACTCTGGGTACCCAAACATAAGCATCTAGCCCAGGTGGAGAGAGTAGACCTCTGGAGATGTCTGCTTCTCTGTTGATCATCTAAAATCCTAAAATAAATTAGCTTAGTGACTTGAAAATATATTCAGTGTTTCTGTTTCCCATTCTATTTCTTGTTCTTATTTATTTATTTTCCTTTCTCTGTTTATCGATGTGACCAGTTTCTTACTTTTTATGTCTACTATTAGTAGTACAGTGGGACACCAGCCTTCACTGAAACCAAATGCTTCATGTAATTAATAATAATAAAAAAGGAGAGTGATACACTCTTAGTGCAAGAATTTATTTTTTTTTCTAATTCCTGTTCAGCTGAAACAGCTCATTTCTCTTGAAGCGCAATTGAAATGTCATTAGTATTTTCATTAGCATGATGACTGATGATACAAGACAAGCAAGTAGATTTGGGGCCTAGGCTGTTAAATTTTCATGACATTTTTTGTAAGACTGTGCTAAACACTTCAGAAGTCACATGCCAAGTGGTTCCAGATCATTTAAAAAAACAGAAGCTTTTTTTTTCTTTTCTTTTTTTTAACTCCTGGAATGAGAAACAGCCACACAGCTCTACAGAAATAGCACAGCAAGCCCTGGAAATGCCCAGCAGTTGCTGAACATTTTTGCTCTTCATGGAAATAATTAATCTTAATCAATGAAGATATTTTACTGATGTGTCTTCGTGAGTAGGGTTTTTTTTTTTCGTCATGTCTGAGGATTCACATCTCTAGATGAAATGGCTCTTATGTTTGTGGAGAGGAGAGAATTTCCTGTGGAAAAATCCAGCTTAGGACCTAGCTATATCTTAGATTGCCTTTAGAGACTTTTTTGAGAGGTTGAGCTGGATTTAATTGATACATGTGTGTAAGCTATCATGACGGTTTTACTTCCAGAGATTTTTTCCCATCACTAAAAGAACAATGAAAAATGGATAAACAAGAGGGAAGAGGAAATGTTAAGCTCAGTTAGCTGTCTAATCATTCTGAGACATTTTGCCATCTTTGCTTTGAGTGAGCTTCAAACACAGATGAAGCAAATTATGTGCTTAGGGTGGCTTGTTCTTGTATCTATTGGCCAGGCTATATTTATTTCATTGTTTTCTTCTGTACATACCAGTAATTACAGAACTGAGTCTCAAAAGTTCCTGTGTTTTTCTCTCACTTTCAATTTTGAATTGCTGGGTTGTTGGATTTTTTCATATTTTATTTTTTATGCTCTGTTTACTGGAGGAAAAAAAAAATAGTGTACACACTTCCTCATAATATCAAGCAAAAGACCCTTGTCATGGGACAGAAAAAAATATTTACCATTTTCCTCTTGGGTAACAAATCCATCCTAAGGAATCCTCGGAAATTTCCACAGTTTTAAATTTACTGCATGGATACTTTGCAGTTGTGTTACTTCCCATTCAGGGAAGAGTTGACAGGGCATGTTTGTGCTGCTCCCTCATTAACTACAAGGGGATATTTACAATGCTGAGGTATTTCCCTACCCACAAGAGGCTTTGGAACAAGCAAAAATGAAGGCTCGGGGCTTGATTCGTTTGCCCACACGTAGTTGTCAACTGTCATTTGAGATGCCTAGGATATCCTGCCTGGCCTCCAGCTGCTCTTGCAGAAGGGCAGAGGTCTTGCCTGAAGCCCTTTATCACATCTGCCAGCCTCCTTCAGATGTTTCAAATACCTCAGAGCATTTCAAACACAACCAGGTGCCTGTATGGAGCTGAGACTCCTGGCCCAGGGATGCGTCGTCCGCGTTTCAGCCTCTCACGTGTGAGTAGGAGGAATTTAAACCTGAGAGACTGTGATTTGGCCACAGAGCTTCAGGGGGAGGATGAATCCTCTCACCCAGATCTGGGTGTCTACAGCATAAGATAGCTATGCAAGTTAGGTTTCTCAGCTTTCATTATAGTCAGTGAAAGTTTAGCCAATAGAGCCTGGAAAGTAATTAATCTTGAGCTAAACTAGACCTCATTTCTTCAGATGAAAGACACACTGCACTCTTCTATTAATTTGAACTCTGTTGCCTGTTATGGCAGCTTAAACATTCACATCTCATGTAGACATCCACATTTTGGCCACCCAAAGTTAGATGAGATGAACCCCCTAAAAAAAAAAAAAAGGAAAAAACAAAACAAAACAAAACAAAACACCACCATCTGAATGATATAAGTACAAATCCTTAGATATGTTTTCAAATATAAAATTCAAAATATTGAATTTGATTGAGCTGGTTTAGTGGGTAGTTGTTCCAGTGGGAGAAAACAAGGCCTGAGTTCCTTTTCACATCCAAAATCCCTTTAGACTTCTTCCCAAGAGGTTTTTCTGCAAAACTTCCAAGTCCAGCTTTTGCAAACAATTATCCGAAATAAGAATCTAGCCTTAGGTAAATCTGTACTGGGACAGAGAGTGCTGAACAAATAAAGACTCATCAACTTAATTTCAAGCACAAATGTTGGAAAGCCTGTGCTTGGTAGTTTACTGAAGGTCACTGTTTTTTTCCATAACTTGATGACCTGACCAAAATCTCAAACATGGTCAGAATTTCAGCAGATTCAGACACTGTTAAAACTTTCCTTTTAGATAATAAATCTCTGCCACCCAGGAAGGCAATCAAGATTATAGCAAAGCTCTGCTTAAATCATGTTTTCTCTATTATGATGCTATCTCAGAGTGTATAGTTAAAGGGAACATATTCTTATCCTGATATGCCTTTCTGTATTTTGTCTGCCGGTTGCTATAAAATAAGCATATAAGTCTAAGGGGAGAGAAGTTAATTTGTGGAAGAAGTTAAAATACCCTGTTTTCCTTGCAGAAAATGTGAAAACTGTAGACAGATTTGCACCAAAGCTGTGCAGAAATGCACTCTGGAAACTGAGTGTGGCTCAGGCAGAGATGTGCAGCTTTCTAGTTGACAGCATAACTCCAAATGTCAGTGGTTAAGAGCATTTAGGGTTTTCCCAGTATGGTCTTTATTCTGCTTCTTGTCAATCTGCTTTTCACACATGTCTGTAATATGTGATTTCCCTCCTCCAGCTTCTTTCCAAACTATACTTTGTCTCCTATTTCCATCTATTTCCCTATTTCATTCGACTTTGCACTCTTCGCCTCTTTAACCTCTTCTTCATCAGTCAGATCCCTTCTTGTGCCTGCACTCCACAGAGGGAGTCTCTGACCTTATTACATGTGGTCTCTCTGCCATCCTTCTTGCATTGTTGTAGGAAGTAGTCTGCAGCAAGAATTTTAATGAAAACCACTCTCAATAAAGCATTTCCTTCAGAATTTTCCTTTGAAAAATATGTAAAATCCAAAGATTATACACCAAAGTTCATATGAAAGAAATGATGCATTGCTGGTTTTTATTTTTGGTTTGGTTTTTTTTTCTTTTTTAATAAGGTACAAGAGAAAGGATAAACTTCAGCAAAAAGCTTGAATTCTAGATCTGTCTATTTGTTTTTTTCTCCATTCACAGTAAACCTGAGTTGTTGAAATAAAGTCAAACATTGTGCTAGGTTTGATAACATTGAAACATTTTAGTTGTCATAATGCCATTAAAGTCTTATATACCATAATGCTAGATAACTATTAAAGTTCCTCGTTGCTGAGGTTAATTGGCAATAACACTTATGATCTTACCTGTGCATCTGTATAAATAGATAGCAGTTTTCATATTGCAGTCAATTACTATGGTTTTCAGAATGGAAAGCAAAAAAATATCCCATATCTATTGATGTGAAATAAACGAGAGAGGAGAACAATGCATGCAGTCCCAGTGTGCGTTATTTTTCATCTCTGATGCTGATAAAGCTAACACTCATTTTAGTGATAAATCAGCATTACAGTAGGAGGAATGGACTCAGATATTAAAACAAAGCCATCAGGAAACCTTCTAAAAATAAAAACTCCTCTGTAACAGTCTCCTAGATTGCAGGGTATATAGGGACTTCTATAGAGTGCTGAGATATTACTTCAAATGCATGTCATACTTAGAGTATTTCTTATTCTATGAACTAGGTCATAGCTTGTTACAGATAAAGAAGAAAAATGAAATTACTAGGCTGCCCAGGAGGGAGAATGCCAAGTTGAAAGTCTGCACTCTTGTGTGTTCTTATCAGCTCCATGACTTTCAGCCCATCCTTATCCCAACCGTCCCCAAGTGCTTACCACCATGGCATAGCTGCCTTTGCTTGCAGCTGCAGTGAGAAGAAAGGTGTGGACCCCTCTAGGGAGTAGTTCAAATATTACAGGATTAAGTGAGATGATGGAGGTACCCACCTGGATCTTTTGTTTTCCTTTTGTGTAACAGTATGGGCAGCTGAGTTCAAGCAGCATCCCTGGCATTCTTTTCAAACACAGACATCACCACAGGACTACTTAAAGTGGTGTAATGCAAATATTGCTTTTCATTTAGAAAGAAAAAATATCGGCTGAATTTGTGCATCATACAGACGTTGTCTGTTGCTAAATTCATACACAAGGAGAATGAAGCCTTACCATATCTATGGGAAAATTGTCCTGTTTTGTTTTTTTTTTCAGTAGAAGACTTTCAATTGAAATTGGTCAGCAAGACTTTTGCTAATTATTTTGCTAGCTTCACTCATATTTCATCACGTTTTGTACACTGGATGTGCCTGAAAAATGGGTCAATCATTACACCAGCCTAGGCCTTGTGCCTCATTCATCCTTCCCTCACTAGCAACTTGCCTTTTCTGCCCATGCTTTGTGCCAGCACTCTCCTACCAAAGCTGTCAGTGTCCCGTTTCATCTGTGATAAATACGAACTGCTCCCAACACCATTTGCCTAGGGGATATCAGCTCTATCTGCCACATTTAAAAATGATCATCCCTGTTGTTAAGAAAAACAACAACTCAAAACACCACCCTTGACTTTTCTCATTATTTACAGAATGAAATTTCCCCATCTGTCTTTCCTCAGCTGTGTTCTTGAGAAAGAAATCCTGTCTTCTGTTTCCTTCCTTCCCAGCAAGCACATCCTCATCCACTATGACAGCTCATCTCTGTGTGACTACTCGTCTCTAGGTAGTTCCTTGCTCCTAGCTACACATCTTTTTATTTCTACCCCTCAGTATGCCTAATGGCTTTTTATGCCTTTAAAAAGAGCCCTTTACTTGGTTTTTGACCTGGCCCTCAAACAGTTCTTTTTCATTTCATTTCTTTCAAAGATTTTAATTTTTCTCCTTCCCCCTCTGCAACAGAATTTAGTTCTTCATCACCATGTATTAAATGATTCATTCTCTGAGATATTTCATGGTCGATTTCATTTCTCCAACACCATCGTTCTCTGTCTGTCTCTCTTGACTCTGTCAGTCTCCAACAACTGCAGACTGTAACTTTCTGCTCAACTAAAAGTTTCAAGCTCCGGGCAGGAAAAGCTTTTGCCTCTGAACCCATTAGCAAACCCCTTTAGCTTAAATCCCTGCTCACAAGGCCTCGGACTTTGACCCTCAATTAGCCTTTTTAAATCTTGAGTTCTTCTATTGTTAAATCTATTGATTTCTGTCATCTGCATAGAACTAACGTATTCCTCAACTTTAATCCAAGTTCTACGGGAAATCCTCATTTCATATGCTTGTCACTTCCTGACATGACAGAATTTGGTTACATCTTGCATGATGGGGACAAATCTTCCAGCAGGGCCTGTTGTGACAGGACAAGGGCTGATGGTTTTAAACTAGAGGAGGGGAAATTCAGGCTGGACATGAGGAAGAAATTGTTGGCCCTGAGGGTGGTGAGAGCCTGTCCTAGGTTGGCCAGAGAGGTGGTGGATGAACCATCCCTGGAGACACCCCAGGCCAGGCTGGACGGGGCTCTGAGCAACCTGAGCTGGTGAAGATGTCCCTGCTTATGGCGGGGGTGGTGCTGGATGAGCTTTGAAGGCCCCTCCAACTCAAACCATTCTGTGATTCTATGACATTTTCAAATCCCAATCTGACTCTGAAGGGCTATGGGACCTGGGAAGTGTCCCAGTGCAAGGGTTTAGAGGAGACTGGATACGAACACACAGCCTCCTTTGGTTATTGTCTTGTACTGTTCTGGAATATTAGCCGCTTCCACCAGTCTCCTGACTCAGACCCCCTCTGTTTTCAAGCTGGCAATATGCAGAGGAGAAGGGAAGAGAATTAGATGGAAGACTCAGGATTCTTCCTGTAACAGTACAGGGAAAACCAATCCCAAAGAAAAACCAAAAGGCAAGCTCAAGACTCTGTCTCCTAGGAAGTCTAATCCACTCCAAATTTAGGCTTGAAACAGGCAGGAGATCGGCCTTTTGAATCAAATTACAGATGATTGTCCTCTTAGCTAGAGGGACAATGGGTATCTGAGACTTACGATGAGCAAAATAATTCATCCTTACCCTTTCTTCCCTGAGTTTATTTCTTGTGTGGATAAGGCTAAGAGCTACATTGTTTTCAGACATTGCATGTCATTGTAGACTGACATTTCCTCAGCCTGCAGCTCCACACAGTCCTGGGACTGACCTCCCAAAAGTGGAAGGTGATCTGAAGCCTCAATAGACAACCCCACAGCTGTATATAGCAACAGCAGCTGCTCTGCTTGCTTAAGTGAAGCCTTGTGAGGCTTCAGGTATGCAGCAGTTGCCACTATGCTCCCTGTCAGGAAACACAATTATCTTCACGGAGACTTGCACCACACTTCTTGAACTCAGGCACAGAGATTCACCCAAGTAGAAAGGAATGGCAAGATGCATTTAACCTCATTAGTTTCAGCAGGGCTGACTTTGTGCAATCCATCAGTGTACAGATACATTAGGGGAACTAAACTATTTCCACATCTCATTTACATAATGGATGGGATGTGAAATGAGTCCTATGGAAGAGAAGTGCCCCGGAGGCACTAAAGTTTATCACAATATGTAAGAGTTCTTTTAGATCATTGCATTAAATTTCCACTAACAAGATAACAAATTAATTGTCTGTATTACTGTACTAACCCAAAGCGGATAAAGAGTATGATTTCAGCTAAGGAAGGCAGCTGTTTAAGACAGCTTGGTGCTTATAGGAGAAGGCAGAAGAGATTAGTATGCCTCCCAGCATTTGTGTGCCATGATGCCAGCCCTACTCCTGCCCCTTTAAGAAATCTGGCTCTTCTCTAATCTGATGTTGGACTTGAGCTTTATTAGTGAAGTGAGGGAGAATGGGTAAATCAACTGTATCAGACAAGCCTCAGGACATCTGGAAATTGATCATTCTGCAGAAATAAGCACTCCGTGTTTATTAGCTGGGAGTTCATCACTATCGCTTCTCTTTATCCAATTCCTAAGAGATTTCAAAGCTATCATCATAGCATTAGCTCTTCTGACTGTGCTACTACAGATAAAGATCAGAAGATCTATCTAATGACAGCTTTTTTGGTCTCCCTCTTTCTTTCTCTAAAGCTATCCTGATTTGGAAAAAAAAAAAAAAAAAAAAAAAAAGTAGGAAAATAGGTATAATGAAAAATAGCTGGAATTAAATAAAGCAGTCTCTGTGTCTTAAATTTTTGCCTGTTGGCAACAAGAGCAATTTTTATCATTATTATTCTATAGAACTTGTTTTCATTCAAGGAGACATACCCTGCAGAATAGAAAATCCTTGATAGAAGGGGTGGAATTCGAAGTTTCTACTGTGGTGATGGAAAAGAGAGGAAGATGAAAGAACCTAAAGTCATAAAGCAGCTCTGTACATTGAAAGTACAGTTATTTTTAAATGATAATACATGTCAAATAGAAGCGAGGGAAATGAATTCCATAAGTTAGGAAGGTAATAATATTACTTTAAGAAGAATAATTACTTTTCTTAACTACATTTATCACATAGTAATTCAGTTCTCCATTCTGGAATACGATGCAAGCCAAACTTTTGACTGATTTATTTAAAATCAGCCGTAAGAATAGATTCACCCAGATACAACGTTTCTTCTGGCTCTTTAAAATGGAGAAGTTGTCAAAATGCAAATACTCTGACTAACTCCGTGTTTAGGTGTGCATTCCTGCACAGCTGCATTGCACAGCTCCATTGTGCAAAGACACCAGGAAAAAAATTGTCTGTAAGAGTTTTATGATAACAATGGTCAGATGAATAACAATTTCAGTACAGCCATGCATTTCTAGAAATCTGCAGGAAATATGAAATCTGATGCAATTAACTCTCCAAAGAAAACTTTTCCTTAGTAAAAGCTTCACTGAGATCAATTTATAGGAGCTGATTTTCTCTGTTTTCTAATGGAAAGTTAGTATTTATTATCTCCAGCCTGGGTGTGCATTGTGCTAGATTCTGTACACAAATTAAAGAAGAAAAGGTGAATTTTATCTGAGAACCTTTCCATGTAAGTACAATATGAGGGAAAACAGATGAATGCAATAAGCCAAGTGAGAATGATTTAACAGTAAATAGCTGATTAATCGGTTTGTACAGAGCCTGGCACAATGGAGCTAGACCACATTACTTGCAATGGAAGTACTTACTAACGACAACAATAAATGACTGGGCTTCTGAAATTAATATATTAATTGTCAGTCAGAGCTCAGAAGTTACTTAGCCAGTGGATGAAGAATTCCAGTTTTTTTTTTTTTTTTTTATCCGAAGTATCAGGGGACCCATAAATCTTTAAGAAAAAGGCCAGTTTCACATCAATATTGTGTTTCCTCATACACAGCCTTTCCACCTGTCTACTTTGAACTAGAGCAGTGCTTCTCCTGATTCACTCTTTTACTTATGATCATCATGATTTCTTATTTATAATCACATCTTCATTGTTTGGGATTTGTTCTCCATTTCTCTCCTCACTTTTGAAGCTGTCTTTTTCCTTTGGCCTTTCTCATTTAACAAATAATGATCAATTTCCTCCCTGCTTTGCCAAGCATTGCTCACTTGCATGTGCATGCAGTATTGTCCACAATATCAGCAAGGCTCAGGAAATTTCAGTTATGAGTCTTTCATGGTATGACGTGAGTTCTAATTTGGAGGAAATGCACAAATATCGATAGAAGGACATTAAATGAGGTCTGAATCAGGCCACCTGTATACATCATCTTGTTCTCTCTCTGCAGCAGCAACAAAGGATAAAATGAACCAGAATCATGGATGTGTGTGTGTGAATTTTCTGAACCCCCTGTTGCAGATGATTTATTTGCACCTGATTCAAAGATGGGTTGAACTGGGAGGTTCTCTTATGTAAGACCTTCTAAACAAAGCAACCCAAATTAGAAGAAAAAGTCCAATAAAAGGTGATGATATGATGCCAGCAGGTCCATCCACTCAAAGGACAGCACCCCTACTACTGCAGCATGAATTACAGTCTTGTGAGCAAATCACTGCACCTCTGTGCATTTCCAGCAGTGGCCCCAAGTCTCTGCATTTTGGTATCTGTGGAAGAAGCCTAGTGGTTCTTCTTTATTGGCTGCTCCAGATCCATAAATTACTCCTGTACCTCAATTTAGATGAGAATTTCAACGAGGCAAGTGATATAGGCTGGAGAAACCTAGTGCCTAAAACGAAAGACAGATGGCTGAACCCATGATTCACCAGCGATGAGCTGCAATTGAGCCATGTAGACTTTGAAGTTATTCGTTACATTTGTGTCTCTTCTGTAGGGGGATGATTTTCCTCAATGATTTGTATGACCTTGCTAAACCCAGATAGGTGGTAATTGAGCAGCAACTACTTCTTCAGAAGAAACAGAATAAAAATATTGAAAATATTGACTCACCCCAAAGGCAGTAAGCAGCACTTTGGTCTTTGACCTTTAAGCATCCTAGGGTATTCAATAACCTGGCTGTTAGATGCTGTGCCTGCCACTGATTTTGATTTGGGAGTAGTTTAACCTTGAACCAAGATCCAAGTAACCACGGCAACAGGAAGTCAACCTCTCCATCCAAGGAGTGGGAATCCATAAATCAAGGTCCCTAATGCAAACACTGTGTGCAGGTAGAGATTTGAGAGGATAAGTGGTTTGTGAGGGATTACCTTTGAAAAAATGAATGACTGTCCCTTGATATGTTGAAGCACAGCTTCACAGAGACTTTTTTTTTTTTTAATCAATAGAGGTCAACAGGTTACAGCTGCATGTTTTCATATGACTCTTTATATAGACCCTTCAGTTTAATTAGAACCAGATGTTAAATTTATGAGGTTGTTAGCATTATTACGTACCATATGCACATGCATATATGTGTATATGTATTGATACATACACTCATACATGCATGTTTATTGCATACAAACTACATTCATGAATAAGCAATGTTTAATGCTCAAACTCAAGCACTGTGGAGTCATGAAACCTCAGTTTTGCATATGCACAGTTCCTTAGTTCTGTGATCCCATAGGCGTAATTACCTAGTTGAATATCCCAGTTATTCTATGGGACACTGCTTTATTCAATGTATAGCTCTCATCTAATGAGCAGCTATTTGGTAGCTGGATTTTCCTCTTGCTATTCAGCATGTGACATCATGTCTCATTTATTCCCCATTTCTAAGCCTTGGCGTGAATAGATGAATGTTTCATGAATGTTGATAATTTTATTTTCTCAGCGCTGCTCTTGAGCTGAGGGGTATATTATTGTTCTCATTTGCAATAGGGAAGCTGAGCAGAGAGAGAATGAAATTGAATAGATACAATTTGAGATCCTTAATACTTGATTTGAGACTCTAGAAGGATATGTGGTCTAATAGAAGACTACTCTGCATATCTCCGCCAAGCCATGACCTGTAATTCTGTCTTGCTCCTGACTGTTTCTATGCTCAGACCCATTCTTTTCCCTTAAATGCACAGGTTGATATCAGGTCACAGGTTTATCAGGATTCATACCCCAGACTAGGCTACTCTGTAACTCTGCCCTTCAAACTCCTCTCACCAGTGCAGGTCTTCTCTGGCTGAGTCTGGTCGAGATCTCTTCCACAGTTTCTGACATAACCCATAGGTCTCCTGATATTTCTTATTTTGTGTATGAGGGACAAAAATAGGGTCTGCTCATAGCAGCTCCAAGCTGCAAAAACAAGGAAATATTGATTGGTATCTGGAGAGGCTGACTGCAACTAACAGACAGAGAAGTTTGTGCAGCAGTTTCAGGCCCTGCTTTGAGAACTTCCTGATCTTCTGGAAAAATATGAGGAAGAGGCTGAGGTATTTCATGCCTTCTTTGCCTCAGTCTTTAATAGTAAGGCCAGTTGTTCTTGGGGTACCCATTCCTCGGATCTTGAAGACAGGGACAGGAAGGAGAAAGAAGCCCCTGTAATCCAAGGGGATGGATAGGAATCCACACAAGGGTTCTGAAGCACCTGGCAGAGGTGCTCAATAAGCCCCTTTCCATCATTTATCAGTAGTCCTGGCTAACCAGAGAGGTTTCAGTTGACTGGTAGTTACCAAATGTGAAGTCTATCTACAAGAAGGGACAGAAAAAGGATCCAGAGAACTACAGACTTATCAGTCTGACCTTGGTGACAGGGAAGATTATGGAACAGATCATCCTGAGTGCTATCGTGCCGAACTTAAGGTATAAACAGGTGATCAGGTCTAGTCAGCATGAGGCTTGGATCAGGGAAATTGTGGAGATATACCACATCGAATCTGAGTGGCAAATTGAATTAAGCAAAGGTGTCAGGAGACTTATATGAATGACCAAGGAGCTCCTGACTTATGCCATACAAAAAGGAAGAAAAAAAAATAAGTGAAAGCAGGAACAGGTGACCTGAAGAACTAAGAAGGCAATGTCCAAGAGTCTAGGGATGGGTTTTGGAAGCCAAAGCCTATATGGAGTTCAATTTAGCAAGGGCAGAAGGGTAGCAAGAAACGTCTCTGCAAGTACATAAGGAGAAAAAAGCAGCCTAGAGAAAATGTGGGACCACTGCTGAATGGAATAGGGACTCCTTCTCTTATTTGCCTTGATTGTGGGTGGTAAGACTGGCCTTCAGGAATCCCAGGCCCCTGAGACTGGTGAGGAAAGAAAGCTACTCTTGGTGAAGGAGGATCTGGTTAGGGAACATCTGAACAAACCGGACATAAATAAGTCTATGTTACTTGAAAGGATGCATCCGAAAGTGCCAAGAGAGCTGGCTAAAGTCATTTTGAGGCCACTCTTGACTATTTTTGAAAGGTCGTGGTGATCAAGAGTGGATCCTGAGGACTAGAAGAGAGCACATATCAGCCCAGTGAGGGCAAGAAGAAAGACCCAGGGAGAAATAAACTGGCCAGACTCATCTTAATCCCTCAGAAGACGATGAAGCCTGGAAAGTATTTCCAGGCATGTGAAGGATAAGAAGGTGAACAGGAGTAGTCAGTACAGATTTATGAAGGGAAAATCATGGCTTATCAACCTGATGTTGCTTATCTAAACTTCAGCAAGTCTTTTAAACACTGTTTCCTATAACCTCCTCACAGACAAACTGAAGAAATACAGACTAGATAAATGTACAATGAGGTGGACTGAAAACTGGCTGAACTGACAGGTTCAGAGGGTTGTGATCAGTGGCGTGCACCAAGTGGTGCACCCAAGGTGTTGATACTGGAGACAAAATTATTTAACATTTTAATTAATGACATAGGTGATAGGGTAGAGTTCACCTTCAGCAAATTTGGAGAAGATACAAAACTGGGGGGAGTGGTTGATATGCCATAGGGTCATACTGTCATCCAGAGGGACCTTGACAGGCTGGAGAAATGGGGTCACAAGAACTTCATGAATTTCAACAAAGACAAGTACAAAGTCCTGCACCCGGGGAGGAGTAACTCCATGTACCATTAAATGTTGTGGACTGACCAGCTGGAAAGCAGCTTGGCAGAAAAGGCCCTGGGGGGCCCTAGTGGACAAAAAAGTTGACCATGATCCTGCAATGTGCCCTTGCTGCAAGGAAGGCCAAGAGCTTCCTGTGCTACATTAGGACAAGCATCGCCAGCATATCAAGGGAAGATATCTTTCCCATTTTGCAGCACTGGTGAGGCCATACCTGGAGCAGTGTGTTCATTTCTGGACTCCTCAGGGCGACAGACATATGGGCATACACGAGAGAGTCCAACAAAAGACTGCAAAAATGACTGAGGGTCTGGAGCATCTCTCCTGTGAAGAAGGACTAAGACAGCTGAGACTGTTCAGCCTGGAGAAGAGAAAGCTTAGGGGGATCTTATCTATCTAATGGGAAAGAGTCGAGAAAATGGAGCTAGACTGTTCTCAGGTGTGCCCAGTGACAAGACAAGAGGCAGTGGGCACCAAATGAAACACAGAAGATCACGTCTGAACTTCACAAACCACGTTTTTACTGTGAGGACTGAGCACTTGAAGAAGTCACACAGAGAGGTTATGAAGTCTCCCTCCTTGGAGATTTTCAGAACTTGACCTGACATAGTCCAGAGCAAACTACTCTAGCTGAGTCTGCTCGAGCAGGGTGGGGTGGACTAAGTGATCTCAAGAGGAGACGTCCAGTCTCAGCTGCTTTGTGATTATTGAATCTTCATATAATTTAAGGCCAATGTGCAGGTTGATATTGGAAAAGAGAAGGAATTTATGAGCTATTACCCTCAAAAACTGAATGACTCTCCTGGATATGTTAAAGTCCATCATCACAGAAATTGTGAGAGGTTTTCATAAGTTGGCACAGACACAATACAAAGTCCTCACCCTAGGAGACTTTTATTCTCTTCTCAAAAGAGTGGGTCTACTGAACTTTTACAAAGCATCAGCTGCTAGGAGCTTTCTAAAATGGATAAAACCCCTCCCAGTCTGATTGTAAAAAGTGTCTGATGCATTCTATCTTCCTTTCAACTTGGTAAATTCATACAGATGTAACATGTATGGACACAGGTGAACTCACAGAAATATTACATATAAATGGGTGGATAGACATGCAGATGTATTAGGCAGATATGTAATATGAAAAATTTCAATCTCAGCAGTTGAAATTTGACACATTTACTAGGAAAAAGAAAAAGATGGGTTCAACTCATAAGGGAGTTTGAGAAACATTGTTAAGGGAGGTACCTACCAACCCAGCGTTCATGAGTTTTAATTTTCTGGAATATTTGACCTCTTTGGTATATTTCTTCCGCTCATTTCTTCTACATCGTAATCCCCAGGTAGAAAAATATAAGACAATTTGCTCTTTTTCTGAAATTCCACCTCTTTAATGAGTTGCGAATTCAATTTTCATTAGGAAGGGTATTCCTAAAAAATAAGTATAAATGTCTACTAGACAGGGAATTACAGACTGATGCTGTTCCCAATGCCTGCTCCTTTCTCAGACAAAGCATGCACTAAGTCAAGTCATTATAGAGGAGAAGTGTGTGAGTGTGGAGAATACACTATACAGAGAATGATGAATAGACAGTCTCACTAAACACCGTAATGAAGCATGTCTGTCTTTATACATGTATCAGAGTGTGCTTTTCCTTGAAAAATAAAAAGTAGTAATGTCAAATTATTATGTTGGTTTACGATTGTCTGTAGAGATCAATGGTGGCACATCCTGAAGCAAAATTATTAAAAAAAAAAAAAAAAAGTCATGATCCTTGCTAGTATCAAGACCATATTACAGGCATACACACAAGAAAGTATGGAAATATATCACAGTAGCAAGGACAGTAACCTACTACTCCTTTCCAGATATTCCCCAGACAAGTTGCTTTATCAATATTCATCCAAATTTTCTTTCCTTCTACAGGAATTGCAGGTCCTCACTTAAAAGCAGACCAGGCTTCACTTCATAGTAAAATGGAAAGTTCTGCCTGTAACATGATGACCAGAAGGAAACCAGCAGCTGTTGACAGTGTTGTAATGCCGACTCCAGTATTATCTCTCCTACCTTCATCAGCAACATCTGAAGCAGGTTATATTGTTTCCCTCCATCCCTTTTATTTCCTCCCCGTCTTCTTCCTTCTGACATTGCACTGAACAACGTGTGCACATACTGCTCTTCCCGATTGGAGAAGTGGCTGCAAATGTGCATATCTAATGTGATAATCAGGCTGTAATTTTTCTAACACTTTCTTATCATGATCATATCTTGGCATATCAAATCTACTTTATTCGAATACCACCACTTGCGCAATAATGAGGACGCAAGTAGCACCAGCCTGCATGGTCTAGCAGGGGACTCTCGGGTTCCTTTCTCAGCCCCGTTGTTCATTTATTTGAACGTTCCCATCCCTGTAACATGAACATGCTGAATACACAGTGAATAGCTAAGGAGCAGCTAAGATTTCTTTCTGCATACTTCAATGATTTTAGCATAATATTCTGTCTTGCAAATGTGAAATCGTCTGGGGCAATGAACAGTGATTTAAAATATATCAGAATAAATAAGTCAGAACAGCATGTTTTTCAATCAACTTAGGTTTTGTGCTTCTCTTTTGAATCAGATCAGAAAGTGATAGCTTTATACAGTCAGAAATTGAGCCAAGTCATTCAGGCATCATCATGCCTTTTCTTGGGCATGGATAGAGAAGTCAATCTTTCGTTGTGTCTTAATTTCCAGTGAACAGGGAACACACAGTACATTACTCTACATGCAACCATTAGGACTTTCATAGTCTCATCAAACCATTGATTCCACATTCACAAAAACTGTATTTGTATTGCAGATATATGGAATGATTATATATCTAATTATGCGTTTGAAAGTGCTATTTCACTGTACTCCTTTTGATTTTCCTCTCATTTCCTGCATAAATAGTGAAAGAAAGAAATCCGTGCTGTAAAGTAGACTCTATAAAGCTATTTTTTTATATTAAAAAAAAATCAGAATTCTCTGTTTAGTCTTTAATACTTTCCTATATATATAAATTAAGGACAGATTTTTAATGCAGCAGAGAATTAAAGCACACAAATATTTTATGATCAGTTTCAAGATGAAAGTGTATGCTTGACTGCATAGTTCATTCTTTCCATTTTCAGAAGTCTAATTAAATTGTTGGTTTATCTGTAGCCCAGATGTTGAAATAATTTAGTGAAAACTGAAAGAAACTGTGTTAATGGGAAAATAGGACAGTGCTATGGGTTTTCTGTAATTAATAGGGAGCTCTTTGAAAATTTCTCATTCAAGCCCAGTCGACAAACCGAGCCCAGCTGTTGAGCAAACAGTCTTCTCTATGTCGAGTTCTTGCAAGTGGCCTCAGGCAACTCCAAAGGGATGGAGAATGACAGGCAGTAAGAAGGATCCTTAGTGCTACAGACATAACAAAGCCATGCAGAATAAAGTCAGGGGAGCGGTGGGGAACTTCCAAGGGGTCTGACCTGTCTGGGCTCTCCTCCTCATTTAACACGGCTGTGCTGGTCCTTGGAAATGTATATTTTTGTTAGGGATTTCTCTCTTTGCCTCAGAAGCTATTTCCAGCACCATATCAATCCTTCATGACTTCCTGGCATGGCCTGTGGCTGTTTCAATTTGTCTCTGTCTGTGAGACAGAGGCTCACTGCATCTGCGTACCCCAGGGAGGGGAGAAACATTGGGCTTCCATGTGCCATATTTTAAATGTAGAACACTGGATTTTAAGACTAACGCTGGTTCTTGCTTGTTTGGGGCTGCTAGATGAGGTTGTTTGGAAAGTGGGCAAAGGACGGAGGAAAAGTAAAAAAGCCTGCGCTGCACCAAGTGTTTCTAGTTTCTCTTCACTTTGGGCTAGATTGTGGTGAATATATTCAGCTCTTCACAAGGCAGCACGTGGCCACACAGCCTAGGAAGGTGTGGGGAGATAACTGTGTGTCCCCTTGCACCCCCAGCAGATGGAGGTTGCCATTGTGTTGGGTCATCTCTGTGGGAGCATATTCCTTTTTTTGTATGCCTGCTTGCAGATATGGTGTTACTAATCCCCACCTCCTCTTCAGCTACTTTTAGATTAATTCCACCAACTAGAGCAAGATGAAAGTCTTCCTCCCAAAGCAAGACTTCCACATGCAAACAAGAAAGTATGTGTAGGAAGAGAACAACAAAGCCTAAAAACAATGCAGACCAACCTGAGTCCAGAGTTGAGCAGTATCTGTCTGGATAAAATGGAAAAGATTAGTACTTAGCTTTGGTTTTCAGCCGTGCAGTATATCACATGGCAATATAGCAAAGTATTTTATATCAAAGATTGCTCACGAAGAGCTTCCAGATGAGTTGATAACACCTAATGGCTCTCACTTCAATAGTGGTTTATTTTGGCAGATCTCCTTGATATTTTGTCATATGCACACCTCATCAAATCTTCCCCCTGCAGACCCATCAGGCTCTTTTCCGCAGTCTCCCTACACCAAATGTAGAATCAGATGTCCCTGACTCTTAATAGTCAAAATTCTATTTGGTTTTGTAATATTTCCTTTAAAAACATGACTTGAAGGTATATTACTTATTCAGTACATGCATTCTGAATATTGGCAGACTATGTAACACAACTCAAATACTTTCTAAAGTTTGCAGGTTCAGAGGTTTGCTAGGGAGAGAAGCAAAAGCATTCTTAGTAGCTTCTAGCAAGTTTCCAGAGAAAGTTATAAACACTCTAAAGCATTTATAAAAGAAAAAAAAAAAAAAAAAAAAAGCAGTTAGCCAGCACAGAACTGCATAGCAGTCCTTTTTTTTTTCCTAAATGAGAAAATTAGTTTCAATCCAAAAGCAAACAGACTGACAGCTTGCTATGTTTTAGGATGGCAAAAACATATTTAAACAATGTGAAGGAAGACAATGCGAAGTGGCATTCAGCTCATAGTTACAAGTATAGATACCTACCCACAACTGCCTGCATACTAGTTAATTTTGGGGAACTAGGCAGTTTGGCAGAAAGTTGATGTATACAGTTGCTCCACTTGGGCACTGCCTAGTCACCATCAAACTCCACTCAGGTTTCTAAGTCTGGATGTCCTGGACCTGGCGTGCCCATGACACCTGTTGGATTTGGCAGGATGCACAGGACACTTGCACCTTCCTTATCCAGTATCAGAGTGTCAGAAGGATGTCCATGGTCATCTTAAATCACATTGAATTCCCACTTCAGAAACAGAGATTACTACTCCACAGATGAGATCTCCATTGGCTGTGGTTGGGTGGTAATACTGAACTGCAGAAACAACTGACTGCTGATAATTCTCAGTAAAGACATGAAATATCTGCAGATACATGGTTAATGCTTAATTTGGAATTAATTTCCTGTCCTTTGGCTTTCTTTCCAATGAAGCTGAGAGTAATGCCAAATCTCCTGATTTCACCACAAACCTTGCATTTTTTCCTATATTTTTGCTGAAATTCCCATCTTCAAGATTTCCATCATCAACTGAAAAATTTGAGCTTTATTTTCTAAAAATTTATTTTCTAAAAAAAATGCAATGAGTATAGGAATTAAAAAAAAAAAAAAAAAGAAAATGCAAAAAAATTGACGGTGAATATAAAGAGTGTGCAAACTGTTTGACTTCTCAAATCTTCTGTGCTGAAACTACTCTCAGTATCTGGGAGGGTACTAAAAGGAGTCGAAAGCTTAGGGCTGGAAATATTGGGACTATATATTTCAGACTCCAGCGTGGCCAGATTAGGGTAATCTTTTTTTGTGAGAGGGATCTAACCTTTTTTGATCAGACAACTGAGAAATATCTCACTGCCACTTGCCCTTGTATCTACACTTTAGAGGTCACCTTCTTGAGAGGAATTTTGTGCAACTAGTGGGCTTTTCCCGAGCAACTTGGATATTTCATTTCCTTCCTATTTTTCTTTCGTACCAAAATGACTGCATTCCTCTTTTGTCCTCTGTGAATCACAAACTGCAAGTGGGTTTTATTTTTCTTTTTGGTGTGGGGAGTGCATTACATATGGAAAATGTATTTTATTTTGTAATTAATGAAAACCAGATTTGGGGAAGTTGGCCATCCAGGTCTTTATTTATAAGAGAGCATATGTCTGTGTTTTGTTTATGACTCACTCCTACTTCTTGCATTGTAACTCGGGTTTGTTTATGCAAGATCTTTGCTGGATCCAAGCAACATGGTGGTATAAGAGCCAATAAATTACGTTCTCCATGAGGGGAGGACAGCGAGTGAGGTTTGTATGCTGAATCTGTCATAACCCATAGCAAGCAAGAGGATATTCTATAACTTGACAGCTCCTGGTTATCTACAGAAAATGCTACAATAGCAACTTTATTTAAACTACTGCTAGAAGATTAGCCTGTTAGCCATGAAGGGAGTGATAACCCCAAAATGAACCCTTCTTGAAACCTTGGCTGCTCTGGAAACTTCAAGGATTTCAAACTCAAATGACTGTTTGACAGTCAGATGTAAATTAAATTTGCAAGTAGATGTGGGCTGAGGTTAATTTAGTAGGATATTTTTTTTCTTTACTGAAGAGAAATTCTGAACTCCATCATTTCTTTTCCAGCAGCACAGAATGGATATGTTAGGAGTGAAAGGGAGCACCCGTTATTGCAATAGCAGAATTAATACGTTCTGTTTCTCTCACAAAGGGGTAGTTACTTATAATCTCTGTTCAAATCCTAAAGTCTGAACAGATGCCACATTCAGTAAAGGACGGTGAGACAATTTAAGAAAAACAAGCAAGGTCTCATGTCTTAATCAAAGGACCAGGAGCCAAGAAATGCTGGGTACTCTTTCCAGCTCTGACAATGACTCACAACGTGACCTTGGCAAGAGTCTTAAGTGCTTTGGACTTCATTCATATCTAAAGTAAGTGATCTGAACCAGGAGTAAGCTCACTTCAGGGGCCACTAAAGTTAATTATATGACTGAGTAGTTTCAGCTAGTGTCTGTGAAGATGGTAGTAAAGAAACCCAGGCAGGGATAATGAATTTGCCACAGGCGAAGCAACCCACTCAGCTTGTTTGTGCCCACTACTTTCAGTAACAAACACTTTTCATACTGGCAGCCATGGCAAGCATTAAACACCGTGGTGAGTACACCAGGAGAGTATGTTTGGAGTATAGAAAGTTTAAGGTGGGCCAATGTGACAGCTATCCTAAGCAACCCTTCCTTCCATCCCACTAGAGGTTTAGAAATGAAAATGAAGCAAATCCATGGTAAAACATTGCTGTAGAAAAGCCCTGTTACTTTAGAAGAGGGGAGAGATATAAAGAAGTCTCTGAGTATTGCTTAATAGTCAAAGTTGTGTTTTAATCTAGGACTGTAATAAATAATCTTTTAACTTTGTCTTAGTTGTTTTCCTATGCATAATCCTTCCTCGTAGTCATTACTTTTTAAGTAGTCACGTTCAGTTTACTGGACTTGAAAGCATCCAGGCTTTGTGGCACTGAAATCAGACAATGGAGAGTTTCCATTTGCTGTTGTTTGACCCACCCCTGTTTCTGACCTTGTCTCCCAACAGCCAGCCCACCACTGAAAAAACGGTTCAAGCGCCGTGAAATAGAAGCGATCCAGTGCGAAGTGCGCAAGATGTGCAACTACACCAAGATCCTGTCCACAAAGAAGAACCTGGATCATGTGAACAAGATCCTGAAAGCCAAGCGGCTGCAGAGACAATCAAAGACAGGCAATAACTTCGTCAAGAAGCGAAGGGGGCGTCCTCGGAAGCAACCCCTCTCCTTCGATGAAGACTCCAGAGACCAAATGCCCGTTCTGGAAAAATGTGTTGACCTTCCCAGCAAAAGAGGTCAGAGACCAACACTCAACCCTTTGATATTGGAGCAAGCAGCCACTCAAGACACAATCATGGCCACCATCGAGGCTGTCATACACATGGCACGAGAGACGCCACCTCTTCCACCTCCTCTTCCTCCTCCCCCTCCCCCACCCCCTCTCCATCTTCCCCGGACGCCTCGTGTTGGGAAAAGGAAAAGCAAGTCCATGCAGGAGGACGAGGAGGACATGAAAGTGAAGCGGCACCGCAAGGGCCGAGGGAGCGAGGGCGACGGCCTTCCCTAGGGCCAGCCAAGCTCGCCGCATTTCGGGCGCCGGTAGCAGGGCACGTTGGGATGGAGGGACCGAAGACACACGGTTCACTTCGTCCCCGCGGCAGCAGCAGACTTATCCCTTTGGCGGCCAAAACCCGCCATGGAGAGCTGTGCCCACCGGCGTTCTCATCTTCCTCTTCATCTCTTTAGCCCCAGGACCCCACAGGAAAGAGGTGGGGAAAGGGTGCAGAAAAGGTGAGGGGTGAGGGAAATAATGGGGATGTGTGTCACATTTGGGGATATTATTGTATTATCTACTTTTCAGAGTTTCCAAAACTAATCAGCATCTCAGTATTGCTGTTCTCATACCGTACCTGGAGACAGGGAGGTTGTCCTGGCAGAGAGCTGAATGTTGTCGCTAGGGCTGCACACTCCACTCCAATTTGGCAGGCCAGGTGAAACTAAGAGTAACCATACCATAGTAGAAATCACTGTAAAAAAGAAAAAAAAAAAAAAAAAGGAAAAAAAAGAAACAAAACAACAACAAAAAAAAAAGAAACAAAAAAAAAAGAAAGAAGCAAACAAACAAAAAAAAAACCACAACAAAAAAAATAGTGTAATTTTCTCAACTGTGATCTTGATTATAATCTGCTTGATTTTTTTTTTTTTTTCCAGTTTTATATACCTACCAGGCTTTGGGGTAGCATAACCCAAAATGCCTGGCTCCTTGCTAGAACTATATATTTCTTTCTCATTTACTTGCCTAGTTACAACTAGCTGCAATATAGGCAATAGGAAAGTAGAGCCTTACACGCGTGCACACTCTTTTTGAGTGCTATTCCAAGGAACAACAAAATATCACAACATTTAAAATAATGTGTACATGGATATTCAGTTATGATAGCACGTTTCTATGAAGCAACTTGGCATTTTCAATGGCATGTGAAAAGGGTCACCCGTCAACCAAGTTGTTTTGATGCTCGGTACATATGAGTAGAGAACAGCAAGACACTTATGGGGATAACAGTTATAGTAAACATGGACAAAATCACCAAAAAAAAAAAAAATAAAAAATATAAAAGAAAAAAAAAAGGACAGAAAATTTGGAGTAAAAAGGCAGGGCCCAAACCTACCAGTTCTTGCCACCTGCAATTCCCAGAAAAATTGATGGGAAACCCATGATCTGAACAATTTGCATTGGATAGAAATGCCTTGATATGTTCTTTTAAAGAAAATAGATAAAGTAGATTGATTTTAAAAAATAGTGAACAAAACCCTATGGAAAACAGGCTCTTTCTTGGCAAATATTTCTAAAAAAAAAAAAAAAAAAGAAATAAGTGTTCTTATCTGAAAATGAAGATTAAAATGTTCAAAGGGTATCACCACTGCAATTGTATTAATGCCACTTTGGACATGTTCTCCAAGTTGTGGTTGCCTTAATAAAGTAACTTTTTTTTTTTTTTTTTTTTTTTTGTACATAATGTAATTATAAAGCTCTCAGTCTGCATGGATGCAAACTGTGTGTGACAAATCGTCTCTTTAAATGGTCAATTCAAATTGTACATTTCTCATTCAAGTTGTACGTTAGCCATTGATTTAACTTGGGTAAAATATCCGAGCTCCATTTCCACAGCCCTATTAAAATGTTTAACTAAAACAAAGACTGAACGTGAAACTGTTCCATTGCAGTAACAATGCTTTTAAAAACAAGTCAGTTGTTGAAATTTGAAATAGATACTTTCAACTTAATTTTATTTCTTTTTAAAGTCCTTAAGTAACACTCAACACCTGGCATGGCAAGATGGATAGCAAAATGGGAGGGGGGAGAGAAAATTCCAGCAAGGGAGTGGGGTTTGGAATTATTTAATGATTCACAAGCCAACAGTTATTCCCTTTCCTGAGAAATCTTTGAACTGGCTTATTGCCAAGAAAACTTCCAATAGCATGACACTAAGAAAAAAATAAACCACAACAACAAAACAAACCCAACAAAAGAAAGTCCTCACAAAAAAAAAAAAAAATATTGTGTCTCTGTTTTGTTATTTATTTACAAAAATCATATCAAGACTATGGTGTTAAGGGGATATTGTAAACATAGACCTCATTATTTTTAGAGAATGATTTTTCTTCTCTGGTAGCACCTTAGTTTATTAAAGCTGAATGCATTTGGGGTTTGAATTGGGTTGGGCAGCTGGGAGAGGGGATTTTTTTTATTTTAAAGGCTATAACAAATCTTGATGTCCTATCTCTTTTAAACTGATAAGAGGGATCACAGTATTTTGTTTCCAATTTGTTTTACATCATTCATCATACTCATTTGTGCTTTTTGTTTTCCAATTAATGCAACTTATAAATAAACTGGCTGGTTGCTCATTCTGTTACAACCAATTTTGCTTTTCAGTTCTCTTGAATTAGTGTAGTGTTATTAAATGAAGTCGTAGGCCTGCAGAAAAAAAAACACTTAAGCCCCCTCAAGCTCCTCCCTTCTTCCTTAAAAAGCATTGGGCTGAGGTTTAATCAATTCAGAAACCATTTTTTTTCGTCTCTCCTTTGGGCCAGAAAGTAGGTGACAGTATTGGTTAAAATGCAGGAAAAACTTGTTTGATATTCCTGGTAGCCTATAAGTGGAAACTAAGTCAGACAATAATTTATCCTTAGTTTTATCTCAAGTGGTCTCTTTTTTAAGCACTGAAGGACATTTCAGTGCATAGAGAGTGGAGCAAAGATCTGAAAGAAACAAATTCTGTCACTGAATGCCCATCACACCTTCAAAACGCATCATACCTTACAGAGTACTGGTAAGGGCTGGATTTGGGCTGGACCTTTCTGGTTGCACTGGGATGCAACCCCCCAGAGAGAAGATCACTGGACAACTGCTACCTCCCATGCTACCAAGCTTCGGGAAGAAAATGTTCTTATCCTTCCAAAAATTACTATCCAAAATGCTGCTAGAGACACAGTGCTTAAGGAGAGCATCCACTCGGAGGGTACAACACCATAGACCCTCCACTGAGCAAAGAAATCTGAAGAGGTTCTTTTGGTCCTTGAGAAATGAAGAGTAGCATCCAAGACATGGCAGCTGCAAGCTGCTAGTGTAGGATAGGCTCTGTCCAGACACCCAAGGTTTTTATGTTTTGTTTTGTTTGTTTGAGAGGCTTTTGTTTGGTTTTGTTTGTTTGGGGTTTTTTTGGGGGGGAGGAGGGTGGAATTTTTTGTGGCAAGGTGCTGGTAGAGTGTAGCGCTGCGGTTTGGCTGTTTGTCCAAACAACAGCCCCGTGCAGCCAGTTCTGGCTGGCTGGAAGATTAGCTTGTTAATTTGTATGAAAGCAGGCTGAGAATACTGTTAGATGGCACTCAGAATTTGTGTTCTGCATGTTGCATAGTCTATAAATATGATAAGCAAGTTGCTGACAGAATAATATTATAAGGCGATGTACTACATACAGATCATAAAGGATTTAGTTTTAAGGCTTAAGGCTAAAATCCCACTCCTGCAGTTTATTACCCAACAATATTTCAGTAATGAGCTTTTTGACTTTTTTTTTTTTTTTCCCCTACCACTGGGAAGATTTACAGAGGATCTCTCTGAATTGTCTCCACACATTTCCAAGAACTGTATAAAAATGGGGTGAAAGACCTTTTGCTTATTAAGACCAATAAGACCTTTCAAACAACTCCACTGTGTCACAGATTAACACACATCTTAGCACGCTTCAATAAAAATGTGAAACAAAATCACATGGCTTTGAGCCGTGTGAAGTGAGGCCACAGGTTTGCATCCTCTCTGTGGGTCTTATATTGCTCCACTTATCATTAAATTTAGAACGGGGACACGTGTGGGAGGAGAAAGCGGGGGAAAAAAACATTAAAAAATCACTCGTGTTTCCAAGACCTTCATACTGCCAGTTTCTTGAGCCCTTCAATATTGAATTTGCTGTGAAGCACCTTGCATGTTTTTGGGTAACTGTCAAAAAAGCAAACAAACAAAAAAAAGTTATAACAGTAATCAGCTACTAGGGTATGCTACAGCCCATGACTCTCCACTTGACAGCAATGTTTTGAACCATTTGTGTGGAATATTCTGTTTGTGTTGTTACATTTTTTTGGGTAGCGTCTGGTGCAATGAGGTGCTGGTTCATCACTGGGGCTTCTGAGTGCTACGGCAACATGACAAATACACGGGAATTGCTGTTACATACACAAGGACTTCCCAAACTCTTATTTTCACAGGCCCTGATTCAGGACTGCACATAAGCACATTTAAGTAGTATCCTGAAGAGTAAAAAGAATAACAAAAATAGACACGAAAAAAAGAAAAGCAAAAAACAAAACCGGGATGGTTTTCTGAATTGAGAAAAAAAAAATAACATCATGCCCTTGCAATGCCTCTTCCTTTCCATATCATCCAAAAACTGGGGTGCAGCAGTTCTGAGATAATTAGAAGCACATTTCAACAAAGGACACATATTTGAGATCTCCTTACGATGCCTGCTTAGGTTGTATGAAACACTACGTAGAAAGAAAAAAAAAAAAAAAAAGAAAAAGAAAAAAAATGTAAAAACATGAAAAGAGCTGCCAATTGGACAACATGGGGAAGCAGTTCAATCCCATGTTAGTTTGTTTTACTTTTCTTTTTCTTTATTTTTTTAAGCTATTTCTTAAATAATAAATGCACATGAAGTGTTAAATATGTATATACTGTATTTCAAAAAAAAAAATTAAAAAAATCAAACGAATGGGGCACAAGATTGTTCTATAAGTCGTGCTGGCTAATTTTTAGTTTGTATTCATAAGTGGTTTTTAAAAGCCTTTTTAAAGTGTAATTTGCATGTTCTACTTTGATTGTATGTAAACATATTTTAGAGCAAAAAAAATGTATTTGTATTTTATTGAATATAGAGGCAAGAAAAAAAAAACTTGTACATTGTTTGAAATGTTCTTTTTGTAACAGTTTTTATTCATGAAGCATTTTTGTACATTTAAAAATGGATATGGACTTGATGTTCTTTGAGGCTTAGATACATCTGGCATGCTTTAATGTCATGCTCCTTCATGATCTTAGATGTTGGTTTTTAAACATTTTTTTCTAAAACAAAGCTCAGTCTTTTCGCTACCAAATCAGGTTAGCACAGTATAGAGCACTTAACTAAAAAAAAAAGAAAAAAAAAAAAAAGAAAAAAAAAAGAAAAGAAAAAAAAGGGAAAAAAAAGTTAATCCTATTCATATGTTATTCATTGTGTGAAATTAAAGGAATTCAATTCAGTCTAACATGAGTTGTGAATTCTTTTGTCTTATTTTCCATCTGTTTCCCATCACTAAGGAGTTTAATAGCTTTTGGGATACTAATACCATGCATTCACAAGACCTCTTTATGGTAATGGAGAAAAACATGCTCTGGTTCTATTCTTTTTTCTTTCTTTTTTTTTTTTTTTTTTTTCCAGTGTATCCTTAAAAGTTAAAAACGGACTTTGCCATGGGCCCTGTGGACAACAAGGGGGATTCACACTTTGAGGCTGTGTGTATCACCAATTAATGGAAACATCTCTGGTCCAAATTGTGTCCCCAGGCACTGGTACGGTAGTACTCGCCACCCAGGTGGGATTTCTGCTCCTAAAGCAGATGAATCTCCAGAATCCTATGGAGAAGGGAGTCCCAGGGGCTGGGTTATTGATGAGGGGATAGGGAAAGGAGCCAGCCCTCTCCTGTCTGAGCATTTGAGGCAAAGGGCTGTAGGCCAAGGGGCATTTTCCATTCTGTGCAATCTCATGCTGTGACTATGGGACCAGGAGCTGGTTTTAGCATGGTTTTAAGTTTCTTTTCCAAGCTGCTGCTGAGGGTGGCCAGCTGCCATTATGCAGTCTGCCCCAGCATCCACAAGTTCCTCAGCAGCAACATCAGATTTCACCTTTTTCACCCTCCTCAGAGAGGACCCGCTGCCTTCCCCAGTAGCTCAGCAAGCTGCACATGGAAATTACATCTTGTTTCCTGGGTAAGGCAGTGATGCACAGGCAGGATAGATCGTGTCCTCCAATTTTCTTCCCTTCTGAAGCTTTGGGGGATGAGTTGGCATGGTGGTACCAACCCATACAACTGCAAGAATAACTCCTCTGGCTGCCGTTTTAACAGCTATTGCTTTATGTTACTGGAGTAGAGCTGCTCCAAAGATCTCAAAAGTAATGGGGCTTTTTTCTTCCTCCCCCTTCTCTTTTTAATGTATGCATAGCCCTGGATTTTAACAACAGTTTGCAGAAGTGCTGACATCTTCCCTCACTGTTTTTGTCGGGCTCTGTGATGTATAAGCCTCTAGTCTCCAACTCTAACCACAGTTTTGTAAAAGGCCTGCATAAGAGTGCCTTGGAAGCATCTGTGAACCGTCAAGTTTCATGCTCGCTGCTGTAGTATCTCAGGACTGATGTCTCCTCCAGCCGGCTCTTTTCTGAGATTTACCTCCCAGGATCGCTGAGCTCTGCTGCACTTTCATGATGTCACCTTGCAGATGGGATGGAACAGGGCTGGGAGAGCAGCTGTTGCGGAGCGGCAGTTGGGGATGTTGCATTTCTGTCATTGGAGAGGGGGACATGAGCGTCACCATCTCTGAGGTTTTTATGCTTTCTTGCGTCTGATCTCTTTTTTCTCTTTTCACCAGACTGCTGACACCATGTGCAGTGTCAGAGCACCATACTCCTCACCAGTCCCTTCCTGGACATGGAGGAGTTTTTGATCAACACCCCTATCTGCTTTCTCAGGGTAAAATCTCCTTGTAACTGTTTCAGCCCTGGTAACTACTCAAGCACTGTCTGCTCCTATGGATTAAATTATCTCTCAGAAAAACCTTTGAAACTCTTGGAAACAAGTTTAAGAAATACGTAAGCTCTAGTAGGTTGTAACTTTTTTTAGGTACAGTTTTGTTTAGTAAGATATTGTTCTCTTGTCTCACTTTGCATGAGATCACTGTTTTCTCAATTTACTCAGAATATTTTCATTATTAATCTCTCCCCTTAAATAATTGAAAATAAAGAAAACATATAGCATGTTGGAAAAAACTGTCATCAAAGATAATGTTCTTTTCTGATTATCCTTTTTTTTATATATATATTCTAAGTATCCTTTGCTCATACAAGTAGAGAAGCTATCTTTAAACCTTCCTTGGTCATCCTCTATATTATTGAAGTTTGAACTTTAAAGGGAACTTCACATTCCACTCTCAAGGTATGGATAAGGAGATGAGTACTATCTCTTGAGTGAAAGTATTATCTTAATTCACTTTTGAAAGTGGAGGTTGTTCATATCCCTGGGATAAGAAGATTGACCACAGTGACTTTAAATCTTCCTCATCTGGCAGAGACAAGCCTCAACATTAACCTCGTTCTCCCACATGGTGCCATTTCCCACCAGAATCCAGAGCTATCTCCTAAGTTGAATTAATTTCGTGTCAAGGAAAATTTAGTTGGTGGAGATGCCTGCAGCTTGTATGCAAGTTTTATGAGCTCATGACCGCATTATTTGCTATTCTGTAACACAAAGCATGCACATAATTTTAGAACAATTCTACTGTTACTGAATAAGTATAAAAATTTTCCAGTGACTTTGAAGGGCCCTACTCAAAGCCCTTCAGTACATACCATCTGGCAAGTTCTAGAAGACAAAGGAAAGCATAGATGTAATCCTAAAAAACATGTATTTGAACTTTTAAGGGCAGTTAATGAACCACATCACCAGTGCACCATGATAGAGGTTTCAGAGCTATTAGAAAGCATTAAAATCACAGTGATGTAAGGTGTATCAAACAATCTATGCATTTTTTTTTGTAAGCTGCAGGAATAACTGCTGTGAAAGCACCTCAGGAGTTGTAAGAGGAGTTTAACAGAATGTTAGTGTAATCATAAGTCATCATAGAATAGTTAAGGATGAAAGGGACCTTTAAAGGTCATTTTGTCCAACCCCCCTCCCATGAGCAGGGACATCTTCACCCAGATCAGGTTGCGTTTCATTATGACAACTAATATTCTCTGTAACACAGAGTAAGACATGCTGGTTCATATTCTCAGTTTATGCAGATCAGCACTATCAATTTCAAATGTGTTAAAAGAGTTTGCAGGAAAAAAAGGTCTGATTTTGTTTTCCTTATGGAAAAGATCCATCCTAAAGTGTCTTCAGAGTGCTGCTAGTAGTGTGCTGTAATACAAACTATTGTTTGTTGACTGTAAGAAGTGTCATATTGAGAATATAGACCTTTTTAAAAAATCAGATGTTTAGAAAATCAGTTCAGCAACATTAGTAGATAGATCATAATATTTAATGAGAGCTGTAGCAAAAAGAAGAAGATAAATAAGTGGAGAGTTCTTGGGAAAAGATGAGACATAGTCTTCTATGTATCAAGGAGATATTCAAGTATTAATATATACTTCTCCTTAGAATTCTGTTGTGCTTCAAAAAAATTCTGAAAAAATTCTCCAGGTCCTAAATATCTTGGAGAACACATACTCATATCTGGCAGTTCTTAAACTGCCCCACATATGTTGTAAGTAGTGCTTCAGTTGAATCAATAGAAGTTTTTTCACTTACTCAAAGAACATAAAATTCCCTGACACATGTCCCTGATCTAGCATCCCACAATACTATATGTGGACTAAAGTAGCTTTTAGTGTCTTCTACTTGCCTTGCTCAATATTCTGTTTATATACTCAAAGAACAAGTATATCAAGCAGAAAATTAGTTTAAAAGGGCAAACTGTGAGAGCTTCTGCAAGGTAAAAGCAAGGAAAAGAGCAACATGAAAAGCATCTGAAGGTGAGCACTTTTAGAGCATGGCAAGAACACAATTAGAAAAAGGATGAAAAGTGATCTTTGAAGGAAGAAATGATGATGTGGCAGAACTATAATGAAGATAATGACGAAGGAGGGCACTGCTTATTTTTCTAGAAGACAACAATAAAAAAATAAAGCGGTGCACTTAACGGAAAGAAATGAGTTCAGAAACAAAAAAGGATGTTCATTGAAGAGAGGAAGAGGCTGGAGGGTGTGAGGATTTAGGTCATAGAGATAATATAAAAATGGATCTTGTGACAGAAGATGGAAGAGGCAGCCTGCTTGCTTACTGGGACTTTGTTGCCGCTTCCTAGAGCTGACACAGCACTCATCATTTATCCTCATTAAACAGTTACCATCAGGGCATAGTTAGTGACCATTAGCCCTCAGTTCTCTCTCTTTAAACCGCAGATAGTTACTGCAAGAAGCAAAACTTTATTTGCTTGAATTGTTGATACAGATTCACAAAACGTGGTCAAGGATCAGCAAATGACAACGGGAGTCTGGCAATAAAGACGGCAGTTGCACAGAAGTCTGCTCACAAAGATGAGACTTCAAGAAAAAGTCCTTTCTGATTTAAATGGACTGAGCTTCATTTACTTCAACAATATGATAATAATTTTTAGGTGCTGTTGATCCCATAGTTTATCATGGACAATTTATGCTGGCTGAATATCTACCCCAAGTATGCAAGGGCTGAATACTTCCACCTAGTATGTGTCTCAAAACCTTACTTTCTCATGGGGACACAAGATGCTTTGTGCCCAGGAACAAGGCATCATGTGATTAAATTTGTTAGAGGAGGCAACAGATACAGTGAGAAAATGAGTGTCCAGGTTGTACAGTGCTATGGGGTACTTCCATTCTGAAGTACCACATACAGGTCTGTGTTTTCTGAATATTTTAAGAATAAGCCAGGGAGCTAGTTGAGAGGCCCATTAGAGACAAGCTTTCAAAAATGTGGATCTTGTTGATTTTTGTGAAAGTAGGAATAAAACAAAAATGAAGAATCTGGATTGAAGCCAGCTATTGGGTTTTTGCTCAGGATAGCATGAGGTATTTTTAGTTTGCTTTGTTTTCAAATGGTGTTTCACCAGAATGTTATGTCCAGAACGGACAGGGTGACCCTGAGGGACTAGATCCTATCAGCAAAGAATGACTTTGCTTTTTCTTCCTGAAAAAATAAAAAAAAAGGGGAGCAAGGAGGCATAGCCTCTCCGGGGTCTGAATTGCTTGTCTTGAATTCAGAAAATCACATTAACACACACTTATGGAAATTCAGGACATAATATAAACAAGATATTGCATTTAAGCTTTAGTTTAGTCACTCTGATACCTGCACAATTTAAACACTTTAAAATTTACTAGATGGTTAATTACTGTTACAAGAATGAGAGTTTACCTGACTTCCATTTCTGGAAGCCCATCTAAGTTTACCTGACTTTTATTGTGTAGAAACAGGAATCGATCAATTCCTGTTTTGAACAATCTCTCAAGTTGTTCCTTGCCGCAGGCCCCAATTTACCATGAGTAGTGCTTGCATATATTGAAGCAATATTTGTTAACATTACCAAAAACTGTGAATTCCTTACAGGAAAGGTGCAATTTGTACAAGAGAACATCCTTATCAAGATTTTAATGACAGGACATTCCCTCTGAGTCAGCTTCTTTCTTTTTTTCTTTTAGCCATGACAAATGAGGCCATGTCACACAGTGAAGTGAAAATGAATCCTTAAGCCAGAGCAAGGCTTAGTTTGTCCTTTTTTACTGCAGTCATGTGTTTCTGTTCATCCTTCATTATCTCAAAAATTAACATGAAAACCTTTCTTCTTTCAGCTTTCTGTGAATAGTTCTCAAGCACTTTTGTTAAAATTGGCTGGGTTTTGGAAGATACTAGCTATGTAGTTTTGCATAAGTCATTTATTTATGTCTTCACTGAAAAGGGTGTCTTAAAAACAAGAGCTGTCTGGTCTGACTCCTTTGATATTTAGATCATAGACTGGGCAAGAACATTGTGAGTGAATCACTGCAGGTGAAGTATAAACGTTGTGTCCCATCCACCTTGGATCCAAACACTGAGGTAAAAAAAAAGAGTATGAAATACCTTTAAATACCTGATGTGGCAAGAGAATCCTGAATTCTTTCTTCCAATGTTTCTAGATGTTCATGTGTGGGATATTTTGAGAGTTATTGCATGCACAAAAATCCCAGTGGTCTTTTCCAGGCTTAGTCAACCTGTCTTTCTGCTTCTGTTCCAGGAAGTGGTAGCTTTGAAAAACCATATCAAACTGGCACATTGTGTTTCCTGCACATCCTGCTTTATTGGAGGTTAATTCCTTCTGACGCATGCAGTCTGCTGCTGCCAATTAAGTCAAATGTATTTTACGCTTTACTTTTCTGTTGCCTTACAGCCTTTTGTTGGAAAATATTTAATAAATAAAACTTGCCAAACATTGTTAAATGACATGGTCTGATGATTTGGAATAAGCACCCAGGCTCTAATATACCAGAAGGGTTGAGAGAGGGAAGGAGGAAATTCTGGAACGACACCCAGCTGGATGCCAACCACACAGTATCCAGCCACCAACCACAGTGTTAATCTCTTGCTAGAGGACTGTTGCAAAAGCAGAAAATGGGACTCCAGGTCAAGCAAGGCACATAGAATTTCTCATACAGTGGCAACGCAATGTGTTATTCTTTACTGGAGAAGGATTAAAACCAACTGCACTGGAAGAGCTGTACAGATACAGGACAAAATTGACTCTTCCATTGCTGTCCCATCTCTGCTGCCTCACATTTTCTCTCTGTCTCGTCATAGTTCCTGGGTTTATTCTTATTTTCTCTTTCTGTGTGGCATCTCCAAGTAGTCTGTCTTTCAAGCTTTAGAGCAACAGCTGGGACTGCTCAGGCTCAAGATCTGGTAGGAGAAAGATTTCTGAATTAATTAGATTTATTTTAGTATTATTGTGTGAGCCCACTCAACACTAAGGTACTAGCGTGATAAGAGACAATCAGTTAAGTTCCTGGGTGAGACTATATTCTAATTGGAGAAGAGAGGCAACAGGTCAGAAACAGCAGAAAAACAGTCAAGATGAAGAAGCAACCCACTATAATTGACAGTGTATATCAGTGACACAACTGAGTACACAATCTCAGGTTCCTGAATGGCTCCCTGGTCCTTATTCTCATTACAGTGCTTTACTGGCAAATTTTGGAGCAGCTTTCAGAAACAAAATCAAGGGAAAAAGAATTCTATGTCCTTAACTGGGTAACAAAAGAAAAACCTAACACCTGAAAGCTTCCTAGTCAGCATTACCCAAAATGACATTTAGATCTTCTGTGAGATAAATCAGGACTCCCAGAGGCACAAAACACAGTGGCCAGAACAGTTTGCTTCAAACAGAAAATAATGGTTAACTGCATTCCACTCAAAAACCCATACAAAGATCCTTCCAAGGGTTATTCACAGTAGGAGTCTTCCTGAGAAAAGACCTATCAGTAATGAGAGAGGGATACATAATTATGGCAAAATCCTTGGTGCAAGGAAAACAAAATTCTCATTTTGTAGCCAGAGATAATGACTGAGGCTCCTGTTAGAACACAGCTTAGAGAAATTAGATACAAATGCGTCATTCATTGTACTTGAATGATACACTGGCAGTATCAAAATAGTTCATCAACATCAGCTTGGGAGCTCAGTATCATGGCTAAAGTTGAATTTTAAATTAAAAAAAAATTCTCCTCAAGAAAGTACCTTCAGCAATGGTTGGTACAGATTGGCAGCTAACAATGAAAGAATGAGGCAATCAGCACTTCTTTTATCCAAAAAGGTTCTTTTTAAATCTTTACAAAACTGCATCAGAAAGGGCTGAGATATTGACTCAGAAAACATTTCTGTCCACTGCTTCTATGGAAAGAAAAAAAATGTAATACAAGAACATCCAACACATTGAGTATTGCTAGCAGTACTGGCTTTCATGTTTGTGATTGCAAGAGAAGGGGCAAGATTTTTTTAGATAACACCAGGAGTCTGGTCAGTATTTTTTATTCTCTTTTTATTCGTACATGTTCATAGATCTTCCTCACACATTCTGATATCTCAGGATTCTCAAATACTTTCCTTTTGAGAAATAATTGCAAGGAAGATGCACATCCTCTTTGACAACAACAACAGTAGTTACTGTAGATCATTTTTTCATTAATTTATATTAATCCTTTAAAATAAGGTGTCTTTAAGTTATTTTGTAGCTGGTTCGATTTGTTAAGTAACTAAGAATACATAATAATGGATAATTCCAGTCTAAAGGGCAACATACATATCCAATGTGATCTAGTTATCTGCATAGAGAGCTTGCTGAAATGATCAGAGGCTGTGCATCAAGAGAGCTGGCTGTGAAATCATGAACGGTGTAATTATGTATTTAATTATGTCACCTAAGGGACAGAGCCATGCATTCTGGTTGTATTGTTACCTAAACTAGTATCTCTACACCAAGATGTGTTTGGGTGGATGATGGCTTGGAGATTTTTGATCTTTGTTGCTCAACAAACATAATTTACAGGCACATTTAGAGTTGAGTCTTCTCTCATAATTGATCTATAAGTCTAAACTGAACCTGGAAGTACAGTGCTGAGATATAAACATAACTTTGTAACGTGCCATTGTTCTCCACTACTCTTGTTTTACCTCCTTACCTCTTGCTTAAGTTTATGCAACGTACTCAGTCTTATCAACACTTCTTCCCATACTTTTAATCCCTTTTACTAGCTCAAATTTCTTGTAAAAAGCAGTTCTCTTTAGTATTGGTGAAATGTGCTACAAAGTAAGAGCAATTGCTTCTTCCCTCATTCTGGCCCACAGTTATGTTTGAGTTGCTTGAAAAAAAAAGCATTATTTGCTATAATTGATCCTAATTATATCTCGTCAGGTTCTTATCTTCCATTTCTATAAACAGGTTAGGTTTTTTGTAATATTCTTTATTGGCAGAAACAATACTTTTGAGGGAATAATTTGTAAAATTTGAGAGTCATTTTTTTCTTTATTTTTGTAGGAAAAATGAGTGATGCTCATGGTTGTAAAGGGAAGGAGAAAATAAAATTTGTAGCTGTTTTCTGAGACAGTAGCTGACTAAGTTGGTCACATAGCTAGTAATCAATATTGGATTATCATCAGGACACCAAGAAGATTTTTCAAACATTTCTTTGATATTTAAAGCTACACTAATGATAATAACATGTCTTCTTTAAGACGGAGAACGGCCCCATGGTGTAGCTCAAAAATAGGTCTCTGGGATATTTTCTTATCACACCTGTTGATTACTCTGATTATCACATTCAATAGTACATCCATTTCTGTCTTTTGCAGCCATACTGGCTGCACATACATCTTACATCAGGTGCCCTTACCACATCCCAAAACTCAGGCTATGAATCAGCACGATGGAGATACAGTAATTTGGGGGAAGGCGGCGACCTTTGAGGAATTGAAAGAACATGAACTGCCTCTGTGTGGGGATAGCTACTGTGCTATATTGGCCCCATCAATATGAACAGACCTGGATGATATCATAGTCAGATAGATATGTCTCGAGACAATGCACAGGCTGAATCACAGTAGAGCTTATTTTCTTCTACTTCTGTGCAAGAGGAACAGAAGATACAAGGAAGAATAAGAGGCTAGCAATCACCCTGAGGGTGTAAGGGGTCTGCCTACACAGGGGAACATTTTCCTACCAGTGTAACACACAAAGATATGTCTTATAGGCCAACAGAAGAAATTGTCTTATAGGTCAACAGAAGAAAGAGGGCTAAACTTTTTTTGGTTAAATTAAATTTAAGATCACGTGGCACAAGTGAACAAGGAGCCAGTTCATCAGCCTCATGTGCATCCCTTAAGGATATATGACAACATGCATTAAATCCTGAAATTAAATAATGATTCTGAATCTGCAGTTATATTGAAACAAGTAAATTCAGTTAAAGGGTAGGAGTCCACTTTATTTGAATGACTCACTTGCTGGTTTTTTGCTACCAGTAAGTAAGAAGATAAAGTGAAAATACCTGTTAAACAACTCTTTGTTTGGAGTATGCTGTGTTAAGTGAAGAGCACACTCAGAGCTTGCACAGAATCACACAATACAAAAGCTTATAAAGAATAAACAAGCACTCAAACATGTGGTATTCTGCTCCAAATTCATAGCTTTTCTTAGTTTCTCTAGCATTTCCATGATTTGTATCAGTTCTTCTCGAAATACATTGCTCACAGTCTCATTATACTTATTATATAGGCCTCCAAAGCTGCATTTTAGGAGAGAAAGTCTTAGGAAACGAGATGTTGGAAACCTAGGTTCCCTTCTCCACTCTTCCATGGGAAGAATGTAGAGTAGTCCTGGGACCTAAGTCTTCAGAAAATACACCCTTCCAAGCCACCACTTCACCCTAGCTATCTAGTGGTTTCCTTCAGTTTTAGAGTCTCCAATCTCCCCAAGTTTACAACTCTGGATTTCAGCACGTCCCCACCTGGATGGTCAGGCTCCATCACATTCGCAGGCAAGGTCTTTCTCTCCCTGGCTGTAGCGTTTTGTTCTTGTGGTTTTTGTTGTTGTTTTTGTTTGTTTGTTGGAGTTTGTGTAGGGGTTTTTTTTATGGGTTTTTTGAGATGATGGTTTTATTACACATCTGTTAGACCACACGTCTGTCAGAGGAATCTTCATCTACTGCTTTCTTTCAAAGCATGGTAGAGGCTTGGACATTCTCTGACATGTCAAGAAACTGAGTGTGAGTCTGTCACTTCTCTTTCTCGGCAGAAGAGTCTAACCAGCGAGCTGGTGTACAAACACATGGCATCAGCTGCAGCTACTGTTACCACTTCCTTCCGTTGTAAAGAAAAATCATTTTCTTGGCTTCTTTCCACTGGAGGCTCTGGGCTTTGATCAGGGAGCAGTGGGTGGAGCATCCCTGTAGCTCTGACTGAGATAACTAAGACGTAAAGGCTGTGGTGTGTTTTCAGACATGCACCAGCCCTTAGCGGGTTTGAAAGCTGCCTCTTCAGCAGGTTAAAGTTAATCATCTCCCCTTTTCACAGTCTGTCATATCATGATTTGCCCAGGTCTTCCCCTGCCCGCATTGTGAGTTTAGGTGCTCAATTTGAGATTGCAGAGTTGGAGGCAGACAGCTTTAAAAAGCTTTTGCATTCTTAGCATCTGCTTAGCCATTTGCAGCTGCCATTTTACTGCAGGCCTTGAGGGTAGATCAGAAGAAAAAGAAAAATGGCTTTCAGGATGGATTAGTTTTGGGAAGAGTATTCTGTGCCAAGGGCAGTACAGAAAGAAGTAAACATTCAAGCAGACAAGGATGACATCATTTATTCAGTGCAACTGACAGGGGCAATGTGAGAAGCTGTAAAAGCAGATAAGCAGACTGAGGTTTGAGGGCAAGGCATTAAAACTGGAGAAGGGAGAACTGAGCAGCAACATTTGTCTTTCTGAGCAGCCCTGTGTCTACACTGCACTTATCTAGGCTACATTCCCAGACTCACATCTGTATATAAATGCATTCATGCTGGAATATCCTCTAAACTGTGTTGTTCATAGGGCCCTTACTGTTTCTTCTTGATACCTGGAGCTTTCAGAAGAGTGAAGTGAAAAGAAGAAATGTTCTGCTACAGTTTTAGGAGAAAAACTGCATTGTAGGGATGTGGAACTACACTTCTTTATTAGCTAAAATCTGAGGTGGGAATAAGTTTGATAAAGTGGGATAAGTAAAGACATCAAAGTTTTGTTTTAAAGGGGTAGGCAGTATTTTCAGAATATTGCATGTCTGGGGCAAAAGAAGGATAACAAAAGATTGTCCTCAGAACTAGACTGTGATGTTCTGGGGAATAAGGATAGTTATTTTGCTTGTGGCTGTAGTAAGTTTCAAGTGCCAGCAAGATCAATAGGAGAAGCTGGAAAGAAACCAGCTGGAAGATGAGACCCAAATATGGAAAACTGAGAACAAGGCTAATTCTGTAAGTCATGGACAATAGCTGTCATGAGTAAAACTAATATCTGTGCAAGACTTTATGTTTCTCATGGTAACAAGCTCACAACCCTATTGTTCCTAGCAATGATACCTCCCTTTCTGTACATCCTGCTTGTGCTGCAGTAGAAGGGGTCTCTAAAATGGTTTTTGGTTTTTTCTTTGACTTTTTTTTTTTTCTGTAATGGGACTTTACCCATTTTTAGAGTTCTGGGTTCTCAATTTACTGTTTGTCTTGGTTTACACATGCATCTTTATTTCCAATGTATATTCCACATAGAATATTATTGATATTATCCTGTGGAAAATCCATTTAAGAGCTAATGTTTTCACTGGTCCTTAAAAGGGAAAAAAAAAAAAAAAAAAATGTCTGGGAGCTCCCTTGACCAGAAAGACAATCCTCTGGATGCTGATTTAGAATCCTGTCAGTCTGGGTTGCTTATCGTTCTCAGTGACTATAGGAGACATCTAATCTACAGCTTCTGTCCAACATCTACCCCAAAAGAAAGACAGTGATGTAGATGTTGGGTATTCACAGTCCTCAGCTGTTCTTCAAACCAAACCCCGCATTGCTGCTTTCTACAGTCTATACACATACATCCAGTGCTACAGTTGTTCCTTAATTATTAGGGGTAAATAGTCACTTTTACAACACATATCTAATCCACTACCCACTTTCTGCCTATGAATAGCTATTTTGTTGCACTGGGAAAGACAGAAAGTGAGCAAAAGAAGTAACTTGCTGGACACCTCACATGTTTGTAGCATGCTTAACGGAGACGACCTCTGGGCAAAGCTCTTCTTTCCTGTCACAACCCTTGAAAGAGGGAGCACCAGTAAGCTTGTACTTCTGCATGGAGGTTTTATCTGGCTCTTTGTTAGAAAAGAGGTATTTTGTGTGCTTGGCCAAATTTAAAACAGGTTATAAACACAGCTCATGAAACATGCCTGACATTATAGCAGTTGGCTGCACGCAGACTTCTTCAGTCACATCTTGTGAGGCATGTTTCTGGCAAGGTGGGTGGCTTCTTGTTTTGTTTTGTTTTTTTTCTTAAGCTAATATCAGAAAGGAGGAGGGATGAGGATTCATAAGAATAATGCATTTGGTTTTCATGAGAGGATCTCTTGTGAGTTTCTGAACTTAGAAGAAGTAGCTTTTTCTCATAGTGAAAACTGGATTTAAAGATTAAAATGAACTTTGGGACACAGGCCTTCCTAAAAACAGCAGTAAAAATTGTTCCTTCCAGTCAAAAGGACACACACATACAACATGTACACTCATACGTGCAGAAGACAAGACAGAAAAGAGACATTGTATTAAAAAAAGAGGAATTTTGCTTCCCAAAATCTCACTGAAATATCACACCTAGAGCCCTGTTTTATCCAGAAATACAATCGGGTGGAATGGACTGACTTATGACAGTACATTATTATAGTCTGTACATCATAATTCACATACTGGCAATCTGTGACTATCCTTAATATCTACGAAGTCCTGTCAATGCATATACATACTTGTAGAGTATGATTTTAAAGGCTTTTGTGATCTAGATAGGAAAATAAACTGTTTAGATGAAAGATAAAACGTGTTAGACAGCCCTGGCCCAAAGAATTCAGAGACATCTTGTGAATGGGTAGACAGGACTGCAAACTTCCCAGTGAGAATTAAAAGTGGTGTCACTGTTATGATGGTTGCACATGATAGGGTTACACCCATAACCATTGCTTTCATTTTCTGTTCCTGCTCTGATTTCAAGATTTTCATCAATTGCAGTGAGCGAAGATTCTCCAAGTTGGGAGATACAACATTTTATTGTAGAGCATGTTGAAAGGCCTTGAGGTGCTGGAGCGAGTTGAGAGAAGGGAACGGAGCTGGGGAAGGGGCTGGAGCACAAGTGTGATGGGAGCGGCTGAGGGACCTGGGTGGTTCAGCTGGAGAACTGGAGCTGAGGGGAGACAGGGGCACAAAGAAACGGCCTCAAGTTGCACCAGGGGAGGTTAAGGTTGGATCTTGGTAACAATTTCTTCCCCAAAGGGCTGTCAGGCATTGGAACAGGCTGCCCAGGGCAGTGCTGGAGTCAGCATCCCTGCAAGGGTTGAACAGACAGGGGGATGAGGGTCTTAGGGACATGGGTTAACGGTGGACTTGGAAGTGTTAGGTTAATGGTTGGACTCAATGATCTTAAGGGTCTTTTCCAACCTAAATGATTCTATGATTGCATGATAAGTAAGTACTTAGAGAAATATGATGTGTATAGTCAAACCGTAGATTAGCCCAAGTGACGAACATTCCATGATTGTTTCCTGCACAAACAGCCTGGGGACAGAAAGATCATTTTTGTTCATGTTTGTAGCATATAATTTATTGCTTTTTCATGTTAATGCAAGATCCACCAAAACTACAAATAAAGCAGTTTACAATGCTGATATACCTCTTATTTAGTTGCTGATATACCTCTTCATCCATTTTGGGTTCTTCAGTATGTCTTCTTAGCTGTGATACAAAAAAGTGACAACAGCCTCTGTGTTTGTTTAGATTTTATAGGCCATCTATTGTTTCTTGTTCTCCTAGCTGAATGTAGTTATTTTTTAATTAATCATACATGAAGAAAACATATCATATCTAAATATTACTATTGAAAATTTATAATGACAAATGTACATATGATGAATTGCAAATCACATTCTCTGATTATTTAGCTATATTGATCATATTTTTTGTTGTTGTTTTTTGCCTGTTATTTGTTAGATGCATTGAGGAAAAGAGAGAAAAGGTGCGCAAGGTATCAATTCAACATTGTTTTGTTCCTGTAGAAAAGTCAAGGGAAAAGAATCTGGCAACTTGCCTTGACATCAACCATATCTAAATTCATCATTTTTTCGCTCCCTAGGTAATTTAGTTTCAGCCAAAAAGAGCATTCTCGGTGTTGACAAATGGTCTTGCTACATTTCCCCAATAAAAGTAGTTTTGTAGGAGATTTGACCTTATGGAACGCTTGTTTCACTTGAAAAAAAATAGAAGTACAAGAAAAAGATCTTTATGATTAATTACCCCTATTGCTACTTTTTCAGCTATTGGTTCAATTAAGAACATGACAACAGGTAGTTTCACAGCAGTACTATATCTCAGCAACTAATTCTTCAACTCTGGAGAGTTTGAATGTTCATTTTCATAGGAAACCTTTTCCTTGGTGAGGACTGAACAACATTTTCTAACACCTTTCTTGCCTCTTCTATTAAATTATGTATTACATTTGTTCCATAATCATGTTACATCCCAAAAATACAGTAGGGTGATAAACTATATGCATGAAATCCTAGATCATATTCATCTTCTATGCTTTAGGGTCTCCATCTTTGACCTGATGACTCACAGAAATTGTTAACTTCTGCTGAAAGGTTTCCTTTTCATACAGTGCCTGATTTCCCATTTCATCATTATAATTATGGACCTGAGGGTAAAAATGGCATCAAAGAAAAACTTAAACAGAACTAAATCAATTATGTCACTAATGCATTTGTGTGCCTAACTTCTCACTGAAGACTTTCACAACATCTCTAGGTAATATAATACAAGAATAATTTCACTAATACTATTACACTTTCAAAAATCTTGCTGCCATTTCAGCCCATGATTCCTCATCCCACACCTAAGAATCAAGGACAACCACTATTACTTTGCTTATTCCTCCTAACACAGTATTTGTCATGTGTTTGAAAATTGTTATGATGTTTACTCTTGGTATCTATAAGTTAAATAACTTCAATTGCTTCAGCTTTTTCCAGCTCTTCCAATCTCTAAACCTCACAGCATCTATGCTACCGTCTCTTGAATTTCTTCCAGCCTTCAGTTGTTTCCCAGCTTTCTTCATTTGCCATGCTTAAAACAGAACAAAATTGCCCAACAAGTTCAACAGTACTGATTAGAAATGCTCAATTCTTTTATTTATGTATCCCAATGAGGCAGTATCTTTTTATCACCCATAAAGGTGTTGACTTTGTTCAGGTTGGTTTTCACTATGACAATTGTTTTCTGTAGGGCTGAACCAGTATTGTGCACCCTGAAATGCTGTAGGTTATTTTTTTTTTTTTTTTTTTTTTTAATAGTTATTGCCTATTCTTTTGGCTGAAGTGTATTCTTTTTGTTCAGGTCATTACATCATTTTTTACAATACCAACTTGAATTCTAAATGTCAGGGAGGCTCCCATCCTCTATTTCTCAGTTTCACATCATTTGCAAGTTCAATAACCATACCTACGCTTCTATAATTCAGGTCATTAATTAAAACAATGCTGGGCACATCCCTGCAGAACTTCACTGGCAATAAATCATTGATAAATTTTGAGTTCACTCACATCACGGAAGATTTGTTTGGACTGTACATCCTTAGTTGCCTTTAAAAAGTGTCATGTTAGTGTCAAAGGTACAATCACATCTCATACCTGCCACATGTCGGCTGAGTGCAGACACAGTCTAGGTCTCACAGTCAGAGTCAGTCTTTGGAAGACAGGAAATCTCAATATATTTCACTCTAAGACTGGCAGCTTTGACACAGTTATAGACTGGGATGGCTGCTTCAGAGAAATCTTGAATGATTTTTGTTGGAACATTTTCCTGCTGTCATAGTGAAATTTACAACAAAGTTGGGATTAAGTTTATGGTTTAAGACGTTATCTAAATGAATTCTGAGAAAAAGTTGTTAGCTAAGAAATTTTTTATGTGCTTGGCCATGTTATCTTCCTGATCAGTTCTGTTGTACATGTTCTCCAGAAAATTTGGTTTATGTCCTTCACTCTCCAAGATGTACTTTGCCTCATACTTTAAGATATATCTGTTGTCTTACTGAGGTATCTTACTTGTGCACCTTCCTTAACCTTCCCTGCTTAGTCAATCTGGTTTTATTATTTTGTGCTTCCAGCTTATTATTCAAAAATACGTCTTGGTCATAGGATTTGATGTAGTGTTGAATCAGTTTCATGTATTTCATGCCTTGCCATCAACAACTCAAATACATTAATTCATAGATGCGTAAACAAAGCTGTTTTCAAACAAATAATCCTAAATATTTATTCTTTTTCTTTGGTCCATTGATAGCTATTAAACAAACAGATCTCAATAATATATTTGGTTCAAAATTATTTTAGGAAAATAAATGGGGTTTTTCCTACACTCTTTCCTTAGGCATCTGCTAGTAAGCACTGTTGGAGGATAATTAGTAGTTCACTCAATACTCACATGGAGCATATGGATTTGTAAGCTGCTTTTCTCAGACTGTGTGTTTCTTAAATTACACCTATGTATTTTCCAACAATAAACTGATTTTTCCACCAACATGAAATTTCAGCAGAGATTAGGTAACAAGGAATTTCTGAAGGGTTTTGATTTTTTTAATTCCTTTTCAATCTAAATATGTTCCCTACTAGCCCACCACGGTGATTAGGTCCTTGCACAACTGGACTGGAGAAACAGAAGTTGAATGTAGTGTGGAATGGCAGTCATGTTTGGCAGATGATGGTGTAAGACTTTTCTTTTACATACTGTCCTTCATGCTCACCTCTGCCACTAAAAATTCAGTTTAATAGTAAATGAATCATACTTCTAAAACACCTCACATTAGTTACATACTTAATGCTACAAATCCATTTTCATTGTACACCTGGAAGAAACCAGTGCTATTAAATTATTTTATCTGAGAATTAAATTTACACAAGACTGAATAACATGAAAATCCTCTTCAAAAGATTCTGTAATAAATGAATTGGAAAGTGCAGTTAAAACACTGCCCATAACTTCATCTTCAATATTTACAAAGGTCACTCTTCACCCACAGCATGTACAGGTAAATAACCACTGGAATACCTTGCCCAGGATAAAGGAGATTTTCCTCTCATTTTGGTTATTTTGTCAAAGTTTTGACAGCAGAATTTAGAGCTTGATTTAAGAATTGCTGAGTAACTCTTCACAGCCCATGGTAATCAGGAAGCAGAAGAGCTCCATCATTCTGCTTTTCCTTGAAATTTATTACTATAGAACAATAATAACAATAAAAACAATTGTCTAGTGCACTATTTCCACTTTGTTCTAAGGAATATATTATCCAGAATAAGGATCCTGAAAAGCAGGAAACAAACCACAAACAAGGACATAAATTTCCATACAAGCCCTTCCCCTCTGCATTACAAACCTGCTAGCCACTTTCTTTCTCAATCCCTAGATTGTCTCTCTGCCAACTGCTATAAATGCTTCAAGCAGAAAGTACCATTAAAAAACTATTATAATGGGGTTTTGGTTTTGTTTGGGTTTTTTTTGTTTGGTTGGTTTGTTTTTTTACTTTTCCTTAAAACTTTCCTTAGAAGTTGGAAACAAGCAGAATACTGATCAGCACTCGATGACCCAACGCTCTGTGGACCAGACATGAATGTTCCTCTGATATTAGGTTTTGAATGACTGCAGTCTATATAGATAGTTCAAAAATATCAAACACCATAAAATAAGACCTTAGTTTATTAGTAGTTTCAAGGCTGTCTGTTACTTGGGCTGTGTTTGATAACATCTAATTGTAACAGTCAACTGTGAATTTAACCCGTTATCACTGATTTTCAGTCTTCTGCTTAAGTCAGTTAAAGGAATGGCTTAGCCGTACAGAAATATTAAAACCTAATGCCTCATGTCCAGAGGAAACAGCACTGTCCTCAGTTAAACCTAACCATTGCTCTGAAATAACCCAAAGCCCATATTCTAATGGCAAAGCAAATAAATAGCTCCATGAAGGATCTAAGCATCTAAGGAAAAATTCATTAATCTCAACCAGGGAAAAAAAAAAGAAAAGTGCAGCACAAACCCAAGGCATATATTCCAATCAGGAGAAGTAACATCAATTTATAGAAACAGGATTGGGTAAGAAATAAAGCTTCATCTAAATCACGTTATAGTATTCTTGGCACAACACTATGATTGTGTGGCACCATTTCTGAGCTGCTTTCTGGGTTCAGACAACTCCACTGGTTCTGGTGAAAATTCAAAATAAGTGCAAGATTCCAGCTGGCAAAAATCAGACTGAGGGACAGCTAAGGCACAGAAATGCAGTATCCATGTAACCAGCTGGAGGTGTGAACACACCGGACTTTACACTAGCAAGCCCATTGTGAAGACAGCTCAGAAAGTTCTATTTAGAAACAACCATTAATAAAAATAACTCAGGAAAAATAAAACACAGCAATCTGATGTGAACCATGTGCCGGCCCTGGCCTGCACTGCTACTCGCAGGCGCAGAGTCCAAGGCTACGGCTGCTGAACTGCATGTGGCTCTTCACCGCTCAGCATGGGGTTCCCGCTCAGGTCTGAGCAGTCAGTGTTTTGCAGCCGCTGCCTGGAGGAAAACCAGGCAGTCTCCAGGAAAAATTCAAAGAGACAGGCTGAGACATGCAGAGGGGCATGGGGGGGTGGCAGCGAGTGATGCTGACAGAGCCGGATGGAGTGGGGTGAGTAGCAGAATGATAACGCCGGCTCTTGCAACCACTGGACCCAGTAACCCAGTAGCAAGCCATGTTGGAAAGCAAAACACACCAGCCTCATGATTCACCCCCGAATTCAGCCAGTTTTCATGCCGGTGGAATTAACACCAGCATGAAATGAGCCATCTGGGCACAGTGAAGGCCTGTGGGTCCAGAGTGGTTCCTTGTAAACCTCCCTGCAGGACTTGGGTCAGGGCTGCTCAGCCACACATCCCAACCAGGGGTGTGAAACGTGACCAGCTTGTTATTCCTGACTTGGCCAAGCAGCTAACCATGCATTTAAATTAGTTTGTGTTTTAACTCATGCCTAACCGCTCGGCTGCACTGAGGGCTCAATGGTGTCAGGAGTTGCAATAATTCCTCCAGAGGCCATGCACCATGTGTCTGGAATGGCTTGGGATTTCTCTGGGCTCCTTACTTGGAAGGAACTCTCCTCCTCATTACTTGCAAACAAGTTACGTGGATGGAGCTGGAACACATTTGCAGGCTCACGTGGAAAATGGTTTGCCTGGTTTCTTTCCTCTGCTCTAACGACAGAGACCATCGCTCTCCAGAGCTGACACTCAGGCACTTTAGAGCTGCATTAAATTCACACTTTGTAAAAGAGAGAGTGAGTGATAAGATAGAATTCAAGATTTTGAAATATTTTTTACTGTAATTACCTTTGCAGCATCTCTTACCTCCATCCTCTTCCACAATCTTTCTGCTTCCACAGGTGCTTCCCACCATCTCTAGGCTGTGCCTTCAAATGATGTCCCCTGTGGGGGTCTCCAACCCTCTGCGGTCACAAGGAGCCACCGCCAGATGGTCCAGTTGGTGAAAGCGATGATATGCCACCCACAGCACGAACGCTGCAGGTAATATCCAGCAGTGCTGATCAGCTGTGTGCTCCCAGGGCTGGTTTTCTGTAATATTTCTGTTTCTCCACTGTACTCAAAACATCTTGAAAGCATATAATCACCAGTTCGATAGTGAGCTGTTGGGTTGGAAGCACAGGCATTTCTGGGGGAAGACTGGGATGGAGAAAGATCTCCTGGGTCATAACTGTTCAGTGCAGTGCCAAGGGTTGGAGTCTTAGGAAGAAGCTGAAAGGTTTAATTTACACTATCCCAACCAGCACTGACCTGGAATGCCAATACAAACAGTCACCTCAGTTACATTATCAGAGAGATTCCTTGGCATAGGATGTTTTCTCTTACCAGAATGACATGTAAGTTGCCCTTTTGGCATCCCTGCCTTTCCACTTTCACCTGTGGGGTTTGGGTTTTGCAAAGGATTGTTGAAGGAAAAAACTGATTTTTCTCTCCCATTACTCTTTTGAGAACTTTAATCATTAATGCAAAGTGTCTCTGAGCATACAGAACCTGATCCACAATCAAAAATATGTTTAACATATCTGAAGGTTTCAGCAATGTCTATTTATTTGGTGTTTCATCCAATTAAAATAGAAATCCAAATGACTTGCCTCCTCTCCCATTGAGAGCCTACAACTATACAGAGGCACAGTGAGCAAATTGTGTGCTTATTGCTTTTCCCAGAGAAATTGTTCTCTGTTAAGATGAGATATTAAAGTCAGGGCCTGCTGTGCAGAAAACAGGCTGAAGCAAGCCAAGCTTTTAGATGTTCCACTGTGGTTTGTACTATTTCCCAGCAATATTGTCATTCTAGCTATGATTGCTAGCCGACAGGAAAGAAACAGTACCTGCAAATATTTTTTGAGGGAAAAGTTAGGAGTTTTATTAGGTACGACAAGAAAAGTACTGTTTTACTGAGAAACTAAACCCTTTGATCACTAGCTCATAGCATATTGAAAATTTGTGGTGATTTTACTGTTCATTAAGTGTCCAACTGGCACTGCAGCCATTTCATCCTATTCTCTCCAAAATATATTTGTACCCAATGGATGTGCCGATGGGGAGGGACTCACTCTGCAAGGTGAGAGCCTGGGAGAGGAGCTGCCTTTGGGCTGGGGACAGGGACAAGTCACACAAAGCTGCACGCTGTCACAGCAGCGTGTTATCACCCCGTGGTGTGTCTGGGCAAGGGATGCTGAGAGAGGAGCATGAAATGGTGATCAAATGAGTGAGCCTCTTGCATAATTCATGAGTTGAAACAAACCTTTGTACCAGACAAGATCACCCATTGAATTTCTCCTCAATGGACCATTGCTCGCTTACACCACGCAAGATCCATCTCACTCCATACTGTCTGAGTGGGAGCAGCACCAGCCTTTTTCACATTATTCTGAAACAATACACTGATCTTTCTTTTAGCGGCAAGTGGGCAATTTGGACTACAGAGCCCAATCAATCCCTACTTCTTCTTCTAAGGATGCCAGCAGAGAAGCTAATTACCACCTCCTCTTCAAAGGTAGGTTCATTGTCAGCTAGGGACCAGGATGAGACCCCTATTCACTCCCCAATATATTATGTTCAAGGACTAACCAGACTGACATTAGTCAGTACTGACTTACAGAAACTCTTTAACAGGCCTGGAAGCAAAGAAACACTAATACAGGGGAGGGGGGAACTTCCCACCGCTTCATAGAGAGACCTGGTACGGTTCATTTCCCCTGTTCTTTCTCTAAAGGGAAACTTGTGAAGGATTGAAGAGAGAAGAAGAAAAAAAAGCTGTATAAAATGTGGACTAGAAATAAACACCATGATTTTATCCTAAAGACTAAGTGAAAAGCCCAATTTTGATTTCTAAAATGAATCACCCCAAAAACTCTTGAAGACTTCTGTTAAGCCAGTGTTTCAATTTGATATGAAAAAAAAATAAATTATTTTTTGTCTTTTTTCCACACAAATGTCTTGCCCCCTCCCACTCCTTTAAAAAAAAAAAAGTAAAAAAAATCAGTGATCTTATTTTTTTCTTCACATCTTTGTACCTGGGGGTCACCACTGCCAATGGAAATCCAAGTCCAAATGATCTCATTAGAGACATCCAACGTGGAGCACAGAGCAGGGAGGTGAAATCCCACATACACAAAAAGAGCACCACCATCCTGATACACCAGAAGGAGTCACCTGAGAGGAGAAGAAAAGAAAATAACAATATCTTCAACCTACCCTCCTGCTGTGAAGTTCTGGAGAATGAACAATTTCCCTGACGTGAGCCAGTCTTGTCATAATGCTATCAGGTGGGAGCAAATGAGTGTAGAGAAAAATGGCTGAGTTGTTACTTAGCTGGATTTAGTTTATTTTCTTTTCCCCAGACAAAGAAAATAAACATTTTTTTCACATTGTATAATGAACCCTGCACATTTATCATCTGCTCTCTGCTTGCAACAAAATACCATTCATCTTTCCCTTTGTGTTCTGTTTGGGGTAAGAAAGGACTTGACATCTGCAAGTCCACATGAAATTTCATATTGCTGTTGTCTTATTTTCATTAATGTGTGCTCTTTAAAAGTTCCTGAGGCTAAAGGGGCAAGTCTCCTGTTGCGGTACATTCACAGAGGTTAATGTAAATGCAATGCAATGTAAAATGTTGCTTCCAGTTTACACCAGTAGCAAATTTGGCCCGCTCTACCTGAACAGCGTATTAAGTGTAGTGCTGGTGTTCAGGATCAAATAGGAAGCTGCTATAGAAGTTTCAGCAGGCTTCAGATGCTTGATGGAAAGCGGAATGCGAGGGAAGTAAAAGGACTTTTTTCTGTGCTGAAGAAAGATGCTTCATGGACAGCTCTGGACCTTGAAGTCCTGAGTTTCTCTAAAGACTATGCAGGGACTAATGAGAGGCAAAATCAACTCACTCCCACCAACCTGACTGCACTGGCTGGTCCCCAGCAAAAGTGCCCTTGACCATGACCTGAACACTTATGTGGGGGAGGATTGCATGGTCTCCACATTCATCTTTATCTGGCTGCTTGTGTAAAGTCAGGCAGGTGATGAGGCAGCTTGTTGTAGTGTTTTTTTGTGATGTTACAGCTGAAGGCAGATAGCCAAACATCTCCTGAGCATTTTTCACTCCAGATCCATCTCACGGTCTTCAGCTGATGGCAAAATATTCCTGGCAATATCCTTGGACTGTTGGGTAGAGCAAGCTGGAGGTCAGAGGTTGGGCAGACCTCTTCTGGTCCTGAGCTGTACCAGTTCTGCTGCGACACCATTGTCACCAGCCATGTTCTCACAAGCTGGTTCCAGCTTCTCCTTAGGGCCTTCAGGGTGACTTTGGGGGTGCCTACTGAAAGGACTATTGCTTTACTTTGATTAGATTAGGCAGAAGATATTAATTAGCCATTGAGAGTAAAATCCAAATAAAATCAAAAGCTGTCTGACTACAAAATCTCTTCCTTTTGGAAAGTGGAAAGTATTGTAGTCCCTCACCACTCTTTATGCTGTTTCACTAGTTAGTGAGACCAGTGACAGATGAAAGGTCAAAATTTATGTTTCTACCAGTACCTTTTTCACAAAAGGCCTTTCATGATATTTTTAAGCATAAGTGGAATGTGGATTCACAGTCTCAGACACAAATGGAGGAGAAGAAACCATTAATAATAATATTCTTTAAAGAAAATCTAGGTTTTGGATAGATGGGGTTGCCCTTTGCTGATCACTCCACAGAGTATGAGTTTCCTTGAATGAACAGGTGGGTAAAAACTATTTTGGGAAATAAAATTTTCTAACCTCAGAATTAAGTGAATGTTTGATTTGGTCAGCCAAACTCACCCTCTGAACATAGAAATTTGTCACTGAAAGATCAAAAGGATCTTCAGGAGCCACTAATAACACCATCTACTTGTCAGGGTAACATGTGTTTTTAAGGTGGCAATTTATTTGCATCTTCTATATTTGGGACTGTATATGTGTCTCTCAAGAGTAAAGACACTCAGGGCCAGCTCATATCTTCAGCTTTGCTGAAGCCTCAAGATGTAACAGCCAACTTACTGTATGGTGGTATACAGGTACTGCACGTAGCGACAGCCTGGCAAAAGTACAGGGAGAAGCTTGTGTGACAGCTGGCTCTATCTAGTCACTTTTGACTCATATCATAACAACTGAAAAGCCTTATGTTTAAATATTTGTAAGCAAACTTCCTGGTCTGTTAAAGATAGTTAAAGAGAGTGGCTGCAAGCTGAAGGAATAGCTCCCTTCAGCAACTCAGAAAACTTCCTCATTCTTTGAAAACAAGCACATTTAACCATTCTTGGTGTATGTAGTTGTGTCTTCACATACGTATTTCTTCCATCTGAGGGCACAGACTGGATGTTGCCCTCCCGTTCCTTCTGGAGGCCTCATCGGTGCTGGGATCTCCCTGGCAAACAGCAAGGCCACACACACAGTTGTCTCCAGCGTTGAGGCAAAGCCTCTTCACTTGGGTTTCTTCACATGTTAAATGAAACCATCACTGTCTTGACTCCTTTACTTTCTGGCTATGACTAGATCATTCATGGGCATTTTTTACTTAACCACAGGTTGGAATGCGTCACATCTTCTTTGTGTTTTGGAAACCCTGAGGTGTAACGTTGCTGTTCTGTTGAAATGGTGGGAGAAATGCCAAATCATGTCACAGGGGGCTGTTCCTCTGTAGGTCCCACTTGCAAGGGATTATGCCAAGACAGCAGCCCCAAGGGCTTCTATTTGAGCCCTTTGTAGAGGCAGATCCCTGTGGAAATGGCAAGTGTTGAATGCTGTTGCAGGGCATAGAGTGGGATCCTTCTGTCATGGAAGGGGCCAGAGGAAAAAATCTCACTCTTCAGCGAGTAAATAACTAAGAGGAAAAAAGACCACATTACAGCCTGCTGTCAGGATGTTCTTCTTGCCATTGTTTACAAACTGCAGGCATCTTTACTGCTAGCTTTCTCCTTAGAGATGACACCCAGGGACCTAAAAGTGTCAGCCTAGATGTCTGGAAAATTTGCAGACTGCTTCAGGACACTGATTTATATTCAATCCAGTCCTTTCCAAGAAATTGGTTCTTCTGAAAAGAATAAAGCTAAAACTACCTCAACAACAACAAAAAATGTCATTGTCACTAAACCAAAAAGGAATGTGACTGAAGCTCCATGTCAATCTGGGTTCTTCTGATGTATTGCAAGCTTCTGTGGAGAGTTAACTACTCACTGCTTCCCTCAGGCCACACAAAAACAGGTTACCACAAAAGAGAAGAAAATAAAAAAAAAAAGGCAGATAATATAATCATATCTTCTGGTTAGGAGTCAGATAGGCTTACATTTTATTTGACTAATATCTTCTGCATATGACACAAGGACAAACTTGAATAGCACCCACACAGAGCAAGTCTTTCTTCTACTCTCTGACCTTTGAAGCCAGTATTAAAAATAAATAATTGAGGAAGAGTGCCACAGTACACCCTTGGTCCAATTTGTGTCCTTGTACCCACTGGGAGTGAGGTGTGGGGAAGGCAGCTTTAAAAACTTTTGCATTTCTATGCTATGATTATATGAAGCCATTTTTACAGCATGCAACTCTGTGCCATATTGTAGAGAAATGTTTCTTTTTAGAAGCTACATATGGCTCTCCAATCTGGGTCATCGGTGTTAGGTTAGAGGTGCACTGGTGCCATTTTAACTTACGAAATTGTTTATAAGATTCCCTGAGAATCCTTTCACTAGCAGACGATAAAAACAAATGTACTTCTCCCAGTAAGATCTCTCCTTCCCCTTTAGCTGAAGGTAAGACCACATAAGTGAATCAATCTTCCTATAAATATACACATATATATACATTAAATCTTAAAAACACTTGCTTTCAGAGAACTGGAATGTCTTTGTTGTTGTTTGAACCAGTAACATAAAAACCACTCTCAATAATACATTTACCAGTCTTCAGTTTTAGCATTTTTAGTGTCTGGAATTGAAGACCAGGTTAATCTACCTGGAGGAAAATACATAATGAAGCTGTTTAATTTGTCCACTCCACCACAGCTTTTGGGAACTTCCTGTCTCTTGTTTTGGGGAAAAATACTTGAAGATCCTGAGTTCTGCTGGGCTGTGGCCCAATAACTAACCAGCACACCTGTGTGAAAGCCAAGGATGAGCAATCCAGAGACCCAAAATACTCTCAGAGGAGCCTCCTTTGAAGACACACTCCTCTCCTGCTTCTTCTTTCATATTCCTCACCCCTTACCCTGTCTGTACACCAGGATCTGCAAGGAAAGAAGGAATTTGGGCAGTCTAGAAGCAGACAATATCCCCAAATATTCCTCACAGTCATAGAAAATAGCTCTTTCTCCCTGGTCCTCAGCTACGTCCTTTGTTAGGCTAGGATGGACGAGTCCAAAGAGTGGCCAGAGGGAGAAGCTTGGTCTGACTTCCTTTGTGGGAGAAAAAAGCCTTGTAAGCATTAAATATCAGCTCTGTTCCCAATGCTGTGATCACTAATCCAATTCTACATGCTTCTTCTGGGGGTACAATTCACCTTCAGGTGTTGCCTGCTCATTCCCCAAGGTCTTTGGCTCCACCGTGGAGATCTCTCCCCTTGAGCGCATCCTTTTTCTGTCACTGCTGCCTTTAAAACAATACCTTTAAATCTGCTCATCTTTTTTATTTCCACTAAGGGTCCTGTGTTTGTATGCTTCTATAGAAGGTTGTGGGTTTTTTTTTTTACGTAAAGAAATGTCTTTTATTGTTTCCTTTTGCTTTTCTATTACAGAGCCTCTAATGTGTTGTGTTAAAGGTGGGTGGTTTTAAAAGAGGCTGGTTTCATTAGGTTTTTATTGTGTTTAAAATGTGGTTCCATTTATTGTGCTAAACACTTGGCAGCCTTTGTCACGCCATGTCTCATGAAGGCACTTGGAAATGAGCACACACATAGAAAGCTGCATCAATTCCCCCCCCGAGCAAGATAGGCAGGAGATCATGAAAGCTTTGTTTCTTTAGCTGGCAGCTAATCCTTCCAAACTTGGCCCCCTTTCTGAAATTAACTCATCGAATAATGGACATGCTCCATTAAAGTGATGAAGATAAAAACCCTGCCAGTGCCTGACTTAGTAAGAAAACCATCTCACTTGTAGGCCAAAAGAACACACTTGAGCTGTGACAAAGGATCTGTGTAATTGAGAGCCAAGACTCCCCTCCCATTTATTTCCATGAGTTGGTTTTCTTTGACTGTCCACATTTCTTTTTGTACTTAGGAAATGGGTCATGCACTTCTGGTGGAAAGATTTAAAATAAAATTTTTAAAAGAAGAAGATATTGCAGAAACTTCTGGGTAGATTTTCCTTTAACCATCTTCAGATGTGTATGGTTTTCGTATATATTTGTGTTATTAAGATTTTAGTTTACTGACAGTTGGTGCCTTGTTTACACTTCCCGACAGGGATTCAAGTTCACGTATGTTTGGTTCCCAACTCTGTTGCTGACTTAATGTGTATTATGAGGCAGGACACTTATTCCTTGATTTCCACTAAAAAAAACAAAACAAAACAAAACAAAAACAAACAACAAAAAAACCCCAAGAATAACATTTGTTCAAGTCTCCTGGGAGTTGCAAAGAAAAATTCATGAATATTTGTCAGGAAGCATTATTGTTAGTGTGCTACTGTGATGAGGCACAAACACGCAATAAAATGACATATTCACTCCACATAAAACAAACAAACAAATAAACAAACAAAAACAACAAAAACCCCCACCTCTTTATGAAGACCTGACTCTCCAGACTTCATATTTGAATGATGATGACAATGAAAAATCCTCCTATTTATTAGTCTAGGAAAGGAAAGGTGGGCCTGATACCTATATATGACCCTTCTTCCAGAGAAACTGTGTATTAGAGCAATGGCTTCTGACTTGGGAGATGCAGACTGTATTCTGCCCAGGAGATGTTCTGACTTTCCTGATGCCCACAGAAAATTAAAACCCTTTAAAACTAGGAAGACTGTGGCTGTGGTGCAGGTTGGTAGGGAGAACACAGAAAGATGCTGCTCACGTTACTCACTCAATAGTTCTGCCCATGAGGCCATAAAGGCTGGGAGCTGCAAGGACAGAAAATCCAATAATGGGAAAGAAATAAGAACTCGTGAATTAAAATGACCCCAAATACCAAAAGTCAGATAGAGCAGATATCTTACTGGCCATCTAGAGGCACAAGAGTGTCCTCTGGATTAATTTTATCTCTTTTTATACACTTTAAGGCCATAAAGGAGGATTATCTCCTTGAGTCTGGTCGCTGGCACAACACAGGCAATAAAAAATATATTCAGTTACTACTGCATGGAGTCTAATAATTTGTGTTTGACTAATGCAGTTCTTTCAGTAAAACAGCCTTGCTTGGCCTTGAAGTTTCAGCACTGGGAGATGCCACTTCTCTGCTGAACAAACTACAAGCTCCCAGCTTGGCCAATACGCAGTATGGAAGAAATTCTAGGTCACAACTGCTTTCCCATGCATAACCCATACAATATAGGTGGAAGCAGGGTGCTCACTATTGGTGGATCTCTCTCTGTGGGCGATATGACCTTTGATCTTAGTTTCATGTTCAAGCCAGCATGAGCTAATGTTGACAATTAAGGAGTGAGCCTCATCTTCCTTGGTCCCTATGTCACCTCCTTCCTTATGCCAACACAAGTGTTCTGCAACTATATGCCAAATCGATTCAATGCCTCGGACTTTTTTGTTAGCTGGATGGTATGGTCCAGGTAGGAAGAAACCATGGGATATGTGTATACCTTTTTCAACAGCAGTGTTGGTTTATGCCACTTTAGGCTGGCATGTGTGAATCTGCTGTTTTGCATTATTTGGCTGTTTCTAATGGTTTCAGGTTTTTTTTCAGCTCCTAAGTGATGGAGAGAGGCTGAATCTCAAAAGGCAATGCCACCCAATGATCATAAAGTGTTACATTGAAGAAAAGTGCTATCAGATGTTAGGTATTATTTATGACGTTTGGCATAATAATTCATCCATACATAAAATATCCTGCATATATTTATGAAACAAAACAGAATTGTTCTGTCTAAACGTTAGAAATACAAGCCAAAATTATAATATGTACACATGCTGAAAATTCACTGTCTCATAATTTAAAATTGAGTATGATTCTCCCTCCTCCCCCTCCCTACTTGTGGGTCTTAACACATTCTCAAATGTGTAATAGCCACATTTCCATGATATTCATAATTCATGCCATGGAAATGGCCTGAAGAAATAAAAACTTCCTTTCTCATCAGATCCTCCTGAATAAAAAAAGTTCTTAGGCTACTCGTTGCTGGAAGTAGAGCTATTGCCTCCATTTTTTCTTGCAGACACAGCCCAAGGCAAAATCACAGAAGTGTCAAACTCAGTGTTTTTGTAGCATTAAAAAAGGCAAGGAAAGAAAGATGAAGATAAAGTAAATTCTGTGCTACTTTGGCATCCAGGAGAGGGAGAAAATCACAATGATTACCCATGACAGTCCAGTGAAACAAGAAAGTATATCCCCCTTTCTATAATATTTTCATTGAAGTATAAATACTTTTTTCTGCCTGTCATCTAAGTGCTTCCCAACGTGCCACTACCCCACCTCACAAACTAACTGATCAGAAGTATGACTTGTCCCACATTCGTATATAGTCAAATGAAAGTTAAACATTTAGTTGGCTTTGAACTTGTAATCTCAATTCTTTCCTCCATCAGTAAGGAGAGATACCAACAAATGCTTATTCTTTCCCATTGGTTACTCACCTACCTCAGGTAATTGCAACCCCCTCTCTTCCACCCCGCAGCCCCCACCCTGTAATTTATTTAAAGCTATTGGTTATAGAAGATGATCATTTAGCAATTTCATTTTAGACATCTAGCTTAATAAATGGTTGAAATTAAGTGAAACTAACCCCATTTGATGAGACTAATTATAAGCTTGATCATGTACAGAAGTCTCATCCAGAATTCATCAGTACTATTGGAAAATAGTTGATAGATATGGCATCACACTATGACAGTAGAGTTTTGGGGGGACTTTGGACAGTAGAGATAGTAAAAATTTCATTCATTATGAGTTTTCAATTTCATGTTTTATCAAGTTTTCATGATTGTATAAAACCATAATTTTTAACAACTAAGTAACTGTGGGCTTTAATCAGCTGTGCAGGACGAAAGTTCTCAGTAACATAAAACTTGCTGATGTCTTTTATTTGTATTTTTATACATTTAGCATCTGCTTTGCCAAAATATAAGGATTACTTTATTTTTTAAAATTTTTATTATTGTTGCTGTTGTTGTTAATTTTCTTTGCCTATGTGTATAGATTTACAGAACAGAAATTAAACATCAGGGACAGTGCCCTGGCAGAACATGGAATGATGGTTTTCAACCCTAAGTCAAGAATCTCAATCATAGAATAAATATTAAAACCATATAGCACTTTTTCTAAAGGAAAAGATATTAACTTGGTGAACCTGCCAAGCCCTAAGTGCAGTGTCTGATCTATTTTGTTTTAAAAATGTTGCTTTTATTATTAAACCTGTCACTAATTCTTCATGTCCCTTTCTTCAGCTAGGAAAGGTTGATTTTAAAGGATATATGCTTTGATATTGGATTGGCAATTTTGGTCTATAACCTACGAAGATCTTTGGAAATGTGGGATAAAAAATATTTCACTATTATTATTATTGAAGGACATCTGTTGAAGCATTATTCTATGCTAAGTCAACCATCTGCTTACAGCTTTTCTTGGAAGATGAATGTATTGCCCATCTAGTAAATACAGGTATATGTTGATATTGCAGGGCACTGAAGGGGATCAAAATCCTGCCTGTGTCATGCCATGTTTACCCACCACACCACCCTCCACTAATGCAAGATGGCAGAAGTCCAATTCAAGCATGATGGTTCTCCCCACACTTGGATGTCAGTGGAGTTTCCAGCACTCACTCGGTCCAGCCTTGGTGCATCCTTTCTTCTGGGTTGTGAGCACTCAGTGTTCCTTTCTCGGTGCTGGATGTGATGGTCTGTGACACGTATCGTCTCAGTAAAGAGACGTCTCAAATAATATCTGAAGCTGTCACTTAGAGCCTGCCAGCTGGAAGACAAACTGGATTGCACAAATGCAAATCACTGTTTATATCGGTCTAACATAACCTGAGTTCTCTGCAGAGTAAACTATGTTATGGAGAAAGAAGAGGGCTACAAAAATTAAATCTTTTTTGTAGTTAGAAATATTTTCTTTTTTTTTTTTTTTTTTTTCCTAGTGAAACCATGTGGTTTTACATGATGCTGTACTTCAGCTTCTGGAACACAGAGTGCTACTTTGTGAATGAGGGCTCTTTTGCCCAGCTCAAAGTGAAATGCATAGCTCATTTGCTGTATCACATGAAACCAGCCCCATTCCTCTTGCTCCTGGATCTATGGTACAGAGTTTAAGTTGCTTAACACCTCTTCTGACGATTTGCCATATCCCATCAAATCACAGAATGATAGAATCAGTTAGGTTGGAAAGGACCCTTAGGATCATTAGACCAGTCATTGATCTGACACTGCCAAGTCTACCAGTAAACCATGTCCCTAAGAACCTCATCTATGTGCAAACACTTCAAGGGATGGTGACTCCATGGCTGCCCTGGGCAGCCTGTTCCAATGCCTGACAACCCTTTCCGGGAATAAATTGTTCCAAATATCCAATATAAAACTCCTGTGGAGCAATCTGAGGCTGTTTCCTCTCATCCTCGTGCTTGTTCCTTGGGAGCAGAGCCTGACCCTGTCCAGTTCCAACCTCCTTTCAGGCAGTTAAAGAGAGTGAGAAGGTTTCCCCTCAGCCTCCTGTTCTCCAGGCTGAACACCCCAGGTCCCTCAGCTGCTCCCATCACACTTGTGCTCCAGCCCCTTCCCCAGCTCCATTCTCTTCTCTGAGCTCACTCTAGCACCTCAAGGCCTTTCTTGACATGAGGGGCCAAAAATTGACCCCAAGATTTGAGGTTTGGTCTCCCCAGTACCCAGCACAGGGACGGTCACTGCCCTGGTCCCACTGGCCACACTAGCACTGGTACCAGCCAGGATGCTGGTGGCCTTTTTCATCACCTGGGCACATGCTGGCTCAGGTTCAGCCAGATATCACCAATACCTCCAGATCTTTTTCCCCCAGGCAGCTTTCCAGCCACTTTTCCCTGAGCCTCTAGTGCTGCCTGGGGTTGGTGTGACCCAAGTGCAGGAACTGGCACTTGGCCTCATTAAACCTCATACAACTGGCCTCACCCCATTGATCCAGATCCAATGTATGGCCTTCCCACCCTCCAGCAGATCAACACTCCCACCCAACTTGGTGTCATCTGCAAACTTCCTGAGGATGCATTCAATCTCCTCATCCAGATTACTAATAAAGAGATTAAACAGAACTGGCCCCAATACTGAGCCGTGGGGGCACGACTCATGATGAGCTGCCAACTGGATTTGGCTCCATTCACCACAACTCTTTGGGCCCAGCCATCCAACCAGTTCTTTACACAGCAAACTGTGGACCCATCCAACCATGAGCAATCAGTTTCTCCAGGAGAATGATATAGGAAAGTGTTAAAGGCTTTATTAAAGTCTAGGTAGACAACATCCACAGCCTTTCCCTCATGCACTGAGTGGGTCATCTTGTCATAGAAGGAGATCAGGTTCGTCAAGCAAGACCTGCGTCTCACAAGCTTACGTTGGCTGGGCCTGATCACCTGGTTGTCCTGTATGTGCCACATGATGGCACTCAGGATGATTTGCTCCACAATCTTCCTTGGGAGCAAGGTCAGGCTGACAGGCCTGCATCTGTTGCCCTGACTTTGTCTGATTCCTCTTTCCTTACACGCTTCAGCTGTTCTTCATAGCACATTAGCAGGTTGCTGTCTTTATTAGTCACCAATAACACATTAATACATTCCTTCTCCTGTTAACTCGGACACTAATTTGGTGGAATTGGATACCGACAGTACATTGATGTTGTTAAGGTTAATGACCCAGAGATTTACAAGAGAAGTCACATTAGAAGTCAAATTGATTGTAATAATTGTTTCACTGAACAGTGTCAACATTAAGTACAGTATGTTGTGCTATGCCATCCACGGAGGCCCTGTGGCTTTTACAATAGCTACAATGCTGTCTGCATACACTCCTTACAAGACAATTCATGCTGAAATACATTTAGGTAAATGCAGGTCTAATAATGGATGCCCTAAGACGTTCTACGATATGAGACGCTAAGTTTCTAGTCTCTGCACATTATTTTGCCTCCAAGCGTATTTCACACTTGCATCCAATTCTAAGGAAATTATTGCTGTTCTCAACCAGGGATGAGCAGAAAGCAAAATTTAGTGGCTGTTTCCTCCTTTTGGCCTGAATTGTGAGACAATGCAGAATACCTCTGCCGTTGAGTCCTAAATTTTGCTCAGATAAGTGGCTCTTTGGCAGTTCAGATGCTCTGTAGTTAGACTGTTTAAATATTTAAGCTACAATATACTGTAGGAAATAAACTTTCTATTAACATAGTGTTCATAGTGACAGTGGAATGCAGAAATTGCAGATGAAATGCTGTGCGAATCTCCCAGAAATGTCACTCACCCTTGATCAAAAAGGTGCATGATTGATTCAGTGCAACTATTAAAAAGAAAAGTCCAAGTGCCCTTTTCACGTTGGAGATCCCATTCCTTCCCTTTCATTCTCTGCTCTCCTATGTATTTCTGTCCTTCCTCTCTCTTGCTTTACTCCTTTCTCCACCTCTTCTCATTCAGTGTATTGATCTTGCAACTGAAGAGGTCACTGCCGACTGCTGAGTGGCACCATGAATGGTGAAATAAAAGGTGCTTGTCATGCAGGAGTCCTGTATAGTCATCTACATCCCCACAGGACTCGACTCACCCATTCCTCCTATTGTGGTGTCAGCTCTGACCGCAGGGTGCTCATGACATTGCTGACAATGGTGAGTTATGACTGGAGCTGAAGGTCAGGAAATTAACCTCTCATACTTTTCACTGGCATTTTCTTCACACGTCTTGTGTTGTTTCTTGATCTTATTTGTAATATCTCAAAATCTCAACCAAACAATGTATTTTTTTCAAAGAAAACTTTGGTTTTAGTAAAAGTAACAAAAATACTATAGAAAGAAAAGAACTCTCAGTAAAAAATGCCTGTTTTTTTTCCCCTCTGATAATATCCATCCTCCCTTCTTCCTTTCTCCCAGCCCCAACTTGTTTTCTTCAACTAATTTGCATACTGTATGCTTACTTGGAGAGCTACAATTTTAAGAAAGGACATAGAAAATACTGAGAGATTGGTACACTGGTGAGGTTCATGTGACTAAGTGAAGATACAGGCAGCAATGAAATCCTAGCTAGTTATCTTTGGCTCCTCTTACAAGCAGCGGGTAAAGATAAAACCATTTTGTGTGATTAGGCTCTGCCAAGGGTGGATGAACTGGAGCCAAGGAGTAAGGCAGATGCTGGGTTCACAGCCTGGCTTTCTAGGCACCTGCATTGTAACACCTACTGCTGATAATTGTTATAAAGGAAATTGGGATTAAAAAAAAAAAAAAAAAAAAAGTAATTTAGTGTGTATAATCAAAGTATCATAGAATTATTTGGCTTGGAAGGACCTTAAAGATCATCTAGTTCCAGTGTCCGTGCCATGGACACGGACACCTCCCATTAGACCAGGTTGCTCAAAGCCCCATCTAACCTGGCCTTGAATGGTTCCAGGGATTGAGCATCCATAGCTTCACTGGAGAGCCTGTTCTAGTGCCTCACCACCCTCAAAGGGAAGAATTTCTTCTTATATCGAATCTAAATCTACCCTCCCAGACTCTCATTATAAAGAGGTTCTATGATCTAACAGCTTCCCTTCTGTGTCATATCTACAGAAAACACGGTTGTATCCTACACATGTCTAGAAAGGCTGCACAGTTTAGCTCATGCTGTGGCAGGTTGTGTTTGTCAATGGTGAATGTCCACTGTTCAATCTTTCACCAAGCAGCTACAGGTAGACACCTGATTTTGAAGAACTGACTTAAAGATTTGATTCATCTGTAAATACCATTACACATAAGAAGTGAAACCAAAAGTCATCACATTTTGGATCTTCACACTGTTTCTATAACACATCAGTAACATGCCAAACACTGTCTTTTGCTCTGTACAGCATGTTGTACAGCTTGCTCTCTACACCATCAGCTTGTTTTGTGGCTGATGTGTAAGCTGGGATATTACTTTTAAAATATATTTCAGTGGCGTCATGTATTCTACAACAGCCCTGTCAAAATACAATGTCAAGCTCTCATATGTCACATAAAAACTGTTTGATGTTCTCCTCACTTGAACTCCTACTTTGCATTGTAATTAGGAGAGATCTTGACTGGGTGAACTTGTTAGCTTTTTACATGCACAAGCCTAAAGACACTTTAATTAAAGTCAGAGGGAAACTTGAAAGCACCGGCAGCAAGAAAAAATAATAAGACTAAAAATAACCCATTCAGGACTGCTGTAGAGAAACCAAATGGACAGGACATGTCACAGATAGGGAACATTATGAACTGGGGGAGTCTAACTGTTCCTTCCCCAACAGTATCACATAATAATTATAAATATAAATCATACTTCACTTATTGGCATATGACAGAACTGGCAAAACAGAATGGTAACAGTACTAACTAGTAAAGATGTCTGAGAAATAGAAAAAGCTTTTTTTTTTCAAGACTAAGTCCCTTAGTTTTAATTCTTTTGGATGAGAAGGGAGTTTCCTGAATCAGCATGGAAAAACAAACAAACAAACAAACAAACAAACAAATACCCCACAACAATCATCATCTTTCATTTTGTGGAAATAATATTCCATATGTTATCTATACAAGGAAAAAGAAACATCTGAAATGTCCTGAAATACTGCTGTAATTTTCAGTTTTCATTACTGTAATTTTCTAATGGAAAATCAAAGTTTCACAACCAATTTGAAATTCTCTTGTAAAAAATATGATTTTTATTGCCTTTAAAGAAAATTTTCATAAGTTAATGAGTAGACAGTGATTTCCTGTCTTTTTTTTCTGTTTTTCTTTTCCAACCAGTGTGAGCATTTTCTCGTTTCCTCTCTTTGGCTTGTCTTAATTATTTAGTTCTTGCCTAGCTACTTATGTCTCCTTGAGTGCCCATATCACACTGTTTCTTTCTAAATAAATAAATTAGCAGTATCAATGCAAAATCTATTTTCCAAAGTCTAGGATTTCCTAGAATATAACACAGCCCTTAACTGTTGATCTAAAGGAGCATGTGTCTCCCATAGGTCCTGGGTTGTATCTGCAAGCCCCAGGGAATGTCTCAAATAATATAGGGCATCCCAGATGGTACAAAACTCCAGTGTTTTGCCAGCTGAATCAAGCATCTCCTCATAATACTAGGCTGAATGGAGACTGTTCAGACAACCTGTGCAGTCATACGATGAGTTGAATCTCACCCCAGCTTCTATTGATTACATTGGCACTCTCCCTCCATTGACTTTAGTTTATGGTACTGATTGCTTAGGCACCCAACTCACATTTCTACACCTTCATATGAACACCTACATTAAAATATCTTGATCTGTGAGCTGTCCTCTCTCTCCTGAGCTGGTTACTCCTCCACTTCTTTCTATGCCACTCTTAGCTTTTCAACTGCTGGTGATTTTACATTATACCTAAATGTAAACTCTTCAAATTTTTCACTTTTCCAAGATAACATAGCAAATCTATAACCTTGTCCTTATTCAGAAACCGCACTGACCTCGTCATTCCCTGACTTCTCAACTCTTTCAGACTGCAGTATTGAATTTGACAGCTCTGTTCCCCCTCTGTGCTTGCACTTCTCCTCTATTTCTCAGAGAAAATGTCTTCCTTTTACAGTTCATTCTTGTGTACCATGAGTTAGACCTTCTTATTTGCAGATTTTAGCAGGCACGGGTTAATGCTTTTGTTTTCATTTTCTGTGCCCTAACTTGTTGGGACTAGTTTTGGCTTTGTGGGTTCAGGATCCCTTTCCATTTTCTTTTTCTAAAGCTCTCCTTGGGGGTATGTTTTAGGTCTTAGGCTCTTTACCTTCTTTTGTCTAGAGCAAATAAAGGGATATCATCTCACTGACAAGCAGCGCCAGAGGGCTGAAGAAGCAAATGCATGCTTACATGAGTGATACAATAAAGCGTTGCAAAGCTAGACCCAGTTTTGCAAATAGGTCCTCCGCAGGGTCTTTGGCAATGCAATGATATTAATACTTCTTTACATTTACCAGAGAAATATTACCATGCGTCAGTTAAGCTCCTACAACAGGTTGGTTCCTGCTTCTTTCCACAAAAAGCGCTAGAAGCCCTGGCCCAGAGTTGTTCTGAATCATTCATCACTGTCTCAAACTTAGCACTTATGTATGTATGTAAATCCACCTACATCCATGCACAGCCCACAGAGACAGTGTGAAAGAAGCTGTGGCAGGTCACAATCACAACCTCATCTGTTTGCAAGAACGAGTCATTGAATATATTTGAAATTGAATATAAACAAAATTCAGACAAGGTTGCAACTGGCTGAGATATGATAGCTCGAACACTTCATCTGCTCTAATGGCTTTCAACACTTCTCAAAATATAGAATTGTTATAGCAAATAATTTCTCAGAAGTATATAAAAATTATTACTACTGTTCGGATTTATAAAGTAAGTATATTCTAAGCCTCTTAAATGTCTTTGAATCCTTGATAGGTCAACTGGATTAAGGTGCTCTGTAAAGTGGTTACTTGATTCAGCTATCTCACATCTTAAAAAAAACCTGCTGGCCAGCTATCCATGCTGAGATGTTATGGAGAAAGAGGCTACACAGAGTGGCCTGCATGTACACTATGGCATTATTGTCTGCAAGGGACACATGATAATATTTGTATGATGTTCCTGTGCCCAGCACAAAGAAAGTATGCTCGTCTCAGGGAAGGAGAACCATTTGAAATTGAAATGGTTAAAACCCATTTTAAGCCTGACTTTAGTGCATGTTACTCAGCCTCCAGTATCACGTGTAGTGAAATGAGATGTATAAAGTTGGTTTCTCATCCAGAAATCATCGCATATTTAAGATATGAAAATAAACTAGCACATGAGATTCTCAACTCGATGAAACTAAAGAAAACATTGAAGGATATGGAGATCTCCAGCCAAGTTGGCTTGTGTGTAAAAGATTTTATGATTATCTACCAATAAATATATCCAGCTGTTGATGTACTATTCTGTTAGAGTTGACAGTCACACAGAAGAAGGCCAAGTCAACTCTCAGAAATTCTGGAAGCATTATGATGTGCGAGTAAAAGATGCATAGTACCATTGCAGATGCAGTCAAATTATAATGCTCTGATCACTGAAAGAAGAGGCTTTTGGATTCTCATGAGTCCAAAGCAGGAGTCTACAAAACCAGTATCTTGACAAAATACACCCAAGGACATCAGAAACATGATTAGAATGTGTGCCACGTGGGCAGAAGTAATCAAAAGAGATATCTAAAGTACAAAGCCTCCTCAGAAAATTAATAGAAGCAGGGCAGGGAAAGGACCATTTCATTCCAAGTTGTTCAAAGTATACCAATTCTCAGACAGCTGGGAAATAGATGAACTGCTAGATATTACTACTGGGAAACTATAAGGCAATCAACATAGTAGTTCAGAAACCAAAGCACCCCAAACTATTTAATTTCAAACTACAATCCCAGTTTACTGGCAGAGATCTATGTTACATGAGAGTGGGAACTTGGTCACATCGCATCATCTCCATACTTAAGCCATCAGCTTGACAGATCAAATTGCTAAGCTGCTCGTAAAAAAACTTGCAAAAGTCTTTAACAGAAGCTTTGTCCAACACTCAGTATTGGATTGTAGAGACTTTCCTGTGCTTATAGCTGGAGACACTTTTAGCACTGACTTTTTCCCTTGGGAGAAACCAGACATTATGAAGCAAGGTATATGGCTTGAACTGATAAATACTCAACTTGCTAACATGATAACGGGCAGTAAGATTATTTCATCCAAGCTTCCAATTAGTTTATTCCCACCAAACCCAAGAAAAAACACGGGGAGTATGAAATTATGAAATGTACATTCCTATGAGATATGATGAACAGGTCATTAAAGAACAGCAGTTTTGTGGTGACTTCAAATTACCTGAAAAGATCACAATACCAACCCATGCGGGAGGTATCTTGCTGTTGCAGGAAAAATTCAGAGTCAGCCCTACTGCGTGGTACAATGGGCAAGTCTTTGACACTGACAAAAGAAAAAAACATCCTCTAAGCTTTGGAGAACTGTTTCTCAGAACTGAAGTTAAAATGTATTAAAATGATTTAATATTTTATTAACACTTTACTATTTGGACATGCACAATCACATACCTTAACCGACAGTAGATCCCACATGCACTTTAAATGCAATTGTTGAGATGCTATAATCTTTTGCGAGTGTTTTTCTTACAATATGACAGCCTGTCAGGGAAAAAGCTCTGAAACTAGGACTTTGACACATTGTCTTTGGTAAGTCTCTGTCTAGTGGATTTGGACATTTGTGCCCCTTGGCTGCCTGCCACAGCTGCTGCAGCAAAGTCTGCAGGAGGAGTGTCTGACCACAAACCAGTGGTAAACCAAGCTTTACCTTCACTGCTTCTTCAACATGAAGGTGGTTTCCTATGCGTTGGCGATCTCAAATAAAGATAACTCGTTTCCCACCCTGCTGGGGTGAAACAGAGATGCTGGACACTAGCAGGCCAAAACACAGGGACACCTGCCTAACCACACTGTTTCACACTCCCAAAGGTATCACAAGCATTTGAAATACACATGGCAAACAAGGTGAACACAAGGTTTTTAGATCACTGGAAGGTATATTATGACCCTTAATTCCTTATTATTTTATTATTATTATTATTATTACCTTTGTTGCATCAGACCCATCAATAATGAGCCATCAGAAAGAGCCTGATAGACAGTGTCTGAATAGCGAACTGGGAGACAACGATTCTGTTCAGACTGCGAAAGTTATTAGCTCCACAACGAGATTAGAAAGCTTAAGGCAGCATGAAGACTGTATGACAAAACTGTTTTTTTTGAACACTTTTCATAGGCATTTATTATGCGAGAACAAGATGTGGCCACCTGATTAGTTGAAAGCAGTTCCTTTCCTAGATATTTTCTGGTGTTTGTGAATATGAGGGCTTTCAGTTGCCTGTTTGTACTCAGAATTTGAAAGAAATATAGAATAAAGTTCGGCCATTGTTATAAGGATAATATTTCAGACCTGTGCCGCAAAAGTTGTTGTGTCCAATATGAAGAACATTACATTTTATCTGATTCAAAAGCAATGTACAATTCAGCCATTCATAATATCATTAAAAAAGTTAAAACTCACAAATAAATCTTCAGTAGAGTTACTTGTTATATATAGGTTAGAAAAACTATTGCTGCTGCTTCATTTTCTTTCTTAAGTCTTCATCAAAAGTGTATTTTTTTGTTCATTTGTTTAGTCATTCCTGTTTTCTTGTATAACTTTATAGCCATAGAAAAAAAGCTGGAAGTTTACTTTCCATTGCAATCTCAGCTCCTTTTAGTATCAAATTAATTCCACCCTTTCATACTCTTGGTAACATAAAATTTTCTCCAGAATCCCATTGCAAAGACTTTTTGCATCAAACAAATCATCTTTAACCACAAATACCCAAAGAGGCTCAGGAGAGAAATAAATGAATAAATAAACAGAAGAAACTCTGGCAGATAAAAAGCAATGAGAAAGGGAATTGGCAGTGTAGGGCAGGACATTTGCTGTGGTTTGTTCTCCCTAAAGGTGCATATAAAAGTATGGAGAGGAAAGACAATCTGAGGTGGCTGGATGTGGCAATCTGACTCTATCAAATACGACAGCTGCATGCTAGAGAAACAGGAAGACTAAGAAAACCTCAGCAAAAGCCTTCAATATTCTTAATTTTTTAACATGGTACTGCTTATCTCCTTCAAAAATACTGATGGATGCTGGGTGTTTGTTTTCCTACTTGTGTGCTTGTGAAAACAGGTGGGTCTAAGAGATAAATAGTTATCAATAATCTTGGAACAAAGAAACATCCACAACTTGGATGAAATAAACTTAGTAAGTGGGCTCATGTGAATGTCATGAGGTTCAACAAGGCCAAGTGCAAGGCCCTGCGCCTGAATTGGGGCAGCCCCCGATACCAACACAGGCTGGGGATGAAGAGAGGGAGAGTAGCCCTGCGGAGAAGGACTTGGGAGTACTGGGGAATGGATGATGGGACTTGAGCCATCAATGTGCACTTGCAGCTCAGAAGCCAATTGTATCTTGGGCCGCATCACCAGGAGCGTGGTCAGCAGGTCAAGGAGGTGACCCTGCCCCTCTGCTCTGCTCTGTTGAGACCCCTCTGCAGTGCTGGTCCAGCCCTGCGTCCTCAGCACAGGACACACATGGACCTGTTGGAGAAGGGCCAGAGGAGCCATAGAAATGATCCAAGGCTGGAACAGCTCTGCTGAGAGGACAGGCTGAGAGAGTTGGGGTGTTCAGCCTGGAGCAGGTCTCCAGGGAGACCTTATTGCAGCCTCTCCAGACTTAAAAGAGCCCTGTGAGAAAGATTGGACAGACTTTTGAGCAGGGCCTGTTTTGACAGGACAAGGGGTAATGATTTTAAACTAACGGAGGGGAGATTGAGGCTGGACATGAGGAAGAAATGTTTGACACTGAGGGTGGTGAGAGCCTGTCCCAGGTTGGCCAGAGAGGCGATGGATGAACCATCCCTGAAGACATCCCAGGCCAGGCTGGACGGGTCTCTGAGCAACCTGAGCTGGTGAAAATGTCCCTGCTCATGGCAGGGGTGGCACTGGATGAGCTTTGGAGGTCCCTTCCAACACAAAGCATTCTATGATCTATGATTCTATGCACGTATGTTAATGACACTAATTATATCATATAGGGAGATGAACTTACTTTGAATTGTTTTTTTTCCCTTGAAATCTTCTTTATTTACTGTCTGACTTATGCATTGAAATACAAATACAACCAAAAAAGATGACACAACTACAACTATATGTTGTTGCCTATCAAGTCCAGTATGGTCATGCCTGGTATACATGAACATCAACGCAGAAAAATTACTGAAAACTCTTATCAATTCACTATACATACACCCTTGTGCATTTTCTTGGTCTACTGCTGGTGTGGGATCCTCCACCTCGACTTAGACTGAACTGAACAGCATTAAGATAATTGATATTATCTTCCGTTGCATAAGTTTATTGGTTTAACACAGCTTTCCCACGTGACTCAAGAACTTGACTCCAGTTTCCAAGTTTTCACAATGGCTAGACAATTCTCCAGCTACAGTACAATTCTTTCTTTCTGCCTAAAGATGTTTACATCCAGAATATCAAGTATTCTGTCTAAAGAGATTTTCAAAATATGATAACAAAAATAATAGTTACATTAAGGTCATAATGCATTACTTTCTTTGTAAGTCCAGATATACTACGGTCATCAAATACAACATTGAAGTGGTGAAGTAAAACTCTCACTATATTACACTATTCAATATTGAATTGAATTAATTTTTGTAGTGCTTCCTTAAATAAAGTAACAGCAGGGATCTGAAAAAAGTTGGAGTGCAATCTGAATTTATCCCTCTCCTTTTTGATGTTTCATCAAAAGAGATTTCATTCCAGTTGTCCATCTATTTCTTAGCTTCACTGTTGAGCTCTATTGCAAGAATGTTAGTTAGGGTGACTTGTGCAATGGAAGAACTCAAGATGGTTTCTTGTATCTAGCCCAGCAAGGCAGAGATTGTCCTACCCATTTCTCCTGGAAGTTTAAGAGAAAAAAGATGTTACTGTTTTTAGATAGAAGTTGCATAAAAGCATTTTATAGGTGAGCTTATTGAGTTGCCACACATACATAAAGAGAGAGTTAGAAAGAGAAAAATTAATTATTTTGTCAGGTAATCCATAATTCTATAGCTGTACCTAAAGTGACAGCAAGTTCAGCAAGTCAAAGGCTTTTATCAAAGTCAATAAAGCTTGAGAAATGGGATCTCAGTATTAGGGCCCTGCAACAACAGAAATGGAACTAGAGAGTGATTATCCATCCCCTTCCTCCCCCTCCTTCCAGGGAAATGAAATCTTCAAGGCAGAAGGATTAAAGTGAAAACTACCGGTACAGAAATGGAAATTTCTTCCTGTGGATGATTTGCATATTTTCCACATAAACTTTATCAGGTCTAGAGCTTTTGACGCCCTTATTCAAGACTTTGATGTGGGTCAGCAAGTGACAGGGGCCAAAAGAGAACAGCACTGGAGACACGAACTCCTTGCAAGTGCATCAGACCAACATAAATGACCATAATCATATTAGAGCATGGTCACATTGAAAGAGTCACAGTTAAGTAAGTGCAGGGAAGTCACTGAGCCTAAAATATCACCAACTACTTCCACAGTCAAAGTTTCTACCTTTCAGCTTCACTGTCCTATGGGACAGGGCCTAATTTTCATGATTGACACTATGTCTTTGAGTTTTACCTAAATCATTAGTTCAGTTTAAAACAACAGGATGACTTTCAAAGTTTGAGGTTAAGTATGTCAAAAAGTCTTGGCAAGATCTGTTCTTTTTTAATGGTTGCTACAGATGCAAAGTTCATATCTGAATGCACATCAGATGTAACCGGCGTCATTCCTAATATTTTAGAAAGGTGATTTTTTCCTTTGTAACTTTCTGTATTAAACAGTTTTATTTTGGGTTTTAGATAATAAAGCAATACCCAGGGGTACCTCTTTCTCTTTCTTTTTCCAAAATGTTTAAAAAATAATGAAATGTAAAAAGAATGCAGGCCTGAACTGACAGCAAGTTTGTAAAACTAGAAAACACCACAAATGATACAATCCTTCTCCTCTTTCTTTAAGTCACCCGTTACTTGATTTCTCCTATGAGCACAGGTCATGTTGAAGGTCCTGAAGGACAAGATGTTTGTTATCTATCAGACTTGAGAGAGAAGAGAGTGAAGTAATATATGTCAGATGGGGAAAAAACTATTCAAGAGAAATTCTTTCATGAAAAAGCACTTTTGTTTTGTACAACACATAAATACTTCAGGTCAACTAAATTGCAGTAATGTGTCATGCATAGAGGTGGTAAGAAACTACATTAATGCTATTTTCTTCATTTTTTTCATCCGCATGAGGAATTAAAACTCAAAACCTAAAATACTTTTATAAAGCAAAATAAAAAACATCAGTACACCTCAACTGAAGAATTTTAACAGCTCTAAAACTTGACCTTTTCTTGCACTGTTTTTTTTAAGTACAAGGGTATTCAAATTTCAAAGAAAAAATATAAAATTCAAAATATTTTCCTTTGCAAGTGTCCAAAAGAGTATTTTGACAATGTTCAAATATTTGATGAAAAAAACCCACCCCAAGTTCAAACAAGTTCCAGTCCTTTCGAGCTCCAAGGATAGGAAGTTCTGTCAGCTGAGAAGATCCCAAATTTTCTCATATTCATCGAGAAGAATTGAATCTCCTTATGTTAAATTCTTTTGATATTTCTTTCCTGTAGTATTAGCCTTTCCCAACATACCCCAAAGAAATTATCTGAAATGGGTTGAACTCTGCAACTGAATCTATTAATTCATATAACTCTTTGGGCACCCAGCATTGCCAAACAGCCCCAAAACAGATTTTTCTGTTCAGAGACAACTCAGAGTGATTTCACAGACCTACGAAGCAGAGATGAGCAGGGAGAGAGAGTATCTTAGAACAAATGAGCTGAATAGCAGTGTAAGAGTTACGTTTTGCTTGTCCTAGATAACAACACATTGATAACATTTAAATGCTTTTGGTTCAGAAAAAAATGCACTTGGTGATATTAAGCCACATATCAAAGATTGCTGGAGTTCTTTTTCAACAATGTCAAACGCTATTATTCTTCTCTAATTTTAATATGCTCCTCAGAGTTTTTCTTTGTTAATCCAATTTAAATGTAAGCATCTCATTGAGAAACAGTAAGAGATTTGGTTTTGCATTTTCCACCCAGTCTCAAGGGTAAGATGGTTTAGTCATCACAACACTAGACACAAGTAAGGAAAAAGAAGCTCCTTACCACTGGATCTCTGCTAAGCTTCAAGTCTCGCAGCTGTAAGTTGATATGACGTTGGTAGATATGCAGGTGTGATAGAACACAGTTTCTCTCAAGTCTCTCTGTTGAACCTCTCTGCTCCCAAATGAGAGAAGAAATAGGTGATAAATCTAACCTGACTTGGAGTCCCATGCTGTATTTCTTTATCGTGTACTAGAACTGGAGGAAAAGTCATACAAAAAGCCCACTCAGGCCTCAGGGTTAAATAGAAGAATCTTGGCCATACCAACAGTGGGTTTCCTCCTTGCTTTATATATTTTAATAGGGTGACTTTTACTTTTTTTTTTATTATTTTTTTATTCTTTCTGTGTGCTGCAGTGTTGTCTATGCTAAACCATGGTAATAACTTACTTGACTTGCTTTTTAATTAGAGGAGTACAGATATGTATTTGAAGCACAACAGTGTCCTTTCCAAGGTTGTGTACAGCTCTTGAGTATTATCTTATGTGGGGGAAGGACATGGCATTGTCATGTATCATTGTCTCATCAAACATTTGGCAAGCAGCACTGAATTACCAAGGAAGAGGTCATCTCAGTCTCTAGATGAAATGACTTCGGAGAAGTCAGTCCAGATTATACTTATGATGCAGTCTTCCACAATGTGTTATATAAGAAAAAGATACTTTTTATTAGCTGACAAAAACAAACAAACAAAAAAAAAACCCCACAAATGAAACTTAATGCTTATCTAAAATTAAAATTTAGACAACACGTTTTCTGTTTTGTTTGTTTGTTTTTAGTTGGGCATCTTTCTTTGCTTATTTTATGATTTGAGGAAAGTGGTTGTCGGTCAGTGCAGTAAGATAATTTCTCACAGGGGACATTTTTTACTGTAAAATGTATTGCGCAGGAGACAGAATTCAATACATTACCTGAAACTGGAAAAGCCTTGACAGAAAAGTTCCCAGACTTGCAAAACACTTACACATCTGTTATGCATTTACAGATCAACCTCAGCAAAACATTGCAAATTTAAACACCTGCACAATCAAGGCCTAAGTAGCAGATATAAATGTTTAGCTAAAGGATTTACAAATCTCAGATTTCAGGACATAAGACAAGCTTCTTAGGAGGGAGATATGAATCATAACTATGTAACAGCATTTTTAGACACTGTAATCGTTGTTCCTAGTAGAAAAATACTTCTTAATTAGAGACAGATGTTGAAAATTTTGAGTTATATGAAAATGTCATAAGCCAAGTCTCTCAAAGAAAATAATAGGTTACTTGTTGGCCTCTATCTTTTTAGAAATAACGAAATGATAAAATTACACTTAAAATATGTATTTCTTTTCTGTATTCAGCATTTTTCATTTCTTTGAGCTAGGCTGAAGTCAAGAGTATAAGATTAAGTATAGTTTTGTGATAGCCAGGAATCCTGTCCTGGAAACATTAGTCTTATAACCAACTGAATAACTGAAACAGACACTCACAAAAAGCAATTTCTCTCTATTACCTTGGTCTTTTAAATCCATGCCATGTCCTTTCCTTTGCAAATCCAAAAAATATATCTTCTTTTTATTAAAACTCTCTCCCACGTGGTCTTTGGAGAGCTGGCCACTTCGGTTTGACTGCAGTGAAGTGCTGCAGCCCTGGAGCAGTCCCTTTGGAATAGAGTATTCTTGACTCTCTATACTCTCTTTTATCAGCAAATACCTTTAACCCCGCTGTTTTGCCTCATTTTTCCACAAGGAAACAACCTCTTAGTCTTTAGAGTTCTTTAAACCTATTTAACAGAATACCAGAGAACCACTTTTAGGGTCCTGTTGAGGTAATTTGCAATGCAATCAAGGCACACTGTGATGTCATTCTTTTTGTAGCATGAGATTCTTATGTGTCAGTAGCTGCTAAACCATGGCCTAATGCAAACATCATGGTTTAACTCACAGTGTTGAAACCCATTTTCCAGAGTTGAGGTATACATATACACCATATACTTCCCCCTTCCACCTGCACTAACAGAACAACCATCTGTTCTTCTTGCTCCTTCAGTTAGTGTATGGCCAGCTCAAAATTTAATATAACTTATTGGCTTGGGAGAGTTCATTCTGTTCTCTTCCAAAGTTTAAGAAGAATCCTTTCTCAAGTTATGTATTTTAGATTTGACAATTACAAACCCATGTTTGTTTCGGTTTTGGTTTTGGTTTTTTACTCTACAGTGGGAATGCAGAGATACATGGAGCTTCTGTTGCCTGTTGAACTGCAACTGAATTTCAACTCCTAAATGGTAATTTGGCCACATTTAAAGGCAAAAATGGACAGAGGAAGTTTGCAACTGATCCTGCGATCTATGAATGTCAGTCCCTGGTGACCAGGATTGACTGTCAGTGGGAACTGGACATCTAAATAGGCTTGAATTACACTCCGCAGAGCAGTGGTGCCTCCATTTAGATTCAGTGTTATATTTATCCAGAGAATGTTTCCTAAGAGCACAGACCTGCTTGCTGCTACAAGTCTTCCTTCTTGCTTAGGAGTAAAATACCATGTTTGGAAAACATTACATAGGCCATCTTGCCATAGGAGTCTTACTTTGATGTCAGATTGTGTGACAGGGTGACCAGAGGTTGGCCATTGATTGCCCATTCTGCTTGCCAGGGGTGTCCAGCCAAGATGCAGTGGGAAACACTACCTGCTGGCATAGTCTGGGCTGCAGCCCTCTGGTTGAAACAGAGAGATGTCTTCTTTGTGCATAGCAGCCGAGGGCAAGGGAGCATGAGAGGAAAAACACAGTGAACAGGGAGACAGTGGGGTCTCCGTCAATGCTGAGGAGGCCTATAGTTACTGGGGTTTCCCAGGGATCAGTATTAGGTCCAGTCCTGTTCAACCTGTTCTTCAGTGACCTGGATGAAGAGACAGAGTGGACCCTAAGCAAGTTTGCTGATGATACCAAACTGGGAGGAAGGGCTGACACACCAGAGGCTGTGCTGCCATCCAACCTGGACAGGCTGGAGGGCTGGGCAGAGAAGAACCTGATGAAATTCAAGAAGGGCAAGTGTAGGGTCCTGCACCTGGGAAGGAATAACCCCAGGCACCAGTACAGGTGAGGGGCGGACCTGCTGGAAAGCAGCTCTGCAGAGAAGAACAGGATTTATGGTGGACAACAGGGTGACCATGAGTCAACAATGTGCCCTTGTGGCCAAAAAGGCCAATGGTCCCTGGCGTGCATTAAGAAGAGTGTGACCAGCAGGTGGAGGGAGGTTGTTCCTCCCCCTCTACTCTGCTCTGGTGAGGCCAAATTTTGAGTTCTGTGTCCAGTTCTGGGCTCTCCACTTTAAGAAGGATAAAGAATTACTGGAGAGAGTCCAACAGAGGGACACTGGAGCTTCTTTCTGATGAGGAAAGACTGAGAGAGCTGGGGCTGTTCAGCTGGAGAAGGGATCTTATCAGTGTTTATAAATATCTCCAGGGTGGGTGTCAAGAGGATGGACCAGCCTCTGTTCAGTGGTGCCCAGTGACGGGATGAGTGGAAATGGGCACAGGCTGAAGCACAGACTGAAGCTCCATCTGAATATGGAGAGAAATTTCTTTCCTTTGAGATGCCAGAGCCTGGAACAGGCTGCCCAGAGAGGTTGTGGAGTCTCCTTCTCTGAAGAAATTCAAACTCACCTGGACACGATCCTGTGTGATCTGCTCTTGTGAACCTGCTTTAGTAAGTGGGTTGGACTAGAGGATCTCCAGATCATCTCCAGATCTCCCCTTCCAACACCAGCCTGTCTGTGATTCTGTAATTTTGTGATCAGGGAGCAAACACAAAGACAAGTCTAGGGTGGGTGAAAGGGACTTTCCAATAGGTTTGTTTGCAATTCAGTTTGTCGTAGTCCAAGAAGCTGCAGCAGATTTGAAATACCACAGGAAATAAGTTGATCTTCACAGATCCTGTAGATGCAAAAAAGCTGCTTTCCATGCCAGTTAATTGCAATGTCATCTATTTGAAAACCTTGCTCTTTTCTGTGGTCTAGTAAAACAGCATGAACGAGTAAGAACCTTTGTGTAAATGATATTAGGTTGCTCAAGGAAAGACAAAACAATTCTACCTCCAGGTTCTAATGCATTTGTTATCTGAGTTTGTTCTCATTTTTGTTGATGTTGTTAGAAGACTCAGTTATTCAGTTATTTTGACTACCTAGGGAATAGTTCTGTTATTTAGGACAAGAAGAAATGGTCTCAAGTAGCATCAGGAGAGGTTTAGACTGGATATTAGGAAAAAATTCTTCATGGAAAGGGTTGTCAGGCATTGGAACAGGCTACCCAGGGCAACAGTGGAGTCACCATCTCTGGTGGGGTTTTAAAGGCATTTAGATGAGAATCTCAGGGACATGGCTTAGTGCTAGAGTTAGGTTATGGTTGCACTTGATGATCCTGAGGGTCTTTCCAACCAAAACGATTGTATGATTCTGTGATTGTATTGCCAGAGGGAGGTAGTCATCCAAGTTATCTGTGAGTTATCTTCATGTTATCCAAGATTATCTTATTTATAAAAAGACCCCTAGTACACGTGTTCAAGGAATCTGGACAGAGAAATGCCCTAGATGGCTGCTCTAGGGAGGCAAGTCTCTGAAAGAACAACTGGGAAGGTGTCAGGTAGGGACAAAATGTTTTATGTTGAAACAGAAAAAAAAAAAAGAAAAATGAACTTAAATACCAGGTAAAGTATTTCTCATTGAATGCTGGAGAGGCATCCTGACCGATTAGTGATAATTACTGAACAATTTTTAGTCTGGTTTCTTCAGGAAATGAGGCTTAGATGATCGTTCTGTCTGTCAGTCCCACTTAATAACTGCTGGTTTCATTCATCAGCTGCAGATCTTACAGAGGAGTGATGCTCTCAGAGCTACACAATTCTCAAAACTAAGTGGCTGAGTGGTGGAAGGCATCCAATTATTTCCCTCCCACCCCAAAGAGAAAAAAAATAAATTAACTAAACATTCAGATTTAAAATAATTAATAAAAGGAAAAAATGTATAGGAGAATCAGAACTTCTCTAGGCACAGGACAACAAAGAGGCCTTTTCTCAGTCAAGGAAGCTGTGTGGATTCTCTGGTATCTAGCAAGGGATGAGTTCAGTTTTCAGTGTTATTCAACCCAAAGCACAGGAGACAAATCCTTTGGGTTTTTTTGAATTAATGAGTTCTGATACTCAACTTATTCTTCTTAAACTGTGTGATATTTTGTAATTATGATATATCACAGACTACCTGTGACTGACACAGAAGCAGGGCATTGTGTATCTCAGCCACATTTTCATTAATTCCGTCGTACTTTCAAAAATCAGAACGAATCATGAGAAGAAGAAAGAGTTCTGACAGTTTATTTATTTCAGTTATATTTCCCTGTGGGGAAAATAAATAAATAAATAAATAAATAAATAAATAAAGTCCTTCAGCAACCTCTGGGTAATAGGAAGGGAACCAACATTTTAGTTTAATGACAGTACCTTCTAGTGGCAGCAGATTTTTTAACTTGAGTTGTAGTATTGTCCTGCCCGTTAAATGTTGCATTCACTAAACTGAGTCATTAAAGTGCAAGGGGTAGCAAGTAAAACCAACACCATGGAAAGTCGTTTAGTTGATTAATGTCTTTTATGCCTGATTTTTGAGGTCCCCATTAATTAAAATGAATTTCATCTCCTGCAGGAGCATGTGTGTTGCATATTCCTTCCTCCCTAGAGCAGATATAATAAGCTTTCTTCACATAGGAGGGTGAAGTATCATTATATATTACTATTTGTAGACACCCACACATACATATATGTGATTGCGTGTGCACATGCCTCTCCCAACAGATTCACCAGAACCATTCAAACCCACAGGACACTTCAGGAAACTCACATATACACTACCATAGTACTTTGCAAATAACTTTAGTCTTAAGGGCTTGTCTCACAAGCTTAGCAGAATAACGGGCTGATGGGTTTTCACAGTTCTTCCCTGCTCACTAAAGTACCACACAGAAAATAGTAACTAAGATCCATCAGATAAGGCCATGTTACATGTAGGGATCTGGGGCTGGATAAAGGAGTTTGGTGGCATGCTGCTTTTTAACAGAAAAAAAATGAAAAAACTCTTCACACATTAAAGTTTGACTCCTGTAGACTCAGTAATAACGACTCTGATGTCACCAAACCACTGCTCTGCTCAGACCTTATACTCAGCCAGATCACGGTTCTACATGAGATCCACTTGTGCTGATTTGCTTAAACTACACACACTATGTCTCCAAATTCTACGAAAAAGACTGTACTTTGTGTCCATTTCTGTATCTGTAGGAACAGTTTCTACTGCTTATTTACAAGTGTCTTGTTTATGTAAATTCACTTACAGTGTCTGTGAATTGGTTTGTGCACAGTAGGGGCTACTTAAGCTGGAGTATCTCCAGGATCAAGTAGTCAAATATGTTATTGTGAAAGGTATGAGTTCAGTCAACTGCCTTGTCCCAAGTCAGTCCATCATCTCAAATCAGCCCTTTGTCTCACCTACTCAAAGACAAGCTGGGGAGACCCTGGACCAGGCAAGGAATTCATGGCAAAGTGCATTTGGTGTGATCTGAGGTACGACACTGATACTCAGTTTTACCATAGTTTCTTGTTTATTACTGTTGTTTTGTGTTTTGTTGTTGTTGCTGTTTTGTGTAGCACATACATGTGCTAGAGCAATATATCCTTTGCCACTTCTCTGTCTAGACCAAAAGATTCTTATGTTACAAGAGGAAGTATTTGTGGTACACCAAATGGTTCTATCAAAGTCCTATGAAGTCTCACTGGCGAGACTGCCAGCAACAGCTAGTAAAATATCTCCCTATACCTGAAATCTAATAATCGAATTAGGAAGTGCCCTGATGGTACTGTCTCCAGAGAAATTAAGCCCAGACACAATAAAACATGTTACTTAAAGGAAGCAAGATAACACAAGACTTCCCAAGATGATCTTGTCCATCTCTTTCCACAGACCTACCAGGTAGTTGCTACAACCACTAATCCTTGTCAAAGCTGATTTTCGACCCTATTTTTATTGGTTTATTTTGCAACAAGTAGGTTAATCAATTTAAGATCTTGCAACAGTGTTTCTGGTAGGCCCAGCGGTCTCCACAGAGGTACAGATTAGAGCAAAATACCTGCAGAAGTGTTTATAACTGAATAGCCATGTGCACGTGGACCCGAAAAACCTTGAGGAAAGCGAAGGGGAGGATGCAACGTAGTAAGGGCTGTGTGTGAAGTACACTACTGACTATGAAGCCACGTATCTCTTATCTACTCTTCCTACCAGAAGGAGCCCATATGACTGCTTTATAATAAGAACAAATTTTTCCTTAATTTGTCAAAATTGTAGATGTTTTCCGAAAGAGGGAGGTGCTGGTACAGGTCCTCCTGATCCCAATGGGTGGAGAAAGGCTCTATTAAAGGTCTGAATCTCAAAGGTTTATGTGAAAAAAAGATACTCCATGCTGTTCTCTGAGGACTGTAAGAGCAATACCACAAAAAATGCACTGAATGCAGGCACTATTCTAATGGGAGTAAATGTGCATCTTCTGCAGCATGCACATCATAAACAGCATCTCCAAAGGAAACATAACCTCCACTTCAGTGCTCTCTGAGCCATTTATTTCCTTTGCCTACCCAATGATCTCACTTGGAGTGAGAAGAGAGCTGCATTGCTGTTTTTCTTGGGAGCCCCTGTAGTTGGTAGACATGGGAACAGAATGGCAAATAGGAAGAAATGTGTTTGTCCTAACTTTCTCTGAGGTGCTTGTAGGGATGGCATGACTGCAGTCTTTTGCTCTATTTGATAGCTTTTCTCCAGCTTAATGATGATGGCTGCATCTCTCCTGCTTTACAAACAGAAGGTGCAGGCAGGGGGAAGCTAGGCCTTGTAGTAGCAACCACATAACAAGTACCTATGATACAGCAAGGTGACAAACACAGATCCCCCAGAGTCCTCAGCTATAAATTGTCCATCCTTCATTAGAGTAAGAAAAATAGCAAAGAAGATCCCAAAGTCAAAACGTTTAAAATAATCTCCTTTTTTAAAAATTATTTTCCTGGAGGCTTAACAGAAAATAAAGCCCTGCAGGTGACAAGCTCCCAGCCATGCAACTGAGATAAATACCAGCAGGATTCAGTAAAGTGGACTGATTGTTTTAAACTTCAAGAAGTCTTTGATTAAAAACAGTCAATGAGTTGTTTGGCTTAAGGCAACTGAAGTCCTAAAGATTTTGTCCCTTGAAATCATCTGTCGCCGTATGTGTATTAAATTGGTGCTACAGCTGGCTAAATAAAGGAAAAAGGGGCATTTATCTGAACACCAAAATAAAACAGAGCTTTTCCAGAAAAACTGCACAGAATTGATGGATTTTTGCTCATCACCATGTTTTAGCAAAGTCTGTTTCAATCACTACATGTATTTCATTTGTGCTGGTACCTCATAAAGAGATAATATTTTGTATAGATGCTTCACATGAAAAACAAAGTGTTAGAATAAAAAAAAAAAAAAAGAAAAAAAAATATTTGGGGCAGACGTCACTATCACAGAATAGTTTGGGTTGGAATGGACCTTCCCAGCTCCCCCAGTGCCACCCCTGCCATGAGCAGGGACATCTTCACCAGCTCAGGTTGCTCAGAGCCCCGTCCAGCCTGGCCTGGGATGTCTCCAGGGATGGTTCATCCACCACCTCTCTGGCCAACCTGGGACAGGTTCTCACCACCCTCAGTCTAAAAAATGTCTTCCTCATGTCTAAGCTGACTCTCCCCTCCTTTAGTTTAAAATCATCACCCCTTGTGCTATCACAACAGACCCTACTAAAAAGTCTGTCCCCATCTTTCTCACAGGCCTCTTTTATGTCCAGAAAGGTGCAATAAGGTCTCCCCAGAGCTTCTCTTCTCCAGCTGAACACCCCAACTCTCTCAGCCTGTCCCCTAGCAGAGCTGTTCCAGCCCTCGGACCGTCCAGCTCATTTGGACCCTTTCCAACAAGTTTATGTCTTTGTCACAGCCTGAATATATGGATACTATTTTACTTAACATTTTCAGCTGAAAAATCACCAGAAAGTTGAACAGTGAAATGATCGCTCACAGGTGGCTCTCAGAAAAGCACACTGCTTTTCTGTGACAATGCGAGGCCCCATGTCTTTAAGGCTCATATTTCAGCAAAGTATTTTGGTCATGGAAGTGGATTTGCAAGGTAAGGAGAACCAGAGTGATACTGGTTAAGTCAGATATCCAATAACTTTGTACTCTTACATTTCAGCTACTTCCTAGCTGTGAAGCTTATCTTAAGCCCTGTGAATTCAGACACAGGGCAGGCAGAAAACTTGCATGGAAAATAGCAAGACAGGTAGATAAAACTCTGTAACACTAAGAGAATAGTAGATTGTTTAAAGCAGGCTTCACTTCTTCAAATAACAGTGTTTCCACAGTGGGGAACAAAGTTGCAACAAATGTTTTCCTTGCAAGGGCAGTGATTTTGAGATGATCCCTCATTGTAACACTGGTCTTGCTGAGAAGTATCAGAAGGTATTTAATGTCTCCTTGCCCTGAGGACTGCTCCCACAATGAACATTGTTTCAATTTGTTTTATATAGAATAAAGGAGTCTGGCTCATGGAAGGATGAGTGTCAGTGTGGTACATTTCTTCCAATTTTGAGCTGCCACTCTGCCTTCTGGTAGCCTACAAAATAGAAAAAAAAAGTGATTTCCTCTTCTTCCTGCAACATTGTCCCCAAGTCATCTTACTGCCACTGCATTCAGCCAAGAAAAGCTGGCATGAAAGGAACAGGTGTCTATCTTTTGTTTCTTTTCTCCAGCACCAACTGGCTCCCGTGTATGGAGGTACCACGACCAGGTTTCTAACTTCAGTGTGACTCTTCTCACTCAGCTTCCCCTTCTCCATCCAGTGTAACTCTTACAGATGCAACTATAGACCTAGCTGTGGATTTGGATAAGATTAAGGTCATGACAGTCCAATAGCTCAGAGTATTCAAACCATGTGTGCAGAAGTCCTAAAGGACTGCAAATTGATACTGAAAACTGTCCCCAAGACTTTCTGCGTTCTGGAACACATTTTGCAACTTGTCATGGACTGGCACCCTTGATTTCTTATTAGACTGGATTTGAGAGAAGCCATGTGAGCTTTACAGACTGTTCTTCCTGAAGAAATTGAGGCATGAGCTCTCACCAGTGGCCATGTGGATACACTGAGCTGCTATGACGTGCTGGAAAAGGTCACAGAGCTCAGGAAGGATTTGAGCCTCCTTTTCATGTAGACAGGATATAAAACCACTGATGTCTGGGAAAGGACCTAAGGAATCCCACCGAAGACTGGTCTCAGGCAAGAATGATTCCTTCTCTTTCTACTCCAGCAGGTATATCTCCCCATCTCCTTTTTCAGAGTGTGTAAGTGTAGACACAAGTCTGTTGGTCCTTCAGTCCCAACCTCTACAACAGCAGCATGTAGCATTTTTAAGAAATGGCACAAGCATCTTCCCTTTCATCAGACAGAAGGTATTATACGACAGGAAGGTCTTGTCCATACCTATTTCTATAGCATAAACAGCATGAGATCTAACACTGAGTCCAGTCTTGTGTGTCACATGCTGGAAGAGGGACCATCACAACTCTTGGGATGAAAACATTTGGTGAGACTTTTTCCAGCAATGGTGGACATTGCTTTGATCTCCAATACACTTTGATGTAGTATATACTTCTTTCTGTGTCCTTCCATCCCAGCATTAATGAACTGGCAACTTCAACGATGTGAAACACATGATTTATACCTATTTTACATATAAAAGTAACAGGTGGAATGACAGTTCTGAATATTTTATTCACTGTAATAGAAGAATCAAAGCATGTTTTCAGCTTGAAGTCAAGTTTTCTGTGTGTCTGCCTTGTGAAGTCAGTCATACCTGACATAAGTGAAATTTTTGCGCAGAATCTTGAAGAGAAGTAGGGGATAAAGTCAGAGGTAACATGTTGACAATAGAGTCCATTGTGGGTGAAGTCAAAAGTGCTTCCATAGCCAGAAACAAACCAACTGAAAGTCAGATTTGCAAACCTCTGGGTTTCACCATTGTGTTAGTCCCAACGTCAGGTCTGGGGCCAGCTTTGAAGGACTATGGCTTTAGCTTTCTTCTCCATCTTCTAAATAAACTACTGTGTGACTTTTCTTCCTTTTCTTGACCCTCTTTTTAATTTCCCATTTCTAAGCATATCAGACCACTGTGTTAATAGATTATTTAAGATTTTCCTTCATACTCTGAAATGGAGAGATCTGCAGAGGTTTGAAAGTCTAATTCTGCTGGAAGCATTCTCTGTTGGAGAAGCCCCTTCTTTTAACAGTGTCTGTGTGTATATGTATAATTAGAGGATTGCATATACATGAGAACCACATGATTTTTCTTCTCAGAAGATAGTTTGTAACTGAAGATACTGTATAGTTCACCAGGTCTGCATCCCTAATAGAAATGTCACTCACTGTACTTTTCTCACAGAAATTACAAACTACTGGCCATACCTCTTCTAAGTCAGTATGTACTCAAAGCTGACAGGAAGTCATAAGGCAAATTCTATATTTTTTTACTGATTCCTTCTTTTAATAGAACAGAACCTAAACTCAAACATTACCAAACTGGCTTGTATATTACTACTTTCCTTGATATTGTATTTGCTTAAATTATAGCTGTGTGCACTTGAGACCTGTGCTTCATCACTAGTTTCCTCATATGTTAATGAGCAAATTACCACTGTTATAGAATAGAAAGACATAATCTTAAAACCAAACCTTGAGGGAAAAATTACGGTCATTAAATAAACAATATATTCTGTTGCTCAGAGATTTTTCCCTTAAGAATATTTCCTTATATTAAGGACACTCAGTTTGGAGTTATACATGATCAAGCAATCTCATCACAACCCTACTATGTCTGCTTGCTTTCTGTTCCATCCACTTCTCACACCATTAGTGTTTTTCCAAACGATGATCCTTTTACCACATTCCAATGTTGCTGTGTCCATTTGCATCTTTCTGAAATTAAATCACAGCAAATCATCTAGCATAAGACAGGATTAGTGCGGTGTGAGGCTCTACGATCTCCTATTTTGTGAGGGCTTTTAATGCCTTATAGAAGATTCCTGTTTCCAACATCTGTGTTTTACCCATATGAGAGATTACTGCACTCTCCCTGATCACTGAGGACTGTGGTTTCTATGACATAATTACAGTCATGGAGTGAGTGAAGTATGGCATGGTATGGTATGGTATGGTGTGGTATGGTATGGTATGGTATGGTATGGTATGGTATGGTATGGTATGGTATGGTATGGTATGGTATGGTATGGTATGGTATGGTATGGTGTGGTATGGTATGGTATGGTGTGGTATGGTATGGGAGCATCCCCCTCACCTGTAACATCTTCCTACTTTGCCTTTGTTCTTCCTTTCCCTTCTTCATGGCTTCAGCCTCACCTCATCTCTCCTGGACAGTTGTCCTGTCCCATCAGTGAAAAAAGTAAAAATCTTGTTTGGTAACACTTCTTGGCACTGCTTACAGCCAAGGAGGTTCATGTTTGTCCCCAGTCATTCCTCTTGGTGTTTGGTTTCTTACCTTTAGGTATTTTCCCTACCTACTTTGGTAAACCTGTACCTAATGCTTGCTTTGTTTGTTCTTGGTCTTGTGAAAGAGCAACACAAAAAATATCCAGCAAAAGCTAATTGAATCACAACTCTGTTTGCATTTATGTCAAACTTTTCTCTCTGGGTCTTTGACTTTAGGAACATCATTTGTTGCAGGTGTATAAGTTTGTTTACTTTTCTTTTTTTTTTAAAAAAAAAAAGAAGAAGGAAAATTTATTTCACATTCAGGTCATGAGAAAATAAGCTAGGGAAAACTATTAATAGCAAGATTTTTGTTTCAGCTCTCCCACTTCTTAAAGAACTTCAAAGTCTCTCTTGTATTTGTCTCCAGAGGCAGGTATTAGAGCATCAAGGGCCCACATTGAGCTGGTTACTATATTGCCTTGACAAACAAACAGTTTGGAAATTCAAATAAAAATTCAGAGCAGGTCTTGGAGAAATGATAGTTTTGAGTTCTCAGAAATAATACAATTGTAGTTAGAATGGTTTAGGAGCTTAACAAGAGCATTTTGGAGGTAATGTTTTTCAGTAGATGAATTAGGAAAAAAAAAGAGACTATGCTCACAACTGCCCTTATTTCATACCCTGTGGTGAAAATAAGTTTTTGCTGTGAAGTCACAAGGGATGGGTAGCAAGAAATGTCCCTCAAATATAAAGTAGCTGCTTCTCCTTTCAACAGGCATGAAAAGACTCCCTAACAGAAACGGGTTTCCTTTGCCCCAGATCTGGAATTCTCCATCTTCTCTTTGCCTTTTGACTGTGATTTGTGCTAATCTCAAAGCATCTGAGGCCCTGTGCTGAACTTTTCCCTAGTTGTGTTGGATTTAGGTTGGCTTTTCGGTTGTTTGGTTGTTTTGTTTTGTTTTCTTTCATTTTGTTTTTTTGAGCAGGGTTATTGGAGGTTATGACCTATTTTTCATGCTAGAAAAGCAAGGTACATGAACTCTTATCTCCTATCAGATATACAACCCCTCATAAATGATTCATGACTACATAAACTTTGTAAAATTTTAACCTCTCTAAAATGAGTTTCCTCCTTTCTTACCATAAAGAATGGATTTGGAATTGCCCAAGTAGAACTTCAACCTATATCTGAGACCAAGAGGATCAAGATATAGAAAATAAGGACTGAAATCCCAGCTGGTGTAAGTTAATATCTATATGCACTGCAAGGGGACTATGCTCCTGTATTCCCACTGAACATCTGATCTAGCTATAGTGAAGTACCATAGCATTGTGAAAAATACGTATGAATTAACTTCATGGGCAAAGAAGAATTTCCCAAACCAAGGCCAGCCTCTGGCCTATTGAAATCCAGTCCATTATCAGATTGTTCAAGTAGAACAAGATGTTAACACAAGCATTGAGCAATTTGATAGCAAAGCATTTGAGACCCACGCTTCATGTGACGGGTTTTGCACACAATTGCAAAACTTCATTTATTTTGTGTCTGTAATAAAGAAAAAAGAAAAAAATATTCATATCTGTCATCTTCTTCCAATAGTATGACCAGGAAACAGCCACCTGATGCAGGCATTTAGCTGCCTCTGCACACAGACACACGCACATATATATATATATATATATATAAAAGCAACTTCATGACTTCTTTTCAAAGCGCCATGAGCTGGCTGTGAGGTAAGATGTATCCATCAAATAATTTCATCTCTATTTTTCAGATGTATGAAAATAAACCTTCTTCTTGCGATTTTGGTAATAAACATCGAAATAACCTTGATTTTCAGAGTTAGTCTTTATTTATAATATTTAAAATAAATTTCCAAATGCATATAGTTATGTGCATGACTCATAACAGGCTTGACAGAAACTGGTGTGAAACTAAGAACTTCAAGTTTTACCTCATTAGATTTTTTTTTTTTTAGTTGTCTTTATTTACTTATTGTGCCAAGAGTATTACCGATTGTCATACAACTTTGTTGTGGAAAAAAAAATTATTTCTTGCCCTTTCCTTTCCTTTCCTTTCCTTTCCTTTCCTTTCCTTTCCTTTCCTTCCCTTCCCTTCCCTTCCCTTCCCTTCCCTTCCCTTCCCTTCCCTTCCCTTCCCTTCCCTTCCCTTCCCTTCCCGTCCCGTCCCGTCCCTTCCCTTCCCTTCCCTTCCTCTCCCTTCTTCTCTCTATAAAGTTTATTTAAAAAAAAAATCACAAAATCTCTGAGAGAAAAATAACTTCACTCATGCAAACAAGTTATGCAGTTCTGAATATAAGATTTTGCTGGGAGGTTTCTGACTTTGTTTTTTTCCCACTAAAGAGAGCTAGTGTGTCAGGCTGTCTAACACATGAATTTGTAACTTGGTGCTCCCCTACGCCAACAGTACTGTTATTTAGTGCATGCTTTGAGAAAGGTCTTAAAGAGTCTGTTTTAATAATTCATATTGATTCAGAAGGGGATGAAGATGCTTGACATGTTAAATGATTAGCATTTACATTATGAACGTGTTGATTACTGTATTTTTAACGCCATTAACTTTTATAAACCAAGATAAGAGTACTCTTAAAGGGACACAAGTAGATTTGCAATATGCTGGAAACCGGTGTCATACAAACCTGTGCTAGAAATGTTTCCCTCTCTCTTTTCTCTCTTCTCTCTCCCCTTTCACATTTCAGGAAGGACGTTTTGTTCATTTGGCTCTTACACCTGAATACTGAGCTAAGATTAAAAACAAACAAAATAGAAACAAACACAAACAAAAAAGAAACAAACACACACACACACACAAAGGCAGTGAAAGAGACTTAGAAAGAAAGTATTTGGTCATTCAGTTTGCATTGTTCTGTGATAATTCAGGGATGAACGGTGCCACAGCTTCCCCTTCCTCCCCTCTCCTCATAGGAGAAGTGGCTGTTATGGCCAAAGCCATGATGCTTTGGTTTTCAGCTTGAGTTAAAAGCTGTAGTTATCTGCTGCACTGTCTGATTCACAATGGTGGCTATCACAGGAGCAGAGTAAAACAATTTACAGATATGCTTCCCTTCCTTCTCTTCAGAAAAGTGGCTCGGCTTCAAGCAATCAAATGTTGCTGAGCAATAAAGCAACAGGGAATTTACTTCTGAGTGATGCAGCTTGATATAGCACTGTGTCACAGACCAGAGAACTAATCTTTTCCTGTATCTCTGGACCATTTCATCCACAGGTAGGCATTCTATTGGCACACAGTGTCTTGAGAAATCCCTGTGGAACTAAGGGAAGATGAAAACTTGCAGAGTGTATTGAGTTAATGAGGCTGTGGCAGAGATAAGGCAATCAGTAAATCGGAGAGGTCTGCTGATAGTGGCCAGGGACAGAAATGACGTAGCATTCTGTACTGACGTCAGTACAGGAGATGGAGATAAGGGAAAATATCAGATGGAGGTCAAGAAAACATCTTGGATCAGGCTGATGTACCTCACCCCCATCTCCATAATATCTGGCTCTTAAAGCTGTATTCCCAGAGCTGTCTTTCAAGTCAACAAGATGCAGAGGAAGGGTTGCTTACATACATTAGTGAGAGGAAGATTTTCATAAGGTACAGATCTGAGTCAGGGGGAACAATTAGAATAGGAGTGGGTATTTCAGTTGGAAGGGACCTACAATAATCACCTAGTCCAACTTCCTGATTAATTAAGGGCTCACCAAAAAGATAAAACCAATTATTAAGGGCATAGCAAATCATTAAGGGCATCACAATTAACATCTAATGCCTGTATCCAGACGTAGGATATTGGACATTAGTAAATGACTGGGAAAACTGAATGGTCCTCATGGACAAAGCACTGCAGGGACTTTATTTAGAGGTCAGGTAGGAACCAGTATGCTCTAAAGACAGAAAAGAATATAAGTTTTTTCTATACTTAGTGTTCTTCAACCTATTTCATCTGCTCAAGGGCACTAATACAGGTACAGATTTCGCCTAAGAAACCTGCAATGACCTCTCTATATGTCCATATTTTTTTTAAAGAGTCTTAACATGAAATGAGTAATCACAGTTGTTTGGATGTTTCTTTCAAAGTGCTTCTGCATCCTGGCCGAACAGGGTCTTATATTGTAATGGAGGTACATAAATGGCATCATTAATTAAAACTGGAGGAGTTGGGAAGCAAGGGGAGTAGGCAGCGAGGAGAAACCTGTGAGTTTCAAAATGAAGGGAAGATTTCTCAGCTGAACATTAGACATTAACTTGGGGCAACATCTTCTAACAACATGGCTACACATGTGTCTGAAGCTTTCACCCCCATCTTTTGGAGCTGTAAAGCCTGAAGTTCTAAGGCACACTTCTGAATATTCTTTCTTCTGGCCAGTCTTGCTATATCATACCATTTTTAATCTGTAGGAAGGTGGAAAGGGGGAGGTGCTGAAAAGACCCAGGAAAGCAGAATGTTTCTAATTTCTCCAATCCTATCAAGTGATGGAAAATTTGCCAAAAAGGAAAAAAAAAAAAAAAAAAAAAAAAAAAAAGAAGAAAAGAAGTGTGATTTTTTCAGGCTTTCAGAAAGTGACTGACTAGCCCAATAATTTCTAAAAACCTGCAAATAAGTTCAGATCATGAGATATTTTTTGGCAAAGAACAGCTTTGGGTCTGCCTTGTCCTCTGATAGCATAATTTGTAACCACTATAACTAATACCAAAAGTATATTTATTTGGGATTTTCTGGGGTTCTTTTTGTTTATAATAAAACCAGATATTGTGTTATCACCTGAATCCAGGTCTGTATGACAAGCACCAAGTATTCTGAAAGCTGCCAACACAGAAAACAATTTTTGTGGGAATACATATCCTGTTTATTGGACTCAGAAAATTCCAGTAAGTAGAAATACTGAACTTTCAGAAAATATTATTGGTTCATTCAATTATAAAATGTTAATAACCAAGTGTCTGCTCTTTTTGGCCACATCCTAGCAACATGCAACCTCAAGTTGGATTTACTGACAACTTACTAAGATGGACTTAGTTCCAGCTCAGTAAGCCTTTGTACAGACCAAGACGTTCTTTAGTTGGAAATCTTAAATAAAGAGGTTGCAGGTTGCTCGGTGTATCTTTTACATGAGCAGATAGACAGCTTTGCTGGTGGGTTTTTATTGCTCTGACCAGGTTTCAGCCCAACGCCTTTATTCTTGTCATCTTATGCATGTTCTGAAGGACATTTCTCACATATCCTAAGAAGCTTATGAGTCAGTATTTTTAAACTTGAAATTAGGTTCCTAAAACTATATCCAGGAATATAAATACTGTCACAGTTTTGGAAAGTGTTAAATATCCTGTAAATGTCACCAAACCAGAGTTTTAAAATTAAATTGGCTTATACTATATAGCTACTTTCCAGAAGGCATTTTTCTGAAAATATATAGGGGAGGAATTAGAAATTGGGAATCAGTAATAAGAACTAAAACTTTCAGTTCATCAAAGTCCTACACTGCCATTGCTTGTTATACTTTCAATGACTGTGTATTATTTTTTTTCATCAAAACTAAAACCTGATGAGCAGGAAAAATAAATGTGTGTTCCTTTCCCCTTTTTTGTTTGTTTGTTTGTTAGTTTTCTTTTGTTTTATTCTGGTTTTTTTTGTTTGTTTTTACAGAAAGTGCTTCCCTCTATAAATGTTTTTTGACATTTTGAATACAAAAAAATACTATGCCTAAAGTTTACGAAATGGGCACTGCAAATTCACAACACATGTCTCAGGGACAAAGTTTAAAAGAAGAGCTTTGGCTGCAAAGGTGTTTATGTGTCTTTCAATAATGAGCTACTACAATATTTTTTGCTTTTGGATTTGGAAAGTTTTAGCTTTGGAAAATTTTTGTTTCTTCTGCACTGTGATTCAGGAAATCCCTGTACCATGAACAACAATTCATAAACGCTTACTCCAGACGAGGTTTTAAATCACGTCTAAATGAACCAAAGTATGGTATTGAAGACTGTATTAAACATTGCTCCCAGGGAAGGTTCTGACCAAGAATGGGTTTAAATACACACTGAGGTCACGTATTGATCCTGTCTCAGACCAAGCATTTCATGTGAAATTATCATTCCTTTTTCCCAAGCTTTTGGACACATAGGATGCAGTACTTTTTTTTTTTTTCTTTTTTTCTTTTTTCTTTTTTTAATTTGCATATTAACTACTGTGAAATCAACAAATTTAATGAACCTCAGCCTTAAAATGAGATGAGTAACTATCTCTAATCAATACTCTTTTTCATTTAGGTCCAAACAAGTCTTCCTGGAGCTTTTTCCTGGTTTGGATTTCTTATCCCTGTCACCAACCACCAGCTGAATCTCCCCATAATTTCATCATTGAAGTGAGATTCTCCAACTAACCTGTGAGTAGGAGACAAAAATAAAACATACAGATTAGATAAACATGACAGACCCCAAGTGACCAGTCAAAGCTGCTGTGAATCATTTGACTTCTTGCGGAGTAGAGATGTGATGGATTTGGGTCTAAGGCTCTGTTTGGTTTCATGTCTTTTGATGCTGTTGTCTGTTCTCCCTAAGCGTCAAGTAACGTTTGTCCCAGAGAAACCAGCAATGTTTCCGCTTTTGTTTACAGCCTCTGTTCTTAAGTTTCATTTAGCTCAGCCAAAAAAAAAGGAACTAAAAATAGGTATTGAAAATATCTAGGGTAAAGAAAGGGTTCAGGACAACAGTACATGGCCAAGAAAAAGCTGATAGTGAGCTGCACCAGTTTTCTGAATTGTGCAGTTACACTTGAGATCAAAGATGTACTTGGGGTACATATTTTGGGTAACACCTGCAGAATTGTGATAAATTCCCCAGTTCATTGATGGTAAATGAGAAGAGCCAGAGTCAGTGTACAACACAGGTGCTGTTGTTTGTTCCTCTGCACCTTGGTGATATTTTTATTAATACACACTTCTCTCACAAACTCATCTTTTCCTGAAGTATCAATTGGTGCTGCATGCACCAACTGGTATGGATGCAGACCACCCCTGGAGAAAACAAGACTGCTCACAATCTCATCCCCACTCTTTACAATCCTGTACATTAGGTAGGCACCTATCTTCAGACCTACCAAACAATGCAGTTTTTGCCAAAATCTCATCCCTTATAGCAGAGCACTTTTTTTATTATTATTGGGGTTTTTTTGTGGCAATTGTTGATATAGCTCCTTGACTCAGTAGTTTTTTGTTTCCTTTTTCTAAAGAAGGATAAATCTGCCAAATCCTGTAAGGTACTGGGAAGTCATGGGTGTCCTTACAATGGAGTAGTGCCGCTAGAAAACCAACCCTTACAGGAAAAATATATTTTTATATATATATATATATATATATTTTTAAAGAGAAAATTATTATATTTTCTTTGAGTGCAAGGTAACCACTGTCTAGTACAGCCTCTGTCTAGTACAGGTCCTCTTTCCACAAGAAGAAATATCAAAACATAGATATAACTTTGCAATCAGTGGACTGTTCCAGTCTCTCCAGATAAAGAGATTTGTACAGAATTATTTTGCTTTTCTTTTAAACTCCATGCAACCTTTCCAGAAGAGAAAACATCAAATACAAATGTTTCAGATATGTGTCTTTCTTGTTTAGAAGTTTGTCAAGATCATTTATTTAGTTTATCATCTCGTGGTAGCAAGTTCATTTTGACCTTTTCCTTTTTTGGCCTAAAATTTGTTCTAGAATGAAATTTTGAATCACGTTTATTTTCCTCAAGTTACTGACTTTATAGCTTTAAAACCTTTTGTTAGTTACAATTGTTGGGTGCATTTACTTGTGTAAGCAGGGTCTGGGTTCAGAGTGGGGTCAGCACAGCTTATCTGTGCTCATAAATATGGATTTTTACCTGTGAATAGGATTATGCGAATAAAAATCCAGGTACAGACCGGACGTTGCAGCTGTAACAGCCTGTACTGTGAGTAGCTCTGCAAAGGCAGGATCTAGTAAGGTTTCTCTTAGTGCATGTTTGCAAGACTCAAACAGCACAGATCATACTTGCAAAGACTTTTGTTTTAATCTTCCCATACCCCCCCGGAAGCCATATCTGTCCTTGTCTTTATCTTCTGCATCGATCTCTCCCTATACCGAGACAGTAAAGTTAAGACACAGAATGGCTCTGTCTGCAGGAGCACACTCAGACTAGTCTTCCAGACTAATTTTCTGCTTGGGTTACTTTTGTAATTATAATTTGTGTTCTCATCATGTCGTGGAAGAGTACCTTTTAAATGAGCTTGCAATACACAGTGTAGAATACCAGCTTTATAGTACTGTTCATAAACTAGAATACCAGTTTTTAATTTGTCATAATGTAAATGTCATAATGATTACAAGTTTTCAACCCTGCGATCTATTTTTTTGCTGGCTATTTGCAAACTCAAGTCTCAAGTTTCATTTTCCCACTCTGTATGTAAGGCCTTTGGTGCAGGATGTTGATCTACCTCTGGACAGTAAGAGTTGTGTACGTTATGCATCATGTTCCAAAACACTGTTAAATATGTAGAAAGGGGGAAAAAAAAAAAAGGAATTACACCTTCTTTAGCCTCTTTATGCTTGCTAACAGGTTTTAAGTTTTAAATGGACTGTTTGGGGTTTTTTTCCTGATAGCCACCAAAAAGTGATTCATTCTCTAAATTAATACTTGGAATATTTCCTGGGAAGGCAGAACTCACTTTTTATTGAGTGATAGAAATATGATACCTGATTCCGAGACTAGACGAAGTTAAACCTTCGACTCTGAATTAACCACCTACTCCTGGGAAAGAGTCTCATGCAAAATTTTCAGGGGTCCTCATTCTATTGAGTCTATTGATTCTAGAGAGACACTTTAAAAGAGTGGGGACACACAAAAAAGCATGTGTATGGAAAGAAATAGCCTGATTATCTTTATGTTAGGTTCTACCTACAGATACCTACTTGAGCCAGGGATTTGTAGTAAGCTGGCCAACATTGCTTGTGTGGTGATGCTCACAGGAAAACTGTATTTTTTCCTGCTCTAATATTAGCCTACACCAGGATAAAAGGCAACACTCTCTCAACTGCATTGGCTGTGCGAGTTGGGACATTAAAGAGAAAAGGAGTCCAGGTTCCACATCTTCCCAGCCTTGCTTGGCATCTGTTGGCCTAAGTTTGCATGTTTGGATCCATTTAGTCCCTGAATGGTGATATTTATTCCTCACCTTTTGTGGCCATCTAGGCAAAATCTCAGTGTAATCCTGGTGGATAATAGTTATGGGTCATTGGTTTCAAATCTACCTCACGTTGATTGTCTAAGAGAGCATGTGTGCTTGCTGTCCTAGAGCAACCATACTTCTTTGAGGAGTTTTGCATGACAAGCATGAGTATTCTAGAACTGGATATGGATGTTTGGGTTTGTGTTATGAAATAACTTGTTATTTTGGCCCTGTGTTTTTTCCCCCATGGGCATGAAAGCAGTGTTCTCCTCCTTGCAAAGGGTTCAGGAGAAGGTTGGTAGAACACCTTACCAGCCTACACATTTTGGACAACAAGCCAAGCAAGGACAACCAGAGCTGTCATCCTGCTGCTGTCCAAGGGACGAAAGAAAGACAACTGTTCTTTCATTTCTCAGTGACCACAGGCTTTTTCCCCTCATCTGGGATACCAAACATCACCCAGGTGATACTAGAGATGAACTTGTCTGAGGGAGAGCATGTAGGATATCCCACCCCCCAGGCAGGGCAGGAGAGGGGTGTACACAGATCCCCAGAACAGTGTCGCTTCATTCATCTCCCCACCCTCTAGCAGCTGAGCTGTGGAAATCACTTTGATGTAAATCTCTCAGCAGCTTTTTTGTCTGAAATAAATGGTGCATAAAGGGAATGCAAAATTGTTTGGTGGACAGGATTATCTATGTGTTTACTGCTCTCAGCACTTTTCTTTTGTCTTTCAACTGTGTAGTTCCCATCGGCATGAATAGCTGTGCATGGAGTTGAAGCTCCTGAACATGATCATGGTATAGGAGAGCTCTCCCTTTAAACCTGTGACAGTGAAGCACTTGTGGTTGCAAGAAATGTCAAGTTAGAAAAATTACTTCTAGTAGAAAGTAATTATTCTTCATTTCCAAGATCCTCTCCTCTGTGTTAACCCAAATGTAAACTTTCTGTAATTCTGCATCGTTATCATCTCCCTGGATGTACTACTTCCATTTCTACTATTTTACATATGCGTCTATCACATGTACATGCACATGGTTGTGGCACCTCAAAATATTTTGGGGTTTTTTATTATTTCATCTCTTCAAGTCTATCTTGGTATCCATTGTTCTGTTGCTGTAACCTGCTGATGATACACAATATTTATATAAAGATTCAAATCAATATTTATCACATCAGAGCACTATAATTCAAAGGAAAGCACAAATCAATAATTCATTAAGCAAGAGAGAAATGAATGATTTAGAATTGTTGTTCTTCACCCCATTAATATTTTCACAAGAAATTGCATTGTTTAAATGAAATTTGATCACTTTTTAGACTAAATAGGTCTGATTTAATGCATTTGATGGTGGCCAGCATAGTATTTTTCATGGGATTAATAATAAAAATGAAAAATTAATATAGATAGCTTTCAGTTTGCTAAAACTTGTGATTCATCAAAAATATTCCATGATATAAAAAATACTGGAGGATGTGTATGGTTTCCCAAGTTGAATAAAATAACTTTCTTTAGACATAAATAAAATTATTCATTTCAAGTTGGAACCATTTATTTTCAAAATGCTTGTTTAATAGAAAATGAATAGAGTTGCTTTAAAATAGAGAATTTTGGTCTTTAAAAAGAGGCTTTATTCATCTTAGGAAATGTTAGGAAGTGTAACATTTCTGGAAAAATTGTGAAAGTTTTGCGTTCAGTTTGGGTTTTTGACTGAAACAATCGACAAATAGACATAAATGTGTGACAGCTGATCAGTTCAGTCCTGTGTTTTTTGATAATAATCAACCTTAAGCTGCTTCACCATTCTCTGTTATGATGTGTAAGTTAAAAACTCATGGAAGAGCCTGTTTTTCTGCACCCATCCAAGCCAACAAGATAACCCGGTGATCTTCTGCATTGGAAGATAGGCCAAAGGAATGAGTCTGTGAAATTCAAATGCACCTTTAGCCCTGCTCACTTCCTCATTCACCAGCAAAAAAGTGGTCATTGCTGATGACACAGGGAATTCCTTGTGGGTTTAAAATACAATGATAGAGTATCCACCAGGAACCACAGAGCATTAGCTGTTGCTTTCACTGAGGATGTGTCCTCTATCGATTGCTTTTCTTTGCCTGAGCTCAATAAGGCTTTCATTTATGATTACATAGTTTGCAATTGCTTATTTATGTGCTGTGAGTAAAACTAGCTTAGAATCAAATTCCCATATTTACTAAAATGAAGTCCAGATTCTCAAAGAAGGTATTTTACCCCCAGGTGTGTACCAAAATGAACAGAGCCAAAAAAATACCCACAGCAACCTTAGAATCACCCAGTCTCTTTTCTGAGATATCCATGTGCCCATAAACAAGGTGATGGCTTCCTCTCTGCTCAATTTTTTATCCATTCTGGTGGCCCTGTGAGAAATTTTTTCATCGAGTATGAAGTTACAACAAAGGATGAAATCAGCACAACCCCCCTACTCCAAATTTTTTGCTTGAAAGCTGACGTGTAATCTAGGCTGGGTTCGAGAAGTGATTAAGAAAAACCGGATGAGAAAAATCTGTCAAAGACTGCTAAAACAAAGATATGTAGCACTGGATAAATAGGTCCCTTGGTCACATCACTCAGATCATACCAGAGAAGGATGACGTTATGCTTCCCCTGTTATTATAGTCTTCCCTGGGGCTTTGCCATAGGGCACTGTCAGGTATGGGATACTAAGCTGGACAGACCTTTAGTACAACTGTTTAGTTGTTCTTGGTTAAAAAAGGAAGTTCTTACTTAAATATTCACATAAACAGAAGTGGACTCATAATGTGGCAACATTTGCTGAGTGACCATGCATTTAGGAGCATAATGGATAATCCATATTAATGGAAGCAACACAAGACAGTATCACTGTTTGTACTGGTGACCTCTTTCCAGGACTCTAGGTAGGATCAAAGTAACTTCTCTGTAAATTAAGAAACTGGTAGTAACTAAAACTGGAAAAAAACTTACAGTTTTCTTATTCTTACCTTTAATCAATGGTGCAATTGGATTTTAGCTGTAGCTGTCCAATTGTTTACTCAATAAAGATTGCTTCACTTCTTTTGATTGGCACGTTATTGCATTTTTATTGACTTTTAAGGTTGTTTTTACAACATTCATGGTGCATAAGTTAAATAGAAAAGTAACATAGTAACATTTCAAGATGGAAGGAGGCCATAAAGGTGCAGAGCAGGTATAATTTACAATAACAGGAAATTACAAATTAAGGATAACTCCCTTGCCCCCATGACTAGTTAGTCCCTCTGTACATGTTTTCAGTATAACATGAAATGTTTGCATACTATAAAAAGTTAATGGATGATAGAGTTGGCAAATACTTTAGGATTATTAAGATTATTTTAGATATGATTAGGCTCATATTCAGCTGCAAACAACTACCTATACAGGATTTTTGGACTGTAAAAAAATGTTAATTATTTGAAGAACTGGGTTTGGTCTAAATCAAGCAAAACCAATTAAAAAGATGTGGAGTTTTAAGAACATGTAAGGAACATAAACGTAAATAAAATTGTGAAAACAGTCAAACATATTCCCTGAAAGTCCCTGAAAGCTCTCTGTGCGTGAGTTGTTTCAGACAAGCCATTTGGGTTCAATAGAGTCTGTGCATGGCCTCTTTATGAAAGCGTAGTTATGTGGAAAACTTCAAAGCACATACTTGCCAAGTCTTTTTTTTTCTGTTTACTGTCTGTGTACCAACTCTCTGACTGCTACTTGTAACTGTGCCTTTTTGTTCAATTAATTCAATTTAAACTGTGTATTTTAGGAGTCTTTCATCCTGTTTTTGGAGAACACTTAGTTATATTTTTTACATTGATGACCTTCTAACTGATGAGTCCCCATAGAACTTTTTAATAATTATTACCAGTTATTTCACAGTGCTTACCGTGTAATCTTTTGATGTCTGAGTTTCGCCATATATAACATAGGAGAACTACATTACATGATCCCTCTGAGTTATGCTGGCCAACATTTCTAAGACTATTTTAGAGTTACAGTAAGTTAATACAATTTTGCTCAATTGTTCTCTTTCTGAAGCAAAAGGAATGTATTTTTTATCAAATAAGGACCTTTTATGAGAATGTCTCACTTCACATAGAGATCAAAAAAAGATTTTGCAATAAGAAATCTAAAGTATTTTATTTTTTCCAACAGGACTCTTAGTTTCACTAACAATATCAATCATTGATTAAGCTGACCTAGCATATTGGGGAAAAAGAGCCAGAGTCGTGATAAGGAGCTGTCCTTCATTATCACCTGAATACATATAATTGGCTTCTTGAACTAGTCTCTCTGTTTTCTGTTTGTTGTGAGAAAGGGGGATTTTTTTAAAGATGATTCATATAATCCAAAATTAATCTTGTGATGTCTGGTGAAATTAATTTGTACAGAGTAATCTTTTTCTCTTCACTCCCAAACAGGACCTAGGGTGACCATCTCACATCTAGGTGAGATGAATTTCACCCTTAGACTGGGTTAGCCTTGATCACAACAGACCTTTCTGTAATACACTGCCTTTAGATGTTCCCCAAGGATTTTCTCCTGGAAATGTCCCGAAGTGACCAAGTGTGTCTTAGACTCACCAAGCCAGGGTAAAGGAGACTGCTCAAAGTCCTCATAAGACTTAAGCATTACAGTTTCCAAACCAAGCTCACAAAGCGAGAAGAAAAACCCCACGACATGTTGATACGAAACTCCCATGGGAAAGACCATCTCTATGGCCAAAGGGAGCACATAGCACAGATCTGCCTGTTTAATGTGCTATATATTATATCCAGTAGCAAATAAGATTACTTCCGAGGATGCTTTAGGTATATAAAAGGCTTGCCATGGATCCGTTGTTTCCATTGCATTTAGATGGACCAGTCAGAAACTAGAAATAATAATGAAAGCAAGATTACAGTTGTCTATTAAATTCTGCAGAGCTTTCACATAAAATGATAGCAAAGGCTTCTCTTCACAACAAGACATTTAGCCAATTAAGCATTATTATGTTGTCTTTACACATGGGACTCGCCGCAGTTGTTGCTGTCACTGAATTTTCTCTCAGGCATCAGCCCACATCTTATTATGATCAAAAACCCTCATCATTAATCCCATTACATTGTTCTTGGTCATGGAATAAATTCATCAATGGATGATCTCACCATGTTTAATCTCGTCGCTTTAGAATATTTCTTTTCTAGATATCTGTATAATAATCTTATCATCACAACCCTTGGGAAGTTTGGCCCCAACAGTGCTGTCATGAGTGAGTTTTTTTAATATTTCACAATTTGATAAGAAAGTTAACATTTAACCCTTAATTGCCTCTGAGGAGACAAAGAAAGGTTCTGGAAATGACACAACATATGACTGCATATTATGGATCTTAATTGCTTCCCCTTGGTAGGACTTTTAAAGATCTGCTTCTGTGTACCACCATTTCTCACAGGCATCTAGACAGAGGCATAATTTGCAGTCTGCTGAATGCTGACTCTATCAATTTGTTTTGATAGAACATGTTCAATTGTACCTAGTTGTACCTTTCCTCAGAACCGATTCAAAATTTCAACTCTAAAAATATTATTCCAACTGTCAGCTAATATTGGATAAGCCTGAACTCCATCAATGACATTTTATAGGAAAAAAAGTCTTCTCTGCATCTAATTTTTTCTTTCTGCAGGTGTTCTAAAGTACAGCAATACTTTCTTATACCTGAGTCCTTTGTTTTTGTAGCTAGTCTTTAAAAGATAAGTAAAGGAGACAAAGCTGTTGGTATTGCACATCCTTTATAAATTAAGCTAGCAGTCCTAGTTGTTGGAGCACATGACTCCATGTGAAGCCTAGGTTTGAGTTCACTTTTACCTGAACCGATTAAAAATAGATCTCATGGCTCCTACAGGGAGCTCAACAGACTCCAGGTTATCCTACAGTACATTTACCACTTCTTTTTTTCTTTTTATTTGATTTTTTTGTAGCAACACTAAAGCAGTTGAGAAAATAATCCAACTTTTTTTGAGTCTGATATCAATTGACTGTAGAGCTCTCAAATCTAGCATGGCAGAGGCTTGCTTTAGGAAGGAAAGAGATCTCTGTGTTCATCTCCGTTTCAAAGGCTGTTTATACATTTTTTGTAATGACTCTTTCATGTAAATTCTTCTCTCCCTCTGGGTTAGATTAGAGCCCTTGGAAAAACAAAATGAGGTTAGGTACAAACAATTATGTGGATTTACTTCTCTGCTCCTCTGAGGTCTCATGAGGTTATTCATGAGTATATGAATGACCGCAGTCTGCTTCTAAATCGGTTTTCAGGTCCCTTGTATTCCCTAAATGAAGCTTTTCTGAATATTTATATGTCATTCATGATTCAAGATTTGCCATTATACTTTAGTCATCCAGTCACTAGTTACATTTTAATTCACTAGTCTGGGGACAGGAGTGATACCATATGACTGAAGTAAAACATGATGCATAATGTATGTTTTGTGGTGGGTAGGTGCCATTCATGAATACCGCATAGCCCAGAAACTGTTTTTCAAAGCTGCTTAGTGAATGTTTATGAATAAAATCAATTTTCAGAAATCAATACTTGCTTGCGAACAATTTCGGAGAATAAAAGTATCTACACAAAGTATCAATAACAACAATTTCGATAGTTCCATGGAGAAGACTCTCCTTGGAAGTAAAAAACCACTTAAACAAACATACAAATCATTCATGAGCTCAGCAACCCCCAGTAATTTGAATAAGCTGATCACTGGCAATTTGTGCAACTGTACGAAGTAAACTTAATGTGTTTTACTGTTCAGTGCAGTTGCACACACCGTTTGCCATATGCTTCCAGGACTCCTGTGGCTTTGTGTAGTCCAATGAGTACCACTACAGAATCATTGCATTACTAAGTCTGGTCTCCTGATCCTCATGGTTTAACAAGTTTTTGCCTTCACTGCTGCTAAGCCCATCAATTCAACTATCAACTATTAACATACGCTTTTGTCATATATCTTTCTGTGACTTACATTTCTGTTTTGTTTTGTTTTGTTTTGTTTTGTTTTGTTTTCCCAGACACACTTTATCTTTTTCCTTTTCTTCTTATTCTCCTAGTCATAGTCAAAAGTCCTTCAGATATAGTCTACAACTTCTTGTGGAGCAATGTCACTAATGTTCTCCTCAGTCCTAACTTTCTTTACCATATGCTACCTCTCAGTAACAATATCTTATTACTTCCTCACGACTCTTCATTTTTTATACTCCTTCTATGAAATTCAGCATGTTCCAGAAAATCAATGTAGTGACCATGCACCATTTAAAATCTTAATCCAATTTAACATTGGGAACAGATGTGGTCCATATGCCTTTGGTGACCAATCAGTAACTCTCCAGTGTTGCACAACAACTTTACAAGAGGCAGATGTTGGTCAAAACAGGGTGAAGTGTCAGCACTCCAGAAAGCTGTCAAATCCTTATCCAACTACAGCTGCGTCCAAGAACCTTGTCCAAGAATTAAGAACTAACCACATTCATGAAGTCTCACTTGCATACAGGTCAGCCATCAGTGTATATAAAATAAAGATTTTGGGAAAACAAAAGTTTTATGTGAATGATTGAATCGCTCTCTGGCAGGAAAAACCTTTTTTCCTTCCAATGGGTGAATGAATTTCCAACAATTATGTTGTGAGCAAGGAGATATCTCTAATTTGCTGTGCTCGAAAATAATTTGCATTTCTGAAGTCCTGAGAAATCCTCTTGAGTGAGGAGAGTTTTGAATTTGAATCCCAAGGGAAGTTTAAGTCTGTCAAGGGCTGTATGTCCAGATCAGGATCCTTTTCCACAAAACAAATAATATAGACTTTGCTTGAGAATGGAAGCCAAGGTGGAGGGAGCAAAGATTTACACAGTTGTCCCCTGGGACACCTGTTTCTCAATCAACTGTCAAAAATGTACAGTAGTAATCATACCTTTTAAATTTGATGTTTGTCTTCTACTAAGGATGATTTGGGGATATCTTTTTCAGGAGAGATCTATACTTGCAATGAGGGGTCCTCCTCCCATTACCCAGCATCTCGAGACACATTTCAAGGGTATCCAGAAAACAGTAGGGCTGTTTCTCCACAGTGTTTCCAAGAGTTGGGAACATAGCATGTCATTGTGAAATAAACATCTCCGGTGTCTCCCTGTCATAGCGCAAAATAGCAGAGAAAATACCATGTCTTTGAGGACCTCCTGTGAGTTTGTAACAGGAGTCGAAGTGACAAATTGACGCCTGGATCTGACCTGAAAGTGTTACAAAAAAGAAAAATACTGCAGTCCTCGCACCTGTCCAAGTCAACACAAATGAACAACATCAGTGCATTTTTCAGATTTAAATAATCTGTATATTAACATACATTTAACAGTATTTAACATAATATTTGTATTAACGTAACATCTCTACAAACAGCTGACCCTTTCAGGTGGAAAAGAACCACATGAAACAAATGAAGTCTTGTGTAAATTCTCTTACTCAGAAAAAAAAAAAAAAAAAAAAAAAAAAAAAAAAAAAAAAAAGAAGAAATCAAAAATTTTGAGTGATCATTTGTTAATTAGCTATATTAATTACACTTCCATAAGCAAAAACAGATCAATCAGGATTTAGGCTGAAATAGAGTGGTGTTCAATAACTGCATTCTCTGACCCCTGTGGCAATCTGATGCATTCCTGGAAACTCTTTATCCTGTAAAAGGCAGGAGTGTAACATGTTTGCAGGAACAAGCCCAGCACAGATTAAAGGAGTAATTAAAGACCAAAACTTCATGCTATATATTATAAAAACCATGTAACAACATTGGCTATAGTGAAGGTTTATATTACAAATACACTGAAATACTAGGTTGGCTTCTCAAGCACTCTATTTTCAGCTATAATCCTGAACTGAGAGTTTTCATTGGATAATTAGTTGTGGTAGAACAAATTTCTGCACCTTAGTTTGATTTAGCCCTTGGAGTGGCTGTCTGAGTTTCTGAAAACAGAAAGTATGTGTATAATTGCTCAGCAATCTGACTGGAGATTTGTAAGGAACTACAAGTTAATACCCACTAAGTGTGTTTGAAAAACTTTGTGTGTAGGTAAGTTAAACACAGAGATCAGTACACAGGAGAAAACGGCATATTTGTACTTCTGTTCACTTGGACAGACCAGCATGCAAACAACATGTCTCAGGGAAGTGGAGAAGTGCATTTTCCCTATTGTTCTGCTGCTAGCTGGTGATTTTGGGGCAAGAAACATGTCTGCATTGTTCCAGGACTCCTCTTAATACAAAATAAAATTTATCTCCTGTCCATGTGGGACACCAGGGTGGGGAAACATGAAGTGATATCTCACACCCCAGCGTGTGCACTTGCCTTCCAGTGTTCAGTGGAGGCACGATCTCTGCTAATCAGGGGATTTCCCTAGTTAAACTTTTAGAAAAATGAATAATTTATGAGTTTTATGACTGTAAAAATACTACACACAAACATGATCCAGTGATTAGTCCCTCCTACCAATCACAGCGCTGTACTTGTGTGGCCACAGGCACATATCTACAGCATCATCTGCATCTTCACCAGTCTGTGTACAGGCATGGATTTCAGAGGAAAAGCTTGCAATGTGTGAGATCCACCACAGGTGTGAACCTTGGCATGGTCAGTGCCTTTGCTTGTAATTTCCCAAAGTCAGAAAGCAAGAGGAAAAGTGAATCTGTCCTATATTACAAAGGCACAAGTGGGAGAAGTGCTATAATATACAATAAATAAAAATAACAGTGCCAAAGTAGAAGACTTCTATCCAGCAGCTTTTTTGCTGTGCGAAACTTTTAATTTAAGCATTTCTCCTCATGCATACATCCTTGAAAAGGCATGTTTAATATGAAATCTGACAATAGCATTCATTCATCTCCAATTTAATTTTACCATTTCAGGGCTTACAATGCAAAATTCAAAGTGTTTTTTTTGTGTGTGTGCTTTTTTTTTTTTTTTTTTTTTTTTAATGCAGGAGGTCAGATTGAAGAAGAATAGTGATCCCTTTTGGCCCTAAAGTGTAGGAAAGAGAATATTCTGTGTATGTGTGGTGCCTTCTGAGACATGAAACAGTGTCTTCTAACACAAGTAGAGGCAAAGCTATATCTTTGTCAAATATAACCATATAACAAGACAAAGTAGTGATCTGTCAATTTGGGAGTAAGAACTGTATTTTCTAAATAGTCATCAGTAAGGTACCAAACTTTTCTGTTGGGCTATGTACAGTAAAGCCACTGTTTAGTAATGGGAATGTTTGTGTTAGTGAGAAGACTGCTCTTCGGGAACAGCAATGACTGGTGACCACATTATTCTCATGAATATTGATAATTTATGAAAAAGGCTACTGCTAAATCCAAGTTAGATGAAAAGCATAATCCTAGTATGGAAGAAGTGATAATTAGTGCTCTGGGATCATCAGATTCTGAAAACTGTTGTTACTGGGGAGGTTTTGCACCTTTCCAGCTGACTCATTTTCATATATTTCTGTAATTTTATTTTAGAAGGGCCCGAAATAGCTGGAAAGCCATTCTCAAACAAGAAGAGTGTGTCTGAAATGGCCAAGGTGAGAGGAAGAAGCAGGGCCAATTTAAAAGTTCACCCAGGAGTTCATGTACTCATTTTTGTATCAGCTACGTGGAGCGTTGTGGGAGGCATGTGAACGTGGGAGGGCGAGATAGCCCCTAGCAAACACCCCAGCATGCCCCTTGTTCTCTCAGATCCAGTGTAGAAAACTTGCCTGTACAACTATTTCTTTTGGCTTGAGGCTCCGCAGCTCTGAAAATTCTTATGAACAGGGAAAAAAAAAGAAAGAAAGAAAATATCCCTAAAGGCCTAGTTTCATGATTTGAAAGCCAATTTTTAACAGCACATATAACTTCCAAGATTAGATGCCCCAAAGCAAAGTAGAGTTCAGAAAGTTTGGGTTTTTTTTTTTTTCTTTTGCTCCACAGGAAATGCTTGGAAGCTCCATGAAATTGTGTGTGATGAGTCCTGGTGAGGGGCAAGTAGGCCGAACCCCAAAATACTGAAGGGCAAATCAGGGAATGCTTTAAAAAAAATAGTGTCGGACAGATTCAGGTCTAAAAGATTAGTGTGTCCTACCATTTTAGTCACAGAAGAACTTCACACAACAGCCCCATGCAGTGATACTGTGCCTCATTCAGATGTGTTTTACAGCTGTTTGGGCCAATGTGAGTCAAATCACTTAATGAAGCTCCTCCTGATTTACACCATGATAAGAACAGTTGGAATGAACCAGGGAGAGTAATTCTGGCAAAAGTAGTTTCACATGATGCTCCATCAACCTACATCCACACAAAGACGCTGTCCTGTTCTCCCTTGATTTTCTATTATCTGGTGTTCTGAATTATGAGGCTGGAAGTTGGTTCATTCCTGTCTTCACAGTTAAGATAAATAACATCACAGAAGTGTCACTATGAAGCTCTGCATGGATAGCTATTTTTCTCCCACTGAATTGCAACTTGGAAACAATGTTAGATGACAGTTGTGGACATTGAAAATTGCTTGAAATGTGAGTGGAATATTAAATTCTGAACTCAATCCAGCCTTTAGTAATGTGCCAGCCTTTGTCATCAGTTACTTAACAATAGATGTGCATTCTACTAGAGAAAAATACCCCGTGGTATTATCTCAATACACACATACTGCAAATTATCATATGCCGTTACAGAACAACTACACATGGTGCAACATGGCCTGTTGTAATCTTTTGGATTTTGTCTACTGGAGCCTTCTTTGTCTAATAAAACAGAGTTTGGTATTGAGTGGGGAAGCAGAGTTGCAAGGTACCTTCCAATTTACCGGTGATTTTTATTATTACCCACGCAGTGTTATTGTGCTTGAGTGGGGTTTTTTTGGTGTGGTGTGGGGTTTTTTTGTTGTTGGTGGTGTTGTTCTCTTTTTTTTTTGGATGTCTCTGTATTATACTAAGGCTGGACATCATAGTCCTTTTGCGCTAGATGCTGTAAATTTCTTCCACAGCTATTGTGGTTCTCAATGGGGTTTCTCCTTGCGTTTAAATATATGATCAGTCAGGTCGTTAGAGATAGGAAGAACACAAAGAGACTGTGAGGAGTACCAATATCACTGAATTAAATCTGGTTTGTGGTAAGCATAACAATGGAAATAAGACTTCTCTGTATATGTATATATGAAAGGGAGAAAAGAAAGACGTGATATAAAAATTCAAGAGGGGTGGGAATACTTAAAAACACCTCAAGAAGAAGCAATGTATCTGCTAAAAACAATTATTTTACTCTTATTTCAATAATAACTACTTCCATAAGAGAATTTAACTATTTAGCTGCATGCAGAAAACCTCTGCCAACAATTATGTGTCTCTTAAGTTCTCAGGTCCTTGGCAAACTGGGTTAAACTGTTTTTCTTTGACACACCAACTGACAGAGCATAATTTTTTTAGGTCAAAAAAAAGAAGCAGATTTTTAAAATAATTACAAACACTTCATGTTTTAGGAACCATTTTGGAAGATTTTGGAAGCCATTCTGCATCAGGAGGCTTCTTGTTGACTTCATTGCAAGCAGAAGTAGGCATGTGCTGAAAGCAAAACAAGACTGTTTAAATGTTTTATAGCCAGCACATCACCTTACTCACACTGCAGGTTTCTTAAAATATTGAAACAAAGACTTTCTAATGTTGAACTTATATTTTATAATTCATACTGCTTGATTACTTTTGACATCTCATTCAGTGAGAACAATAAGAAGGAGGACAGTCAATTCTATGTTTGTTTCTATTGATTGCTATTATTTATTCATTAGCTCATTTATTTGTGTCATGCCGGCAATATACGTGATGCTATAGAGACAGATAAGAAAGCATTGACAACATGCAAATGCAGAAAGGAAGTTCAAATTCAACATGAGTGACCTAACTGAAGACAGTTATGCAGCATGTTTAAATATTCTGGGATCTGGTATTTTTCCTTCCATCCTTTTTCTGACAGATGTTGGTGAGACTCTGCTGGAGTTTTTGCACTGGTACTGATGACTCAGTGACATCTACGGGAGACATATGTTTTAATGGGGGTATTATGTAAAAAGGTTTGATGTTCTGGAAAGGGGAAGCAAATACAGAATCCTCTCAATCCCTTGAGGACTGGTAAAACAAGCAAGCACTGCAATTAATGTAAAATTTTATAGAACTATAATAAATATTTAATATTTAGACACTTGGAGTATCTTAAAGTCATGTTTGTGAGTCACTGCTGTGATAGCTTGATCTTTGGAAATAATTTTGTGTTGTTTGCTTCATACACAGAACAAAATGGGATGAAGTAAAATGCCATGATATTGATTTAATCATTCTGGAAATACGTTGTGGAGTTTTGTTGTTGTTGTTGTTTGTTTGTTTTAATTGGTCACTTTTAACAAATATTGAACAGTTGGAAGGGAGCACTAAAATGACCAGAGGACTGGGTTCACAAACCTGGTCTTGTGTGACCTTTCCAGGTTCCACAGTCCATTGTTTAACACATAATTTCCTGAAGGTGCTGGAGACTTAGATTCAAGTACATTCTTTCAAGCAAAGAGGAAATTTAAGCTCCAATCTCCCTCTTCCCAGATGACTAGCCTGCTTATTTGGGCTGAGATGGAAAAGTACAAATTTCTTTGACACTTCCTTCTTAGACATTGTTGATGGCATCCAAATTCCTCTGTGGGTTTATCTCCCTGAAAGTAAAATATTGTATTTAGTCATGTGCAATTTAGGCATTTCCAGTTGTCCTTCAACACTGCTTCCCAACTGACTCACTAAGTATAACACAAATATGTGAAAACTTTATGCTGAAATAGTGCCTTCAGGAAATAAATGCTTTCCTGGAGAGAAACTGTTCACCATGCTGTACTCTAGGCTCAGTTCTCCAATGATTTATGTCTACACTTAATTTTGCACCAGGGGTAGCTATGCTGAAATCAGTGGGACTGCTCAGAGTTCAGAAAGTTGAGCACATACATAATATTTTGTGGGATTGCGCAGATGAAGAGGGATTCTGCCACTAAAAGGCAATAGAAAGAGATGAGTAGTATGAGAAGGAACCTCTCCAGTATCTATAGTAGTATAGCATCCCTTAGTTTAGCCATTAAATTGTGTTTATTTCTTGCATTGCTTATAGAAGCCATAGCAGAAGTAGTCCTTAAAGGATGTGAAGTCCTTGAGACATGATGGAGAGAGCCCGCACGGATGGAGAAGTTGAACAGCTGATTTCTGGTAACAATTGCTTGGGCTTAATACTCCAAAAAAAAGAAAGTTGGCTTCACATCCATTAGCTTCACAACTTTCCTAAGACTTCCAGATGTCTTTCAAAGGGCATCCATGAGAAAATATATGTGGTTACATTGGTACTAGGAATACGTAAGATAAATAAAAGTGAAACTATTTCTGTTGCTTGTTAGTGGTATAGATTACTTTTATGATACTTTTGACTTAAGAGCACCAGATCTGAGTCTGGAAACAAACTCCTTGCCCTGGAAAAACAATGCTTTCTTTTGCCTTCAGTCATGACCTGAAAGAATCTTAACAGTAGTTGGCTGTTAGCAGATATTGGCTTTTTTCCCTATTCCTGAACTTCCAAATCAAATGGATATGGCTGTTTCTCACAAACAAACAAACAAACAGCAACAAAAACAGAATGAAACAAAACAAAGCCTTCCATACTTTATTGTGATTTTTTTCCTTAGAGAAAAATATGATTTATTGGGCAGGAAAAGGATCAACCTAAGGTTAGGAGATGGTTACAGATCTAATGTGGCTAGAGTTCAGCTTTTTTCCAGCCACAAGTTTCCTTTATGACTGTGCAAATTACCCAGACCCAGGTCCTAGACCTTCTAAGATTTCCCTTGAAATCTAAGGGATTTAACTATCAAAGGGGTCTTGAGGATCTGGCCTTCAATCTGTTTGAGGTTTTGTTTCCTGCAGATAAAAATAGGGAGAATAATTATTCAGTACTCTTTAGCAGTATGCATTTAATTTAGAAGTGTGCATTTAATGCATTTAATGACTCTAAGAAGCTTAAGGTAGGAAAATGCTAATAACAACGTTAAAAATCATAGAATCACAGAATCATTTTGGTTGGAAGAGACCCTTAAGATCATTGAATCCAACCATAACCTAAATCTATCTCTAAACCATGTCCCTGAGAACCTCATCTCTGCATCTGTTCAATCCCTCCAGGGATGGCGACTCCACCACTGCCCTGGGCAGCCTGCTCCAATGCCCAACAGCCCTTCCAGGAAGAAATATTTTCCAATATCCAGTCTAAACCTCCTCTGGTGCTACTTGAGGCTGTTTCCTCTTGTCTTATCACTTGTGACTTGAAAGAAGAGACCAACACGTTACATGCTCCAAGCTCCTTTCAGGCAGTTCAGAAATCAGAAGGCCTCCCCTCAGCTCCCATTCTCCAGCTGAACCTCCCAGGACCCTCAGCTGCTCCTCATAAGATATGTTCTCCAGACCCTGCGTCAGTGTCATTACCCTCCTCTGAAATCCTTTATGTAACTAAAAAGATGAAAGTTGAATTTTGGCACTTGGATGTGGCTGGGACAAAACTGATCACATTTAATTATATACAAGTCTTCTTTAAATCTAGCTGACAAAATATTATTTTGCCAGTTGGCTATTAAAAATGAGTTTAAGAGCATGGTTAAATTACTACCTGGTGTTTGTTTCTTGATGTATTGTATCAAGTGAAGGGCAAAGCTGGAAATCCATAATATGAAATCAATTCCATTCAAAGCCAGTTAGCCCAAAAAGCCTTAGAAGATTTGAATTATTTTTGCCCTGTCCCCCCACCCCCCTACCTTATTTTTATGAAGTAGAAATCAAACTGTGGCTTTATAGAATCTTTTGTGAAAGAAAAAAAATGATCTGATGATTTTTTCTTAGTAAACAGTAACACCTAAAAATTTTATTTCTGGCTGAATCTTGTGTTTGGCAAGGACATTGTTTGTCAGGGAGCCCTGCTTGCCGACTGATTCATTATAAGCTTTGAATTCACAGATAAGAAATCAAATCAATATGTTTCCCACAAAACCAGCTTTCTGTGCTTTGGGGATAAACCAGCTGATGTGAGTGGGATGTCGGGGAAGGAGGAAGAAGGAAACAAACCATTGCAAACAGATGTGTGTTTGTAGAATACAGCTTTGATTTCTAACTGGTGGTTGTGTGGTTTATCTCAAAGCACCTATACAGTGCTTTGTATAAGCACAGCATCATTAGAATTACTAAATTCTCTCCCCAAGAAACAAAAAGCACAGTACACAGGTGATGCAAGACCCAATTTTCTAAAATATATCTGTGTTAAATCCAGGTAAAGTGTTGTACCCACAGTAATGTTACCCTAGAAATGAATGTATAACTCAGGGGAAGGGTTTACCTACTGTGAAGTATCCTCAAAGCAGTTGGCTTTGAACACAGAGAATAGGTAATACAACCTCTATAAAACCTGCAAGTGAGTTTTCCTCTTGCACTTCTAAACCATATGATTTTTCTTGACTTTCTGATTTCAATTATTGCATGCACTGCTATTAACTTCCAGTTGGTAACCATGGTACGCCTAATGTATGGCTGGATTTCAGGAGTGTTCTCTCAACTGTTTCTCTCTTTTGCATATGTGCCTATAAATAAATAGAAGTTTTTCAAGAAAACTTTAAGTTTTCCCTGTACTTGTTGCAAGGGAACACAAAACCCATGAAAAAGCACAAAAAGAAGTCTTCAGGCATGTCTGATAGTCAATCTTGTCTTCCAAGAGAATCAGTAGGTGTGGTGATATGTTGTGCTATTTATGGGCAAGAAGAGATCAGTATGTGACTTCCAGAAATGACTAGTGATTCATACTGCTGAAAAAAAATCTCTGGAACTTTTGAGCATGTTTCTAGCAGTGAAATCCCACAAGCCCTTAAATCCATGATGAAACTTCTGGCTAAAGTCTTTTTAAATCTCCATATTTCATTTTGAATTTTGAAACATCATTTGGAGAACTTGGATAACTGATGACATGCAAACACAGCCATTATGAATTACTGTTATTAATCATTACTCTCCATCCCATGGCCTTTAAAACTCTTTGGACATTTATGAGTAGAAAACCATTACTCAAAAGCAATACATGAAGGGAGATAGGCAGCAGTTCTCTCTTAGAGCCTGTGTGGACATCTAGCCATGCATATATCATGTCCTGTAGTCTCCCTGTCCTACAGTAACCAGCCTTAGCGAGGAGACTCCTTTACATCTATGTCTATAGTGCAATAAAAACCACACATACTAATTGCATACTTGATAGTGACTCTGTTATGTGAAATGTAAGGTCTTTCAAAGCAAAGCTTCAAGCAGCTTGTTCTCCTTAAGCTTCTCATGAGCTAGAAACCTGTTTAGCATTGTGGTAGCAATTGTTTGATATTGTGCTCAGTAACAGGATGAGGAACTTTGAGTGGGTGGTGAGCCCAGAAACACACTTAGACTAGAATGAGAAATCCACTTATACAATAGACATGTAATTGGTACACCCAGTGGAAAACCGGTTACTGAAAACTACTTCTTAATCAGTAGAGAAACAAATGAGTACCCATTAAATGCTGAATATACTTTTATCAGTGTCTATCCTTTGTTACTGAAGGAGTAACAAACCTTTTTTTTTTGCAGCCCAAAGGTGAGGCAGGATGAATCATGTGTTGGATGAGATTTACAGAAGCCATCAAACAGGACATGAGATAGCTCTCAAGATAAAGATGAGTGGCCCATGGAGGTGTATGTTTCTTTGGTAGAAAAGGAAGTGTAGATCTTACCTCTACCCCATTAACTGTTCATTTATGCATTTATGCAGCATAAGTGGAATCCGGTATCCAGATCAGACACCGATGTCTTAAAGTGAAAAACTGCAATTTGAAAAGCTGCAATTTCAGAAGATAGTCACGCAGTTATTTAGGAGCTAGCAAAAATGTCCTCTAGTCAGACACTTTGGGAATGAAATCTGCTTAATTTGTCAAAAAGAGTGTTGAGAGTTAACTCAGTACCTTCAGAGGAAGAAAATATCAAAACTCCTAAAAAAAAAAAAATGAGAAAAGTTTAACAAACCTAGAAGATGATGATAGATAAGTTAAAAAGGGAATTTAGAATTAGGCCCAGAGATGGTATGGATTTTTTTAAATCCCATTTGCTTGTTTATTTTCTGTTTGGGTTTTGTGTACTTGTTTGGGGTTTTTTGTTTGTTAGTTTGTTTGCAACCAAGAAAGTCAAACTAACAAATGAAGCGCTGACTCCATCAGCTCTTAGCATGGACATGTTTCTGGAAGGCACATGTTCATCAAACACAAATTATACATTAAGCCAAACAGCAGTTACATGGTTCAGCTCAGTTATCTCAATACAGTGCTCGCTGAGATGGTGGACATCAAGGACAGTGACCTTCTGCTGGCTCCTGCAGACAACCTTTGGCTTGCCCAGCAGCCCTTTTCCATCTGTGACAACCCTGGTGCAGTCCTAATCCAGATAAATGGGAGCATGTTTTTGCCGAGGTAGATATGATGGATATACTACCTGAGGGAATCTCCTGAGACTTTGGCCAGCTATCCAAATTAGGTTGAGATTTTTTTTTGGAGGGGTCTAAAAATAGGGGAAGAAAGGGAAGAAAATTCTACATTGGAAAAATTGCCTCTCAAAGTGGAAATCAGAGGAGGAGCAGCCTTAAATGCAGGGGCAATATTTGGGGGAAGAATCTGAAGAGTCAGAATGGGAAGAATTGCTGGAGAGAAGTTAAAACCAAGAAGACAATTTTACAAAACCTGCTGGATTCACTGGCTCCTACAGTGGGGTAATTCGAGGCCAGGCATACATTATAGCTGGGGAAAGTAAATAATGGCAATAAAGCTATAATTCCTGCAGCAAGTGGAAGTTGTGCACAGGAACTTATTTTCAATTTGGTGACTATGTGAGACTTTCAATAGCTATTAGGAGGATAATTAGGGGTGAAATGAACATTAAATCAATGTTTGCAAGCTTAAGCTCTATGTGTGTGTGTGTATGAATGTGTCTTTTTTTGCTTTCACTCAGAAATAGAACAAGATTTTCCCCTCAATATTATATTTTTTCCTGGAAAAGTTTATTTTGTCTCGTATATTCCACTAAAAACACATTATTTCCCTTTCAAAGCATTTTTCTTATTTCCCTTAATTCCTTATGGCCACATTTGTGTAGGAAGGTAGCTCTGCTACATGACAAAAGAAGACTAGGTCACACTGGCAAGCTGAAATCACTTACTGATGCAAATCAGAAACCTCACAGGTCCAGACTGGAGAAAAGAGGGGCTTGGGGACAAGGAAATACACATTTGCATGAATCTGCTTAAAATCAGCTGTGGTTGTACCGCACTTCTGGATAAACTGGGCAATCGTTTACTAATAATGACCCTGGGTTCCACCGAGTTTTCAAAACCTCCTTTCAGAGAGAAACATCATCTGCTGCATACATTTCAATGCTGCCTCCTCACAGCATGCGTTTAAAAGAAAGCACCTTATTATAACAAGCAGAGAAACTGGCTAACACGGAGGTGCTCGGCTAAATGGAGCAGCTGCTTTTGGCCTGAATAGCTGTTCAGTGTAAATAAGCTGTGGCAGTTTTTTCAATTGGGTTAGGAGCCGATGTGGTGAGGCAAAAGGAGAACAAATCTGGATTGATAATTTAAAAAATAAATAACTGAATATATAAATAAAAAAAAATAAAAATATATAGATAAAAAAAAAAGTAAAAAAAAAAAAAATAAAAATCAGGGAGAGGAGAGAGAGAAAACAAAAAGTCCCTCCTGGGTGTTCATTTGAGCAGGGTGGAGTGCATTTCCCCCTCCCCAAACAGACGGTCTAAAGAAGATGTCTGTGCTGTCAGGGCCTGATGAAGTGCTTCCAAGCCACAGGGCAGCGCTTCACGCTGCCTTCACACGGGGAAAGTTTTCTGCGCTTGTCTATGCAGCAACACACATTCTCTCAGATTAATTCCAGCTGTGCAGTGCCTCGCTGGCAGAGTCGTTATGTATTAGTAATGCTATCCGATTTAAGCAAATGGTGTCCCCTTGCACAGCTCTCTCACTGAAGCTTTCTCTCTCACATGTACAGATACACAAACCTTGAATATCTTATTTTCATATTTTGTTTTCTTTTAAAAACAAAATAGGCTAGATTTTTTTCCTATCTATTTTCTTCAAGGAAATGGTTTAAAACCCAGCTCCCTCTCTTTTTAGCACAAAATCCTCACTAGCTTCACCTGGAAATAGCACTGGGCAAGTCTTTGCTGACAGCTGTGTCATTTACAGGCAGGAGGCTGCAAGCACTCTCCTTATGGCGTAAATCAGGAGTAACCCCACCATCAGGAGCTCTTCTGGCTGGAAATTCAGATGAGATGAGAATTGCACTGAGAACGCATAGCTTTAAAGCTTCAAGATGTTCAATTGTGATCCTTAATTTGCCAGCCTGCCTAGCCCAACCATCGATTTACATAGAGCTGGTATCCTCAAATATCTACCCTTTGCCTTTCTTACCCATGTCATTTTTACCACTTGCTTCTTATCACAGTCTTATCTTCTGCAGTGGTGGCACGTCGTGGGTCACATCACGGTCATCTCATTTCCATGACAGACATTCCACAGGTCTGAGACTGCTTTCCTCAGAGAACACTTCTAATACTTGTGGTTTCAGCCACACTGACAAATGTATATGTGCACACACACTCATATACATGTATATAAGGAAATTCCTGTAATAGCATCATTAACATGACTGTCCTCCCAACACCTGCCTTGCCCATGTGATTGTTAGGGATTGCAGTGACTCGATTTCCTCCCAAATACTGAATGAAAATCTTCTGAGTTCAAGACTCAGTTTTATTACATGCAATATATACTATGCCAGTCATATTGCTTTACAGGTAGATAGGCATATATATACACATACCTGTTCTATATATAAGCGCTCTTCACCTATGTTAATGATAGCAATAATACATGCTAAATCTTATAGTCGTGTCCCAAAGCACTTTCAAACACACCATAGGAACATACATGTTAAACTAAGATGCACATTTGAGGCACCTTGCCACAAGGTATTCCTCAAGGTAGTTTTCCAGGCAGCTTTCCAGCTTCCTTCTTTTTCAAGCATTGTATCACTCTGCAAGTCAGAACTTGGAGAAGGGGTTTGTTTGAATCAAGCAAAATATTATAACATTCACTAGAAATCTAGTAAAATTTAAGGCACTAATTTTGCACGTTACTAAATCAGCTTTCAACAAAGATGAACAGAGGGTTAAGGCTTAAAGAAAGTGTCAAACTGTCAATGCCCACCATTTCATTCTTTTGCGCTTGTTCCTTTGCATTATCAATTCCGTCCCCCACCTAAAACTGCCAAAAATCTGTTTTATAACATATATTTGAAATCACGTGACAAATACAGTTGAAAACTGGGAAAATTAATTGCAATTCTCTAGTTCCATGTCCTGGCATTATTTTTTTTTTCCCCAGGCTTGGGAGACCCACTTCAATAGCACAAATTTTAGGAGTGATCATGAGCAAATCAGTTTAATGTGGATCCCCAAAAACACTCAGAAGTCCTCTTATGGTTGATGTTTTTTTGCCGGCTTCTTCATGCCTCTGTTTTCCATGTAAAATGTGGGTTGCTGTATCGCCCTTCCTTGCAACTGAGCTTTCCAACACTCATCCTGCAGAATAGTCGACCGTGTGATACAATTTTAAGACCAACAAACACTGGGAGCTCCATAGAACACAGTTTTGGAGAATTTATGAATAGCACTAGTCTATGCAGATTTATGGATATTTGCTGTCTTCATGTTATCTAAGCTGTCTCACAAACCAGTGCCAACAGCTTTAATGCTGGAGGGGAAAACACCACCCAGCTCTATGTGTTGGGTCTTTATTTTTTCTGACTTCAGCAAACACCACATTGGAACAAAGGTAGACAGAAACACTGTCTCAGAAACTCAGCTTGTGCTGCTCAGAACTGTGTCACTCTGAGGGCAGGCATGTGGGGTTCACAAATGCCTTAAGTATGTTTTATCTTTTGGAATAGACATATCAGACTTAAAAATCCACCTCTGAATTTGTATAGCAGCAACAAACTGCTCAGGAAACCAGAAAAATTGGATCGTAACCATTGCGTAATGTACCCGTATCCTGCCTCCTACATACTCCTTTTGAAGACTCATTTTGGAGTCAACATAGCTTCAGGCCATGGTGAGAAACTTTATCATAGTGCAGGGAATACAATAGAGGTGGTGGTGCTCCTGTGGGGGTTCCTGTGGCTCACATAGCTGTGACTTGCCAGCCATGTGGTTCTAGTTAACATTTAGGAGAGCTCTCCAAAGTGGAAAAATCCTATAAACACACAGAATATTACTGAAGAGCTGCCCAGCTATTCTGTCTTGTCTGTGTGACTTCTCTGGGTGACTGATCTCTCATTGTTTTGGTGTCCGCATCCCCCTCAGGGAAGTCAGCTTACACATTTTATATTGGATATTGGATAAGGCACTGAAGCATATCTCCTTGTTGCAGAGGTTTCTCAGGTGCTGATATAACTGTTTGCCCACCCAGACTGTGAAGTCAAGTTTTTTTGCCTTAGCCTTTTGTCTTGATTTGTAACCTTCGTATTGCGTGGTATTTTATTATTCATCTGACAATATTTAACCCGCTTGGCTGGTATGTCTGGTCTGTATTAGCAGGTTAGTAAAGTCCAGTGCTTAAAGGTCTGACTGCATTTTACTTTCGCCACTGTGGCCTTGTTAAGTGCATGGACATGGCTCACATTCAGTAACATATAAAATTACAGTTGTAAAACAACCTGTACAATTGGATCAATCACAATTTATGCTGATCTACGCAGCAGAATGGATGTTTGCAAGTTTGTTATTTTCCTTGATCAGAGGGAGTTAATCTTCTTTCTCTGTCATAAATAGTAGTATAAATTACTTTCATAACTGATTTGGGGCAGAGTTGTTAGGAAGAAGTATTTAATCCTTGATCCATTAATAGTTCTTTGCCTTCTTTGGAACATATAATTCGACTCTGCTATTTAGTTCTACAAGCATCCTGAGACTCATTTCTCATGTGGATAATAGTCCCTTGTGAATGGTGTCCTTTGGTTTAATTTCTCTGATACAGCTTTTGAGGAAATCAGAATCAAAGAACTCTGCACCTGTGGTAAAAGCCAATGCACTTTAGTCTGGATATGCACGCCAAAGCATAACAAAAAATTAAAAGAAATAGATCAGCAGCTCTGCAATAGGTGAGGGGGAAAAAAAAAAAAAAAAGGAAAAATAGGTTTCTGGAGAATAAAATAAGGTTATTGGGAGTCAAAGTGTGAATTTGCACTACTTAAAGACGACAGAGGTAAAAACATTGATAAAGGTAATAGAAAAATGGTGTTTCAACTTTGTGACATTGCATTTTTTCCAGAAATAATTTAGAAGAACATAAGAGGAAGAAACACAAAGAGAACTAAAGGTGAAGAGTAAAGATAAGAGTGATTCATAAATTGAAAGATCATATTTTTTTTTCTTCTTCAAAAAAAGGAATAATATATCCAGTAACATAACAAGTACTTCTTCAAGGACACTGAAGAAGTGCTGCACTTTAGATATTGAAAATAGAAAAGCCAAGAAAAATGTGGTCAAAATGGTTGATGGGGGTAATAATACTTTATTTATTAAGTAATTTTCATGCACTGAAGCTCAAATTGACTCTGAAGATGCATTCTCGGAAACAGGACCAAAAGAATAAATAGCCGTAATCTACAGAAATGAGCTGAAGATGAGTTTGCTTATAACTATAGAAAAAGGAGAATGAAAACAGTAGGAACATAGGAACGTGCATCTTGCTTTCATTCTCTCTAACAGACTCTTGGCACTTTCACCCCTCTAAAAGATAAGACACCATTGTAAAAAGTAATATCAAGTTTGTTGAAGGTGGTCATGAACTGCTATTCAAAACTCGCTTTGTAGAGTAGATTTATTATTTCTATATTCATTATAAACATACATACTGAACAGACCTTCGCAAGAGGACAGAAGAGAAATCCAGCATTTGGTCGATGTTAAGTATAAACAGTCTCAAACTTTTCAAAAAGGTTAGATTTAGAAGTATTTTTTTTCAGAAGATTGAAGGAGCATCAGTAAACTTCTGTTCAAGGCTTGGGTTAAGTCTCGAACTTCCAAGATTTAGCCCATTCCTTCCATGGGCATCTGTGTAGACTTGTCCAGAGTCCTCTTCACTTCTTGAGTTTTGGCTTCTGTCATGTCAAACAAATTGTCCATCTCACTCCACAGGTGTTTGGCATCTCAGGTCTTGCCTCCTCACCATGTTACAAACAACTAACACTCTGTAAGCTTACCATGGTTTATCATATCAAGGAATACATTTCATTAATGAGATAATGCAATTTATCCATCATCTCAGGTTGGATACAGATAGACTTATGTTTTAGGTTTTTTTTAAGACTAATCATTCAAATGTTCAAAACATTGTGCAAATTGGGGACTCTTGCCTGAGAGATTTGTATTTTCTTTGTGAATATAGAAGTGTGTGTCCATTTCCAGTCTAGTTGCTCAAGTCTGATGAATATGCAATGGAGTTTAGCAGCGAGAGCTGCAAACCATCATGCAAAAGAAAGAAACCTGTTCTCCACCTGCTGATGAAACAGATGAATAGATGAATGTCATCTATTTTGAGAAATATTTTTCATAATCAGGTGACTTCTAAAGTGTTAAGTTTGAGATATGTGCCAAAAGCAGGCATGAAAGAAGTGATACACTTGGAAAAAAAAAAAAAATCAACATTGAGTGGAGAGGTTAACATGTGAAAATGTATAAAAATGCGATTATAAATGTATTAGGGACAAAAAGCCCTCAGCCTTTGCTGTTCATTGCTAAATGTGCATACAGTAATGCCAGAAAGTGTTTTCTAGGATATGTTAAATGTTTTAATAACTAAAAATACCTATTAAAACAGTTCTGTACTGTGAGTGATCTGAAACAGAAGAGGTATCCTCCAAGATAAAGCAATGAATAAAATGGTGAATGTCCATCTGTTTTAGAGGAAAACATGAGTCACTGTTAAATAATCAGACATGTATATCTGATGTCCAGAGATCTAAAAAGAACTAATTGATTGTCCTCCAAACCAGATTTTAACAAGTTTTTGGAAACTTGGGGAAATTTCCTGGAGATTTGATGACTGCCAGTAAAATCCCAGCATTCAAATGGAGCAGAAGAGATGACTCAATAAACTGGTTAGTCAGATGTCAGTCTGGCCAAACTATTGGAACAGTTAATTCAGGACTCTGTCAACAAAGAATTAGAGGCTAAAAATATAATTACTGTTAGTCAACATGTTTGCATGGAAAGTAGGTCTCATCAAATAGATATGCCATGTTTGGTTTTTTTTTGATGACATTACAGGTCTTGTTGATAAAGACAATGCTGTTGACATAATATACTTGTATTTCCCTAATGGATTTGATTTAGTAACATATGACACTTAGACTAAAAAAGAAAAAACAAAAACAAAGTAGACTATATGAAATAAACAGGGCACACATTAGATGGGTTAAAAAACCCTCTTTCTTACAGGTCTTGAAACAGAGTTTTTAATAGGCAGAAATCAATGAGTTGAGTTGCTACTAATGCAGTCTCCAAGGGATTAGAGTCTTAATCCAACATTTTTAGCAATGAAATAGGTGTTTGCAGTAGAATGTGAATATTCTGCAATGGTTTTTCAATGATCAGTAATGACTGGAGTGATTATTGTGTTTGGAATTTCCTGATCGAAGGTTCAAAATCTAAAAGATTCATAAACCAGACAAAATGTGCAACACCCATCAATAGAGGCTACACATCAAACTTACAAGATAGAAGACACTGCACAGAAAAATACAAGCAACTGAAAAGCAATCTCAAAAGCAGAAAGTATGAGGCGTTGACTATCTCAGTGTGGGATTTTGCTGTGATATTAGAACAACTATGGCCTTAGAAAATGCCCAAAAAAAAAATAGAAAAAAAATAAAAAAAATGGGGAAAATATGTAATATTGTCACTGTATTATAATTATAGGAATGACAAATGCTTTTTGAATTTCCAAACAAAATGACACTGTGAAACAAAAATGACAATCTTTTCTTCAAAAAATGTCAACACAAAATATAAGATATTTCCAAATGTTCTTTCAGCTATTTTGGCCTCAAAGATTTGTATTGATTTTGACCACACTTCATGAATAACTCACATCCCTCTGGAACTGTGTTTTGTTGTTGCATTTTTTTTTTTTCCTAACAAATGTACTCATTCAAAAAAACACAGCCATTAATCTCTGTTCATGACTCAGCACTGGCAGAAACACTATGAAATTTATTGTGGTAGCTTGAAATAAAAAGGAGTAAGTAAAAAAAAAGGCTTCCTGGAGATGGAAAGCAAGTATTATCAATTTGTATTCGGGTAAAAAAAAAATAAGCTCCATGTGAGCACTCTACACGGCTGTTGACATACATAAAACCTGTGCAGCAGGAAACTCTGCAGAAACTGGTATTTTAATATTTCCAGACACAAAACTAAGAGAAATTCAAACTTGAAATAACATCCAATTTTCTACTAGTGACAACTGTAGTATATTGGATCTGCTCATCGATCGACATGGCAGCTTCCTTGTTATTTGGAATATTTAATGTAAGTCTATGTACCTTTTTAAAATTCCAGTTTAAGAAAAAAAAATAGTCAGACAACAGACTGTGTATACAATAGATTATCATTGCCTGTCTTTTCATCCACAGTAGTTAGAAAATAAAATCAAATGAAACTAGATCGAGTTCATCATTAAAAACAAAACAAAACAAAACAAAACAAAACAAAAACAAACAAATAAAACCAACCAACTTGGAGTTTACGAAACTTTGGCAAAAAGTTTTGAATTTCATCTTTTATAATTATATCCTAAAGTCATGACTCATGCTCAGATAATTCAGAATACTTCAGATTTCTTCTTAAAGACAAAACAGAATAATTCCTGACTGAATCTCTGAAACTCCCTCTGGAGCACCAGTGATTTTAGATTACTATTTCTATTCCAGCAGTTGGGGTAAACCCCCTTTTTCTGCTGTCAAACTCCTGAAAATGCTGCTCTGCTACTACACAGTCCCTCCAACCTCAGAGTGCTCCTCCATATTTATTTTATCTCTCATTTCTTGACACCGCCTGTGTTTAATTCTAACTCATTTTTCCAAATGTGTCCATGAGCACATGCACTATGCATCCAATTTCGTCATCTTTATTATGAGTGTTCTATGAATTTGTATACATTCCTTTTAACTTGGATCCCAGCATGAGCTTCATTACTTCACTCTCCCTGAAACTGACGCATTAACTTGTTTTCTTGTTTCATAAGTCAGTATGGTATGTTTTTAGAAAATGATCTACTGAAACATTAAATATTTTGGTTTTTTAAATACAAGATATTGAGATATATAAAGATTTGGACATGATGCAATACCCTATTCCAATATTCTTTTAAACCCAAGTGTTACTGCTACTGTCTGAAAGTATGTCGTGAATACTTGGCAGGTATTTCTTTTTTCATTTTCCCTGTTGTATACATGGTGAGTTGTGAACTCAGATGCTGACATTCTTGACAGATAAAACTCCCATCAGAGTCCATGCCTTGCATTTATATATAGTGATGTTTTGATAAAAAGAATCTGTGTGATAGAATTTTTAACAGTAAACTACATGTAAAATTATAATGACATTTATTCAAATAAATTTCAATTCAATACAGATCTAAATACCTATGTACTCCCATGATGGCTTGGTATAATAAATCAGAGAAGCAAGGTAATTTTCTGCCCTATCCTTGTATCCATATTGTCATATATACTAGTGTATTGTAGTGAAAATCAAGACTTTTTTTTTTTTAAAAAAAATATGTATATTAGCCATTTCCAATTGTTCCTTCCTGATGGTATTTTATACTCTTCTTTGGCTGTTAGCTTACTTGCTCCACCTGCAAAGCAAAATTTCAAACAGCAACACAAAGGCAAGTTATTGCTTGCGAAAAATTCCTGAAATATCTATGGAAAAGATAAGAATCTCCTGAAGGTTCTTGAGGAAGTTTGAGTTTTAAGAGCAGGAGGACTTGATGGGATTTTTGCTTCTTTTTCTTCCCAAACCTGGGAGAGCCAGTGTAATGGCACACAAGGCTATTTCATATCTGCTGTGAAAATGCTTTCATCTTCCATTGATGCTTTTATCTCAGGCAGGACTGTGCTTTGAGGCACGATTTTGCTGGTGCCATGGCTGTGTCTGTGGCAGTGATAGATAGTCTTGGTGGCTTCCACCGCAGGTTACATTATTTATTGAAAACTGAACATGATGCACAGTTCATGAGTAGGGGCCCGTGGTGCCTGACTGAATCCGTCATTCCAAGCGAACAAACCATTCACTTGTAGATGACATATCCCTTGCTGAACATCTGAGACGAACCCTGACCCTTCTCTCACTTAATGTTTCCAATATCCTTTGGCTGTAGTTACCATTTTATGGAAGTGCTGGAGACACTGTTGGAGGCAGTGGTAATGGAAATTTCTGCTGATAACTAAGTTCATTTTAACTAATAACTTCCTATACAACAGCCTCACTCTTTCCTTTTAATTTTATGACCACCAAGTGGATCTTTTCCAGATTCGCAGCAACGAGTTGACCTCAAAAATTCACTTTGCTTTGTGTCCTGAGCTGGACCGATGCAATGTATTGGAAAGTAAGACACAGCTGAGCAAGAGTCTAATTCAAGGCTCTTCTCTGATTACTGAATTTAGCTGGAGTTCTTCCTTTCAAAGCAATATCAGAATCTGATTCAAAAACAGAAAAATAGATATCCCCGTCAATTACCTCAGAGACCAGTAACAGTTAGGCACAAAAATTTCCCACTGAAATCAATAAGTGTTTTTTGAGAGGTGATAGAAACATGCCTGGTAGCCAGTCTGACCTGTATACAATCACTAGGATATGTGTGTATTTTTGTGTTAATATTTTTCTGTGGTTTTTCAGTTTATTTTTTTCCTCAGCATGAACAGTTTCATCACATGATACCAATTGTGCTATGTTACATATGGATGATTTACCCCCAAGAGATAGCATAGGATTGGAAATTATTAAAAGGGTATGCCAAGTTAGCAAACACCATGCAAGTATTATAATGTGGCTGTGTGTTTCCAAATAGATACCTGAGAAAAAAAAAAAAAATGATAGATGCATGTTGATTTATTGAACAGGTTGTCCAACCTATGTGTAAAATCTTTGTGACAGCAGAGTACATGCGGGCATCCTGCAGCTATCCCTTGGCTTACTCATCACCTACTGGGAAATGCACTGTCCTTGCTCATTACCACCTCCTCTTTCCAGAGATATACATTTGCAAGTTGTCTTCCTTTTGTAAAAAAAATCAGGCATTAAATCCTTTGTCATGCCTGTTCCCCTGAATATAACTTAATATATTCTTCTTCTGCACGTGCGCTGAGCTGTTTTCTTCCCTCTATGCATTGTAGCAGCTGTGTGTAAGCTTTCAAAACTGGAAGCTGGGAATGTATTATTTTCTGATAATGGGTTTCTTTGCTGGCTAAACAAGGATGCTGTGGGCTGTAGACACAGTATAGCCAAAAAATGTTGCTTGCTGCTAAAAAGGACTTCTCATGGCAAAAAAAAATATTCCTGGTCAAATTCTTCTTATTTGCTTCACCTCACAAAGGAAAAGCTAGCGGCAATTAAGCAGTAAGGCCTTAGCATCAGAGTGGTATCTCCAGATCTGCTGAGAGCTTTGCTAAAAGTGATTTCATTCAACACAATATTAGAAAAAAGAATGAAAGTGATTTTCAGCCAGATGGAAATGTATTTTGGAAATGTCTGTTTATGACAATATTCTCCCAGTTTTCATCACCTTTCATCATCTGCTTGGTTTATTTGTTGTCTAAAAATCTTTGAAAGAAAATGTTTTTACAAATGTGAATATTTTCCACGTCTAGATTTCTCTGTCTTTCGAAAGGAAAAAAAAAAAAAAAGAAAAAAAGTTATTGTCCTGTGATCTAGATGTTGTCCTGGTCTTTAAATCATTTCCATCGAACGCAGCTCTCTATGAACCCAAGGAACAAGTTCATTCCTATCACAAAGAAGAGACGAGGGGTGGATTATTGGGAAAAAAAAAAAAAAAAAAAGACAAAAAAATAGAGAAAAGGGACTGTGATACTTCATAAAGCAAGCAGAAAATCAATCTGTTCTCCCAATGCTACCTCCCACACCCCCAAGCCAGCCACTTTCCAGACCTTGGGGGCTCCTGTACAATGTGAGTGGCCTTACTAACACATACGTGCTCAAGTCCAACAACTTATCGAAACTGTTCATGTCCTCCACCCCCAGGCAAATGCATGGGCATAGCTAGAAGCTGTGGGGAGCATAACAAGTGTAATGTTGCAAATAGGAGCCAAAGTCACAGCACAGTAGCAGTTTATCTGCATAGTAGAGCAGAGTTCCTCTTGAAGACCTACTGCTGAAGAGTAGGATATTTTTCACATACCATGGATCATGCCAGAGTGATGTTCTCAATGTGGTTTAATGATATCTGCAAAGACACTTGTGAAAACAGCTATGTTATAGATGTGGACCAGTTGCACATGAAAGGAGCAGGAACTCAACACCCAGACTACAGCAGACAGCTGACGTTACTGGTTCTCCACAGTTTGAAGAAATGCCTGATGGTTTAACAGTGAATCCCTCTTTCTTCTAGATGAGGGAAAAGCAACAGGTCAGTCCTGTGAGTTCAAAGCAAAGGTGCATGTTGAATAGGCTCAGTCTTTGCTTTCCTCTTCATCTGCAACAGGATTTATGATAACATGAATGCAGCAACGGCCACATAGAATTCCACAGAATCACAGTATGTTTGGAATTGGAAGGGACCTCAAAAGATCATCTAGTCCAATCCCCCTGCTGGAGCAGGAACACTTAGATGAGGCTACACAGGAATGTGTCAACTCATCTTGCATTTTCTAAAATGCAAAACTTACATTCCTGCTAGAAAGCATATTACATTTTCAAATTATTGATGGTGTAACTGAAAATCCAGAGGGGATTTTCTATCTAGTCTTCACATGCAGAACTGTATTAAAACTATGTAGTCCATAAAGTCTGTGTTGAGAGGCAGGTAGAAAATATGTGAGACTTGTCATCCTTCTACTTCTGAATGTATTTATACTCTGTTCTGTATAGGGCTCTGGCCAGAGGAAAGACTGCATCTTATGTTCACTAGGAATACTGTGAAGCTTGTGAAGACTTACCTACCTAAAATTCCATTATAACACCAGGGTCTTAATTAAATTGCTGTTTTGCATGTATTTTAGGTGTCTTTCCCATGTGGTCTCCAGCTATCACTGTAGAAGAGCATGGTTTTCTTATTTGTCCCACATTATATCTGCCAGCTCTGAGGATCTCTTAGCTATCCTGGGACAACACAAATGGCAGCAGGCACTAGAGAAGACTGGAGGTCTGGTTGATGTGGTCAGTAGAGCCTAGGAGTTAGTCACCTCTACCTGAGTTGGACTTTGGTATAAATGAAAATCCCCTGTATCTCCATCAACTCTAAAGAAATCTAACAGGACATGTGTATGTCCTCACAAGGAAACTGCAGAGACTGTGTACTGCCTCCATCCTCTGTGTTTTTTTGGGTAAGAAGAGGATAGGAGAATGCAAGGGAGACTCCTTATAAGCATAGCTAAAGTAGATTCAAGTTTCTAAATTCATGCTTGTTGTCATTAAATCTTGTTCTTTTAAGTTGCTTTGTTTAGAGATCTGCTACAATTTTGCATGCGTAACCCAAGCATATACCAATAAAAAGTTTGCTCCATACACCAATACATCTGACTACAGTGCCAGGGAAGGTTATGGCCAGGTCACCTTGAGTACTATCATACAGCACCCACAGAACAAACAGGTGATCAGGCCTAGTCAGCATGGGTTTATGAAAAGCAGGTCCTGCTTGACCAACTTTATCTCCTATGGCAAGGCGACCCACTTAGTAAATGAGGATATTGTCTACCTGGACTTTAGTAAATGTTTTGACACCATTTCCCACATCATTCTCCTGTGGGGAAACTGGCTGCTCATGGCTTGGATGGGCGAACTCTTCACTGGGTAAAAAACTGTCTGGGTGGCCAGGCCCAAAGAATTGTGGATCAGTGGGCCGAGGTCAATTGTATGAGGTCCAACAAGGCCAAGGCCCAGGTTTAGCCCTTGAGTCACAACAACCATGGTCAATGCTATAGACTTGGGAAAGAGTGGCTGGAAAGCTACCTGAAGGAAAAGGACCTGGGGGTGTTGATTCACAGTGGCTGAACATGAGCCTGTGTGTCCTTAGGTGGCCAAAAAGGTCACCAGCATCCTGGCTGGTACCAGCACTGGTGTGGCCAGCAGGCCCAGGGCAGTGACTGTCCCCCCGTACTGCACTCTGATGAGGCCAAACCCCAAATCCTGGGGTCAGTTTTGGGCCCCTTGTGACAAGAAAGGCCTTGAGGTGCTGGAGTGAGTTGAGAGAAGGGAACGGAGCTGGGGAAGAGGCTGGAGAACAAGTGTGATGTGAGCGGCTGAGGGACCTGGGGGTGTTCAGCTGGAGAACAGGAGCTGAGGGGAGACAGGGACACAAAGAAATGGCTTCAAGTTGCGCCAGGGGAAGTTGAGGTTGGATCTTGGGAACAATTTCTTCCCAGAAAAGGCTGTTGGGCGTTGGAACAGGCTGCCCAGGGCAACGGTGGAGTCACCATCCCTGGAGGGGTTGAACAGATGTGTAGATGTGGTGATTAGTGATGGGGTTTAGAGGTGGACTTGGCACTGTTAGGTTAACAGTTGAATTCGATGATCTGAAAGATCTTTTCCAGCCTAAATGATTCTATGATTTGTTGTTCTGTGGCTGCAATATCTATCACCCTAAATAATGTCCTTTACTTTGATTAAAAAAAAAAAAAAAAAGTCTTTCTAACAGTTTTGAATTTCTCTCAGCTGCTGAGCCATCAAATCCAGATCCCTCTTTCCCCTCACTATCCTTGCTCCTGCCTTCATGGCCAAGGATGAATGAAATGATAGAAGCTAGGCAACTTTTGTAATGGAGTTAATGAAGTTTTTAATGGATAATTTATGGCTCATCAAATGCATTTGGATGGGATGCTGAACAAAAATGTTCCAGTAGACATATTTAAAGGAAAATAATAATGACAAAAACTTTCATTTCCATTTATAATCTACCTTTGCTTGACCTTAATTCAGTTAGTTTATGCAATATTCATAGCAGCAAAAAATCTTTCCTATATCTTTTTTTAAACAGTTCCACTGTAAACTTGAGTAGATAGTAAAAGGAAATAGTAATAATGAATATGATCTTTTGAAATATTCATAGGGAAATTCAAAGGGCTCAGAATCTATCTTTTTCCATTGCTTCAATTTTGCAAAATTGTTCAGGTTTGGCACAATTTCCTGTTATATATCATATATTTTTTCATTCAAAATATAAGAGAACTTTCATTCTCATCTCTGGTTTTTGAGCTCAAGTTGATTATATTCAACAACTCAACAAGCACACCTCTAAGCACACAATGTTTTATTTCATGGTAAAGTCATAAAAACAAGTATTCTAGAGATGCAGCACTCACCAGTCTTAAATTGCAGTGCAGGAATATGGTTTTTAGTATGAAAAAAAAAATAGTGTTACATAAAAGCTATAGCTTGCAAAGTCCTTCCAACCACACTGTAAACATTTTTGGTTGTATAGAAACTAACTAAACTTTTCTCTGTTATTCCTGAACTTGCCACAATATTTTATTTATATCCTCAACTTTATTTAAATGATTGCAGCCTAGATGAAGTCTGTTAAAATGAGACAGTTTACATCAACTGAAAATCTGGCCTTGAGCCTTTGATAAACATGACACATTCTTCAGTTAACCTAATCTTTGGTACGATGGTATTTAGAGTGTGTTTATGACCACAACACTGAGCATGGCCAACTCTATAAGGAGTAATCAGTTTGAAGGCAGATACTTTCCTCAGTGCTCTGTTTTGCCAAGAAAAGGGTAAGTTGAAAATGGTGATACTTGTTTTGAGGTTGTTGTCATTAGGTAAGTCATTATAAGTTGTGGATATGAAACCAAGAATCTTGTTTTCTTGCCCTCTTCCTATGTTATAAGCTCACCATATTAGAGAACTCTTTCCACTGCCTGTCAGCCTCCTGAAAACTTTGTCTGGCTTTATACAAAAGAGGAAAAATGCATGTGCTTAGGGGAAAATAAAATTTCTAAAAAGAGGGATGAAAGTCAAGACCCAGAAAAATAAAGAGAGAACTCAATTATTGCCCTTTTCATGGCAGGAGAAAACAGACCTCAACGACAGTACAGCTGGTATTCCCGCACCCATGGTGACACACAGTCATATCCTGCCTCTTTAACTGGTCTACCCAAGACCTGGCTCTTGCAGGGGGAAGGGGGCCTCTGGAAAAGTGTGAGAAGCTGAATTATGGATAAGTATGGGAAATTTAGAGGTAATCTACCTAACTCCATAGGAAGCTGAGCTCATGCTGCTCATGAAACAAGCTGTTGGCCAAAAGTTTCCACTGGAGGAGAATAATCTTGCCAGTCCTGCTCCCCAGGGGGAAGCCAGGGAGGTTCCTGTTCAGTTCACTACATTCCAGCCAGCAGAGCCCCGGGAAAAAGAGATTTTGTTTTGATTTTTGCAGATTTTTAATTGAAGTGTTTGTCATTCCACAGGAGATAAGAAGATGTACATAGACTGAGGACATTTTTTTTTCCCCTTATTTATTTTTCCCTCAATGCTTCCTCCCTTGTGAATAGCACCACTTCAAGTGAAATAAAATTCCCCCCTTGGTCAAACACATTGGAGTTTTGTTGGAAACAAAGCGTCTGAAGTTGTTTCCATATTATTTCTTTCTCTCTAAATGCTTTGCCCATACACTTTAGGAAGGCAATCCCTTTCATGTCGCATAGCACATCCTCACTGGCAGCTACAGTGTGTGCACTTTATTAGAGCATTTTTTCCCCCTAGATATAATGGCACCAATTAAATTACCTTGCAGCCTGACCTTAATCTGGCAGGAATGATTATTCCATGAAACAGTTAGGGCTCTAATTGACATGAAGTGCCTGCAAAATATGTCTTTTGCAGCAGACCCTGTCAAAGTCACATTGATATGCTAATACCTATAGCTGGCAGAATCACTTCATAAAGAGAGACACTGAAAATTGAATTATTTCAATTTCAGTACCTCGGAATCTAGTGATCTGTCTGTATATGTAACTAAGTAGGTGCAGTACTTTATATGGGTAAACAGCTGTACTAGGGCGTTGCTATGGAAACTGCTTGACTCATGACAATTGTGTTAGTGATGAAGTCATTAGCGGTGTGAAATGTACTTTGAGGTTGTCAAGTGTACACTCCAGGAATATTTCAACAGTATTAGTGGAGCTTTTTCATTTGCATAATTTAGGCTTTCACATGCGATCTCGTTATGGTGCAGGCAAATGACACGCCACAGCCATGGCGCGGTCATGAACAGCGCAGGAGGATTGCTCCTGTGCGGTTCTGCAGTGAAATGCAATTGGTTCCTGCGTACAGAATAAAGCTCTCTTTATAACTGAACTTTCCTTTCGTTGTCTTTTTTTTCTTTTTTTTTTTTGTTCCTTTTTTGTTCTTTTTTTTTTTTTTTAATAAAAAAATGTTTTGAGGCATAGCACTGTTCAAAGGACGAACTGCTTAAGCTTTCATGGTGCCAAGTTGACTTTGAAAGTCTGGACCTCTGTTGTTTCTTTTTTCTACAATAGCTCCAGATTTACTCCAGAGAAACCACAAGTAGGCTGAGGATCACAGGGAGATACTTTTTCCTCACATTGTCTTTTCACTGTTTATCACAGTTAGTGTGATTTCCTATACTATAAAGCTGAATGATGGATCCCAGGACTTTTCTTGGAGTCATATCCCCTTTCTTCTAGTTCTAAGTATTTCAGACTGCGGAAAGCTTTTTCTTTTTGCTTTTTTTTTCTTTTTTTCCTTTTTCTGCTGGTAGGGGGATACAAAGAAGACCTTAACAGGGTCTTTGACAAGCTGTCTGAAGGGACTCCTCTAGTTTTCATGTACCCTCTGGCAGCAGGGTGCCAACTAACGCTACTATGTTTATTCCTTTATACGTTTTGCCCTTCTTGTGCCCTGTCCTTGGCATTCAGGCAGGGAAGGAGCACAGCTTACAGGTCTGCTTGTTGAAAGCACATCACCTCTGCCATGGCGGTCACCTATCAGGCCCATTTCCAAATAAATACTAATGGTTCCCTGGCTGATGTAGCTTAAAATTCTATTTCCAAAAAAGAAAAGGAAAAGTGCACATGTTTAGTCTGCATGTACACATATAAACATACACACCTGCAGAGGCAAAAGATGTCACCAATAACAGGAGGTCAATGCAAGAGCTCAAGATTGTCACCAAGATAAATTAGCAACCTGCTAATACCAGACCTTGTGTGTTGATCTGATTTCTTTGCAGTGCCTGATCTACTGAAATGCAATCTAATGCTGTATGTTCACTCTATATGTTCAGCCTAATACTGTATAATCACCAGCCTCTTATGTATTAATTACAGCTTAGCTTTACAATTGGGATGAGCAGAAAAGTAAGCATGAAATCAAAGCTGGATTTGATTAGCATACTTTGACAGGATCTTTACTAGTCAAGGGTATCTTTAATATTGTATTTAAAGTGTGTGCATCTGTGTGTGAGGTGGAGGAAGAGACATTTTAGCAAAATCTGGTTGCATAATAACAAATTATTGCAAATCATTAGCAGTTTGCAGAGATTTGAGCTATTCATAGAGTTCAATGGCTTTTTGAATCAATTTGTTTTCCTGTCCAGTGCTCTCTGTTCCACTTGGGAGAAAAAAAAAAACACCAACCAAACAAAAAACAAAAAAACAAAAAAACCACCTGCTTTTCCCCTTAGAAAAAGAGAATTCATCCTTTTCTTTTTGAAAATTTAAGGTGATCTATTAGTGTGAGGAATAATTATTGATGGAGCAAGTTATTTAAACTAATTATCAAAGGTACAGTTATTGAGAATAAAGTTATATACACTTTCTCTGCCTGTGGATGAACTTTGTTCATTGTAATCTCATTATAGTATCAAAACACACCTCCATTCCAAAAGATACCTGCCTCCATTATGCTTCCATACTCCCCTGAGGATGCTCTATGAATTCTTTTAACTCTATACTTTTAAAACTGAAGTGAGAGACTTTTACACCAATCAATAATGAAGCTATTGATAACTAGAGTCACATCAGCTCCACTTAACATAGAAAATAGTATGAAATACCCTAACAACAGGGGAAAGTTAGGGAGGGCACCATCACTGAGAAGTTAAGGAGACAGTATGAGACACTTCTGGGATCAGTCATCAGCCTGAGCCTGTCTTCTTCCCTCGAAGGACACATTGGGTAAGATTTGCACACTTGACTATAACAAGTGTGTATGTACTGTGTCCAGTTCTGGGCTCCCCAGTTTAAGAAGGACAAGGAATTACTGGAGAGAGTCCAGGAGAGAACTACAAAGGTGATGAGGGGTCTGGAGCATCTTTCTTATGAGGAAAGACTGAGAGAGCTGGGGCTGTTCAGCCTGGAGAAGAGAAGCTGAGGGGGATCTTATCGATGTGATAAATATCTCTGGGATGGGTCTCAAGAGGATGGACCAGACTCTGTTCAGTGGTGCCCAACAACAGGATGAGGGGCAACAAGCACAGGTTGAAGCACAGGAGGTTCCATCTGAACATGAGGATAAACTTCTTTATTTTGAGGTGCCAGAGCCTGGCCCAGGCTGCCCAGAGAGGCTGTGGAGTCTCCTTCTCTGGAGACATTCAAACCCACCTGGACATGATCCTGTGTGATCTGTTCTGGTGACCCTGCTTGAGCAGGTGGGTTGGACTAGAGGATCTCCAGAGGTCCCTTCCAACCTCAGTCATTCTGGGATTCTGTGAAGTGTTTGCCCAGAAAACAGACTTCAAGTTTATATTTATTTGTAATCAGATTAGTACCGCTATATATTCATTTTAGTATAGATATATTTGATACAAAAGTGTCGACTAAGGTGTATTTTTGCAGACAGTGTATTTTACTAGTAGCAATCTAAAGAACTTGTACCTGTTGCTTTAATGAACCTCATCATTTGTGGATCTAGTCGTGAGAATCTCTCATTGAAAGCACTCAGACTCATACTATATGTCATACAATCTTAAATCTGTGCAAGAGCTTAAATTCAATGACCACAATCCGACCCTGTATTATTAGTGAATCCGTAATTGTGTGAATTCAACATAATGCCATTCTTGGAGACAGGGGCAGCTGCGTCCATATTCACTGCTTGTGCAGTGCCTGGCTCCTAAAGTTCCTTGTTGTTCTTACTGGGTAAAACATTAATTTATCTTTGGGGTCACATCCTGAATTTAAGAACTTTAATGAGAAAAAAAGAAAAAAAGGAAGTTTTAACATCCTTTACTGTTCACCTGGCCTTTTAGCTGGATTGATCAAGGTGTCAGGAGCTTTGTTTCCATCACTGAGTCCTGTAAAAAACTCTGGTGTGAACCAGAGAGCAACTCAGTGCTGATTTCATGTGGGTAATACACCTAATGTGAACTGGACCTACTCAGCAGTGGCTATTCCTTATGCAGAATCATCTGGATTTGCTACAGCATCTTGCTGGCAGAGGTTCATTCAGCTAACATCATCCTTCAAGTCACATTTTTGCCTTAGAAACGTAACTGTAAACTCTTGCAGACAGCCAAGGCCTTTCTTACTTTGTGGACTGGAGCTCAGTGGCAGGGAGGATTTAGGGACCGTCGCTCTCCTTTCTTCTTGCAAAAACTTTACAACATTTTAATTAGTTCTTGCCCAGGTATGCTCATGTTTTTTTCAGGCCATTTTGAATTTGTCTTTGGTTTAACACAGTGACAAATCAGGGAGCAGCAGAGAGGAGAGGCAATGTGCAAAAGGGAGAGGGAGACTATGTTGTGATGGACAAATAAGGGAAGCACTGTAAGCTAAAGACTTCAGGCAGTTGTGAAATGACACTTCTGGCAGGTTTTTTTTAGGCTTCGCCGTCAATGAAAGCCTAATGGGTGAGTGGAAGTGAGCAGAGAGAAGCTTGATCATCTTTGTTCAATCCTCCAGAGCACAGCTCCCTGCAGCAATGATGTGTTTTTTTCTCCCTAGAAGAAGCAGCAGCAGAATGTTAACAAGCTTCATTTTCCGTTCCCAACAACTAGGAAGCGACCTTTGACCGCTTCCCTGGCTGTTTGTGTTCTTGATGCTGATAGAGCCAGATTTTCACAAGACAGACCTGGGTAATTTTCATGGCAGTCACACTGTTGCAAACCAATTAGCAAGCCAGCTTGATAGGGTAGGGTTGCAGAGATGCCCATGGCTACTTTAATAAAGTTTCTTGTGTATCAGTATGATACTATTGATTTTTCTCCCTTTGGACCAAAAGACTAAAGTTCAAGCTCTGTAGCAGATAAAGTGAAAACCGTGGAGATTCCATACCGTGTATACTAATTTAACCTTTTGAAAAAAATTTAAAAATGCTAAAAAAAAAAGGGAAGTTGTTACATGAAGGCTTCCTTTTGCTTTTGTACACACTATTTAACGTTAATGCAAATAAGATTGTGGCTGCACTGACGATTCTGCTGGCCTAAAGGTCACCGTGTATTAAAGATGGAGTCACCAGCAGAGAGCCAGGCACTTTGCAGAGACATGTAGGAAAACATGATTTCCACACACAGATGTTGACAGGGCAGGCATCAGAAGTAAAGGGATGTTGAAAGTGCAACAGCAGTGAAACTGAGGGCCCCTGGGCAAGCTGCTGATGCTTATTGAGTTTCTGACCATCAGTTAAGCCAGAATAGATGTTGCGTGGGCTTGTAGCCCACTGAGAGGTGGATTTCAGTTTAATCCACTTCGCCACCTTCTTGGCTTTAATCTCTTCCTTGGAGGTATTCAGAACTTGTTTGCGAGAATGGTATTACAAGGAGAATGGTTCCAGCTGGGTGGGGTGGAGACACTGCATCATATCATTGTCATTTAACACAATTGATTGTCCGCTTTTGCTGGAAAACAACTGGAAGTTGGCACTGGCCAAGCATGGGAGGGGAGAGCATAAGAAGCAAGAGACCTCTCCCTTGTGTGAGCTGTCAGCATGCTAAAGCACCAGCAAGGCTGGTCCTTGTTTCTGGTGCTGGGTTTATGTGCCAGCTCTGTGTGCACTCAATTTCTGCCTGTCCACAGAATATTCAGTTTCACCAACTCCAAATATTCAAAAGTTGTGAGCCAGAGTCCACAGGTTTGGAGAAAAGTGGAAAGAACAGTCTACAGGGATTTTATTTACTTTGCCTTCTGTGGGATTGGAGATTTTAAAGGCAGTCCTTTGTCTTCATCATTAATCTCCTTTCATGAAGACAAAATCTATAATATGGCTTAAAGAGAGGGAGAGGAAAAAAAAAAAACACAACAGACAGGAGCTTTGCTGTGATGCAGTGTTTTCATGACAGTTTGTGGGCTGCTTCCCAAAACAGACTGAACCCCAAACCACATTTTCCTTCCCTTTTGAGTTGCAGGAATCCAAAGGAATCCAAAAAAGATACTTGCTTTGGACAAACAAGAACCTCTTGTTTAATGTGATCCATTTATTTTTTATTCTGCTGTCTGAAAACTCACTTTCCTGAGCTCTTTTCCAAGGAAGTGAATTAATCCTGTGTCCTAATGAGTGTTCCAGTAGGTAAATGGTTGGCAAAGTGCCAGTTCTACAATCTGCAATGTACAGTATGCTACGCTTAATGCCATTAATAACAACCATGAACTCTGTGGATTTGGGTAATTCCTATAAGATATTGGTTCCATAAACAAAAGTCAAATTGGCAGCTGCTGAATAATCTTGCTCTCTATATTTCATTCTACTTTGTGGCTTTTTGATATGGATTACTTTCTCAAATTTTGAGTACAAAATGCCTCTGAGTGTAAATAATGTCATAAATTTGTATCAAACACAGTCTTGCATTTGCCTGTGCTGCTTTAAGTTCAGGATCATCAAGAGGAATAAATTGGCTTCATTGACTTTGTTTTACTTATGTTGAGAAGTATTAATACAAAGTGAGAAGCATCTTCTGGCATTTGATGGGAGGCCACCATTTACAAAAGGCAGTGGAGGCCTCTTTCATTTCTTTTATGAGACAGAGAGAAGGATTTTATAGCCTGTGGCATTTTGGTGAAAGGATTGCGTACTGCGTGTGACATGCCGCGGGGCTGTCTTTGCAATGAGGAATGCTACGCTGGCAATGCAGGAAAAAAACAGACAGGAATCATTTATTCCACCTCCCTTACATGCATGTAGAATGAAAGTTGCCTGTCCAGCTGAAATTTGTGGGAAATACAGCTCTTAGCAGCTGCTTATGGAACTGCAAACTGCATGCCATCTGTATGTAAATCTATATAGGCAGTACACTTCTATATTGCACTCCTCCATTGAGGAGACATGAACTAGAAGCAAGGTAGCTTCTTTCAAATTTTACTGACCACACTGGTGAGGTAGTACATGAAATGGCATACATAGATTTATTGTTTTGGTTTACAAAAACATATCAGCTCCTGAAATAGCCAGGAATCGGCATGCTTGGCACAGGGTAAGCTCTCAGAGTAAAATGGGACACTGTGCAGTTGAACTTTGTTGTTTACCTTCAACTTAATTTCTTCCAAGAAAAGTTTCAAACATCTTCACCAAGAACAAATGGGAAGTTTCTTGCCTATCACTTTGGATCTGACATTATGCAAAGGAATAAATTTTGTTTTCAGGAATATTTCTCCATTCTGGGATACATTCTGGTGTGGTGTGGCTGATCTGCTAAACCTCTCTAAAGAAAGATCAGGAGTCTCTGATGAGATATAGTTATCCTGAAATGGTATAAGAAAATCTTTATTTTTCAAGGCTTTTTCTTTCTTGCTTCCAAGCATGGCACAAATCTTTTACAGATGTTCTTGGATTGTTAAAAAAACACATAAAACTGTACTTGGACCACCAACAAATGCGAAAAGGAAATGCTTGGAGCTGAAAGTGAAGAAAATTACTACAGTTCTTCATAAATATAACATAAATGTGTGTTGGCATTTGCTGACTGTTGATATTCTCATAGTTAATGAGTCTAGAGGATACCCAAGGACAGTGCAAATCCAGGAGGCAGGACTCACTTATCAACATCCTAAGCAGCAACCATGATGCAAGCAACCATTTACCCAGAGCACCACCTTTTGGTGCAGGTGCTGTTTGCAATGAATATGACAGCATCGTACCCATGTGAGAGAGATGAAATAGGAGAAATAGACATGAGTCTTCCTTCTTTCTTCAGTGTCACTGTATTCAGCTATGGAAAGCCGTTATTTCAGTGTAATGAAAATGAATGCATGAGCATTTGACAGGGCTCCAGGCTCACTGCTGGTTAGTCCTTACCGGACAGTGATGCTCAGACACTAGAAGATAACTTAAAAGAGTAGTCTCATCATCTTATGCTGGTTTCAGGTTGTTGACGGACATGCTGATATCGTCCTCATGAATAGCTGTATATCCCCCTAAAGCCTTGGGAAGCCAACAAAGACAATAAAAGGACTGAAATTGTGCAGAAAGCCACTTGAGATGGATGAAACTTTATTTATGATCCATCACCTGTCATGTGATAAAATTTTGTGGCAATTATACACAGAATCACAGAGCAGAATCACAGAATCATGGAATCACAAGATCACAGAATGGTTGGGATTGGAAGGGACATCTGGAGATCATTCAGTCCAAACCACCTGCTAAAGCAGGTTCATCTGAAACAAATCACATAAGAATGTGTCCAGGTGAGTTTTGAATGTCTCCAGAGAAGGAGACTCTACAACCTCTCTGGGCAGCCTGTTTCAAGGCTCTGTCAATGTCAGATTCAGATGGAACTTCCTGTGTTTCAGTCTGTGCCCATTGTTCCTCATCCTATCAATGGGCACTAACGAAGAGTTTGGTCCCATGCTCTTGACACTGAACCTTGAGATGTTTAGAATTACACCCACTTCAATACAGTCCAGAGCTTTAAGTATGACCGTGGCTCTTTTGTACCTGCTGTGGTTGACCTCATGTACACATGTTAGTCAGTGTTGACTATCATGTCCTGTCCCTGCCAGGGCATGGTGATTCCAGTCATGTACTCTCCCTCAGATGCAGGATGCAGAGCAGGAGAGGAAAGTTCCTTGGTCTATAGACAGCCAATGAAATGCCCAGGCCTAGAGGAGCTTCTGGACCATGCCCATAATGACGACAGACAGATCAGATTGCATGGGGTTGTCCTCAGGACTTTCGATATCCTAGCACGCAAGGTCACAGTGAATGGGATTAAGCAAAAAAAAAGCAACAGGAAGAAAAAAATTAGAGCACTGCTTCCCCTCACTTGCAAAATTGCAAAATTTGTCAAATGTCTGAGCAGTTCTGGGACGGAATCATTCTGTAGATCTCAAATGTAAATTTCTTGGCATGTCCTGGACAACTTTTGTTCTCATGGTATTTCCAGGCCAAGTTTGCAGGCTACCTTTTAGTCTCCTGACTGTTTCTATGAGTATATTGGATGGGTAAAGGGACATAGGACTGACACAGGTATCACATTTCATAGAGTAGGGCAGGGCTGGTAACTCGGAAATCTTGGTTCCTTCATTTGAAATGCCTGTACTCGTTAAACCACTTCCTCTGTGCCTTTATAAAGTTTGCCTTCTTTCTCCAGGAAATAGACATGCTAGAATATCTTGAAAGTTTTTACTGTGGTAAAGCATTGTTATTTCTCAGAAGAAATTCCTTGTGAATTCCCTTCTTCTCCCTTGTACATCTTACCAGACAAGTTTCTTTGCCTGTACTGAGGGCTGATTTCAACTGTGTCCATTAATGCTGCTCAAAACACCAGCCAGAGTGGGGTCCAGTAAACGTTTGACAGGACAAGTACTTTTATCAGATTTTGTGTTGACAGGACACCTACCTGCTGCTCCTTTTGATTTAAGAATAATAATAGTGTATTGATCTATTTTAGCTCTGGCATTGTGCCGTGTAATTGTACACGCTCTGCAGAAGGGAGCAATCCCTAGGCAGGCATTACATCCTGATGAACAGAGGAAGCATGGGCTGCTCTGTATCGAGAGCTGGAACATGTATAAATCACGGAAACCCGTATGAAATTAAACGGCTGACCTCTGTATAGTTCAGAGACACAGTTCCCAGGCCCTGCCAATCCACCAAGATAGATTTCTGAACTGTCACACGAGTCCTTTGAAAACAACCTCTTTGACAGTTAAAACGAATTGGCAGAAGAGACGTATGAGGAGTGTAGCTTCCAGATTGATGAGGTATTTCAAAGAGAGCAAGTTACATGTGTAGGTTACTTATAATGCCTTGCAACTCCATGGCTGACTGACATTTCTTGCCTTCAGCTTCACAGGGTGCACAAGATTTGGGGGTTTGCTTTTTCACTTTGGAAAACTCATAACTGAAGCCCTAATTATGCAGACACAATGATGAAGGGATATAAGTCTGAGCTCATAGCAATGTAACAAGAGAGATAAAGCAAGTTCTCCTTTTCCCCAGAGAGACGCTGCCTTATTTTGCCGACAATGCAAATTCTATCCACTGCCTCATAGGTGTCATTGACTCAACAAGACAAGTTTGTTGGTTTCATTATGTTTGCGGTTTTTGAACTTGAAAATATTCAAACAAACAAAATGTGTGTCTCTTCATACTTCAAGCAGATTAAAACTGAGCTCTCAAAACTGGACATCAGGGAAAAATATCCACAATGTATAAGGATGGAAATCTTTATGCTAGCCCTGCCTTCAAAGGGTTAACATGAGGTTATAACTAATTTTTTCAGAACTCTAAGGTAGTTTTAATTCTGACTTTGACACTTGTAAGATTTGAAGCAGTGGGTAACGATACCCCACAGGAGAAGCAAGATCCACTCCTGCCTTCTGCAATGTACCGACAGTATGAGTTTCCATTAACACTTCAGACTTCAGGAATTGTGTCTTCACATGTATGAAACACAAAACTAGTGACACAAAGCTCTTTGGGGTCAGAATAGAGCAAATAGTCTGCATGGCAACACTGTCCTGAAGTGTTTTTTGTCCTGGGTCACTTCCCTCTTCAGGACAATTTCAAGATAACTCTGGTCATTCCCAAAGCCCTTCATGGGATCAGCTCGAGCTGCTTGAGTGACAACCTCAGCTTGAGTCATCATATCCATGAAAAATGCAGCTGTCAACTTGAAGTATACAGCTGCATGGGAAACAATTATCCTCTCCCATGAAAATGTGAATATAAAAGCATTTTTTCCTGCAAAAATGAAGACAAAAAGTCAATCTAGGGATAGTTTCATGGGCTGAAAATTTCCAAATGATATTTCAACACAGGTCAGCTCAAAAATTACTTTGTACTGATTCAGTTTTACCCTTTTCATTTCTGTTAATATTGCCCCTTCTAAAATTTGATTATGCTAATGTTGATTGTGCTGAATTCACTTCCAGAAGGAAGCAGATCAACCACAGAACCACAGTGTTTGGAAACTAAATAGCATATACCTCCTTTTCTCTGGTTATTGCTTTCTTGGTAGGACTTGTGAGGTCTTTGGGGAAAGGATCTCTCCCTGATTTAATGGAAATGGGATATTTTATTTCCAAAATATTATTTTTATGGGTGAAAGAGAAAGTAGAGGAACAATGACAGGAATAAAGAGAAGAACCCAAGTTCAAAGAAAATTACGCTGTAGATTGACTTGCTGAACCTGTTCAAATATTTTGGCCACAAGCAGTAAGATCAGGTCTTGCTTAATTCACCTTTATCCTTCTCCTCCTCCAAGGAACAAATTCTTCTGTCATTCAGGGTCATTTATTTTTTCCAGTAATTCATTCCTCATGTTTCTTTTTTCTTATCTCTAGGGACTTAGTAATATCTCCACTTTCTGTTGGTCTTGGGTAGAGTTGGATAAAATATTTCTGTGACATAAATAATTGTCTGAACATTTGGTCCAATACAAAATAGCCTTTTGCTAGGAGAAAAATTAAAGACTTTTTTAAGTTAAAAAAAATATATTTCCATAGTTGCAAAATGAAAGATTTAGTATTTTAATTAAGAAAGAAAGAAATATTTTAATTAAAATCAATCAATTCAAAAGCAACCTGCTTTTTCCTTAAAAAATAGAAAATATTAGAGTGTTGACACACAATCAGAGAAAGAGAAAATAATCTGAAAAAATTTTTTGTCTAAAACCAGCAAAAAGACATTGAAGTGGAATAAATATATTTTTTTCCATAAAATTTTTGTTTCACTGGGGAGTTTGTTGCAGCTTTTTGTTGTGGTAATTTCTGGTTCATTGGTTGGTTGGTTTTAGGGTTGTTTTGTTTGTTTGTTTTTTTCATTCCACTAAGTAAGCCAAAGTACTTTCCTTTGTCCTAGGTAAAGCTCATTGTTTTTTGTGGGTTTTGTTTTATTTTCATTTGGTTTTTTTCCATCTTATGTTTCCCTAAAAACCTAATTTCTTCAGTTCCTATTACAGGTTTGCAGGAGGAAAGATGAATGTCAGGTTGGCAACCAGGCAAGATGTAATGCCTGAGCTGAGACACCTCCTCCATGGAGTCTTTTTTTTATACCCTCTTCTGCCCAGTCACAAGAACAAGTTAAAAGTAATAGTCACCACCAGCTTATTCTGAATGTCACCAGGGTTTTGATTTTGTGAGTTTGTGTGCATTCTGCTTTTTTTCTTGTTTTGGTTTGGTTTTGAGGGGGAAGGTGGTCTTCACAGGTATTTTTCAACAAATTAATTGCAATATGGGGGAGGGTAGATGACTTCCCACCCTATATTGCCGAATGTCCCCTCTGCCTTATTATTGTTTTAAAGCTCTACAGCATAAAACTACATTTTTATGAGTCAAAATGACCTTCAAAATTCAAGACAAGGCTGACTTCTGCTTGACTGTAATATTTTGGATCATTAATTTCACTAGAGACATTCCAATTTGTAATTTTATTAAGTTTCAGAGTATAACCACTCTTAATACTGTGTTTCTAAATATGATGGGTTGCATGCTCAACTGGCACAATTCAATGTAACTTAAGTAACTCTACTACAGTACTCCACACCAGTTAAGACCATGGGTGTTTGTTCTTTCTTTGCATGTGGTTTCAGCCACTGTTTAATGTCAACAAGTAATTCTTGCTGTGATGCATATGAAACATGTCTAATAGTTGATTAAGATAGTTTTGGTAGGAAAGACCAGATGGTATAATGGATGGTGTGTTATTATTATCCCTTTTGTCAGAATCAATTTGCAGAACATTGGCAATGTACAAACACTTTACAAAACAATGTTGGGATCCTCTGACATGATGTGTTTGTTCCACATAGAACTGGTCTGCGTGGCTGTGTAATGACTCTCTGTCTAACACCGGGGAAATCACCTTTCATAGAATCACAGAATCATAGAATCATAGAACAGTTTGGGTTGGAAGGGACCTTCCCAGCTCCCCCAGTGCCACCTCTGCCATGAGCAGGGACATCTTCACCAGCACAGGTTACTCAGAGCCCCGTCCAGCCTGGCCTGGGATGTCTCCAGGGATGGTTCATCCACCACCTCTCTGGCCAACCTGGGACAGGCTCTCACCACCCTCAGGGACAACAATTTCTTCCTCATGTCCAGCCTGAATCTCTCTCCTTTAGTTTAAAACCATCACCCCTTGTCCTATCACAAAAGGCCCTGCTCAAAAGCCTATCCCATCTTTCTCACAGGCCCCTTTTAAGTCTGGAAAGGCCACAATAAGTCCTCTCCAGAGCTTCTCTTCTCCAGCTGAACACCCCAACTCTCTCAGCCTGTCCTCCTAGCGGAGTTGTTCCATCTCTCAGATCATTTTTGTGGCATCCTCTGGACTGTCTCTAACAGGTTGATGTCTAACAGGTCAGTCTCACCTTTCAGTGGGATGTAACAATCTACACCATGCATTCATTTTGCTGTCTGTGTTAGTCCTACACAATTCAAACATTTCCAAAGTTTACAGCATTCTATGCTCTGGCCAAATCAGAGTTTTTCTGTAAGAGGTGGAAAACTAAGGGATGGAAAATATGAGAGACTTCTGAAAAGAGAGGAGGAGAAGAATTTCAGGGATTGGATGAACATTTGCAGTGAATGTCCTAATCAGAGGCTGTGGGGTATGTGAAGGGATGGCCTTTCATAATCTTGTCTGCTGGAGGTTTTGTGCTGAATTTCAATAGACAAACTGAGTCAGGGAGAGGATGAAGGAGATGGAGTGTTCCTGTGCCAGTCCCAGAACCCATGATTAACTATTTATACAACATAAAACAGCACCCGCAGCAGAAAGCTGGAGAGTGTGGAGGAGGGACTGAGTGTCTCGCCACCAGGCAACCCACAGAGCATCATAATTAATTCCCTGACCTTGGACACACAAGTTCAAATCGTCAGCAGCAGAAAAGGAAATTGGATTGGACTTTTCACAGCGTAGGTAAATATCCCAGGCCTTGGCTGCAAGGTGATGGAAGACCACTGCTATTGCCTGGTGTTATGCTTGGTAAAGTTAATCATATGCCTGCACTGTTTCACAAACTTGAATTAAATCAATGGGCTTGGGCAAAATTTTTTAATTCTGAAAGGAAAAAAAACATTACCTCATTCTAAATTTCTTGAGCCTTGGTTCAAAGTTTTTATTCTAGTCAGGATTTCTACACAATGTTTCTGTCTTTGCTAAAATTTTTAAACATTTTTTTAACATTAATAAAATATTTTTTTTCAGCTGATTTAGTTGCACTCCTGGATCTAATCACTGCAAGGGATCCTACAGAAATTAACATCATTAATACTGTTGTGATATCAACACATTTCTCATGAAGACCGTTCTCATAGAATGGTCTAATGGAATACGAATTATAGGTTCCTTAAGCCGATGGCCTTCATACAGTGAAATGTCTCTTGGAATAAAGCTGAATGGTCATAGAAACTGCTAATTTGGTTGAACTGACCATTCTGGACTGATGAACCTACATCTCACTTTCTAGGCTGATAAGTACAAATGACACAAGAAAATTTCTCTCCTTTCCTCTATTTATGTTAAGAGGCTTTGACATGTTCATTAACAGTGGTACCTCCTGATCAGTGAAATATTTTCATTACTTCTCAAGGTGCAGGGATTATCTTAACAGAAAAGACCAGAGGAAGCATTTCAAATGTGAGATGCATTCCAAATAAGATATAGTTTTGCATAGATACTTAATTTGAGAAAGGGATTTATTTTTATCCAGAGATCTCAAAGCACTTTGCAAAGCACCATTTTGGAAGCTGTTAACCAATGTGGACAAAAATGGTTAAAAAAGCTTTCATTCTGAACACCCATTAGTAGGGAGGTTTGTGTGTTGGTCTTAAAAAGCTTCCACATTGTTAAGATTTCATGCTGGCCATAGTCTATAATGATGAAGAGTTTACAATTAAAGCTGATGATCTGGAAAATAAGGAGCGAATTTAAAACTACTTTGTCTGAGCACAGTCTGAAATTATGAGAATATTTAGTACCTTGTGTCTCATTCTTCTTATCTCAACTGATCTTGGGTTAATCTGTAATTCTGCAAATAGAATAACATGAACATATTTTTAAAAATCAGTCTGTCTGTCTGTGTCTATAACCAGGTTGGTTAGAAGAACAATTGTGTAACTGGTTATAGGCAGCCAGATTGTGGAGTAAGCTGAAATTGCAGGGTGGAAGAATTTGCTACAGTTAAAAAAGAAGATACTTTGATGTTTCAAAGTCCAAGAGAAATTCACAGCTTACACCAATATTTCCTAAACTAATACGGAAATACTGAATAAAAGAGAATCAAAGGCAAATTAGAGCAGATTTGGGACAGACCAATTCTAATTCTGCAAAATCATTGATAATGTTTAGGTTGTAATAAACTGAATTGCCAAATACCCCTTTCTTGCTGATCCCTCCAGTCTTTTCCTTCCTGAGTTAATTCCCCTCTGTCTGCACCACTGGTGTTTTCTGGTTTGATATCTGAGTGTGGGGAATTCAGATGTATACCTGGCACATTACTGTTTCTTTGGGAAGCTGTGATGAACTGCCTGCAATTCATAAATTATTAAAAGTGTACGTGTCACTAGTTCTGTAGACTTAATGAGATTGCTCCCAAGAAAGTACAACCTTTACCTGATACAAACATTTGAGGGTCATTGACTTTTACGACATTTTGTTTGGGCAAATGTTTGCATAGTCCTTGGCTCAGTGGTATGTTCAGTTAATACACTCTGTGCCTCCTAAATTTAAGGCAAGGCTTGTGGAAAGGGACTAACTTAATGGGTAGATACTTCATGCTCCCAGAAGTGAACCATCTCCAGTCCAGAAGCCATCAGGTTGTATTAGCAACTGATGGTATAGAGATAAGTTGTGCTGAAGAGGATGGTACTTCTGTGCTCCAAGGTGTCAACTGGAGCTGTTCCATAACAAACTGTGCACAGTGTGGGTGAAGTCACCTCAACTTTTTGCCCTCCTGACCTGGTGGATGCTCTAACAGCATGCAGCATTTTAGCCTGCCAAAGTGAAGGTGGTACAAATTAGGTGGAAAAAGAAGAGAATATTTAAGCTAAAATATAGTATTTGTACAATAAATACTAGTCATAAACAGCTGCAAGTAACCTGGAAACTGAGATTGTTATGTGCTGACAGATCTCCTGGACCACTGATTTTAGCCTTGACTACTAGAAGTATCTCATACAATCCACTACGAAAACTTCTTTTTACTTCATAAAGAGAAATATCATAAAAATAACAAGGTTTTCTTTTATGGCTGTAAGAATTAATTTGTCTATTACACTATAACTTCTTGCACGCTTGTGCCATCTCTCTTGAAAATGTCCTCAGTGAACTTCTCACCACCAATACTTAAATTCCTTTGCTAGAAACAGCTCCCTCTTTTGCAAACTATTAGATCATATTTGTCATTCTACAACTTCAGCCTGTGATCAGCCAGTGTCTCTAGGCCCACTCCTCCTCAATCTTTCCAAAGGATGAGCTCTCAAATGACCAGAATATCAAAACTTCGAGTTAACTTGCCCTCAGGACTCATGATTTTGCACTGTGTTTTTGAATGATGTGATATTCCGCTCAATCAAGTTTCCAGGTTCATGGTATCTCTGTACCATCTTCTGACACTCCTCTGTATTAATGGTGAAAGATGGTGCCCTTTGCCAGCATGAGCAGAAAAACAGAGTGAGGTCCAAGAGCGTTACCTCCTTCCAGAACAATAATGTAATTTTCAATATTGCCCCTTGCTGTCTGCTCTTTAGTCATTATCTCTCCTACCCAAACCTTCACCAGGCAGGTAGATTGTGTCTCGAGTAGCATCCTAACTAGTGAGGCTTTTCACATCTATTTTGTCTAGGAAATCAGTTACCTCTGTCCAGAAAACCACCAAGATTTTGGAACAGTCTGGCACAACCTGCTCTGTTGGGAACTTTTTTTTTTATCAAATAGATTTCTAAAACATCCAAACACTGAACTTTTGCTACAATCTTCACAGTGGCTCTACTTATTTATGACTTCTGATGCAATGGCAAAATAACTTGAGTTTTACAAGTCATCATGAAGAATTATATATTTCTGATACAGATAACGAGGTCTTTGGCAGTTCCAGTAACTTTAGAGGAGTTTGTGTTTATTTCTGGTGTTATAGAAAGTATAAAAATGCTTTGTGGCCACAAAAATTGTCTGAATGTTTGTGCTAACAAATAAGAAACTGAACCCTCTTTTTCCTCTGTTTTTTCTCTAGTTATGTCTAGTCAGACATTTAATCAGTGTAGCATATTGGATCTATTCTTAGTTACTTTCCGCAGCGGCCAGTCATTTACATCTGTACACAGCAGGAGTAAAACAGCACAACTCTGATGTGTCGCTGTTTTTACAGTGACCTTTCACAGGCTCAAATGATTATACAAGGTACCAGAGACCGGTAAACGGGTCCATCTTTGGACAGTGGGCAGGTTAGCAGCTGGTGTGTGTTTGAGTGACTTCCTAGAGGAAAATGTCAGTACAGCATGAGACAGGATGGGATGCAACATTATTGTTTTGATGTGTCAGGCTTTCAGTTCTGTTCTGCTTCTCAAAGGTCTCTTTTTCAAGTACCCGGCCTTCTGTACCTATACACATAGCCACAAAACTGCCACGTGAATGTTCATAAACTCCAAGCAACCAGGTCAGCACAGCACAGGCAGCTGCTGATCAACACACCAAGGGGCTCTGCTCCCATTTTGCATCACAATACGGATGTGTTAAGCAAATATATGCATATGACAGAGTAACTTAGCAGATACTGTCTTGCTCTGGTGACAGTCTAGAGGTTCACTGAATCTCGCATTGTAGTTCCAGTGCTTGTCTCCACTGATTACCTTGCATCCCACTGGGGCTTAGCAAGCTTAGCAAGGGGTAGGTATTAATACCAGGACCAGACAACATGCTTAACCATAGAGAAACCACTTTGTATAAGCAAAGCAATCCGGCTTAAATATTTCCAGGGGAATAATCTTGTATTTCCCAGTTATGCTAAGCTATTTCCGGCTTTGTCAGTGCCTAAACATAAAATTTGATACTGCAGTTGAGGACACAGATGTCTGATTTTTCTCCAGTTCTCAAGGAATGACTCAGTCTTCTGCTGGATGTGTCCTGAGATCATACTATTTTTCCCATATTACTGCTGCTACCCAATATGCCAGCTGTTTGGGTCATCGTCTTGTTTATAGCTTCCAGCACAACAAAAGGATAACTGTTCATTACAACAGGTGAACATATACTAGAGACAGCTCAGAGCTGATCAAGTAGAGAAGATCCCAAATGAAGATCACCTTAAGATTGCCACATGCCTATAAAACTAGTAAGTGCATAATTGTCCTTACCTCAAGGAATGCCGGGTTTCCATTGGAAAGAGGGCTTTGCACGTGTCTTTTCTTGCAAGCTATGGGCTTTGCCAAACAGAGAAGTTTTCCTTCTAACAGTTATCTAAATGATTTCTTGAAAAGCTGATCTCAAGCTTCAGTTTGGGGAGAAAGCCAGAAATATGTTGCTCAGCTTGGAGATTTCATGGAAATGTTTATACATTTCTACTCAGCCTAACTAAGCTGATTGAAAAGATTCTTGGTAAAAAAGATGGTAATGGAGGGTTCAACTAAGATTGCTCTCTAATATCAGATGTTTGCATCTGTAATTCAAAGTAATTAATAAAATGCACCAAGTTTCACAAGATGTTTCTTTTCTGCTTCTTAAGCAGCTGGTCCATTTCTGTAACTACTTCAAATTCATTCCTGGGTGTTTCTCATTCCTCTGTGCTGTGCTTAGGCTTTTCTGTCTCCGTGCCTTTCTTGTTATCATTCTTCACTGTCTATTCTTATTCATCCTTCTTTCAGGACCACTGCTATTGGTGCAATAAGCTTCTCTGGTCAATTCACACTTTTCAGAATGTCCCAGCAGTATTTTAGTATTTTTTTTTATAAATCCATTGCTTATGGATCTCATCTGGAAATGAATTGGCCATCACTCTCTTTCTTGAATCTCTCACTGCTTTAAGTAGACTGTCTTGCCCAAAATGGTTGCCACACCTTTAATTTCTAAAGGAGTTTATGATAAGTGAAAGCTGGAATCTGTATTCAGATTTTGCTCCTTGTTCCTTCGAGTAACGGGAGAAGCATTGTTGACTCTGTAGAATTCTCATTGAATTTTTGTCCTGATATAAAATGGTAATTAATTAGTGTAACAGTTCCAAATTAATTTAGAAACACCGGCTCTTCTTGAGTTCATTTTATTTGAATGAATCAATTGCTTAAGAAACCAGCTGAGTTAGTCTTGGAACTAAATATGGAATATGGCTTACTTAGGGTGTTGGGGGACCTTTTCATCAGCTTCCTTTGCTTTTTTTTTTTGGTTTTGCCTCAAGTACCACTCATGTTTTCAGCCCAACAGACAGATAACTTTCTGGGTTAAACTCTTGTTTTTTTATGACATAACAACAATATCTACCCTTACTATTTGAGCTCTGAATCTTGCTTTATTCATACTATTTAGCCTAGTTTTTTTAATGGTTCTTGCTTCTAGAAGGCATGTTCTGTGTGAGTCAGTCAGAGATTACCTTACCAAATAGCTACCATCAACTGTTACCAGCATTATGAAAACTGTGGTTTGATTTGTATCCCACCAAGGGAGGTAGAAACTTTGGAATCCTGAAATTGTATATATTATATATTATTTGATTAGTTGAACAAATAACTTGATTGAAACATTAGTTGTAAAAGATTTGGAGACCTAGTGATGCCTCCAGGCCAAGGATGAGTCTGGGGTTTACGGTCACATTGTGGTTGCAGTAAAAGATAACCAGATACAGACTTATCACAAACAAAGTCTGGAATGTGTTTTTGGGGGGAGCGAGGTGAAGTTTGTGTGAAAGCAAGAATTGTTTAGGAACTTTCTGGGCTGAGACATTAACAAGGTCTCAGTACAGATTGTCTTCTCCCTTCACTGCAAAGCAGTATGTGGACTTTTACAGGGGCATTTTGAAGAAGAGCACTTTGAAATAATGGAAAAGTATGGAAAATGTCTTCACCATTTATCATTTTATTCTGCTTTTTACTGTCTTTGCACCGCGCTGTCTTTGGTATGCTGTCTTTGGTTTCTTCTGTACCTCTGCTGCAAGGACAGATCCAGTGATGCTATTTTCAAGCACTCCTTACAAACCACACGCTCTCCAGCTGGCCTTGTCTCAGTCCTTCTTTATCCTCTTACTGTTTCAAAGCTGATCTTGTTTATAACCAGCGGCATTGTTGCAGAATCCAGATAAGAGATATAAGGGTATTGTAAGGCTGCACTTGGGCCTTGCTACCCTGCAGTTCAGGAGAACTCATGGCCACAAGACATTACAGAGACTGAAAGAAACTGGACAATATTCAGGGAGAAGACATCTCTACTGCTTATTATTGGCTGGATAGGGCTATCAGTAGAAAAAAAATGCACTACTCTTTTTCTTACACTGTCTCTTGGGTGTTCTTTTCTGGCTTTTTTTAGCAAAAGGACAGGGGATTTGAGATCTGTTCCACCTTTCACAGGGGTTCAACGCAGTGCAGAGAAGCAGTGGAGTTTCTCTGTCAGCAGCTCTGCAGACCTGAACCAGTACTAAGTAGCTTTGAGGACAATGACTTTTCATGTCTGAAACAAAATGTCCTCTCTTCCTCTTCACTGTTTTCAGATCTCACAAGAAATTGTGATCAAAATAATTTAATAAGTGGCTATTCACTAGTATATGAGATGCCAAATGTTTCCTCTGCACTTGGAACAGTAAATTAAGGTGGCAAAAGCTGTTCGGTGAATGACGTTTTAATGGAAGTCACCATCATTATAGACATCATAAGCTGTCAGCGTCTCTAGTTCCATAAAATGACTCAGTCATACCAATTTCACTAGTGCTCAGTCTTGTTCCCATTCTAGTGTGTGAAGAAACCTCTGTTAACTGAAGCTGAAGTAGTCTTGTACTAAAGCCAGCCCAGGCTGGTTAGAGATGCTCTTGTCTGTATGTGTGCATGCAATATGAGAGAAGCAACATCCTCCAGTAACTTGCAGATGTTAAATTCCATCCGCAGGAAGTGAGAGGATTAGGAGAAGGAATGTGTTCTTTATCCAAACACATGGGACTAAGATACAGACATGTCAGGTATGTGCAAAGACTAACTTTAACCTACTGTAGCTAAAATCATTTGTCTGTCCTGCAGGGAACACACACAACCACAGAACAGCTGAGGCTCGAAGAAATCTCTGAAAAATCATAGAATAGTTTGTGTCAGAAGGGACCTTCGCTCAACCAGGGAGTTGAATATCTAGTTCAACTCCCTGGTTGGGCATGGTCACAGAATCATGGAATCACAGTATGGTTAGGGTTGGAAGGGACCTCTGGAGATCCTCTAGTCCAACCCACCTGCTAAAACAGGTTGACCAGAGCAGATCACACAGGATCGTGTCCAGGTGGGTTTGAACATCTCACAGAATCACAGAATCACAGAATGTTAGGGATTGGAAGGGACCTTGAAAGATCATCCAGTCCAATCCTCCTGCTGGAGCAGGAACATCTAGATGATGCAAAATACATAGTCACAATGTATCACCAAGAAAAGCACCTCCCAAAAAATAAAAGATGAAATAATTTTGCTGCTTGAAAAGAAATAAATAATTAGAATAACATTTCCACACTAAACTGGGGGCATTACGGGGCCGGGGGTGGGGGGAATTATATACCTTTAATATCTATTATTTTCTAAGCAAAGGCAGTTCTTTCAGTTTTGGGACATTATTTATTGCTCTCCAGGTGCTGAAAAACAGAAAATCCTTGGAAATAACTTTGTAGGAGGGCAAAATTGCTGAGACATGATGCAGTGGGTGTGCTTTTGGCGTTGACCTCCCCAATAGCATATAGTGAGGGGGCCAGCCCCACAGCCATGTCTCGGTGGCCTCCCTGCAGCCTCCAGAATGGTGCAGGCTCTGCACTGGGGTACACACTGGGACCACCTCACTTTTCCTTCACTGTGCTCAGCCAAATAAATATCTATATTTTATTTTTACCTTATCTTCAATTCACCTCGGGAAGTAAACATCCCTTCCCTCATTCTCCCATGATTCATCCGCAAACCTTCCCACTTCTAAACTATTTTATTTTGTCTTGTCTCGTACTTGTTTATCTTGGGTGAAATCCTAGCCTCACTGAAGTCAGCAGCAAAACTCCAATTGACTCAAACAGAGCCAGGATTTTTTCTTTTGTCTTGATTAGATTGTGGGTGTCTTTGTCTTGAATATATTTAATCTTGTCCTGGTTTTAGTGTAGTTTTTGGATAAGAACCATGCTGCATCTCTGTGCATTAAGCAGTGTGTAAGTATTTGCTGTTCTGCAAGTCTTACAGGATAATAATTAGTATGAAGTATTTACTGCAGCCGTTCAGGAAGGTGTGGATGGAGGCATATAAAGGAAATCAAATGTAAATTCCCATGTTTCAGATCCAATAATTGTTTACAATGAAAGCAGAGACCACAGAGAACAAAACATTGCTCCTGTTATTCAAGGCTCAGGGCACATTCATGGGTTTATAGTGTGCTACAGCAGCTATTGCAGGGAAGTGCTGATGCCACAGAAAGCAAAAGGGTGGCTGCAATGCAATAATAACTCAGACAGGCTTAATGTGAGAGAAAAGCAGCTCCCGTGCCAACGAGCCAGTGCTTCTACCGTTCCAAGGGAAGAGGAAAAAGTGTCGGTTGGCAACCACAAAACAAAACAAACCAGCCCACTAGAAAGCAAGGGTCAGGAGGTCTGTGTTCAGATCTGCCTCCCTGCAGCACGTCCCCCTGGATTGGAACAGCCCAGCAGAGACAATCCTGGCAGGCACCACGGTTTTGGGGTCAAATGCGGTCAGTCAAGTGGCACATGGGGTCAACTGCCTCATCTTCCCTCCTGGCATTCTCTGCTCTGGCAATAGGGAAAGCAGCGTCTTCTCCCAGTGCTTTGTTTTGTTTGGGATCAGGACTGAGTTTTGCAAAGCTCCTTTCTTTCAGTGAAGGGAGTGACTTCCCAGAAGATAAGCTCCTCTTCACTTGCCAAGACCATCCTCAAGGGAAAAGGTAGAAGTTTGTTTTCTTGAGGCCTCTGAAACTTGACTGAAGAGCACATAGAGGGGAGCCATGGTTTGGCTGGAATAGCCAAAAATGTCTATTCTGTTTCTGTGTGTAAAAATCTGTAAACTTCATAGACTGACAAACTACACAGGGTGCTTCTGCCAACAGCTGAAAAGATCTTCTGGAGTAAGTAACATGTCTAGAAGGTTTACCCTCTTCATTCTCTAAGTTTGTTAGAAGTGAACAGAGCCTGCCTTGGGACTTTTTACCCAGCAGAATCGTATGAAGAAAATAGTAGTTATTTATGTCCTGGGACAAGGTGGTGTTTCTGTGATGCATTAAGCACATCTTCATGATACAGAGATATAAAATGAGTATATTTAGCAGAGTCAATACCTAAAGACCCTTGTTCTGCTTTGTGTCCACCCTGATGGCTATTCTTCAAAAGGTTACCGTTTGAATTCATAATGGAATAAATGGGTGACATAGACATCTGGTGAGGTATGGAAGCGAAGCTCTTCGCTTACCACAGCCACCATTAATGACACCAGAAGATGTAGAACTGACTTGATCAGGAAAAGAGATACTTGCCAGTCTAGTCTGTGCTTTCTAGGTGTTGCCAAAATACCAAGACACAAGAAGGTTCTATCAGATAAAAGGCAAATCTACTGTATAGCTCATAAGGATCACTGGCCAGATCAAAGGCCTGGAGTGTGTTCCAGCAGATGTCAAGCCCCAGAGCTGTGAAAATCATTAGTAACTTATTTGATACTTCTATATTTTTACATTTTGCTTTGACTTCCATGGGGAAACTAATATTATTTATCTAACTTTTTTTTTTTTTTGGTCAAAAACATCTTGAACTTCTATAGTCTTCAAAAATCTATTAGCCATTGTGAATATTTCAATTTTACAAGGCTATTTATATATGTATATATACGTACTACTTGGTGGCACTTCCATCGCCAGACAGCTTCAGCAGATAACTACCTTGCAGGGACAATTTCAAACTGCATATTTGAACATAAAGTTCGCGAATGAAAGTTTGATCTTAAAATCCAGTAATTCTGTTTTCTGGTAATATTCACGGAAACTGAGCACAAAGAGGAAAGAGATCCCACCAAGGGGAAGCCATTATTTTTTTTTCTATTGACTATGCATGTAAAATCTTTTTGAGATGCATTGTTTGTGCTTCTCAGCGATTTCATTTGCTAGCAGTTAAGCAGCCTTCAACTCTGTACTATTCAATCTCACATACACTTCTGTTTACCTAGGAGGAAAAAACAAACCAAACCAAACAAACAACAACAGAAAAAACCCTAAACGCAAGAAAATAAAAAGCTTTCAGAGAGTCTATCATGCAAACAAGTGCCAAGTGGAAATTTCTATGCAATGTTTAAAACTTAGGAAGAAAAGATGTATTTTTAAAAGAGAAATTATCACATGTTGAACACAGAGGGGGAAGATAAGCAAAAATAAAATACGATCTTTTGATTGAGATACCCAGGGTTGCAATTCATCGGAGTACGTTTCAACAGAGTAACTTGATATATATTTACTAAATTGTTTGTCACATTCACCGTGTCCCCAGGGAACTGTTGGAGGGAACTCGCAGTACATTTTTCACTTCTTCCCTGTGCATTAGCAGACATAAGGTCACACTAGTATAGCAAAGATGGGTGCAGCCTCAGGCTCATTAGCTCTCAGCAAGCTAGCCAGATGAGGCAGCGTGATGTTTTCCTTTCATCATTCAAGCTTGAAAGGAAACTGTCGGCAGCCACTTGCTCTTAAAACAATGAAAATTTAGGTGACAGCAATCTCATTAGCTGAAAGGTAATGTTCAGTGGAGATAAAGATTTCAAGGAAAAGATTTCCCTCTTCTGCAACACGTATCCACAAACTTCTTAGTAAACCATGTCCTTAGAATGCAAAAATCCAGGTTTAAGAAGAGCAAATAGAGCTTGTTAAATCATGGCAACTGTGCATCAGTGAATCATATTTCTTTCAGGAGAATCAATGTCTACATGACTGACTTCCTTTCAGAATAATGTATACATCTCAGATGTGTATACATATTTACAGAGCAGCAGTTTAATCTGTAACCTTTGCTGCAGAATTGATACTTTCCCTACAGATGTTCTCTTTGTCTTGCACAGAACTAAAATGCAGAAAATGCAAGGGGATAGAAATGCTATTATTCTCAGTTTTCCAGGCTTCAGACATGATATATGCTATGCTTGAAGACTGAATACATTTTGCATTCCAATTACTGGATGTGAAAGCCTATTGATGATGTTTTATTAGTAATATTTCATTGCTGTAAGCTTTTAAGCTGAGTGGAGCTGTATGCTTAAGCAGATTTCCTAAAGTCCAGGAGATCTGGCATTGAAGAACTATTTACACTCAATTTTTTATTTTTCCTGTGCTTTGGTTCAAAATTGACCTAACACAGAGAGGTGTTCCTGTTCATGTTATGTAGGAAGTGGGAACCTGATGATCTTAATGATCATTTCTGTATTTTCCCTGGTGGAGACAAGGTGTTGGTTTGTGTTTTCTTAGGGAGGGTGGTGTTTCAAGGTGTCTGCAAGTGCTGGAAGAATACTTGCTTCAAGTCCAGCTACCTCATATGCAGAGGTTGATTAACAGAGGCATAAAAAGCTAGTAGATGTCAAGCTGCCTGTAAAAATTTTTGGCACTTCACTCCCGAGGACTGTTTTGAAAACCGTAGATGTAAAGGGCTAGATTTGCCTTTCAAGTTTGCATTTCAGCTTTTAATATATTTTCTTAGACTACCACCCACTCATAGTATTAACTTCTCTTTAATGGCTCCCTGCCTCAACTCTTGCCTTTCCATCTTTTATGATCTCCCTGATTCCTATCTCTCCCCAGCTCCATAGGGCACTTTCTCTCTCCAAGAAGAAGGAATTCAATCATCTCTATTATTGCTACTGCAATAGCACTGAAGAGCCCAAACTCCTCGTCAGTGCAACCAGGAGAAGGTCTTCAGAAAATACCCCATGGCCCAACCACTGGTGATTTACTGCCTGTGATCTGGCAGGGAACTGCCAGCCGATGGTCTCCAAACCACTCGTAGATGACCTTCTTTCATCTCTTGGCCACCTCTTAGTCCTTTGATTTGTGGCTTTCCTTAAGGCACAGAGGACTTGATTTAATCTTCTGAGCCATCTTATTTTCTTCAGCCCACAATAAATTCTCTCTCAGTTGCATTCTCATATCTTATCTTACAAAATGCTGAGGACCAAACTTACCAGAGTCACTTTCCCAACCCTCTCCCTTACATTGGGAACTTTGCCAGATTTTTGACAGAGAGCTGCATCCTAAACCAACTTTTTCCTGTTTTCTTTTTTGGTTGTGTTTTTTTTTTTTTTTTTTTCTTAGATTATTTATGACATTTATCACAAATAATATACTAGCATATGAAATAGCCTTCATGATCCTTTGGTATAAACAATAACTATCTTGGATGGATTTTGCAACTGGGGAAAGTAGGTCAAAACAATGTGACTAAATCATTCCAGAACAATCATTGGAAAGAATAAAATTCACACCCATGAGGTTTATGTGAACAGATTCAAACCTGCCAGGGCTTTGGCATCTATTGTCGCCTCTGATACTTAAAGGCAGGATTCACCAGAGCTTTATGAGTCAAGGGAACAGAACAAAAAGTCCAAAGCTTAGAAACCAGTTTTCATCTGCTCTTTTAAAATAGGTTATTTGATCTTCAGAGCAACTTATACTCAGTTCTGCTTGGCAGGTTGAACTCAGTAGCCACATCAGCTTTTTAATCTGGATAGGCTTCAGCTCCTCTGGAGAGTGTCCAGAAAAACAGAAGAGAAATGAGAAAATGTCTTGGTCATTGGTACTTTCCAGTTTTTGCAGACTAAGCAGAAGCTCAGTATATTTATTTGTTAAAAACCCCACAGTTTTTACATTGCTCCAGGGAAGGGCTGAGTCCACAGGTGTCAGGCTGTGGTCCAGTGGCCCATGGTAGCTACATGGTGCCCAGGGGATCAAACAACACTGGGTCTGATGGCTCGTTCTCCACAGGGCAAGTTTCTGTCCTCATTTTCTCTTGATAAAGCCTCAAGAGTAAAAGGATGTAAAGTTCCCAAAATCAAGCAAGTGTCTGTGGACCAGCTAGTTGCTGCTTTTCCAAAGGCTGCTGTTTGCCTTCTGACCTGCTCGTCTTGCCACTTTGCCCACAGACCTGACTACATGTCAGCAGACTGAAAATATTAGCTAGTGCTCAACACAATTTTAGCCATTCTGCTTTTGACCTATTTTCTAGTTTGAGACCTCAATGAGTGCAAAGTTGTCCATCTTCCAGTTAAAATGTTTTTGCATTTACACTAGACATGAGTCTGAACCCAAACCAAAACAAAACAAAACAAACAAAAAAGGACAAAAATAAAAGAAAAAAAAAAAAGAAAAATAAAACCCCTGGTACCCAGTTCCTCCCATCAAATCTGAGCCACTCATATCATGATTTAGAACCAAAATTTATGGTTGGCATCATTTTCTGCAATGAGACAAAATAAAATCTTGGATACAAATACTCCAACTCATGGAAAATTCTGAATCTGGAAAAATATTACTTGTCCTAAATTTACACACCACCTTTCCTCAGGAGATCTCTGTTGTTTTAACAATGGCAACTCCACAGCACCACAGTGTGGCAGCAGCCTGCAGGTGGGGAAACTGAGGCAAGTAATCTAAAAGTAGAATAGGGCAGGAAAATGAGACCTGACTGATCCAAATCCTCCCTCACAACAGAAGATAGGAAGAATCCAAGATCTGCTTAATTTCTTCATCAAGCCCACTGGGTTCACGGAGTTCATGCTAACAGTTGACTCATGCCAATCATAATTTTTCACCTTTAGAAGAGCTGATGAAGATGCCACTTTACAAAAAGTACTTCCCTAGACTCTTCACTTTTCCCGGATGAAATATTTTCCAACTTAAAGTAACAAACAAACAAACAAACAAACAAAAGTGTATTATTTTATTTTTTTTTTCAAGAAAGAGGAAAAAAAAAATACAGACCTTCTGCAAATCCCACCCTGTATTTCATTTTTCTCCAGTGAGGTTTGCATTCCTTTATTCAGATTCCAAAAGTAGACATAATTTGTTCCAAATGTTTTCAAAAGCAATCAGCAGCATCGACTTACATTCTTTCCAGCGCTGGGAGAAAAATGTGAAAACACTAGTGGAGGAGTGAGTGAGTGGGAGGGATGAGGGAGAAGGTGAGATGGAAGAAATTGGATGGGAAAATTAAGGGAGAGAAAGAGAACAGAAACAAAAAAGAGGAAAAAATGCAGAAAGGAATATGCTGATGATCTATTTGCTTATATTGTTGCAGTTATGACTCCTTGAGCAGATCTGGAGAGGCTTACCACTTGCCAGCAACATGTTTCCGTTGGCAAGGTAGCTAGCAGTTCTTAGCATTATATTATGTAGGAGAATATGATTGAGAAATAGGCCATAAAATTAGATATTTATTGCATGACTGTCAGTGAGACTTTTGCAGGGAAGCTAAATGTGTAACTCCCTGTGTGTTGCATGTCTATTTTGTCTGCTAGAGATCTTTACCGACCTACTCATCAGTCATTGTGCAGTCTTAGAAGTCTGGACAGATGTTGCTAGTGCAAATAAAGACAAAAATGCTGCAATTTGTCTTCCATTTAAACATATATACAAGCCACGGAGTTGTTGAATGGCTGCCTGTAAGATGCAGTGTGGTCTGCGAGCTGCCTCTGAGACCAGAACGGGCTCTCGGCATTCTGCCTGCTCTGCCACTGTCTCTCTGTGTGGCCTTTGGCAACTCTATTAATCGCTGGCTTCCTAAAGCAGGAACAATAATTCTTGCAGTGTCTCCAGCACAGGGACTACTGTAGGGATTCATCCCATGTAGCTGTGATCATCGCCAGGTACACATCACCATCACACCATTGACTTACAGAGCTGAAAAGCTGACCAGTTAAACACTAAGTGGTTCTGGTCAGCTGGTGGCCACCCAGGGCCTGTACCTCTCTCCACCACCCTGCAGGCTCAAACCCCACAGAAAATCAGGAAAGACATGGACATATTGGGAGTAGGGCCAGAGGAGATCAGCAAAATGATCTGAGGCTGGAACAGCTCTACTGGGAGGACAGGCTGAGAGAGTTGGGGTGTTCAGCTGGAGAAGAGAAAACTCCAGGGAGACCTTATTACAGCCTTTCTAGACTTAAAAGGGGCCTGTGGCAAAGATGAAAACAGACTTTTGAGCAGGGCCTCTTGTGATAGGACAAGGGGTGATGGTTTTAAACTAAAGGAGGGAAAATACAGACTAGATATAGGGAAGAAATGTTTGACACTGAGGGTAGTGAGAGCCTGTCCCAGGTTGGGCAGAGAGGTGGTGGCTGAACCATCCCTGGAGACATCCCAGGCCAGGCTGGACGGGGCTCTGAGCAACCTGAGCTGGTGAAGATGTCCCTGCTCATGGCAGGGGTGGCACTGGATGAGCTTAGAAAGCCCTTTCTAACCCAACTCTTCCATGATTCTGTGATAAATCCCACAGAGAGACAAGCTTACCCTCCTGGTGTTTCTGAGCTAGAGACATTTCTCCAAGTCTCTAAAACATCAAACATCTGCTCCTTCTTCCGCTGGCCTCTGCCTGCCCTCCCAAGCCAGGCATGGTGCCACGCATGTGATCATTCCTTCTAAGATGTTCTCCACTAAAGCAGATCCACATCCCACATTGGAATTCCCGTGAACGCTGATGACCGGTGCAGTTTGCACAGCTCGTTATTACCAGCCTTGGTGATTAATGTTTAATGGATGCGTATTAACTCTTAAGCTTTCAAAAGCTTTAATTGAGCCTGGCTTTCATTTGAAATCCACCCAAAGTGGAAGAGTAGACCATTTGTTTTTACACAGTTGAGGAATGTGCATTTAACTATCTCAGGAAGGAAAAAGAAATGAAAACCACTTGGAAAGCTGGTAAACTCAGCCACCTGTACCCCTGCAACCTACTGGAAAGTTCCTTTCCCTACTGTAGACCAGGGCTTTTGAACAGCTACAAGAAACGGCTGCTGTGAAGCTTGAATTTCATGCAATACCCATTGCAAACAGAAGCTAGACTTGGAGAGTTTTAACCCGTATTTTGTCACTTTCTACCCAGTGCTGACAAATTAATCTGCTTTGTACTTGTGTACCATAACACATCTTTGCCTCTACATTCCTGCTTCCCAGAGGTCCAGATCCTAAATAAGACAAGACATCTAGACAAAGCTGCGCAAACTCAGCCCCGTCTGACTAACTGTTTGGACAAGTTTGCTTTAATCATAAACAGTATTATAAATTAATGCTAGCCATACTGAATTGTTTTAATGCCTAAATGCTTTTTGCTCCATGCCCAAAACAGTGTTGTTTTGTCTTCTACCAATTACGCTGGCCTCTAAGACATTCTTCTACAGCTTGAAGAAATGTGCATTTTGAGATATGCTAAAGGGACCCCAATTTTAGGGGTCTGGGAAAGACTGGATGCCACCTTTAGAATGTGGGTGAACCCAGGGAAATGGTGCATGTGAATGAGGCATGAGTTTGTGAGATTTTTTTAGCTCTCACACCAAAACTGTGCAATTACTTAGAAAAGTTTTAAAGCTAAGGTATGAAATAAAGCTTGACAATGGTAAGAGAATGAGGAATTTTTCATTTAAAAAAATGAATTGAAAACCAGAAGAAATTACTTGCTTTTCATCAGCAACTGAAATGATATTTGGTTAAAACAAAAATGGAAGAAAATAAATTGAAAAAAATGTTTATGGTTTATTTGTTGGTAAAAAAAAAATCAGCTAAATTAAAAGAGAACAAATACTTTCAATAAAAACAAGTCATTTAATCATGTGACAGAAAAAAATAATGAGATTTTAAACTCCAAACTGAAAAACATCCTTCACGGGGAGGAGCTGGGAACTAAGAAGAAGAACAAAATGGATACTAAGATTAAATTGTCTTGTCTTCTTGACTCTGAGATGCCTCTACCTTGGCAAGAATTTGATAAGTAATTAAACACTAGATGTACAATCTAGGAGAAAGAGTCCCGAACTGTGATTCAGTAATAAACTTTTCCTCCACCATTGCAGATGGAAGCCTTTATACCTGTTGCAGAGACAAACTGTACAAGCAGATTTTGCCTGAACAGATTAATTTCTCACTCTTCCACAAACCAGGTATAAGTACATAAAGAAATTACTATAGACTGCTGCATTTTGTCTGTTGCTTGCACACCTTGAGTAGAGATATCCCACAACACTAAGGAGCTGTCACTGTCATCTGAGTCTGAAGTTGTCTAGTATGTTCCAGCATTACATCCATCCATGGGCAGAATGCAGAGTGTCCTAGGGATAAATCAGTTTATTATCATGGGATACAAAGGTTTGTAGGGCATCCACCTTCCTGTCAGTGACTTCTCATTAATGTGGGAAGCTCTCAAAGACTCTAGTTTTCACATGTGCTCTCCATTGTATTAATCTTTGAGTGTCTCATTTTCTGGATCTTCAGACCTGGGTGAGAGCTTGCGTGTACATTGAGTAAAGACATGCAGGAAATACTATAGTTCTGGGAGGCCATTGTTTCCAAATTATTTTCTAGCCATTCCATTTTGATATCAAGATATGCTTCTGGAGTTTCTAGAGTTCTTCTCTACAGCCTTATTGTACTTTCTCAAACTAGTCAGAAAGTAAAAAGAAGGAAAAGAAGGAAAAAAGAAGAAACACTCAACTTCAGCCAAGCAGGCACCTTCTTTAGAGCAATCAGTTCCTTCCACTCCTGCCTGGGACAATGTCTGCAATTAGCTTCCTAATAACACCATCTGGAAGAGCATCAACCTTACTAGGTTTTCACACCCAAGCCTCAATATGACCATGAAATCAAAACAAAGCATTTTTTCCGACCACCGGGCAAGTTTCCCCAGGATTTCTGAATTAAAAGAGGCAGTGCAAGAAACTTTGGCCTGATGTAACCACAACTATGCTGTCTTGCAGCCCATGTCAAAAATGTCTTACAGATTTAACCACAACCAGAAGTTCCTTTTGGGCAAGTTTTTTTCCCCAAGATCTTTTCTTTGGAAACTTTTGTTCATGTGGCATCACCATGCCACGCCTGTTGGACTCTGACTCCAGTCCCTAAGCATTGCTGTTTGTGAGTATTGCTGAAGGTTTTGAAGCAAGGGTAAGGCAGAAGCAGTCATTAAGTTTCAACTCTGAGCTAAATGATGCTCAAGCCCCAAATTTCTTCTTCTTACCCAGTTGCTGCAGCTACATTGTGGTCCTGGTAAACTAAGAGACCTCGTGACAGGCCACTCAGAAAGCTGCAGTGTACTTCACTCTAATTCCATTTTAAACGTTCTCCAGCCTCATCCTAGTGTGACGATACTCCTTACATTGTTTTCACATGAACATTGGGCCAATTATAACATCCTGCTCAATATCTCCTCTGAAAACAAAGCAGGTTCTAGCACTTCATCCTGCCTAACAAAGAAAATCTGGTTTTGATATGTATTTAAGCCAAAAATAGGATGAGATTCTTGGACTGGTTGAAGGCTAATTCATACTATGCTGGTATCTTTCCCCAGTGACTTGTTCAGTATTTTTCATGCAGTGAAATGATGGAGCATCTGCTCAATATATGTTGCTATGTTGATCTCCAGCTTGGTCAGCACCATCTGTATTTTCATTGAGTCCAAGATTGCAGCTCTAGAACTGAATTCTGAATGGGTTTAGGACATACTGTTGTTTTATTATTACTGTTATTATTCCTAAATAGTTAGAAAACCTATTAGCTTAACTGGCATCTTTAAAGGACTTCTCTAAAGATTGTAATTTTTGACTACTTTTGATGTCTATGACGCAGTTAATACCAAAAATGAAATCACAGATCACAGAATCACAGAATCGACTGGGTTGGAAAAGACCTCAGAGATCATCGAGTCCAACCCTTGGTCCAACTCCAGTCCATTTACTAGATCACGGCACTAAGTGCCATATCCAATCTCAGTTTAAAAACCTCCATGGACAGTGAGTCCACGACCTCCCTGGGCAGCCATTCCAATGCCTGACCACTCTCTCTGTAAAGAATTTCTTTCTAATATCCAGCCTAAATTTCCCCTGGCAGAGTTGAAGCCCATGCCCCGTTGTCCTATTGCTGACTGCCTGGAAGAAGAGACCAATCCCCACCTAGCTATAGCTTCCCTTCATGTAGTTCTAGAGAGTGAGGAGCTCACCTCTAAGCCTCCTCTTCTCCAGACTAAACAAGCCCAGCTCCCTCAGCCTCTCCCCATAGGGCTTGCATTCAAGTCCCTTCACAAGTCTTGTTGCTCTTCTCTGGACCCGCTCCAGCACCTCAATATCTTTCCTGAACTGAGGGACCCAGAACTGAACACAATAAGCTTTTTGCTCATATGGGTTGGCTTCTGAACAAATACTAGTATCCAAGTTTTCCCCTGTCTTTTCCTGCCCTCTTGTCACTGCTTGCAATGGGTTTGATCTCTGTTTTCTCTACAATCATGTGAAAATGGACTCTTGGAGTTTTGCCAGTTATTCTTGTGTCCTTCATAGATTTTTGTATTTACCAGCAAAATTCCATGCCTGGCTTTGAATTGCCCACATTGGAACACAAACCCTTCTGCCCTCAAAGCATATATCGAACTGGTGAGCTGCAAGTTCACACAAGTACCTGGGAAGTCACTGGGCAGTGGTGAGGCTCTGTCCTGTCTATCCTTGGGTTTTGCTTGTGTCAGCATTTAATTAAATTGTTCCTGCAAATTTTCTTTTTCTAATTGACTGTTTCCCTCGTTTATAGACCAAAGTTCTTCCTGTGTAGTGTACTGCAGTTTTCATGAGCCACGTTAAATACACTTACCCAACACACCTGAACCATGTGTTCATATCTTAGTATGCATTATGGTGATCCATTTCTATTGTGAGTATCCCCTTCTTCTTCTTCAATTAAACTGTACTAAAGAACACTCCAGGATCTTTGGTGAATTCAGGAGTCTCTACCGCAGTCCTGGTCCTTATTTGCTTGTCTTAAGCTGCCACCTCCAGTAGAGCTGTGTCTTTTATTCAACCATCAGCTGCTCCTGGGATCTGGTGTTTGGGCATGCAAGGAGGACTAGTCTCCACAGGTTCTTTGTAGGTTCAGGTGGGGTCTCCTTGGGTGTGCTCTGGCAAGCTGAGATGCGTCCTTGTTATCACATGCCAGACAAAGGACTTCTATCAGATCTGAATAATGCAGCTTCTTTCCTGGGGATACGGTGTTGCGGTGCCACTGAAGATGAGCTAATCAAGTTGTCTGCCTGAAAATGCCCCTGTCCATTTCCTCTCTCCCACACACACGTTTTGTCTAGTCTCCAAGTTTTTTGCTTGGACTATGAAATTAAACAGAAGCGAGAGCTCCCAGGGAGTTTTTTTTTCCCTCTAAATAATTGGCTTCTGTGTTACTCAAGCTGGGATAATCCAGGCTTTCTGTTCCAGGTCTCTGTTGGTTACAGACAATGTGGAAGACATACATGTCCAGTCTTACCAAACCTTCCAGCTGGCCCAGTTCCTCATCCACTGACTCATCCAGACACGCTGGTCTGCATGCCTTTTATTTCTTTCAGAAGCTGATGTTTTCAGCTCCCTGCATCCATGTGGCAGTGAATCTCAGGTAACAAATCCCAGATCCGGGATCCCCAGGGAGATGTCATGGTCCCAAGCCTGACAGTGTTAAAGAAGAGACTGGACAATGTCCTCAGACACACGGTGTGAACTGTGGGGTGTCCTGTGCAGGGACAGGAGTTGGACTCGATGATCCTTGTCGGTCACTTCCAACTCAGGGCAAGCTATGATTCTGCGATTCAATTGACATAACTTTTGTCATGTCTTCTGCTAGGCTTGGGGACAGCTTGCACTCCCCTGATCTGCTTTGCCAGACTGGGACCAGAGCTTTACCGGAGACATCCTGGGTCAGTTCTCACTTTTTGTAGTTTTTGTCCCAGAAAATATTTTTGCTTTCTAAATACAGCTCAACACTAAGCTTTTTTCAGGGATTTTTCCAAATGTTCTTTTCAAGTCCTACTGTTTCATCTTCAGCCCTTGTTTTGGTTCTTGTTACAGATTATCCAATCTATGTGATCGTTTCCATTATTTATTCCATCTTGGATCAAGAGGAATTACCAGTCTGTGATTTCTCTTCCTGGGAACTGGATCCTGCTGCTGATACTAACATGACTTCCTATGTCATGAGAAATTAATCAGTATTTGGCGCCTGCAGGGTTGTTCTGTCAGGAGGTAGTATTGCTACTATAGTCAAGTTATGCATGAGTGCCATTCTTTTTAGTCATAAAGAATATGAGAAAATATGTCTCATTTACCTAAGAAGAACAGGAGGCAGCCAGAATGGTCTCCGTGTTTCCAAGTATCTTTCCAGTAGGCACTTTATCTTCTGGTTAACATTACATAGGCTTTTCTTGTACCATCCTCTTTTTCTTTTTCCAGTCTAAATAACTGCTGTCCAATCCCTTCCCAAAATTGCTACAATGTTTAACTGCATTTAGAAATTGAGGCTAAAATCAAAATCTTTGGTCTGAATAGCCAAGTTTTCTAGAACTTTTTTTGGGCTGTCATTGTCATGAGCATTTTATTGCTGCTGTGTGTTGTTAATCTTAACTGTAATTTATCAAAGTTTTAAAAAAAAACAAACCTCACTGTTTTTGATGTTCTGTATTAACTGGCATGTCCCTGAAAATCTTTCCAACTACCTGGCTTAAACACTAAATCATCGGATTTAGCTAAGTTTCCACCTGCCTCAAGTGTGCTGGGTAATGGAGTGTTTCTCATTGCATAGCAGTTTTATTGCAATTCCACTGTAATTACACTCAGAATATATTTTTAAATAAGTATAATTACCTGTAAGTTTAAGTGTATAACTGGCCTTATTAACTCTCTGTTCTTAATGGGACCAAATTTAACCTGCAGTCATATTAGAATTATTCTAACAATTTTTGTAGCAGTTGTGTATATATTAATAAAAAGCAAAACTTTTAAATAATTACAGTCTAAGGTAAGTTGTGCTCTGAGATTCTGAAAAAAAAAATTCTTTAATCACAAAAATCGATGTGTAAATGACATAATTAACATTAATAAGTTTTTTATACCAAATATATTTGTCAAAATCTTTAACATCAAAGCAATGACAGAGTAGTGTCATAAATCTGAAAGTTGTGTTAATATGGATGACCTTCCTTTTAATATGAATTTGTAGCAATTATAAACATAAAAAGTGGAATTGTTTCATAATTACATAAGACATATGATGAGATCACAGTCGAGTAATTACACTGTAGATTTTGTCTTGTATTTGGATGTTTCTCTGACCACTGGTTTTGTAATGAAGAGAATTCCTTAAGACCTGTGTTCAAGAGTGAAAACAAGAGCCAATTAAATATACTGTAGCATAAGGTAAATCAAGAATGACTCAAATTTATAGAAGCCTGACTCAACACTCCATTATTTTTGCTCCAGCGTAGTGTCTCTGATGTTAATGGAGCTAAATGGATGTAAAATTGGTCTGACAAACTGGATATCAAGCATGTTCAGAATGAGCTTGTGTGGCTTTGGGTATTTCCTTCCTTTGGTCAGTAAAGCTAGGACCAGCCTTTTCCCATGACTAAGAGCTGTTTGCTGACAGCAAAGATTCAGCCTTCATCTGGCTACCACAGACATTAAATTCCCAGTCAAAAATGGAATTGGAAAAAAATGGAGAAAATTCAAAAAAAAAATGAGGACAGAAACAAGATTAGTCTGTCTCATTTAAGCTGGGACAAAGTTATGTTCAGGCTTGGTCTGAGACAAGGACAAGTGCCTGAGGACAATTTTTCTTGTAAAAGCTCTTTTTAAATGGTTGAAAGCCAGTCATTCCTATTTATTCTTCTTTTCAAGGTCTAAAATATAACAGTCTATAAAATCAGCAGCAGGTGACAAAAAAAGAGAGATACAGCGATTAACTGGACATGAAGAAGAACTCCAAAAGAAGTAGAAATGCACACCTTTAATAGATTTATGGACCTTTTGTTTCAAAATGTTTTTTGCTTGAGAGCTGTTTAATTATGGTGAAAATGGGGAGTTAGACAAGGAGACCCATATTAGGTAAAGGGAAGCATGTGAGATCTACTCTGTAAGAATGTCCTAGATAATGAGTGACAGCTGCGAGGTTTTGATCTCACTTTCATTTTAATGGCATCCTCCAGTGATATGCACTGGATTTCAAGCCTTTGTCACACTGTCAGCTCTTGTGACGATCCACAGAATATGGGCATTTGACAGGTCTTTAATAAACAGTTTGCTACTGGGATGAATTGAAGTTCAGCTGGATCCAGCTTGAGTTCAGCAGAACAGACAACGTTGTTAACTCACCTTTATGCTACAAAAGAAAAAAGAGAAGGAAGGAAGAAAAAAAAGAATCCAGCCTTGGACACCTGCTGTCTTTCCAGACACTAATTATGAGAGACCTCATTTCTGCAGAGGATCAAAATGCAGTAGCAACCTACAGTAATGAAATGTCTCTCCAAGAAAACTGTAGCTAAGAGCATTAGAAACTTCTTTTTTTTCCTTGGATTTTAACCTACCTGTAGTCAATTTAAAACCCTCCAGGGAAACTGAATCTGATGGCTTTTTGGCAGAGATGGCATCTCAGGACTGTGCTTTTTTTCTGTTGCACTGAGGGTCTTCTGGCACTGGGTCACAGAAACAATGATGTATTGATGGACACAATATATGTACATATCAGGGCATGGGCACAAACAGGCAATCACCCTGGAGATGAGATTTCTAAGAGAGGGAAGAGGAGCAAGTTAGTAGTGGCCTAACTGACTATTTTAGACCCTCCTTCTTCCTCCATGGAGGAAAAGGAGAAAGTTGGAGCTGGGCAATGAGGGACTGCAGCTGTCTCCATCAATATGATCCCTTCCTCATCACAGCAGAAATGAGAATCCCAGTTCTTTAGGACTTCTCAACCTTACTGAAACCTCCTTTTTCCCTCCCTCTTGCTAGAGTTACCTGGTTTCCCACTCTTTAGTTTTTTCCTTATTTGCTGTGTTATTCTAATTTAAGCCAGTTCCGATTCAAGTGGTGCTGTAGTCTCAATTAGAAACCCTTAAAGCTGTGATTTAGCAAAAAAAAAAAGAGCTTTTATGGTGTCACTTTAGTAAAATCAGTACAGCAAAAACTGGGTGTCAGGGAGTTTGTGCCATTTACTGCAAGATTGATTATACAAAAAGCTTTATTCCCCAGATTTGATTCTCCCAGGCATGAATATTCTTGGGAAGTGGACTGCATGCAGATTACTTTATGTTGTAACCTGTGTGAATATAGATTGAAACCATAAAGACAAAACCTAAGGAATGTTGCTGGCATAGATAGGCACAGTGAGGAACTGAGCCAAATTATAAAGGGTGAGGTGATGTTCTTGGACAAGACAGAACCTGATGTAGTATCTGTGATATCATTCAAGAAAGATCAAGCTTTGATATGCTGTTTTCTGTGTTGGTTGTTGAGCGCAACTGCTCAGTCAATTACCATATCAAAAGAAGTTAATGGAGAATGTAGCAGTTGAGAAAACTGGGACTAAAATGGAAGAAGTGTGGTGCTCTCAGGTTATTATGTTGAAAGAGCAAAATATGCAAAAATATGACCAGTATAAAATATAAAGCCTTCCTCAATGACCTTTCTAGAGTGACAGAATTGGGAAAAGAAATAAAATTCATCAACTCAGATGTTTATTTATGTGTACAATTTGAAGTCTCATTCTTTTTCTTATACACAAGAAAATACTAAAAGAAAATCAGGTATGCCAGAGGCATATACTCAATTGACTGAATTTTTTGAGGTGCATGTGTTCATGATGTCCCCATTTATGCATAACTGGAAGGGTGTTTGTCCTAACATGTCCTTTCCCCAAAATATCTGGACTGGATAATGCATAGAGTGAGTACAATTGAGAGCGACATCTTAGGAAAAGTTAATTAAGAATCATCTGTGCTTAAATAGGAAAGGAGACAAGTATTAAAGTAGCCCAATTGAATGAAATTGGACAGTGTATATTATCATAAGTGACAGCCAACACGTTTTGTTCCCTGTTCTATTCAGGGCTGGTAGCTGATTAGAGTTATCTCACCAGGCTTTGTGCTCCTCCGTCTCACATCACGTAGGAATCCCTGCTGCATGACTCATCCATGAAGGAGTATGAGGTGACCTTGGTCTTGTGAGAGAGAAAAGAGGAATTGTGGGATCCTAAGTTGGCTAGTGTCCTAAGAAGAGAAGGTGAAACCTTCTGGTTGCACTGAGGACACTGAGGCACTCTGCACTTCTTACTAGAGATCCAGCAATTTGTTTCCAGGTTTTTCGGTGCGTTGCTTTACAACCCTGGGAAGAATTCAATGGAGCTGGCTTGGAGGTCCATGCAGGTCATTGCTCTGATTTAGTGGCAGGACTGCTGTAACGTATTGGCCCCAACCTGCAGAGCTGCTCCTGGTCCTATACCAGCCAGAACCAGAAAGCAGAGACAGGAAAAGCTGCATTGAGATACAATCAAATAAAGGCCCAGATACATCAGCAATTTTTCTATAGAAAAACAGAGGTTAGTTAAGGTGCGACTATACTCATATTTTCCTCAAAACTAAAATAGTGTGTGTTTTCATGTCTTATAATAGAGAAACTCTCATCTTACTGGATTACCGTAAATATTTACCACATCCATCAGGCTGTTAAGATAATGATAGAAGCAATAACTTAGCTTCAGCAGTATATTCTGTGGTAGCTAATCCTTATGCTGCAGAACATCATGCCTTTGTTCTAGTTTGGGATTTTTCTTCAGGTAGTTAATACGTTGTTGTTTTTTGTTTTGTTTTGTTTTTTCTTATGATGCCCAAGGCTTTTTCATTGCTTTACTCATTGCTGAATATGGAGATCCCATAATGTTAGGAGACTGGTTCTAATGCTGGCAGACATAGTTTAGGGAGAAGGGGAGAGGCATAGAATATATCCTGAGGGAACAGGAGAAATCCAGGAAAATTTCACCTTGCCTTTTTCTCTCTCTTCTCCATTTTACTGAGTCTCTCAAAATACTGTGAAGCTAAAGTGTGTTGGGGCAGGGGGGGGAACTGCAGGGAAAGAGGGGAGGCTCTGGGTCTTCTGAGATCAAAGAGAAGAAGACTTTGATCTCCAACACTGTGCAATGCAGGAACTCTAAAAATTCTTCCTTCTAGGAGCTCAAGAAGTCAGATAGGCAAGGGTGAGGTACAAAAGCATATAGGGTGCTAAAAGCAGGGTGCAACTTTTAGAAAATGGGGGGGATTGAGTAAAATTGAGTCAGAAGTGGTTTTACCAGATATTTGGGTTCAATATTTTTTAGAGGAGACGCTGAAGAAGTAGAGAATAGAAAGAAAGTGTAAACTCGTTTGGGAAGCTTTTGTTGTACAAGAACGATGCAAGCTAGCAAACACATGCAGGAGGGATGGATGCACAACATTATGCTGGAGCAGCACTGGAAGAGCTGTTGCAAACCTGATTGCTGTGGGGAGTGGAATGAAAGGAGAGGAAGAAGAAATGAGCTGCTGCTGAAAGCAAGTGAGCAACTTAAAAAAAATGGAGAGATGCTAGAAAGATGGGAAATCCAGAAATTAGAGTTTATTTAGAAAACTTAGTCTTCCCCGTGTGTGACTGACTTGCTGTGAGACTTTTTAGCTTGGTACATGTTGGTCTTTGGTAACTGCAGATGTCAGGCTGCTCAAAGCAAGTAAAGCTGGTGAATAACCAAGGCCCACAGGCTCCAAGGCCCAGAACCAGAAGCGCTTCCCAGGTGTGAGTTCAGGTGTGCCTTCCAGCTTTATCTCCTCTCCAAAATCTCATTATTGTTTAAGTGAAAATAAAGCACAGCAATGAAAAGCAATATGCATTAGAGATTCAGTATCTTCAAAGGCTGCTGTCTGTTGGCAGTTTTTATTTATGTGGTTTAATTTGAATTAAGATGGTGAATACCAATGGCTCAGCATTCCTTAGGGCTCAGATGACAACTCCCAAGAACACACATAGACTGAGGATAAGAAGTATTCACATAATTGTCTTGCTCTCAACCACAATTTTTGCCTCGTGCTCCAGCACAGCTTTGCACTCTTGTTTGTTGCTGTTTACTTCAAATCTAGTACATTCAGATGACTTTATTCAGTAAACATCAAGAGCAATGTGGCCTAATGGAAGACAGTTCAGGGAAGATCAGGAAGAACAATTAGAGGTCTTGAAAGCATGGTCTACAAAGGAGAATTGAAAAAAAAAACTGAGATTGCTTGATTTGGAGAAGGCTGAAGGTATAACAATCTTGAGATACAAAAAAGACTGCTGCAAAGAAAATATATTCTTCATGCCCCCATGCAGAAAGAAAGTAATCATGGGCTAAGAATGTAACAAGGGGAATTTCAGCTAGGCACTAGGTGTGGCAGTCATCTGCTTTGGTTGTTGATGCCAGCCTGATGAAACCAGTAAGAGGATGAGTGACTGACTGAACTGCAAGAGATCCTGATAGTCTTCCATCTCACCAGTGCTTCCTCAAATATGGAGAAAGATCAGCAAGATATCACAAGGGAAGGCTCCAGTGTCTTTCCTGAATAATCTTCAGCCTTTAAAAACGTATAAGATTCCATCACCAACTACTAGTGTAAGATGAGAAATGCATGTAAAATGATACGCAAATATTATTGGTTAAGAAAGTTTGACAGATAAGTACTATAAAGCCTTGCAGAAATGAAATAATAGCAAGAGAAAAATCAAGGATTTAGTTTTTCTAGACTCCAGCAGAGACCATTTTCTTTCCCCATTGTTTTGAAAATGTTGCTTTTCTGTGTATCTTTCCAAAGGTTCTTCCTGTTCCATTGCTTCAACACAAATTTCTATCTAAGATTTTTTTTATGTTGTATCTCCACAATGCAGTCCTTTCTTGTATATAGTCACTATGGTCATTCCCTACTCCCTCCTACTTGCAGTGCCAGATTTATGATATTTTTTGTTAAATTTCACAACCAAGAAAATTTTTCTCCCATTCCCACTGTATATAGAAGGTATTCCTTGAAAACATCCTCAGAAACTGCTCTCTTCACTTTCAGCATTCTTTCCTTAAAATTCCCCCTGCTGTAACATCTGCAAAAAAATTGCCTTGCTTGCTAACAGGTGATTTTAACTGCATCTGTGACTAATTGTACAGCTCAGAAACATCTCACTGTAAGTACGGACAACTTCTCATAATACTGTTTGTAGTCCTTTTTGAACGATTTTTTGAGGAGCATTGACTGCCTTTTAGACAGATTTAGTCCCGTAAAATGATAGTTTTTTTCTGAAATAGTTGTCTAGATTTCCTGTATAATCAATGGAGGGAAATTGGCACTTCAATGATAAAGCCCTTCTAGCTGAAATTAGCTACCTAACCTAGGTCAGCTGAATCACCATTTGTGGGTGATTTCCTCACAACTGTATCCGAAGGGACCTCTTGATGATTGGCTCAGATCAGCCCATAGTCAATATCTAAAAATTTCTGAGGTTGTCTCACCTATATGTCTGTCATACTCCGGTCCATTTTAGCAAACTAAAATGGTGGCCTGTAGAAAACTTTACTATAATCACAACAGAATTGCAAAAAAAAGCCAGCCGGACACCCCCCCAAAAAAAAAACTCTATGTCAATAATTCAGTGTCCACAAGCTGTAAGGAAATTTCTTTGGCAAATGACATCTATAATGTTCTTTGACTTGCTGCCATCTGTTATTGCTGCCTTATAATCAAGTTTGTTTTCAGACAGACTGTGCCTGATTCTTTCAAGATAAGGAGGGTGTGTATTTTAACAGAAGTTACTAGCAGATAGATCTGTAGTATGGGAAGGGCAAGAAAATAATTGAACAGAGTTATATATAGTTGCATAACACTTATAACTGGTTTCCAGAAAGAGGCATTGCAAGTTTTTAGAGGTGGCGGCAATTGTGTCTGTAATTATCAAATGGAAAAAGAAATAGTTTATGAGTTGGAACAACCTTTAGGGTGGAGAAGGTGAGGTACTGTTGAAAGAGGTACAGATGTCAATACATCTCTCTACAGGTCTGCTAATGGACAGTCAAATTAGTTTAAAATAATTACAAAAAGATAAAACGTTACTTGAAAATACTAGGTCTATATAAAAGTTTCTGTTGAAGGTACTATAAATATAGTTAGATCAGCAAAAGAGAGGCTTTGGAGACTCTGATATAGAGAAGATATTGGTAAGAACACAGATATAAATCAGAGATAGAAGTAGAGATATAATTGTTTTTTCATCTTCAGTCCCTCTGGTATACATTTAGAGACTCCTGTATAAGCACCGATTTCAGAAAATTATCTGAAGTTTTGAATGGTTGCATTGCATTTTTCATTGGACCTGAAGGTAAAAAAAAAACCAAACCATCCCGTTAAAAGTGACTGTTTCAATTATTTTTCTGTCCTATCCCTAATGTAATTTTGAATTTCGTAGAAAAAAACAAACAAACAAACAAACAAACAAAACAGTGGTACCAATTATTTGTGGAAGTCAGGGATGTTTGAGCTTTCGGACAGTGGAAGACAATAAAACTTCTCAAAAAAGCAATGTAGTCAGCTCTTTGCTATGTCATAACAGGTCAAGCATGTCATGGATTGGTCATCCTATGAGTGCAGAGGTGGTGTGTGCCAGTTCACATCCAGCATGGTGCGTTTCCACATTGGGACACAGAAAGATGTGTATTCTCCTTTTGGCTTCAGAGTGGTTATCTGTGAAGGCAGGACAAGTGAGGCAACACCAGGCTTCCTCTGTTAGGCCAGAACATGGCAGAAGTATGGCTGTCCTCTTCCAGACTCTAATAGGCTTGCCAACTTGAATCATCAAAAGTCTCAGGATCTTTGCACATCACTGACATATTTCCCTTCCCTTCCCTTCCCTTCCCTTCCCTTCCCTTCCCTTCCCTTCCCTTCCCTTCCCTTCCCTTCCCTTCCCTTCCCTTCCCTTCCCTTCCCCTTCCCCTTCCCCTTCCCCTTCCCCTTCCCCTTCCCCTTCCCCTTTCCCACCAATTACACAGCAGTTTAATTAGTTATCTGTACTTTTATTAGGTTCAGGTCATGCCTGCTATCCCATTAAGCCTAGCCACATACACGCTATCTCTGTGTCTGTATGGGTGGACGAAGTTCTACACATATGCGTATAGATATAAGATAAGGTTCAGAGTTCACCTTTAGAGTGCAAAAAAAGAGGACAATTCTTCTAACCAAAGCATGAGGTGGTAGCTAAACACAACATAGCAATGGTTTTATAGGATCAACAACTACAAGTAAAGGTTAATTTGTGTCAACCCCAACATCTTTCTGTCTTTGAAAATGTGAATTTTTCTCAGTCTATGCAGGCAGGATTGTCTGTCCTTCCTGAAGGATGTCTGAGAAGGAAGGGCAGGAGGAAACTCCATGTTCCACTGTAAGAGGAGGAGATTTCACTGTCTGCATTGCAGACATATGGATTAGAGGAATATTTCTGCTGTAGGCAGGATCTTTATAGTCCATTATAGACATGTTTATGCCTTCCCTTGGAAAATCTAGCATCAACAACTTCACTGGATAGACCATCAAATTTGGTGCGGCTGCTTTTGTTTTCCTGCAGTCCTTCTAACAAAACTTCTTCAGGTCCACTAATACAAGCTATAGAGTCAGGTGTGGGTCTGCTTTACAGTGACAGGTTTGAGAAAGTGCGTCATTGAAAAGGTAAATAGTTTCCCCAGTAGCAGAGCCCAGCAGGAAAGGAATTTATTTCATGGTATATATCCTAACTCTAAAGTCTTGTCAGGTGCTGGGCTGCTCTCTCAAAGAAAGAGATTAAAACCACACACCTCAGCTTGAATTGTAGTTGGATACATCAGGCAGCATGCTCCCATATTCACAGGGGCTGAACAAGGAGGTTTGATAGATGATCTCGTTCTGATGAGTAAAATCCTAACATCTTTGAAATCAGTGGGAATTTTGCCATTGGGCTTGCACTGTAATTTAAATGCCAGCATCCCATGAGTCTGGAGATATAGAGAGATAAAGTTTATCAAACCATTTTGCGGAATGCTCAGGCTCAGCTGGATTTAAATTTTGAATTTTCCTGCATGCAAACCAGTTTTGCTTACCATAGCAAGCCTCAAATGACTGGTATTTGCCACGTTTAAGCAGGAAAGTCCAGCAAGGTTCAAATCATATTTCAAACCAAACAATGTGACTTCTCTAATTTAAAGCATCAAGAGGACTTTGGGTCACCATGCTGTACATGAAAGAGCAGACTATCTCCTTTTCTTTCCTCTTCTGCAGTAGCTTACAGAAATAATAATGATAATAAAAACACACAGTAAGTGCTATTCAGAAAGGAACCTCAAACAACATGCCGTTTTCCTCATAGTAAAACTTGGATATAAAAGGTTACCAAACCCTTGGTACCTGCTGCTAAGGCTTTTCACACTTTAGATAAGTCTGACAAAAGACATAAGCAGTTTTGTTTTGGTCACATTCTAAATGTTAGTATCACTATTTACTACCTCTTGAAGTAATCAATAGCTCTGGAGGTCCAGCAGCTCTCACTGGCCCTATTGATTGAAAACCAGAGCCGTGGCTCACTGTTTTTGTGTTCAAGTCACCTTATATCCCTTTCTACAGTGACCTCTGCCTGTATACTTGTAGTGCTAGGGCTTTTGAAGCATGTATCTAGTGAACATGCATTCAGTGTCTTTTCCATCCAATTAAAATTCTTTGCTATCATTCCCTTTTATCTAGCCTTTGTAATTGGATTCCCAGTTTCTCAATTTTCATGGCAGCAAGGGGGAAAACGATAGCAAGTCCTTGATAAAAAAAAAATAAAATGCTATGATTTAATTTTGTCTAAAGTGTTTGTTCTTTCTTTAGCTTAGATTCCGAAGGGAAAAAAGGCTTCTGCTATCATACTATCATTTGTCCATCTGTGTTCACCACTTAATAACTCTGGGATCTCTTGACCTGTTTCAGTCAGATTTGAAGATGGGTTTATTGCTCTCCTATGATATCCTGGTGATACTACATTCCTAACAGGTACATGAGACTGGCAGCTGACTAGAGGAGAAGATCCAATAGTCACACAGACAAAAATACAGTGCTGTGTGAGTAGGTACCTACCCAGCCTAGGTTCTCAACTGTCACTGGGAACATTCCCACACCTCTGGCAGGACACAGGCTGCTCTTTCCCAGGGGACAACTGAGATGTCAGGGGCAACAGAAGGCATCACGGCTTTTCATCATACGGGATGCAGGGTGAGGGAAAAAGGGAGGAAGCTTGAAGAATAAGCCACCCAAATTGATAAAGAAAAAGGTTTCATTCATGTCACTGCTCATGAAATATCTTGACATTCGGAGAGTATTAAAAACTAGTGATTTGTTTCCAAAGCTGCTTCTGTCCAAAGTATTTTCTGTTTTCTTGTTACTGGCAGATCATGAAAATACGGCCTAGCAGCACGTTACACACCACGATCAATATTAAAGAGAGGTGAAATACATCACTTTCTAGAGATGCTTGCAGAGGCACTAGGTTAGTCTGCATGATTTTGTTCTACGTGCCTACCTTTAGGTGAGATGAGTTGAGTCTTAATTGACCAGTCCTTTGTTACTGCAGGGACTGAACAGAGCAGAACACTTGTATTGACTCAAAACTTAGTGATTTAGTTCACATTGACTCTGCCAAGCTATTATTCCCTCTGTTCTGTAAAATTTCTCTTTGGGAGAACTTCAGAAATATTTGAAAGCCAGTAGTCTACAATCTGTGCCACGAATATTTAGACTTACAGAAGTCATCCTTTAAGTCTGATCTTGCCTTTACCCCAGATAGTCTCTTCCTTGTTCAATATTTCAAAGTCTTGGTCAAAAAGATAGGTATTTTGATTTTTTTTCTCTCATGTAATGGAAGAAGCTAATAGTTGAAGTCAATTATACTCATCAGCAGCTCACCAGTACATCAATTATGAAATTTTTAAAAGGTAAAATATTTTTGATAACCATCCATGGTATTCCAGGGACTAGGAGTTTCAAATATGATGGAATACTTGTGCCCATGATTGCAATGAGGAGAGAAATATTTTGCAAACATAACCCTTTACACTTACAATAATGAGTCATTCCAAATGTTTCTTTGCTATTAAGCAAGGTACTCTATAGCCTTTGGATAACAGGAAAATCAAGTTAATGGAATAGAAGGTTAAAAAAACTAAATAACTGTAACTTGGCAAATAGGTATAGGGAAAAATATAATTGTCTGTAAGTATCTGAAGGGAGGGATAAGAATAGTTTTGAGTTGCTCAAGGGAGAGTAATTAGATATAATGACATGAAATTGAGCAATGGAAAATATTAGAAAAGAAAATCCTAATGAAAATCTCATTCAAAAGTTGGAATAGACTCCAAAGGAAGCTCTATTGGAGAAAGCCTTGGTTCTCCTGGTAAAAGTGAGTGGAAAGAAGAATTTTGCAAATGCACCAACTGATTCTGTGCTAGAAAGGTGATGAGGTGATCTTGAAATTATTTTCTGTTTTCAGAAATCTGTTCTCTGTTAATCTAATACCATATCTATTGCCTTAGTATACTGCTAAAATGAAAGGGATTTCTATGAAGGTCATTTTTAGTGTCCCTCTAAGGTTCAGAACCACTGCTGTCACATCTAGTCTCTCTAAGCACTACTTTTTTGTGGGTCTCTGTTTCACTGAAATCTGACATCTACACTGTCCTATTGGTATTACTTTTGTCCATGGGAGGCAGTAAGAACTCTCTATTTTTCCTGTTAGCACTTTTTTTGAGAGGGTGGGGAGTGCTCACTTTCCACCCCTGGTTCTCTGGAAAGAGGTATTTGTATTTGTATTTGTATTTGTATTTATATTTGTATTCATTGTCTTGATCCACCATTGTGCACATCAGTTCTTGTAAGATCTATGTAAGGTTCATGTTTCTTATGTTAATGTCATTCTACTAAACTTAATGTGTCATATATCTGGGCACAGAGCAATTGTCTCCTATGCATTTTGAAACCTTGAACATAAGAATCTGGATTCAGTGGCCAAACACTGATGAAGGTGTGCCTCCATTATGATGTTACCGTTTTCCTCCCCCTCATAACTTTCTGAAGACCTTGGCTGGATTGCAGGCTGCTCAATGTTGAACTGTTTCTGGAAGCAAAACCACTTATTTAATCTTTTCTGGTTCTGTGCAGCTACAGGCCATGTTATGGATAGAAGCATGTGAGTGGGGTTCATTATCGCACATCCTGGCTTTGCTTGTCCTACCATATAGAAGCTGTGTGGGATGTTTTCCTCCAACAGGCAAATGTAATGTGCAATCAGTGAGCATCAGAATGACGTTCTCAAACGTATCCTTCATCCAAACTCATGGTCATGTTGCAACCCAGCGACTCACTTGCAGAGTTATGGGTCATGTTTGCAGTGTCAAAAGCAGAAGTTATTCCCGTCTGACCACTGTTTGCTATACAACACAGAGTAAATAGTCTCAAAATATTAGGGATAGACAGAGAGCATTAGCCAGATCTGTGCTGAGAACAGTCAAGAAACCCAGGTTTGAAGGGAGCCATCTATTTAAGATGAATGTTTATAATCACAATAATTTGACTTCATTATTACTTCAGATATTCCAAGTACATTTTGCTTGGTAAAATATATTTTCTTAAGATGACTGCAGTGATAAATATTGTGATTGAAGGGAAACAAGAGGCGACAGAACTATTTAAAATCCCAGACAACGATGTGACACAGCTGAGACATATATTTATTCTTCACCTTTTTCTGATACTGCAAAACATGTTCTTCCTTCTTTAAAACAGCAATGTTTGTGTGGGGATAAGGGCTTATTTTTTAAAGTTATTAAAACACATGGCTTTTCAGGTATAAATATGTAGTTTATTTAGATTTGTTAGCTGAACTCTGTTTTTATAATGCTACTGAGGTTTTTACAATCACCTAGTTCTAATTTTTTCCCTACCTAACTGTAGGTACTTATGTGAGGTGACCTAAGAGTGACCTAATGGCCACAAGTTGCACTAGGGGAGGTTTAGATTGATTATTAGGAAAAAATTCTTCACGGAATGGGTTACTGGGCATTGGAACAGGCTGCCCAGGGAAGTGATGGAGTCACCATCCCTGGAGGGGTTTAAAAGACGTTTAGACAAGGTTTAGTGCTAGAGTTAGGTTATGGTTGGACTCAGTGATCCTGAGGGTCTCTTCCAACTGAAATGATTCTAATATTCCAAGATCCCTCTGGCTGTGACTGCAGCTTTCTACTGAACATAAGGAAACTGTAATAAGGATCAAGGTTTGGCCTCAAGTGCTTCAAAGCAGAGAAGCTAATCAGGAGCTTACACTTTACAATGAAACCTTCTTTCTGGTCTCAGGTTCTCTGTACATTCATAATGTGAACATCAACAAAACTAAAATGCTTTCTGCATCTGTCCAGTGCAACATTTATAGCAGCCCCCATCAACCATGGATGTTTCATGAAGGCTTCTTCAGGTCCTCCCTGCTGTTTTAAGCAGTGCCTTGGTCTGGAGACCATTTCTTGGAGCTCATGTATACAGTTGTCTTGAATACTTCCTAGGCATTTTTGAAGCCCACCAGTTTCACAGTTTCCTTCTTAGACATCTTCTGACCACAGGCTCTTGGCATCTTGATGTCTGCGTGCTAGACATCAGCTTCCTAAGGCTGTGGTTCCCCAACTCCAGTGGAGTTACTTCCAGATGAGTGCGATGTAGTTCTTCAATAAAGGTAATTGAATCTGAATACACCTAGAAAAAAACATATCAAACCAGACAATGCAGCGATAGATTCAGATTAGTAGTAAGGATCTCTGGATAAAGCATTATATCATTGAGTTACTCTTTTATTTTGATGCTCCGTTTAGTTACCGATTTGTTCTATGGTAGTTCAGTCAGGTCTACAGGAAGCTCCCTGAAGGGTTTATTCTAATCAGTAATGCAATTTGAAAACACTAGAAATCACAGAAAACTTGTTTAGTTTCACTCATTGTTACTGGTTTAGTATTCTACATTGATTTTTCTCCTTTCTATTATACATGGACTATATTCTGTAATGGGTTTACGAGTCTACTGATTAATGTGAGTAAAAATAATACTTTTTTATTGCAGGGGTAAATAATGTCTTAACTACTTTGAACCCTACAGCCCTTTCAGAGCACTAATCTGACATGGCACTATCACAATGACTTCACCTGCCTTTTTTCCAAAACCCTTTAAAGCCCTTTTCATTCGTTTTGTTCTCATTTCCTCTGAATATTTGTTCAACACTTTTTTGATGGATTTACTTTCACAATGTCTACACCTTTTACGTGCAAACATTTCGATATTCACCTTATCCTGTTGGGAATATTTACAGAAAGGGAATTTTTAAGTCACCGTACAAATATTTAAAGAGTGAATTTAAATTCAAGGCACAGATATTTGGACCAGAATTGCTAGTGAGCTTATCTACTGAAGGCACAAGAAAAAGTTGCTGATGATTTTTTAAATAAGTTATTAATAAAGCTTTCTGGTGCTACCACTCATTTCCTTTCGTTAGTCAGTGCTGACTTTTGCATATTTATCTGTATATTCTTGAACACTCCAGTGGCAGCTTTTCTGCCACGTTTCTGTTTCCTGCAAATGATCTAATCTGAGTCACAGAGCAATACTTCCAGTTCCACCATTTTATTTTTTTTTTTGGCCAAGACTCTTGCAGATGGACAAGCCAGTTTGTTTCTATTAACCATAACTTCATCCTTTGTCCCTCCTTCCTCCTCTTCACAGCAGCAGATACTCCCTTGACAGCAACACGAGTTTTTATCCTGAGAGAACGATTAATAGAAAGGAAAAGGTTAACAGCAAAATGAGAAACATTTTTTGAGTATAACTGCACAACAGTTTAGAGGTAACTAAGCTAGTTAAAAAAGAATTATCTTGGGTAGTGGAAGCTGTTTAGTTGTGACAGTGATGAATTCCAGGCATGATAATGTATTTTACTTTGCAGACTTCATAGAGCTTGGAGCCTCTAGTAACCAAGATAGGATGTTTACGGTGAAAGAAAACATCTCTGCATCATGACTATGCTGGAGGTGGCTTGCTTGCTTTAGCAACTGGAAACTGGTCTCTAAACCAGAAACCAAATGCCACAAACTCCATTCCCTGATATTTCCACCCTGTCTCCTGGGAATGATATTGCATATATTTTCTGTCATCGTTTTCTTTCTCTTAGACCATCCGCTCAGTTTTCAATCCAGAAGTTCGTCCCAGAATTGTTGCAAACCCACCAACACAATTCATTGCTAGTCTAGGCATTTACACCTTTTCTCCAGCCGTTAAATCTTCAGGGTAAATCAAGCTTTTTCTTCTCTTTTTCTTCTTCATTTTTTTCTTTTCCTTCTCAAGTGTTGTGAGGAAAGATGGTATTTATACCATTCTGAACTGACAAAAGGTTGGTATAGTTTAATCCAATATGAAGTAGCTGGAAAAATTTTCACACTTTTTTTTCCTGTTTTCACAATGTTTTAAGAATGTGTTGACAAATTTGACAAAAATCACTCAGAGTCTGAAATGTTTTATTAAATGTTTTCTTATTTCAGTTTGAAGTAATTTTTCATTTCAACATTTCCATAACATTTTTTCAATTAAAAAAAATAGCAATTCAAAGCCTTATACCATGTTAACAATTTTTTTTCCCTTCCCGTCCCGCCCCCTAACTCCGCTAAGCAAATCATTGCAGAAGTTTTGGGCAACTGAGCTTTTATATATTTATATATATATAATTCTAAGTTCATAAAAAATTCTATTTAAGCTACAAAGAGAGAAGAGAAAGAAATGAGACTGATAAGCTATGCTGACAAATCAGCTTCTATCCAACACACTGGTCAATTTACAAAGTACATTGATGAAGAAAAGAAGTTCTCAGGGATGCTTTCTGCAGTTTCCTAGGAAAACATGCACTTGGTTAGAGGGTTAGAGTCCAAACTACTGCCTTTCTTTGAGAGAAAAATATAATTGTAAGTATATGTATACTATTAGACATCATAGAATTCACATTTAGGAAGCACGGATTTTGTAAGTGACATTTCTTGCTGAATTGCAAACATTTTGATACCGACAAATAGCTGAATTCTTTTTTTGTTTGTTTTCTCATTCTTCCACCTATACAAATAGTACAGTGAGATATCAAGAGCAGAATCCTCCTTCCTTATTCACCCTACTCATAACCAAGGCAAGAAGGTGAAAACACCCTGATTGCTTTACTGTATAATCAGTGTCACCATGTAGTCACCACCCTGAAATCAGTGCAAGGTGTTGGTGTAACACCTTCTCCTGCAGCCTTGGCTCACATGCTTAGCTGAGGAAAAATCAGTGCAGTTGAAGTCAGTGGGTATCTGTCTGCATGACATGAGGGCTTAGCTCCTGAAATAACCTTGATGAAAGAGAGACACTGTCCTACAGTACCTTGGGATTAAGATGTAGATTAGGGTGAAGGGTGAAGAAAAAAATACATGGCAAAACATAATGCTACGCTCCATCTCTTTATGTATTTAAAAATTCAATTAGGACTGAGATGCTGGGCAGGGCTGGGATTGCAGAGGCAGCTGCAGTGTGTGTGGTGCAAAAAGGGAAAACTGTCGTGACATGAAACAGCAGACAGGGCTGACCAGTCTCATTTCCTTCACCGGGCAGGGTGAAGAATAAACACAGAGCACAACCGCTGCAACAACATCGCTTGGGTTTCAAAATCCCTGCCTTCTTTTAGAAGCTTGAAGATTTCAGGCAGATAGGAAGGGACACATTTTCTTGAAATGCTTTAAATGCTGAATGTGATCTTAATCTTGGCAGTGTCCTTTTAAAGTTTGAGATCTAGTATTCTGGATGTGCAGTGGAATACATTTCAGACTTATGCATTTCAGATTATCTTGGAACAAAAAAAGAAATCTTCTTGTTTGAATATATGCATTCTGCTTACTGTGCTTCAGACACAGGGTATTAGCAGTAGCACCAGTGATTCTGTTATCCCCTTTGGTGATAGGACATTTTTTTCTTTTTCCCTTTTTACTCTCCCCACAACTGTTTCCCAAAAAGGAAGAGAGGGAGACGGTGTATTTCCAAACCCATCTCACAGCTTCTTTATTTTATACAGTCTCCCCTCCCCACCCAAAATACCTTGAATAGCCCTTTATGTAACTTCAATTAAAAAAAAAAGAAAAAAAAAATACAGCTGCTCCTCTGAAGCCATCCAAATCTAATTAACTACAGAAGCTGAAGTCATATTAAGCTTCTCACTTTCTTCGTCTTAGCATCTCCATTCATACCTTCATTCAATGTGCGCACAAAAAGAGGAATTTCTAATAATTGTATCTATAGTCTTGGAAAAAGAAAGCCACTAATCAGGAGGCTTGTGAAAGAGGAGAGATCAGAGCCTCGCTTGAACTTGGCAGCCTGGCCCCCTAAAACTTGCAGACAAAAGGGCGAAGGGAACTGAGGAGCTTAGCCCTACGTCTAAGGAAGCTGGTGAGAATTTGTTCAGCCTCTGAATAGAGATCTCCGTTTCAGTCCTAAATTGTGCCCGCACAGATTCATTGAAATGCCTTCTCCGAAGGAAGAGGGGGCGGGAGGTAAGGGAAAGCGAAGGCAAGGAAAGTTTGTTGAATATAAATGAGGTTACATGTGGCTGAAGAGCAAGATAGAAGCTCTGCAGAGATTTATTCCTGACTGACATACAGTAACACAAAGGCAATAAAATGTGTCCTTGGCAAGTGGCATTGACAAGCTGTAAACTTTAATCTTCAGAGAGCTGAGATGATGCAACCCACCTCAGTGGAAAATACTTTCTCATTTGTGGAGTGTATCATTTAAAATATGTTTAGCCGGTTTTAAACAAGATGTAACTAGTTATCTTATCATGCCATGACTGATTCAGGCAGTCTGTAGAGCCACAGGATCAGCTAGAGCAAAGGCTCTCAACATCTTCTTACTGGGGAGCTCAGTGATCTTCCTATATGTTGTGTATCATCTAGGGAAAACTTCAACATCTGGTTCTCAGGACATCTGCAGGACATGGTGGAAACGAATGGGATTGCACCTCAGATGAGCTTTGCTCGAGAGTCTTTTTTATTTTTTAAATAAAAATAAGATGTATTTTCAGTCCAGCAGTCTCAGGGACATGTTTTGGTCTGGTTATTCACATTAATATCTTCACTTATATCTGCATTCTTCTGCTGCAATGACCTCTCTTGAAACTGCAGCATTACTCAAAATGAAGCAACAGAAACCTGGCCATTAAATTACAACAATTGCCACTGCATGGTGGAGAGGGGAAGCATTTGCTATATTAAAATCAGTGTAGTTAAGATACAAAAAATGTGGATCGTGCATGAAGTCCCTTAGGGAAAAACCACCAGTCCTGACCCAGATAAAAGGAGATTCATGAAAAAAACTACAGATAATTGGTTTGTTTGCAGTCCTGACTGTATTTATTGTCAATTTTCTACTTATCTGCTACACATTACTGATTAGAAAACAGGATGACCTGTTCCCAGCTTCTGGGGCTCTTGCTCTGAGATTCTGTGAACAGTCCAAGAGCTGATTTCCAAAGGTAGGACAGGAAATTCTAATTATCAGGGGCTGGTTTTGAAGGAGGATTAAAGTAACTTCCCCACTTCCCACTGCTCTTCCTAAGTTGGATAAGTGTTATTTTGGCAAAATAAGGAGTGGTCTTGCGTTAGGTCTTTACAAGGAGTGTTTGCTGGCCCTAAATCCAGGGCACAGCACTGAAGATCCCTTTTCCCTGCATCTGAATTCAAAAACATCACATTGCTTGAGGCTGAGAGCAGCTTCCCTGTTGGCCTCATACTGTACAGTCACTCACATGATGGATGGAAAGTTATTTTTACTCCTCAGCTTAAACAAAAAGTAAACATTTTGTGAGGTTTGCATACTGTCTGCTCTCTCTCTTTCCTCATAAATTAAAAAGAAAATGCACTTTCCTTCACCGCTCATTTTGGAGCTGTTTTTAGCTCATCTGTATCTGGATTTTATGCTACGTAGCTAGGGACATTTACAACAGATACAAATTTCATTATTGGACTGTAATTTCATTTGTTTTGCCCTGCTTTGATGTTAAATATAAAGAACCCCCAGGCTACTTCATCTAACATATGATTGTTCACCGTGACTCCTGCTAAGGGAAGGCAGAGTGCTGTATTTAGCTTAATCTGTAGTTATGATGCTTATCAGACAGCAGAATAAGTTCCCAAATGCATGAAGGCACCGTTCATGGGGTTATACACCAAACCCAGCACCACACATGCACTAATCAGCCCACAGGATCTCTAAGCTCTTCAACCAACTTTGCGTAGGGGAAAACGAGTGCATTTAATTTCTATAAAAGCAAATTAAATGGAGATGCACAGTTGCTATTTCTTATTATTTTACTGAGGGCCTTGCTTATGGAGACAGGAAGAAAAATTTGATCTGTTCCCTCTGACACCAACTTTCTCTAAGACTATTCTGAACTTCTCACTTACAAACATTAATGATCCACATCTACATAAATATGCCAATAAGGAAAATCTTTAACCATCTTCTCTTAAGCCATATGCCAGTAAGGTGTTTTTTTCTTTTCCTTTAAACATAAAAAAAAAAATATGGAGGAGTCCCTTACATGGGGGAAAGAAAAAAAAGACATGAACGTAGCTTTCAGGGAAGATACAAATGTGTCTCGAGTATCAAAGCACCAAGGAGGGATAAAATATTTTTAAAGGGTGTTGAAAGTAGAGCAGAAGGAGCATGAACATCAACAACATCCTGCACAGACTGCAGAAAGGATGCAGCCTCCATCTTCCTTTCCCAGGGAGCTGGACTGGAATCAAACCCTCAGTAGTGTGAAGTAAATAAAATTGTGCTGATCTTTACTTGTTTACAGTTTGCATGATACATTGAATTTTATGAACACTGTCCATGTAGTCACGAGGACTTCTTAATCTATAAGCACTTGAAATATCTGGGCCAGGCTTGTTAAATCAAATTAGATCTGGTGATAATACAGCAGTGAAAATGCTCTGTGTGTGGGGTGTGCCTTGTCTGCAGGGCAGTGGAGGAAAATTTCATTATTGGGAAACACCATTAGTTCAGGGGCCTTGTAGCTTCACATGAAATGACCCTTTTTGTGGCTGTATCTCAGCAGTGTTCAGCAGTGAAGCTGTTGAAGAGGGTACCTTCGCTCTGGTCCCATCCTCTTCTCCATATCCCCATAAGTGTTGCATACATCAAACCCACTTTTTAGTAGTGTTACTCACCAGCAGGAATTTCACTACCAAGTTAGTGAATATTTTATTTGAGCTTAACTTTTGGGTCTACCACTTCAGGTGTGTGGTCACTCCTTACTCAGGGGGAGAAGGGCGAATACCCCCTTGATAGCAAAGGCCATTGAAGTCAGAAATGATGTGTGGCTTCATGTCTACATCAGCTTTGCTCTTTTTGCTTACAATCTTGGACAAAAACACCTTGAGGACAAAAAGCACCAACAGAGAAATTCTCCTGTGGAGAGGGGCTTCCTTTGCATGGGAGCCTTGGGGACACAACCTGCCCTTTGCACAGCTGGTGTACAGCAGAACCAGACAGGAACGTCCACAATCTGCATGGCCAGAGGGTCTAAGCATGCCGCAGCTTTTGCCACCGACCTGCACATCTCACACCTGCTACCAGATGCTGCTGTTAACCCCATTTTATAGCTAGGAAAATGAAAAGCACATTCAGCTTCCTTCCATTGGTACCCAGCCTAAGCATCCAGACTTCTATGGCTTCCGATGGGGGAATGATAATTGAGAATGTTTGCTCTCCTCATCGGCCCAAGTCCTGGTCCGTGTGCCATTAGCAGAACAAGACCAACACAAAGCTCAACATGAGGCATGTACACATGGTGATTCGATTAATCCACACATTGCAGATGCTATATTCTTCAGATTGTTTGACATAGGCAGATGGTGCGTTGTCTGAATTGCTCTTTGCTTTCTGTGAGTTAGGCATAGGGAATTCTGTGCCACCTACATGCAGGCCTGAGCAACCTTGCAAGCCCACACAGGAGGTCAGTGGTGGCCCAGGACCTGCAGGCAGTCCATAGCACCTGCCCTGCTGCAGTATTTCTTCTGCTCTGTGATTGCCATCAGAGAAGAGATCACAACTTGGTTCTACAGCTCATTCCCATTATCTTTCACTTGCTGATAAGGGGAATGAAATATAATTTCCTCAACCAGTCAGCTTGTCTTTGTCACTCTGATTTCAGAGAAGGGAAAGGCTTTCCATCACCCCAGACCAATCCTCACCAAGGAGGAGTTTGACTCCTGTGACTGATTGTATATGAGGTCATTTCAATCACAGCCTCTGCCCAGGCTCCAGGGGCACCGAGTGGTCAACTTCATTTCTGCTTTGAATGCAAGTCCAATTTGATTCTTGATGGTGCTCAGTTAGGGTATAACGTTACAGTCAGAGCATGTGGGTTTGTGCTGAAAAAGCATCAGGGACGAGTTTTGCAAACTTTTTCCAGTCTTGCAGTCCTCATAAGATAGCGCTATGTCTAGTCCACCAGTTACAATTTGATTTCACATCTCTCTGTATGCAAAATCTTCTCCTTACCTGGAATGAGGTTACTTGAGATTCCTAGAAGTAATTTTAAAAAGCTTATAGTGATGGGAAGTTTGAGACTCCTGCAGATGCAAACTGTAAAAGATAGACAGGAACAAGATAAATTGCAAGTTTTTCAAGTCAGTTTCCTGACATATTCTCCTTGTAGAGGGAGGATTTGAGGCACAAACCTCAGAAATAAGCACTCAGCACTGGCAGTTTGACTATCTGAAATGATGAGAAATGTGAACCTGAGCAAAGGCGGATTTGTCAGCACTATTTGCCTTTCTAGACACAACCTGAAGAGCTGAAACACCTTAGTAGCTAGGGCCAGTGAGCACCACAGAATTGCCTTGGCTTCCTCAGGGTGGCTGAGAAGACACTGAAACTGAAACACAGTCCAAGACCAACCCCAGGTGTTCCTCAGCACACCCCTGCCTTTCCCAGCAATGCCATCTGAACTTTTCAGGAACTAACACCTTGTAAGGGCACCCACAGATTATTCACCAGGTCATTTGTAAAATACAAAGGCTCATTTCACCACTTTGCTCTATGCTTCCTGGGTGGCCTTGCTGACTCTCAGAGTGGTATTCATCTCAGCTGATTGCAGCCATACAGGATTATGGATGTAATCCTGTAAGATATCAATGATCCACCATTATAGACAGTAGGGAGGAACAGACATATTCAAAAGGTAACTCACCTGGCCTGTATTAGATAAGTTCTGTGCCTCAGTTCCCCATTCCCCACCTATAAAATGGGGGTGTGAGTGCAGCCCCATCTTCCTGGAGATGCTATGAGAGAGGGTTGAAATACTTGCATAATACAGTTCTGATGTTACAGAAACATCTTCAACAGTCTCAAGTCCCTGAGGAAGGGGAAATTCTGCTGTTTAGAACATCCAGAGGGAGAAATTTTTGTCCCAGTTAATTATGGTTTTACTAAATTTCTTAGCACAGCATCTGGAATTTTTAAGTATTTCTTCCTGAAAATCAGTGGCTGGGGTTTTCAGGGTGGTTGTTTTGTTTTTCCCCAGAGTATCTACAGCAATGAAGGCTTCAGCTAAATTAGACATTTGGAAAGATTTGAAGCAAGTTGGGACTGATAGAGATAAAGTAAATCAAGCCACCAGTGTCGTCTGCTCTATGGGAGAGGAGGCTGGGGACTTCTTCCACTATTTTCAGTTAACAGATGCAAGAGATGGTGAGAAGGTCAGAGATAAATGTAGTGCTCACTTCGTATCACATATTCGCGGGGGCTGGACTAAGGAGGCCAGAAAAACACGTGTGTACTTTCAACCTTTCATTGCAGACAGCAAAGAGCGTTACAGAGATGGGAATGACAGACTATTTTTGTGCAAAGCCTGGAGACAGTCACTGTAGCAGAGCGGGACCGAAATAATAAAACCCCAACCAAAAAATAATTTCCCTCTCTGCTTTCATCCTCCCTGCCTCTCCCACACCCCTTCCCCTCTCACGCCTTGCAGAAGCTATAAATCTAGGCCATCAGAGAGAAGCTGGAGCAGCAGCATATTATCTTGAGAAATCACTCCCAGAAGGGAGCAGAAAGTTCACAAGTAGAGTGCCAAAAAAGGAGAAATCGCAGTGCTGTCATTGGATCCGGCTGCGGCTGGAAGGCGGCCAAGATCCTCGCGCTGCTGACATCCCTGCGCATAATCAGAAATTCTTTTCAGTTATGTGGGAAAAAGGAGCTTCGGCATTGTTGGCCCAAATGCCCCCATGAAGAAATAGGCTACCACGGCACCACCGTAGAAGGTCACAGTGGAGCAGCATCCATGCACAGCAGTTCGCCAGGGGGAGGGAGGGGAAGCACAGTGTGGTTTTGCAACACTTTGCTCTGCCATTAGCACATTTAATCTGAGGGCCTCTGAGTGCTTTGCAAGCATCAGTTTTCTAAAGCCGATAGGAAATAAGTAAGTATTGTTAGACCAGTGTTATGAATGGTGTAGAAGAAAACTCAGTTGTGATGTGCAAGCTGCCCTTGAGAGTTGGGAGGTGGCTTCTGTGGCCCCAACCCTGGTGGCTTATTACAACCCCTGTAGGTACAAGGCACTGTGTCTCTCAAAGGTGTGTGACCTGAGAGGACAGGAATTCATCACAGAGCTTGGGAAGACCAGACCAAAGTCACAGACCAGCTTCACGCTTAACCAGCCCAGCGGCGGCTGGGGTTACGCAGTGTCCTGCTTTAAATGTGTATCACAGAGGTGTCTGAGAGGAGACGTCAAATTTCTTGAAAAGCTGCATGTATTTCATTATGATGCTTGAGTGTACTTGGCTGAGATGTGGAAAGATGTTCATTTTCCTGTAAATAGATTCTCCCCTTTCCCCTAATTTTCTGGCCAATTTACATCCATTAATAAATTTAGTGGGCAACCTGACAAAGTTAGGCAGCTGCGTGCTGCTTTTCCTGCTAGCTGCAAGGGTGTTACAAGAGGTTGTTTTAGCCTAATGAACCTACTATCCCCAGACTCCCATGTCTGTTGTCAGCAAAGAGAAATGGTTTCCATCATGAGAAAAGAAAGCTCGACTTGGAGGCTCTGAATCACTTTGTGTGCAGAAGTGTCTCTCCTCCTCTTGGCAATGGAGGTGAGCAGTCCATTAGGCAAAAGGTGGGTTTTCTCCCTCACTCTGCCCTGTGTACTAACCGGGGATATTCATACCATACAACTTTTTGCTGCCTAACTTAGGTGCTCTGAGTCACTCCCTGGAAGCGTCTATTTCTTGGCCTGTACAGAAAACTCAGTCTGTGACTCACACCTAAAATGGATGCACCAAATAGTCTGTAATAGGTGATGTGAACGGTTGCTATTGTCTGCTGCATCTCAGTGGTGGGATCCTCATGCCAGGGACCATTGTTTCAGTGTTTGCACAGTGCTTAGCACAATGGAACGTTTTAGTTGCCTCCCTGCTACACCCTCTTGTCTCTGAGAGTGCATTTTTCATAATGTTAATGATCTATCATGATGCTTCCTTCTTTCAAAAGAATAGGAGGGAAAGAAATGAAAGAAGAGTGAGCAGTGTGCTCTGGTGCTGGGCCAAATGGCTGCAGGATTTAGACACCTTAGATCTACCCTAATGATAACCTGGACCTGTGAATTGCATGGCCAAGTTGCTCCTGAGAACTAGTCCTAGTTTGGACTAGTTTGGAGGTTTTTCATGTGTTTGCCCTAGTAATACAAGAAATGGGGCCATTTGATGGCTGTAGTTTTTCTGGGCAACTCTTTGTAAACCTAAGAATGATGAGAGACCACTGACGGTGAGAGCAGAAATTGCACTGTTGTTGCACATCTCATAAAAAAATAACTAGGCCTTGTGGATTCTCTGTCTGGTGCTCTAACTCTGCAAGGTGCAGGCAGCCTTCAGATGAGGAGAAAGGAAGGTGCAGGAGGTGTGGGAAAGAGATGGTTCCTGTTGGCTCTGCTGTTTCTATTCCATGGTGTAGCGAAGGACCTCCTCACTCCATGGGGTTGTCACCCTGGCATCTTTCACCAGCCCTGTCATTATTTTGAATGAATAAATACACAAGAGACTAGTTGCACACTGGAATGCCTGGAATGTCAATGCAGAACTCTGCTAATAATGGTTCTATAGTGTAAATCAGCAACATAGCAGGTCCCAGTTTCACTTGGCTATGCTCCATGAATAGCAGAAGAGACATTGAGTAACAGTGAATTGAAAATCATTTTTAAAAGAGGACGAGGATAAACCCTGAAAATACTCTCTGTTATGGTGTGAACTATTTTTATAAGCCGAGAATTAAATCTTTAAATGATTAATCCAGGGAAAATATCTTGTTCTGTGAAGCAGTCATGTAATTCTGGCAAGGAATACCTCTAGAGTGAGTGGGTCCCCAGAAAAAAAGTTAGTGAAAGCACTTTCTCTTCACTCTTATGTGACCTAGGATTGAACCAAAAGAAGCATATTCATCGGGGAGAACACTGGGTGCTGCTAAAATTAATTTACCTCATGACCTCTGATTGGAGTTCCTAGTAGCACAGAGAGACAGCTGTTGCCTCTCAATAAGTGGCTGGCAGATTGGTTCATTTATTTATTTTTAACTTTGCTACATATCTGCGGCCAACAAGAACTTAGCAGAGAACTGAGGAACATCTTTCTAATGACCATTCTGCATGCCTCTGTGAATGCATTTATGCTGGGCTACTTGCTGTGGAGTCTACGCTATGAGATGTTGCTGGCATAGCTTCTTTGGCTAAGAACACAAAAAAAAAATCGGAAGTACCCAGCCAATATATCTTTGCCAACAAAATCCTACTGTAGACACAGCTATGCTGTTCGATGAGGTTTTCACAACTACGTTGGCAGGATACTGGCTTCTGAGGGCTTTCACATTGTCTCTGCAAGGAGAGGGCCCTGTAGTATAGCAGCAATGGAATAAAGTCACCCTAGTAGGCTGCTTGCCAAGGCTGGCGTCATTTCACCCAGCTTCAGCTGCTAAGCATAGGCTTCTGTGTCAGGAGCCTATCAGTCTTTGTTTCCTTACTTAGATAATGAGGATGGGGAAATATGGCTCCTCTGGAGTGTGAATGAGATCAAAGATGGACCAAGTCACCTTTGAGAAGTGCCCTTCTGTCTCCTGTGACTGCAGAGGGCACATCAGCAGCTGAAAGAAATAAACACAGGTCCTAGTGTACCCAGGTTATTGGATCAAATTTGCCATGAAAGAAGACATACACGCTAACATAATCTGAGAGCATCCCATAATTAATATGAACTTGTCAGGGTTATGCCTATAAGGTGTTCACCCCTTTTGTCTTAAGCTGGTTATAGAAAGGTGTGGGCCAGCCTGAGAAACTGGTAGTTTTAAGAAAGTTTTTAAGTTATGATTTAAGGAGGAGAGAAACATCCTGAGAGAAAATTGAGTGCTTTAGCAGGCAGGTTGTAACTTAGTCCTGAGGAAAATTGAGTCCCAAAACTTATATGTGCCTACCTATAGGCATAAAGTGCTGTAAAATGTCACATACATGTTATTGCAAATCTTCTCTCCTAATGAGCTGTGTACCTGCTGGTAAGTGCCATCGTGTGTGGAAGATGCTCGTGCTGTACCACTGCAATGAAGTGGTTAGTGTGAAAGCTGTGAGGCTACTAGATTTGCTGGCAGGTGCTTGGAGTGCATGAAGCAGAGGCACAGGCTGTGCACACAGGCAGAAAAGCTCACTACCTGTTGGAAAAAAAAAAAATCAAGTACAAGCTGGATCAGTCATTTCCATCTCAAAGTGGATGGGAGGGAGGAGTCTGCCTCTTGAAGTAGCTGCAGGCAAGAGAGTGGAAAAAGAGTCTCAGAAGAGGAAATCTTCTGCAGAGATCACAGCAAAACCCGAGTCTCTTGCACTGCTCTGTCCCTCGGAAATTCAGTCAACCAGGAAAAATACCTCAAATGAGGAGTGACTGAAGAGCGTCAGGTAGTCCTAGAAAGCACCCTGGCAGGTCTTGTCTGCTCAGCAGGGATCCCCACATTAGGAGGTCTTTCAGGGACACCAAGAAGCTAGACTGTGTTAAATTCAGGGCTGGCATTCCATGGTAGGCAAAGCAAGTCAGTTTGCTCCTTATAAGCATGACCAACACACTCCTAAGTGGGAAATCAGGTTGAATTTGGCAGCCTGATACAAGTAAGATTTTGTACTACTGCTTGTAAAACTGCAGGAGGGACACATCTCAGACTGTCAAAAAATGGATCACTACCTGGTTATTCAATGTGGGCAGGCCACAGAGTCCTAGACAGCTTTTATCAGCTCTTCACAGAGACATTAACATGCCAAGGGAATGAAGTTGTGTAAGTCCCTGGCAGAAAGAGCTCCTCGCTCATAGACTCATAGACTCCCCTGCCATGAGCAGGGACATCTTCACCAGCTCAGGTTGCTCAGAGCCCCATCCAGCCTGGCCTGGGATGTCTCCAGGGATGGTTCAGCCACCACCTCTCCAGCCAACCTGGGACAGGCTCTCACCACCCTCAGGGACAACAATTTCTTCCTCATATCCAGCCTGAATCTCCCTCCTTTAGTTTCAAACCATCACCCCTTGTCCTGTCACAACAGGCCCTGCTCAAAATCTGTCCCCATCTTTCTCACAGGCCCCTTTTAAGTACAGAAAGGCCACAATAACCTCTCTGTGGAGCTTCTCTTCTCCAGCTGAACACCCCAACTCTCTTAGCCTGTCCTCCCAGCAGAGCTGTTCCAGCCTCGGATCATTTCTGTGGCCCTGTTGTACTGGCTCTATCCAGAACAGCAGCAGATGCAACATAAGGGTGCTGAGCTGCCAACTAACTTCTTGTATTTTCAATTTTCTTTCCCTTAAGCTCCCTCTGACCAGATGCTTTCAAGATGCAGTAGATAAAATGTTATTTTCCACAAGAAAACACAAAGCAGGACAGCCTAATAGCTAATATGATGGCCTGAGCCCCTCCGATCTGGGTCCTGTTCCTGTCTCCCTCTGAGAGCAGCTGTCCCAGCATCTGTGCAAGTCACTCCACATTTATTTTCTCTCCCACAGTTTATCTGTCTCTTCTATTTAGACTATAAGCCCTTTAGGGCAGGGACTGTCTGTAAATACGTGTTTATGCCCTTGTGAGCACAATGGAGCCTTGATCTCAGCTGGGGACTGTAGACTTTATTTGGATTTCAATAATAACTGAAGTTTCCACTATCTGGGACTGAATTAGTATGATGGGAAACTCCGGCTGTGGGATAAGATAGTGTGGATATAGCCAAAGATCTCCTTGTCTCTAGAGGTCAGGGACTAAAACATATTCAACAATTTTGTAAGCTTCCACAGCTCTTAGTGCTCTGGAAGGTGCCAGACCATATTCAGCACACATAAATTGCAGTTACATCCCAGAACTCGTTGCCCCATCCTCAGTGAATGTGGGAAAAAAATGCCGTAGTTGTGTTTTCTGTGTTACACATGTTTAATTAGCTGACAATTGTGGTGTCAGTAGAAGTAGACATAGATACATGTGTTACAAGTGGCCATGTTTTAAATTAGCACCACATAATTTTCAATGGTTTAGGGGTATGATGGACTTTCCATATGAGAAGCTGCAAAGACGTGGATTATTTAACTTGGAAAGAAGGATAATTACACGGGCTTAATTGGCCTATTTAAAATGATGAATGGTATAAGAAAAGCTGATCATTCCTTCTCTTTATACTCGGCAGTAATATGAGAACTGGGGCACATATGTTAAAATAAATGGTAGGTAAATTTAAAACAAATAAAGAAAATACCTTACAGTGCAGTCTGCCTGTGGAATTACTTGCTGTGGAGCATTAGACTTGAGGATGGATCTGAAACCAGGTGAGAAAATTTAACATTTTCAGGACAATAACAAAATCCTGTGTTTACAGACACACATATGCTGTCTTCAGTAGCCCTGTTCCAAGTCAGTGGTTAAGGTGTTGCATTAGATACTTTCAGAGAGTTATGCAGCACTGCCTGAAGATGCATGGCTCATGTCCAAGACAGCTCTCCCTGTCAGGTTCTCCCAGTAGAGAGGTCATACAAATAGTCAGGGAGCAATGGCTCACATTATTTGGTCTCCCCAGCCTAATGGGGCAGGTGGTCACACAGTAGCTGATCCACCTGCAGCCCGTGAACTCCCTTTCCTGAATTAACAAGGGGAATGTTCAAATAAGTCTTGCTCCATGGTGCTTCTCTATAACTCTGGCTGGATGTCCAAAAGATGCACATGCTCCTCAGTGGGGCTGCAGTGGAAATGTGCCTTGTTGCTGTGAGAGGACATGAGTATGGCAGGGAAATGACCCCTACTAGGTCTACTCCCACTATTGCACTTCTCCAGTAGAGTGGTATCTACCAAAGCCAATAAAACACCTCCCAAAAACTGAGCACTGAAGAGGATGGTCTGATTTCTTCTCCTCTAGCAGGGGTCGCCTCCACTTTTGTGTATGAGTCTTAATGAATCAGTGATTTAATCAGCTGTTTCACATTCTACTCTCTTGTCCCCAGTGAGACTCATGCTCAGGTTTTGGGTTGTTCTGTGTTAGTTCAGGAAAACTCATTGCCACCAAAATCCTAACTGCTGGGTGAAAAATCAGCTCCTATTGTTTCACTTATATCTTCTCCATCCCCTATTATCAGCAAATCAAGGGGGCAAAGTGAAACAGAAGTAATTGGATGGCAGGAACATGAGCATATTGTAATTGTTTCTCTTTGAGATGAAAAGAGAAGCTGCAAAATATCTACACTGTGAAATCTCTTAAGACATGTTAAACAGGCATGATAAACTTGCAGCATGAAGGGATGCTTGGGATAATTTATTCTTCTAATTATAGAGATCTATCCTGAAATGAGACATTATAGTATCTTTAAACTTCATTCGCTTTCAAATCGTTCACATGAAAGCCTGATTAGTGCCAACAAAATTCAAACCAGGTTTAAAAAAGTATTGCTCTATCAGGAAAGAACAGATTTTCACAGGTGAATAGACAGAACTTTTCTAATGGATAGAAATGAAGTTATCTGTTTTGTTCCTTTAGTTTTGTAGACCTTATGTCCAAATAGGATTATTTGGTCACTTTGTCTTCCCTTCTATGTATCTCAAACCATTACATTTCTCCTCTGTATTTCTGAGTTGATCTTATTAAGTTGGGCTAGACAAAAAGCATTTCAGCAATCAAGAGACAAAATTACTGTGTGCGAGGAGCAGAGATCTCAAGACTAAAGCACCATTAACATCCACAGCTGCAAAAGTGAATAATTAATTTGGTAGAACACGTTCAAGTGACTCTTGAAGGTGATCCAGTAAAGGAAATTGAGAAAAGGCTATTTCTAGACATATAACCTTTAAAAACCCAAGACGACACAGAAGCAGACACCTCTGTGACACTGATGTCTTGGCTAGGAAATGCTGCAAAGTAATGCACAGCCACATCTGGTGGTGTAGAATTGTGCAGGCCACATAAGGCAGTGTTGGAGAAGGAGGTTGAGACCTTTTGACCTGTCTCCTCTAAATGCATCTTTGTAAAGACCCTGAATATTATACATTTTTTAGAAATGGAAATAAGCATATCTCTCCAGGCTAGAGTTTCTTGGTACATGTTGTTCGGATTCTGCAGATTCAAAACACAAAAAGGACAGGTGATCAGTGCAGATGTAAAAGCTGTGCCTTTGCCTTTTACTGCCTATCTTGGTGAGATTGTTTTTAAACACATGTTCCTAAGTGTTACTATTTTTATTTGAATTGGCTGTCTTAAGCTACAAACATTTGATACTAGATTGTAGGAATGGCCAAATGTCTGATAGTGAGTTTTTGAAGCACTTTGAGGTTAGGTGATCTACACATCTGCATTGGTCAAGAAAGGGAAATCCATAAATTAAGGGTTTGCAAGCTTAGTGACAGAGTTATTAGACTGAGCAGAATTTACTACAGATACATTTTTACTATGATATAAGTTCATTGGATTTAGTGGGGTTATAGGAGACATAAAATTTTGAGGAAGACAGAGTCATGAAATGTTCTGTATGTTTCATAGCAGAAGATGCTGGACTAACTGCCTGGTATACCTTCCAGTAACTGGACAGCTGGGTTGTACATGGAGACTATTTCTTTATCCTGAACGTGCTGGATTCATTTCTTTTGTCTCAAAGACTTTGTTTCTGAATGACTTCCTATTTCTGAATCACTGCATTTGTGTTCTCAGAGACACAGTATCATTTCTAATTCCTTCTGACCCAGACACGATTTTCCTTCTTTAATGATGGAGCTAATTTATAATCCTTTCTCCTCAGGCGACTGTAGATGATTACCTGAAACCAGCAAGTCACTTGTTATGAGAACAGCACAAAACACTGAATTTGGAAAGGCCACTGTGTTGTTTTACTTCTGCAGCACAGCTGGCTGATTATACTCAGCATCCAAAAAAAGTATTGGCTGTACTGCTGCCTGGATGTTCCTGTCAGGATCGATTGCATGCTGTATTAGGCAGAGACCATGTACACGGTTAGATACTGTCTGTCCTGAAAAATGACCAATCTGAACAGGGAATGTGGAAGAAAGATGTGGAAATGACAAGCTCAATTCGCACTATGGACAAGCAGCAGGTGGGCAAACCCACCCATCTTCACTTAAATCTCATGACCAATGTTCCAGCAATAGGAAAATCCACATTTTTACCCCTTTGTTCCCCTCCTTCATCTTGTCTCTTTTTTCGGTCACACAAAACTGGAACTCTCTTCTCATCTCTGGTCACGCTTTAGGATGACGGGCAGATACTCTTCATCCCCTTTAGTGATCAAGCTAATGGTCTATAGGAGAGAAGTCCCTGGGCTGGCTGGGGTTGTCAATATAATGAATGGGGAACAGGAGTCCACAGAATAGTGTGATTAAATATACCTGGCTCTGCAACCACCCACCAGCAACCAGCACTGTAAAATATACCACCATTTGATTCACCATTTATAAAACATGCAAGGATCATTTTAAAATACAAGATCAACGTGCAAAAAGACGTGGAAAAAAAAAATCACCATTATCATCTTCATTTTACCAATAGTTGTGCTGACTTTACAAGGATGTCTTTGTATTGGAGTAACAAAATGACTCTGTTACGTACATTAAAAAAAATATTGGTTCACTTCCATCATGTTACTCTCTTTTAAGCATCCTCATTTACAGTAAAAGTGTGATTTTTTCCTGGGTCTAAAACTCTTGGTTTGCTGCTTGTCATTCACTAGAGTTATGAAAGATGGTGTCTTATTTAACCTTAAATCCTTGGAAAACTCTCTATATGCTTCTTTCTTGGCTCATTTTGCTTCCCTCTTGAAGCAAATCCATTACACTCAAAGAATTACTCATTTCAATCGCTTCCATAAAGTGAGTTTCTGGCAGCAATTAGTTCTCACACACAGAGTTACTTTTTCACAATGACAAGTGAAAAAAAAAAAAATGGCAAAATTTGATGTATTTTGCACACTGTGCTTCATGTTTCTTGTATAGATTGAACTTGAAAACCACAAGCATTTTTAGTAGGGAATCCAAGGTCCTTGACTTAGAGACTAGCAGTTTCTTTTTCTAGGGATAAAGGTGGAATAACTAATTAAAGATTTAGTCTGAAGAGTATCTATCTTGAGTGCCAAATGGTAATCCCATAACAGGGACTGACTGATGTGACACAGATACTCTCGCTTGAAGTTACTCTCATTTTTTGCTTAAAGGGAAGGTCATACAAACTACTTTGGTGCTGGTGTGTTGGTATTTATAACACAAATGCAGGTAAGTTTCACAGAAGTTAGATTGATTTTAGACTGAGACACCTGATAAGTTATGTACTATACTTAAAACCAGGCATTAAAACCCAGAAAGACCAACGATCGGATCAAATCTAACAAATGTATAAGACTTATGGTCCAGGATCAAGCCAAAGTCCAGGAAATGAGGTAGTCAAGAGCAGTCCAAACCCACGTAGTATATCCAGTCAGGCATCAGAGAAGCAGCAAAGTTCATCATACAGGGAAAGGCAATTTTCAAAGGATAACAGGGTCTATTTGCAGAACACAGAGCTCCAGGTTTGCTTACAAAGATGGACGTGAAAGCCTAGTTACCTCCTGCTCCCATGGTAAACGTTAGAGCAACTGAGTCCTCCCAACTCCTGTGTACCTGGGATGGTAAAACAGGATGGAGAAGCACAAATTAGGGGCCAAATAGATAAGATTGCCTTTGAAAACAGGCAATTTAAGACACAACACAGTGTTGGTTGAATGCTTTGCACGGTCAAGTGTCCCTCATTGCACAAAATGTCAAGTCTCAAGAGTGAATTGAGAACTCTATTTTCTTACAGCCTGAAGGTTCAGGTTTTGTGTTGGGTAAACACCCAAATATAGTGATATTTTTCCCAGACAGTTTTTTTCTAGTTTGAAAATTTAGGCAAGGCATCTGGGCTCATGTTTCTGATAAGGTCCTAAATCCCACAAAATCTCCTTGAGGCATCATATACCCCTTGCTCCCCATTGCATCTGAGAAGGAAAAAGGTACAAAAGTAAAAATTATAGGATGCTGGGGAAGGAAAACAAACCAAAATATTTTACCATTCCAGAAGCCAGCATTTAATTTACATTTTACTAACAATCTCTGGCAATGGCTGTAAGAAGGGTATTTCATCCATAAAAATATACATCTCTTTAATTAAAATAATGCATAGTATAAAAACACTAAACTATTACAGCAGCCAACAGGAAAGAAAACGAGGCATGCAGGACGGTAGTCAATAATATGGGGTCAAGATAAAAATAATTTCATATCTTTTCTCCTCATCTGATCTACATTTTTAATCTGTTTTAGGATTTTCTTATGAATTAAAACTATGTTAAGAAACAGCAGGGTACTTTAAGATATGAAAACAAACATGATCTGAAAACCATGTCTTTTCTAGCCATTGGTTTTCTTTAATTGTTCCCTTCTTTAAGTTTCCAAGCAAGGAGTGAAAAAACATATATTTAGGCAGAAAGTCAAAATTCCTTTAAAACATAGGGTGGATTTTTTTTTTTTTTTTTAATTTATTGCAGGCTAACTCCAGGACGTAATTACATCCAGTTTTTTGTATTATTTTTGACACTGAGCCTAAAGTTTAAACTGACTCCAGTGAAGGATTTGACATCTGTAAAGCATAGTCAAAATGATGGTGTTTTCCTGCAGTAGGTTATGACGCTGGAAGCCCTGTGAGAATCAAATTTTCTAAGAGAGTTTGCTGTTCAACTGAACTGAGAATGAGCCAGAACTCTGACCACAGGGTAACAGTGTTGTCCTGGAATTGGGGCAGGTGGCTGGAGGGAAACATTGGTGGGTTAAAAGTTTCCGTGTGGCCATCAACTAATTTAAGAAACAACAACAACATTGAGTGTGATCTTGAGTGTCTGTGTGTTCAAATGTGCAGCTTGACATAGCCCAGATTAGACATTCAATAGCACAGGCCTCTCCAAAAAAATAAAAAACCACCACATACATTCCACAGATCTGTTCAGTTAAAGCCATAAGAATGCATAAAAGAGTTCTTTTCATTAAGCTCTAAAATGGGTATATTTATGATCAAACAATGGTGATGAGTAAACAAATCTTGAAAAGGAAAGTATTATAAGAACTGTGTTATTAATAATGATTGTTTTTCCAGATTCAGAAACTCTCTTATTCTTAGGAATACCACTAAGTAAAAAGCACCTTACCCAGAAGATTGTCTTTCCTCTTGAAAAAATCCCATTTATAACTTACTTTTTAAAGTTCAGTTAATATCAAGATTGCATTTGGGATTGTGATTACACAGGAGAAAAGGCTACAAAAAGGTTGAGAAAAAAACACGGTTCACTGCAGTCCCTTCCTATTGCCTGCTGGAACAAGCATCTTCCAGGAATGTGGTTCTGTTCCCCTCAACAGGGCACCTGGAGAGTTTCTCACCAAATAATTTGGTCCACTGTGATCACCAAGAGAGCCAGCTAGCCTGACCCTCTCCTACAGCTTATCAGGAACAAAGAGACAAAAATATTAGTGGCTGTTCAGACCTGTGTATTGTGAAATATAGGTTACCATTCTCAGCCTATCTGCTTGCTGACAAACTGGCCATCACCTCTTGCAAGGACATTTGCAGGATGTGGGCTGAGCTGCAGCTGCTCATGAGCACATGAGGATGACTCAAATTCCATTTGTCAGGTGGTGAAATGTGTCCCACCTCCTTTGAAACACTAATTTTTCTTCATTTGCTGAAGGTAGAAACATGCTTAAATATCTACAAGGCAGAGGAATGAGTTCCACCCTAACTATTCTCTTCCTTCTCTGTGATGCCACATCATTCAGCTTGCAATGTGGACCTGTCATGATTTTAGAGACTCAACTTGATTGCAACTCTGTCCATTTAATTTTCCTCTAAGGATATGCAGCAAGAATGTATTCATATTTCATCTGCTCATGGATCACATCCATGTATTTCTTCCTAACCTCATCTAAGATTGTCTTCACCTCATATTGGTGAGGGAAAGCCCATTTGGCAGCCAGTTTCATGATTCTGCTTGTCCATACGCAACTTTTGAATATTCTCATCCATCACCTTGGTCTTTGTCTCTCTGATCTGTATTGTGACGTAGATTTGGGGTCTGAGCTGTGGCCACAGAAAAAGGAAAAAATCAAGAAATGCTGCTGCAATGGAAAGTGCTGTCTCAACAAGGGTAACCTTAAAGCAGCATTGCTATATCCTTGTCCTATGCCCTCAACATATTGCAGCATGCAGCCTTGAGTGGACAGGGACAGACCAACAGCTATAGGTGTCTGGGAAGTCTCAGCATGGTGCTGTGGTCCTTTTATATATGAGCAGTTTGCAGCATTTTCAGCTTCTCAGATGACGCACAGGACATTGTCCGGAAACTTGTTATCAGAACAAAACACTGTACTCAATGAGGCTTGATCTTCAACCATAGGTCATCCAGGTGAGGCTTTTAAATGATGGTTAACTATTAAAAATAAATAATTCAGAGAATTCAGGAGCTCTCTTTATGCTGTAGCACTGAATGCATTAGATTTCTACAGTATTGGGAGTTAAAGAGAAGGAGAAAGAAATCTATATTCAGTTCCCTGAGAAAAAAAATGTTCCTCCTCATGACCATCTATAAAAGATTATTGTTGTCATTTTATTTAATTATTCCATATGAAGTAATTAAAAAAGAATAATCAGCTAGTTCAGCAATGATGGATGTTTCAAGGGAGAACACAAAGGAGACTAATAAAGGCACCACCAGTCCACATCCTCGTTATTAGCATCCCTACATCTTTAATTTTTCTTCTATTTTTATTGTTTGCTGCAAATTAATTGCTTGTTTCTCTTCTCAAGAAGCTTTTCTGTGACTCTGTCACTTTCTGAGACTTTGCAGTGTGTGCCAGGCTACCATTCGAATGCTCTGAACATAAGCAATTACTGTACATTAAAGAGGACTGTGGAGGAGCTGAGTCAGGACACTAATCCATTAGTAATACCCACACTGAATTCACAAGCACTGCTAGGAACACACCAGTCTCCATGTTAATGGGAACTCCAAGAACCTACTTGCAAGCATATAGATTTGACCTTCAGAGCGGTGTTTGAATGGGTAAGATGACCAGTGCTCACTTTATCATCAGTACCTGTGTTGCCAATACACCAGCTTTGCACAAAACTCTTCTTAATAGTACTGCCAAACTACATCTATTGCCATATTAAAGCATTCAGATGCAGCGAACAGCACAAAACTGAAAGGATCAGCTTTGTCTAGGTGTTCTTACATCTTGCAGCACCTGCCAGGGAAGGCAGAGAATGTAAGATTTACTGGTATTTACTTCCTTCCATTTCTTCTTCACAGTACACACCATCTACAAGGTTGGCTGGAGTTTTTTAACCATCACCGAGAAAGTCTGTAGAATAATTTGAATTTGAGTAGTTTCCTAAAGGAAAGATGCATATCATGCTTGGTGGAACATTGTGAATGCAGGAGTCCTGTTCTGGGACACAGGGAAGTCAAGTTCTAGTACAGTTTGACGTCTAGCATGTGGAATGATTTTGAGCAACCATCTCTCCACATCACAAATGCATTTCCTTATTTGTTAATACTAATGAAACATAACATTGAGAATTAATATCTAACGATTGATACCATTATGTAGGAGATTAGGTTTCGTTATTTGTGAATATACTAGAGGACTTCAAATCAATTTAGTTTGTAAATTGTCATAGCATCCAATAAAGGGAGACAGTGTTATTATTATCCAGCAAATAGATTATTAAAATTGAAACAGAATAGAATTAAAAACTCCATAATTTTGGATGCCAAAGGGGAGCCATTCAGAAAATTTGATGTTTTCCAAAAGTGGTGGCTGTTATATGAGAACCGAGACACCCAAAATCCAATTCTTTCACAATAATTCTTGATCTATACTGCCCCATGCAGGTCCTGCAGATCTAAGTGAGCATGCAATTAATTTAAAAATCAATGGGTCCCTTGTATTTCAAGGCAGTTGCACAGGATTCATGTGTGTTCCTTCCCAACTGCACTTTCTGAAAATTTGTCTTCCACCTCAAAGCCCCATTTCATTGCATTTCCCTGCCATTCCATCTCTTGTTTGCTTAGTAATTACAGGACACAATTTTCCAGTGATCAAATCAAACTGCATTAATACGTGCCTGTGTGCAGCTCAGTGTGAAAGAGCCTTCTTTCCACCCTTTGGGAGCTCATTATTATATACACAATCTCTGTATTTTTATTAGTCAGCCTTATGATTTGTGTGGTAAGGGGGACTGGTAATATTGTTTCACATACATCAAAGGCTGAAATGCAGTTTAACAAGAGCCAGCAGGTTACATACAAGCCCCAAAACACTTGTTATAGGTGCGACTCACCCAAACCAAACTAAGCAGTGAGTGTTGGCAGAAATTCTTCCAACTCTCTGCAGCAGTTAGATCAGAAGCTGTAAAATGGGATTTTTTTCTTTCTTTTTTTAAAGTACATTTCCAAAATATCACTTAATACAAGACCTGAGTCCAAAACAGCTCTTTTTTGGCTCTGCCTTATTGGGAGAAATTAAGCATGCTTAGTGACTTATATAGTCCCCTCACAAATTTCAATCACTTAGTCTCCTTCTAGGATTAGTTTTCCCATAAAGACTTTCAATTTTCAAATTTGCCTTCCTAGTTATTTTCAGAATGTAAGAAGAATAAAGAAAGAGGGAATGCTTAACATGCAATTAACAAGGAAAGCAAGGAAAAGGAAGAGGTGTTTTGTTTTTGTTTCTTTCTTTGCTGAGGAAGCCCTGTTAAGCACACTAATTATAAACACTTTTATTGGTCTCTATTTTTCTTATTTGTTTGCCAAGCATCACAGAAAATATCTCCTACTCTTTATTCAAAGGGCAACTTACATGTAGTCTTCCTCAAAGCCTATCCCAAGGGAACCCAATTTTAAGAAAATGTGTTGTAAGTTTCCCATAATTACCAGTGAGGTCATTTTTTTTCTCTGTTGTGGATAATTTATGAGGATCAGAGACATTTGATCTGACGATTTTGCCATCCCGTGAATCAATACTGGGCTGTGCTGAAGCGAAGCTCCCATGCACTTTGTTGGAAACAGATTCTGCAGACTGTATGTCCTCATGCTGTATCTATTATATACAGGACACAATTTAGCCCCACCATGGTCAGTGCTAGTCTTTCCATCATCAAAATGAGTTTGAAGCAACCACTTTAATACATAAGCACATTTCTAATTGGCATTAATGGAATCCGTGCTGGAATTTCATTGATGAAAGATGATATTGCTTGGCTGAAGCCCACAGCCTACAATGGTTCTGAGAAATGTTGACTGAAAGCAGGAACAGGACCATGGATCCTACCCAAAGCAGGGTGTGAAATGAGATTGCTGTTCTGCAGCATTTTTCAAAATACAAATCAGGGGGAAAAAGGAAAAAAAGGTTTCATTCACAATTTCTGTTAAAAAAATATAGCAGTCTCATAGAAAGCTGGGTGAATTTTCATAAATCTCCATCAACAAATCCACACCTTGGGGTAGCTGAGCCTACACAGTATCCAAGTCCCCATTTCATTTGAATAAAAATCACCTAATTCTCACTTTGACTAGGAAAAAAAAAAAAACAAAAAAAAAACCCACTTATTGGCCCTGCTAACATTTTCCTGACAAAAGTTTAACCAGAGCAAAACATTCCAGCTAACAAAATGTTGTTTTGTTCACTCTTATCCACAGAATGGCTACTTTGACTCTCCCAACCACCTCTATTTCTGAAAACCCGATGGAGGAGCCAATATCCCTGTTATCTATATCCCTATATCTATATCCCAGCACTATGGCTGCTTTCAAAAACATTAAAAAACTTACCAGAGTCTCTTGTTCAACCCATTTGTACCTTCAGTGTGTTCTTGAAGGAGAAGTAAGGTGGCTGTGTTGCTGCAATGTGCTGTTGGATGGTGGAAAATCCTGGAAAATACTCCCTCGCTGCCATCTCACTGCTGTAATTCTACACTTGGGATGAAAGCAACAGATAGTATTTATCAAGGTGAATTTCTGCAACACTTGCTCAGCTCCTTCAAAAGGTAGAAAAGTGGATATTCGCATGTGTCAGTTTTATGGTTGTCAGAGAATGACCAAAATGACCACATTTGTTTATAAGTATCTTTCAAAGAAACATGATATGCTAACAGAAGGAGAAAATAAATGATAAATCCACTGAAGTAGCTATTTGACTCTCTCATCTCCTCTCCGAAACCCTCATTTTTGTTTTCCATGAGATAAATTCTCTCTCAGGGACCTTTTTGCCCTAAATGATGATGGTAGGTAGAAACGAGAAAAATGTTTTCCTAGGCTTCTGACAGCCTTCTTCAGAGCTGCTGCTTCAAGCAGCCACAACTAGCAGCATTAATTCCTCAGTAAGTACGAAAAAAGCCAAAGCAGAGGGTCTTGCCCATGCTATTTAATGCTATTCCTCCTGCTAGACCACATGTGTGGAACGGGGATCAAAATTTTGAGGACCAGGTTGCAATCCTGTTGCAATAGTGTTAACAGTGCCTGATATCGTTGATCCCTGAACTTAATGAACCAGAACTGCCCCAAAAACATGTACAGCAGTCTTCTCATTTGTTGAAGACACTGAAAAGTTAATTTTGCACTTTTTGTGGTCTATGGGAGCTTAGCAACTCTAATCGGCCAATACTCTGCCACAAAAATTGTCTTTGCTAAACTGTGATTCTTTCTCCTTTTCGGCTCTTCTGGAGATGCTGAAAGTCATGTTACATGGTGTGACAGCTTTAGTTCAACCACAGATGATTGGGCTTGATGCAAGAATTGCTGGCTGACATTTTATGACTAGTGTTATGCGGGAGGTCAGACTAGATGGTCATAATGGCTTTAAAATTCATTAATCTGTGTGCAGAAATATCCGTGAAAGGATTAAATAGAAGTTCGAACATTTATTCTACATGACAAGTAAATTAGATTCAAACAAAGGTCTTTAAAGCTGAAATGTATACATCGAGCTGCCAACTCCAAAGTTTGAAAGGTCACACTAGCAAAACTTACCGCTGAATGAGACTTACTCTAACTAAATTGTTCTTCTTTTCCTAAAAATTTCAAGGGACTTTCCTTTAAAAATAAAAAAGTAAAAATATTTCCATTTGAAAGAAACTTACCTTTTAAAAATTGAATTGCGTTATAATAATAGATTAAGATGGCCAAATATTTCATATCTATGTAAAACAATTTTTTTGAGTGAACCAGAAAGAGATGTATATTTTCACTTTGAAGATCTTTTTTAAGATTCGAAGATTTTGTTCTGGATTTTCTTTTCCAATAATATATTATAAAACTATTCATGGGGTAAGGAAATCACTTCCTTTTGAGCACTACCAACCATACGAACTTGTCCTTGTGATTTGAAATTTCAAAGCACCCATGCTGTTTGATGCAGACTGAGCTCCAGACACAGAGAAATCAATCTGTGTAGCTCTGGCTACCTTGGTAGCTGCAGTCAATGTACTGTAAAGTCTTTGTTAAATATTTAATAATTAGCTGTGGTTTAACAATGTGTGTCTGAAGAAATGCTGAAGGCTGTGAGTGGATAATGAAAGAATGCTGTGTCCTGAAACGAATGCCTTCAGATATTATATATTGTGCTGTAGTGGTTTCCTCACTCAGCAAATCGAGTGACTTTGCCACTTGAGGGGAAATAGGCAATTGCATCCAGCAGACATCTGCTTTTGTAACCTCGTGTTTCCCAGGGAGAATTCATTTAGATTTCTGAGTAAAACCCTGAATGGTAATCCCAGGCCCAAAAATACTTCAGTGGGAAGAGTTTCCTTTAAACTGCTCATATTTCCACTGAATAAAATAATTTTTTACCCTATCCAGTAACAGAACGAAGCAAGAGTTGTGTGCAGGCACGTGTGCTGCTCCTGGTGTGCAGATCATCCCATTAGCATAGGAAGATATTTCTTGTACACTCGCAAGGTCCCAGTAGACCATATACAATCTTCAGGCAAATGTGTTTTCTTCCAGTACTAGAAGTAGTTTAGACCCCTGACATGTTTAAACCAGTGTCATTTGTGATGGTAAAGAGCTCTTTGCCCAGCAAAACCTATTAACTTTTCTTCAGTGGGAGTGTTTTAAAGCCAGAGGTTGGATTCTGTTCCTGACTAAGGGTACAATATCAAAATCAGAGGAGTCAGGATATCTGGGAGTCTAACACCACAACTCCCACAGCTTCATGGAAAACCTTTCTTTGTGCCTCAAGTTGTTATGTGTAAAGCAAACTTAGAAGATCCTCACTGTCCAAAGGGGAGTTACTATGAAGCTGAATTCTTTGATCTTTATAAAAGACTGTGTGTGTCTGACATGAAAGACCTTAAGGGAATTCAAGAGGCAATAAACAAATAAATGAATAAAATCAGCTGAAACAAACACAGCGTGAGGAGTTTCCTCCGCAAATCAGCTCTTTGCTGGCTGTGATGTGAACAGAGCCTTGTCATGAGTGAGGATATCAGAAAATAAAACAAGAAAATGGCAGTTGCAGGTGTCTAAGTGTTGGAATCTCTGGCTTTGTGACAGGACTGAAATGCCTCCAGTGAGCGCAGAGCATCTTTTTGCTCGGGTGCAGCACACATTCAAAAGAAGTTAGTCCCTTCCCCTTTCTGTTTTCACAGGACTGACTCTTCCTTACAAAATTCTGAAGCCCTTCTAATTTCTAAATGGGCTACAGAATTAAAAGTATTTTAATTACTACCTTGCACTGCAACTTATCTGGCAGCCCTTGCAGGAGCACTCTAAAACGTGAAGGTGCCTTTTCTTCAGTGAAAACCTTTACAGGCCACAGAGTAAAGCATTTATCCATAGGAGAGGATGCATTGATTTTGCTCAAAAGGCTGTCTGTGCAGGAACGGAGAAGATACACAGCACTGTGTACTGCATTCAGCATTACCAGATTCAGCATTGCTCCTCCTTGGCTGATATATTAGGTGAACTGCACAATTTTTGCTTGAGTATGGAAGGACAAATTTCCCTGAGTTCTCTATCTGAGTAGTGCCCATTGTAGCACACTTGTTTGATTAATTTATTTACAAGGGACAGCATGTTGATGCTTCAAACAGGCATTTTTTGACCAGGTATAGGCAATTTTCACCTGGGAAGAATAGTTTTTGAGTATGATGTTGGTGTTCATTTCATGTAAATAGATTTATTCTAACTTCATTCTGACGAGCAAATATCTTCAGAATAGATCTGCTCTTTTTACTACTTAGCATAATGTGAATAATTTCCCTTGATTCTGCCGCACAAAGACCCTTCTTTAACCTCCAGCGCAAGAAGGGAATTGTGCCCATTGACTCCACAGTGTGACCTTCTGGGTGCAGAGAGGAGGTCTACAACTTTGCAGACCCCACAGTCTGCTCACAGAAATGTTACAGATGCAATAACAGAACAGGTTCCTCCAGTTTGGGTCTGTAGAGGAATATTTGGAAGATCAACAAAGCTGAGCATTCTTTCAACCTTCCAGTGGAACTGCTCTCCAACAGAGGGCATCATCATATGAGCTTGTGTGTCTAATGAGGTTACAGCTGCAAAAAGACACCACCAAGTGAATCAGCAGAAAAGAGCTGTACCTATATGTCTCTTCATGCCTGAATAAGAAATAAAGAACTGTAACAATAGATATTAAAGGCTAAATTTGTAAAATATATTTATAATAAATATTAAAATGTGCATATACATATACAAATAGAAATAAAGGCATGCATCATATGGTTCTTACAGACTATATGGAATTGTTATCTAGTGCAACGTGTCTAAAACAAACACAGAAAATGTATATCTAGTATACTATAAATTTTTTAATAGCTAGACAAAAACTGATCACTTTACACAGGCAGAAATATAGAAAAGTCACTTCACATCTCCATTTTCACCTGTGCAGCTGAGTTCCAAATCTAACTCAGGGTATGTGAGTCCTTGGGTCTCTTGACGTCTTTCTAACCCCTTCCTACATTTGCTGGTGTGTGACTCCCATTAACATTAATGGCAGCATATGGTAAAGTACACCTCTAAAAGAGAAACAACATGTAGGTGAACACATCACTCCTCTTTTACAATCTTTACACCAACCTGCTGTAAAATTCTCTATTGATTTCAAGGTTTTACTGCTTATTTTTAAGGCATACTGTGACTGTAGCCCAATATATCTGACAGATCTTTTGTCACCATGTGTTCCTGAGGGTCAGAACCAGCAGGGTCATTAAATCTGACCAAGGAACAATCTTAGCTCTTTTTGGAGCTAAGGTTTTCTGTCAATGACATGGTGTTATTGGAAGAGTCAAATCAGAGCTGTTTCTGAACTGCTCTTTCTTTCCCAGCATCCAAGAATAAAACAATGTAAATGCCTTTTGGCAAGTTTTATCCTTGTTATAGTCAATTATCTTGTGAGTTCAGGCTGAAATACTAGGGACAAAGGAGTCACTGAGGTACTTTCAAAATCATAGATACTAAAATCTCATCAAGTAATTCAAGGCCAGTAGTCTACAGATTGGTCAAATAATATTCCTTGCACTGCATATCCTGATGCTTTATCTAACCTAGCTAGAAAACAGACTAAGAAATCTTACCCAACTTTATGCCTTTAAGAAAAACTACAACCCAGGATGCACTCATTACTCCTGTACAATTTCCCCTGATACCCATCATATATTCTCAATTGCTCATTTCCATACATTCAGGAATATCATTCAAACTTTTTAGACTTGCATTCAGTAGAATAGTAAAATCCAATCCTGAGTGAATAATTTATTGGAAATAAATTTAACCTTGCTGTTTAGAGACACACATTCACTGAGAACTGAAGTTAGGTGAGGCGAATCCATGCTAGGATGTCCAGAAGCAGACTGTGATTCCTTCAAAATCAAGATTCAGAACAAGTGTCCCTGAGAGTTTAGAAATCAAGCTGAGTTGTTTAGCTTTAATGGTCCTGGAAGATGCACCCTCCTGGTTCCTTTCCCCAACTAGCTGAGTACAACTCATCAGGACTAAGGTTTATGTCATCAATATGGATCTGAGTGTTTCAGAAGCAGTAATAGTTTAGGAAACAGAGCAGATATGGCAGATTGTAGAATAATATATATTTATGTATACATATAAAACTTGTTCTTTCTGGACTACTTATCCTTGCCTAAGGCATCATTTATTAAAAAAAATTAAAAAAAAAAAAAATATATAAGCTCCTTTAAGATTTATTAGCTGGGTACAGTTTAATTTTATCCTGTCAGATTCAGGCTAAACAAGTGCCCTTGCTGTGAAGGTGACAGTCAGATCCACGTCTGTCTTGTCCGACTGTCACTTTGACAGAGCTTTGGTTGAGGGTTTTCCTGGTGATCCTCTTCCCCTGCTGTGCTAATCGGTATGATCCCACGCAGCTCCCAGTGCAAACACAGGAGTTACTGTGAGCTTCCTCACTCAAGAACTCGTTTGCTCATGCGAAGTAGCTGTCGAAAATGCACACATCCCACAGAAGCAAATGCAAGTTTTAGTGAGAATGAAGGGCCATTGAGCACTTTGAAGTCTCGGCGTGAACCAGTTGGGTTGAACACAGCTGCTGTTCCAAGAGCTATCCTCTAAAGCTCTCTTATTTTGCTTCAGTCTTATTTATGAACTTAAATCCTCCTTTTTTTTTTTTTTTTTCTTTTCCCAAAAGAATACATGCAACTCATCGATCAGTGAATAGATTTTCAGTTTTAGCTCACTTGTTTGTTTGTTTTCCATTTCATGATTTTCCCTGTTGTGCCTGTAGCCATTTGGACTTAGACAGTAATCACTAACTCACAAGATGCACCTGGTTATTATGTGGACTGGTAAGCTCAAAATACTGCAAAACAATATATATATTTATATGTTTCAATATTTCAATTTTTTTCACGATGATGCTACTGTTCAACAGGATACTGGTAATGAATGTTGTTTTAACAAGAGTGGCATCATTCAGAAATCTTTCTTGTTTATGATTTTTGACCATCCCCACAGCACTTTGTGTAATGTCTCTTTTCTGCAGCATCCACATGACAATTCAGTGAATGACTGGATTAAAAATATGTTTCCCTGTATTTTTCATTGTTTGGGTTTTTTTGTATTTTGTTGTTGTTGTTGTGTGGGTTAGGTTTGGGTTTTTTTTTTTTGAGTGTTTGCAATAGTCTAACCCAGCCCAGCAAAGGGTGCAATTCAGCCACAGGCAAAGCAACCCCTGAGCATACAGACACATGAGCAGAGAGGGAAAGCTTGAGGTATAAACCTTGACCATGTCGAGTGGTAGTAGCTGGGAACAAACCTGTGTCTGTATGTCCAGGAGCATGAGAAATGAGCAGCCAGAGTGTTAATAGTTAAAAAAAAAAAAAAAACAAAACAAAGACAAAAACAAAAAGAGAAACAGAAACAGAAACAGAAACAAAAACAAAAACAAAACCATGGAAAAAATGGGCCTGATTCATCCGGGGGGGTGAATTTGCCATTCCTGGTGCTGAGCCAATTCTCTTTTGGACATTGTGACGTCTGTCTGCAGCTTTTTAAAGTCAGGACAGTTTGACTTGGGAGAGGTTTATCCATCCATCTGTGTTGAGTTTGCAGAACTTGTAGTTGAAGGCTTTTCAGATTATAAGGAATATATCCAAGCATAAAGAGGTAAAACAACTGGTCCTACCAAAAACAATTACACTTCCTTTGACTTCAGTGCCACCAGGGTATCAACCAAGATACAGGGATCCTCCTTAGTGGAAAGGATTACATGAGATGTCTGATCATTACAAACACTGGTGGATGCCCAAAGCAGAGCATTTTCTCAGTTTTACTTCTAACATCAGTCTCACATTGTGTCATGGTAGCAGTGGCTGGTAGATTTACATTGTATTTTTTCATTTACTTTAAGAAAAAAAGTATGAAAAGCTGGTTGTCTTCAATCTTTTTTTTATTTCCCCCAACTTTTCACTAAAAGAGAGTGACTCTGGGTTTTTGCTTAGCTTACTTTATTCTAAAATTATTGAGAATAATTGTAAAGTGAGGTAATAAAATTTAATGTCTTATTAAAAAAAAAAAAAAATCTAAGCCATAAATCATTGACCTTTTCAAATCACCAATCAGGAACTTGGAGAACTCCAGCAGTATGTGCTGTTTGTCCAGACTTCCTGTATTTTATTGTTTTAAGATGCTTCTCTTATTCATCTGGTAGTTTTTTTAGCATTTCTCATGTTAAATTTAACATGCTTCTTTCCTTCATCTGTAGCTTTTTCTGAGCTAGCCTTTGATGATGAAATATGGACCTATGTAGTCAATAGTATTTGGCTAGAAACTGAAAGAAAGATGTTTCTTGCTAACATCTTCCCTCAGTGGCCTCCTGTGGGCTTCTCTGTAAGCTCACCTTTCATTTCTGCAGATCCCACAGAGAGAAGAAATTCACCAAACACTAGCATCCTTGGCCATCAGGGTTTAAAACTGGTTGTGGAAAGTGAAGCCTGAACAGAGCAGCTCCACTCCCGGCCCCCGCGAAATGAAGCGGGATCACTGGCTTGAAAAATCTCCTTTCAGTTGCTTCGAAGTTCTGCAGTGGAGATATTTTCCAAACAAATTCCCTCTGGTCACAGCACTGGGCTGTTTCTCCCTTTTGCCATGAAGAGAAAAAAGGATGTGAGAAACCACAGAGCTTTCTTCCTGCTTCCCCTTGCTTCGAGGGTCCCCTCTGCCACATACCACACATTTATTTTTCCCTCAAGAGGCAGGAAAAGACAGAATAACAAAATAGCAACTCCTTGTTTCAGCAGAAACCCTTCAGAAGATGCAGTAGCCCAAGTCCTATGGGCTCTGTGTGGGAAGCACTGGTTCCTGCTGTGTCATTTCAGATTCTCAGGAGAGAAAAAAGAGTTTGACCACTGTGCTCTGACTCTGTGTTCCGCATAAAATCTGTCTGGAAGTGAGCAATTGCTCACTGGATTGCTGTGTCATTAGGCTGTAAGGACAGGCAAAACTCGTGTTCATCTTTCAGGTGGCTGCTGTGGCACGTTGTGCATTGAAGCCATTGTCTCTTTACTGTGTCTGTCATGTAGGTGTTTACTTCTGCATTAGTCACTCCGGGCTCCCGGTAGAGACCTTTCAGGGTGTGATTCATTTCATCCTGAAATATATCTAAAAACAGTCAGATGAATCGTGTCCCAAAAGTGTTTTTTTCCAGCCACCCACCAACCCTTCCACTCCCATTGACAGCAAAGGGATCCCAGCATGACCAGCTTGAGCTTTACCATTTACATAGTGGATATACAGAATAACTAAATGACAGAATTGATTTGGTTTGGAAGTGACCTTAAGGATCATCTACTTCTAAGCACCCCACCATGCACAGGGACACCTTCCACTAGATCAGGTTGCTCAAAACCCTGTCCAGCCCAGCCTTGAACACTTCCAGGGATGGGGCCTCCACAGCTTCTCTGGACAGCCTGTCCCAGGGTTTCACAACCCTCATAGTGAAGAATTTCTTCCTTTCACCTAATCTAAATCTACCCTCTTTCATTTAAAAACTATTACCCCTTGTCCTATCACCACATGCTCTTGTAAAAAATCCCTCTCCAGCTTTCTAGTAGATTCCCTTTCGGTACTCAAAGGCTGCAATGAAGTCCCCCCAAACCCTCCTCTGCTCCAGGCTGAACACCCTCAACTGTCTCTGCCTGTCCTCCCAGCAGAGCTGTTACAGCCCTCTGATCATCTTCATGGTCTCCTCTAGAATGCTCAAAATGTCCATGTCTCTCTTATTCAGCCCCAGAGCTGAATGCAGTACTCCAGGTGTGATCTCACAAGAGTGAACCAGAGGGACAGAACCGTCTCCCTTGACTTACTGGCCACATTCCTGTTGGTATAGCCCAGGACACTGAAAAGGTCTACACAAGAACTAATCATCTAGGCCTCTATTATCAACAAAAATCTAGACAAAGCAGTAAATGTAAATTAGGAAGTGATTCATCTGACCAAAAGTTAAGAATCAACTCAAGGATGAAATTATTCTTGCCCTAATGCCAATTATCTGCCTTGCCTGAGTTTTCCTGAGTGCAGTGAGACACTAAACTTCTAGCTCACATGTAGACACCTGCACTCTAGACACCTATAGTTAGCTTAGGTTACTCCTTTTTGCATCTTTTATTATCTAAATTTGAGGTGACCATCCCAGCATCCCTCTGTGCCAAGAGAGAGTAATATGCTTTTCCAGATCACCTGACTGTATTGAGTTCTACTCTGGGAATGGGATGAATCACTTTCCAGAAGTGTATATGTCAGATGACACCATTTCTTCCCAGTAAGGTTGTGCCTTTTTCTCCCCTTTTTTGTAGTTTACACTACACTTTTGCATTTATGTTTATATCTAGATGTTTATTTCCATTACTAGAAGACATAGAGCAGCAGTTCTAGATGAAAATAACTTCAGTCATCCCTGGGAGATAAATGTTATGTTGTATCATGTCAATCATACACACTAGAAAACTTCAGGGAAATCTTTTCCATACTTAGAAGCATGTTCTATCTTTTTTTGCAGCAGCTCCTTGCAAAAAGCCTGGCCATTGGAGCAGGAAAGTGATACCCGCTTGTTCTGCACCTGGGAACTTCTCAGTTCGGTTATACCCAGGACTCTGAACTCATTAACATTTGTGCATCTGGCAGTAATAATAAATATCTGCATTCTCCAGAGGGGAGTCCCAAATGCTTGGGAGGCTTTTGGCACTCGTCACACCCCATTTTGGATGTATGTGGTTTGCAGCAGTGTAGGTGTAGATACAAGGCAGAGTTGTTGCTGTTGCTACTTGGTGTCCATCTATTTTATGCCAGTACAGTTCTGTTTGGGTTAAAGAGGCACGAGGATTTTCACCATCCCTCTTCCTAGTCCTGGTGGAGATGGTCCAGACTTCCTCACTTACTCTCTGCAAGTGGTTTGCTCTAAAATCTCTGTTCTTCTAGACATTAAATTTTTCTTGAGAGTGGAAATAAGACATCCCTGCTATACAGATAAGGAGACTGAGTCACATAATTTCAACAGCTTGGCCTAAAAAACACAAAGATTTTTATGACTTCACTCCTAAAAGCCCTTTTCTCCTGCTTCTTCATCTACTATCTTTATCACATCCAGACCAACCTTTTTACCCATCAAAAATGAGTGGTCTTTTTATCCTTCTCTTCATTTTTATCCTGTATTTGAATAGCACTAAACTGTAGAGAAAGAGAGATTCTTTTTATCCTGATGACTTTTTATGGAAAGGAGGGCATTTTTCATGACTTACATGACACGTTATTCAAGGTTTCATCTCATCATTTCTGGAAAACAAAAGCAAAATAAAAGAGAGGGAGTTAGAGTTTTTTTCACTTACGGTCAGCTGTTTGTATGAGTAGAAGAAAGCAATCAATATACTTGAGCAGTGATTTTTAAGAGAGTTCTTTTTTTTTGATTCTCGGTATTAATGGTGACCTGCGCTTCCTACCATAATGACTATCTTAAAAGTCTTTTTGGCTTTGAAGAGGTTGTCTCAGCTCTTGGAGTACTCTCCTTGTGAAGGAATATAATCCGAAGAAGTCTATTACCTTAGAATTCATTATTCCTTTCTTTTTTTTTTTTTTCCCCTTAGAGACAGTCAATGCTGTAAATTAAACTGCTTGAGTTGGCTTTCTGTTTTTTTGCATGCACAGCAAGGATAACTATACATCAGATTTATGGGCATCGCACGCAGGTTGCTATGACAACCCCTCCAGCTGCTGTACACCAAATAACCTTGTCATGTGAACGTTTATCACAAGCACATCAAGTACAGGATTGCTCCGTACGGTCTTTGGCTGAACAGCGGGATTTTTTTTCTGAATAATAATTGGTCGTGGCCTTTTATGCTATGAGTCAAAGTTAATCAACTTCTAGATTTGAAATTAACCATCGATATGACATAATCCGAGCACCATTCTTCATGACTGCAGTGCTCAGTGAGAGGAAACTTTGCAAGTAGCACTGCTCCCTTTTCAGGAAAACTGTGGGTTGTTTTTTTTTATTGCCATCGTAACCTCACAAAACTCGTATGTAAAATGACAGGCTGTATCTGTATGTGCATATAACATATTATTGAGCTATAAACGAAATGTGAATTTTAACTATTGAATCATTTGTGGGAAATAAAGCTTACTTCTCTTCTTTCTTTTTTTTTTATTTTTTTAAAGGAACTTTTAAAGCCAGAGCCACGATTTTATTCTTCACACCCATTTTTAGTTATATTTTTAGGGGAAATTTTCAGGCTGCACACCTGGTCCTTCAATAGACCAGTTGAAAGGCATTTTTATGCATTTAAGTTCCTCCCTGTGCACCTACATTTTCAAGAAAATACAGGAATTGAACTATGTTTCTAATTTACAGTTTCAGAGGATAAAGTTAGCATGTGTGAGAGATTAGTGATCTGTGTAAATTACTCCAGGAATTTTTTTACAACAGTTGCATCATAGGTAAATTTCACCTCATGCTTATGAGTAGGAGTATTACTATTTTTGTTCCAGAAGGAATAAGATCTTAGGCTGTGGGTATAGGAATTTTCAGAAAGCTTCCATAGCCCTAATATCTAATGTTACTATAGGGGGTTTTTAAACCCTATGGCTTCAAAGGCCCAAATAAAAAAAGAGCTTTGTAAGTGAATTTACACAATAACAACAGCAGAGTAACCAAATACCAATAATGCTCTTTCTTTGTATCTCTAATAGGTAGGATTAGTTGAAATAATTAATGGTCTTGTCCCTACCTGTTCTGTTCTTCACTTTTTTTTTTTTTAATGATGTTTCATTGTACTATAGGTTCTCATAACAACCACACCCATATCAAAACTTGCTGGACTTGTTAGAAAGACTACTGTTGACTTGAAATGAGCAATGTTACAAAATAGGGACTATTTCTCTTACCTGTTTTAAATGTTTACTATAGGATGAGATACATTTTTCCCCACAAATACCCGATTTTAGCCACAACTTTCAAGAGAGAACATCTGAGACGCAGACATACAGGTTGAGGATGGCAATTTGCAGTCAGATTAATTTTTGTTGGATGTCTTCAAATCAAGATCAAGCGATTTGCTGGAAATGCTTTGGTCAAGCACAAGTTATTTGTCTTAATCTTAGGCATAATGAGGTGATATTTTCTGCCTTTCATTATGCAAAATGTCAGATTAGATGATTTAATCTCACAAATTTACCACATAGACATCTCTATATATTTTATGTCTACTGAGAGGTAGGTTTTTGGATACAATCTGTGAACACTAAATGTTGACTTTGTGATTTCCTTCTGAAGAGTGCCCTCCTCTTCACAGCTACTCTCAAGCCACTAGCTGATTAAAGAGACTGGATTTCACTCAAAAATGCATGGATCTTTTGAAGCAGTTTTATTTCTTTTCTATATTCTACATGAATCCTTGCTAAATTTGCTGTTTATGATCTGCACAGACTTTAGGGGAATTAGATACATAAACACAACTCTCTTTTGGTACCTTCATCCTTCATGTACTGATTCTGTTGCAATACTGAGAATTGTCTTTATCAGTAATCAGGTTTGGAGGAAGAACAAGCAACAGCCAATATCACCCAATATAGATTCTATTTACTAAGCAAATCTTTATGTGATGAGGAAGGAAAAAGATGTTTTTTTCCAGCCCTTTAGACTTCCCTTGTGCCTGGAACAAATCAAGCGCTTTACTGTTAGAAGCTTTTCTGAAGGGTTCACAAATCACTGGTTAACACTTGTGTCATCTAATTACTTGATTTCGTAAGGATGCTGATTTCTCAGTTCCTACAGTTACTGTGTGTACAGTAGTGATAATGATACAATTAATGTACATAATGCTCAAGGTTGAAGATTAATCCACCTGGGTCACAAGACAGCTTTGGTTTGTTATACCTTTCTTATCTACTGCTAGAAGAGATGAGTCACCTGTGGTATCATCTTAGTTTTCTTTGTCTTTGCATCATGCTTTGGTTGTAAGAATAGGCAAAGGAGCTGCTCAAACACACACTCGTTTGTAGGAGGTACACTGGAGTTAATTTCTTTATCTGTTGAATACATGTGCCAGATTTGATGGTGTGTTCCTGATGCATGTACCTTGCTTCTTCAGAAACTGTGCCCAAGAGGACTGTAAGTTTCTGTGGCTTAAACAGGAGACTCAGCTGGGAAAGCGGGTTTCTGCTGTGCGGAAAACTGAAGAGAAAACTACAGTTTAAGTCTTTCAGCTATAAAATGTTCATATGAAACTTTGGGCTATATCATTTGGGAATGACATAAGAATGCAGTTCTTCCTCTTTGTCTGTTTAGCTACGTGTATAGTAGTTATTGCAATTCCACAACCAAGTAGGTCATACAATATTTTCCTTAAATATGTTGGAGTTTTTTTCTTTAAATATTAGGAAAAAACATTAGCAATTTTAAATGACAACAGAGTTCCTAGCTATCTCCTCTGGTCAAGTATATTTCAGAAAGAAATAAGGAAATTATATTTTTTGTGTACTGATGGCAAGGCAAATCATGAGTTTGTCTCCCATTCAACTATGGCCTTTTTGATGAGAATACCAATTAGGTTAATTCTAATGGTATTTTATATATTGATGAGTGCCATCTGGACATGACAGAGATACACTTTCTACTCCCAGTACAAATAGAAGAAATGTCATGACATTGGGCAGGTGCATGCTTTCATTTTATTATCAGATAAATGCACACATGAAATTCCTATACCACCATATCCAGGCCCTAGTCTAAGCATGGAAAGTCAATTCTTTCCAGAAGGAGATTGGCTGATGCATATCTTTTAGGCTCAGACAACTCAACACTTTGCTGATATCATTGAGATTATTTTCAGAATGTGACAAGACACTTGGCTTAACTACAGAATTAAATTGTTCTTCTGACTGGTTGATGGGTGTTAAGTACAAGTTGTTCTATGGTACTTTCACAAAACCCTTTGAAACTTCTTAATTGTCAGGCACCAAGGTTGGAATCTGTAGGTCAGCCTGTGGAAATGTGCTTTTCAGAGCTCATACATCATCTACTTGTCAAGACCCATTGTCAGCCTGTAGGGTTACCAAGAAGTCAGCAGCCTTCAGACAGTTGTGCAGAACTTCAGAGTTGAAAAAGTCCCAGAATTTTCAAGGTTTTCTACAGCTGTCATGGTGAAGATTATTAAAAGTGCTGATCACAGGAATGCAAATAGAGATGAAATTATATCTGCTTTCCTCCGTAAATGGGATGATCACTGTCATTTTTCCGGGAAAAATTATACTATAATTCTTAGCCATATTAAAAAATTACTAAATTATTACAATGTCACCTTTTTCTGGGTTATTCTACTATTCATCCAATGCATCATCACATACTTCTTGAAAACTTGTTTTTCGCATTGGCGACTCAGCTCTAAAGAAACCATAGAAAAGATAGTTCTTTGGCAGTTTCTGGCAGTTTCTCTTAAGAAACTGATTTGAATAGATGCAATGATTGGAAGAAAAGCTAAAACTGCTAATAAGTAGAATGCCTCATGAGATACCATCCAATGCATAGACAGTGGTGAAATTTGAAGGAAAACTTTTACATCAATGAAGCAAACTGAGATTTAGGAAAGCAAAATATTTATTTGAAGTTATTCCTCTGCACTGAAGTAATTCACCCTATGGCCTATTGTCTAGAATTTTGATTTATAGTGAGGTTTACAAATAACTATGAATTTCTATTTAGATTTACAAATTAAATGAAAACACGTTTTTTCAAAAAAACATTACTTTTCAATCTGAATTAACAGTTGGACCTATACACTTTCTTAAATAATTCCTTGTAAGACACAGCCATTCTCTAGTTTATTACTAGACTCACAAGACTCTTTCTCCATCTACTCTTGTGAAGGCTCAGTTAGGACCTATTTTCAGACAGGAAAGATGCCACATGGAGGAGAAGTGAGATAGTGAATAAGAAAACACAGCTCTGATATGAGCTTATGTTGAGCTTGGGAAAGAACGTTATGGTTACCTCATGATACTGGTTATGTCAGTATAAATCTCGTGTCATATCACTGACCTCCGAAGACTTTCACCAGTAAAAGCTAGAAAAGAACTTGACCTTTTCATAACCAAGGAAGAGCACTGCAGAAACAGAGGGAATCACCTAGATGTAGAAGAGACAGAAAAGAGCAGGGCTGTGGAGAGATGGAGAGCAAAGAAGGATACTGGTGACTTTGTCTTCAGAGTTCAGTCCCCCCATGGAAAACTGGTTTTACAAGAGGTCACATTCTGCATATTCTCAGTTCAAGAGTGTAAAAGAATCATTAGTTCTTCTGCCAAAGTTATTGAAGAATTTATGTAAAGTTTTGGAATTTTCCTTGTGTTAGATGTAAGACATTATTTTCAGTAAAAAGGCTGGAAGCAAAAGCCCCTGGAAGAATATGTACCAGAGTCTGAACTGACAAAATGTCCATCTGGGAAGTTATTAGCAAGGTCAAAGGATGGCTGATGGGAAGATAACTCACATACTGCTGCTATTCTGCTGGGCAGTAGCAGATGTGGGAGCCTTGACGGTCAGTTTCAAAGCCATAGAGAAATCAGTACTGCAAATGCTTGCTGGTTTTACTATATATGGATGCATCATGTTGAGAGATCTTGTCACTCCACCAGCCTAGTACAGAGGTGGGCGAACAGAACATGAGTAGACCTCTCTTTAAAGGTCTATAATTCAAGCAGCATGATCTGGTTCTCAGTTGTATGTTAAAACCATCGATCATTAGATTAATTGAGGTAGAAAAAAACCTCTTTCTGTTTTCCCATAAAGCACTGTATTAGTTTACTGAAACCAAACAAATGAAAGAAGCTGTAGCACTAACTAAGAGCATGAGTGGCTAGGCCACTTTATATTCCAACATTGAATATACCTCATGGCTACAAGGTCCACAAAAAAAAAAAAAAAGAAAAAAAAAGAAAGAAAAGAAAAAAGGTTTCTTTACATTTCATTTTAGTATCTGACAATGTCATTTACTATTGCACTATTTCCCACAATATACAACACATCTATGCATGGACAGATACAGGTTATAGCCTAAACAATCTCTTTCGTCTCCTTACTTACTTCAGTTTTCTCATATTCCCAACCTTATCAATGAATCAGCTTCCCTCTTTCTCCTCACAAATAGGAAAGCATAATCATGTCCACAGGTGTCTCTATAACCAGGGGAAATTTCAAAAGGATACATAAATTCATTGTCTGGCTTCCATCAAATTTCAATGGAAACTCATCACTTTACCATCCTTCACACTTTTGAGAAACTTCATAATAATTTCTGGGGTCTCACATGTTTATCTTGACCATCATTAACTATGTTTTTGGAACAGCCTGTTTCATCCTACACTGCATAGCTCATGAATGAGCTGATTTTGTAGTGGTCCTTGTGGAAGATAACAGGATGACGGATGTGTCCGCTATGACTGCCTTACTAATTTCCTTGCATGCCCTATGGATGCCTCTTGGGTGAAGCTGGCCATTGAGTTTTTAATGTTGACAGTTGCAGTCGAGTCGCAAAATGTCTAACTTGAGCTTGGGGTTTTGTCTCACAAGATCTTTGCCCCAGAACACCACAGAGGGAGAAAGAAAATGTCCAAAACCCCGTGAAAATATCTCAGATCTTCTTCCCTCTTCAAACTCTCCTGTAGCATCATGAGAAAGCTCCCATCTTCTCTCTCAGTTCAGGCTTGTGTTTCCTTTGGGGAAGGTTTGATGTCAGCAGGTGGAAGAACAACTGAAAGTCAAGAACAGGCATCCAGAGATATCTCGGTGAAAGGGGAAATGCTATAACAGAAAACAAGTTTTCATCATATTGTGACCTTTGCCAGTTCTTGTTAGAACCGATTGGGAACTTGTCAAGCAACCAATTTATTTTCCATTGGAAACACTGATTTATCAAGGCTGAATCATGTAGACTGGAAGACTCATTTCCTTGAGGGTTTGAGGGGCTGGGGGTGGAGGGAAGGAAAATATATCTTTTTTTACATTATCTTGCAAATGAAAGACTTTCTCAGAGGAGCTGTACCAGAAGAATGTGAGAAGGGTCAAAATTAAGGAGGCAAATAACAGTGTTACTGTGCGGGTTTAAGCTGTTTGTTTATTTCACTCCTAGATAAGGAGATTTGTTCTCATTTGAGGATGGTTTAGATTTATGCACCTCTATCCTACTAATCTTACAAAGGACACAGAAACGGACTTATCGTGTCTCAGAGCCAGGGGATACATCCAGGTTCCAAGGGTCACCCATGGCTCTGTTCAGCTGTAGTTTTGTGACTGTAAATTTAATTTAATTACTTGATTTGTGATAGCTACCTGTCTTAGGAAAACCAAGTGTGGTTTATTTTCCCTCAGTTGCCCAATGGGGATCAAGAATATACCACAGCTTTTTTTAAGACCTCATGGGAATTTGTTTTCATAAACTCAGGGGAAAAAAAGTTGCCTTCACCCCAAGTACAGTGAAAAACAGACTTTTGGGTAGTGAATCATTTAGCCACACAAGCCCCAAATGGTTTTGCTTGTTAGCTTTGTGGCACATTAACTCTGCCTGTTCCAGACAGAGGTCCAAACCACTACAGGATGTCAAAACCACAACAAAATTAAACAGCTCGGAGAGGAGGGTTTGCAAAGCTGCTTAGGAAAAGAATAAATAAATAAACAGATAAATAAATAAATAAATAAAACTTTTAGAGACCAACTTACAGTAAATATCCTAATCCAAGGGGAAATTATAAACTCCATTAGGCTTATGGCTACAGATTTATTCACTGTGCTATAGGGGGAGGTTCTCCTTAAGCCTTGTCTTTATGAAAAACAAACTTTAAAACTGTATTTCACCTTCTAAAAAAAACCAAAAACCCACATTGAACATATCAACCTCCCTTTCATAACTATTTTTTTTCATTCGTCTGTTTCTCATCTCATATTTTAACTAGTTACAATCAGAGAATGTAGGTTGATTTTTAAATATTAATTATGCCAATAGCTTCAGTTTTGGTATAGGGAATTTATTTTTTAAAGCTGTATAAACTTTTGAAAATCTTTACATTTGTGTAGATGGACTCCCTCATTTTGTTAAAACACACTATTTCACTTTAATTCAATATTTTTTGATAGGTCTAAAGAATCTCGATACGCCTGCAAACAGCCTGTTGTATTTTCATAAAGAACATTCAGGGGGTTTTTTTGGTATTGCAATGAGATCTACTCTCATGCTATTATAAGACTTGTTTGTAAGGTTTTCTTAAAGCTTAATACATTTTTTGTAGCCGACTTCTTTTGGGGCAATGTTAGGGGAAGGAGTATTTGCAGGGAAGTGTTTGAGAGTGACAGAAGCACATGCATATTTTCCTTAGATTCCATTATCTTGCATGGAAAAACGTACATGCTCTGAAGTTAACCACAGGTCTGGCTGACTTGACATCAAGGAGTATATTCCCTGGTGTAGGAAACAATAAACCCACAACCTCTTTCATGCCCCACTCTAATATCTCTTGAATAACAGCAGAGTTCTCAGGCTGTTGATGATGTGAATAAGTTCTTCAACAAGTACAAGTTTACATTTCAGAACTACAAGTCCCTGCATCTGCCTACTTCAGCTGATTTCAGTGGTTCATTGTACCCTGCAGGATCCTGATCAAGGATGAGCTTCTCCATCACCAATAGGTGTGCATTTGTTTATAATCTTGTGATTTTCCCCAGCTCTGTACAGTTGCAGCAGTGATACAGAGCTCACATATAAAACTTCTGTTTCTTCCTCATAGCACTAATGATCTGGCAACAGCATGCACTTCAATTTTTTGATCTCTCTTACAACCAAGTGAGGTTTTTATCAATGGATTTTATCAGTCAGGTGACTAGCATCCTTATGGACATGTTGATATGGAAGGTGGCAATTTTGTTATTTCTCTATGTTACTCATGAGGTTCTTTAAAATGCTGCTTTCAAACAAGAAAACAAAGAAACAAAAAACAGAGCATGCCCTCATTTTCTTGCCTTGCTTTCCAACACTGCTTTTGTCCCCTCAGGTTGGAGGGGATGGGAGTTCAATCCTAGAGCATAGCAAAGGAAGAGAACAATAGTTTCCCATACTGTTGTTCCTGAAGATGAAGTTCTGTAGTAAGGTGAGATGGCTGACGATGGCTAAAACCTAGGAGGATGAATGTGTGAACATTGACTATTCGGGGTAGAAATAGCAAGCCCTGAGAAGTGCAGTGCTTTATTTCTTAGAGTCTTTTAAATTTTATAGCTCATTTATTTTCCAATAGATTTAAATACATGATAACATAGTGTTCTTAATTGCAGTCTTCAGAGTAAATCTTGCCCTTTCTAAAGAAGTATTCCTTTGATACAGAAATAATTAATGAAGAATTATATTATAATTTAGAAGAGACCATCATAGCCATCTAATCTGATGTGCACAACACTAGACCACAAAACCTTGCTAGCTATGTCTCCATGAAGCACTTAATTGAGTTTAAATAATAGTTTACCTTTAACTCATTTTCGAGTGACAGAGTCTCCCATATACCTAGTTAAACTGCTTCAATGGTTAATTATCTTCATAGTCAAAAAGGTATGCCACATTCCCACTCTGAGTTCACAGTGGTTTTGTTTCAAAATATCAAATCTCATTAGCTTTGCTCTACTCAATTAAAGAATTTTCTGCTTTCTAAAATCTCTTTCCAACATAGATATTTGTAGACTATCATCAGTTCACCTCTTTATCTGCTCCTGGGTAAACTGAACAGATTGAACTTCTCAAATCTCTCACGATGAGACAGGTTTTTCCTGCTCTAAAACATGCATATAGTTTTTTTTCTGAATGCTTTCTTTTTCACCTACATCCTCTTTTGAAGTGTGGAAACCAACACTAGGATCCTGTTTTCCAGTAATGGTTTCATAACACAGTAAGAAACATTTCTTCCCTGGTGTATTTGCCCTGCTCAGATGTTCAGGATTGTGTTTGCCCTCTTAGTGACAACATTGGGTGCCTATATGCACTTTGGTATCTACATGACCACCATGCTTTTTTCAGGCCATCTGCTTCTTTTGTGGTGTTCCCCTACCTTTATTACCCAGGATACAGTCATCCTAGTGCAAATTTCCCTCATCTGATACTAAATTCCTGAGTGGCCATCTACCATCTTATGGGCACCAGGGTTGCAGAAACCTGTGATAAAACGCAGCCCGAGGAATCCTCCCTTTGTCTGCATTGTGGGGTCTCCACCAGTGATGCTCTAAGCTGCGTCCTCCCAAAACATTTCTCAGCCAGCAGCTTCAGTGTCCCAGCCAGGCTCTCGGGCAAACTCAAGAGTTTATGAATCCTGATCTCCTGTCCTTTGAGGCCATCTCTCATCTCCAGCACTTCTGCAATACAAGGAGTCCACCTGCAGAGCACACTGCAATGTTGTGGTACCCCACCCAGCTTTCAAAATTCCAGTTCGCTGCAGATGCCAATAGTACAGCAGCAGCTGGAGGTAAATTCAGTAACATAAAGTCACCTTCTGATTTCTTCTTTCTCTCCCTGAAGAGATTATTCTTTCCAAGAAAGATATTTGGTGAGAGCTAAGTATTTACTTCTCTTTCAAGATCCAACTCTACTTCAGCTGACCCTGTTTACATATATATCCCTCCTCATCCCCATCTATGTGGCAAATTTCCCAAATTCTGTTGTGGGAGAATAAAGGCATCTGTTCCTCCTGAATGTGCAATTGTTGAAATTCTGCAAAAATGCAAAGAGCAGTGGACAAAAGAAAAGGTGAGAAGAGAATTGAGGTTCAGAACATTTCATGAAAGCACTCAACTATTTAGTGTTATTACTAACTCCACAATGTGAGGCAATTTATTAAGAGTTTGAAAAAGCAGCTTAAAGAGCGGGATGTGAAGATTTCCATTGGAAATAGACGACTACTTTAAAGGTTGCAATTGGTTTCTAAAGAACAGCCTAGATGAAAATTGTGAGAGGTGAATAGCTGCCTAAATCTGTGGGTTGGGGGAGGGGAAGAAAATTGCCACCTACCTGAAATAAATAGCTCTTCTAAAATAATAGATTTCCAACTTTAAAATTGTTCTGTTCTGTAACATACAGAAGGATGTATTTAGAGTCGTTTTCAACTTCTTCAAACAGGAGAGGTTTGCCAGGAAAACAATTTCCATATAAAAATATGATAATGTAATTATTCTAACTGGTATTTTCTATCATTTGGTGTCCTATTCATAATAATCTCTCATATTTTGCAGCAGTGTTAGCTATCCAAATGAACTCCATCTGTGCTACAAGACAAAGAGCACTTTAACAGAAATTGAGCCACTGCTCACTCTCCAGTAGCTTTTGCTTTAAATTCGTGTAATGAACCTGTGCCAGAAATGCCACAAATCAGAAAGGTTATGGTTGCTAATATTACTAATTGTAATTCAGTTGATTAATTCATCTCAACAGCACGATTTTCTAAGTGTTGCATCTGGAGATAGCAGAGCATTTCTTACTCTCTCACAGGCCAGTAGAGATGTAATCCTGTTGGATGTAGAGGACATTTTTGCTGTACATCCATGTTCACTCCCTACACCCCAGTCTCACAGATCTTGGTTTCTGGCTGGGTCAGTGACTTAGCAATCCTCCAGAGCCTAAGTTTTACCTGCTGTTCCACCTGATACAAGTCCAAATGTCCAGTGAAGTAAAAAATGTTCCCAAGGCACATTTCATGATCTCGAAGTAACGTTTTACAATAGAGAAAACTTCTGGAAAATATTAAACCAGTTTAAGTATACAGCTTGTCCTCCTGTTTCATGTCCTGCCCATCCTAGGCTAGCAAAAACTCCCCATGTTATTGAACATTTCCCAGGTCTCTTCCTTTACCAAGTGGTATAGAACCTATCAGCTCAGACATAAGGTCCCAGCAGCAAAACATTAACATCCTAATTACTGGAATTACACAGATCTATGTCAAAGGGGCTGAACATGAGATTTTGGGCTGCGGAATAGCAGTGCACAAGCCAGTCTCCTCCATGGTAGTCAGATAATTACTTAGAAGGAAATAAGAATGAGGCAAGGGAAGATAATTGATATGGACCAATATTATTTTTCTTCACATCTCCAAGCAAATCCTCACCCTCAATACCAATTTCCAGTCAGCTTGAAGGCTGAAGACAGGGTTGTGTAATTAGCCGTGTTTAACATATTTGAATTCCTAATGATAATGATGCTCGACAGGACTTCTAGTGTGTCCCCGTTACACCTAATTTTCAGCACATTTAGGTCACTCATGGTCCTGCTTGTACGGTTGCAGGATCTCCGTTCTTTTAAGTACAAATGATGGAAAAGATAACACAATCTGGAATGTCTTCCAGCCAGCCTTAACTATTAAGCTAAGGTGATGAAAATTAGGAGTGTAGCCACTATAGGCTCCTCTTAGTTAGGGAAGACGGGGAGACAACAGGCGATCCGGCACTACTGATGATTCAGAAATTAGATGGGCTGCCTCACTCTCTTCTCCCACTGGGAAAGTGTGTTCTGGCTAAATACTATCAAATAGTTGCTATTCAAAACCAGGAAATATCAGAGAGGGGAACATGTTAGCATGCACTTGGAAGTATTTTCTAACAAAAATATAATTTCTGACTTCTCTCTGGTCCTTCTTCATACCCCAACAATTCCTCCAAATCAGTTTAACCCACACATTTTTGTTTTCACCTGTCTTTTCCTTCCATCACTATAGAAGAGGTCCTTCAATCATAAGGTACAAATTTAATAGCAAGTCAAATAAAAATATCAGGGGAAGTAAGACATCCTGGTGGACGTACTATTAATTTTGTTAAATCAGTAGGTAAAGAGACCAAGAAAAGCTAGACCACTCAGAGTGATACATCCAGCTGAAGGTGAGGATAAGCAATGAAGAAATCAAAGTAAGCCAAAATATCATTGATTGGTGACAAAAGAGCCTTATGTCTCCATAAAGAATTCTTGTTCATATAATATGTATTTTTCTAGAAAGCTTAGCAAAATATAATCCTCCACCCTAAGCATATGAAAAGTACCATGCATCATTGTTGCCTTTCTTTATCTACTCAATCCTTCTACTGAAATAGATTGAACAGAGTGAGTAGAAAGTATTTTTTTTACAAGCTCAGCCATACAAGGGTGTTGAGTAGGTAATCTGTGTGTCTGAAGTTATAAAAAGCTGAAATAGCTTTTAAACCAGCACTTGAATAATCTGAATATTCCAGAAGGAAAAGGATAAAGTTATAGAGCTGCACTGAGAGAAGGAGGAAAACAAACTTAAACTCTGCTAGCACGTGCCCTTTACAATATGGACAGCCCTTCTGTGTCTCAGCCAAACAGTTGATGCTCACTTTTCCTGCACATCTTCTTAGTCGTGATTTTCATCAAATTCTTTATTTTCATCAAACTCTTTATCTTCCTAACTGAAGATATAAGCAGAATGATTGCTGGCTGAAATATGAAACACGGTCAAGATGCCAGTAGCCACAACTTCTGGAGTTCGCTGTTTGAAAAAACAAACTCCTGATCTGTTTTTGTAGGTCTTCTTCTAGAGAGAAGGAAGTAACAGTGGGAACCATGTTCAGGATGTGAGTCTTAGAGCCTGCTCGCCCTTGCAACCTGGCTAAATATTGAGAACTGGTTGGGAATTTTGTGACTGCTAAAGAAAAATGTTACTTCTTAAAACTGAGGCTTTTCAGTTTTCAAAATTGCTTCAGCTACCAAATGGATTTTCTGACGTGAAAGGAAAAACGCGACTACAACGACCGAATAGGAACTAGGTGATCAACTGGAAGAAGCCTCCACTTCAATATCTTGAGTCTATTTTTGGTTCACAAAATAAGTATTGAACTGAAAGTGACCAAAAAAATAAAGCAGGGGGGCAGAGGGAGCAACTAGAGATTGATGGAGAACTGAGGATAAACAGTGTCTCTCCAGTTATATCCCTCTGAAAAGGAGCTGAATTTGACAGAGGTCTTCCCAGTCTTTGTTGTTCCATTTCCAGAAAGCAAGGGACGGTAATTATATGACCCAGTTGCTACCTCTGCATGAACTGGAAAGCCCTCTTCACCCTGCAAAGCAGCGCTATATCCGCATTTACTGCAGGTGAGAACCTGTTCTGCCGTGGTCCCAGTATAGCTTTTGGATTTGTCTTCCTTAAAAAAATTGGTCACTGTGTGAAAACAAACGGGAAATTCCAGATTTCTAGTGAAGGAAATAATCTTTTTTCAGTGTGTTCTTTTTGAAAACTAATGTTATTCCACAAGGTGTTACTCACCACATCTGAATTTAGCCCAAAGTGGGAGGTTCATCTCCCCATTTTCTAAGTAACCTCGGAGGAAAATGTGAGAAGCTTTCTCTGAAGTTGATTCAGAGCAGAAGTCCATAATCAGACCAGATGAATGTCCATTAGAGGTGTATTCACCTTAGGATCTAGAATCCAGGGGGAAACGTGAGGTGGGAAGAAGCTAAGTGGGTAGGTGGCAAGTTCTGGTTTTACCATACAGATTTAGTACCGGTGGTGGCATATGACAGAGAAAGGTCTAAGTGACACTTGCTGCCAAGGAATGAACAGAGTTGAAAAGGCCAGAGGATGAAGATTAATCCTAGGAGTTCAACTCTCTGCAGTAATTGAGGCCCTTGAGATCAAAAAGGGTAATAAGAGAGGTCAAGGGAAAGAAAGCCGAAGTGGGTATGAAGAGGCAACAAGCAGGAAAATAAATTCTGTTGTTTTCTGCAGTGTGCAATTCACAGCCTGACGTAAACACATGCTAACAACCCCTGCACCACAGAGAATGTTAAGCAGACAGTAAAGAAAAAAAATATGGTCAGCAGTATTTTAAAGATAGAAAGTCCTTATTCAGAAGTGCGTAGTAAATCTGTGGAAGAACAAGATTTTGAATCCACAGCCCTGAAAAAAAGTGCATCTACATTGTGTAGCATCTCTAAAAAACATGTTTCAGTGAGGCTTGAAGTCAGGCATCAGGAGTTTCCTTTTATTAGCGTTCAAGGCATGCTACTAAAAACTGTATTTATTACAGATCTGGAAAAACAAGCAGGTTAGCTATTAAAATTCGGTAATTCAATAAACTGGGATGCTGAGAAAAGGCTGATTCTTCTTAAAGCCAAGAGGATCAGTGTGGCTCTTGAATGGACATAAAAGTTTTTCTGGATGTGTAATACTGTAAACTTTTTTCAAGAAAGAAAAATTGACTTCAAATTGCTGTATGAAGCTGTTATAGTCAGCTATATAACCTGCTGTCCAAGCCCTAAACCAACAGCACTCCAAACCTGATTCTTTTCTCTTTGATAGAAAAACCACTGTTGTAGAAAAGAAATCCACTGTGAGGCAATTTGTTCTCTTGCCACATGTATTTCGACTACAAAATAGTCGGCATCACTTACACATTAGAAAGACTCCAGAGAAAGTTAACACAGATGATTAGCCCTGAAGGAGCTGTAAGATGATGAGAAGCTGAGTGAATTAAATTTATTTCCTTTAGTGTGAACCAGTGGAGTTATGCTGAGGTTTACAATATTTGTGTTCAGAGATCTCACAGCATCTGTGTAAGGAGAGAGATGTAGGGGTACTTGTTTGGATGGACAACAAATTGCAGGGGGATGGACAGGGACAAGAGGATATATGAGGTCTTTTCATTCCATTTTTCTTTTACATTGCTAGCTGATTAAGGACAGCAAGGGCATCTAGGATTCTGCATTTGAAAGGCTGCTAGATGACTGCAAGAAACATTAGGCTGCTTGAAAATGTCAGCACTTTACACTTTATGTAGGACTGAGCTGATTGCTGTGGTGAAGAGAACATAAGTGATTCAAAGGTGAACCAGAGGTCTCCGTGTTAGCGTGTTAGATATGTGAATACGAGCAGGATGGGGGAAGGGAGCCTGGCTCCGTAAAATGCTGAATTCATTCTTGTCTCAAAGCAGGGCCTATAAAGATTTGATATATACTGCATTTTTGTACTAATTAGTGAGTAACTTGTCAAAGGTGCCTTTAATTTGGAATCAGATCTGGAAAGGGAGATAACACAGTCCTGCAGCTTCGTTCTGCAGCCTCCAAATCTGGGACAAAAATCAGGCTAAAGAGTAAAATGGGTCCAGCTTAATGAGAAAGGAAGGGGAGCTGCATCTTAACCAACTCATGAAAAATAGCACAGTGTAAAACGTTAACGTAGGACGAGTTGTTTTCCTGTCCTGGGCAGTAGCAGGTTAATAATCATCTTGATGCTTTCCCATTATTTGCCTTGATCTACTGAAGCACAATAAGCTACAAGTTGTAGTTGGGCTGGACTCATTCTGGTTAACTTCAGTCATCTCGGACACTCCAGTGCTGGGGTCCTTTTACAGAGCTTGACCACTGCAATGGGAAAACTATCCTGCTTATCCTAGGATACACTGCATTGCCTTTTGGAGGTTCTTTCCTTTACTGACCACAGACAAATAGACAACAAAATGTATACACTTGACATTTGGTGGGAAAAATCCCATCTGACCTCTAAGTTAACCTCTGGGAAACAGTACAAGCTTTCCTTGCAGAGATTTACTAAATACAGAATAACATCTTGAAAATAATGTGTTACCAATTAGAATGCATTTGGCAACTTTATTTTCTTTATTTTTCAGAAATCTTACTTCCAAACGCTGGGCAGGTGAAAGAATCTATACTTGGCCTGTACTGGTAGCTAGGAAGAGAAAGGACAAGGGACACACTATCAAGAAAATAATGGATCTCCATCTGGCACATTAGTAAAAGGAGCTTATGGTCAGTTTAATATTTCATTTCAGTCCCATATTTCTGGAGTCTTTTTTTTTTTTAATACAGCTTAAAAATAGTGGGGCAAAGCAAAGCACTATGTTGAGAACATCCATTAAAAATGTCACTATGCTTGAGACTACAGACTTGTAGGAGAGGAAATATGCTCATAGTTTAATAAGTTTAATTATTCTCTTTTTTTGGATCATTTACTCTCCCAGGAGTCAAGTTAAAGCTTTCCGAGTATCTATATCTAACCTAGATTTCTATCATCCGCCACGGCAAAACACTTAATGAAGCACTCCAGCTTCAGATATATGCTCCAATGTCTCTGCATGACCCAGGGATAGATTGTGGTCTGTGCTCCAGCCTTCATCCTTCATTGCTCACCCCACTTTTGGATGGTGTTACATGCAGTGGTTACTTGTCTGGCTGAGATCTAAGCCTTGGTCATGGCAATACACTATGAAGCAGCATTTATGCAAAGAAAACAACTCTGAGGTATCAGGTCAGGCTTACCCTGCAAAATGGATCCATCCCAGAGTTCACACTAATCCAAGGTCCCAGCAGTTAGGCCTTAGGAGGCTCCATGGATGAAGGGGTGATGGACAAAGACCTGGAGAATCCAGCCAGTGCAGTCATCTCTGAGCCAGGTGTACTCATAGAAACCACTTAGGCTTGGCATTTCAAGATTGATTTTAGTCAGCATTGTGAATAAGTCATAATAATTGCTCAGCTAGCAGCAGATTGCCAGCTGAGCTCCAGAATGATACCATATTGCAGGAGATGGACTTAATAATGTGATAGGTCTTTCCAGTCCTAAGTTGATAACCTTCATAGCACTGAACAAGATCCTCTGGACTTACTAGTCTGGATCATTCCTGCTTTGAGGAGTATTGTGAAGAAGAGAGAGAAAAAAAGAGAGAGAAAGTCAGAGGGAAAAAGAAAGACAGAAAGAGAAGCTGCTCTGGTTTGTCTCATTGAAAGTCAGTGGGACTTCCCTCACTAGCAAGTTCCCCCTTATCTTGTCACACAGGTTAGAGCAGGAACATGAGCATGGTGTTGGAAACACTTTATGTTAGTGCTGAGTGTTGCTCGAGACAGAAACAAAACCTACCATTTGAGGGCCTGAGCCCTGCGGAAGAATGTGTCTGAGTCCCAGAGGCTCTGCAGTGTAGCAAGGAAGGAAAGCAGTAAGTATGGGGCAGCTCAGCACATGGGAGGCCATCAAAGAGAGGGGTTTTAAAAAATCTCTTTGAGATTAATTTACTACTCAACCCTCCAGGGCATTAATCGGTTCTACTTTTACTGTTTCCCATCAACTAACCATCTGCAGGCAGCCCCTTTTAACAACTTGCTGTAACACATTTACTGGACATTTTGTCATTGTTCGGAATATCTAAAAACAGCTGGTAGAAGGTCATAAACAAAGACTTTATTACATATTGTTTATTGTCACTTTAGTTTTGCTAGGCTAACCAAGAAAGTTCATGCACAGCGATGTTAAGATGCATCTCTATTGTTGCCAGGAAGGCTAAGGGTTACTTGCTAATAATATGCAAAAAGAGCCTTTACTACATGTAATGAATAATCACTTTAGATTAAAGGCAGAAATTTCCTTTAGTAGTATTTGCAATAAAACCTTTTGCGTGAATGTAACAATTAATTTAAAGAATTATCACTTCATTGAGTGTGAATATATTATTTATTAAATGTAATTGAAGTATTTATCAGGCAAGTAATAAATGATGGACAACAGCAATGAGTAGCTTTACTGTTTTATAAAATAACCTCAGCCTGTGTACACAAGCAGGCATGGAGCCTTCCTGTATTGTTATAATAGATTAACTACCTTCAGAAAAATAGATGTAATTGTTTGCATTACTTGGTGGATTTTCCTTACTATTTAGTTATTCCTCTTGAATGTAAGAAAAGGGGAGTCGGACTATTATTGGCAGAGACTATGTTACAATGACTGTCTAAGCTCTGTTTACGTATGATCATTTTTTTAACTCTGGCCTCAGTAAAATTTAGTTTGTAAGCATGTCTGTCCACTTGACAATCTCAGCCTACACATAAAGTCACCACTGGTAGAAAGTAAATTAGATATTGCAGTATTCAGGTGCAATATAAGCAACACAACAATGACAGTGGAGCTATTGAACAACTCCAGCTTAAACTGAATTCATTAGAATATAATGAATTTAACAGCAGAAGTATAAAAAAGCAGATTGGCAATACTAGCTGTCCTTTTATATTTCTGGAATAATCTAAAACATTACCACTGGTTAAACTGTTTAAAGACAGCAAGCCTGAAGTTGGCCCAAGAGTGCCTAAGCAGCATCAGGGGTGTTAGGAAGCCAAAGTAGTTGTCTTTCATGGTTAATTACTTCATTTATTGTATGCCCTTGGGTCCAGAAGACCAAACTGACAATTCTGATATTCATTGTTGCTAAATAGATCTATTAATAAATATATTTTTCTTTTCCTCCACATTCAGCAGTCTACAATCAAGTCAATCAAGTTGTAGTAGGATTGTATAAATAACAGTCATTTAAAAAAAATGAAATAATTTCTAGCTTTACATTCATCAAAGTAGTCCAGTCTAAGTTGAATGTGGAAATCTATTTTATTTTCTAGGCTAGGGTGTTTTTTTGTTCTACAAAATGCTGCATTTTTTCAATTTTAGCAAAATGTCTAGTTTCCATTCTAGTGTTGGTGGAAAAGCCTCAACTCATTCATATACTTGTAAAGGACAATACCTACCATATGAATCACCACAGTATGTGTGTTCTGCTCTGAATGTGTTCCATTTGCCTGTCCTACCACATGTTTTCACATCATCAAGAAACAGGTGAAAAGGTCAGCTTAGCTGCAATCCATTGCTTGCCAAATGCACTCAGCATACTTTCTGCAGTCTAGAACCAAAACCTGAAGCTTGAAGAACTAGAATCACATAAATATTTAAAATCATGCCAGGTAACTTTGGGCCTTTCAAAGTTTACTAGGAAGATAAGTTTTACAAAAGTATTAAGCGTTTGCACTTTCTTCTTGTATCCAGAAATTATAGCACGGAAAAAGAAGGACTGGAAGAGTGTTTCTTTAACGTAAAAACCTCTCCATCCATCTAAGGTATAGACCATTTTCTTACCTTCAGGTCTGCATGGCTTCAAAATAGTGCATTTAATCATATTTAACCTATTTTTCTTTAAGAAGTGTGAAGTAAAAAGTAGGCTGCCATACCATACTACTTAAACAGAATTTTAGCAATACCCTGAATCATTCTTGGATCACTTTGTCATAAGGTAAATGAGAGTCCCCAGATTGTCTCTCTAAAACATCCCTGTCATTACTTTGCCCACCTGTATTTTAAATAGGCTCTCTGAGATAACTCTAAGCTATCAATACTGATGTGTGCATCAAGACAGTGCATTGCAGAGATTTAGGAACTGCTCGTTCCTCTTCACAGTGAGATTATTTGACAAATTTATAGGCAATGATACATGGAAAAGATACATGCTGTGAGAAGCCTTCCAGTCTTGTGGATATGTACTTTTGTGGCATCTATAAGGAGACCTGCTGAAAGTCTTAGTAATTGGTTTTGGTGGTGCAGTCTATGGTGTTCCTTTAATTTCCCCTGATGACTCTTGAGGAAAACTTAGAATAATTGTGAATGATTAAGAGTGGGGATTAGTTTTTGCTCCACTGTAATGGGAGAAAGGGACAATGATGATGTGGCAATGGATGGACATCACCCGGATTGTCCTTAGAAAACAGGTCTTTTGTTACCTCATATATGTAATCTCTAGGGTATCTAGGGTTCCCTAAAGAGCTCAGCTTTTTTTTTGTTTTCCTAGAGTTTTTCCACAACATTCTGTATGTTGTAATTATTTTAGTGTAATAGATGGAAATACCTTATTATGAAAGGGTTACATAGATAGCTGCTTCAAAGTTAATTGCCTTTACCTCAAAAAGCTTGTTAGATCTTGTGGGTGAAGATGTTCTCTTCTTCCACCATCCCTCTGAAGGGCTGACAAAGGCAGGGCAGCGTGCTGGTTAAACTTTTCCTTCAGTTTTCACTCAGAACCTTTTCAAACAGCTTAATTGATTCTCCCTCTTGACTGTGTGTTACAAGTGTGTGATAAGTTTATACTTGTCTATAAAAGTGAAAAAGTGGCAGACAAGAGACACTTGTGACTTGCAGTCCATTATCATGATTATTAACTTCTCTGAAGTCCTGTAATTAACCATCTGTCACCTACGAGGTGGTAGTACATCATCACTTAATGCATGGAATACCTCTGTATTGCTAAAAAGCTCATAATAATCCATTAAGCAGTGTGTCCCACCATAACAGATCTTTAGCGGTCTTGGAGGGAGGGTTAACAGGAATCTCTTGAGTTTTCTATATGTCTTTTGGATTCTATTTCTTGTCATAAAGTGTCCTCACACAGTGAAAGTCTTCACACAATAGCTTGTGTCCAGCTCACTTGAGTATTTATGTATTACAGATGTCTGTCATGCCTACCTACTGTCATACTTTGGCACATTATAGTAATTTATTTTCTGGCAAATTCATTTCTGCTTACGTGTCTGAACTTGTGTTTTCAGCTGTATGTTTGAGGATTATTTTTAAGGGTTTTCTCAGATGGCTTTACATTTTATGTTTGACTTTTCTAGTGACATTCAGCTCTGGAAATGTTTAGTAACTGAATCAAATTACCTTTAAATGCTTCCTGTTGTACCTTCTTACACTGAGTATCTGTAAGTACTCCTGAAAACACTTCTGCTGTAAGAAATATCCTACCAGGCATTTTTTTCCCCATTCTGGGCCCATTTTCAGAAGTCTAGATGGTCTTTTCATATTGGTGCCTACCAGGTGGTTTTCACTGGCTTAGATTTGTTACTCTTGGACAGATTTCAAAGATATTTCATTGGTATAAAAATAATAAATCCTTCAGGCACTGTATGTATCAGAGGGAACTTTTAATATGCAAATCAAGTGAAAAACACTTTTTATTAAGGGTGTGATCATAAATAATTTAACAAGGGCTACAAAATTATTAAAAGTCAATACTCTGACTGTTACCAACTCAAACAAATAAATAGATAGTATAGTGTAGATAATATCTTTTTTTGATATGTTTATTCCCCACCTTTATTAGATGTGACTTCTGTCAGTAGCAAGCTTAAAATATCTACCTATCATTTTTGAGTCTTTCAGCAGTGGTTTACGAGCACCTTTCAAAAATTATTGACCTATCAAATAATGTTTGCTTTCTACAGTCCAATAAATGATTCTGAAATCATCTATACTAGCTTCCTGTGAGATATTTCTAGAGAAACTTATACCAGGATGTCAAACTCTGTGACAGAAATTTCCTTAAAGCAGACATAAAATGTGATTTTATAATGTAAGCTCATATTCAGTAAATTAGAATTTTGATTGCCCATTTTAACTTCAGGCTGCCATTAATTCTTTCATGCACATTCAAAGTGATTAAACTGCATCAGTAATTCAAGCTATAAATAGTGTATCTATTGTCTTCTAGTTTTGTGTCTAGAAAAGTAACACTTAGTTGCTTCAAGTAATGGGACAATTATCGATATCAGTGGAATTTTTTAGAAGTTTTTATGCTATATACATACACATATTTAAATCATGTGCAAATCTGAAGAACATAGATAGGTGAGTTTAAACACATATAATACACATATTCACTTATTGAAAATTTTGACTCTTATATATGTGTCTATAACTGTGTCTAAATAACCTAAAGCAAAGATAACTGAGTAAAATTATGAAGAAAGCTGTAACAATCATGGTTCTTAAATTAAAGTATTGATACAGAGTCAACAGTAATGGAGGTGAGCAAAAATATAACTCTACAGAATACAGTGTAAACAAGACGATTAGCAACTTCCCAGCCTTGAAAACAAAACAAAACAAAACAAAACAAAACAAAACAAAACAAAACAAAACAAAACAAAACAAAACAAAACAAAACAAAACAAATAACAACTCATCCCCCCCACTTTGCTTCATAAAACAGACCAGCCTCCTTTGGCTCCAAAATAAATACCAGCTTGTCAGACTGTTTGACTATATGAAGCACCTGGCATGCTCTTGATACTATCCAGGTTGTAAATCACGATGAGAAAATATCACAGACCTGGGCTCCATGACCCATGTGGTTCCCTTCATCTCTGTTTTCCTGTGATTAACTATTCAAACAAGATCTACAGAACCTGGTCTAACTGATCTGCTTATCTTCAGATGCTCAGGAATATCTCTCCATCTGTTTTCGATGTATCCATCCGTGTGGCACCTGGGATAATTAAGCATTAAAAGTGCAGGCAACAGTTCAGTCAGCCTGCTTGAGCTATTGCAACCTGAGCTTTGGTTCAGACCCAAGTCTTTAGATGTACTTGGGGGTGGGATTCTGCCTTTAATCAAGCTCCTAGCTTTGCCTGATTTTCAGATGCTGAATCACTTTGAGCTGTCTGAATTACTGAAGTGGAGAAGATCTTCATCCAGAGTGTTTTGAAGAGTCAAGCAGGTCACCAACTGGGTCTTCAGAGTGTTTCTTTGTTAGAAGTCCATGACGTAGACACCAGTTAGATGTTAAGACATTCTGTATCCCTAAAGCAACTGAAAGACAGATGTCTGAACACCATAGTGGATCAAAGTCCCAGGTACCTAAATTCATATAAAGATCACAATTTTCTTGCTGTAAGAGACTTCTCCTCCATCAAATTACCACTGTCTTTTACAGAGTCTAAATTTTCTCTTAGTGAAGAAGACAAAAGGCTGGACAGTGCAGGAGGTAGGTTACCACATGGGAAGCAGTCACTTAAGAACTTCACACTTTGGCTTTTGCTTTTCTTCCTTACAGAAAAGGCATTTGTCAAAGAACATTCATCGTCTCTATTGGATACATCAAATATGTTTATAGTATTTTTCACCTGCTTTATTAAAAATGCCCTTCCTATTCTACCTCCTTGTGTTCACATTCCATGGCTTTGCCTGGTTTTTTTCACTTCTCCAAATAGTTGTCATTAGGTTATTGGAAAAAGGAAAAAAAAAAAATAAATAAAAGGAAAAAAAAATAGAGTTCCATACAGTTTTCAGTAAGAACATACTTAAACAGGCAGAGAATTAGTTTATACATTGATTTGTCTTTTATGCTGTTTAGAAAGCCTTAACTGTGAGACAGAATTTTTTGTCATATATCATGCACACTCTCACACTGAAGCAGCCTTTATTTGACCTCTTAATCAATCTGAGTGCCAGTGCAGGAAAAAAAGAGGGAGATACAAGATAGCTTATATAAACGCCAAGTTGGCTGTGTTCCTCTGAACCATCTGCACTTCTAGCCATGGTCAGACTAAATGTCTGCTAATGGCCCCCTTCCTCTGTGATCCATTTATATGTTCCTATTACTCTTTTTTCTTTTTTTTTTTAAGTGAAAAACAAATGGCATTATTGGACCTGCTCCGCTTCAATGCAGATGTGAATTGCAGGCCTAGAAAGGCAGCCAAGGAGAAGTCAGATAGCAAAGCCTTTCTGCTTAGAGAAGCAAGGCCAAAACTGCTGAATAGGCTTCATTTTGATCCACAATATATTTTCTTAAATCTATAAATTTTAATGTGGTCCTTAGAGGACATATATTGAGCTGATGCTTTTTCCATTTCTTTTCTTCTTCCTCTACTCTTTAGAAACAAAGAGGTTTGCTAGACATTTTCTGGGTTATAATTACTGGACCTTGCAACTTGTTAATCCATCTTCAGATAGGATGAAACTTGAAGTCAAGGAAAATGATATTTGGCTGATAAGACAGTGGCTAGGATTGGTTTCCAGAAGGATTATGCTTTGGCCATAAAACAATGTATTCTCAGAGTGCCTTGATACTAGTGGAAGGTGTATTTTGTGAGAAGTAGGATAGGACATGTGGAGAGGAGCCAGTAAAAGAAGGCCCCGAGTCCAGCTGGGATCTCCAAGTACTTCTGCATTATAAATAACAACCAATCATTGTTCTCTAAAGCTGAATATGACATTTTAGTGTTTCGTCTTAGAGCCTGGATTTTTGCAACCACATCTTTGTGATGTTAATTTTCCCTGGGGTCAAAAGACTTAAGCAGTCAAGTATTGACTCATTATCAACAGCATTGACCCATTGTCAACAGCTTCTACATACACCTGTAGGAACTGGTACCCAGCCTTGCTTTTCCCAGGCTATGTGAGTGAGACCTTGCTCTAACCTGGAAATCCCACATTTTGGTTAGTGTAACACTGGGCCAAGATCCTGTCCTAGGGGGCCTATATTACCCTGGGAACAGCTTTTGATCCACAACACAACTAAGTTTTGGACCCAAATCTGGCTCATACTCTGTGAGGTCACTTGCTGTGCTGAAACCTTCCATGCAATTCTTCCTTTTGCTTATGGCACCTCAGCAATAAATGGTTTGGGAAAATACTAACATCAGAGCTGAACGGCTCAAGTGCCAGGATCTGCAGGAACCTCCTGAAGAGGTGTTCATCCTACATACAACAATCCAATCCTCTTCCCACCATTCTCCATTCCTCTGTCAGGAAAAAGAAACACAGGGGAAGAAAATCAGTGCAAGGATCTGCCACATTTCGAATGAAAAATGATGCTGAACTCCATCAGAAAGATATTAGGGAAAGATAAGCTTTCAGAGTTCCTCTCAGAGTCTTTAAACTATAAACTAACATGTACATACATGTCAGCTGCCTCTCCTAAAATTTGCCAAAGATCCATAACTGATTTAATGTGGTGACATAATCACATCATCGTAACTTTCCTTCCATTAAAGCTGAGGGTTAAGTTCTTCAAGGGTACCCCTGTTTTAACTGAAAATCAGTGGGAGCTGGATTTCTACATACCTTGGACAATCTTAGAGTCTTGAATTGGAGGTCCCAGTCCCATATTTTGCCACCCACACACGGCTTCTCATTTCAAAAGGTGCCCAACACTAACAGTCCTTGCTGACATCAGCTGAGGGTGTGATGTGTCTAGTGCTCATGAGAAGGAAAGCTGCAGTGATACTGAGTCCTGCCTGCTTTCTGTTAGGGCCAGATAATAAAAAAAATCAGTCCTCTCACATGTTGTACTTATTCCTGCTGCATGGTTATTTTGAGTCAATAATATATTTCATCCCAAACAAATCACAAATGGGGGCATTGAGTACAAGGGTCTGTCCTCAGATGAAGTTCACCTTATAGTCAATTAACCTTGCAGAAAACAATATTTTTTCTCCATCTCCTTTTCCCACAGGCGTATGTGTGTACACATGACCTTTCAGAGGGTCTTATTTTCTGGGCAAAAAGCCAAATGCTACACTTTCTTCCCTGTCCTAGGCTTTCAAGCCTTGGTGAAGACAGGAGGTTAGATCCATTCTTGGTGTAAGGATGGATTCCATCAGACTTGGAGGCTGGGAGGATATGTAGTTGGAGTCTCTTAAGTTTAAAAATGAAAACAATGTGGAATGCACTGAGCCTTCACCTCTTCACAAGTTAAGCCCCTATTAGTAGGAGGGCTTCCCAGACATGTTGCAAATGAGGCTTGTTGAGCCAGCGCTAATCGTGTTTTTCTGCAGCAGGTGTGCATTTCCCAGCAGAATTCAGCCTGCAGTCTATTCATGAGCTGTTCTCCCCACAACCCTGCCTTCAAGGCCCCCAAGGCCAGGTTTCAAAATTGCTTCCTTCAATTTAATCTTGAGTTCAATAGAACTAAAACAGCAATGGAAATCTCAGAGGTGGAGAGTGCAAAAGTAAATTGTCAGTGTAGCTTAGAAGTTAGCGATGAGCTGTGTCTCCTCTTCCTCCATTCTCTTGAAATTGAGGCACTGATTTATATGTATAGTGAGATCTCTACTTGTGAGCAAAGACACATGTGTTCACATCGCCAGGAATAACACCATTACTTTTAACGGAAATAAGCCATTCATGACCCAAAGCTCTGAAATAGTTCATGAAGCCTGAGATTTCTTTAGAAAGAAATATACTGTCGGGTTTTGTTCCAATTAAAAACAAAAAAAAAAAAAAGAGAGAATTGAAGAATTGTTTTGTTAAGCCTTAAAGTTTCTCTTTCCTGTGAAAACCTGCATCTTGGCATCTTGGAGATACAATGTGCTCTTTGTAAAAGGAAAAATTGGTGGTTAATAAGACTATTGGTGGTTAATAAGACTATGAATAACACAGGAAGGATAACTCTTGTCAACAGATGATAGTTATTATTATTTCAAAGTTCAATTCACAAACACATAGAGTCAGTGTAGAAATAGTTAAGATCCCCAGCCACTCACAGATTTTAGTTAATGCAAATTATTAATTTGTAAAATCTGAAATTTGTTAAGCCATGGCAATGATTTCTAATAATTCAGATGGCATCAAGATCACAATGAGCGGAGTGCTTCATTCCCAGCAGAATATACTTCACAGTGTATCTAAATCATTCTTAAAATTACCATCTGCAATTTAAGGTGAGCCAGAGACAAGCTCTTCAGTCAAAATCAACATCTGAATCCTTTCCAAATAGCCTTTGTGTTCTTTGGAGTGACTCCTCTTCTCCCACAGGGTTTCTTGGCAATTCGGCGAGAGTTTAAAGCACTTTGGTTAAGGGGCCTCTGTAGTGCTCTTGTTCACAGGGTTGTAGCCGGGGATGTGGTCTGTCCTCAGGAACACTCTTCACAGAGCAGAGGAGTGTGCAGAAGACGTGTTGCTGTGGTGAGAGTAAAGAAAAGCATTACTGATAGCTCTTCTTTGGAGGTTTGATCTTTACTTCTCCATCCACCAGAAAGTCTTGTGGTGTCTACCTTGAAAAGAGTCAAAAGCAGAGCTATTTCACCAGTGTTGCTAGATTTGAGCCTTTAACTTTGACTGTAATTTGTAAATGTTCAGCTTTTTATTCTATGTCAACATTTGTAGAGTAGTAGAACCAAGAGGTGATGCCCTTGCTCTTTAAGGGAATATCCTGTAACTTTTCACCACGTATGTTTTTTTCCACAGTTCCCTCATTTAAGGTGAATAGTCACAGTTTCATAAAAAAAGTTTAGCAGTAACCACGAGCAACCACCACCTTCAATGCTGCTGCTGAAGCCTGAATAAACCATGTCTGAATCAGTAGAAATTACTCAACTCTCTTTTGAGAAATCCTTTGACTTGAGCTACACCCACCTACTGGTGTAAGTGCCATCCTACTGTAGCACCAAAAGTATCTGAAGCAATAAGGTTGCTTCAAAAATCTCAGGTTACCTAAAAGTCTCTGACTTTTAGATGCAGCATACTCCTGAATCTAATCACTGTCTAGCAGAGCTGATGGTGAAGATACAACTCAGTTGTATAGTTCTGCTGTGGAGTTAACCTCTACCAGTCAGATATGGATGTGAACAGAGCCAGTACTGCAGGATGTCTTCAAAAGCAAAACATAAGTATTTTTTTGGTTGAGAGCAAATTATTATGTGGTGTAATATTGCCATTGCAATCAAACCGTTGTGCTGTGGATTTCACCTGCTTGTAGATAGACTCTTTTTCCCTTTCCCTGGAATCTAGTTATAGCAATGACAGAGAGACATGCTCTCATGATTTATATCACAGCTGCTACCATAGTATGTGATCACTTGTGGTAGGAGACATGGATGCCAGTAATACAAGAGTTACTTGGATTCCAAATCCTATAATGTGTTGGCAGAAATCTTATGACTCCATTAAGTTGTGTTGTACCGTATGGAAAATAGACATATCAATCATCTTCAGTTACATATTTAGAACTCATGTGATATTTAAAAGAACAATGATCTTTAAGATGTAAAAATAGTATACTCAATTAATCTATTCTGCTCTCTAACAGACTTAGTTCGAGTTACATGGCAAGTGAAATTGTTCCAGTGATTTAATTCCAGAGCAGGGAGTACTAAAATTAACATATTACTGAAGGTTGAGTGAGAATAATGTGCTCACACGAAGTAGCTGTGATCTATCCCAGAACTTTGTGCAGCCTACTGGAACCAAAGACAAAGTAAGGGAGTGTTGGGTCATGAAGAATGTAAAGGAATGTTATAGGTGCTCATGTGTTTCCCTCCAACCGGGCATCTGCCACTGGATGTTTGAAACCCAAGAGCTGACCTTTTCATTGCAGTTAGAGAAATCAAGGCAGTTGGGCAAGCCAAGCGGGGGTAGACTGCATGGGGGTGCTCTGAGAACTGTGATAAATGGAGGATTTTGGACTACACGGCTACAGAGTGAGCAGAATGGATGATTCAAAGAAGGGAAATGGCAACGGGTGCTTGTACTGGAGAATTTTAGATCCAGAGGCATCGTGGTGCAGGGTAGTTCTATCTTCTGTTTCCCTTTACCATTCTGTACATAAAATCAGGTGTTCTGCAGGAAAAAAAAAGCAACTTTCTTTCCAGAATGAAGTATGGAGAGCCAGACTGGATCAGACACATGGACTAGCTAGTACGTATCCAGTCTCCAGCAGCAATTTGGGCCAGATGCCTCTGAGGAATGTGTACTAAGCCTGCAAAAGGCAGATGTTGGGTAATCTGTTCTCAGTGAATGTTTCATCCTAAATCGTAACAGTTACAGATTGGTCTAAACCCTGAAACATGAAGTTTAACAGCCCTTTCACAAAGGTTTTGTTAACGCTATCTATGATTGTTCTACATATTCCTGTTCTGGTGCAAATACTACTAGTTTCTTGGCCCAAATGACACCTTATGGTGACAAGTTCCGTAGCCTGGTGCCAGAATTTCTGCCTTCCGTTGGTTTTGGGTTTCTTGCTTTTCCATCTATCCAAGTTTTTCTGGTTTGGGTTTGTTGTTTTTTTTTTTTTTTTTTTGCATAAATGTACATAGTTCATGACTTATTCTTGGTTTTCATGTTTGTATGTGCCCCAGAACTAGACACTGAACCTCTTTAATAATAAAAGATTCCATGAGATGGACTAAATGTTTCCAGTCTTCTACGAACTCATAAGGTCAACAGTTACATGTCTGCCTGTGCAGTTTACGGTTTTTATTGTAAACTGTGTTTCATCTATTTCTGACAAACAGCATGTGAAAGCATGAGTTCAACTTTTTCTTTGTACAAGGATTTACTTTTTTAAGTAGACTGTGTCGTATCTTTAAGGGGGGACACCGTTCCCATGCACGGTGATCCCAGACCCTCCTGTTTTACTTTGTGTTAAAGAATGACAGCTTAGAAGAAGAGATTTAGATTGGTTATTTCAATATGTTGCCAAATGGCATTTTAATACTAAGGGGTGGAAAAACAAATCTGAAACCAAAATGAAAAGATGTACCTAAAGAAACTAACTTTCTCCTCGTGTTTCTGGGGACCTTATAGTTTACATGCAAATATGCAAACAGAAGTGTTCACCCAGGGAAAGGCTAAGGAGGGATCTAACTGGAGTCTTTGACTTCCACAGAGGATTTGTAGGGATGACAGACTCAGTTTCTTCTCAGAAGCGATCACTGGTTACAGCAAAGGAAATATCTTCTGAATGTAAGGAAATCTTTTTCGCTTGGAGACAGGTTATACGTGGAAGCAGGTTGTGCAAATCTCCTTCCTCAGATTTTCAGAACTCACCTGAAAAAGGTCCAGAGTGACTAGATCTAATTTTGAAACCACATTTGCTCTGAGCAGGAGGTTGGACCAGATTATCTTCAGAAGTTCTCTTCCAACATGAAGTAGTCTATAAATTTGTGATACTGCGTGATCACTACCTGGGATTATGCTACTTGAAAATTGTCCAAGGTCCAAAATACTATTTAGAATTAAACACTTTAGAACCTTCAGCTTCAAAATTAAACTTTTTTTCTCAAGAAAATTAAATGTTTCAAGAGAAAAATAAAAATTGATTTTAGGAAGATTTTGCCCTCTCACAAACATTGTCCAATGCTAATTAAATTCTGTATTTGATCTTCAGACTCTGCTCAGTGATGAACTTGCTGCTGTGATAGCTTGGCAGTTATTTGGATTTATGACTGTAAGGAAATTTAAAGCTGAGGAGAGATCAAACCAAACTAAGTGAAGCAAAATTAAACATCAAAGTTGTATTATGACTATGAATTTAAAGCATCAGAAGAAAGAGCTCAGATTTGACAAGTTTGGTTACTCCAGCAAGTGCTGATCTGAAGAAAGAGAGTGATTCTATAATTATACCAATATCTCCTCTACTTTTGGTCAGAAAACAGTGCTCTGGCATTGATTAAAACCTCCTTTCTGATAATTAAGGGAGGAAAAATTGTTTGAGGTATTTCTTTTTTGCACAACACCAAATAGAGAATACCAGGAATATTCTACACCAGATAATGTAGCATGGTTCAATGATCCTAGCGCCAGCACACAGTGAAGTTGGTGTACCTACACTCAGTGGCTATAAGGACGTGTTAGATTTACATATAGAGAATTTATTCACAGTGCTGATCTGTTTCAGGTTCCCTTGGCAGGGATTGTTGACAGTGACTCTACTTATGGAGCAGCCCTGAGAAAGGGCATCCTCAGCACCTCTGCTTCATGCACCTATGACTCTGACCATACCCCTCCATTTTGGTGGGGTCACTAATCTGTGAAACTTGATGGCATGTGGACATCTAATCCTGTTGTTCACTGCTGGAATGAGTTCAGGTCACTGTGTCCCTTGGAGATTTGGTGAAGAGTGTTGCAGAGAGCAACATCGATGATGAATGGATGGAGTGATGGTGTAATTAAATCTGACATGTGTTGTTATAAATCAAAACTGACAGAAATCCCAGAATGATTTTGGAAAGCTCTGTACAGTCTGGAATGTCCAAATCTTTCAAGGAAAACATAAAACCAAAATTCTGACCCTTCTTGTGTTTAATGTGAGCCTACAACCATATTTTAAATAACTGAACTGAGCATGTGAGGACTGAAGGTAAATAATTTCTTGATATAGGGCAGAAAGATGCACATTAAAAACAGTGAGTAAATCAAGATTTTCCCTCTCCTAAGAATGCAGTATAAGACTTTCATCTAAAAAGAAACTTCCATCTTTAGGTGTATAATGCTGACACCCAGACTTATACCTGAGCTCCAGCAACAAGATAATAGGATGCTGATAGGATCTTTCAAAAATACGTATATATTTAAAAGTTATAAACAAACAAACAAACAAGTAAATAAATAAATAAATAAAGAGAGAGAATGCTCTAAGTTCTCCTAGAACTTTTATCTCATAGAAACAGAAAATCTGGAGACCCTGTGAAATCTGCTAGAGACTTCGCCAATGTTGTTAGTTCTCCATGAAAGCTGTTCAGACTCTGTGCTGAAAACTGGGAAGATAAAACAGGCAGACTGTCTGGAAGTCAGATCATGACCTCTTTCCTGCCCTGATTTCTCCACAGTTTTGATTAGAAATAAGATTATATGGTCCTTCCTGCTTTGAAGGGAGGGTTGGATTAGGTGACCTTCAGAGGTCCCTTCCACAAAATTACTGCAAGATTCCACGATTCCCTCCCAGACACTTGTGTAATAGCAAGAAACATCCATCACACTTGGCCATAATTCAGTTTATGCTTCTTTTTCCTAGCAAAGATTGAACTAAATGATACATTTTTTCAATTAAAATAAGAAGCTTTAATTAAATTGTGTTCTCTCTTTTCTCCTGAGACTACACAATCTTTGAGTTACCATTGACAATATTTCATATGACTACACCACAGGGATTTACTCTTAGAAAATTTTTTATTCTAGTTCTAAATGTTCCATGAGAAGAATGTAGTGGCTTCAAAGTGAGATTTCTATGTTTCCTAAAGTTTCGATTTACTAAGATTTCCAAGCATTTATTAGCCACAAGAGATGAAAACAGGGAAGCCTAATTGAAAGATTTGTAAAATGAACCAACCCAACATTGACTTCCAAGTATTAGCAGTCCATAAATCAAGATCATTTAGTCTACATGTATATTTCTTTAGTAATTTCACCTATTTTCCAATTATGACCAGAAAAGATACAGTATCTTCTTGTTTTTCATAACATTTTTGCTGCTAAAACAAGGCAGTGGTTTACAAACTTCTTTCTCCATTGATATCATGAAGACCCATCCTATCACTTTCCTCTAACAAATCTATCATCATCCTGAGTTGGCAAGAGCTGAATATTTTTTACCAAGACTGAATGTGTAATAGCCTTACAAAGTACTCAAGATTGGGTATCAGTCAAAACAAGCATATGTGAAAATTTACCATTTTAGCAGATGGAGACAGAAGAACTCACTTGCGTACAGTAAAAGCCTTAATATTTCCACAGCTGGTAAGTTTTCTGTGGTCTAAAGGATTGGAGCTTTTGCTTTTTGAGACAGAATAGCTAAATCAAGCTTTAATTCAGAAAACATTTTGTGTTTAAAATCTCAAGATGCTTTAGAGTTCTTTCTGCAAAAAGATTAGGCTATTTGGAGGAAAGAGCGTAGGTTTCCTCCTCTGCCCTATCTATCCTGAAGTGAAAGCAGTGATACAGTAAAAGCTCAGTCTTGGCTTTTGTGACTTCTTTAACAATCAGGCTTTTTTTGATGCTGATGTTTGGCCAGAGATCTCCTCTCTTGCTCCTCTTGACCAATACAATTGTGTCAACATGTCTGCAGTAGAGAGGAGATCGACTTCCAAACTTTATTTTGCTGCTTTTGTGTCGTTCAGTTTAACAGGAGAGTGTATTATGAAACCAGAGATCAATATTACACAGTAATGAGTCACGATACACTGATTTTGTCAAGATCAAACAGCCTTTATTGGAAATACTTTCTGTTGCAGACTTAACTATTTCTAACAACACATTCTTAAACTAGAGTTGTCTTGTCCGTGAGGAAGTCAAAATCCTGCTATAACACCATGTATATTTAAGTGTGTTTGTTCACACATTTCTTGACAGTCAGAACATTTTGAACCTAAAGTAACTTCATTAGACCTGAAAACCTTTATGGGACTGCACTAAGCTTCAAAGGACATTTCAAAGAAAGGGCTAGTGCTCTCCCACTCTGCTTGGCTTCATGGTGTAGGCACTGACATAGGGCTTACAACTGTAGGACTGAAGCTTTTGCCCTGGTGAAGAGCTGGATGAAGGATGAACAAAACATCTTCAGAATCAGCCAGAATGAAGTTCTGAAAATTTGCCCCTGGTCTGTTTTAGCCAGAGGGTGCCACCTCTCCTTAGACTGTAAAGATCAGCTTTCCTTCAGAAGGTGGGTGGTGTCACCTCTATGCTGCAGAAGTCAAATATCATGTTTTCTTCCCAACTGGATCTTTGGCTGAAGCAGACAAATACCTAAATTGCCAAAGTTGCCTTGAAATTGATCTGTCATTATCCAGTTCCCTCTATTTGAGTATGACATGTGCTTAAAGCATTGAGGTGGACAAGGAATCTTGGGTTCTCCTCCAAATAGTAACCACAAAAAGTGATGTTGTTATGCCCTGTAAAATCTCTGATCATACTGCTCTCTGGTTAAATAAAAAAGATTTATCTCATTGAAATTACAGTCGTAGGATGGCTTGACTAAAATCCAGCCACATTCAGGAAAATAAGCGACCAAGTTTCACAGATGCTGTCCATGTATACACTCACAGTCTAGATATGGTAGCTGATTCTTCTTAGATACAGAAACCAGAGAAATCCCAACATGGATCTTTGTGTTTGCTTTGTCCTGACTGCATATTCACAGCTATATAGGGAAGATGATGCCTTTCATCTTAAATTCCACAGATGTAAATGGACCAAGCATTCAGATCTGTTGCATCACGTCTGCTTCATCTTCTATGCTCACACAAGTTTTGTTTGGTTACTGGGTTTGTTTTGTTGTTGGTTTTTTTTTGACACTTTTTTCAATTTAATTGAGTGATATTAAAAACAAAACCTCAAAATCAAATAGATTTTAAATTTGTTCTTAGAAAAGGCAGGCTGAAATTTAAAAAAATAAAGAGCTGAGTTCTTGCTCAGCACAGTCTCTGTTGAACCAGGACCACCTGCCTTTATCCTAGGTTCACTCTGGTCACTTCTGCTTTCCCACCACCTCTTGCTATGTTAAATACCAGACACCTTCTTAAATTTCCACAGATATCCTGTTTATTTTCTTTACAGAAAGCACCCATTGATGCAGACAGCATTTTTTCCTCTGGCTAGATAACACAGGACACAATGGTGAACTTCCAGAGGGCACTGGGCTTGACGGGTTCCTCCTACAATATTTTAACAGACAAACACGCGAGGAAAATGACAAGGACATTACCGTGTGTAACGAAAGCTCAGTGATTTAAAAAGCAGCATTATGTGCGTGAGGGAAGGAAAGGAGGCTGGGGGATGGGATGGCAGATTTCACTTGCCAGACCAAGAGTAAGAAAAATCTACCCTGATCCAATGGATCATGTGAAAGGATATTACTGGGGTATGAAAAAATTCTTTGGGGGAGGACAGAATGTGTTTTTTCTATGCTTTCTCTAAAGCCCTGTTATTTTGCTGCTCTTCGCTTGCATCTGTTAAATGCTGGAATGTCTGCAGGGACATTTTGAAAAGCTGCACAATGTCAATTAAATTTGCCGAGCAGTATATCTTTTTTGGAGTACGTGTGACCTTTTCTGTTTGTCATTTCCTGGGCATCACACCAAGTGATCCTCTTAGGATGCTGGCTTTGTGGAGCAGGCCCGCAGCAGCAGGACTGCAGGAACTGCAGGTTTCTGGGACTGCTGCCAACCTCCGGATAATTGCCATCAGCAGGAAAGAGCTAGAAAAGCTTGGCTGAGTCCATCTTTTACAGATAGATTGACCCCTTTCTGCCTCTGCAGAATCACAGTCAGGGAGAAATACATACCCAAAAAGAGAGAGAAGGGACAGGGGGGAGAGAGGAATGATTACAGCAGGAAGGCTGCATCTGATCCGAACAGGGGAGATTTGGAGGTTACGCTCGCCGCTTCGCCATCACCAATATTTTAAATATCTTCTGTTTTAAGACAGATGAATCTGAGAATGAAGATTAAATGCTGAGCTCTGTTGTAATAAAACTGGTGCTTCTGTGAGAGCAGAGTCAGTGCTCTGAGAAAGGGGTGGGAAGGGTGGGAATTCAATACCTTCTTGTGATACGTCTGCTGGGAAATGGCAATTTGAACATATACGCAGCAAGACAGATAGAACAAATGTATGCTGAAAGCCACTGCAGGTGTTTAGAAAGGAGGTTGGGGACAGCAAAAGGAAGGAGAGAGGAGGCTCTGTGGCTACAATTCGGTAGCTAAGCTGATAGGCTTTGAAAAAACAGTGACAAACACAAATGCACTTCATGAAAGCTGGGAGTGGAAAGCAGTGCCCTTAATATCCCTGTGTCTGGAAAGTGGCTCGCTGAGATGAGTGGTGGTGACATTACTTACAGTGTGGCCTTTCGGTACATAAAAAGGGCCAATAAGAAAGATGGGGACAGACTTTTGAGCAGGACCTCTTATGATAGGACAAGGGTTGATGGTTTTAAACTGAGGGAGATTCATGTCAGGCATGAAGAAAAAATTGTTGTCCCTGAGGGTGGTGAGAGCCTGTCCCAGGTTGGGCAGAGAGGTGGTGGATGAACCATCCCTGGAGACATCCCAGGCCAGCCTGGACAGGGCCGAGCAACCTGAGCTGGTGAAGATGTCCCTGCTCATGGCAGGGGGGGCACTGGGGGAGCTTTGGAGGTCCCTACCAACTCAAACTATGACATGACATGACATGACATGACATGACATGACATGACATGACATGGCCTGGCAGTGATTTCAGCAAGAGGTATCATCTCCTCCATGTGGTCATCCACCTCAGAAGGTTCATCTTCAGTGCTGTTAATGAATAACCACAGTGATCACAACACAAGAGTCCGTGAGTTCAGTGTGGAAATCTCCAGACAAGTGCTGAGACCCCAGCTGAAAACCAAGCCACCTACCATGGCACATCTCAGTAGAGCTGGGGCAGGCAATGACCAAAGTCTGGTTGAAATGTCAAGGTAATCCCAAACCGTGAGGTCCAAGCCCAATTCTAACTCCACTTGGGAATATAAAGAGGCAAGTGGGTTAAAGAATCAAGGAATTGTCACTTTACTGCAGTTCTGTGCCCTGCTAGGTAGGGACACAGCAATTCTGCCACCTCTACACTCTCCTAGAGGAAAATCCTCCCAATACACACTGAAGTGCAGTTGTCATGCAGAAAAGAGCAAGTTTGCGACACAAAAATATACAAAAACATACATGAGGTCTGAAAAACAAGATCTCTATAGAAAATAAAACTTCTGAGACAAAGTCTCTCTACTATATTTTTGGTTTAGTACAGCCTCTATTAACATTAAAATGTTTGATGCTATATAGGACATAACACCCAAATTCATTCACTAGCAATGCTTCATTTTCTCTTTCCTCATCCATGATCTAACTCTCAGTTGCCAACATAAATAATACTTAGGTTACAGTAATGTCCTGTGGCTCCAGACTAGGGGAGCTTCAATGTATAAGGTGCTGAGCAAACATGTATGGAGGCATAATCCTGTCAAATGTTATCCAGGTCATATAATCTTTAGCTATATTCCTCCCTCTAGAGAACACACTTAGCTTGGCAAATGCTTGGCCTGCTTCTGTGTATGACACTCAATGTCAGTGAGTGACATGTCGCAGATGACACTTTATTGGTAGAGCAGGTGCTGGTGGCAAGAACTATATTTATAAAGCAGAGATCTAAAAATGGCTTTGCAAGGCTTTGTGCTTAACAGGTCACAGTCGTTTCCAGATCAGATTTGATTCTTTTACAAGACCTTTCTCCCCTTCTTCCACCACTCACAAACTCTTAGCAGAATGAGGAAGCCAAGGGATGCTTCTCCCTCCCTCAATCTGGGATATGAAATCCATATCCTTCATATGAAAGAAGATATGCATATCAGGGGAGTTTCCAGAGACATGCATTACAGGACATTTAATTTTTACAGAAAAGAAAACAAATTCCCTATAAGTTTAGCATTGCTTCTATTTGTCATAGCCCCAAAATTACTGTAGATGAGGTCTGATGATCATGAACTAAACAACAGTGAGCATTTTTGGCACGTCACCTGCTCTGTGGTAACTCTGTCTATACATATCCAGTCCTGAGGAAAATGTGAGATAACCTGCTCCTGGACTGGCACAAGAATATGTGTACAGTGCTCTCCGGAGGATAGCTGGAATACACTGGGTACACTCGTTTGTTTGCCCCTGTCCTGCTGAATTTTACTCACAGGCCCCTAAGCTGTCAAAACAGTTTACCACTCTAGGTAATAAGGGTGTTTCTGAGAACCAGAGGATAATTTAGGGCTGTCCAAATTATGCCCAACCCCACTAGTGCACTATCTACAATGTTTGGGAATTGATGGCTGCCCTCAAAACTACGCCTCTGCATGATGGTCTTTCCAACGGTTGAGATCCCACATCGTGTTCATAGGTTAACTATGGGTTTACACAGAGGACATCCTATATGAGGCAGAAAAACAGTTTAGGCATTTTACTGTGTGCCCAGGGTGAAAGTTTGAATTTTTTCTATGGATAGCCTCCATTTGATCCACCTGTGGCTATGTGCTGGGTTCAAGAAAAGGTGATGTTATGCTGATCTGCTGGCCACAAAAACCTGTGCTCTCTGCTCAAGTTAACTTGAATAGTACTGCCAGACCTCAGCTTGTAATACCCTATTCAATCACGCTTTCCATGTGCTGCTTAGGGTAAACATGGTCTAATTTTGGTCCCTGGTAAATAGGAGGGAACAAGCTTTAAATTTAAGATGTCTGGAAACCCATTTGTTTATTCCTTGGAAATTAAATCAGTGACATTTTTTAATGAATACATGTTAAGAAGCTATGTATTGTGGCTGAAGGACCTGTCAGCATCAACGAAGTCATCCACTCCTATAGGCAACATGTGAAAATGGAAACAACTCTGTGTTTCATTTTGATTCCATTTGCCAACTCCATTTACACCTGAGGCACATAAATGATTTGGATAGTCTTACTGAAACCAAGATGACAACTCATAGGCTTTCAGGGAGGTGTTTGATGGAAGACTTTACCAAATCAACCTCCAACACCAGATGCTGGAAGACACAGCGTTGGTAGCGGTTGGCAGCTGACCTGAAGAAGTTAAGCTTAGCAATTAATGGATCCCTAAGGCTCTACAGCTCAGCAGAAGAAAAAAAGGAAACTTTATAGAAGAAACAGACACCAACAGTATTTCCCAGGCCAACAGAAATAAAAATGCTTGCATTAGGTGAGGTGCAGCATGCCTGCCTAACTCCAGGCTGCTCTGCCAGGGCATCAAGCAGATGGATGGTCGATCAACAGCAATTCAAAGGTGGGCACAGAGGCAACAACACCGTGGCTGTGGTTTAAACACAGAGCAATGAAGCATCCATGAGAATGATTGCAGTTGTTGACAGTGGAGAAACGTAATTTGTGGTTTTCAGTCACATCCTAGCTCTTTAAAATAAGATTTAAAAAAATGTAACACACAAGCAAATCCCCTAGCTCTGTTAGCTGCCTGGCCAGTGAATGGCTGCTCATGAGCCAGCTACATAATGTTGATACAAATGCCACAGCCCAGACAAGATCCACCGGATGGGTTTGATTAAAAATTAGTGCATCTCTATGAAAGTGAGTCAACTCAACACAGATGTTTTCATTTTTTGGTGTTGTAGAAGCAAAACCCTCTCCCCTCCCTTGTCTTTCTGCCTCCTCCAATCTTCAGCTACATTTTTAATAGTTTTTTCATCTCATTTTATCTGTGTGTAATAAAGGAGGCCTGCTGTAGACCCTCAAATTGGGGGAGAAGAAAAAGGAAATGCCAGCATATTAGTCCACAAATCTTGAAGCCTCTTACAAACTTGCTCGCTAATAAAGTCTTCTCAGAAAACTCCTGTCTTTAGTGGAAATCCCAGTCTCACCCACTTAAGACTTTCCCAAAAACAATGCAGTTTGCACTGTATTCTGCTTGTGTTAATAAATTTAGATTGTTCTAGGCTAAGAAAGAGGAAAAAAAAACAAACAAAGTAAAAAAGAGTCCTTCAGGGAAAATGCCTCCCTTGGATCTCCTTTACTATCAAGAAAGAGGGACTCAATCAAGAGAAATTTGAGTTATACTTTGCTGCAACAGGGAAGTCTGGCACAGGGTTCACCCCTGGGACAGCAAAAAGTCACCTGAGATAATTTAATTTTTCGAATAGGTCAAGAGAAGAAGTCTTTCCCTCTCCTTGTGATTCTTTATCAGGTTTGTACCTGCAAGACCATGCAGACAAGAAAGACGAATGTACCCTGTGGCTACTACTGCTCTGGTCCTCTTCCTGGGACAGGTGTTAAAGGCAATGTTCTCCCCAGCCAGCCTGCCCACACACCCAATCTACCTGAGATGGCAGATGTCCCCATCCCTAAAAATATCCCAGGCCAGGCTGGACGGGGGTCAGAGCAACCTGATCTGGGTAAAGATGTCCTTGCTCATGGCAGGGATTGGACTGGGTGAGCTTTGAAAGTCTCTTCCAACCTAAACTGTTCTATGATTCTGTGGTTCAATGATACTGAATCACCTCTAGTGGATCTGCTTTAGTACCCTATTTGTATGTAATTTCCCATTGTCACTTCTTCAGATCCACCAGTACTATCTTCTCCTCACATAACACCCTCCAGTATCCAGAATGACAAGTCATTCACTCCTTTCCATTTGAATTTCTCCTGACTGCTCATGCTGTCATTATTTGTTTCACCAAAGGAAAGAAATGAAGAATCATCCTGTTGTTTTCACTGTCCTACACCACCTTTCTGCCCCTCCGTCTTTTCGTAACATTTCTCATATTCTCACACAGTAAGAAAGACACTCCCAAAACCATCACAAAAAAATAGATAAATAGTAGTACTAACTCCTGCTTCATTGATTTTCAAGTGCTTCTTCTTGGGCTCTTTTGGAAAACCCAAGTACTGAAAATATTAGGTGCCCTGTATTCTGCACATCCAGTACCTTGCAGGCCTGGCATGTTGGTAGTCCCAGAACTGAGGCACCCAACATCACCAGTCACTTTGCAAGAGCTACATCAGTAGCAATGATACCCACATTATTGTTTTTCCAGTCTGTAGTCTCCCTCTTTGTGCAAATGATTGTTTTAGTTGTTGGCTCAAAGTAGGTTCTAAGCTGTACGTGTGAGCAGGGCATCATTTATGGGTTTGGATTCTGCATGTTTTGAGGCAGAGCTACATGCATATTCAGGAATACAGCATGCTATGATGGGTGGTACCTGGTGTATTTTTTCATTCTAAGTTGTGTTGATGCAAGAGTTGTTCGAAAGAGAAATCTGGAAGGTAGGAAAGGTAGAACATCAGGTATTAGATGTGAAAAATAAGGAAAAGCTTGTCCTAGGTTCTGGCTGGGACAATGCAGAGTTTGTCACCACTAAGGGGCCACTAACACCGGTTGGATTGAGAAAACACTCATGTGTGACAACTGCTTAAAGATCTCTTTTGTTACAAAGAAAAGTCATTATGAAGAGGAGTTATGTGTAACCTATTCCAATAACTACCTCCATCCTGCTCCTCCTGACATCTTACGTCTAATAACTGAGATCAAAAAATTGTCACAGACTTGTATACATGCCAGTTATCTGTATCACTGACTCAAGCCAGTGAGTCGCTGTTCACCCCCTGCAACTAGTGAGAAAAGACCTGTGGGTGCTCAGGAACCTTTTGATGAGTTTACATTGGCCATCAAGGTCAAGAGAAAGCCATAAATCAAGCAGGTAATTTATGACCTTGAAACAAAAGTGTCACACATGAAATCTCCTATTCTGTCCTTGGTTTTAGGGTCCATTTTTTTCTCTTTTAAATAAGAAAAATACGAATAAATTATCATTTTATTCCTCAAGGGAATTTGGCTGATACATAACCAAATTAATCTATAAAATATTGAAATATGTCTTTCCCACTCATCCTGGGCTAGGTGCAAAGATCTTATCTTCTTGTTCTTAGCTACACAGGTACCTCCTTTTCTCACGCACTAAATGAACAAGCAAAAAACCTACTTGTTGGTTCTCTCCCCTTTGAATTTCCCTGCAAGTTAGGATAGAAAATAATGACTTATTGCAAACGTGGGGAATAAATTATAGCTAAAATGACAAAAGCAAGATATTTCTCCTCTAAACATGTTGGTTTTTATTTTCTATGCCTTGGCAGCCTGACTCTCTGAAAACACCCACCTGAATTCTCTGCACTCAACAGAGAAGCCTAAGGATAAACCCTCCAGTAAATCCTATGTAACTGAAGCTATAGGAGCCTGACTGTGAGTAAAAACATTTTAAAATATGATTGCTATATCTGTTAGTAACCAAAGAGCCCTTTGGAGCAAATAATTTCCTTGAAAACATCTGAATCAAATCATCTAAGCCGGGGAGCCCACATCCCTGTAATATCACTGCTCTCGTCTCCACATTGCCCGTCCCCTGCCTCAAAAGAAAAGAGCTTTCCCTGTCCATCTGTCATTTAAATGGTAACGAGCAAAATGAATTCCACCTCACTTCTGAGCTTCGGAGCAAGCTTGAGTTTATTTATTCATTTAAAGGCACGGGAACACGCTTGACATTGCTGAACACGTCCTAGATTTATGGAAAATAAAACTGTACTAATCTGGCGCATTTATTAGCTTTTCTGTCAGATGCCTCTGTGAGTACCCAGAGATGTGAGTTTGCCCTGCAGTTCTGTTCTGCCTGGAACAGCATCCCCTGAAATGTAAATGTTATCTTAAGGTCATATGCTGATGAAAACCACTGTTTTGCCAAACTCTAATTTCTTGGTCATTTGACAGAGCAGCTGCTGTGCAGTTATATGGCACAAAGAAAGCTATTAAAGATGAATGAGTTACATGTTTGATTTGGCATATATGATACCCATCTAAAGATGAAAATAAAAACAGATGATTATTTTTTCCTGAGTATATAAAAGACCTCTCACAAATATGTAAACAGAAATGATACTTCTAAATGAAATTGTTGATCTACACCTTAGGTAGTCTTCTGAGTGCCTCTGCAAATGCATTTTAAAGGAACACAGCACATATCCTAATGTCCTATGTAATTAATTTGTAGTGTAATAGATTGGTATTGAGAAAAATTCCTGATTTGGAGGAAAATGTGGAGATCAGACAATTGTATGTGTCATGTGACAATGAGCTCTGCAGCTGGCATACATTAACAAAAATAAAATTTACAAGGTTTAGGTAATCAACAGCTGGTGTCAGCTGGTACAGCATCACATCAGTGCCTCCAAGGTCTGTGAAGATTATTTTTTGCCATCTGGAGGATATCTAGCACCAACCAATGTCATCAGTATCATACTGGAGGCTGCTGTTTTAGTAAACCAGTATAAATGCTCACTTGTATGAGCAGGAAACACGCAGTGTGGAGTCAAGAAAGATGATAATACGACAAGTTTTAGGAGGCGATGCTGTCATAACCAGTCATTCAAGGTTTTTCTATGGCATGAGAAAGTGCTGACAGGGAAACCATGCTCTGAGTTCATAGGTTTTGGGTTGCATAAAGCTCTGTGTCAGGAGAGGGCTGGAATGTTGGAGTCGTAACAGGGTTTGACTTCCACACTTGAGTTCTGTGAAGTCTGTTCTGGAAGCAGAGATGTTTCTGGGACCTCCAAGTGTGATGATGGACGGAGACAAAAGTGTTGTCCTGCACATTGTTTAACTTTCACCTTGCATGGCGAAAGGTCAGTTATTCTCAGAAAATATCAGCAGCATTTTCTCTCACTGAAGATTGCTCTAGTTCAGCAATATTTTTGGTGCTTTGCAACAAAGAATTAAAAAACCTGGAGACTGGGATTTCTCTGGCCCTTTCTGGTTTGTTTTCCTCTCTTTTTAGTTATGAAGTTCAAAGAAGTTTCAAGTGAGGAAGATAATTTTGCATTTAGGAAGAGACTTTACATGTATAATACATCCAGCATTCATTTACATGTTAATCCAAACATAGCCAAGGAGGTAGGAAAATTGTCCCAGTAAGAAATAAGCATGACTAATAAAGAACTCGCTTTCAGATCAGAAATCTAACTTAGAAACTATAAGAATCATCAATATTAAAACCAATGAAAGACACTTTTCTCTAAAAATTTAGCTAGCAGACTGACAAGGGATCTCCTTTTCCTGCTTACTGACAGCTTTGGTAGGTGACATCTCAAAACATAGTTTTCAGATCAAGATCTGGAATCGAAAAGGCCTTCTGCATATATTTTAAAGAGGAGGAACATGTGAGTGTGAAGTAACTTGTGTTTAGTGATTGCACCACAAATTTCAAAGTTATGTGGTCCACCGAGCCAGCTGCAGACAAGGAGAGATTTCCCTGATTCGTGACAAAATAGGCTTTTTTCTTCTAGGCATTGTGCAGGACTCTTTTTTCTCTCAAGGAAGTCTATCCCATTTGCTTGTGACTGTCACTGGCCTACAAAGAGACCTCAGGAACAGCAACAAACATTTCTGTGTGCCTCAGTTTCCTAAAATAGGATTATTTACCTTCCTTACAAACCACTTTTTTTGTTTACCAATGAAAGCTGTTTATTAATATCTTGAAGTTCCAGCTGTTGATTGAATTGTTGCAGTATCCATGAGATGAGAAGAGCCTTGCACGGCATTACCTGCTGCAGCAGTTCTTTATCTCAATAGGGACCTCTGCATGACGAGAATATATTGCACTTTGTGACTCTTACAAAACTAAATTCACATGCTGAGGTTTCCTACTCTTTCAGTTTATGTATTTGAATTAGCTAAGATACCTCCCTATGACACATAATTCTTGTGAAACTTGTTAGCTCTCCTTAAAATCAGTAAATAAATAAATAAGCAGGCTGGAATTCATTACCAAAATCCAGTAACAGCCCAGCAGAAAATTCAACAATAAAACATCCAAGTCATAAAACATCAATATTTGCAATAAACCATGAGCTGAGAGAAGGCGTAGTAAAATAGCTTCTTCCAATAATGAAATACCATGTCCTCGTGACAAAAACGCAGCAAGATACAAACTGAGCTACAAGGGAATCACTAGTTTTGCAAGGTACCTGCACGGCATTTTGTCCTTGCTTAATGTAAATCCTCTTTGGGCAGAGCACATTGCTTCCCCAGAGCTCAAGGTATGGAAAGGAGACATCATAAAAGGAGCTGAGTAATGTGGTAAGACTTATGTGCATCTACTCTGTGTACAAAATCTTTATCACAGAATCCCAGAATGTCAGGGGTTGGAAGGGACCTGGAAAGCTCATCCAGTGCAATCCCCCCATGGAGCAGGAACACTCAAATGAGGTTACACAGGAAGGTGTCCAGGCGGGTTTGAATGTCTCCAGAGAAGGAGACTCCACAACCCCCCTGGGCAGCCTGGGCTAGGCTCTGGCACCTCACTGAGAAGAAGTTTTTTCTCAAATTTAAGTGGAACTTTTTGTGTTCCAGTTTGTACCCATTACCACTTGTCCTATCAGTGGTTGTCACTGAGAAGAGCCTGGCTCCATCCTCATGACACTCACCCTTTATATATCTGTAAACATTAATGAAGTCACCCCTCAGTCTCCTCTTCACCAAGCTGCAGAGCGCCAGCTCCCTCAGCCTTTCCTCACACGGGAGTTGCTCCACTCCATTAATCATCTTTGTTGCCCTACGCTGGACTCTCTGCAGCAGTTCCCTGTCCTTCTTGAACTGAGGGGCCCAGAACTGGACACAATATTCCAGGTGTGGTCTCACCAGGGCAGAGTAGAGGAGAAGGAGAATCTCTCTCGACCTACTGACCACCCACCTTCTAATACACCCCAGGTACCATTGGCTTCCTGGCCAGAAGGGCCCAGTGGTCACCCTGCTGTTCACCAAGGCCCCCAGGTCCCTTTTCCCTATTCTGCTTTCTAATAGGTCATTCCCCAACTTACACTGGAACCTGGGCTTGTTCCTACCCAGATGTAAGACTCTACACTTTCCCTTGTTATATTCCATTATGCTACCCTTGTGTTTCCAAAACACCCACTGAACATCCAGCTGACTTTCAGGTGTAAAAATGAATGATACGACATTCTTCCTCCTAGCTGCTTGGACCTAATTCCTCTGTCCCTCCAGTATTTACACTCTGCTTATGTTTCTATATAGAGCTCTGCCATTCCTGAAGTGAAGGGACATTAAGGCCAAAGGATCATTTTGCTTAGGTCACCTAAGTCACAGGTTATTAAGTTTCACCCAACTGCCAACAAGATTAATCCCAGTAATTGGTGTTCAGTGAAAATTATCTTCCAGAGACACACCCAGCCTTGATTTGCCTGAGGAAGAAACAGAGAACCCATGGCTTTCCTTAGCAGTTTGTTCTGGTTTGTAACACTCCTCAGCAAAAAGTTAATCTCAGTCTAAATCACAGTGGTCCCTGTCATGCCTTCCTCTGTCTAATTAAGAGTCCTTTTCCAAACAGGTTCTTCTCTCCACACATATATTTCTCTGGTAGTCAAATTACCTCTCCATGCCCTTGTTGTCCATGTAAGCAGGATGAGTTTGAAAAGTCTCTCACTCTTGGGAATTTTCTCCTTCGCCACTCACCCTGATTTTGTACACAGGTGCAGGGCTGTAATCAGATTCTGCCGAAGTGGGACTATGCATACAAGAAAAGTCTGTGACTTCTAAGATTAAAGGTGCCTGAAGTAGCGTATATGAAATATATACATACAACATATATACACATAGACAAATACTGATAGATTTAGATGCATCTTGGCTCTGCAGATCAACAGCCATAGAAGCAATTATTCTGTAGTAGTGTGGGTTGTGCCTGCAGGTAAGTTTAGCTGACTAATGTCAGAAAGGGAAAAACACTTGAAAGGAAGTCAGAAGCAGGATCTGTCAGAAACAATAAATGAATCAGGGTCTTGCATAAGCAGGGAGAGTGCAATATGCGTGACCACTAATAATGAGGTAGGTAGATTTGCTTGCCTTATCTGGGTATAAATTAATATGTTCAGCTCTCAGTGGAGACCTCCTGCCCTGAACTCATTGTCAGACAGAGTTTCCTGTCTGCTTCAAGATCTTTGCTGAAAATTTGGTATCTGGTTGGTAGACACTTAGATAAAACTCAATTCCAAGCAGGCTAGGCTCTTTAGTATTACCTATAGCATAGACTTAAATGCTTTGTAAATTGTGCCCTTTGTATCTTCTAAGCCACATCATTCACACTCACCCATTGAGGAATTCATCATGTCATATTTATGTCACATGCCTTGTTCACTGACTATATCATTTAGTTGAAATGTTAATTAAAATACTTTCAAATGTGTTGCTCTGAAGACATAACATCTTTGGCTTGAGCTCCTTCATTCTCATTTCCCAGCTCTTGTCCAGGGGACAACAGGCTTTACACAACACAGCACTACTCCTGATGGTAGGGGGCTGAAAGCTGTCCCTCAGACCAAGGGTGGCCACCCCTGGTGTGACCTCCCTCCTGCCATTCACAACCACCACGTCTCTCCCTCTGGGGTCTCTACATGTTCTGGAACAAGCAGAAATGCTGAGTGTCTCAGAACCACGTGGAACTCAGCTTGAGTTACTCACCCACCATGACCTCAGCCGTATAAACATCCCCCCCATTCCTTGCCTGCAGGAAGGTTGTTTCTTTCCCAAGTATGAAATTTCATAACTATGTGATAAGAACAAAGTATGCATTCTGTGTTGTCACATGGACTGCCTTGCATTTGGCTGTATTAAGACACATTTTGCCTAAATAAGACAAGTTTCACCAGCGATCTAGCTTACACCACCCCTGCAGTTATTTATACTTCCACCAATCTTCATCAGCTGCAAATTCTATCAGCACTGACTTTATATCTAATTCTGGATTACTGATGAAAACATCCAGTTGCCCCAAGCATAGGACTGATTCTGTGGAAACACTGCTCAGAATGCCCCTAGTTGATGATGATTTATCTGAATTTCCAGACCCATCATTTATCCTTTTGTCAGCTGATATCATCCTGCGTGGTTTTTTCCCCCTTTTTCTTTCCTTGCCTTTCCTTTGAAAACTAGAAATGTAATATTCAGCAATGTTCTTTTCTACATCAGCTTGCTGGCAGCTCTGCTAGGAGCAGTGGGTTCTTATCCATGGGAAAGCATGTGATTATGTTGAGCCACAATGGAAATTGAAAGGTAGAGGCCATTTCCTATGTTCTGACACAAATACAGTCCACAAGAATAAAACATGAATATACACACATATAAACTAGTTCATAAAAATTCATCGGTTCCTTTTACAAGTTTTGGATATATGCTCCAGATAGGTTTGGGGCTTATGTTTGTTTTATTTTTTAATACTGTTTTAAATAAATGGTTTGGTTCTGTCTATGTGTTTTGCTTTGGCAGTGTGGTGTTAAACACATACAAAATGTTTCAGTCAAGTAAAAAGGTTTAACTTTGTCCAAAAAAAACTTCAACCCACAGAACTGTAGAAACTGCCAGGCATTGTAGCCATTCCCCAAATAGAGTTTTATTATTTGGCTATAAATCTAATCTGTTTAATAGAGTTTGGGTTTATGCAGTAGGACATGGTGGTTAATGTTTAGTGAGCTGAAACAAGAATGGAAGAAAACAATAATGAAAAAGCTTGGTTTTAAACAACTCTTCATAGATGGCTATAAGGGGGATGATTGGACTTATGGTGTGTATCATACATATTTTGGCTAAGCTGGGCTTTGAAAGCTTTTCAGCTGATATAAGCATGATAAACAAAGCAGGGCATTTTAGCTCAAAACACTCCTAATGTTGGACTGTTGGCATGAGGTGGTGACAGCTGCAGAAGACAGAGGGAGAGAAAGCTGCAGCACTATGTCTTTTTTACAGGGAACAGCAGCCCGTGAGAGGCAGCGTTGCCTAACTTAGTCTTGTGTGATTTGGAGAGTGGGCCTATGATGGCATGGTCTGATTCTGATCATGAGTCCTCAGTGCTGACACCCCATCCCTCTTCATGTGCATGCAGGCTTATCTGCTGCCTTGCTGCAGTTTTTTGCCCTGTCCACCTTTCAGAGCTGGTGCAGCCAGGGTCATGTCTCCACCACATCAAGACATCGTCTTTGGCCCCTGAGAGCCCAACCATCGAGGCAACATTGTGTAAAGTGAAGACTAGTTAACCCCAGGGCACTAATTAGCTCAGATGCAGGTGCTGTTTCTGGAGTAGTCTGGTTACCATCTGTACCGTCCTCCAAAGGACCCATACATAGACATATTCCAGAAAACAGTGCACCAGGTTTTGTCTTGTTCATAAAGCCTGTAAGAGCAGTCGGCCTCATTCACCTTCCTCTAGGCAGCTTGTGGAAGCTTTCGCTCAATTCCCTTTACAGAAATAATGGTGGTTTATAGATACTCTTAAGGGTCTGGTCATGGGGAAGAACCCAAACCATCCTCCTTGTATTAAATGCAAAGCAGAAGACGTGACACAAATGGTGATAAACACGTCTGTAAAACAACACAGGGTAATTCCAACCTGTGGCCTTCTATCAACTGTGTTGACCACTCATGTGCTACTGAGTGACCCAACACCCTTGTGCGGTGGCCAAGGAGAAATTAGTTCCCAAATACTGCCTTGAGCTTTGCCCTTGGATTCATGGGGACCTCCAGGAGATCCTCCAGTGAAAAAGGGGCTGAGTGGCATGAGTAGGACAAACCACAATGTTCACCAGGAGACTGGAGAGTTGGGTTTGAGCTGAGAGGAACTCTAGCCAGCCCTCAGAGTTGGGAGAGGTTGAAAAAAACATGTCTTGTGAACTCAACACATACAGTTTGGGAGGAATGATAAATGTGAAATTCTATTTTAAGAACAACTAAAGAAATTGGCAACTAAAGAAATAACGTTACTGTATTCTGATGTCACCTCCATGCAAAGACTTTCCCACAGGCTGTTTTCTGTTGGAGGGAGGACCTCAGGGGAAAACACCTGAGAAAGTGGAGAACAACTTCCTCTGACTCCATCTTTTACACTGGTACTTATGTGCTAAATTGCCTCCAAGCACAGCAGGATTTGTCTTGAGGCTCTGGAGAAAAAGATCATTTTTAACACTCAGTACCTGCTCATCACAGTCCATTCAAATGTGCTTCTAGTCTGACAGCTGGAACACCCAACAGGGAGGTGAGTGATCTCACATAATATCCTTAGTTAATGGCCTAACAATGACCTGATGTGCTAGACCTGAGATAACACCTCAGGACCTCACTTTTTCAAAGCCACTTTCAATTCCCTTTCTACCTTCCCTTCCTTATTCCCTTTGACAGCCTTTGACTATGTCAAAAGCCCAAGTTTTAGCTACACAATTTCTTTTCCTTTCAATATTTCAGCAAAAGAACAGCTTTACTTTTATAAAGACATGTGGTTTAGTCTTCAAGTCATTGAGGAATGTCATCGGCATCTCAACTGTGACATCCCGCTTCCAAGCCAGCAGCAACATGTTGGAGAGGCCGTTAACCCATCATATGTTCCTTGATGTTCTGGACTCATGCTCTCGGGGGAACCCATTAGCATTTACACTTTCAGGCAGTTCTCTGCTCTTCTGTTAATAATTATCCAGGGAGGGGATAATTAAAATAGGTTCTGAGGCTATGAAAGACCTCTGTCCGCTTTCACTACTTACAGAGCCAAATGAGAACTTTAATGTAGATTTGGAGACAACTCCTGAAGGGTTTTGCACCTTTGCTGTGTTCTTGTCGTCATTAGGCATGATCTAATGCTCCATTTCATTTCATTAACCTGAACAGGGGAAGATTTTGAAATGTGACAACAACACAGCACCAGTAAAATTTCCCTAAACACCTGAGAAAGCTCTATCAATATAAAATGGGTAATTTCATGGAGATGGACAAAAAGGCAGAAATTGGGGTCTGTTTAACAAAGAATTCCTACGTGAGTCTATTCAAATCATTGAGACTCTGTATCTTGATTTTATCACATGAAATAAAAAGGCTTCTTTCACACAGTCATCAGTTAGGGAGCTTTTCAGGAGCGATGTGGCCTCTTCCAGTGCTTTTGTCTTGTATTGCAAACAGCTGACAACAGCATCAGGAAAAACAGCCCTATCAACCACACCTGTTCTCTGTGCAAAGTGTGAGGGCTGACGAGATGGGTGAGATGTATTTCAACAAGACTCTATGGCTTGAGAGCCACCACAACACTACTCGTCATTCCATGGTGTATGTCCACAGTGATCTCTGGCCTCTTGATACTCTTGTGATTGGAAATCCTTGGCCTGCCTGCCTTAGCAGCTGTCATTCCATTTGCCATTAAAAAAGAAAAAAAAGCAGATGAAGCCATAGAAAATAAATAAGCCTTCTATTTTTCAAATCTTGATGTTTTGTAACTAAATCTTATATTATTCATATGCTGTATATTTTATTACTGTTAGTTTCAAAGCTGTTGGAAATCACAAATCAGTTCCTCAACCACAATGTCTTTATTATGCGTACATAAATCATGCATGGAAGAGCCCTGACAGTTGATGATGTAAACTCTCAGGAATCAAAGCCCCTAAGCCATGTAAAAAATGTATGTCACAGGCAAAGAAGTATGTCATCTCTATTTCTTTTTTATGGATATTCTTGTCTTGTCATTATCAAGGAAGATTTTTTTTCCCCTTTATTTCCTATTTAAATGTAGTTAGCACAGAGGTAATTTGCAATGGTATTTCAATGAGACAAATGGAGTACACTTTCCCACATCTGCCTGCATCTTCAAGGATGAACGTGTTGTAATTATACTGTTCCAGTTTCATTAACAGCTCTGCTGTGCCCAATATGGTTCATAAGTATTCTGGTGAAATACAGGACAAAGTTCATCGAATTGTCAGGAGCATTTGGGTGATTTGGGACTCATGCAAATCACATTAGAACTGGGTTGTTTTGAAGCCATAGGTTGTTTTCAACAGTCAGTCTGAATATTTTTAAAATGAAACTACAACGACAAAAAAGTCAAGGATTCCTCTGTTCTATAGATAAAAATCAGCAAGAAAATACTCAGTAGTGGAAATATTCAGCTAAGAATGGCAAAAAAAAAATAAAATAAAATAAAAGCAGCTGAATATGCAGTTGACATTTTCAGTTTCCCAATCCAAGATGTTTTCATTTGCTTGATTCTTCGATCAAGGGGACAGTTCGGTGAATTTTTGTCTTCAAGAAAAAATATTTTTTTGATGAAAAATTTTGGATAGTTATCGGTAGCAATTGTAGCAGACAAAAACTGAACTGTATCTTTTGGTCAGAAGGTAAATAAAAACTGTCCACGTGAGAAATTGGAGAAAGCATGCCTGATGGAACACTGGACAATGAATGCTTGGCTGTATATCAGACAGACCAAAAAATGATTGACTCTTTTCCTTGATGAACATGCATATACTCAGCTTTCAAAAGCAGAGCACTGCAGACAGACTGATGAGCCCACATTCCATCACCTGAAGAGCAGTGAGCATCTAACACTTGCCCACCCTTGTTGCTATATTTACTGAAGTTCAGCATGCAAATCAGCCTAGATGTTGTCCTCCATGTTGTCATTTCTCAGTGAAAAGCTACCTCCTAACTGGCCGTTGAAAAAAAAAAAATTACCCTTTTTCCTCAAGAGCTTGTGAGCTGATCTTCTTGCACATCCTCCTCTGTTCGCATCCATCCATCTTCCAGATTTACCGCTGTGTGATGCCTCCCATTTATTGAGCAACTAAAACTAATTTACTCTAGATGCAGGATAAGACAGGCACAAACATACACATCAAGAGGGAAAAAAACGCTCATCCTTCCTCCTTCTTTCCCTCTCAACTGTTTGTGACATTGCTGATATCTCCTCCATGGTTCTTCCTCATTTTTCCAGTGTCCAGGGGTCACGGCGAAACTTCATTGGAGCAAACATCAGCTAAGCTGGTGTTACACGTGACTCATGTAAGGCCACATTTCCTTTCATTTTAGGCCTTTATTTCTGATTAAGTGTCTGTCTCTCTGCAGCAGCACAGCTCTAGACACTTTTATTCAGAGAAATCCTACCTACCAGGTCTCAGGTCATCAGGGAATCCTCTTTTTGTCAGACATAACTTAGGATGCCAATAAAAACACAATGCTGTCTGCTCCCTGAGAGAAACACACACAGAAAGGAACAGCAGATATATCATTCTATGTGTGGGGAAAATTCAGAACCCACTGAGATGTTTGTTACTGCTTTTATCCTCTCACCTATGCAAATTAGTGGGGTTCAGAGCTAAATGTAAATGTGTTAAAATGAAACCTGAAAGTGGGATCTGTTTTGTATGCTAGCTCTGCTCTCTTCCTCTGGAAAGACACCTGTGGATACATTTTCATTAATAATTCCAATCTAACCCTTCTCTGATGTAAATTTACAAGCAAGGAGCTGGAAAAATGGAAAATGAAATGTTACAGGCTTACTGGTGTGATAATTAACATACGATGCATAAGAAAGAAGAATCCCAAGAAGAAAAGCTAGAGGAACGTGTATCTGTTTGTGACAGTATTTGGGGGAAGATTCAATTCACTGAGGATCAGCTTTGTTTGCATTTTGCTCTTTCCTTCTCTCACTTAGTGAATCTCTCCTAGGAATGCCCTTTTTCCATGAGCTTTCTAACTGATGAAGTAGCTGCTGGAACGAGAAAAGAACAGAAACTTAAAAATAGATAAGCTGCTTATCTCTTTGGCTGACTTGAATTTGCTGCTGTGTGGAGGAGGATGCTATCAAAAACAGAAGTTCAGAACTTTTTAATGCTGGAAAAGTTTCTAGATCTGCATCACCAGCACATAACTCATGCTGCATGTAATTCTGTAAGTTGCTTATAAATCACTGCTAGAGATAAGTTTAATCCAGGTACATCGAATTTTGTTTTTCAAAAGTTAATCATGGCCTTTAGCCTGAGAAAACAGGGCTTGTGCGGTCATGTTTCGTGCCTGTCCAGCCATCTGTCAGTCTCTTTCAATAACCTGCAAACTCACTGATCAACTTTGACAGAAGGGTAGAGGTCTCAAAGATATTAAATTCCGGTGTTTTTCATGAAAATCGGTAGCTTTTCTGTTCAGCTTTAGCTGCCAGCTGGCCTTTTTGCATGAGACTACAGGTCACTAATCAGCATATGCATTTCTAAGAGCCACAAGTGCTTTTTGCTAATTGAGACTCAGAGGAATGAACGGAGAATGTCCACAAGGACAAGAATTGGGGATGCACATGAGGATTGCACCCCCTCAGCAGCACCTGGGGGAGGGAAACATCTCAGAAATCTAAACTCATCCCAGCGGGGTGGAAGAAATAACAGGACACAAATCCAGAAGAAACTGCACCTTATTAATTCTTCATTGCATCCAGCAGCTCTTTTTTTTTTTCTGAGGCATTTGATTCCAGACCCATGAAAAAGTGGAAAAATAGGAAAATTCCCATTGGCTTCTGTGGGAGAAATTTCTGGGATCTAATCAGACCTGGGGAAAGATTTATGAAAACACCAACCATTCATAAAATCAGGATTTTAAGAGTTTCTCAGTGTTGAAATTTTGATTTGGTTTATTGTATAAGTGGGTGATTGTTTGAAAAAGAAGGCTGTCTTTGGACTTCAACAGGAAGCAAAACATTATATTTGCAGAAGACAAGATAGATGCCAGCTTATTGTCTCAGCCAAACTGAAATAGCAAATATTGCATTTTAATTACCTTTACTTTAAATAGGGTCTTGGATTTGGTATCTTTCTGTATTTTTCTATGGTTTTAAAAAAGTAAATGTGTTTTAGAAGATAAAAGACCATTTACTGTGGTTTGAATAGTGATGAGATCCAACACTAACCTATTGCCTTCCAGAAGCGACTATACTGTTTGTATGAACAGTAACACAAGACTGCCTAAATATTCCCCTTCTACTCAGCCATCCTCAGTGGTTTTCTTGTGAAACTCCTATTTCTTCCACCCTTGAAAGCAGATTTAGCTCCTCTTGTACTCTGATGGAAGTGAGGTGACCCAACCTTGCTGCTTCTGACCATGAATCTTGAATTCCTTCCTACACCACTTTCCAAGCTAGTGGTTACAAGAGTTTCCAAAGAGGCAAGGGACAGGGATTTGACACCCTCATGGAGAGAAAGGTTTGGGCCTGGATATCCCATTTGTGTCTGAATGTTGCTGTGTGAACAAAGAGTTGACCTTCTGGTGTTTTAAAAAATGGGAAAAGTCAAAATCCCCAGCTTTGGAGGTAACCTGAGCAAACCTATTGGCTCATACTTCTCAGGGGAGAAAACCAAATTCATCGTTGATTTCTGGAAATTTATTGAGAGTGAGAATAAACTCCAGGCATCTGGACAAATTAAGCATAAAAACCTGAGGTGCCCTTGAAATGTAACTTGTTATGGGGCTAATTAGCAGCTGAGTAACCATCACGATTTTGGGTTTAGGCACATAAAATCATATTTGAAGCACCTGCACCTTTTTCCAGGCTCTGACCTTTCCATTCTATGAAGGCAGACGTAGCTACAGCCCATTTGGTGTGCACCAACCCTGCTACATGCTGCCTTCTTTGTGCAAAAAAAGGTTTCGAAGAGAGACAACATGAGTTCCCATACAGCCTCCTGGATCCCATTCTGCTCCACAGTTGCCTTTCTCCTGGTTCTGGACTCCATTGTTTTTTTTTATGCTGGAAGTATTCATCATTGTACGATGATTCATGCGTTTTAAGGTCAGAAGAGACAAATAGGACTGCCTAGGTTTGACCTGCTGCACAATTCAGGCTGTACATTTTGCCCCAATAAATCAGGGATATGAATCTGTGGTATATTTATTGCATGGAAGAGGTGTCAGGGTGATCATGTTGGCTATTGAAAATCTCTGCTCAGCCTCTGCAGATACACCACTGTGGAGAAAGCTCTCTCCCAGCACTAGCCTCTGTCCACATTATCTCAGGTAATAAGATTTGGTTGCTGTCAATTTAATATGTCTTTAGAAAGAAATAAGGCTTTCTCACCCCTCATTAATCATCTGAGCCATAAATTTCTCATCTAGTCTTTATTTTATTTTTTACATTTTTGTGCCCTTTGTGTCATGCTGGAGGCCACTGCATGTGCAAAGCCAAACTCTAAAATAGTATTGCTTCTTTCCCACCAACTTTACTTCAAATTTCTTATATTGAAATTTTGGAAATATTATAATAACTTGTAATATGATACCCCTTTTGAGAGAGTTAATTTTTCAAGGTGTTCTCAGTCATGTACTTTCCTCTTTCTATGGTGTAAATACCCCAATTCTCTCCTAAAATATTTTCCTGAGCCTATGTTGAAATTTTGTTCTTAAAGAATCCTTTCCTAACTGCTCAGTAGAGAGACTTGACATTGGACAATAGCAATCTTTCAAACCTGTCCATTCAGACTCAGTTATGTACCATTTTGGTGATGCACAAAGTTGGTACACCCTAGTGAATTTATGACTCCTTCACACCACGGTAACTAGTGCATCTCAGAAGATGCAACCTTGATCAATGCAGGTAGCTCTTTGCATGACTGCACTGCAAATGAGCTGTAATTGCAGTTCATGTACATATATTCCCCCTTTCAAACTAGCTCATTTAAGCAGCAGAGCAGACAGAGAGCTCAGCCTTTGCCCAAAATGCTGGTGAAGCCCTAAGTAGTTGGTTTATGCAGTCAAATGAAATGCAGTGGCAGGAACATTTTAAACAAGCCAAACCCATTATTCCTGCACAAGGTACCACCCCACTTTAACCCACAGTGCAGACTTATCTTTTCAACATGTGAGAGCCTCCATTTTTTAATAATATCTGTATGGCTACACTTGAATTTGAGGAATCAGCTGTGTTTCTACTGTCACGTAGTGAAGAACTTTGTTGAACTTTCAGAAAGGTCTCCTACCTGCAGTTGATGTTTTCCTAGTCTATAGAAGTCATTTGTGACTCAGAAAATATAATCAAAACACATAAATGGAAACCTGCAGGTCTCAAAAGTACCACTTTCAATTAGGTTTTCAGCCTACCCAGGTTCCTGAAAGCAGAATCAGAAAGCACAAATATCCATTCGGATGGTTTTTACATCAGAAAATAGGCATCCCAGTCCCTTCCTTGTGCTTTCCGCAAGAAGACATCTTTATCTCCTCTCAGTGCTCTGTATTATTCCATAAATCTTGTGCCATGGGAAGTGTCAGCCCAAAAAAGACCTTGCTGACTTCCATACATCTACTGTGAATAGCAGCCAGTGGTCCAGGAAGACAAGTTGACGAAGTTTAGCTGTTCAAAAAGCACTGCAAGGAAAACATCAAAAGAAACTGTTTCTTCCTCCCACCTTCCTCCTCAGCCCAGCTGCCAAGTTTTGCAGGCAGCTAGAGGCCCGTCAGCCAGTTTTTGCTTGGAAAACACTTTAGTTCAGGAACAATCAATAAAAGTGGGCTGCGAAAGGAAGACATAAACTACAGTCTCACCCTGAGCTGGATATTGTCCATCAGCTGGCTCCACCCAGCCTGTGGCAATGGTTCTGCCTCTGCACACACACACAAGACAATAAATTAAAGAGAGCACAGCACCCGAGCTCAGCCCTTGCACAGCCCAAGTCTGAAGCATGCTTCTTCTAAACTCCTTATTTAACTGTCACCAGGCATATTGCAAAACAAAGAAGCAGAAATGCTGTGCTGGAGGCTCAGCTCACCATTCTCCCCACCCCTTTGCTCAGCTTCCTTGGTGCTTTTTTTACCCAAATCAAAACCTCTCTGTGGACCCCTGCATTATAGCTCCAGGTGTGGTTAGCACCTGATTCTTCCCATGGCACCCTGGCATTAATGAAGCAATCCTTAGGCAGGCCACATATGCCTGTTGATGGGATCACAGAATTTCTGGGGAGCTTTGTCCCATACAGCAAACACTGTACACCGATGTTACAAGCCAACCAGCAATGAGCAGCCTCCTGCAGGAGGAGTAGAAATTTGTAGGTGGAAATTATTTTAGAATTGCAGAGTAGTTTGGGTTGGAAGGATCTCCAAAGTTCCCTCCAGCCCTGCCACGAGCAGGGACATCTTCACCAGCTCAGGTTGCTCAGAGCCCCATCCAGCCTGGCCTGGGATGTCTCCAGGGATGGTTCAGCCACCACCGCTCTGGCCAACCTGGGACAGGCTCTCACCACCTTCAGTGTAAAAAAATTCTTCCTTATGTCTAGCCTGATATTTTTTAACAGTCTGACGTTTTAACAACAAGTTCATGGTCCATGGTTCACCTGGCAGTTGGATATTTGCCTGCAAGCCATGTTCCCCAAGACCAGTTTCTGCTCGTATAGTCCTCTATGCATATATCCAGGGAACACCCTACACATTTTTGTGGTGATAGTCCTGGTGATGCTCACGAGGTGGTCGGTAGAAATAGGAGGGAGAGGAAGAAAGGACACAAAAAGCAGCAGAAGAGGGCAGAAAGGAAAAAGTGTCAAGAGAAAGCAGAAATGGCTGTGCACAAAAGTGAAACAAAAGGATACATGCATGGGAAATAAAGAAGAGGTGGCAAATACTTTGAGGAGAAAACTGGAGGAAAGGAAAAGTTAAAAAAAAAAAAAAAAAAGAAGACAAACACAGCTGGTGGGGGTTTGAATAGTTTAATACCACAAAATGTGCAAAAAAAAGGAAATGTAAATGCTGAGATGTTGAGTACATAATGGCAGCAGCTGTTGGAAGGAGTCAGGTCCTCACCTGCAGCAAACGCACAGCCTCACCAGATCAACATGGTCCACATGCCCCCAGGAGCCAATTCAGTTACAAAACTGGTACATGATATACAAAGGATTATAAGCTTGAGCAGGTGAGGTATTTTCAAAATCCAGGCTGACATTTCTGCCTAATTGAGCACCAGTCAAAACAACTTAAAAATAAAAAAAAAAATAATTAAAAAAAATAATAAAAAAAAGCCCACCTGAACTGAAAAAAAGCATTCTAGTAGAGGAAAGGTTTTGGTTGTACAGTTTGGATGGACAGACCTTACTCCAAGAAAGGCCCTGAAGTGCTGGGGTGAGTTGAGAGAAGGGAACGGAGCTGGGGAAGGGGCTGGAGCACAAGTGTGATGGGAGCGGCTGAGGGACCTGGGGGGTTCAGCTGGAGAACAGGAGCTGAGGGGACACAGGGACACAAAGAAACGGCCTCAAGTTGCACTAGGGGAGGTTGAGGTTGAATTTAGGAACAATTTCTTCCCCAAAGGGCTGTGGGGCATTGGAACAGGCTGCCCAGGGCAGTGGTGGAGTCACCATCCCTGGAGGGGTTGAACAGGCATGGAGATGTGGCACTTAGGGACATAGTTTAGTGGTGTGCTTGGCAGTGCTGGAAAATGGTTGGACTTGGTTATGTTAAGGGTCTTTCCCAACTAAAATTATTCTATGATTTTATTCTTTACATGAGATTTCATAGACTTTTATAGCCAGATTTCTCTGTCTGGATTCTGAGACAGCCACCTCTTGATATCACCATTAAAAACAAGTAAATTCTGCACAGTTTCTAGATGTTCTTATGCAATGTATCCCTCCTCTCTTCATCAAATTTTGACTTTTCAGTGGAAATATGATGGAATTTGTTGAAATTAATGCCTAAAAGTGCAGTGTAGAGCTACCGTTTCAAACTTTCAGCAAACTCAGGCAGACTTGGTTGAACTGATGGCATCTCTTTGACATTTTGAAAATATTTCTTTTGTGGACCAGGAGAGCTACAGGACTGAGATACTGCAAATTTAATAAGCATTTAGGCAGATATACAAGGCTTTCACTGTCACATTATCAAGACAACATGAGCTGCATCAGGTAGCATAAAATAAGGAATGAAAGGCACCCTGTCCTTAGACTCCCTTCTTCACAACAAACTCATTCTGAACTGTGGAACAGAGAATTTCCATTATTTCCTACACCAACCCAACTTTGTACCCTGCAAAGATAAGCAGTATATAACCAATTAGCAGCAGAAGTTGAAATTTAAATTTACACCCAGTATAGGCACAATTTAGGTCTGTGTTAGCTGTTGATGACTAACACAACTCTGTTCCTTGGGCCTGATTTAATGGATACTGAGCAGCGCTCTTACAAAATATATGGTAGTTTGTTAAGCTAAGCCATTATAACTTTGTTGTAGGTAATGTCTCTCCAGCTTCAGTGGACCTTTCTTGGCACAAGGAGGCATAACAGCACTGCCAAAATATAGAACACCTCTGCCCTTTCTTAGAGTAAAAGCCTACCTGTTTGGACAACTGCCAGTCATTTAACTAGATTCCCCAATTGCATCATTAATTGTAATTTATGGAATTCATTTATTGCTGGGAGATAGGGACAATAAGCTTTCACTGTTGGTTTGTAGTACAGTCTCTCTCCCTAGCCTGTAACTCTAAATGAAAATGTCTCCAGAGAAGAATATAGTAGTCCATCCTGTGTTCAGCAAACAAGCAAAAGCTTAAAGGTCTTGATTTTTAGCAGTAAATCAGAATTGAAAAGGAAACTACTGTTTCTGGAGCATAATGAGGAGTTTAACCACTATCCCAGTATCTTAGTCTTGTAAATTATTTTCCTTGAGGGGCAGGGATGAACTCTAGGAGTGCTCTGGCAGCTCTGCCGTGTTGGGGGAGGTATCCAGCAGACCTCCCAGGCCTAGAAAAACTTTGTAAGTAGATGGCAGATGCTGGCACTGGTGATTCAGTTGCTGGACCTCTTCCATCTGACTCAGTATTGAACTGGTGGCCATACATATGCTGCTGGAGAGGCCGCGTCTCAGAAGAGCAGAATGCCCAGATTGCTAAGTTGTCAGAGTGATTAGAGGCTTCACAGAATCATGAAAGGTTTGGGTTGGAATGGAACTTAAAGATCATCCACTTCCAAGCACCATGCCCTGGCCCAGCATCACCTTCCACTTTGACCAGATTGCCTAAAGGCCCATACAGCCTGACCTTGAACACTTCCAGGGATGGGGCATCCACAGCTCCTCTGGGCAGCTTGTTCTAGGGCCTCACCACCCTCAGGGTGAAGAATTTCTTCCCTATATCTCATTTAAATCTACCCTTTTTCATTTTAAAGCCATTACCTCTTGTCCTATCACTGCATGTCCTTGTAAAAAGTCAAGCCAGCTTTCTCGTAGGTCCCCATCAGGTACTGGAAAGCTGCTATGAGGTCTGTTTGATGGACATCTTTTGCATTTTTGGAGAAGTTTACAGGTATCTGCAGAGAGTATACCCTGGGTCAGCATGTGTTTTATACGAACTTCATTGAGAGTTAGCAGGTTTATCATGGTTCCCAATATAAGGCAGAGCACTGAGGCCAGGACAAGAAACTCTGGGTGCATGGCATAGAGGAGGAAAAAGATTTTACTTGGTCTTATCAAGCTTTGTTACCTTCATCAGGAGTGTGTCTTGGCTCCATGACACATACCGTCCATAGGATTGGAAAGTGCAGAACTTATTACACACCACCCTCTGCTCCCAACAAATATTTATTCTTGGTTTGCCTCAAACCAGTCTTCTGGGAGCAAAGTAACTTATTGTCACTGTGAACAGTCAAGGGTCCCAGGAAAAAAAGAGAAATATATATATACATACATATATATATGTAAGTGTGTATATATAATCAAAGCAAACTAAACCTTTATTCGCACCGATTTTCCAACCCCACCATGGGCTTTAAGCCTTGTCACAATTTATCTTCTGAGTCAGAGTAGGTTTCAAACCTGCTGATGGCAATCAGTTCAGGGCAGACTGATCAGCAAAGTGGTGGTAAATTCCCATGCCACTGTATCAGCTCCTCCAGTTCAAGGTTATTTCTTTCTTAGCTGCTCTAGGCAGTTAGCAGTGTTTTAATTGCTAGGGTCACATAGTAAGTACAGAGGCATGGAGTGATTGCCATGCTACATGGCAGCTTGGCCATGCATTAAAGCTGGCTGTTAATCAAGCTCCTAACAAGACCATTAGCTCTGCTGTCTTCAATAGGCCAAACACTCATTGAATGAAGACATCTCAAGTGACAAGTCTCTGATTTCAACTGTCATATTTATGAGTTGCATTCAAAAAGACAGCACTCAAGAGTGCGGTTTGGTTAAAATTCATCTGGGATCTGGTTTTCCATGAAGCTGATGCTCAAGATGCGGGAAAAGAGTGAGTTTCAAACGGCTGCTCCTCATTGAAGTGTCAGTTGTTTTCCCCCAACAATTTGTCTGTACAGATTTTAGGGAAAACCTGAGCTGATAGGAATTTCTGTCACTTCACCATGATTGCAGATGAATGGTCTCCCTCTGCAACTGGAATGCAAATGAAAACCCAAAGGAGTGTTTTGCCCTTAAGCACACACAGAAAATGAGTACCTGAACCAGGAGAATCCAGACCACAAGTAGGGCCCTATTGCAGTCTCCCCATTCAACTGGAATTTCAAATGCATTTAAAATAGATTAGATGTCTCAAGCTTAGCTGTGGCCTATGTGACTGGATGGCCCCCAGATTCAAGCAAGTTCCTGCCCTGAAAGTCCACACTTCTCTGAACCAAACCATATTTTGTTTCTGGGGCTGCTAGTGAAAGGCATTCCACTCAGAAATGGTCTGAGTGTGGTGAGCTTCTTTGCCCAAGTATCTGTAGGCGTTTTACCTGAAGACATGTTATTTCAGATCCATTCTAAGTGACAGGAGAGAGGAGTGAAAAGCTTCAACCCTTCCAAGTCATGCAGTGTGCAAGGGGATGAGTGTTCAAGTAAGGTACGACTGAGGTTAAATGTACTGCAGTCCTTATTAAATGACCCTACTGAAAATACCTTCTAGGGTAACCAGAGCACAAATTTCCCCAGTCTTTGGCTGAGAACAGCTGAAATTATTACACTGGTGAAAAGGTATTTCAGCAGCAAAGAAACATCACATTATTCAGTGGATGTTGTATTCCCCTTTTGGGTTCAAGACTTTACAACCATATCACTAATATCCTTATACCTTTTTGAAAATCTCCTTACTTTCTGCTTCTATCGCTCTCTTTTATAATGAACAACAGCTTTTCTTCAGAGGTACATTTGAAGGTGGTGACATCTGATGCAACAGAAAATAACAATTCATACCTGAAGAGACAAAAAGGCATTTGTATGGAAATAAAGGTAAAGGTGAATCTATGTCATATGACAGCTTAGGGAAAACAAAGAGAAAAAGCAAACTTGTAACAGACCTAGAGCTCATCTGTGTCTCTTGTCCTTCGTCCTTCATCCTTAGGGATGTCTTCTTGACAACTGGATGCTTCCTCAGTCTTTTTTCATCTTTCCTACTGGATTTGTGTATGCAACATCATCCACAATACACAAGTGGTCACTATTCATGTAGGTATTAAGGTGTCCTGCTTGTCTCTGAGTTAATCCAAGGTGAATATTGCTAACTTTCTGGGAAAAGAAAACCCACACTTCTTACACAAACAGGTGCACTGCTTTTCACCATCTTCTTAAGACAATGCTAGGACGTGGACATTGCAGAAGCTGCAGAACAATTTCTAAATTTAACCACAGCAGGTTTATCCATCTCTATTTGTTATTGTTAAACTAATAGTGATCTGTGACAAGTTCAGAAAACATACTAGTAGCATGTTAAGCCAGTTATTCACCAGATTTTGTGGATTAGCAGTCTGGTGGCCAACAAAGACAGCCCTTCATGTCAAAGATTTTGCTAATTTGAGAATGAAGCCTTGAGGATTCCTGGCTGTGTATTGAGCTGTCTGGGAGGAGTCAGCTGGTCCCACAGGTTGTGCAGCTGTGAAAGAGCTGGCCTGAGACTGAATCTGTTTGTCTGCATTGTTTTTCACCACTGTGCTTGAATATTGTTATTTTTATCTAGCAATCGTGTGGCCAAGGGCAGTCCTGCCTAACTTTAGACATTAACAATATAGATGCCTATTTTTAAGCTGGTTCTCCAAGCTCCCAAGAAAAATGTGCTGGAAAAAAACCCAGCACTTCTTGGTTATGATTCATCTTTTCTGCAGGAGGCATCTAAAGCAGGTCAGTTGAGTTCTGCCTTAAAGCTTCTACATGTACTAGCTATGAAAGGAGTGGGGAACTACAGGCCTGCCCATGTCTTCAGTAGGAGTGTATGTTGTAAAAGTAGGGGATCACCTTTGTCTCACCTGATGAGCTGTACACACTGAGACTGTGTCATTATATGAATCACAGAATCACACAGAACCCCAGAATGTGAGGGATTGGAAGGGACCTCGAAAGCTCATCCAGTGCAATCCCCCCACTGGAGCAGGAACATCCAGATGAGGTTACACAGGAAGGTGTCCAGGTGGGTTTGAATGTCTGCAGAGAAGGAGACTCTACAACCTCCCTGGGCAGCCTGGGCCAGTGTTCTGTTACCCTCACTGAGAAGAAGTTTCTTCTCATATTTAAGTTGAGCCTCTTGTGTTCCAGTTTGAATCCATTACCCCTTGTCCTATCATTGGTTGTCACTGAGAAGAGCCTGGCTCCGTCCTCGTGACATTCATCCTTTATATATTTATAAACATGAATGAGGTCACCCCTCAGTGTCCTCTTGTCCAGCTCCAGAGCCCCAGCTCCCTCAGCCTTTCCTCACACGGGAGATGCTCCACTCCTTCAGCATCTTGGTGGCTACGCTGGACTCTCTCCAGCAGTTCCCTGTCCTGCTGGAACTGAGGGGCCACAACTGGACACAAGATTCCAGGTGTGGTCTCCCCAGGGCACAGTAGAGGGGCAGAAAAACTTCTCTTTATCTAAATGAAGAGACATTTCAAGTCTTAGCAAAAGGGCACTGCCACAGGCACTTACGGCAAGACAGCTCACTTGCAATGTGCTCTCAGGCCATTGCATCTTGAAGTTGAGTGTGGTTTCTCTGGCCAGTGTAAAGTGAAAACTAAACCATCCATCACTTTCTACTCTGAAGAGCCTTTGGAGTGCAGCAGCTGTCTTTAAAGACCAGTGTAGACTAGACCAGCAAAGTGAGCATTCACTAGAGATGAAGGTGTGAAACTGTGGCTGAACAACACCCTCCTGTTCCTCTTACTTTCATCTGAAAATCATACACATTTAGCACTTTTAAAAATCACAGCTCAGATTGCTACATTTCGAGTGTTCTAAATCAATATGTGGTTTCCACATATATTAATTCTTTCTGAATTTTTTTTAAGGAGTTTAGATAAGCTCAAATATGAGATTTTATTGCCATCTATTTGAGTGACCTTAGAAAAATAAGCCTGGGTGACCGCGCTTGAGATAGTTCACACACAAAAGGGGTAAACACTGTCTCTCAGGTATTGTCTTGCTACACCTGTTTGCAGTGGGACACTTTTAGGAAACAGGTGAAGAACAACCATGGTGGTTTCATAGTTGGAGATGCTCAAGTGGCTTTTACAATGAGGGGTCTTCAATTAATGAAGCATCCACTCATCAGGAAGCATTTCAGCTCTGGGAGGTGTAAGAACATGCCAGCTCATGCCAACTCTTCCATTATCACCTTTCATTAGCACCTTCTTGCTGTGAAGACAAAGTACCACAACACCTCTGCTTTTGAGAGAACAGTCTATTCCCCAAAAGGCACTCACAATATGGATCAAAATCCTGTTGTTTGAGTAGCCCTGCTTAATGTTATCTGTAAACAAGTTTAGAATCAAGCCTGTTTAATGCTTTTGGGTACTCATTACAGATTAATTTTGCACGACCAAATCTGTGCTGCTCAAACTTCCTGGCTTTTTACCTCTTTTTCAGTGCTCCCTGACACACCATACTGCATTATTACCAGCTGACATTTCACACTCTGGATTCAGCATTCCCTCTGTGACCAGATAGTATTCAGAGGTGTTCATCTGTGGTTCAACAATGTTGTACAAGATTCAAAATCTTCCCTGATCTTTTGTTGCACCTCATACTGATTTAACCTTTCTCTAAGAAAGGCCAGGGATGGGGGGTATTCTTACGCAACCTGGAATATTTTTATATTTTCCTAATACGGTTCCAACTAAATTGCATGTTGTACAAAGAAAGAGAAAAAATGTGTGTTTTCTTGAATAAAGGGTAAAATCTTCAACAAAGCTCTACAATTTCAAGTGGGGGACACATTCTGCAAGACTATCATACACACTCCTACCATTGAGATCAAAAGGTAATCACTCCTGAGAGATGCATGAAAAGGCCAACAGGACTCAGAGCCCCAGATGAGGAAATATCCAAGGGTATATCATAATCTGTTTAAGGACTTGGTCTGTGTGCTCATACACAAGGTTGATACTGGGGGACCTTTTCTCAAACAGTCAAGCGTCCTCCTGAAATACTGCTAAACACAGAAATCTACTGGATGGACTGACAGACTGTCAAACATTTTGTGCACAGTGGCACTGGATGAAACTTCCAGGAAAGGCTGTCAGTTACCTGCAAACAGACTTCAGCAGTGATTATCAGATTTCCTTCTTTGACTTATTTCTGCTTTGGTTTAAGCATGAAAGCTCCTGAGTTTTTTTTTTCCCTTCACTGCTATGCAGTTGTTAGAAACTCCATTGACATATCATGTGATGTTGTATCAACATCACCATGTAATCATGGGATTACACAGTCTGAGACAAAACCTGGTGAGACCAGAGAGGGAATTTGGAAGTGCTTTCCCGTGTAGAACTGAATCATACTAATTTCAGAGGGATCATGCTCCAAAAAGGTTAGGCAAACTTCACTTAGAGAATACTTACCATCAGAGAAATTTTTGGAACAAAACATTTTGTCATCGACAAATAGTTGTTTGATAGAAACAAAAAAAAAGTTGTTCAGAGAAGCCCACATGGTTTAGATATTTTTTTCTTCAAAGGAGCTTCCAATTAATGTGACAGCTACAGAAAAGAAGACTCCTCCTCCTCCCAAGCACCTAAAAACAAGGGCTTTGAAATTCTGTGAAGTTCCACATTTCAACCTAAGAGTGAGGTAACTGGCTGTTTTCAGAGTACGTCTCTTCTATTTCCCACGGACTTTTCCAAAGATCTCAATTTGGAATGTAATGGTTTTTTTTTTTTTTTTTTTTAATATCAGTTTCTTAGTTGAGGAAAAAATGCTTCCCATGCAACTCTAGTTATATCATCCCAATAGATGTGATCCTCCTGTGCCAAAGAAAAACATTTTAGTCATGAGAGGTTTACACAGTTCAGGGGAAGTGACAAAAATAGAAGCCTCAATCAAAATGCCTTCTGTGCTTTGTCTGTGTCTGCTGTGTAATCTGAAAAGCCAAAGGGGATGAGAGATCCCATTTCAGTAGCAGGTTCCAGTCCAGAGCATCTGGAAAAGTCTGGGGCAAAACAATTAGTTTCTCCTTTTTCAGTGAAACATTTAAAACAGAACTTGATCTTCGGCTGGCACAAATCAGTTCAGCCACATTAACCTCACCAGACCTACACTAATCTACACTGATTGAGTGCCATAAGAATATCTCCAATATCTCATGATGAATTATAATCCTCAGGCTTTAAGGAAAGAGTTTTGGTTGACCCCATATTACGCATGCATTCTCCATTTAGCAAGTATTCAACAAAGTTTAGGAAAGAAAAAAAAAAAAAGAAAAAAATGACACAAAGGTAGAGCAAATCTCATGTGAGAGCTACAGCTCCCCAGCTTGCTGGGAAACCGAGCATGGCTCTTCCAAGCTGTCATTCAACGAGGCTGCATGTGTGTTTTGTTTGGTCCAATTCCCAGGTGACTTTTGCAAATTGTCCATCAACTCAGCCTCTCTGAGACTGCTTGTTTATCACTGATGGATTCTTCTTCTCGAGTTTGAATTTCACATGGCTCCCTTGCGCAGTTTTTAGGCCATGAGGTAGCTTGTTTTCAGCTAGACTGGCTTTGTGCTGAGCTGTGGAGATGAGCAGAAGTTCCCTTTTCCTCTAACAGACATTTCCATGATAGCACACAAATGAAAATCATGTGATTGACTCTTTTCCCAATCTGCATAGCTTTTCCCCCATCGTACAGGATCACTATGAAGCTTATTATAGAGAGATGATCTCTGTGAGAAACAACATTTTCCAGCCGTAATATCTTTGAAACAGGCTGTTCTTCTCTGGGTTTGGCCCATTCTCTTCTAGACTTTAAGTAAACAGAAAAAGTGTATTACACCCTGTCAATCCCCCACAGTTTATGCAGAACTGTCCAAGTCAGCACAATCTCACACATCATGTTTTTTGGGAAGAACCATCTGTCATAAACAAAACGTGGCCATGTGTGGCTCACTACCATGCACTGCAATGTGGAATCCCAGAGAAGGATTTCTAATGACTCTGGTGCTTCAACCATCAGGTTTTGGGTCGAGCAAGTGGTACAGTGTGAGGAGCAGCTGGATTCTCCTTTGCCTGCTTATGTTGATTATTCATATCTATGCATAACATGTAATCTTGCTGACTTAGCATCTTTTGGGGGGGAACTAAACTAGTTAACTTGTGATTGAAGTTGCAGATTCAGAGTCAGTCATGAGGATATTGCATGGCAAAGGAAGGCGTTGGGTCAGATTGCAACTGGACATAGCTGAGGATAAGGACCTGACGTACACAAATTTGACTGTAGTTGGCTCTATCTGTGGCAGTTTCAACCAGCAAATACCTAAAATGGAGTTGCAACTACAAGTGACCAGAAATTCAGACTTTTGTGAGTGCTGTCAACATGCTCAAATCATATTTGCAAGTTGAACTGGAGTAAAAAATTGACACTTTTAAAAATAAACTTTCAGAAAACAAAAATGTTGAAAATCCTCATGGATAAATATTGATGTACTATTTTGGAAAAACAGAAATGCCTCATTGTTATAATGTTGAAAAATACTGTCACAAAATACTGGATATAACACACAATATTAAACTACATGATGAAATCAGTAGTTGCTATAAGTCAAAACAAAACAATATGGTAAACTCAAAAAAACACTTTTTGTTTTGTGAAAACAAATAATTTCTACATTAGTGACACAAATAAGAAAATAAAAAGCAATATGCTGAGACATTTTTCCCATAGAAAAGGCCGTTGTAATAGTCGTGTTCCTACAAATTATTCCACTTTCAATTAGCCTTCATTTTAAACATAAAATTGTTCTATCAAACACATTTTGACTGGGTTTATTCCACATGCATCATAGGTTATGAAATTTGTATTTCCATTTGATTTTGCTTTCAAACAATGTTCTGAGACAGTTTAGCGAACAACACTTGTATTAACAAGCTGTTATAAAGTCAAGGGACAGATTTTTGATCAGTGTAAATACACAAGACCATACCAGCAGAGTAACTGACATTGTGCTTTGAGTTGTTGTCATTTAAAATTCACCTTCAACATGTTTCATATAGATAAAATCCATATTATTTAAAAATATTACTTTTTGGCATTCCACAGGGTTCATTCTCTATTAAATATGAGGAATCAGCAGGATGATTAAGCACATTCTTATTTATTGTGTGAAAAATCTCATTGAAGGCCCTGAGATAACTGAATGATGGCCACACACACTGGCAAGACACAATCACTGCCCTTAAGGAAGTAACCCAAATCTGATTGAAGTCAGTGAAAGTTTTCCATTTAGTTCAGAGGTCTTTCAATTAGACCCAAAGAAGACAAATAATGTATAGAAAAGGAAGAGGGGAAATTGCAAGTTGTATTACGAATTGCTCTTGTTTATTTTATCCTCAGGAATATCTACAGCTGGGATCTACAGACAAAATCTCCTCATATTTCTTCATACTTAACAATATTTGTTGCTGATTTCTTGCAAGCTTTGCTGTAGGAGGACAGTGTTGACTACTGGGAATTTAAACATTCTGTTGAACATACCCATCAAGCACCAGCAGGTTAAATAAAGTTGATAGTAACCTAAATCAGCCTTGAGGATGAGTACATGGCTTCAAGTAGCAAAGTCAGTAAACCAGGAGCCAAACACTCGGTTCAAAGGTACATGAACACAGGGCGGATTTACCACAAGATAAAGGGCAAGGGGTTTAAGGCAGTCGTTCCCAAGACAGAGTAACTCTCTAGCAACACAAAAAGTGAAATTTAGTTTAGAACGCCGTCCCTCACACTGAGATCTATTAGGTAATAAAATTGTCTCTCAAAGGAAGTGACTGTAACCTTGCTGTTTTGAGACATTAAATGCTTGACCGGAGAAAGCCTCAGAAAGTATGTTGGAGAGAACAATTCTACACTTATAAAGGGAAGCCAGGATTTCCTAATAGATCTCTTCTGCCTCTCCTATCAGTGATTTAGTGATAAACCTATGACTGACCTTACCAAAAGCACAGGGGGAAGGCGATAGTTCCTCTATTACCTACCAGGACTAATCAGATTCCTAATCTTTTCTTTTTCATTTTTTCTTAACTGCACAGTGTTCTGAGGGAAATAAGATTATTATTAAAAAATCTTTTGTGTAATTTCTAGTTAGTCATTTCTTTTACTTTGTTTCCTTGGCATGACTCTTTATATTCCAAAAGAGACGAACTTGATCGTTTCCATCTGACTGGAAGCTTTGACCATGTAGTGTGTTAATAAGTAGACTTCTAGCATGTGAATATGTGGGTTTAATATCATCATGGAAATCTATGGGAAATTAGTAAGACAGAAGTACATGTTCCATTTTGAAACCTAATAATTGGTTAGAGATAACTTTTCTTAAGTGTAGTAACTCTCAGAGCTCCTACTGGTAACATAAAATTTACATGTATCTGACTCGCTTTCCAGTCCAAGCTGGTCCTGTATTTAACCTAGCAAGTTTTCCTTAGAGAATAAAAATGATCACACATAATCTCTTTCCCCAACCGGTTTTTGGTAAGAGTTACATCATGTGTCGCTTCCAGGCATTAGAGGACAACATGTAGAGGAGAAATTCAGGATCCTGCAATTATGATTGATGGGATGGTGAGTCATTTATGGTTTTGAAGGCAGCCCATTTGAATATATTTACTGAAAGCAAATGACATTGTGAATTTTAATGCAATGTAGAAGAGCCCAGAGCTTTGGATGAATGCCTGTTATTGTTACAAATTCAATGACAGAAAGAAAATAAATGAGTAGCCAAGACCAATGTGACCTTTACTAGTATTCAAAAGGAAATGGGTGCACAAAGTCTTACTACAAAAGTTCTCCCAAAACCGACATGTAGGAAGTGCTTATGTCTACCAACTAAGAAATGAGATAGACCCCTACATCACTGTGGTTTTGCACCAGGTTACCTATTTTGGTGTCAGGTGTGGCCATTAGAATAAATCCTGAGGGATTTCTTAAAGTCTCCCCTGAAGATTAGCTGCTCTACAGACAGTTATGCATCATCCCACCAGCAGTGGTGAGACAGCTTTAAAGCAGGGGCTATTTTGGTCTGTTGGAGCTGGTTCATAACAGTCAGGAGCAAGGACAGAGTAACAGGGCAACTGCTTGAACCCGACTATATGGATATGGCCAGAAAATCCCAAAGGCACTGCAAAATGCTAGATGCACCCACCTTCCTGATTACAAGGGTGAACTCAAATCACCTAAGCAGATAAGTAACCTCACTGGAAAAACAGACCCAGGGAAGGTTTTGTAGTTGTGTCATCTTTTTTGGTTGTCTTTGTGTTTCAATGCATAAATCAGACAGTAAATAAAGAAGATTTTGAGGGGAAAAAAAAACAATTCAAAGTAAGTTAATCTCCCTATAATGATACAATTAGTGTCATTAACATACATGCATAGAATCATAGATCACAGAATGGTTTATGTTGGAAGGCACCTTCCAAACTCATCCAGTGCCACCCCTGCCATGAGCAGGGACATCTTCACCAGCTCAGGTTGCTCAGAGCCCCGTCCAGCCTGGCCTGGGATGTCTCCAGGGATGGTTCAGCCACCACCTCTCTGCCCAACCTGGGACAGGCTCTCACCACCCTCAGGGACAACAATTCCTTCCTCATGTCCAGCTGAATCTCCCTCCTTTAGTTTCAAACCATCACCCCTTGTCCTGTCACAACAGGCCCTGCTCAAAAGTCTGTCCCCATCTTTCTCACAGGCCCATTTTAAGTACAGAAAGGTGCAATAAGGTGTCCCTGGAGCTTCTCTTCTCCAGCTGAACACCCCAGCTCTCTCAGCCTGTCCTCCCAGCAGAGCTGTTCCAGCCTCGCATCATTCCTGTGGCTCCTCTGGCCCCTCTCCAGCAGGTCCATGTGTGTCCTGTGTTGACCCAGAAACAGACCAGCACTGCAGGGGGGTCTCATCAGAGTGGGGCAGAGGGGCAGAGTCACTTCCCTGACCTGCTGCCCACGCTCCTGGTGATGCAGCCCAAGATGAAACATGGGGAGTCGGAAGAGATCTCTCATGTTAGGAGGTGTTCAAGTCCTAGCCGCAACTTTCAGGAATGATTTCTTCTAACTTTCTCTTGGATGTAGGATTGGAGAGTAAATAGTGAGTTGAACTTTTCTGATGCAGCCATCCTTATTCTGCTGTCCCTCGTGTAAAGAAAGCATCACTCAGAAAGGCACAGCTCTGCTCCGGACGATCACATCAGATAATGTAGGCACAAGAATAACACGACAATATTTGATATTTCTGCATTGCGTTTTGTGGCTGAGGAATCATCAGAACTGTAGTAAGATAAATTACCTCCTTTGTCAACTTCTTGTAGGATTCTGTGGTTTTTAGTGTTTATGTGTCTTCTATTCTAAAACATTCCCATGCTCAGGCCGACAGTGACAAGATGATGACTTCAACTTTGACAGCAGATAACCAGGTAATGCTGAGGTATCCTAAATATACTTTTTGACTTTTTATTAAGGCTCAATAACCTTTGCACACTGTATTGTACTTTGGTATGAAGAACTAACAGCTTTTAAATCATTGTAAGGGTTATCAGGTACTTAGGAACATTATTATACTCCACGGAGTAAAACCACACTTGCCAAACCAGGAAAAGCTTCACAGAGATGAGTAGTTTATTAACAGCAAGCTGCTACATGTGCTTTTCATACTCACTTCCAGTTGTTCAGCCGCTGTCGTCAACACACACAATTATGCAATCACCACCAAAATGTTTTCCTTGCTGACTCTGGCTTTGACTGCAATATAAAATACAGCACCACACAGAGGTCCCAACCAAGCTAGTACTGCAGCCAAAAGAATTTGTGCTGTATCAGATCAGCGATAATTAATCCCACTGAAAGGCCAGGCTAATTAGCAGGCTGCTCAGCCCTGGCCACTACATGGTTCTGCTTCCAAGACCTCAGCTGCTGCCTTTGCATGGCAGGAGCTGTGCAGAGGAGATGTACCTCATGGTGGGAGCTAGCTCAGGTTTCATCAGCGTAGGTGAGGAGGTGAGTCCCACTGGCTAAATATTAGTGTGGAGGAGTATTTCTAGCCAGACAAACTACACTTTTTGAATGTGAGTGGTAAGCACAGGCTTATTTTATCAAATGGCCAGGGTTGGAGGCAACAACAAGAAGCAAAAGCACCTGTTGGCAACTCAAAAGTTAATGGGTATCCAGCCCTGGGTAGGACATGCCACCTCTTCAGGTTCTACTTCTCTTTCTTCAAGGGCATTTTACCAGGGGCTTGATCCAACTGTAGGCTTGCATTTGAGCTATCCTCTTGGAGATGGAAGACATGAAGCCAATCTTATGGGAGACTTGACTCATTTTGGCATCTGGAGACCAGACATTAAACCCTTCAGTGTCTAAAACATCACTGCGATGCCTGTGATTGAGCAACTCAGCCCCATCACAGGTGTCCATACAGCCATCAGGACACTGGGCCAGTTTAACATTGTTTCTTCAAGTCTGTGTTAAAAATGGAAATAATTAGTTACAGGTAGAAAACCCCAAAGAAAAAGAGTTTTGCTGTCAAAAGAGAAATGCTGACAGCATTTGAAAGTTGAAATTCAGTGAATCAGCAGTCATTGGTTCTCGCTGCACAGTGGGATTCATCTCCCGCATTTTAGCTATCTACAATTTATAGTCTTGCTTAAGCTTTTTTCTACATTTCCTAAATGAAGAGAGAGACGGCACCTCCAGGAAATGATTCATCTTCTCCTAAGTTAGATGTCTGTAATATGTGGGATGAATCACAGTTGAAAGGGGATTATCTTTCTTCTTTGGCATAAAGGGGAACTACATGACCTGCTGAAACCTGCTGAAGTACACGGTCCCACCATCAGGGACTCCAGCTGTGTTTTCTAGATAAAGCCTAAAAAATATGGATCTGCAAAAAAACAGCAAAAGGATCAATTGTGTATTAATTCTCCTTTCTGAGAAAATAACTGTCAAGCAGACATTGGTTTTGGTGGGAGCAGATACAGGCCAACAAGGGCTGCTTTTGAAAAATATACTTCATGATGGCCTGACTGTAGGGAAGATAACCCTCATGAAGCCTGTGGGGCTGGTGAAAGTCCAGTGGTTTTGGTTTATTGTGGTTTTTGTTTTGTTTTGTTTTTTAATTGGGGGGTTTGGGGAGCTTTTGGGGGGTTTCGTTGGTTGGTTGGTTGATGATTGTTTAGTTGGATTGTTTGGGGGTTTTTTGCTGTTGTTTTTGTTCTTTTTTTAAGAATCAGCTATCTAGATGGCTAAATACGCATTTAGAAGTGCAAATTTTGCCACCTTTATTCAGACACATCAGCCAGTACTGTGAGGTCTGCAGAGAAAATTGACATGAGTATCTCTGTCCACTCCAGGGGCAATGCAGGGGAGAGAAAGATGCCCACCTCCGGAGGAACAATAGATGCCAAACTGGAAAGCGTCCAGCTCAGTGGCACGCAAGAAATGTAATACATTATTTCAATGCAAGCATTTGGGTTTATTTGGGAAATCAATTAACAATAAGTGTATACATCCATTTACAAAATGGTAGTGTATCAGACACATGCACACACAAGTTCTAATTGAAATCTGAAATAACACCAGGAGGAATAATCATTAAAGCAAAGCAAAAAACATCTCCAAAAAGCCAAGAATAATATTTAATAAAATAAAATAATTCACCCATCTGTAGTTATATCCTTAGGGGGAGACCACAAACTAAAAAGCAAACAAATCTAGATAGAAATGAAAATAATGTTGCAAAGGCGATGGAAGGAACAAGGGAGAGATTTCTTTGCAGATTAGCTGCTTATGAACCAGAAGTATTTCAATTTGATCACTTGTTTGTAGATATGTTTATCAGAGGACGGGGAATTCCATCATATGTTCCTACCATCCTGAAGAACAATTATTTTCCTCATCTTCATACATTTTACTATCACTATTTATCTACACAGCCACAGAATTCAGGAGCTCTCATCAAAGATACCAGCTGAGGTCTCAAGAGCCTATTTTCCTTAAACTATAGTAAACCCAGAGGTTAATCAAATGTGGTTCTTTCTGCCTTTCTTGTGAATGTGTACCATCTGGAACATCTTAAAGCTCAGGTACCAAAGACCCACTTAAACAGCATCTAATGGGCGGCTAATGCCCCAAAAGAAGCTGGATGCCCAACTAGCCTTGGGTGTTGGTGTCTGACTCAGCTCCCTTAATATTGCCTTGTACACTGGGATTTATAATCTTTAATTCTAGATTTTCAAATTAAAAAAAAAAAAAAAAAAGGGAGGGAAAAGCAATTCTGCCTTCTGTAAATCTGGACATGAGCTACATATCCAAATAGATCTCATTGGAGGAAGTCTCAGGGGTCTCTATAGTTAAGGCAAGTGTTTTTGTGGAAGGTGGTCATTGAATATCAACCACCACATTTCCATTAGCTGCTTTCAGGTACGCTGGCCTGCAAAATAGCCAGTTTGCTACAGCTTTCTGCTTTTGTCTGGATCTTTTTTCCTTTTCCCAAGAACGCCATTCATAGAAATTAAATTTCTTATTGAAGAGCACATAGTGAGTGCAGGAGATATGAATTTTTCCATACATTTGAGTAAGTAATGGAAAATATTTACTAAGATATAGGAAGACTAGAGCTGCATCTGATTAGCAGTGATTTTAATCCAGTATCCTTCCTCCAAGAGCTCCTCAAAGGAATTCCCTTTGAGGAACTGTGGACTAATTTTGCCATATAAGCCTGTAAGCAGTTAATGATTGTATACTCTAAAGTATAAGAGTTTACATTACATTGTATTTCCATTACGCATCTATTCTCTGAGAGTATTGCCAGCTACATCTTCCTCCTGTTAAACTGCATGCCCAGTAATACTGTATAGCAGTTCCAGAGATCAATTAAGCATTATAGGAGGAAAAAATGTGTTTGTTTACCATAAAGAAAGAAAAACATTTCTTCTTTGGCTTCCTCCTTGATACCCAATAACTGACTCACCATGTCGTTATCAAGCCTTTGTCATGGTCTCTGATCTAACTCTTCAACTGCATTTAAACTCCTCAGAGTGCCTCACCATCTTCCCTAAGTGACTGTCATCTGCAAACCCTGCGTCTTTCCTTTCCCACAGTCCACTGCTTTCTTCTAAAACACAACAAATTATTTCATCTTCTGCCAAAACCTTCTTGAACCATGTCCCATCTGAAACCAATCACTTGCTCTTTGGTGACTTATATGACTCTGGGTCACGGTTGAGGCGTGAATTGAGGGGTTGATGCTCTGAGATAATCTCTCTATCTACCTTCTATCATGTCACTCTGAGCCATGTGCAAAGTGCTCTAGTAGAACAAAGAGATGTAGGTCTGCTTTACAAAAGCTAGGCACTGAAAGTTTCAAATTATTTCACCGATTCTAACTGATTTATTTGGCCACTAATTCCTAAAAGTAGTATTCCCTGCCCATAACAAAATATGCCATGTATTACACTGCCCTGTCTTGCTTCCCACCTACACTTAATCACTGTTGACTGGTGCTCTAATTCTAGGTGTTTATCTTTAAAATTCCTCATTCCACCCCTCTTTCAAATCTGTGATTTTTCTCTCCTTTCAGTCATGTATCATTCCATCCTTGCAAGCAGCTGAAGTCCTGTTGGTTCCTCTGATTTCTCAGTGTTCAAGTTCCTCTCCAGTTTGTGGAATAATAAAGGGGGAGTGCAAAAACAGGAGGACAAAATCCAAAGTATAGGATGTGTCACTGACCCCCTGGCCCAGGCTGGGCCCAGTTAATCCCCATGCAGTCAAAGCAGCAGGTTAGAAGTTTCTTTAGCAATCCTTGGCAAAGATTACAAAGAATGAGAAAAGCCTGGGGACTGGGGCATCATTTCACCAAGGTTGTCCAGGCTGACGAAACCCACTCGGGCTTTCTAAAGACACTTTCCTTCTATTACATCCACCAGTTCGCTTGGAGTTGGGTCTCAAGCCAAGAAGACCCCCACGTGCCAACTGGCGAAACTCCCTCAGTCTTGTTTAAAGTGATGGTCACTGTCTGATCATCATCATCATCATCATCACAGCCACTCTTACCACTTGATTCTGTTGGAAATCCAGGCACCATTCATTTTTGTCTCATCTCAAGACTTGGTACAGGAAATACATTGACTGAATGATCCCAGAATTAGTTTACTTCCTTTTTTTCAGAGGTCTCCATGCCTCAAAAGCATAAGCCGTCCTTCCTTCATCCCTCCCCATGTGTGCCACCATCTTGAAGAAATTTTATTGTTTTCCTCCAAAATCAGATATGCCTCATTTTGTAATTTCTAGATGACCATAGTTCATTAATCTGCAGCTGACCCAGGCTCCTTATGGTGTCCTTACCATCAAGAGTGAGTGATAAGTAAGATTAGTATAGAGCCCTTTAGCTGTATATTAGATACCTGTTTCAGGCAGATGTGGATGGTGTTTTTTTAAAGTCCTTTTTCACTACTAACAGTGAAGAGAGCTTATGGTGAGTATCTCTTCCATAGAAATGTACATTTATTCAGGGGACTGCCACCATAGGTGAACAACCTACATTTTGTACTACTGAACCTTGTCAAATTTCCATGGCACACAATTTTCCATTGCATTGATAGTGTCTTCCAACTTCACATTACCAGCAGATTTCAGCAGTGTACTCCTGCTTTGTGTACATATTAAATCAGCTCAGTGAGATGGGAAATTCCATCAGTAGTTTCCCTTCATGCAAAGAATCAACCTCTCACTGGGCCCAAGGCAGTTTCCCTGCAGTCAGTTTATCAGTTGTATGTCTGTTCCTGCATCACCTCTTTAATGAACCAATTGTTATGTGGCAACATGCAAAATGCTTAAATGCAGAGAGGATCTTATATTTTAAGGACTTTATTCTAAGAAAAAAAAGGAAAACAACTCTCTGTTCCTCCAGGTAGCTACAATACAGCAGTTATCATTGTCTGCAGAGCTGTTTCATTTAAACGGTCAATTGATTATGTGTGTTTAACAGATGCCTTGTGATATCAATCCCATCCATGCATGTGTTTTATCTCCTATTTTTTCTCCTATTGCATGGTTCTTGGCCCCGTTTCACTCTACTCTAAGCATGCTCAGACCACAGCAAACAGAAGCGGTGCCAGCAGGAGCAGGCAGTTGCACCTTGAGATCATCAGGACTGATGCACATACCACTGGGGCCACCTGGTGTACAGAGCAGAGCTGCAGTCCACTCTGCCTGCTCCTTCAGCATTGCCTCTCATAGATAATTAAACAAAAATAAAGAAAAAAAAAACCTTACTGTGTTTAGTAAGAGATGTTTGACACTGCTGAGGCTGTCCTTGTTCTGCAGAGGAATATGTGTGATCATGCTGATAAGCTTTAAGAGCAAGAAAGTTTGCTGGTGTGGGAGGGAGTAGACCTGCAAAGAACACAGGGCACCACAGAAGAAAAGGCACATTTTGAGAAGCGGGTTGGCCCTGCAGCACTGTCAGCACCAGCTGACACAGAGATACAGCAGGGCAAGCATGAGAGGAGCTGGGATCAGCCTTGCTGTTCCTCTCATGTCCCACGTGTCCTCATCTAACACATGGAGAAAGTATCCCCTCCACTGAGGGTCCTTGCATGATGTCCACTTCCCAGCACTAGTAGACAAATTTGAGTGTTATGTACTTTTCTTTATTTTTTTTTTTCTGTTTCCACCCATCTTGAAAAGTATTTTTTTTCCCGGCCACTTGGATGTGAGAACAGCCTCAAGTAAAGAGAGAACAAATTGTGCCATGAAATTAGGATTTGGAATGATCACATGTAACCCGATCTTGAAAGCATTATTTTTGTTGGGTTTTTTTGCCCTTGGCTTATCCACATCTGACAGACATTTGTAACTGAATTTCAGGGGCCAGGACCATGTGACACTCCAGACAGATGGGGTTTACAGTCCGCCCAGTCCTCTCATGCCTCTGTGCACGTGAAACTCCATGCCCAGGGTCCTGTCCTGAGTGACAGTAGCACAGCAGGGTGTTACTTGCACATGACTGACACAAAAAATATTTCTGTGAACATCACAGCCTTAGACAGACACGACCCTCCATGGGCCATGCGACCACTCGGTAATTAATTGAAGTATGGCATTTCCTTGAGAGCTGGAGCTCATAGGGACCCATCCTTAGGGCCAACAGCTTGCTGTCCAGGTGCAGGAGTCCAGGACACAGATCCCCCACTATGAATGGGCAACAGTCCTCTGTGAATGAGCCTGGGCTCTTCCCCAGCCTACCTTGGTGTTTGCTTGGCCAGGGACTGTGTTCTCCATGAGGAACCCGATGAGCTACAGCTCTTCTCTGGCTTTAAGACCTTAGGGCTGCTCTGCGAATGCACAGAATGTCACAGCGCTGATCAAAGGAGACAAAATGGGTGTCAAACACATGAGGTTGAACTGAACCGGACTGAACAAAAAATTAGCATAACGAAGTTATGAAATATTTGAAATATAAGCAGAGCCCTTAGAGAAGTAAGCCGCCATAGAAACTTCATTGAAAAACCATGCAGTCTCCATGAATGTGAAGGAGATTATTTTAACTAAATCAAAGACAGAGTGCTGTATTTGTCATCCATCTGCTGCAGTCTGGATTGTACAAAAAATCCTGCCCATACATCTTCCATATGTTAGGAGGCAATTTGGATGTCTGAAAGTTAGTCATAGTGATGAAAGAGATGCAGCATCATTCCAACGAGGGCACAACTGGTCCCTGCAATACATTCCACAACATAGAAGGATTTTTATTTTATCTTTTTAGTGTTCAGTGGCCTAAAAGAAATCCAAAATAAAATTCGGGGCAGGTCTACTAGAAAATATGTTCAAGATTTCCAGCTAGACAAAAAAACTTAATAACCAACTTCACTTCGGGTCACTCTGAAGGAATTTCTCCACTCCAAAAAAAATCACAACTTCTTATGTCTTGACATAAGCTTTTTATATAATTAAGCATTTTTTTTTTCCTTTTCACTGTAGTCAATTTTTAAATTATAAAAAATATTTTGAAACAAAAGTAAAAATATTTCTTAAAAAAATACTGACATGAACTGCTACGGCATTTCCTGGACTGAAACATTTCCTGTGGAAAAGCATTTCAGTGTGAAATACTTCCAAAAATTGTGCCTTCTTTTGGATAAAAGAATTTGCTGAAATGAACTCAGATTCATACACATTTTGGGACATCTCACAGAACACTATCTCTTTACTTTCATGTAATGTTAATAGAGGGATACTAGAAAGTCCTATATTTATACTGTAAGTACTGCACAGTTAACTATTGCATTTCACCTGAATTTCTCTGGCTTGTTTTTTTTTATTCCCTGAGAATACTTTTACCAATTTTCCAACAGAGACCCTCTGCTGACACAGCCATTTTCAAGCATCCCAAGTGCCTTCTAGCACAACAGACACATGAATGGGTTTTTAGGGGACAAACACTCAGCAAGTGGACAACATGTCAACAGCTTTTGCTCCCTCATGATCAAATGCTAGAAAAAAAATTAAACTAGCAAAGAGAGTGTCTCCTGCAGTGTCCCAGCTATATAAATTCAGGGTGCCATTATATCCTGAGCATCAGCTAAGGTATAGGTCTGGCCTGGAGGTAAAGCTGAGCCTAAATGGGCTGTTATCATGACTGTGCAGTGGCAGCCAAGGCAGGTGTGTTTGTGGGTAGAGCTGATTTTTGTGTTTGTCATAATGTGCGGCCATTCACTGCAGAGAAGTAATAACTGAACCACCCAAGATAAATGAACCACAATACCTCAGTCATTATTAAAGGGACTTACACCACGGCAGCCATCATGCATCAGGAAGCAGAAATCAAAATTACAGAATTTAGGCAGAGAAGAAACCATTTAGACCATCCAGGCAATTTCCTTGTTCTTGTGAGAGGTATTGCCAGAATATTTGCTGATGTTCTGTTTTGCCTGGCTTAAAAATCTTTCTTCTCAAGGATTTCAAATTATTCTGTATCCCCATAGGTCTCTTTCTCAGAAAATTTTCCTGTAAGGTCTGCCCAAATTTCATATTTTCTCTGTCTTAATTCAACCCTCTTGCTGCTAGCTTTACCCTGGGTATCACACCAAATAATTGCTGTTTTTCTTCTGTGTTAACAATCTCTTGAAGTTTGGCTTTTTGTAACTCCCCTTAATTGCCTCTTCCACTGTATGCATATAGATATGATTATTTTAATTCTCCCTATAAACCCATGCCACCAGCCTTCTGATCTGAGGAGAGTAACTAAAACGAAGCAGTTCTGCTCCTCAACAACTTGCTGGCAATACAGAGCTATTAATCAAAAGCAGTTTTCCAGCTGCAGTTGGATCATATATAAACGGAGACAGACTGTGCAGGTCAGAGCTGCAGTGATTTATTTTGGCATACTCACCTATCTTTACACTTCTAGAAATTAGATGTCTAATCTACGTTAGGCATCTGGCCTTCCTTCAGAAAAATGAGAGGGAGACACAAAGCTCTGGATGTTTTGCAGGCAGCTTTGAACCACCCTCTAAGGGGCCAACCTTTCTCTCTCCACATAGGAAAGTTGGACGTGTCCCTTGGGTATGAGGTGAAGATGTTGACATTTAGGGGTCTCTAGGTGGGTACCCACATGTGAGTTGGATGTCTGCACTCTAAATCAACAGGGGCTTTCTTAATTTAGTCAATGAAGCCTAAAGAGGGATTTAGCTAACCAAGAGTATGTGTTTACCCTTGGACAAGCAGAACTGGTCTCTGTCACCCATTACCTCAGTGGCCACTGACTGCAATAGGCTTTTAGACACACCTGAGTTAACACTTCAATTTTGGTGTCTTACTGGGCAGGCTGAATCCCACTCTAGGTGTCTAATTTTCAGACACCCAATGCTGGGAGAGATGTAACTGCTTTTTCAACTTCAGAGCTGACGAAGTGTCTCCCTCAACATACTGAGAGGTGTTTTATGCCAAATACTGAACAGGCCATGTTTCCATCTTTATTACCAGTTTTACAGGTTAAGTTCTACTCCTGGTAACGTTGTTAACTGTTGTCTTATGTTGTCAAAGAAAAATATAGTTTCATTCAGCTACACTTTAGAGATCCTTGTAGCTCAAAGAATTTTAATTTAGAGTTATCAGGATATAAGAGCTAAATCTAGTAACTACTCTGTAGAATAAACTTTATTTGAGTTCATTAAGAATTGCCTTGTATTGATATTTTCCTAACCACATGAAACTGTTTCTCCTGGGAAGACTGTAATACTGGTGTTTCCAGAATGTAAAAAATCTGATCCTTTAATTAAGGGAGTATTCAGAGGAAAGAAGTGATAGCTCTTTCTGCTTCCTTACAGTTGCATAAGTCATGCTTTTGGAGTTTAAGCCTTTTAATGATGGCTGATAGTTTCTTTTCTTGTTAGCTCATCCTGAAACACTTAAATGGCATCTGATTTTCAAATTATATTTATGTCCTTTCTGCTAAAAATCAGGATGTTCTTATGAAAGATGCAATATAAGGCTATGTGTATTAGTGTTATTTGGCTTATTTTGTGGAGTTACTCAAACTTTAGACCAGATTATGACCACTGATGAACCAGTTTCACCCTCCCTGATCTGTAGCAGGGCTTCCTGAGGTTGTGTCAGGTTGTGAAAGGGGAGATCTTTCAACAAGACAAAGACATATTAGAACTGCAGAGCCCTGAGGAAGAGACAAACTTGTCTGGGGAGTGAGGCAACGAAAACCTGGAATCCCCTCACAAAAAAAACCACCATAATTTCAAAACTGGAATTTATTATAGTCATCATCATCTATTGTTATAAACAGTTCCCTCAACCTAGTCCAGGCATTGACATTATTTCAGCTGAAATGAGAGGGGGTTGGGTAGTTTTGCTCTTGAGAAACAAAAACCAATTTATTCAAAATAAATCCCAGAATCTTCCAGAGCTGCACTAGATTCTATCCCAAGAAGCTGACAGAAGCATTTTTCTTAATTAGCTCATTGCCTGCCTATTGATTTGGGGCTCTTAATCTTCTGACTGGCTCCCCTTCACTACAGATCCAAGTCTGTGTTGGCTGAGCAGGACCTGTGACAATGACACAGAGTATCTCATTACTCCCATGAAAGACCTCCACCCCAGGTAAGAGTCAAAAGATGTACATTCATCAGAGGTATATAGTAAAACATATGGGAATTGTCTGACAAGATGTCAACCAATAATTACATAGAATCATAGAATCATTTCAGTTGGAAGAGACCCTCAGGATAATCAAGTCCAATCATAACCTAGTTCTAGCACTAAACCAAGCCTGTCCCAATGCCTGACAACCTTTTCCAGAAATAATTTTTTCCTAATATCCAATCTAAACCTCTCCTGGTGCAACTTGAGGGCATTTCCTCTTGTCCTATCACTTGCTACTTGGGAGACCAATACCCTCCATGCTACAGCCTCCCTTCAGGTAGTCGTAGACAGTGATAAGGTCTCCTCTCAACCTCCTTTCTTTGGGCTAAACAGCCCCAGGTCACTCAACTGCTCCTCATAAGACTTGTGCTCCAGACCCTTCTCCTGCTCCGTTGCCCTTCTCTGAACTCACTCCAGCATCTCAATGTCTTATGATGAGGGGCCCAAAACTGAACACAGAATTCAAGGTTTGGCCTCACCAGCACCTAGTACAGCGACACAGTCACTTCTCTAGTCCTACTGACCACATTATTCCTGATACAAGCCAGGATGCTGTTGGTCTTTCTGGCCACCTGGGCACACTCTGTCTCACATGTATCTGTTCCAGCAGTATTTCAAAACATGAACACTCCATAGAAGGCAAGAAGGATGTCAGTGGCTGAGCAACGCTGCTGTGCGACAAGAGCACTGCAGTCTGATCCCTCTTCTGAATGTCACATTAAAGCCAAGACTTTGGCATCTCAGCCTGGTGTGCTTTGCTGGGAAAGAGATACTCATAGGATTTGTCAAGGTGCATTTATCTCAATAATGAGTCCTCTTAAAACTCATTAAACCTCATTTTGTTCTATTCTCTGTCTTAAGGGCACTTCAACCCCACTTTAGATTACAGAGGATGAGCTGTTTCCTTGGCCTCCTGCAGCTAGCTCAGATGATGCCACCACAGGAACATCAGTGAAGGCATGGTGGAGAGACAATGGACCAAAACATTCCTGTTCGAAAGCACAAGTTAAAACTCCCAAAGTTTGCCTGCCTAGAACATCTTACATAGGAAATAGCTACAAAGACTCTGCTAGCATCATGGGTTCATTGTTAAATAATGACAGCAAAGCTTTCCTTTCCAAGAAATTTCATCAAGAAGGGGATTTGTCTGTGTTTGCATATTCCTTGCAGACAGAACTTCCTTCCTCATATCACTGATTTCTTGTAGGATCAGGAATTATTTCGAAAACCTGGCAGTGCTGGGACTCAGCCTGAGGAAGACAGTTTTGAATTGCTTCGCAGATCCTGACGAGTCATCAGGAGCCTGAGCCATCACCAAGTCACCTCTTCACATTCCTAAAACAATTTTGTGTAGTTAGATTTCAAAATGCACTTGCTTCCAGCTACAACCACCACATCAGCATCTGTTGTCTCTATCCGAGCCTCCCATGTGGGGGAGTATGGTGATCGGCATTTTTGTTTCATAGAGGCATTGAATGAGGTGTTTGAGTGGAACTGAGTTGGGCAGAGTTGAGCTGAGCTGAGTTAAGTGTGTTGTTTTGTTTTCCTCCTTTCTTGGCATTGAATCCCAATTGTTTCCCTTGGAGCATCTCACTTTGATGCCCCATTCTGAGATCCAGGACCTTCTGCGGCATGGAAGTTGCTAACTTTCAGAGACAACTGAGGAAGCACCAACAAGCAGACCACAAGTACCATGGTGTCTATCTCTTTGTAATCTCTCAAAATGCATGTCTTAAAGCCAACACGTTGCTGCAAGAAAACCCCATAACCAAGGGAAAAGTGGTGGATTTGCTGGACTTGAAGCAAAGGCAGAAAAACATCTTGCTCATGATTAGGACTCTGAAAAGGTTCTCTTATCTCCAGCTTGCTAAAATATGCCCAAAATTCATATATATTTTTGGAATAATTGTCTTAGGGTTTTAACTGTGTTAATTGTGTCAGCTTCTTAAGTAATAATTCTACGGTGCTTCGTTCACAGCCTCTGCTTCCTCTGGGAGTACATTCCCACAGCTCCTTCCAATGATGCCGTTAGACAATATTGTGCTCATTTTCAACAAAAAATAATAGATGTAGAGCCTGGCCTTAGAGAGGAGCATTGTCATCATCTAGCTTGACTTCTTTTGTAATGACAACAATGCAACTTCCATTGGAGTTATAACATATCCATCTAAATCTGGATTATTTTATGGATGGAGAAGGCACTGTAGGCTCACATAAGGTGTTTCTGACTTCATGGTTACAAATTTGACCATTTTTTCCTCCTAAGCTATATTTGCCTAATTTCTGCTTCTGATATCAGGTGACTCCTCCAGTTCAGGCACCTTTTAACCTTTTCCCAGGTAAACAGCTGGATATTCTTCAACACAATACAGTATAAATAATAAGTATTAGAATTCTGATTTACCACTGCTTTGATTTGCCTTAGACTTTACAAGTTTATACACATTCTAAAGAGAAAACCAAAATAAAAATTAAGTCCATAGTAAGCACAAAACTAAATAAGTTAAATTCTCAGAGCACTTTTTATTAGCATTTAAAACAATACCTAGAAATGAGCCCATTTAATTCCATCTCAGATTTTATTTATCAGATCTAACCTTTAGGTGTAGCTAGTTCTGACTCCTTAAATTAAGAACAACACTGACCGTTTTGCTTAATGTTAAAGAAGGGCCGAGACTGATGATCTGTTTGATTCCATGATACTGAATAGGGATTCATAAGGCAGACAGGGTCTTGTAGAAAGTGATAGACATGTGTCATACCTGGACACCTTTGACTCCCTTACCACTCACTGGATTATAAATGCCTTGGCACCCTTCAATAAAATCTCTGTGTCCATAATAGTCTCCAATTGTCCTACCACCGCACCCCAAACAAGATTCAAGTCCACTGCTGCCAGTCTGCTTAGGACACAGGAACTGATTTAAACACATGCCTTTTCCTAAACATCATTAGATGAGAATGTTCTTGGTTTGTGTTTTGTTTTGCTTTGTTGTTTATTTCTTTTGGAGACAAATATATCAGAGTGTGCAGTTTAGGAAAAACAAGCCCATCCTGCAGAGTCAGTGAGCAAGTACCGGAGATTGATGCTGATGTTCTCCAAGTGCTGGAATTCGTTTTGCAGAGTTTGTCACTTTTCTAATTGAAAAAGCTGTCTCTGTAACATTCAGCAACTGAAAATATCGAGTGATGAAGCACAACGAAGGGGAAAGAAAAAACCCAAACACTCAGCATCAGACATCTGCAACCCTGAATTCCAGGCCTTACATCAAGGACACTGAGAAATGGAGCACTGAGGCAGCAATGCGCACTGAAGTGGGGCGTGCATTCTTTAAACAAAAAAACCCAAGCAAAACCTTCTACTAATTAATTGACTGTAGGTGTGTGAATACAGATTCTTTTAACACCAACATTAATTCTGCATCCAAACAACAGGCCGCTTGATAAAAGATTACAGGTCTCAAATATGGCCTAAGTACTAAAGACAGGTTCAAGCTCAAAAAAATGAATTCTATCCCGTTGCCTCTTCCCTCCTGCTTTTCTTCTTATTTTGTGGCAAAATTTGTGTGCAAACAGACTTGGGAATCAGGTTCTCAATTCAGCTCTGCAGAACAAGAAAAATCAAGTTCCAAATTATCAAAAGGTACTGTAAAAAACAGTTAAAGTCACAAAATGGAGTTAGTGATTGTTTTTCAGTGACAGCATTTGGTTTTGGGAGGGATCTTACACTTATTCATCTGCTCAGTTGGTTTTGGTTTCTGGTACTTTTTTGTGTGTGTTTGTGTAAAATGGATCTTCTGAATGAAAGCTTCACCACCATTTCTTACTGGGAAAACCTCTAACTCAATTAACACATGGACTTGAACAGAAGTTTCCCAAACTTAGTGCTAAGGATCTGTTATCTACTCTAAGATATTTTTTATACCCATTATCATTACGACAGATTAAGAAATCTGTCCAATCCATTCTGATGTAGGATTGCCAAAAATTTCTGAAATCAAATATTTCTCATGAAGCTAAATTCTTACCTTCTGGCAAAGTTGGTAGTCAAGAAACAAGTAACTTTCACATTTCTCATGCTGAGAAAATTCAATAATTTAGTACTGAAAGCAATACTTAAAGAAATGTAAAAGTTCAGGTGCTGCCAAAAATAGTCCAGCATATTAAAGCAATAAAAAATATGTTTGCCTCTATCTGATCTGATTGTCCATTGTATCTTGCAAGCAAAATACAAATACTTCCTGCATACACAAATTTTTAATTCCACCCTAATTTTAACCACATAAAAGTTGAGAACTAATCTAAACTACTTGAGCTTTTTTTATAGTGGGTGTAGAGAAAGACTGTCCAGAGAAACACACAGTGTATCTGGGATAGTTGCCCAATAAGAATAATGCAATTAACCAGAAGATGCTTCTCCATTACCTATAAAAGGAGTCAAGACACTTAGCAAATATTGAAACATCTGCATTTTACATTACTAAACTGAGGCTACAGAAATCCTATTATTTGGAGCTCAAGTTGGTCTTAGCAGTTTTCATAAGCTGACACTGTGTTCCTATGGGTTCTAAAGTGAGAAATGTAACCGTGATGCTTCACCAGTATCAACACCAAAGCACAAAATGATGACTACTAAGAAAACCTTGGCAGCACTTCTGTAAACAGGCACTTGGATACACGGAGAAGCAAAGGAAATAGAAGTCTAAAAGGAGATGTGATTTACCTCCTGACTTTAGTGATCTGAGACAAGGCAACCCCAAAATTTCCAAATAAATTTGTGATAAACTCAGAGATGTCATACACAGAAAGAAAGGGATTGCTCCCCAGCTGTAGGTAGAAACTGGAGCTGAGGACATTGCATCCAATGGAAAAGTAACGTAAACACTGATGTAATCAATCTGCCCAGGCAAAGGGGATGGCCCTGTGATGCCAGGCACACTTCAGGAAAATTTCATTTCTTTAGGAATTTAGGAAAATGCTTTATTGGCATAGCATTTCACTGAGCATTCACCACCATCCAAGCCATAACCAGTGAGCTCAGGAACTTAGAACTTCTTCTCCTTCATCTCTGCTATTGTCCTATGCAATTTCACACAAAGACATCTCAGTGTCACCTTACACACAAAAAGCAATCCCTGCAAAAAACTTCTAGGAGGATTCAGAGGCAGAGAAGCCCTTGTAGCATCATTAATCACAAAAATATAAAAGCACTACAATACAAACACCTCTTTCCACCTCTACTAACACTAGCCAGGCTCCTTAGCTCAGCTCAAACAATGCCTCTTCTCATTACTATTATTAACGATAATAAGGCTTCCTTTCTCTTTGAACACCTAAATTTTCACCAAAATGTCCTTCAACAGAGCAATCTGACCTCTTTGTTCCCAGCAGCATCTTCTATCACAGGAGATTCTGTTTGGTCTCCAAGGCCCTGGATGGACCACTGTGCTTTAGGGTTGTCTTTAAAGGGGAAGATAGCTCCTTCCACAGAAATGCTCTGCCTTTCTGCCACCAAAGTTGAATTCGGAGAATGAATTCAGTCTAACTATGCAGTGATTAGTTCTGCGTTTACTTTAACCTCCTCAAAGAGATAATTTTCTACAATATGTATCAGCCACTGCTCATTATCCACTGATAGGAAAGACTGGGAATGGTTGAGGAAAACGACACCATAATGAAAAAGAAAGAGAGGAGGAAATAAGTCATCATGGAAATCCGCATGCCTGGGACTTTGGCCACAAAAATAATGTTTTCCCTTCATCCTCACTGTCATTACTAGTATTTTGTTTCCTTAACTTATTCACTCTGCTACACTCACTAAAATTGGTCACTGGCAGAATTTTTGGTGTAAACTGAGAAACTCCTTCCTCAGAAAGAAACCTGACAGGTAGGTTGGCAAGGGCAGGATCTTCACAGTGCAGAATGACTTGGCTCAGTGCTCGCTCCTGTGATCTGCAGCCAGCACCACCGCTCGCCTGAGGATCCAGCCTGGAAAAGAGCGGTGGAACTGTCACACCAGATCAATCTGGCAGTCCATCGAGCCAGACCTCTGGAAACAGTTTTTCACAGGCGCTTCAAAGGGACTGTAATGGGCTGCGATGGAGTTGTCTGCCCACAGGGGAGGTTTCCGAGTCCCAGGTAGTTGTGGGTTGGCTTGTGCCCTGACGTGAGGAAGCTTAACATCCTCTCTGAGAGAGAACACATCCCAGATACTCACCCAGGCTGGCCTGGGCTGCGCAATTGCTTTGAATCCACAGGGTTTGTGTCCAAATTGAGAGCCCTGCCTTCGGTCCAGCTGCAAATATTCCCACCGTATTTTGCATTCTGCTCGCTGAGAAAATAATGCATTGCACACATTGCTGTCACTCTTGGCTTCAGTTTATTATTCTGATATCTGATGATATCAAGTTCTACCAGGGAAGATTCAGATTGGATATTAGGAAACATTTCTTCATGGAAAGGGTTGTCTGGCATTGGAACAGGTTGCCCAGGGAAGTGGTGGAGTCACCATCCCTGGAGGGGTTGAACAGGTGTATAGATGAGGTGCTTATGGACATGGTTTAGTGCTAGATTTAGGTTGTGGTTGGACTTGATGACCTTAAGGGTCTCTTCCAACCGAAATGTTTGCATGATTCTATGGCCATGAACTAAACATCGCTGTTGAGCCCTGTTGTGCACTTCAGAAGTTCTTTCCAACATATTGAAAACAATGACAGCTGGAATTTCACAGATTAATCCCATCCTACATACAACAAATGCCTTATATGCATTTGCAAATGTGCTGTCTTCGCAGTACATTGCCTTTCCCATTTCCTTGACTATAAGAAAACAACTAATCCTAAGCTAATAGAAGAAATCACAATAAAAAGAAAAAAACCTCAAACTGTCTCAAACACCAGGAAGACTCAGGTCACACTTATAGCTCACTTTAGGGGTTAAAAATGAAGGAAAATTAGTATTTTTTTTTTCCTCTCTAGTGTATCTAATTCATGGTGGAGATGCCATCACAGGATTTGCTTTTTCAGTGTGGACATGAGATTCATCTCCTGAAGCTCATGATGATACCCTAGCAAAGCGGATCTCCACGCTGTTTCTGGAAATCAATGATATTGCCATTCAAACATCTAAAAGAAAATAACATCAAGAAACCTGCAGACTTGGCAGCACTGCCAGCACTGTACAGAGCCCCAACAGCTAACAATGGCCATAGCTTTGAAATACTGTTGATTCCTCCATTTCCCATTTCCCCCTGTCCCAGTGGTGTCATTTGGAAATACATTACAGCTGAAAGACTTTGGGATGTTTTAATTACATGTGACTAAAACTTGCTGTTGCTAGAATTAGTGCGCCTATGTTTACGATTTATAGGTCTCTGTTCCGACACTAGTGAGGTCATAAATAACATGAAATGGGCCCTTTAGTATTAGAAAATTCAGCTCTCCTCTCTAAGCCTTGACACACACACACACACACACAATCCAAAATCCTCGTATGGCTTGTGGCGAGCATGATATGAAATACAATATGATGGGGTAGGGTGGGGGATAGGAGCATGTTAATAAATAATTTATCTTCAGACTATGAATGTTGGGCTTTTGTGCAAGGACTTCCCATGTCTTCACGGTTTTGGAAGGACTGTGGATTGATTCAGGCTCTTAACAGGTGATTCTTTCTGTAGGGCATGAACTCCATTTGTGTCTGTATCTCAGAGATGCTTATTGCAGGGACCTCTTATTTCAGATGAGCTGATGTTGATGGTAGGTTGGACAAGGATGCATGTGTGGCATGAGGTTATGCAAGGTAATGGAGATCTGGATACTGGACCCTCTTCCTGACTTACGTCCCTCTGGAAAAGAGGCTTGGGAAAAAAAAATAATAATAATTAAAAATAAATAAATTAAATTAAAAAAATGCGATCTATTCTTCAGATCGCTGAAGTGTAGTGAGGATTTCATATGATGGGTAGCGCTGGTTTATCCAAACTCAGATGATCTGTAGGGGCAAGATGGGAAAAAAGCCTTGCCTAACTCAGGGTAGACACACATGAGCTGCTCTTCAGGTGTGGTTTTATCTCTGCGGACAGGTGGTCTGGGATTACTGCAAGGAAAATGCTTTCAGATATTTCCATTACAGGCACTAGAAAAAGGCAGAGTTTTGACATGAGAAGAGTAATGGTGAGAAAGTACACCTTCAAAAATAATTATGTGAATTTTGACTCTTTTATGCTTTTAGGGGAGATGATAAACAGTTTGCATTCTGACTCTTGCTGTTCTCTCATTACCTAAGTAATTTCTGCATGTGAAAGTCTTTATGTGGTTCCTGAGAAACTCACTTTAACAATTTAGTGTCTGGAATTCAAACTTTAAATTGACATTTCAATCTTGACACACAGCTTTTCCCAGGCTATTGTTTCTCTTCACCAATGAGTATAGGTTTGAGAATAATGTGTGAGAACCTGAGTAATGAATCCAGCATTCTATTTTGCTGCTTGCAATATTTTCTATTCTTTTCTAGAATAGTTGGTACATTTGCTCATTCTAGAAAAGAAAAAAAAAAGGGGAGGGAGCTGTTAAAACAACAATAAAATAAAGACAAAAAGACATATATGAATGTTCTGCTTGCAAGAGGAATAATAATAATTTATCTGATAAGGCTGAACAGGTGACTGAAAAATAACTGGCTTTAACACAAATTAGTCTCAGAGGAGCCAAAAATTTGAGGTACAGCCTTGTATCAGACAAGGATGTCCAAAGAGATGCAGTCTCTTGTTGTATTGCTTTTGTAGAAAATATGGACTTTTCTGGAAACGGCAAAAAATAAAATGTTTCAGCCAGAAAAAGCAAGATGGAACAGAAAGTTTTGTTTTGTTCTGTTCCCATTATTTGGAAAGGCCAGGATATCTGTTTCACCTATGTCTTCCCCATTCCTTTTTGTTTCCTTCGTGGTGAAATCTGTATCAGGGCAGGCTGTGGCCAAGCTGCAGTGTGAAATAGTAGATGATAGAGGAAAATAAAAATATAAAGCAACAGGAAAAGCATCATGAATCACATTCTAGTCCAAATATTTCTGGGGTTCTGCATATGGTTGGGAAGGAAAAAAAAAAAAATCCAAAGGAAGCAAGCATCATAAAGCCAATATTCACTTAGAACAACAACAACAAAGTTAAAACTATGCTGCATAGCCCTCAAGTACACGTGTGAGCCTCATTTGCAACACACGATACATAACACAGTACATCCCTTAGCATCAGCTGGTAGTAAATCCTGCCATGTAATGCTTTATTGATCCTTGAAAACTTTAGACTACATCCCACAGTTTTTTCCTTGGCTGTAGTTGCAGTTTCTTCTTGATACTCTTGTGTGTAATATCCCTATTATCATTATTACAAACTCTGTCTAGAAGGGACCTTTGAGACTCTCTATCTATCTGAGTAATTTTGTCATCTACAATCCAGTCCTACTTGTAGCTTGCATCAGCTGTATTTATTTAAGATTTTCTTTTATAACCTCCTTAATAAAAACCCACAACAGCGTCAAAAGAGTAGTTTTGCACTGTAAAAATGATCCCTGATGGGATTATAATTTAGATTTTTAAACTCAAACCCATTGTCTGAGTCATAATTTTTTTTTTACTATAGAAATCTGTGCAGTTTTCATGATTACAGATGTTATTCTTTACTTCATTTTTTCCTTCCTCAAAATATGTTGGGTTTTTAAAAATTGAAAATAGCAAATATAACACAGAAATGTTCATGGGTGCCTTTACACCTAGAGGTAATAGTTTACTGGGTTTGTTAAAATATGAGCAAGTGGACGGGGAAAGATAAACAAAAACTAATCTTGGAGAAACTTGACAAAGTCACTGGAAATGTGGAATGAGTCCCCAACTCAGCCACATACCCCTTGTGTTACCTGAGATAATTCACTTAGCTGTTGGTCAAGGAAGCAGTTAAATAAGTTTTACATACATGCTTGGGGTCCACAGGCTCTAACAAAACTTAAACAAGTATTCACCCACTTCCTGAGATATAAGCTGTTTCCTGAATCAGGAAGTATCTTAGCTCCTTATCTCAACCAGGAATGTAATAACATTGCTTCCTCTTATCCTTTATTTATCTTATTCCTCTGAATTGTGAAGTCCTCAGGAAAGGCCATTTCTTCGATGTATTTGTATGACACTCAAAATACTGGGATTTTTAATATCAGCAATGTATTCAAGATAATTAAACATTTCTTGAAGAGGGATAGTAAAGAGAAGGATTTGAGAAGATGTGAAAAATATTATGTTGTCTTGAGCTGTGCAGAGGGAGATTCTTGTCAAAATGGGAACAGGGATTTGGGGAACAGAGAAGAAATCAAAGCAGTGTTAAGTGAGGGCAGAATGCAAAAGAGAGAAGAAAAAAGAGAGGGGGAAGGCCAGGGCAGGGCAGGGCAGGGCAGGGCAGGGCAGGGAAGGGAAGGGAAGGGAAGGGAAGGGAAAAAAGGAAGGAAGGAAGGAAGGAAGGAAGGAAGGAAGGAAGGAAGGAAGGAAGGAAGGAAGGAAGGAAGGAAGGAAGGAAGGATTGTAAAACATTGAACAACACACATTCCAGGTCAAAGCGACAGACTCTGTAGTGTTCTTTATTTGTGAAAAAAGTATACTGCCCTACTGCCCTTGCTAGGACAAAGTAGCCCACTAAGACTTAATCAAAAATAGCTTCCAGCCACATCTTCTACGCTGCTTCCCAGCCTCTTCACTAACATGCCCCCTGTCTCCACCATCCTTTTCTTTCCACCTCCATCCCAGTCACAAAAACTACTCTGCAGATTCATGCTGGAGCCTTAAACAGTGATTTTCACTCAGCCGTAACCACCAGACTTGCAATGGTCACAGTTGAAACTATGTTCTTGAGAAAATCCTGGCAATTTCATGTGAAGGCATCTATATGCATGAGAAGGCCATGAGTAAGAGGGAGCAGTAGGCAAACACACAGCCCAGCTGACTTTGTAGATAGTTTTTTATACTAAGAGAAACCTAACACTTGGTAAAAATGTCCAGCTTCTCAGCAATAACAGTATCATCCCACAGGGAAGAATCAAAACTTGGGCAAGGTCTCAGGCCAGACGTTGCTGCTGCCAAGGTCTCATGAGATACACTACCCAAGGCTATGAAAGGTTTCTAAATTTAAAACAGACACCACTTACCATGGCAGGCGGTTCAAACTGTTTATCGACTTTGAACAGATAGAGTTACCTAATCCTACAATGATTAGAGGCTACTGGAGTTAAGTTAATTCTATTTCTGCGGGCGCTGCTGCCTTTGATGGAAGCAGCTCATCTCAAGAGTGGCCTGCTGGTGTGATGGTGACACAAATAGTTTTGTTCTTTTGAGCTAAGGAAAAAAATTTACTATTGATTTTGGCTTAAGAGTGGTAAGTGCTTTCTTTACGATTCTCATCGTGGCTAGACAGCTATTATTTTGGGCATTAGCCTCACATACCTTGCTGTGGAAGACTGTTGCAATACAGTGCTTTGCAGGAATTTACTGAGAGGATCTCTAGGTCTCTTCAGTTTTTTGTTTTCCAATCAGGAAAAAAGGGACGAGTATATGAAACAGCCTCTCTACTGGCACAGTTTAATAGGCTCAACAGCCTACATATATTGATTATTTTGTGAAAAAGGTCAAAAAAACACAGAAGTCATGCTGTTTTTTCTACCTACGACTGGTTTATCATGAAAGACTACAAAACTATTGTCTAAACTCACCTTTAAAACCAACAGCCTTGCGGGACACAAGAATCTGTGTGTGAATGAAGAAATTTTGGGGCTGTTTCATTTTTGTTTGGTTGGTGTTTTTTGGTTTGGTGATGGTGGTAGTGGGGGCTTTTTAATGTCAGTCTTCTGCATAACTGGAACAAATTTTTTTAACTTGCCCTTTTTTAGGTGAGTTCAAAATAAAATGCTCCTCTTACAGCCATTAGTTATATTAATTCTGCAGAAGATTTAGGGAAATCCTCTATAGAGATGAACAGCTCTACAGTACACAACAGTATTGCAGATCTTGAGACCAAGTCTGAAAAATGAAAGTAGAGCAAGTCAAAAAACCTTATTTTTCTCAAAATAGAAGGTGGAATTAAAAAAAAAAAAAAAGTCCTGAATGTCAGCTTTAAAAGAAAATTATCTTGCTCAAGTGGTTTCAAATGAAATCCAAAAAGAAAATTATCTGAAGTTGATGTTTCAAAACAAAATGATGGGTTTTTTTAAAGGTGGGGGATTTTTACTGAGAGGAAAAAATGACAGTTTAGATTGTACTGTAACACGAGATTTCATCTTGTTTTGAAATGATCACTCAAAACAATTTTTTTCCTTTTGAATTTCTCACTGGCAAATTTGTGTATGTGCATGTACGTATAGCTGACATTTTCTTGCCAAAACTTAGGTTTGACAAAACTGTATTTTTTGGCAGTAACTCTTTCCTCCAGAAATTTCACTAAGCCTTAACTTTAAGAAATAGATATGTTTAAACAGAAGGGAGGGTAGAAAACCAAGAGATTCTGGGCTAGACACTGAGATAGCAGAGTCGCTGGGTCAGCTGGAGAGCAGAGTGAGAAAATTCATCATCAGAAAAGCTCACTGTTGAAAAGAGACCTTGATTAATTGTGCGTCAGCAAGTATCTTCAGCCATGATCCTTGGTCAGGTGTGAACGTCTGGGTGGGGGAGGGTAGTGAATGAAGGATGGTTCATGAAGGCACAATAAATTAATGTTGTTGATGAATCTTTACCAAGGAGCACATACAGGCGTGGTTATAACAAAACTTTATAACAAAAGATTGTTATTCCTTTTACCATGGCCAGCTACAAGTTCTTTCCCACTTACCAAGACAAATGGTAGGAAAAGCACTTTCTTTTTGTCTAGAAAGTGGCAAGTGCTGCCTACACAGCTGCTCCAGCCAGTGACTTCCATCTCCTCTGAGAAAAGACTGCTGTGGTCCAGTTATAGGGCTGATAATGTCAGATGCAGACAGGCTGTTATTTATGTAACAGGGTTCACCATAAAATCCAACAGAAAGTCAAATCAAAGCTTCTTGTCCATCACCTTAGGCTCCAAAGGAGGCATCCAGCCATGATGAATGCTTGACAAAGCTGTCAGAGATCCTGCTCTGGCCAGTGATTCAGCAGCTGAAGGAGCCACTTCAGCATCAACACCATCAACCTGGAGGTGCTCACACTGCCTGATCCTAGGCACCAATCCTTGGTGTCCTGAAGACACTTCTAGGGGAAAGTACAGCTCTTTCCCTTCTGTGAAACTTAGCTTGGGATTTAGGTGCTCAACTTTACAGGTCTCAAATGTAAGAAGTCACCCTTTCTGGTCACCTCACTCACTGGAAACACTCCAAAGGAAAATTTTTCTAATCTTAAATCTGATTATTCAGAACTCCTCTTTCTTCATTGACTGCAGACCAAAAAGAAAAGCTCAGATGGAGACACCTACATTTAAGACTTCTAAGTTGAGCAACACGAATTCCCTTGGGTTCCCTCAGTATGGTACTGTAAGTAGCCTAAGAAAATTATTTAAGTATCCCTTCACAAAGTTAATAAAATCTGTAGACCAAGTGAGGAGAAATGTCTGTCCATAAAATAAAGGAAAAGTGGTTAATGGGGAACTTTACAATACAACAGGCTGAGCAGGTGATCCTGAAAATTAAAGGAGGTTAAGGTGTTCTTCAGCAATCTGCCGTGAGTCTCTCTCTAACTCAGTTCCCCTCATCCAATATGACCATCTTGCTCTGACAAGTAAGTCAACAAATGGCTTGGAGAGGCTCATCATCTTTAGAAGTGTGTGCTTCCTGTCCTACCAGCTTAGTACATAGTGGTGTTAGATTGCATCAGCCTGAAGTACTTCCTAAAAATATCCCTTGCAAAGACAAAGACATTTGTGGAAAAGTCTTGACATTCTTTTCTGCTCTCGTTAGAACACGTAACACCATCCCATTGGCACTTGCTCATTGGAACATGACCCACTTCCCTGAATGAGAACAGAGCATGGGGCTACAGTGTCACAGTCAATGTCCTAAAGTGCAATGGGAGTAGAGAAAAAGTCCTTTCTATGGAGTCACTAAAGATCTGTGTACTTGCTACACAAATGTAGGGATACAGACCCATACAGAGGGGACATCATCACTCAAGAAAACTGTGTCCAATCATTTTCTTACTTCCCTAAAGCATTTCATTGTCTTCCATATGCTACATGATTACAAGAAGCAATTTTTACCTTTTTAGACTTCAATAATAGAAGTCTAAATAGAAGAAACTCATTTCCCTGCTGTTACAAAAACACTCTTTCAATGCACAAACAAGTCAAGGCTTCAAAATAAGATATTTTAGACATAGCCTCCTCCTTGGACATGATTTTCAAATATGTTTTGCACCCAGTAATTCCTGCATGGACAGGGCCTGCCAGATGATCACCAGGTTTACAAAGCTGATCAGATTTTATTGGGGAAGTAAATGAGAATTTAGGAACCTAATTGTCACCTGCCTTTCTCCTAATTGTTGTTCTGACACTAGAGCTATATAATTATGTTGTATTACTGAGCCGTTTCATTCAGCTAGCAAGATCTGTAGCTGCATATTCATCACGAGTTACCACAGGGACAGTTGGCACAAACATTGCAACCTCGTGATATAGAGAGCACCTTGCTTTATCACAAGATTCCCTGTTAATAACGCACAATTTGTTTCCACAGCCAGTGGTTGGCAGGTGGCAACTATACAGATCCACAGTGGCTAGGAAAGTCAGGGATGAGGTTTGGATGTGATGTCCAGCACTGTTCCTTGTTAGCAGGAGGCATTAAACCTCGGCTGCAGAAAGTTGTTAGTGAGCTACTTTCCAGACCTGCAGTTTAAATAAAATTGTAGTAAGGCTTTCATGTAAGACTAAGGGGAGACTTTCTTGCCTTCTACAAGTGCCTGAAAGGAGGTTGGAGCCAAGGAGGCTTGAGCTCTGCTCTCAAGCATCGAGTGACGGGACAAGAGGAAACAACCTCAAGTTGCCTCAGAGGAGGTTCAGATTGGATATTGGGAAAAAATTCTTCGTGGAAAAGGTTGTCAGGCATTGGAACAGGCTGCCCAGGACAGTGGTGGACCCACCATCTCCAGAGGTGTTTAAAAGACATGAATAAGACGTTCTCAGGGACATGGGTTAATGCCAGTGTTGGGTTAATGGCTGGCTGTGATGGTCTTGGGGGTCTCTTCCAATAAAAATGTTTCTACGATTCTGTGTGTTTATAGAAAGTAGCTTACAAGATATATACCCATGAGATACGCTGCTGTAGACCTAGCCAGTGGAGTAGTTTTCAACATGTGGTCTCTAGGGCATGTAGGAACTACACCTGAGGAGGTGTCAAAAGAAAAGCCAACCAATGGAAAAAACCCTGTAGTTAGAAGCTTAGCTTTGCAAGATATCAATCCATATCTTCACTGAAAATATAAACTAAAGTGGAAAAAGTTGAAGATCCCTGGCAAACTCAGCAAAACTTACACAAGAATGACAATTTGCTTTCATCAAGCATAAGGAGCTACTACACAAGAAGCCATTGCCACCTACACTCTGTCCTTAGGAACTATGTATAAGATTCCTGTCCATTCTCGCAGGCATATATGTACATACAGCAATGTGGTAACAGAGAATCAGACCCACCAGAGCTTGGTGGACATGCATGGAAGCATTTATTGCTCCAGGCTGACCCTGCACCAGCACATATCCACTTCGGAAGGCTTTTCGTTCAAATCTATCAGGTTGTCCAGGAGACATCCCAAAGCGGTCAGCAGTGGAAACCTCTTTTCATCACAGAAAACAGTATATTTTTATTTTAAAATGTAGAGTCACCTGAGCAGAGTTTTCAGATCAAGGTGCTTCTGCTCTGGGTCCTGACAGTGTTCTGGTTGTCTACAACTTATATTGCCATGGAGGAAAGCCAAATTCTGAATTCAGCTGCCAAAAGAAAAGCTGATCTATGCGGCACAACACTAAGGTGGTTAAACGTGGTTGGAAGTGTGACTACATTCTCTAGGTATACAGGCCATGGTCAAGGTTTGCACCAGAGTACAGGATCACCCATACAAAGAGCTGCTAGGGGTTGTTTATTTGAATTTGAAAATTAAATTTCCAGTTACTTATGTAGCAAAGCCTTGCTCATTTGAAAGAAAATGATAACCTTCTGAACTGCATGATGAGGATTGTTTCTTTAGGAGACAAGACTTTTACATAACCACAAAAAAGCAAAGTATTCTAATTATTCTACTTATTCCTAAATATATGTACTTCAGCTCCAATTATTACCCATTTTTTTAATGGTCTTTGGCCACATTGTGTGTTTTATGCGCTCAGTTACCTTACTTCTCCCTATACTTTCACCTCAAATGATTCTTTGCAAGGGTTTTCTAATATATAGTGTCACATTATCTTAACCCCTTGTAAAGCTTTGAAAAATATCCAGAGAAACCAAATTCTGTGTACCACATTTGAGTTGATCACATTTGGCATGTTCACAAACTTGGATTATTAAACTATGCATATATTACTTTAAAAACATCCCTAATTGTTTGAAATCTGGTCTGAGAAGAGCATCAGTTGGTAAGGCTTAAGCTGATCTCTAGTGTATTACAAGAGCACACAGTACAGGGGTTGGGCAAACTATGATCTCAATGATAAGCAATTATTAACATTTGACACTATTTGACATACAGGCTTGTAAGTAACGGAGCAAGGTGTTACCTGATGGATTTTAAAATTCTTTTCTGCTAATGTTAGAATTTTTTTATTATTATTTTGAAGACTGCTGAAGTACTTGCTGTGCTAGTTAGGATGTTATTATTCACTCTGAGGCTCTAAGTAATGTCTTCTGCTGGTCTTCTTGCATAAAACTGTATCTCAGCCAAGAATCATAAGGATGTGTCAGTAAAAAGAGCAAAAACTGCACTGGAACTATATAAACACCCATTTAAAAATTACATTGTTAAAATAACAAAAATACAGGACCAAATTCAGTTCTAGCAGTGTGTACATATCTCTGCTGATATCAATGAAATTGAGGCCATTAACACCAGCAGAATATGTGGTCCGTAACTATAAGTTCTGGTCACACCAGAACAGCTCCAGGAGGAGAATTTGTGGTGTCTGATTACGCATACAAATTCAAAACATGAGATTACTCTGTCCATGATATGTAAGTTTGAAAGGCACCCACAGAGTATTTAAATATATAATTCACAAAAATTGATATTATCCAACAAAAAAGTTAGCAGTGCTACTCAAAAACAACCTAACAGATTAATTTACAAAGATTGCATTTCTTTGTCACTTTCTTGACCTTTAAAGTAAAGCCTATTTCCAATTAGTTCAGTTATAAAGTCCATAACTCTTGTAGGTACTGCAGTGTGCAACACATTATCAATTTACAATGTTCTCCCTGATTTGCAGCACAAAACATGCACTCCTTATGGGAATTTTTTGGCAGGCATTTAGGGCAGCTGGAAGTGATCATGAAGTGCAATTACTGTCTGTGCATATCCACATCTGGAAAACAGTTCTTTGCAGATTTTAAAATAGCCCTAATGAAGAATGGAACCTTGTACTTGAATAGATGGAAAGGGTGAAGGGGTCTCAACGTCAAATTTGTTAGAGAGCCAGAATGAAAAGAACACACTGTACAGAAATAGAAAATAATTAACGGAAAATTAATTATTGTCAGAAATGTTTGCAATCATTCTTCATGGAGGGAGAAATATCATTCTTGGGTAGGGGTAAAAGGAAGTTCTCTATTAAATAAAATATTTAACATTTTTCATTAAAGATTTAACAGTGATGATATAGGCTGAGTGAAGCATGTTAGGTGATATTAACTTTAACATGCAATTTCACCACGTCTCCTGGTCAGGGAGATACCAGTTGGTGTGAGACATGCTAAGATATTTACTGAAAAGGGCCTAGGGACAAAATGGAGGCAACTCAAGAAATACCAGCATTATCGTTAAGACGCTGCAACAATGGGTTCCTTGTGATGGGAGCTGCTACATAACATGCTGGATCCATCCCTTTCATTGCCTCAGAGGCTCTCCTGTGTGTACACCTGAATAAAACTCACAGTATTTATTGGCATGTCCCTGCAGCCTGGGCCAGACTGGTGGCATTTCAAGTTGCTTTAGGATGACAGAAAACTGAGGATGATCAATTTGTAACGTGCTGCAGGTATCTGTAAATTAACATACACAATAACCCTCATCTGGAAATGTCCCAAGTTCAGGCACACTGGTCTCAGTTATTCTCGGAGTATTGATGTCCCTCAACTTCAGCTCAAAGCAGTGGATGATGCTGTTCCACAGCATCTCCAAAAAATGGGCAGATTAAACATGAGTTATGCAAAGCAGAAAACACAGTAATTAAGACACACATTTCCTGTATTTAAATGTAATCCAAAACATCTTTCAACAGGTTTAACTTTTTAATCTTACCTCATGGAACTAGCTAAAGCTTTCTCTTTTGCTTCTCCCTAGAACAAGTAATCCCTTTTTCTCTTTCGTGCAATTGATACTCAGGTTTTAATCCTTCCCCACACATCAAAGGGCTGGAACAGCTCTGCTGGGAGGACAGGCTGAGAGAGTTGGGGTGTTCAGCTGGAGAAGAGAAGCTCCAGGGAGACCTTATTGCACCTTCCCAGACTTAAAATGGGCCTATGAGAAAGATGGGGACAGACTTTTGAGCAGGGCTTGTTGTGAAAGAACAAGGCGCGATGGTTTGAAACTAAAGGAGGGAGATTCAGGCTGGAAATGAGGAAGAAATTGTTGGCCCTGAGTTACAGCTCTGGTCACTCACAGGTGTTATGGATCTCAGAGCAGCACACTCTTCCTGCACTATCCCATGAGGGAAATCGTCCCACCATCCAAAATCTGTCATAAAGTTTCTCTGCATTTCTCCCTCCTCAAGTTTAGTTATTGATGCTGCCAAATAGCTTCTGCTTTCTGCATTGTAGGTGGGTGCACCCTTTTGTCTGAGTCTAATAAATGGGATGTGCAATTTGCAAAATTTATCTTGACTCCTCCCACTTGAGAAAATCTTTAACAAATGGTTGTGGGCACTCCAGGCTCCACATTTTTTTTCTCTGAAGTCCTGTCTAAATCACTGAATTTCACTTATTTCAGCAGAAGCTGGATCATGCCCTATGTGAGCATTTCTATACTTCAAATATTAATTACTTTTAACAGAGCTAAGATAAACTATGCAAGTAGTTAAAACAAATACAAACAGACCTTTAGCAATACAAAAGATCATAATGAAAAAGATTTTGCAAACATCTTTTTTTTCTTTTTTTTATTCTTTTTTTTTTTTCTGAGGGAGGAAAATAAAAGCAACAGAAGCTTTGAGCGGAATGGCAAACAAAAATTTAAGACAAGGTGAAGAGATGAAGGCTAGCAAAACCAGAATGGCTCGGGTGGGAATACTGAATTTCTGATGTCTTGAACTGATCCACACAGGAGCAGAGTGGATGGGTCACCTCGCAGGATGGCACGTTAGCTACATTAGGAGCTCACACCACAACCAACAAGCTGCCTGGAGCAAGGGCTGCCCCCAAATCTCCTCACTGTCTGCAACCTCCAGCTGCCTTTTCTGCATAGTGGGGCTGAAAGGAAAAGCATAAGTTGTTTCTCCGGCAGGCTGTGGTTTAATTCATCACCCCGACCCTGTCCTCCCCAGGCATGGGCAGGACCTCGCATGTAAAGCGGATCACGCTTTGGCAGGGCTGGGCAGCGCATGTTTCTGCTTCAGCAGCTCTCCCAGATACTCTCTGTGCAGCCGAATTTCATCAGAACGAAGCCGACGCTAATGCAAGGCGAGGCCCCTCTAATGATGTTTTATTATGAGTAAACATTGCGCTAAGCACAGTCGTATTAAGTGGATTTTTGATTCTTTCCTTGGGAAGGAACCATTGGCAGCATGTGTCCATACATTAGCATCACAGGGAGGGTGAGCTTTCACCTGGTAATTCCTGCAGCAAACCAACAACTTCTGACAGAAGTGGGAGGATCTCAGGAAATGCTTCGAGAGCTTTGCTGGCCGTGTTCCTAAAGTTATCTATTGCCCCAGGAATATCTGCCTCAAAACGACCCAGCCATCTTCCCCATGCTATTATTACTACTAATAGGTTTTTTTATCATAGCAAGACCTTAAGTCAGTCAATAGATGCACAAATGAAAAGTATCTTCCTTGTAGGGCTCACAGTATAAAAATATAGAGAATGGTAAGCAAAGTATTACTGTCAAGAGTTTCACGTAGGTATTTTCTCTGGAAGTAGCTTCACGCTAGAAAATTAGTGCTTTATTGAAACCTAGCTTTTAATTAACACTAATTTTTTTTCCAGTGAGATTTTTAGATTTCTTTTACACTACAAACACATCACAAAAAGGCAAATATTTTTGACTGAAGGAGAATTGTCATGAAGGTCTCAGGGGGCAATTTTGCTGCTCACAGTCCCATCCTCATCTGGAAGCTGGACTCACCAGCAAGAATACTTCTGCCCTAACACATCACTGTCTGAGTGTTCCCAAATGTTCTACTCCTCTTCAATAAGGCTATAAACCATGATGTATTACGGAAGGTTTAGCAGTAAACTCCAACTTTCCTGTGGCACAATATTCAAAATATTGTGAGGATTGAATTCGTTTAAAATAAGACGTTAGGTGGAAAATCATAATAAAACTGAAATCCCTCCTCTGCAGCCCCACCCCAGAAAATTATGCAGAAAGAAATTTCTGCCCAGAGTTAGTTTTCCCACTTCTCAGATGGAAAGAAAAGCACAGGGAAAGTAGATGTTTTTTCCAATAAATACATACTGAGCCTGTGACAAGGTATAAACTCAACATCAACACATCATTCCTAGCACTACACAGATTTCTCTCTGCTGGAAGCAGGAGTACAATTACACATAGGCCTCCAGACAGCTGGCCTGCAGTAGGAATTTTTCAACACTTTGAATCTGAGATAGATGAGAAAAAGAAAAAAAAACATCTATGCCACAAACCTGGTGGGAGAAGCTTTGCCTAGAGGAGATGATGAATATTCAAATCACAGCTTCCAAGAAATAGCATAACACCTTAGTCAAACAGAGTTTGAAACAAAACCGTTCCCCAACTGTTTTGGGTCTGGTCCACAATTCAAAGTGTTTCAATTCAAAATACCAAAAACAAAAAGTACGATTTAATTTTCCCTACTTAAAATACAATGCTGGAACAAATAATTTTATTTTTTTTTTTATCCCTCTCTTTTCCAAAGCCAATGTTCAGTGCAATTTGCATTCTCGGTCTTCATCTTCCAAACAAGGATCTTTAACCATATGCAGGTTAAAAGCTTTGCCTCGGGGCATCATGCCATTAGTCCTAATTAAGCATCTCATCTATGCTTACACTATCTCCTCTCTCCTGTCCTATGGCAGGGAGCCCCATAGTTTATCCTTGCACTGATAGAGAAAGAGTCGTACTAACAAATACAGCCTGACAAATACTTGAGGAGAAATTTATTTATTGTTTCAAATACTTTGCCTTCTCGTACAGAAGGTGTAAACAATAATAAATTAGTAGTCATGAAACTAATGATGACTGTAAATTACTAAGGTACTAAACTCCTTCTACCAAATGTATCCTGAACAATAAATAAGAGGAAACTGTATTTGGAGATAAGGAAGACCTCATAAAAATAGTAAATTAAATTAGGGAGCTTGGGGAATTCTGGAACAAATATATCAGGAGGTCCATGTGATAAGCAGTAGCTGATAAGAGACTTTCTGCTGCTTTTCTGTGCTGGTCTCTGGTGCACTGTGACCAGTATTTGTCACAAGTCAAAGGATTAGAGCTGGGCTGGAAACACAGTGAAAGTATGGAGACACATAAAGAAAAAATCAATACAGGATATTATCCCCATTTTAGGTGCTGGTCAGGGATATCTTACAGTGTCTGAACAACCCAGGGGTAACAATCAAAAGCCATGGGCTCATCACAAGCATCATAGATAAAAGCTGTCATGTAAGTCCCTCCTGATAATAAGAGTAGTACTCAGCACTTTGCATCTTCAAAGGCACCTTGATAAGTGGGAGAAGAGTCCATGTTGGTAGCCACATTTTGCAAATTTTCATCTTAATTTCAATGAACTTCCTGTTGCTCCAGCACTTGTGCAGGGGCTGGATTCTCCCAAGCCAAGGGCACCCAAAAGACTCCCTCGGTTCCAATTCACATCCTATGCCACTCAGTTTCCCCTTCAGGCAGCAATTCAGTGGCAAAGGAAAGGTGTGCATCCCACCCATGGCTATTGCCAGCTTGGAGGTGTTTCACCCTTGTCCCTGTGCTCTCATCCCTAAGGGCACAAACCTGCTCTGGCTCACAGGGGAAGCAGGCCTGGACACAGCTCTGACAGACCAAGGAAAGTGGACCCTTATGGAAGTAAATTCATTTCCCTGAAGCTCTGGGACTATTTTTTTTCTCTCTGTGAAGGGATGGGAGAGTGATGTCAAGGGACTTAAGATCCAGCCCTTCAAGCACCGTGAAGCAGCCAAGGAGTCCAGCCAAGACTACGCAACTCTCCGTAAATGCTGCCCCTTCCTAAATCCGCTTTTGAAGTTATTTGCTCACAGTATCTGTCTTCCTTCTCCCCACCTGCCACTCAATCAGTGCTAAATGTCAAATGTCTTTGCCATCAGCCATGCCAGGCATTCTATAAAAAGCAGCTGTCTTCCTGACAAACAGTGCTCTCTCAAAGTCCTGTCTTCAACCTTGCTGTAAGTTGCAGTCTTCCTTTAATTTTATTTCTAACACTCTCTCTGTTTGTCTCTGTGACAAGGGCATCCCGAAGGAGCACTCTCCCTGCTGCAACACCCTGCAGGAGCACAGGGAGGTGGGAATATCTGAATCCCTGTGGACCCAGGGATAAACCAAACAGTACAATCATGCCATGCTCTGCTTAAATCATCCTGGGAGGGAGATGCTTCAGGGGGACACCTCAGTGACAGGTCCCATTACCACTGTGCTCCATACACTTGGGGCATGGCCTCAGGCATCCTCACAACCTGCCTTTCTCCGTGGGCACTAACACCATGAACAGGCAGCACAAGTCAGAGCAGGTTTGGAGTTGCCCATGGGGACTTTGGGGACCAGCTGTAAGGAGAGCTGCAGAGAAGTGCTTGGGAGGTCAACAACAGGTTGACCATGAACCCGCAATTGTGGCCAAGAAGGCCAGCAGTATCTAGGATGTATTAGGAAGAATGTGACCAACAGGTGGAGAGAGGTTGTTCCTCCCCTTCTGCTCTGCCCTGGTGAGGCCACATCTGCAGTTCTGTGTCCAGTTCTGGGCTCCCCAGTTTAAGAAGGACAAGGAATTACTGGAGGGAGTCCAGCGGAGGAACACAAAGATTCTGAGGGGTCTGATGAGGAGAGACTGAGAGAGCTGGGGCTGTTCAGCTGACGAAGAGAAGCTGAGAGGTGATCTCATCAATGTGATATCTCCAGGGTGAGTGTCAAGAGGATGGACCAGACTCTGTTCAGTGGTGCCCAATGACAGGGTGAGGGGCAATGGGCACAGACTGAAGCACAGGAGGTTCCATCTGAATATGAGGAGAAACTTCTTTCCTTTGAGGTGGCAGAGCCTGGCCCAGGCTGCTCAGAGAGGTTGTGGAGTCTCCTTCTCTGAGACATTCAAACCCACCTGGACACGATCCTGTGAGATCTGCTCTGGTGACCCTCTTCTAGCAGGAGGGATAGACTGAATGATCTCCAGAGGACCCTTCCAACCCCAGCCATCCTGTGATTCTGTGAGAGCAGAGCAGGGTTTACCCAAGCACGGCCATTGAACTTAGGACCTGCAATGCAGAGTTCTCTCCTGCACATGGGCATGTTTCTCATTTGATGCTGAGGCTTGTGGGCAGGCAAATGCTGCAGTTGAAAGACAGTGAGCAACAAAAATATGTTGAATTTCTGATGGAAAATTGTATGCCTTGTACTGTTTTCCAGAGAAGGCTCATCACTCCCCGCTCAGGTACTGTCAGTGCATTCGCACACCTGATTACATTTCTGGATTTAGCACCTTCGAACTGCTTCTTGCTGAACTATCAGGAGCTGAAGTAGGAAAGAGTGGAGTGGAGTGGAGTTAGCTTAGAATTCCACCACCGTTCCCCCCTTCTCCTCCTGTAATCACACAGTCCCTTTTTCATCCCCACACAATCTTCACCAGTGAGTCCACTTGTGGTGTCTCCTGCAATACATTGCTGTGAGCACCAGTGAATTTTGCAGTAAACATGCCATTTTACTGTCCTTCTTAAACCAGCACATCCTGCTTGCTTTGAACTTACAATTTGATTCTGAAAATAGGCTTTTCAGAGAAAATAACCATACTGACTACCATGGTTATCTGAGCTCTGCGAGATACACTCTTTGTGTTGCTGAGCAGAAAATATATTTTTAGCCTAGCTGTCAGCCCCACAAATTGTCCAAAATCCCAACTTTGTTCCTCCTGTCTCACTCCTTTCCACCAATAAAAATTTTGGAACCAGAGACACACTCACAGTGTGAAGTGTTAACCACGAGAGAGTCCAGCTCTTATTCCCAAGAACACATCAGTTCTGCAGTGACACCAAGCAAAACACAGCACACAACAAGACAGGACTGAAATACAAAGCTGTGTATGCAACACAGAGGGAAAAATTGGACTACCAGTTTAAAAAGTCACTTTTAATTCTTCCTTTACAGAATCATACAATAGAGTAGTTTGGGCTGGAAGGGACCTTCAAAGCTCCCCCAGTGCCACCCCTGCCATGAGCAGGGACATCTTCACCAGCTCAGGTTGCTCAGAGCCCCGTCCAGCCTGGCCTGGGATGTCTCCAGGGATGGTTTATCCACCACCTCTCTGGGTAAACTGGGACAGGCTCTCACCACTTTCATTGTAAAAATTGTTTTTCCTCGTGTCTAATTTGATACAGGATTATCTCTGTCAAGTTTCCCAGTGTTTATGCACATAGAAAAGGTATTGAAACTTCAGGGTGGATCCAGCTTAGAAATATTTGATGATGGAGCTTATTTTAAATACTGCTGAGGCAAGTCAATAATTGGGTGACATGTTTTCAGAGGATTTCTTTCTGATATAGGCTATTAAAAGCACACTTGGAGGCAAGAAAATTTACTATATGCTGTGAGTTTGGTATGTCAGACAGCCTTTACCGGCTTTCAGCTTTGTCTTTGCCATGTGGCCTTCACCTACTCTCTTTTCTTCCCTATTAGTACCCACAGTCACTTGCCAAGGAAGTCAAGGAAGTCTCTCTTCCTTGGGAAACTAAATTGCGTCAGATAATAATAGTGTCCTGACGTGGATGCAAAATTAATCTCATTTAAAACCAAGACTCAAAAGCTTGGGAAATCCCAGTTCAGCAAAGTGTTTAAGCAGATGCTTGGATTCAGCCCTATTAAACACAACATGTTAGTGCTTCTCTGAAGATTTTGCAGATTTGGGCCTCCTGCCTGGTTTGTAAATGGCGAGTGGCTTTGATTTCAGTGTGTTAAAGGAGTTCGAAAGCAATTTAATTGTCATAATGAGAATCTTCCCACCAATAAAAGACAAGTGGTTCTAAGTAGGTCTTTGTGATGTCTATTTAAATTAGATTAAATAAGAGTATGGTATTATTAGCATTATTAGGGTTATTATTAGGAAATTACTATTCACAGCACTTTTATTGTCTTATTCTACAATAAGGAAAGCAAATCTATTAAAATGACTGAACATCAATACATAAGCTCTTAATAATCCAATAGTATCAGTGAGTTCATCTTTTAGATTCAGTTGCAAAAGTCATCGTTTGCTACTTAACATACAATTGTTCATTAGAAGACATTCTCTGAGACTCATCAGCTCTCTAATGATGATACATAGTCATTACATTTCAGTCACCCTGTTCTTAGTACAACCACAGAATGGCATTTAGTTGTTACTATTTTATTATTATAACTGGTGTGTAACAATGATATCATGACCCAGATCATCACGTCAGATTTTTATCTTGACACACATTTTAAGCCACGTCAATGAGATGTGGCTAGTATTCAGACTGGGCTTTTAAAAGCAGATACACTTTCTGCCTAAAGTCAACGAGTACATCGTATTGCTCATTTGTTCAACTCAGGGCTGAACAATAAGTCCAGTAGGTCCCAGACAGCACAGTATATATCAGAATATAGTGTATATAGAGTAAATCAGTATACCATATATCATATTTATAATACAGTAATAGTATAAATCAGAAGAGAAGTAATAACTTTGCATGTGTTTGCTGTCTATGAACTACGTGTTGGGAAATCTTAAGGTTTGAGTTCTCACTTGATAGGTGTAGTTTGGTGATGATGGTAACCATCACGGGATAAAATCTGATGTGTAAATGTCTGACATTAAACATGCACTAAATCTTTGATAGGCTGAACTCTGAAAACAGTGTTTTACCTTCTTATTGCCCCTTGACTCGTTCTGTTCTCATGCAGTACACCACAGGAGGCCATTTCTTTTGCAACAGAAATTGTCAGGGAAAGGAAAGACCTGAGCTCTCCTGACTTTGTCTGGACATCTTCAATTTGGGCTGTGATCTTTCACAATTAATCAGAATTTTCTGCTCACACTGACATCAGTGGCAGGTCTTTGCTGGATTTTGGTAGTCATGGAGCTGTTCAAAAATCATAGTGTTTTCCAGAATATTTCCATAAATGGTGGGAATAAATTTTCAGTTATTTTCAACGGGGTGCTCTCACAGAATTTTGCACTGATTAATTTTTTGCACCCTTGAAAAACTTTAAGCATTCAGATTTTGTGCGTGCACACATCTATTGCATGGACTTGTGTTGTTCCTTGCTACACAAATGGTGACATGTAGACGAGTTGCAACGACAGTCTGGCTCCACGTGTTCAAACAGTCTAGTTTCAGACAAGACATATCTGATGTCGCATCTGGGACTAGATATGAGGTGTCTCCTTTTTTTCAATGTAGCAACCTCCAGATTTACTTAAATCAATATGAATACAATACAGATTGTTAGAAATCACTGTGTTATTCCTGTATAAAACCGGTCAGGTGTCCTGGTAAAGTCGCAACAAAAGTGTTTCCAGTTCAAGGAGGAAGGTGATTTTGCACCTGCTTGAAACTTTAGGCTATTTAGGTTTTATGCTTAAATTTGAGTTGCTATTGTATGCTTTTAAACTGTGATATCACTTTGAGTGACATGCATGCATCAAAACCCTCTGTCTTCCTTTAAGTTTTGGTTGGAGTTGGGTTGCCAAAGAGGGTCCTAGGAGAAGGATTTCAGTAAACATCCAACATACTTCTGTGCTTTGTTGAACAGGAGCGGATTTAAACACAGAGACCCATGCCAAATGTGTCTTAGCTAAATGAAAGTAACTTCAGCTAGATATGGTTAGTTGTGGACCTAGGGGAGAAAGAAGTGCACAGCTTTGTTTCTTAAATCCTCTGAACTGCTTCAGAAGCATTTTTAGAGGTTACTGTTCTCCCATGTATCCTGCAGGAGTGCTTTCAGCATGATGACTCAAAGCCCAGCTCATACCCTCCAGTCAAAAACTGATAATTTTTATCATGTCTTTACAATCCTCAATCCTTTTATTGCCTATTCTGTCTTTGCAAAGAAATAAACAAAGAAATAAACAATCCTTATCTTTTTTCTTTTTCCTTTTTTTTTTTTTTTTTTAAGTGAAATATACATTTAATCTACGTTCATGGTAGCTAGTGTTTCCAAGGGAAATACCAGCAACACATGCCATTCAGAGCCAACAGGGTTAGCAGTTTCCTCTACTGTGGCTGAGTATTCCATGCCTGCCCCAGTCCTTTTCCTCTATCCCATCTCCTTCTTCCTTTCAGTCACTGGTCTGATATGGGCAGACAAGATGGTCTGGGAACCTTCTTAGGACCTTCACTGCCTCACAGTAACTGCACAGAGGACAGGCACTGTGGTTCCAGTCCCAATTTGCCTTTTCTCCAGCTGGTTGCATGATGAAACAATGCACGATATTATGGTTTGTGCATGAAATACTACTATGTGTCAGAAAGGCTCAGCCCTGTTTTAACACATGAGAAAGCAATTAGGGAGACAAGAGAAGCCAAATGTCTCAAGAAGAAAGATGAAAAACTGTGGGAACTGGCTAATTCCAGAGGCAACAGCACTTATGTTATTACTTGATGCCAGTAGTTACAAAAATAGTAACTATGCTCCTTGGCCCACAGTGATTCTCTCAAGTTAGCTGAGAACAGCCACATCACTAGGAGCAGGATTGTTGCATGTGTCTGGAATAAACACCCTGCAAGAATGCAAGAGATATCACAAGTGGGTCACCACTCACCCATGTGCCTGTCCCAGGGGACAGTGGCATTAGATGTGCTGATAAGGTTCAGATTGTCTTGCTGGGACAATATTCTGGCAAAAAAAACTTTAAAAAAAGATACAAACCATTGACTGTGCAAGACTGTAGTTGGCTTCAGGACTGATGTGGGAGCTGATATATCATTTCAGAGAAGTGGTAAAGGTTTGCCATGGCTCATTGGCTCCCCACTAGGAAGAAACTCTTGTCACCATGAAACTACCAAGGAAAATGTTTGAATACTGAGCACATATCTGCAATGTGAGATAACATCTATGTGGGAATAGATTTATATAGTCAAAGATCCTGGATTCCCATCACTGAGCTGTCAGACAAGCAAAGACCAATGCCAAGAATAGAGGGTAAGTGAGATCTATGTCCAAGCTATGAAGTTGAATCCAATCCAAGATGCCCTACGGCTGTTTAACTAACTAGGAAAACCTAATCCCCCCAGAGTCAGTCTCAGTCTTCTGCATTTGTAATACCTCAACATTTCCTCCTGCCATGATAAAGGCTGTCAAGAAACAAATCCATAATAACTGTAAGGAAGTTATTGAGCCAGTCAGTCATCATTTGTATCCATGTCTTCAAACTCAGCAAGAATGTGGGGTGGGAATATGCCATTATATGGACATTCCAGCTGCAAAATATTAGTCTCCTACAAACGTCATGACCTAACTCATGATTTTGGCAGCTACCACTCTCTCAGGGAACGTCTGCTTATGTCAGATTCCTTACTTCAATTAAAAGACATGTTTTCAAACAACAGTCACATGCAATTTCCCCTGCACCTGAGATGTTTCTTCCAAGGATGAGCCAAATTCAGTATCCTAGTGGGGTGGGACGTCAACCCCATGTGCACCTCTACTGCAGTCATTTGCAAGAGCACGACATAACCTTGAGTGAAGACAGTTCCTACACTAGAAGCTGTGAGGAGAACGGGACTGAGACCATTTGTAGACGTAGTTATCGCCTTAAGTCTTACCATGCTTAGGAGCACTAATATCCAGTACTGCCTGGCTTCTGACATTGCCTGAGTTCATTAACGTGCATCAGTTCTAACAGCAAATACAGTCATATAAAGAGCAAAAACAGGGGAGGACTGAGAAGACCGTGATCAAGTGAACTAACGGTCTGATGTACAGGCTTTTTTTATCCATCTTAATATTAAAAGGTGTTAGTTTAAGGTGGGACACTAGGGTCAGTCATCATAAATCACCCTCCACAGTTTCATCTGGAGACAACTTCTAGCTGCTTCCTGGGTCCTGTAAGGTTTCTATCAAAATATCAAGTTTTTGCTTACTTTCATAGTGAAACAATTTTTTCTAGATTTAAACAGAATTTTGAAAACAGATTGATGGGTTTCAGTTACTTCACACAATAATAATTTTTATTTTTTTGTGAAATGTTTTTATTGTTTAGAAAGCACACTTTCTACCAACAAATCAAGGATATTTTGATAGACAATCAGTTGTAAACCCCAAAGAGAGAAACTAATGTCTTAAGTAAATGGAGAAAAATTTTATTCCAAACAAACAAGCAAACAAAACAAGGAAAACAAAAAGAAAAATAAATAAAAGAATAAAACCTTCTTATATATGCACAAACAGCTCTGGTTTTGCTAACCAGTTGAGCTTAATGCCTCTCTCAGTCAAAAGGGATGTACATATTGCTTCTATCGTGTGTAACAATTAGAAACATCCTGATATCCTGTTCTTCCTGCTCCTTCCCCCTCTCTAGTATTCAAAACACTTCGGCTCTTAAAAACATTCGCCCTCATATCGCATTCCCCTTCATGTCGGCATCAGCCAAGTTGCCCTCTTCCTTACCCTCTTTAAGTGTTCAAAGGTAATTTTAAAGAACACCTCATTTAGCTTTCATTTTACTGAGATTCAGCTTGCCCATAAATCAGAGCTGAAGGGGAACTGGAGAGGGTCTCAGCTAATCAAAGCTCCAATCTCTAAAATGTTTAAATATAAATCAAAATAGTTGAAGGCTCTCCAAAGCTTCAATTTTCTTTGAAATTCCTAGTTCTTATTTTTTCTGTGCTTAGCTCTCAATTTCATTCTCATCCCTTGAAGATATTTTTCTGAGTATTTTCTAGTCATTTTCTCCAAGACATTGAGCTGCCTGGTTCAAGAATTATATTAAATTTTGACCCGTGTGTGAGTTACTATTTCTCCCAAGTAGAAGCGCTTTGTCCAAATGAAGGTTTTAGGGTTCAGATCCTAAATTGAAGTTTACTAATGACTTTAAGGCTAAAAATGTTCCTAAAATCTATTGAAAACATTACTTTGATCATCCATTCCATATTGCAGTCAGTACTACACGCTCCATATGCCAGAAATGATAAAATGCTCTTGCCTCTCTCTTTTGCTTCAGAAGTCTGGAAGTCTGCTAAATTAATCTGCTTACCTGTCTTTACCACATCTTATAGTTCTAGAATGCAATATGGGTTAGGAAAGTTAAGAATATAAGCTTCTCTCTCTTCCTCCCTCTCCTTCTTCCTGTGTTAAAGTTATTTCAAGAAAGGAAAAAATTACACATTGTAAAAGATATTTTTATCCTTGGGTTTGATCATTCAAGCATGTGAGTTTACCTAGAGAGTTCTCATTGAAAAGAATCAGGATGTCATATCAGTGCATTTCATTTTGTTAAAATAACCAACCTTTCAGAAAATTCCGTTGTAAGAAGTGAAAATAGGGAAAGTGCCATGTGTGAGTATTCAGGCATTTGTCCGGTTGTGTTGTGCACATGTATAGACATCAATGTGTGAAAGCAATTCTGGGCAAAAATACACCAGGTATCTCTTAACAGATGATGTACACCTAGCTTGTATTCTATGTATTAACAGCAAGGTATATGAATCAAGACTGAAGAATAATTCTTGCTGCATACCATAATGATGCCTGCCCTAAAATGGATATTTCAAGGGATATTATGCTCTGGAATGTCCTTCAAGTGAATGGGGTGATCTTTTCAGATCTGCCTTCTAAATGCCTGTGTTAGGGCAGATGAACCTCAATGAAAATACTGAGATATGTGCAAAAGTTGGCAGACTATTGGGCAAAATTTTCTACACAATACATGTTTTTGTTTACTTTCACAGAGAAACAGATTTTTCTAGATTTAAACCGAATTTTGAAAACAGATTGATTGGTTTCAATCGCTTCTCACAATAAGAAATTTTTTGTGCATGGAATGTTTTTATCATTCAGAAAGCACACTTTCTACCAACAAAATATTTGACAAATCTTCAGCTGCATGTGAGTAAGGCTCTCCTCAAATTCTGTTTTGCGCTATATAAAGTAAGCAGAAGAGATAGTTGGGAAAGGGAAAGGGAAAGGGGAAAAGGAAAAGGGGAAGGGAAAAAGGAAAAGGGAAAGGAGAAAGGGAAAAGGATAAAGGGAAAAGGAAAAGTATAAAGGGAAAAAGAAAAGGAGAAGGAGAAGGAGAAGGAGAAGGAGAAGGAGAAGGAGAAGGAGAAGGAGAAGGAGAAGGAGAAGGAGAAGGAGAAGGAGAAGGAGAAGGAGAAGAAGAAGGAGAAGGAGAAGGAGGAGGAGAAGAAGGAGAAGGAGGAGGAGGAGGAGGAGAAGAAGGAGGAGGAGGAGGAGGAGAAGGAGGAGGAGAAGGAGAAGAAGAAGGAGGAGGAGAAGGAGAAGGAGAAGGAGAAGGAGAAGGAGAAGGAGAAGGAAAAGGAAAAGGAAAAGGAAAAGGAAAAGGAAAAGGAAAAGGAGGAAAAGGAAAAGAGGAGATGTTTCAATCCTATGTCTCAAATATAATAGAATGAAAAATCCAGCATCCTTGGGCTGGATTGTCAAACAACTTTACCCCTAGAAGTTTCTCATTACAAAGATCTCTGACAATATTTTGCCTGAAAGAAAATGCATTTTTAAACCATTCCAACCCAAACTCTGGCTCAATGCATGTACACATACATGTGTACATAAGCAACAAATTGTTACTTGAAAGTATGGAATAAAGCAGTTATCCACATTCATAAGAAAACAGTACACAGAAAAGTACTATAAAGTGAAAAAAAAAAATTGCCAAAATAAAAGAGAAGTTTAAAGTCTCCAAAGCTTTATTTAGTCTGGAATTGAGGAAAGTGTTCCTATGCACAAAAGATAGGATGTCTTTCATGGCAAAAGGGCAAGGAGGGGAAAAACTCAAGATTCTTTTGACATGATACTTAATGAGCTTCTGAGCAGTGATGTGACTCAGGACTTGCAGTAGGGGTGAACTGGGTTGAATGACTCAGTTTCTTCTGCTCTGGGTTTCTGCAGGACTGCAAAAAGCCAAAACCAACAAAGCGCCATTTGAAATCTCTTTGGATAACCAGATGCTGAAGGAAAGGCAGCAAAATTTTTGTCCTTTCCTTCATTAAGAAGAGGTCATTTCCTTTCTTTCGTGTTGTAAGCCTGTCTGACAGCCAGCCATACTGCAGGTGTCACTTGCCAGCATACAAATGATTGACTATATAAATATTACTAATCAATGGCAGGTATCAAAACTGTGATTTTCTCAGGACTTTGCAGGACCTAGGTAAACCGCAAATCAGATATGCAGCTACTGACAAACAGACAATACTGACCATTGTATTGGTCTCACACAAGAACCTGTGGCATGGGAATATATTAATTTTTAATGGAAAATGTTATTCTTTATGGTCAGCTCTTTCAGCAGAATCATTTATCAAGACTGACATCAACCAGATACACTGTACGTTGCTAAGGATTAATGTTAGAGTGTAAGGGGAGGAGGGGGAGACCTAGTATTTACAAATGGTGCATTTTTTAAAACACCGCTACTTAGAATTAAGTGCAATTACTGCGCATTTAAATTAGTATTAAAGTATTTGTATTGCTAGCTTGCAAATTCAGCATCTTGAGAAGCCTGAATGGATTTTCATGTAATTATTGTCATTAACTCAGAGGAGTAAACGCTCAGCAGAGAGTCTGCTTTAGAAAAAAGCAAGTGCATAATGTATCATTAAATGGCACCTTTGTGCTTAATTCCTCACATGATCTTCTAAAATATACACCTCGTAACTGCTGAGTACCTCAGTGACATAGCACAAGATTCCTGTCTGCATAGCGTTAGCATCAGGGAAGCTATATTTGGGGTCTTCTGAGAAGTTTCTCTTAGGAAGGTGACATTGAGAAATTTTCTTTCCCTGCAGCCCTATTTATCTAATTTTCTTGCAAATAGATCTATGCCTGCCTTTTTTCTACAAGCACATAATCCCACATGTTCTTACTCTCACAACTGTCACAAGTTTCCCTAATTTGTTACTCCCTTACACTAGTGATCCACACCATATCTCTACCTAAATTGCCCATGAGTTCTAACAGCTTGTCACTAGTAGAGACCAGAAAGAGCTGGTGGTCATAGACTGAAAAATTAAGACATGCTGTCCTCCTTGGCAGCATGAGGAAGAGTTTCTGGGTTGGACTCCATCAGTGTGTGGCCTTGAATAACTCTCCAACCCTCTATTTTCAGATGGCAAAATGGGGATAAGAGCACTAATTTCTGCAAAATGTTCCTTGTAACAGGAAATGTTCAACCAACACCTTAAAAATAGAGAGCGTGAGACCACAAATAGCATAGGATTGTCCTTATGGCTAGCTGGATTTTGGAACAAGGTGGACTTTCAATAACTCAGTAGGACAAAGGGACAGCAGGGTTTTTTCCAGAGTTGGCTGAAACAACATTGGCAAACAACAGAAAAAGTGGTAAAATAAAGAAGTAAAAAAAAATTTTACTTTAGCATGGCTTTAATAAGGATCCTAATTTTAGGCTGAAAAGTCAGTCAGGAATCCTGTCTCTACATAACAAACATCTGTCTCAAGGTGGGCGTTGAACAGTTAGTAGTAACAACAAGCAATATGACATTCAGTTCTCTTTTAAAGAATGCAAACATTTGCCCAAGATAAAATTAATTATGTATTCTGCCCAACTAATAATTACTTTAGCCAATACACTGAGCAAGAAACTGCTTTCACTGAGCCATCTCAGCTGCCTTCATTTGTATTCTCAGTACTTGCCCCATTGCCACACGAGGAATATTTTCTCTCCTGTGTGCCACAAGCAGGTTCTTTTTCCACTCAGATATAATACGTGCTCTCAAACTGATGCATGAACTCAATTTCAACTGCTCCAAGAGCAACTCCAAACTGAGAAATGTCAGTGTGTCGAGCAGGGCTTTGCTTTATAAACATTCCATTGTTAATGAAATTGGAAAAGTTCAGAGAAGGAATTTTCCATGAGTCATCATTCCTCACGTAAACACTACTTAAAAGTCCCTTTTTTCAGATTCACTTTGACAGCTGCTTGGGAAATAATAATAATAATAAAAAATCTTAGTCTTATCATTATGTCAACAGAGTGAACATCTGTAGGTTCAAGCAGTGGAACCCAAATTTCTGGGTCTTCATCCAACATGATGGTCTCTGTTACTTTGTGGCTGGAGGACACCCACCCAGTTAGAGGACAAGGCTGATGGTTCACTTCTGGAGATCACTGCCTTCAGAGGACACCAAGAAAACCCTACTGTCATTATCAACAGCCAGACTTTGTGGTATCTGTGTATTTCCCAGGTCTTAAAAGTCGTTTTCTTTCCTCACTGCTGCCCACAAGCTGATTTCACCTGCTGTCTCTTATCTTAGAAACAGATTGCCCCCTCTTGGGGAAAGAGGGCTGGGTCTTCAGTTATATGTTTCTACAGCACCCTGTGAAATGGTGATGGGATCTCCAGGGATTTCTGAAGTACAGATAATGAATCTGACAGACTACGCTACGGAGGGGCTGTCAATCAACAGTGAGCTGTTCACATCCCCTCTGTCAGGAGCCCATCACTCCACCATGAGCTGCTGCCAGGGTTTCAGCAGATAGAGCAGAGGGGAATAGAAACAGCCCAGGGCCAGCAAAGGAGGCAGCTGCCTGGGGCAGCTCATTGCTGCAAGGGACCTGGAGGAGAATGAAAGACAGGGATAAAAAATAGAATGCAGCCCTGCAGCCTTGGCACCTTGGAAAACTTCAGTATAAGGTGGCAGCGTCAAGCTGTAGACCCTGACTGCATCTCTCATGCTTCCCAGAGCTCTGTCACCCACACCTGATCCCCAGCTCTCCATTGTCCTTCTCCTGATATTGATAGCCTGGGACAAACACCCAGCTTTGGTCTTTTAGGGACTGGTGGAGGTGATCCTCTAATTTTAGTCTTATAGCCTGAAGACCATTGAGGACATACAGAAGGGCACAAGAGCTATGGGTACCTACAGGTCTCCCTGCTGTCCTGATGTGTAAATTCAATCATGAAAGAACACAGGACATGTGGAAAAAGAAAGAAGCCAATAAGAGCTTGATGCAATGCTGTAGCTTTTTGAGAGATAAAATACCAAGTGCAAAACCTGCTACAAAATAGAGAGAAAATCAAATAACCTCAGAAGTTTAAGGAAGAATATAGAGGAGAAGTGAGTGTTGATGGATGATAGTGTCCTAACAGTCAGTGTGAAGCTGGCCCTTTTTCTGCTGATTGAGAGTTTTCCATGTGCACAGACGCCCTGAGAAAAGGTGGGTGAAAAAGCCTTAGAAATAGCACTGTGCACCGCTGTCTGCATCAGGAAACCAACATGCTGCTTGAACCAACAATGTTCAGACCGGACGTTGAAGAATCATGAATTATGCAAAAATAAAAATTAAAAAAATAAAAACCACAAGATTTGTTTCCCTGAACTATAGTCGTAACACAAAGGCTTTCCAAGAGGTAAATGTTCCTGTCATGATGAGTGATCTTTAAGGCTGCAGTTACTTCCCCCCTTTGAAAAATAAGGCTAAAGTGATGGAGTGCTGTTAGCACTACTTTGTGCTGGCTCCTTTGATTTCAACACTATAATTATTCCCCTTGTCAGTGGTACTGGCCACAACAAGAACTGGTTAAACTCTCTGCAAATCTCAAAAGAGCAGAAATAATGAAGAGTAGAGTCTGGCTTTGCAACGCACTTAGGACACATGGAGATTTGAAGTCCTTTCCTAGGAAGAATTAGCTGCTTAAAATCACAACAGTAGTGTCACTATCACTTCTGAGTCTTGAATTAGTGTAGACAAGACAACAAGAGAAAAATAAATCTCACTGTGTTTTGACTAGCTTTCCTCTTGGGCTGATATATTCAAAGCTTTCCACCACTCTTCCAGGTAAGAAAGAGGACTTGTGAGAAGAAAAAAGAGCATAAAGAAAACTGGTTTTTTTGAAAGAGCTTATTTTCTATTTTCACTTTGGCAATATAGGTTGTGTCTAGGCTGAAGGACTGTCTGATGAGTGATGATCTACTATGATGAAGATTAAGATAAGAAAAAGCAGAGTATCTGAAAGAAGAACTTTTGTTAACTGTTTATTTAACATCAATGCTTCAATTTTATTCTTCAGAAAGCCAGTGTTAAAAGTTAAATACTGGCACTTGAATTGATTTACACGGTCTTTGTGAAATAGCCCAAAGATTTTTCACTTAAAGTCTCAGCAAGAACAAGCAGCAAAACACTAGAAGTGAAAATGTAAAAGCCTTTCAGTGAGCTTTTGTTTATTAAAAGGAACTACAACAAGAATTTAGGAAACTTTAAGAGGGAGAGGGACAATTGTTGAAAATCCTTGGCAGGTTACCTTTAAACACTCCTTCTTCTGTAGGCCGTAAATCATACAGTGGGGAGAAGCCAAGTTGCCTCTCTTCATGAGATAAAAAAGAGTGTAAAGATTTCCATAAATAGACATTTTCTGTGTTAAAATCTGCATGCAGAGAATATTTCTATCCTGGTTTCCAAAGAAAATAAGGACTTACACAATCCAAGTTATGTGTGTATGGGCGCATCTCTTTATGTCCCTCTGACAACTTTTGAACCTATTTCAACAAAATTTGTTAGAATTGCACAGGTTTCATGAAAATTTACAGCCTGGGGGAAGACAAGGCCTTGATTAGTTGCACCAGCTAAAACAAGACAGACTCCAGCTTACCCTTTATCAAACACTGAAGAATCCATGTTGGGGAAAGACATTATTCATATCACAGCTATAAGAAAAGCTTAAGTTGACACTCTTGTTTGACCAGAATGTTCGAAGCCTGAGACACACATCCACGAGAAACAAGTTTTCATTAGTTCTGCTGCTCATTATTCCATTAACACTGTAGTTTTCCAGTACTCGTTAACTGATGACACTGTTGACAGCAAAACAAGCCTGTTAGAGACCTTTTAGGCTGGTGGGTCTTCTGGACCATGTATGCGAGCAAACTCCTTACACGAAGATCTCTCAGTTTCACTGTGTTGAAACACAAGTGGTGAGCATGTGGGGTCAGCTACAATTCAGACCTCCTCTGAGTATGGTTTGGGTGTCTGGCAGGAGCATGAGGAGAGCCATCAAGCTCTCTGGGTTCTCTCAAAGAACTTTTACAAACCCAGCAGGAAGGACTTACTTGCTGTTCATCACCTGGGAACTGACTCACCACACTGTTGGGTCCTACAGTGGTCCTACTGACTGGGTTGGTTACACCACTGGCCCCTGGGTCTAACCAAAGCATTTTTGCACCTAGAGGAGGTGTTGGTATAGAATCATAGAAAAGAATAATAGAATCATTTCAGTTGGAAGAGACCCTCAGGATCATTGAGTTCAACAATAACTTAACTCTAGTACTAAACCATGTCCCTAAAAACCTTGTCTAAATGCCTTTTAAAGACCTCCAGGTATGGTGACTCCACCACTGCCATGGGCAGCCTGTTCCAATGCCTGACAACCCTTTCTGTGAAGAAGTATGCTCCCCTATACATATGTCACCTTATGCATATTAACCACCCTCATCCTCTACAGCCCTCTGGGACTTCAGGCTCCTATATCTCCTTGTTTTAGGAAGATGTGATCAGCAGCCATCTCCATGTCCCAGACATTACAGGCTGAAGTAGACAGGCTCTATTTTGCAATGGAAAGAGGACAAGACTGCTGCACATTCCCCTGGCAAGCTCAGGCTCCCTCTCTGTGTGTGCTCCTTTCTGTCCACACTGAAAGTCTCTCACCCAAGTGCAGTGCGATGGTTACTTCTCTCCAAGGCCAGAGGCTTTCACTCAGGCTTGAAACTCACCTGCTTTGCAGGGCAGACACCAATTCTTGCCAGTTGACTTTCAAAGCACTAACTCAGTTACGCAAGGGAAGGAAAACCAACCATGCAGATGTGTTGGAGGACACCCTGGCAGCAGACCAGGTGGGGGATCCTTGCCATGTCTGCACAGTGCTGTGCACACATCCAGGCTATAGTAAGTCACTCAGTCCACCCAGGAGTTGATTTCAGGATTTTGTAAAGTGTGATTTCTTCTCCAAATGACAACTTGCTTAGTTCATTGCACAATATTCATGAAGATGGGGTGGTATTAGAGCTATACTCTAAGTAAAAAACCACCCAGGACACTGGTGGTGGCCTGGCTGTCACCACATCCCCACTACAATTGCTACTTGAAGTAATGAGGGCTGTCTATACTCATAGATTCAATTGCCAGTCCTGGCATAGCCTCTGCCTGGGACCCTCTACTAATGTGGTTTAATCTCTAAAAGGTTAACCAGACCACGGTCATCCAGATTATTATTTCTTTTACCGCCGATCTTGTGAATGGTCTAAAAGACAGAGTTGTAGGAGAAAGGATTTGATGTCATTACAGTCAGACCCTATGGGGCTGTATATGGCCCCAGAGGTCCCAGTTTGTGGGTAATAATGGTTACAACTGGCACATGAATTTTTTGGGGGAAAACCATGCCCAGTGAAGTGTGGTTTTGATGTGGGACTCTGAGTGCTCACGTGACTTGAATATTAATAGTGTAATACTGTAACCCAGCCTCCCCCACCCCCCCATTTCTTTCACACAACAAAACATCACTAAGTCAAGAAGATTCAACTTAAATTACAAATTCTTGCTGATTGGTATTGATAGGTATGGGCTGATTTTGACATAGCTGTTATGAGTTAAAAATCATGTAAAAAAAGTTTTATAATTTGAAAATACATTTCAATTGCCCTGGTATGATGGCAACCATGAATATTTTGCTCAGCTTTTCCAAGGTGATTCACTTTCTGGCTTCTAGCAAACACAGTTAATGCCAGGTGCCAAAAGATTTTTCAACATGCATTTTGAGCTAGAATGGAAATTCCAGTCCCAACATTAACTTTAATAAGTGTTTATGCTACTGCATTCCTATTTTGTGTCTTTTCAAGAACTGGTCTCAAGAAATAAAGCCTTTGGTACATATGTCCAGGACATTTTCAAACTCAAACAGGGGAAATCTCAGTGATGCAGTTTTGATTTTGAAGGCGATCTTGGGATTTGAACTTCACACCTCTTGAAGACGTAATGCTTTTTCCTATTTATTCCTTCTAACACAGCAGCACAGAGGCAATGCTTACAGTATTTTAAGGTCTTTTTAATGATTCTTAATTGCCCTTTCTTAAAACAATTTGGCCAATGTCCTGATTTTTGGAATATGCTAGCTATCTTCCTCTTAATGCTGATTTGCAAGTTAGAAGTCGAAACACTGAGGCACATAAAAATGTCCAATGTGTTTTGTATCAATGGTGGGTCTGAAGGACAAAACCCATTAACTCTGGCAATAAGACAGAGATGTCCAAAGTGCGTGAATTCTGGTTTGCAGGTGAATGCAGACTTGCTCCCTCCAGAGAGAGGAGCAGCTTTGCCATTTCACTTTCCAGTCAGCATGAAGAGTGCTGCAGAGCTCTGTGGGCTCTCTTGTCAGATTCCATGCCATTTTCACTTGGCTTATTAATTAAAACATATTCTTTACTCTTTTCAATACATTAAATTGAACACGTCTAATGAATATCCAGCTGCACTTTTCCTTCTTTATACATAATAATTTAGATTCATAAATTGCACTCATTCCAACCCGGGAACACTTCGCCCATTATATGGCTTCTGGTGATAATGTATCAGACAGCAATAATGATGCTTGATTTTCATAAGCTGCACTAAATGGGAAGTGCTCAGAGCTACATGTTTTGATTAGCAGACTAAGCAAACCATGACATGAGAATCCTTATTTACATGGAATACTAAGGCTTCTTTCACAAAGTGATTTATTTAGCCAGAGGGACAGTTTAAGTGTAACCGACCTGCCTTAACTGGGATCTAGATCTCAAGTTTAACATCTCCAATGCATAAAGAGTGTGAATGATTGTCCAGCCTAAGCTAGATATGCAAAATTGTAAGCTAAAATTCATTCTGTAGGTGATTTACCAAGAAAAATAGTCTTTTTTTTAATGCTGTATGTGTAGAAGTTGAACCAAATGCAGAATATACTGTCTATAGACAGATAGAAGTTATTTTGTCTCAGATGAGAATTTCTGTGTCTTCATTTTCTTTTCTCCGCAGCAGTCGTGTGCCCTTCATGACCGCCTTTCATGATACAGCTACACTTCTGTCATTTCACAAGCACAAACCCTTCCTGATATACACATACACACACACACACAAATGCATTCACTTGCGTGTTCTGCATTGTTCCTTCAGCTCCACCTATTGACGTCCTAAAAAACAAGTGCTTTGGGGCATCAAGTCTCTTCCACCTGTCTTGAGCATATTTCTCAGCCTTGTATATGCACAGAGGTGAACCATTCTCCTGACAGTTCAGCAGTTTGAGGGATATGACTAATCCCTGTGTGTCAGGACAACTGTTCAGGTACAGTTGTACTCTACCAGATTGAAATGGAAATTCTTCTTCAGATTGTGGTGGAAATCTGTGCTTTAGCTAAGAAAAGATGAATATAAGTCATACCAAGGGAAGAATGACCATTGTTGCTCTCATTACTATGATTACCAGATGGTTTGGTTTCAAGTCTGACACAAAGCCTGCTAAGATAGTGGAGGAAAGCATGGTAAACTATAGAGAACAAAGAAACAAAGATGAAAGAGCAAATATCTAGTTATTTGTGCACATGAGGAGTATTTGCACAATACTCCTCATCAACTAGACTGCGATAGGTGAATGAAGTTCAAGGAAAACCTGACACAGTGAGCCTTGAACTAAGGATAATAATGAGCAAGCTAGCAGACATGTTAAGTCTGGAAGATGAACAATGGAGTCAATCTGTTTCTCTACCCTGATGTTTGGGATTATATTTTTCCCTTTCTTCATCGTGAAAGACCTTTGTGGGCCAATGGACCCAAATTACAAATCTGTAAAATGTTGAATTATGAAGCTTTTCTTTGTCACGTTTGCAAAGCTGTAAGTGCAGGAGGTACATGGGGAAGAGCAGAGCTAGACAGTGGGGTAGCAGCTGGTAGGCATGTAACAACCTGTCACAAGGTCTTCTTCACCTCTTTGCCTGAGCTTCTTGCAAAGTTCAACCACATTTTAATGCTCTTTCCTTGGGAAGAGTATGTTCACCACAGCATAGCTAGTAGGTCCCACAGAGCTTGTACATCTTGTACCTCCATGGCTGGCTCTTCTCAGATGTCAGAATTTCTGACTCGACATGAGATGGGCAGAAGAGCTGCTTCATGCAGGGTTAGGAGCACTGGGCCAGGCCACATGAAATCTGATCTCCTGTTTGGCTTGAAATCACTACTAGTGTTTAGCCTTGGTTAAAAAAACACTTTCCATGTGTCTGTTTTACCACCTTTCACGTGTAGCTTTTCTAAGCTCCCATTTATGTGTCAGATAACCACTGTCTCACCTGGAGCAGCACACGCCCACGTAATTGATAGCAAATGTACACACAATGGAGAGAGGTTCAACTTCCAGCAGTGTGACATCAAACCTATTGGTGCTGGGGAAGTCAACCATGGCTCAGTGGCCACCTGGAGGTCAGGTGGCAGTGGAGACTTCAGAGAGTTGCTTTGAAACACTGAAATTATTCATATTTTAAAATAACTTCTTGATTGGAAGGAACTTGTAAAGTGTTGAATATCATTATGAAACAAGGACTTGGAAACTTTTCTCAAGCAATATATTTGGTTTAAGGTTGGTTTGGTAGGTGAACTTAACTACTGGATGTGTCTCTATAAGCATTACTGGAGATGACGGAGTACTGATTGCATTCAGAGACACATTCATACCTCTGCGGGTCTCCAGGCATTATCTGAATTCTCCAAGCCTACAAACTGATGCTGGCACTCACAGAGAAATGGACATTTCCATCACCTCCGCTAGAAATATCTTGACAACAGCCTCTCCACATCTTGGTACCTCTGCTTCCAGAAACTAGTTGTGGAAAGAGAGGGAGAGAGTAAAGGTATTTTATTTCCATAACTTTGATGAAAGGTTTGGTTGGAGACATCCAACACAGTCAGAGATATAGCAATATACCCCTCATGGAGATTGATGGGCAACTTTATAGCTTTTGTTTTCTCTTTCATGTAGCTGAAGCTTATAAAGTAACTTCATGAACCTTTCTGGAGATAACTTGTCACCAGGAAGGTTTACAGACTTGCTTCTGTTCTGCAGTACCTGAAGAGGGAAAGGAGGTGGCCAAATTCATCCTCTTGTAACTCAGCTGGGCTGGGGGGAGTTAGCACAGGGAATGAACCTGGCTTGCAGTTTGCTGTATCTGATATGAGTTGCAAGACCTGATAGGATGTGATCCAGTTGAAGGCTTTGCAGCAGCATAGGCAAAAATTACACACAGGCATTTTGGGAATGAGGGACAGGGCTGAGACAGTAATTCTTGCAGGGGAAACCCTGGAGAACTGGATTTGCAGCTCCTCCTGCTGCCGTGAGAATTGACTGATGTTCATATGAGGGCCTGACATCTCCTGGAAGGAGATACCATCCCAGACACCCCATTCCCCCTCCAGCATCAGTGGCATCAGCCAGAGAGTCTGGCAAAAGCTATATAGACAGGGACCAACTCCATGATGCCATCTGACTGTGCTGCTTCCAGCCATCTATTTGCTTTACGTCTGGCCCTGTAGTGCCTGCAGCTTGAAACCGTTATGTCTTTGCTCACCCTGCTTCAAATTGCTCCACCAGCACATTGCTGCAGGAGCCAAGCCACTGTAGTCAATAAAGAAGACACGTCCACACCTTGGGCTCTTTGACGGAGACTTTTGCTCATTCTTGCAGTAGTTTGATTGATTTGGGGGTTGTTTTTGTTTCTGGATCTAGCATAAAAGCAGTTTCAGCTCAAAGGCTTGTTTGAGTAAGAGAAGGTGCTGGAGATGCTCAGGCTGCCACAGGGAGCACGGGCTGAGGACACACAACTTCTTCCATCTAGGAGAGATACCCAGGAAAAAGCAGCACTGCTGAGTGTTGCACTCAGGCTAAAAGATGTGGCTGCATCTCCATCTGAAGCCTGTCAAGGCAATGCTGAGATACCCAAAGTCAAAACCACCATTTTAAATAGGTACCGGGTGGAGGGGCTGGTCCCTGGGCACTGTGCAAGGAAAAAAACCAAGCAGCCTGTGCTGTTGGTTGCCGTCCAAAACCACGCTGGCTCTTTATACATGACTCATGAGGCTGCGAACTTGTTCCATGGCCCCACACTATTTCTGTATCGTTTCACACACATTTAGGAAACCAGTGTATAATCCTTACAGCTGTATATTTGCACTATAAATTTACCAGCTGGTTCGTTACCCCTTCCTTCCACACACACACACACATACATATATTCATTCTCAGTCTGTGCCAAGGCTGCAAAACCGATTCACCAACAGTGCCTAAAATTAACATAGAAAATTGTATCGTCCACCCTCAAGTTTCTGCAGTGTGACCGACAACTGTCCTTTGGGTTGGGTACAACACAGGGGCAGAAATGGTTCGAATTGTCATGTAGAAATAAGATATGAGGGTTTTTTTTTTTTTTTTTGGGGGCGGGGAACACAGCCAATATTCCAGGAAGCTGCTATCAGAAAGATGTTCAAAACAACCAGACCTTTCACTAACCTCCAATCTTTATTATTCCCCTTCCCCCATCATCTCCAAGTTATTATCTGTTTACCAGGTTTTTAAGCTATAACAAAGAAAACAGAATAAAATCAATAACACTCTTTACAGCTAGGAGGGCAAAAAATGTTCCTCTCCCCAGTAGGAAAACTGGTTCTTTATTTCTTTTTCTTTCCTTCTTTCTTTCCTTCTTTCCCTCTTTCTTTCTTTCTTTCTCCTTCTTTCTTTCTTTCTTTCTTTCTTTCTTTCTTTTTTCTTTCCTCTCCTTCCCTCCTTTCCTCCTTTCTTCCTTTCCTCCTTTGTCTCTTTCTCTCTTTCCTTCTCTCTTTCTCTTTCCCTCTCTCTTTCTCTTTTTCTCTCTTTCTTTGCTTTTTTCTTTCTAATTTTAAACTTCATCTAAGGTTCGGTGATTGAACAAAAGCAGACAAAAAATATTGCAGTTATCTGACGTACAGAAGTGTAACACGAAGTCTGCTCATTATGGATAATATTTATGGCAGATCATAACATTAAATTACAACTCAGCCGCCTCAGCCAGAAATTTGTAACACCACACATGTGCTTCTAATTAAGGGCTTTTGAAGTTGCCCTGGATATTTATTTTCAAGGGATTTAGTGCACAGAACGATTAAAGTTTGGTCTTGTTAGGAGTTCTGCAATCTAAAAAAAACTAAGAGAGATTGCAAATGGACCTCAAACTAATATATACATTCATTTTTGCATGAGTGTATACGTGCACATCTGTTTATACATATATATATATAAAGTAAAAATGTATGTGTTAACATAGATAAAATAATATATTAAAAAGAGGGAGACAAAGGGTCCTTTGTTTCAAATGTGGTCCAAGTCCAAAATTTGTGACCGTAATTTTGTTTATAGGAAATCCTTTATAATGCTAGTTTAGTGTTTCCATATGGAATTCTCATAGAACTTTTTTTTTCCCCCTCCCTTTTTTATTTGGATAAGGCAAGAGAAAAGTGAATGTACATTCCAAAGATGCATAGTCATTCCGGATCAAATTCAATGGATTCTGGCAAGAGTTGAAAAACACAGATGCAGTGTTTTAGGTCTCCTGCTGTGCAGCCTCCAGCCGTGAGTGTCTGGCTGAAGCACTTTGTAAAATCATGAAAACCCTATTAAATTCATGAAATATGATATACTGCATTTTCGAGCTAACTTTCCATTGAACTGTCCATGAAGATGGAATTTGGCTGGCTTGCTCATACAGCGAGTGTGCACACATGCACCCCTGTGTGCACACTGATAGATACAACCAGGAGCTGCCACAATCCTTCAGAGGGGGCTTTTCTCTCCACTTCTACAGCTGAATCTTCCTCTGCAAACCAGCAGAGCCTGGATTAAAGCTCAGGAGTTTCCATCAAGCCTTCTATACCTTTTGCACCACCTAGATACAACTGAAGCCATCCTGATGTTGAGGGGAAGATGTCTTCCAACACAGCTGCATCTCTTCCAACTTAAAACAAAATCCCTTGCTAGGAAACTGCCCAACTGAAAGCAGTCTGATATTCTTACTTCATTTCCTATTGGGCTTCACATAATAAAACCATCATATGTTCAGGCTTGGGTTTCCTTTCTCTTTTTTTAAATTAAAAAGTGAGAGCAGTCCCCTGAGGAGAATGGTCTTGCTGTTAAAATTGTCCTCGAGACACAGGCAATTGCAGCCCCTCACATGCCTGTCAGAGTGAGAAAAGTATCTATTTTAGTAAAGCTTGTCTGCCCTTGCTTATTTATGTCTAGGCACACACTTGGTTTAAAGTTTAATAAAATATGTATAAACCTGAGCTCACTATACCACTGCATGAGGTTTTCTTTACCTCCGCAGAAGTCAGATGGAGCTCTCCCATAAAATAAGTTGTACTTCCAATCGTGTCTTTTATTCAAGGATCTGCTGATACTTTAGAAACACTGATATTCATAAATAATTGGGCTAGAAGGAATATTTCAGCATTTGGCCCATGTAATACAGACTGTAAATCTCATCCTGTAGCTGCTGTATTCAGCATAGCAATGTTGACTTCCAGTTTCGAGATAAGACTTCAAGAGGAGAGGAACCCACTGCTTTCTCTAGTAGTTTGCTCCAACAGCTAATCAGACCCCCTGTTAAAAACATTACCAGCAATAAATAACTTATGAGATGTAAAGTAATATCACCAATAGGAGGATTTAAGTTGTATATCTGTGATTAAGACTGTCCACAGGGACAGCCTTTTTGAGCAAAAAATATGGCGATGTGCTTCCTTTTCTTTCCATGATGTCTACCAAATTCTGTTCCACCCCATCCACAGATAACATTTGAGATTTTGTGTAGAAATGCATGGTGGTGATATTTAAATATCTCTAATACTTTTGGTACAATCTATCCTTCTCTGTTGTGGGAGTTTTCCATCAGTGAAGCTTTGATGTTTGTTAAGTGGGTTGACATCTTAGATGAAAGGTATTATTGCAAGCACTAAAGCAATTTAAAGTTAGAAGTTGCTTTGAAAGATAAATGTCCAGAAGTTTGCTCATTTACTTAAAAATCCCAGATCCCTTTGGACTGGAAATAAAGGCTTAAATTTCAGGACCACAGTGCATGCTTGACACATTCACTGGCTTCAGATATGCCAAAACAGAGACAATAGGCTGTTTGCTATTTCCTATTCAAAATGTAATAAGAATGACAAAGGAATGCCACAAGTCCCTTAAGTGCTCACTTTTTTGTATAAAGAAAGATTTGAACCTGAGTTTGTTGTAATGTTGTTTGCGTAAGGGTTAGATGTGAATTCTCTTACGTTGTGATCAGATGAAATAACTTCTGGAGCTGCCTGTGTATCTCCGTTGACTGAAAACAAAGTCTAGTGTCTCTCATTCAGACCACTATGTCTTTTTAGACATTCATTTTGTGTGAGAATCCCATTTTTTCCTTAAGAAAACACGTTGAAATGAAGATAATTGCCAGTGTTGCCACAGCTGTGATTGTCTACCAACATAAACAAAAATGAAGGTAGCACAGACAAAAAAAAGCCTTATTTTTTGTTGACTAGATGTTGCAGGGTGGTATAGTTCTGTATAATGTGCCACAAGCATCAAGGAGTCAGCTAAGTCACTTCACATGTCTTTAAATGTTATCGATATTATGATTCACAATACAATGATCCATGGCCTTCCAATTTCCTTTAAAATACTGAATCGTACATTCACAGATGCTAAAGGAAAATTAATTAATGACATTTTTGTTAACAGACATCTTGTGAGGATTAACATGCAAAAAAATAGATAACTATGTGCTTGTCATTTAGGCTTAAAGTGAAACTCCTGCTGTATTGTGTGAAAATTTAATGTAGAAAAGCACCTGTATTCTCCATAGTGCAACAAAATAAGGAGGGTCTTATTAAATTTACTAATTCAATATACAAAGTGGCAGCTGGAGGACACGTGCATTTACTGCTCTCTTCATTTTGGCAAGGAAGACTGTTCAAAGGGAGATTATCTGGAAATATTTTGCTGGGTGTGCAGTGAGCAAGCTGGGAGAAAAGAAAACCTGGCATACTCTTGGTTTCATCCTGACGTCCATATTCCCATCCCAGCCCTGGCTGGTCACAGTCACCAACACAGGGTGCACGGCCCTATTGACAGGGACACACCAGTGAACACGTACTTGGCAGGGTTCCCCTTGGTGGCAGTCACCAAGATGCATTACTGTCCATGTCCTTCCAAAGCCTCCTGAGACAGGAAGGGCTTTAAGCTGGAGGTAACAGCAGGCTCTTAAGAGGACTCATTACCATCTCTGACCAAGATGTCATATCATTAGGTTAAGTTATGGTTGGACTCAGTGATCCTGAGAGTCTCTTCAACTGAAATGATTCTATGATTCTATGAGGCGTAAGCACTCCCAAATTCCCCAGACATGTGAGTTGTCTCAGACCAGAGTCTTGTGAGCATGGATTCACAGGTTTCTCCCAGAGATGCCATCAAGTTGAGGAACGCAATCCACAGACATTGCAAAGGTCTCTAATCCTACTGTTCTTTACTTATACAACAGAGTAAACAGAAAGGCCAGATAAAAGGGTGGTATTACACACTTCTGTGCCCCAGCTCGTCCCTGTTTCTGCACAGTTTGAACTTGGACCAAAGCCTTTTCACAGAATCACAGAATCGACTGGGTTGGAAAAGACCTCAGAGATCATCAAGTCCAACCCTTGGTCCAACTCCAGTCCATTTACTAGATCATGGCACTAAGTGCCATGTCCAATCTCAGTTTAAAAACCTCCAGGGCCGGTGAGTCCAGCACCTCCCTGGGCAGCCATTCCAATGCCTGACCACTCGCTCTGTAAAGAATTTCTTTCTAATATCCAGCCTAAATTTCCCCTGGCAGAGTTGAAGCCCATGCCCCCTTGTCCTACTGCTGACTGCCTGGGAGAAGAGACCAATCCCCACCTGGCTAGAACTTTCCTTCAGGTAGTTCTAGAGAGTGAGGAGCTCACCTCTAAGCCTTCTCTTCTCCAGATTAAAGAACCCCAGCTCCCTCAGCTTCTCCCCATAGGTCTTGTGTTTTTGTAAAGACAGGATTGTATTTACATCTGAAAAGATGACCTCTTGTTTCTTCTTCCCGTCTCTGAAGTGGCTGGTGGGAAAATTCACTTCTGTAGTCTCATCCTTTGTGTGAGATTACTCTCTGGTCAGGTCCCTTAGATGGTCACATCTTTCCTTAGTTACCCACCAATCCAGAACATTTCTTCTTGTGAAGAACTTACTCTATACTTGACCAGTATTTCCAAGTAAGTACCAGATCATGAAGGCTTAACAGGTGTTTACAGTCTTCTCTGTGTTCTTTTTTTTTTATTTCAGAAATTTCAAAAACAAGGAAGAACAAAGCACTCCTACATTCAAAACATAGCTCAAGTAAAATCTACAGTTAGTAATTCCAAAATAAAACTACCAAACTACTTTTCTCAGTTGAACTCCATTTATTTAATGTGGACAGTCAACAGACCATCCTTCTTTTTGTTTTCCTCTCTAGCCTTAGATAGCCACAGGTAGTAACTAACCTTAATATACTTGGACTGTAAATGCTTTGAGAAGGAAAGACATTTGTTTTTGAATCCATGCAACATCTTCTGGTGCATCCAGCTCCATGATAAATAAAGTGCTTCCACCATGCAAATAACACTACCTGGTGAAACATTTATCATTAATATTGGCAGCAATAGCCAATGACTCCATAAATTCTCATTTTCAATAACCACAGCTATTCATTACTTCAAATCCCATTTAAGGGGCTATTGAACCACAACCTCTCTTCTCACTCTCCAGCAACAATAGGATTGTTAAAAAGGAACATTGTGCTCATTGCTTAAATGTACTGAAATGTTCATCCACCACAAAAGGAGTTAGACCTTAAAGATGTCCCTGCTTCCTCAGGCAAAACTCCAGCAAGATAATTCAAAATGACCACATCGTTACTACCATCCTGCTTAGTATGTGTTGGGGGGTTCATTCTGGAGTAGCAAGGATGGCAATAGTTCAACGTTTATTTCCTAAAAATCCTGTTTAGAAAATTTATAAGTCGAAATACTGGTTTGCTTCAAAACAATTCCCTGTCTACTTGCAAATCCCAGTGACCAAAAAAAAAAAAAAAAAAAAAAAAGGCACTTTAAATTAATTTTAACATCTCTCTTGCTTGTGGTGTTCTATTTTTAGATAGAAGATTTGCATTAGATGTTCTACAGCAAGCTTGACTATATTCTCTAATGTTATTCATATTATTATTCATATTGTGTTCCTTATGGCAGCCTTAATCATAAATCCCACTGGGATAGATGTTGTACGTACACAGCCCAAAAAGATGGCCCTGCTCCAAAATAGTTTTGGACTAGAACATGAAATAAAAGAAAGCGTTGATACAGACAAACAGATGGGAAAACACAAGCACAATACAAGGCAATACTGGTCAGCTGAATAGGCAAGAACTCAACACACCAAAAGCCTGATCATTACCAAATGTTGCATTTTCACTATTCAGACTGCTGGGATAATTCCATTCAGTTCCTTTATTTCCAACAAGAAAATTAGTCTCCCCACAACCACCACCCCATTTTCCCGTTGAGCCTGGAGAAGAATGGTAGATAGAATAAGAGAAAAGAGGAGGAAACAGATTATCATGAAATTTCAGAAAGTTCTAGAACATCTTTCCAGTGAAAACACCCTGGAGAGACCTGGCTGGTTCTCAGATGCACAAAGATGGGTCTGTGCACAGGGTTATAAATGGGTGGCAACCAGGTGGCTGGACTTGATGACCCAGGGATAGTGGTGTATATATAATGTTTTTTTCAGTTTTAGGCCCAAAGGAAAAGTACATAGAGCTATGTTTCAGAACACCAAAATGATATCAAGAAAATAAAAGGTATTACAAACAGATTCTACTTGCACTACAAAAGTGGTTTTACAGAGAACACAGGCCACATGTATCTGCAAAGTACTAGTTAATATTATAAACGATAAAAGCACTTGTTCTGCAGATATACAAGTTAAACTCCTATTTCTTCAAATAGACAAACTCTTGACTTGGTTCTTTGAAAGATTCTAAACAAGAAAAAGCTATCAAATCCTTTTCCATCTCTCAGAAGGGCAATTTAAACCCTCCAGAACTCTGTACTCTTGTAGTCAGGCCACTTCTGGCCCAGATATTTCTTGTCATCCTGTCCAAAGAGATATTTCCTGTGCTTAAAGAGAGAGCTTCAGGTAAGATAGCATATGCTGAACATATTCTAAAATAATATTGATTACACTTTCTATTCAGAAGTGACTCTCTTACATATAATATTCACACTGCTTACAAAGTGCAAAAGATAGGTGTTGATCCATGTTCAAAATGAAATCTGCTGTAGAACCAAGACCAGGACAGAAAGGAGAGGGGCAGGACCACCACATTTCCCTGGCGGGCATCCTTTCAAAAGAAACTCAGACTCAAATGTCTCTTAATCATACCAGAAATGTCATCTATTCGTAGTGAGAGCTCTCACACCACCCAAAGCGTTTAGCAGACTGTACAAATAAATCAAAATAACAAAACGAACATACCCATGATCTCAGTCAACACTGGCGCTAGTGAAGCTGTAAAGCTAAGTCACGTAGCCCAAACTCACCTCTTGTGTGAAGAAGGAATCTCACCATCTTATTTTTGCCAGTGGTTCGAAGTGGTAGAAGTTTCATTGCAATGTTTAGTTCAGGCAGGAGCTGCAGGTCCTTGTGAGCAAAGAGGAATACCAAAGTGTGGAGACATCAGAGACAGATGAAGGAACAGCCAGTGTCTGTCCCTTATAGTTGAGTCATTCCCATCTTCATTGTGCATTGGGTTCCCACAGGGCTTGTACTCTGTTCCTCTCTTGTCCCATCACAACCCCCTTTAGATACAGTAGATATCCAGGATACAGTGGACTCTGCATCACTGCAAATCCTCATGTTTACATCAATTGTCTGCCTTGGTGCAATGTTACAACTCAGACAGAAGTTTTGGGCTTTTCCTACTTTGATCAGCTCAAGCTCAGTTCATCTGGGCAACAACAGGACTTTCTATGGCAACTGAAAAAATATAGATGCCTCCTTTAACTATGGTGCAACAGCTACTCAGTCACACAGTTGTTCATCAACACTTTTTCCTCATTCCATCTGCCTCTATGGGCCGTGATAGGAACAGTAAGAAGTAGCCCTAGCTGTCTGACCAAGCACAAAATTTCCATATCACTGGACACAATCCAGCTAAGGCAGCGTTGTCAATTTAACAAGCTGTGGCCCCCAGGTTACCCCGCTATTCTCTCTTGTTCTCTCATTGTTTCAACTTGCTGGTCTTTTTGTAGATTTCTTATGTTCCATGACAGCACTTTCTATCCATGGGTGTCACAGCAAGTTTGGGAATGTGCATCAGTTGAGGTACACAGTGATAACCACTGGTTGAAAATTGCATGGTCCCTGAAAAGACTGTGTGTTCTACGGTGACAAAGAGCCTCATCCAGAATCCACTGAAGGCAAGAGAAAGACTTATAATTTACTTCAGTGGGGTTTGCACCTGTCTCACGAAGACTGGATTTCTAGGGCTGTTGATCTGTTGCCTTTCATGAGCACTAATTTTACTAATGTATTTTACAATGCCGCTTGGATAATTTCAAATCTGCCAAATCAGATGGATGTGCTGCGTTCCACGGTCCATAAAAATGAAAGGTCAGCTATTAATTGGCTTCAGTTTAAGCTTAGTGACTACAGAAACACCCTTTTCACAGCCACATCATTTAATTTATAGATAGATATATTTGGATCTATTTATTTCAGGAATGGTTTGCAGCCATTGATTTTATAAAAGAGATAATAAAAGTGTAATGACTATGGAGATGCAAAAGTGGAAATGACATGGAGAAAGTAATAATCATTAAAATAAAAATATAAACAAGTCTATAAACCAAACCCTCAAGACATTTGCCATGTGTAATGTAACTTTTATACCTCTTACTTCATAATGCATAACTTTCAAAGAAAATTAATTTAATTCTTTTGCTAACCTTACCAAACCTCAATCAAGTAATAGGTAGCAAGAAAAACAGTTATATGCACACACAGTAAGCTTTCATTTAGTCCAAGTGGTGATTCAAGTGTTTTGATAGCATAATAAAGACCTGAAACCCCTTTTACCAATAGCAATACTGAAATCCCAGAAACTCTGCTTTTTACATGAGGTTGTTTGGGTACTTAAACCCTCTTAAGCTTCTAATACAGGGCTTTTGTGGGACAGTCATCTATGCTGGTCTCTTTAATTTTCATCAGGTACTTTCCCTACGATTCAGAAATAAGGTATAAATATGGGAGAGGGAAGAAGGACTGACCCTCATCAGCCCATCCCAGGTGGGACTATCCACAGCAGAGGGTTTAGACATGGTGGCTCAACCTGACAGCTCGATATGATGATGCATCAGAGCTGGGCTGCTGTTGGGATGCCCAACAGGCCCCATGTCATCTGCGTGATGCAAATGGCATCCCCTGTAGGGTGGCAAGGGGTTTGCCAGGAAAAGCTCTTTAATCCCCCATCTTCCTCCCTGAGGTCCTGTCCTGAGCTCCCAGCAGCAGGAATGCTGCTTGACTGCAGAGAGAAGCACTGAATCATGGATATATTGGAGTGGGTAGGTTGAGATCAAGGCATTTTGTCCTTATGTCCACCCAGAGATGTATGTCTTGCTTTTCCCTGTTGCAAAGCCTTCCTGTCTCCTGCTGCTTTCGACAGACCTCAAACTGCACAAACACAGGTGCACATTGACGCACTGACTGTTAAGATGTGTGATTATTGATATTTCCATTGTCACAGGCAAACATGACAGCCTTAAAATGGTCCTAGTCTCAGGCTCCCCACCTATAAAATAGAAAACAGGGAACTTCACGCACCTTTCCAAGGGCAGAACAGGTCTATTTCTAGAGTAGACTGATGCCTTAGGCAGAGGAAGAAGCGTGATCAGAAAGTCCAGAGATAAAAGTATATGCTGCAGGAAATATTATTAAGAGGCTTTCAGAAGCAGAGAAAGTTGCTCTGTACTAATAAATCCCTGGAGGTTTTGCTGCCTTTGAGTTCAGTGACACCGCTGAGATATCCATAGTCATATAAAGATTGCAGTTCTGTAAGCAGCTTTCTTGATTGCCAAAGGCAAGACCTACAAACCAATCATTATCATGATTCATATCAATTAGTTTTTAAAACTGATGAAAAGTCAAAACCTTCAGCTCAGTAGGTGGCCTATTCCAGTGGCAGGGCCACAGAGGAACACAGAGCAATCCATGTGTCCTCTGGCTTCACCAGGCTTTGAAAAGGCACTGAACGCCTTCAAATCATAAGCAGCTTTGGACAGATCCTGAGCTTTGACCAGCCCTGTGGGTGCCGGAGTCCTCAAGCAACCATATTTCTTCAGGAAAGCATGGACTTAATGTAGATGTGATAACATCATTCTTCCCTCCATCTCCCTCATTTTCAGCTCAGTTAACAAACAAGGCATTCTTCTGTCTTTGGCTGGAAAGCCACATTGAACAATTATTTCCTAAGCAGGTCTCATCCCAGGACAACAGCTGCCAGTAGAGCTGGAGCAGCTCATCCAGCTGCAGCTCGTTGTCTGCTCCTCAGGATGGGAGTTGGGGAAACGTAGCTGCCAGACTGGATTAACATTTTGGCAGGCTGAACACAACCCGCAGAACTAACATCTCTGGCCAAGACAGACCTTTGCTTGCCTTCTGCTCATGCATGTCCATCTCCAACAAGTCAAAGGTCTCTTGCCCCATGTCATGACCTGGGTGCATGTCTCAGGACACCAAGGTCCAGCATGACCCAAGGTACTTGCAAGGCAGGAATTGCAATGCCAAAGGTTCCCTCATGTTATCCCACGTATCTGGCTATAAATGACTATTGAACTTCAAAACTATTTCCCTTTTAGAGATTGTCAGCTTCTTAAGCATTTACAACTTAAAATACTTATCTCTCCCAATTACATCAACCGACTTGTTGATATGTCAAATGAGGAACATGTTGGCAAATTGGCTGCAAATGTGTCTTCTCCTTCCCCTCCCATGTCCAAAACATACAGATTACAACACCCTGAACTCACATAAACTCCCGACTGTGTTTATTTCAGGGTTGTAAAGCTGATCTGACTGTTCAAATTGATACAAGGAAATAGAAACACATCACTTCGCAGCCTCCAAGTTGGCTTCTGCTGCCCAAACATCTTTCTTTGTGCCTCAGGTCTCAATAATTGTCCACCAAATGGGTCAGAGCACAAGACATACAGATGCATTTGTTTCCAAACATCTTTTAGGGCTTTTCACACTCAGATTTAATGTTTTTCTCCTTTTAATTTCAAAATAACTGGTTTTCTTTAATCATTCGTATATTTAATAAGGACCTTGCCAATGTAAATTGAATTGTCTTCTTGAAGAGTACTGGCTCAGGCATCCAGAAAGCTACCTTACCTTTTCCTCTAGTATAATCTGTAATGAAAACTGTGTAAATAACTGATTTTTTGTTTTAATGCTTGAACTGAAAAGCTAAGGAAAAAATCATTATTGGAAGAGTCTTAAACTGTTTCATTTTTCTCAAAGGAATGAAAGCAAGCACAAAAACACATCTGTTTTATTGTAGTATTTTTCTCCTTTGAAAAATTATCACTGAATTTAGCTAAACTAGGCTTTAAAGCATCCAGAATGCAACTCTTTGATTTTCCCTCCCTGCATTTGATCTTTTTTATTTTCTTCTGACAAAGTACTCTGCTAAATACAGCTGTTATTACTAGATACAGAGTGACCTGAAACTGCTTTTTTAGCAATAAAATGTATCTTTCGCTCAAAAATTATTCTTCTATATCCAGAGAGAGATATCTAACATTTTCCTCTCTTACACCACAAAACTAAGTGATACGCTACTCTTTCATTATTTGGCGAGGGGCAAGATGCTCTGAAATATTGACTAAAATCTCTCTGGTAGCTTCTGAGGTAGCTTATGGTTTATCATCCTGAACATCAAATGATGAAGAAGTGGAGAGGGGAGCTCACAGTGTCATGCCTAGAAAGCCGTGTTTACTCATGATAGGGCATGGAGATCAGCCACTTGACTTTGCATATACTGTAGGAATGGAAAACATAAACTATGGTCCAGAGATTACATGTCTGATGTCAAGTGCAACATTATTTACAGCGTGTTTCTTTCACTGACTGTGTCACCATGGCATTTCAGCTCTTCCTGGAAACACAGGAAATCCCTCATGGGAGCAGCCTCATGGAGATTTTTTTGCTCCATAACAAGGACCCCTGGATGCATCTTGACTCCAAGTCTAACTTTGATTTTGGCTCCAGATGAGGCTTTCAGAAGAGGGATTCAAAACGAGCCTCGGCTCTTCTCTTTGCACCTGGCAAACATCAGCCAAATACCTAGCTTTCCAGTTTGACTCCTTTTGACCCTCTAAACTAATTCCAACCTTCACACTGGCTTCAGTACAACTGGCAAATTTATATTATAACCCTCTTTATGCACCCTTTAGTCTCATAAACCCTCTATTACCTGAGTGCTGGCCGTGCAGACAGCACTCAAGGCCCCGTAAGCCTAAGAATATGGTGTTTAAATAAGCTGACACTAGTTAGATGCTTCCTCCACATAAGTGGAAGCCTTCATTGAAACAAAATGTTGCACTTTCAGCATTACAATAGAACCTAGGGCTGAATCTAACCTTGGCTATAGGTAAGCCATGTGCTTCTGTGTGAAATTTCACTGTGAGTAAAACAAGCTGATGCAAACTCTATGTTTTCCTTCATCGCTGTGCCAAAGTTCAGCTATAAGCTTGGGTCTGCAGTGCATCTTTCAAATCCTGTAAAAGTAACCTTACCAATAATATAGGGAACAAGAAAGGCACAAAGCACCACAAGAAACTTGAGCTTAAGTTATTCAAGTGAAATGACGCCAATATTTTCCACCACAGAAACTGCAAATTTGAAAATAACGGTAGCTCTGCAGTCACCAGTTTCGTAGAGGCTATCCCTAGTCCAAACCCAGTCTCTGCCAGGAACATGTATCGAACAAAAATGCAAAATCAGGCAACCAGATCAACAGAGAGGAGCACACAGCTTTCTTCCACAATGTCAACAAAATCCAATCCTAACTTTCATTCTGCAGCAACACTTTTTGTGATCTTAACCCCACCTGAACGTTAGCTTCTTACATGCCCATACTGATAACCAAAAATTATGGATATGACTTTTTTAAAAAAAGTCTACGAGTCATGAACATATCTGGCCTGAACAAATTCTAAAATTCCAATATTTTTAAATTAAAAATAAATCTTAAAAAAAAAAAAAATTAAATTCCCAAGACTTTCCTTTATATTCTTCCAAGTCACTTCTGCACCTGCAACTAAAAACCTCCTGCAATGCACACTGCCCAGCCTAAATTTGAGCCCCAAACCCACCCAGCTGTGAGAGCGAACCTGGTATCATCCACAAACAGGGGGTGAAGTTGGGGATAGATCACACAGAGACATCAATACCATATTTCCACCTCTTTCACTTGAATAACAAAGTGTGAATTGCAGAAACTGGCTATGACTTCGGCTCCACTTTCCTGTTTCACAGACCCTAACTCTGATCTGGTCCCAAACTCCCCTCTCCCTGCTTCTCTTTCCTCTGGATTAGTCGAACATTGACCTAATCCTGGCTCTCCAACCTTTCTTTTCTGGAAACCCAACACGAACACATCTCCAACCCTTGGCTGGGCCATTTACAAGACTCACACTTGCAAATGAAACACAGAAGGAGGTCTGGCAAAATGTTCTTACTTCTTTCTCTCCCTTCCCTTTCCTCACAAGCATCAATGTTTGAGCTAAAATATACCCCTGCAAAACCTTAGTCTCATTTGTCTCCTGTACCATAGTCACTAGGCTTAGTCCCTATATTACTATGGACTAGGCATCCAGTGGCCTCAGCTCCCACTATGGTCAAGACAAACTGGTAAAAAATGCCCTTTGCTTGAAGAAAATAGATCAATAATCTGGGATGTGCCATGTTGAATTTCACGAATCTTTACACTGGGCCTATTTTTAAGTCCACAACGCAGTCTGTGGAAAACAAAAGACAGACTCTGGTGTTGGTTAAAGTCCTCTACCAAGAGCCTATTTGGCATCCAAAGATAACATCACCTGCATCCATGGTGGCGGCTGAACCTCACACAATACTTGTCACAACCTGCAGGGACCTCAGCGTGAGCCAGCAGTGTCCCCATTTTCCACCCAGCACACAGGGCACATGTACATCAAGGTGCCCAAAGTAGGTCACCTGGGAAAGCTCATCATTAATACCTAAGACTGTAGATATGTAGATATGACAGACACTTAGTAATGTCTATTCAAGTCTGAGCAGTGTGAGAAGGTACAAGAGCCAAGAAATCAGGCTGGGATGAAGCTGTCAGAGAAATGGAGATGAAAGTTATAGGAAAGGAAACAAGTCCCAGTGTGGACAGGTCTACCACATCTCCATCTTGTGTTAGGGCAAGCTCAGTGTTGGGCTCTTCCTGAAGACACAGGAGCTCTGCTGAGCTATGCAACACAGTCTCCAATGAGCAAGTGTCCTGTGGACAGAAAGAATCCTGACCCAGCCTATAAGAATGTCAGGAAAGATGCAGCTGCACTCTTGTGATTTCACATCTCAGTATTAGGGGTAGGAGGTTATCTGAGTACCTCACAGGGCCTTTTGGAGAAGGCTCTCAAAAAATCACAGAATCACAGAATCGACTGGGTTGGAAACGACCTCAGAGATCATCAAGTCCAACCCTTGGTCCAACTCCAGTCCATTTACTAGATCATGGCACTAAGTGCCATGTCCAATCTCAGTTTAAAAACCTCCAGGGACGGCGAGTTCAGCACCTCCCTGGGCAGCCGTTCCAATGCCTGACCGCTCTCTCTGCAAAGAATTTCTTTCTAATATCCAGCCTAAATTTCCCCTGGCAGAGTTTAAGCCCATGGCCCCTTGCCCTATTGCTGACTGCCTGGGAGAAGAGACCAATCCCCACCTGGCTAGAACTTCCCTTCAGGTAGTTCTAGAGAGTGCTGAGCTCACCTCTAAGCCTCCTCTTCTCCAGACTAACCAAGCCCAGCTCCCTCAGCCTCTCCCCATAGGGCTTGTGCTCAAGTCCCTTCCCCAGTCTTGTTGCTCTTCTCTGGACCCGCTCCAGCACTTCAATCTCTTTCCTGACCTGAGGGGCCCAGACCTGGCCATAATACTCCAGGTGTGGCCTCACCAATGCAGAGTACAGGGGAAGGATCACTGCCCTTGTCCTGCTGACCACGCTAGTTTGGATACAGGACAGGATACCATCGGCCTTCTTGGCCACCTGGGCACACCGTCGGCTCATGTTGAGTTTCCTGTCAATTAGTCCCCCCAGGTCCCTTTCTGCCTGACTGCTCTCCAGCCACTCACTTCTCGGCCTTTTGGCTAAGATCAAGTGTAGTAAAATATCTTCTGACCTGCCTCGGGAACAATTTTTCTGACATTTCTGCTGGGAGACTGAAAATTCCCTTTGCCCTCTCTGCATGTTCCACATTTAATAGCGTTGCCACAGCAGAGTCCTTGGACCACGTGCCCCCATTCATATTAGAAGCAGGATTTCACTAATTTGTGCATGTAATCTGACCATCTTAGTACTTAAATTTAATTTAAAAACTTTTTGAATTTCTGATAAATAACACCCTCTTCTAATTATAAACATTATGTAATCAAGTTTCATGTTCTTTCAACCTTATTAGATTCTTTTGAAATCTTGTGTATGCTTTGAGCATCCCACTTGAACACAAATATGTTGGCCACCGACATATACCAAAGATGTCTTCTGATAGTAGGAGGTATTTAATGTTTCAGTTACATGATATTATAGTTCTCACGGCACAGTAACAAAGCACCAGGGGAAAAAAAAATGTGAACACAAAACAAAGAACTTCACAGAAATCTCAGAATTTCTCCTGAAAATCTCTTCTGCTGCTTGACATCAAGTGTCCCAGTTTTCTGTTTTGAAATGACACTTTGTTTCATCTGTAACTTACATTGCAGATACACTTCATTGCTATTTTTAAAGATTAAAGCAAAAACAAATATATTTGAAGATGTACACTTAAAAAATAATAGCTGTTTTCAATTTTTCTTGCTAGAGATTTTTGTAAAGGAGAAAGGGTCTTCTGTGCACCCTCTCAAAATTCCTAAGTCTCCAACAAAATAGTATTCCAGCCTCTCATTAAGCTCTCAGGCTATAAATAGACACGCTTTGCAATGCAGATGCAGCATATAGCTGCAGTCACAGTGGAAGGGGGTGCAGACCTGCACCCCGATGCAGTAGCACACAGAAACTGTGCTCACTCCTCTAGCAAACAAGCCCCCACTTGCAAACAGCACCAGAAACCGCTTTTATGTACGACAGCACAAATACAGAGCAGCTCTGCTGAGGCTGGTGGACGTGACCCTTCTCTCACTTATATTAGTGTTATTCTATTAACTACAGAGAAATAAAACCTGGGATGAAAACCAGACTCCATCAAGTAAGCTCTGCTGCAAGAGAAGTCAAGTCTGGGTTGTGGAGCAGAGCCAGGGGCTGCCAGGGGTCTCAGCAGCTGCAAAGTTGTTACCTGCAGCTCTGCCTCTTCTCTGCTTCTTCTGTCTTTAGGTAGGATGAAAAAGTCATTAACATCAGGCGAATCCCTCCGCTGCATTTCTCCGGTGCACAAATGGCATCTATTTGGCACACGAGCAATGAGATTGCTACGTGGGTACGGATACAAAACCCTCGAATCCTGCAACGTGCCCTATTTTTTCACTTTATTCTACTCAGCAAGTCCCAGTGCTGTTAGCAACTAGGGAAATTGGGCCTGTCGTCTATAATCTTTGAAGTTCAAACTTCAGGCTCATGCAGAACAGAGAGGAGAAGTGATGTCTGTATTTTCAGGTGAGCAAAGCCACAGACTTCAAAGGTTCGGTATTAGTCTGTGAAGCTTCTTAAAGATTGTCACCTGAGCTTCTCAAAAGCTGGCTGAAAATGCATCTGTACATCCAGATAAACGTGTTCTTTGATCTGAGTGATAAAAACAACTGTTTTTCTACATGTAAACTCCTTTTTTGTAAATGTTTATGAACTGTGGGAAATTATGTGTCTGCCAGAATTTAAAGTAAAGTGATTCAATGGGTTTACTTTACATTTAGCATTCATTATGCTAACTAACATTACAGGAATCCCAACAGAGTTTTCAAGGAAGGTTCACGGTGTTGTAGTTACCAGGGAAACACACGATAAATTGTTGCTATCTAAAAAAGAAAATCCCCATTAACTTTCTCTTAAAGAGCAAGCGATGTGAAATATATGGAGAAATGCCTTTACAGTTACCCTATAAAAATGCTGTATGTTTTGTTTCAAGATTTAACCAAATATTAGCCAAGCTCTGACATTTTTATTCATTGTGAACAGCACCTAGCCCTTTATAGTCTGTGTTTTATCGTGCATTGTTAAAGACAGTCCAGTATTCTGATAGATCAGCCTAGGAAAAGCAGACACCATGTGATTGTTACTGCAGTTATAACATTTACTGGCAAAGCTTTGTTTGAGAGGGGTTTGATTCTTTCATACTAAGACTGGTGGTGTATTTCACACCAAAATGTAGGTTTTTTGTCAACCCCACATGGATAGTACAAAGCATCCAACCCCAGAGGAAGAGTATACAGACTGAGGAAACAAAAATATATGGTACAGACCAGATTTCTGGGTGTATGTCTACATTAATTTTTTGGACATGGCATCACCTAGACAGCCACATGGAGAAACTAGAAAACTTCCTTGTTCAAAACGCTCTTCGAACTGTTGCAGATCAGGTGGGCAGTTTAAGAAGTAATCATCACCCTCAGCCACCACCTCTCAGGAGGAGTTGTTGTCCTCACTGTCTCTTGGTCAGTTTCCAGCCTTTGGGACTGAAAACAAGAACTGTTCCAACCTTACTGCAATGTGAAGCACAGAATCACAGAATGCCAGGGACTGGAAGGGACTTTAAAAGCTCATCCAGTCCAATCCCCCCGCCGGAGCAGGAACACCCAGATGAGGTTACACACGAAGGTGTCCAGGCGGGTTGGAATGTCTGCACAGAAGGAGACTCCACAACCCCCCTGGGCAGCCTGGGCCAGGCTCTGCCACCCTCACCATGAAGAAATTTATTCTCAAATTTAAGTGGAACCTTTTGTGTTCCAGTTTGTACCCATCACGCCTTGTCCTACCATTGGTTGTCACCAAGAAGAGCCTGGCTCCATCCTCCTGACACTCACCCTTTATATATCTGTAAACATGAATGAGGTCACCCCTCAGTCTCCTTTTCTCCAGAGCCCCAGCTCCCTCAGCCTTTCCTCACCCGGGAGATGCTCCACTCCCTTCAGCATCTTGGTGGCTGCGCTGGACTCTCTGCAGCAGTTCCCTGTCCTGCTGGAACTGAGGGGCCACAACTGGACACAAGATTCCAGGTGTGGTCTCCCCAGGGCAGAGCAGAGGGGCAGGAGAACCTCTCTGACCTACTGACCACCCCCTTCTAACCCACCTCAGGTACCATTGGCTTCCTGGCCCCAAGGGCCCAGTGCTGGCTCATGATCACCCTGCTGTCCCCAGGACCCCCAGGTCCCTTTCCCCTACACTGCTCTCTAATAGGTCATTCCCCAACTTATACTGGAATACATGGTCTAAAGTACCTTCAGCAGAAGCTAAATTAAATCTGGTTTTTTCCACACTAAAATGTCCTAAAAGCATATTTCCTTCCCTGTCATCTGTTTCACACCCATCAGTTACAGTATGTCAGCCAGGCAGAAAGTAACTTCCAACAAAGAACAGTAATTTCTCTGGTTGCTCCAACCTGATTCACATTTGACTGCCCATGTCCGTCACACTCAAACCTTATAGAGTAAGTCCTTGAATAACCATGGTGGGTAAAAAGGATTTTCCTCATTAGTAGGTCACCTCTGAATTGATGAGAGACACTCAATACATGACTTCTCCAAGTTTCCACTATGAATTAACAAGAAAGCAGAGATTTTCTCTCATTTCTTGCTGTATTATTGCCACCTTGCTACTCTCTGTATTAAAGAAGGCATTAATTTCATTGGAGCTCATGTTAGGACATCTTAGATTTGTGCCACAGGAGGGGATCTTTGGATATATTTCTGGCATATGGAGGCAGTGTTGTAGGTCAGCTGAATGTAGAAATTAAATTTTCCTTCTTGATGAGACAGAGCAATGACCTGTTCTAAGATTGAGGACATGTAGCTCATGGTCAACATGAAGGAGAAAGACAGAAGGTGGTGTCAAAGTGAAAGTCAGGAAGACGGCAATAAGACCTTTAGCCTTGTTTTTAAATCTGCATCACCAAGATGTAAAATAATGGAATGAAAGTTTCATTTAGTTAGCTGGATCAAAAAGCTGACCTGTTTTATTTTTCTTCTCTTTATTCTTATTTTACTGAAATATTTCTAAAATCTATTCCTAAAACAAGTAAACCATTTTTTTGTTTCCATTTGCAAAAGGTTAAAAAAAAAATACTGAGAGAGAGAGACACAGACACACAAAGCCAAAAAGAAACAGAGAATCCAAGTGGAGAGGTATGTGTTATTGAACAAGTGTTTAATTTATGGAACTTGGCCGGCAGAACAAGAGTTTGAATTGTACTTCAATAAGTGGGACTCTTAGAATAAATGTGGCTTGTAAAGTTGTTTTACAGTCTGCTTTGCTGAGCAGCCAACACCTCATGGAAACCTTTGAAAAACATTCTGTTTAGAAGCGACAGTTTTTATATTTCATATTTTCTCTATTTGTTTTCCTCTCTGGTTTTATAACTGAAACCATATGCAGAAAAACAGGACTTTTGTGTCTTAAAATATCTACCTGGTCGGACTACTTTTATTATTTAAAAAACAATAAAACGGTTAGCATTTGAAAATTCTTCATCTATTAGGCATTTGGTTCGAACATTAGCATGTCTTTGTTTGATACTGCAGTCAGCTACAGATTTCCCAAATGACCTTGCTAGAGTCACCTCTTTGAGATTCATCACCCTTTTCCCTACGTATATGTGGTGCAGCTGTGTGCATCTGAGCTGTCTGTATTTCCTATTATAGACAGAAAATGCAACAGAGTTTAGGACATGATTCATCTGTGTAGGATGGGAGGGGATGAATCATGCTTTGGATCCATATATTGACCAGCTCTTCAGTGGAAGTCAAGGCAAACTGCTCAGATATAGGCATTTAAACTGGAGAAACCCACAGTTAGCTACCTAAGCCTCATTTTAACCTCTCTGTACCACTAACGGGATGAGACAGACCCCTCGGGAAGGAAAACCATCCCAAGAATGATGTATGACCAACTGGGTGAATTGCCAATAGATTATAATGATGAGTCTATGTTGACCATAGAGACTGCCAAAACTATAAGTTTTTCAGTGGCTAAAGGGAGTCGAAAGGAACCCTTCTCCACAAACATCATTGAGGAGATCCAAGGCAAACCCTCCTTCATGGTCATATACGCACAGGCATACATTCCACATACAAATGGTATCAGCACAGCTTCTATGCAAAACACTGGGAGAATCCATTAAATAAACTAGGTGCCTCCATTTGGCAGACTGGGAGATACTGCGAAGCATTAAAGTGTCACTTTGGAGAAAAGCAAACTATTGCATTATATACAGACTGGGAAAGGAAGACACAGAAAGAATCCAAGATCACATCATAAAATACAAGTATCTAAATAAGCACATAAGAGTCATATTTTGCCCCATAAGTTAAACTATCCTGATTACTAACTATTGTGTGGTGATTGTGTTTGCACAGATATGACAGAGCTGCTCTGGAACATGGCTTCATTTGATGCCTGTGATAGGAAACAAGTTTACTTGAGCATTTTTTCCTTTTTGTGTGGATTGTTTTGTTGGTTGTTTTTGGGCTTTTTTCTACTTTAAAGATCTGTGGTAAAGTGTTTCATACAGTTGGACTGCATACAACCTCAATGGCTATTCTGAAATGCCCTGTTCTGTTCATTTGTTTTTTTGTGTCACAGGTTGATCCCTGGTAGAGCTTTGCTTGGCAAAGTCATTACAAACTCAGCCAAGTACTCTGTCACCATCCCAAAGTTTTGCCCTCTAGCTGCTCACTATATTTCTTTTCTATTTCTTTTTGGTTTCTTATGAGGCCAACGTGCTTCTCTTTTGAAGGGCCTTGTGAGACCACATCCCTTGAGGTCAGTTGTTTTCCGATCACTCCTATGCCGAAGAACAGGAAATTGCAGAGGCCATTTCTGAGCTGAGACAGGTTGACTTCCATCTGAAATGACAGTGGAGGAAAGGGGGAACCTGTATTGCCTTGTGGTTTTTGTTTTGTCTTTTTCTTCATGAGGCCACCAGAGCACTGCAGGCTGTGTGAAGGTGCTACACTGGGAATATCTTTTCCAGCAACACACACCAAAGAAAATCTTAGTGCTTACTCTGGGAGGCTTAAAAATACAAGGCTCTGTTCTTTTTTTATTATTTGGGCACCACAGTACAAAGGAGAATATATTAAGTTACTGGAGAGTGTCCAGAGGAGGCCTCAAAGTTGGTAAAGGGTTTGGAGGGAAGCTGTATGAGGAGCAGCTAAAGTCACTTGGTTTGTTCAGCCTGGAGAAGAGGAGACTGAGAGGAGAGCTCATCACGGTTACAGCTTCATCACAAGGAGGAGGAGGAGGGGCAGGAATCGAACTCTTCTCTTTAGTGACCAATGACAGAACACGAGGGAACGGCAGGAAGATGTGCCAGGAGAGGGTCAGGTTGGACATTAGGAAAAGGTTCTTCACCCAGAGGTGCTGGACACCAAACAGGCTCCCCAGGGAGGTGTCACAGCCCCAAGACCAACAGTGTTCAAGAAGAGACTGGGCAACGTCCTCAGACACATGGTGTGAACTGTGGGGTGTCCTGTGCAGGGACAGGTGCTAGACTTAATGATCCTCGTGGGTCCCTTCCAACTCAGGACATTCTATGATTCTATAAGCAAACACATGTAGGCCCAGAGATGAGCCCTAACCAACAGACTGCAGTCTGAAAAATTTTCATAAGAAGCAGGACAGCTCATCACCACAGATGAAGCAGTGTTTACTGACAAAAAGGCCCTTTTCTCGAGGAATTCCGCATCAACCCTAGTTGTGCCATAAGTGATTCAGGCACTCATTAGCCCTAATTAGCTAACTGTTCAAATGATTTCTATGTTATTCACAGAGCCTGTACCACTGATCGAAAGCTTATTGACTGGCAGGTGCTCACTGCAAAGAAGTAGTGTTTTTCCAGGCTGACATTCCTGCAGGGATCACTGTACCCATCACAGACCCCTCCTCTAGATGTTGCAGCGACTTGAGCTCCTCTGCTGTAAACCCGCATAATTAATCACTGTGGCAGTATAGATAATTTCAGCATCCCCATATCTCTTTTTTGCACTACTCTTTCCCCCAAAATATCGGTAGTTCTTCAGTCATCTCCTCTAGTCATGTCCCAGGTTGCCTTCCCATCTGAAGTCAGTGAGTGTGCTCCCTTCCAAGCAGAGATTTAGTTTGCTTCTGAGACAGCAAACAGGAATCCTAGGAAGAGACTGTAATTTCTTTTTCTCTTAGCCCCAGAGCTTTGATGCCCTTCTTGATGCAGATTACAGGCCTGTTACAGATGGTTCAGGGATTTAAAGCACTAGCCTGGGACCCCAGATCCCACTTCCATAAACTTCAAGGTTGACCTTGGCAAAACCCTCTTAGGCTGGAATTTCTCTTGCCTGAAAATAGCCCTTTAGAAGCTCAGCGACCAGGCTCCCTCTGCAGCTGGTGAAAAGAGAAAGAGAGACACCCTTTTTTTCACATCTTAGCCAGATATGTAAAAAAAGGGACATGAATCATCCTCTGGAGACACAAGCCTCTCTCTGTATTGACTGCAAAGGGCTCTCACGTTACTTCTTTGCACTTAACCCCTAACAGTTAAATGATGTGAGCAAGGACAAGAATTTTAAAAACTATACAGCTCCCACATCTGAATTTCAGAGGGAATTGAGCAGTCTTGTAAATACAGGCTTTAGAAGCTCTGCAATGAATGTTTCTGCTTTGTAAATCCCGAAAGTAATTTTTCCTGGCGAGGTTTAAAATGAGCATGAGATTTTCAGGTGCTATGAAGACATAGACACAACCACTCGGTATTTATTCTCCCTCCTGGCAACACCTGCACTCTGTTGCTGGTGGAGAAAATTGCTCACAGCAAAGGGGCCAGTAACCTTTCTTTACTGATGTTTCCCCAAGACTTCATGATCCTAAGAGATGCTCCAGTCTCCTTTATGTGGATCCACTACAGTTGCCTGAGGCAAACTCAACTCATGAAACTCTCTGGAGACTTCTTCTGGAAAGACCATGACCGAACAAAAAAAAATAGGAAACACTGAATTTCATTCTCTGATACCAGCCGCACTTCCTAAACGTGACTGTTAAGCCCTGAAGGGAAAGCATCCTCTATGACAGCCAAGTGCTAGCCTGGCTTAGCTCTGGAGTCTCTTCTCTGCTCATGCTGTTGACTGCAGACCCTGTGTCCTTCCCCAAAAACATGAGGTGTTTGACTGGAACAAGGCTGAGCTGTTAATGGGAAGAACAGGAACTTTCAGAGAGCAGTTCTGAGCTGAGATGGGTTGATTTCTGTTTGAAGATGCTCAAAGCTACACTGACTACCAGGAAGCCCAGGGCAATGATGCATCTTACACAGCCTGGGTCTATGGGATTAATTCAGGCACAAATACCTATTCTTTCCAGTAGGACTTGGCCTTTTCCTCACTCACAGTAAAAATTCACAATATATGGCAGTTTCAAATTCCATCAGCTTAGAGCACACACAGGAGAAGAAAGGAGACTCCTGCCCACTGTTCTCTACATCAATGTCCCACTGGCTAGCCACAAGAAACTAGTCAAAAATGACAGTCACCATGGCTGCCTCTAGCTGAAACCAGGGACTGGACCCAGCTTCTGGCCAGAATCAGATTACAAATAGATTAAAAAAAAAAAAAATAGGGACAATAAGCCTGCTCTCTTCTTTTGCTCCTTGCTTGTTCTTGCACCAAGTGCAGCTGGGCACAACCTTGAAACCTCTTTGCACACAACCCCATAAGACACTTGTGAGTAATGTTTTATGGGTACCTACTCCTTGCACAACCACATACAGTCTTCCAGACTGTTCAATACCTTCTGTACCCCTTCTCCCCCTTAATAGAATCAAACTGAATCATAGAATTATTTAGGCTTGAAAAGACCATTATAGTCATCAAATTCATTACCTCGCACTGCCAAGCCCACCACTAAGCTCTGTCTCTAAGCACCAAGTCAACTCATCCGTTCAACCCCTCCAGAGATGGTGACTCCAGCACTGCCCTGGGCAGCCTGTTCCAATTCCTGACAACCCTTTCTGGGAAAAAATTGTTCCCAAGATCCAACCTCGGCCTCCCCTGGTGCAACTTGAGGCTGTCTCCTCTCGTCCTGCCACTTGTTCCTTGGGAGCAGAGCCCAACCCCCCCTGGCTCCAACCTCCTTTCAGGCAGTTCAGAGAGCAAGAAGATCTCTCTTCAGCCTCCTGTTCTCCAGGCGGACCCCCCACAGGCCCCCCAGCCACTCCTCAGTGCTCATGGGTGTTGTTTAGCTTTAGTTTTTAGTGTGATACCTAACAGCATCACTTGCCCGTACATCCAGCCCCAGACAGACGCTGGCAGGTGAAGGTCACCACAAACTGGTGCTGCGGCAGGGAAGAGCTGCCGGCAGAGAGATCCAAAGCGCTGGACCATGAGCGATGCACAACACAATTGCAGGGCTGCACTTAACATTGTGCTGCCAGGGCTGAGTGGAAAACATTCTTAAACACTCAAGGACCCTCTTATTGTGGTATTCAGAGCTACAGACCCACCTGTCAGTGTTCCACTTTGCAAAACAGCCTTCACTCCAGCCAGGCATCCCTTCACTGCCTGTCCTGCTGGTGAAGGCTTTAACACTGACAGCCAGATTGTTTGAGCTACTAAAAAACAGGCTCCTACCAGAAGGTGGTGCCCATGTTCCACGAAACAGGGGGCAAGCCCTCGACAGCACGGTCCGCGTTTGGGCAACACCTAGAAGCCCGGCCACACTTCTCCAAAATCGTTACAGCAAAACCACAGACCAACGAATGCCAAACTCCCCGAAAAAGCAGAGTGGAACTTTTGCAGGTGTAACCAGCAGTGTAACTCACTGGGGTTTACATCTTAATGGACATTTTAATGAACAGAGTCCTACAACTGCAATAAGGAGTTCATTAAGTCCATATCCTCCCTGGATATTAATTTATTAACTAAAGAGCACACAGTCCTGAACCAAGGTGCTTATCTTTTTCTAAAGCCACACATAGATGCTAATTTCTGTGCAATACTTTGATGCTACCCCAGTCTGTTCTTGGTGGTCTATCAAAGGTGGATGTGGAATCAGAAGCATAGAAAGGCCATAGATTTGCTGTGTTATGTGAATGCACAAGCTCAAAACATCAAAAAGGATACAGGCTTCAGCCTCTGCTCTGGTATTTTCTTGTCTCATGCTGTTTGCTACTGTACTTGCAATTTGAATTACTTCGCTTCAGTTTGCTGCTGGCCAAACATCAGCAGGTTTCTTCCTTGGTAGTTGCAAGTACATGTGGCTACCACTCCATTACCTGGCAAAGGTTATGTCCCTTGTCCAACCAGCAGCTTGTCACATCAGGAGACAGAGTAAGGGGGGCATGTTGCAGGGCACCTATATCAGGTCCCTCTTTGTCCCTGAAGCTCAATGCAACAGCTTCCATGACAGCAGTGGGTCATCTGCTCTTCGTTTCCCAGAGGAGACACCACTGCCTCAGCCACCAGCACACACCACACTCAGCAGTGGTTCGGGCAGGTCCCTTCTCCATTAAACACCCCATATTTGAAAAAGGATATCACCATAGGGCTCTAAAGTACAGCAGAATGTTGCCATGGCATGACCCAAGAGATTTTCTAACACATGGGCTTTTTGATTTACAGATACCCCTCTTCACCACCCAAAAGAGATGGATCTTGGAGAGGTCATTGTGGCTGAACGTCCCGGAGAGAGGGAGTTGTACACGGAGCAGCAGCCAAGAGCCCAGGACCTGCTGGGGAGAAGTGGAAATCAGATCCACCGGGTCTTCGGGTACCTCGCAGGAGAAATGAAAGAATATGGAGAGTGGATGAAAAGTAAGCAGAGGGACGTATTTGGGGCTCTCTGTCCAGGAAGAGCTAGCTGGGAATGTCTATTTTGTCAACAGAACTTCCAGTGCTGGGGAAGGAGTAGAGAGGCCATTTCACCCCTGGAGGCAGAACAGGAGCGGTGGGGTCCAAGCTCACTGCAAACTTCTGGCCTCTGAACTCAAATCATTTTCTTTTCAGGAAGGTGATCTCACTGCATCCTCTTGCCATTACCATAGCTGCGGGCACAATTTAGCACAGGCAGAAGACGGCTTTTACACTTAATCAGTTATGTGACATTAGCATCACATTCCTTATAGTGGTGCCCAGAATCGTGCATAAGGGCTGGGGATTTGGTCTTGTTTTTAAGTGCTTTGGATCAGCAACCATCTCCTTGTCTGTGTGTGTGGGCTGATGAAGGGGACTTGACTCCTGATTGTGTGGGCAAAGGCTCTTGTATTACCAGCCTTGGGGGAGCAACAAGCACTGTGGCTGTCATGTTGTTATAAAATACAAAGCAAGCACTGATCTCAAAGTTTTACTGTCCAGACAGGAACAATGCATGAGCAGATGGTCCGTGTTACTCAGAATTATTAGTGATTTGGGGCTTTGCAAGGCTCTGTAAGACTATGGGTCCTCTGTCAAGGCTACATTCATTAGCAGTACAACTCCAGGCACAGGAGAGAAATAAGAGCCAGCCATGTACAGCCAGTTTGTGCAGTGCCTATTGTTGGTGGAGGACGTGGGCTGAGATGCCTCCAGGCAGGGAGGTCAGCAGGATGGTAGTGTGGTCCCCAGACACAGGGGATCATCTCCTCCTGCTTTCTCTTTACTTTTTTGGTCCATGCTTGGTAGACAGCTTTTCTTACTCAATGTCCTGAAAAGCTCTGACCACTGCCCATCAGTTATATTTTAATACTTACAGTCAATACTTGTGTCTAAAACCAAGAGTATTGCTGATATGTTTCATAGTTCAACACCAAACATTAGTAATTATTATTCCAGAAAAGTGTGCTTTCCTCTGAGAAGTTCACTCCTCCCTGGTTGTAACTGCTTGGCTCCCCAACAACGCACAGCCTGAGGGATGCTTGTGAAGCCATCCCTCAGCTTGTGCTCCAGCCTCTTGGGAGGGGCCTCCCAGGGATGTTGAAGAGATGAAGATTGGTACCTGTCTCTTCAGAGATCCTTTATTTAAGCTACTCTCATCACAAAGCAAAACTTAACCTTAATTCAATTTGCAGTAGAAGAGTCAGCAGCAAGTGTTATTGCAGTGCTACAAGACCATTCTCTGCCCATGGAGACCATCAGGAGCACTTTACATGGATGCCCTTAGACAGGCTGCCCTCAGCCCCGTGCACATCCCTCCACTCAGCCAAGATTGGTGCCCCTTTGCTCTATCTGGGTTCAATAGTCTTCTATAAACAGCAAAGGCTCTTTCTCCTTTGGAAATACCTCTTAAAGTCCAAGCTGTAATAACCATTCTTTTAATTTAGGTTATTCAGTTCCTAAAGTACGTTTCTAGACACCTGTGACAGTCTGACCTCATCTCCTATCCACAGTATACCTTCATGTTCTGGGTCCTTAAAATGGCAAAAGAATTTCCTTTTCATAGCTTTCTATCCACATACAAACTAGTTTCAGTTTCTGCATAAGTCCCTCTGTGCATCTGAATTGTACATCAAAAATGGACCACCTTCTCACTAAATTCATACTGGAATATTAAGCAACTTGCCATGCAAGAAAGACTACTCTTTGACCACCATAAATAAACCACTTTTCTTATTAATCCCTCCATGAACTTTATAGCAGTGTCCCATCCGTCCCTATTAGATTTTCAAGTGCCAGGTGCAAAATATGCTCAGACAGCAATAAATCAGAGAGTGGTTTTACTGTCCCATTGACACATCATTTCTATTCCATGTCCTGAAAATAACTGTAGAGATGAGTGTGCTTTGAGGGATTCCTGCTGAAATGATGCCTGATCACCAGCATTTTTATTTCATGTCCTACAGATAAGCCCCTAATGTTTCAGCTGGTGGACTGGATCTTGCGAGGGACCTCTCAGGTGCTGTTTGTCAACAACCCTCTCAGTGGGCTGATCATTTTAGTGGGGCTTTTCATCCAGAACCCTTGGTGGATGCTCACGGGCTGTACTGGAACAACTGTGTCAACATTAACTGCATTGGCCCTCAGTCAGGACAGGTAGGTGGTACCTCGGGTTTGGGAACTTAATGGAAACAGATCATTATGGTATCAGGAACCTGCTTACGGGTGACAGCCCCACATTTGTGTATGATAGAAACAGCAGACTGCTTTCCTTAAGGATGGTTTATAAGAAGTAAGGTGAAGACAGAGCTGTGGTCCAGGAAGAACTGGCTTGTCCCCATGGTTGACTGTCTTTGTGAGAGCAGTTGCCTCTCTCTTATAACCATTGTCACAGCTATGTAGGTCCTTCGGGTCACAAGGAGCCCCCTGGACTATCACCACTCAACAGCCTCCAAACTCTTCCCCTCCATACAAGCAATGCAATGCAATATGGAAGCAACTTAATTGCTTTTTTGTCCCTCCTCTACACTCCCTTCACCACAAGAGCACCTATAAATTGCATTTTGGTGGGTCACTTTGACAGGCCAACTACAGCACATCTTGCTACCTTGCAATCTTTCCTTTCCATCACAGATCAGCCATTGCAGCTGGGCTGCACGGCTATAACGGAATCTTGGTGGGACTGCTCATGGCTGTTTACTCTGACAAAGGGGATTACTACTGGTGGCTTCTTCCTCCTGTGGCAATTATATCGATGTCCTGGTAAGTGTCACTTCTCTTCCTAGGGACAATTCTCAGAGAAAGAGGAGTTCTGCTATATACAACTTAAACACATTGGAAGTTCCATGGTGCGAGGAGTAGAATCATAGAATCACAGAATGGTTTGGGTTGGAAGGGACCTTCCCAGCCCCCCAGTGCCCCCCCTGCCATGAGCAGGGACATCTGCACCAGCTCAGGTTGCTCAGAGCCCCGTCCAGCCTGGCCTGGGATGTCTCCAGGGATGGTTCAGCCACCACCTCTCTGCCCAACCTGGGACAGGCTCTCACCACCCTCAGGGACAACAATTTCTTCCTCATGTCCAGCCCGAATCTCCCTCCTTCAGTTTAAAACCATCGCTCCTTGTCCTATCACAACAGGCCCTGCTCAAAAGTCTGTCCCCATCTTTCTCACAGGCCCCTTTGAAGTATGGGAAGGTCACAATAAGGTCTCCCCAAACTTCTCTTCTCCAGCTGAACACCCCAGCTCTCTCAGCCTGTCCTCCCAGCAGAGCTGTTCCAGCCTTGGATCATTTCTGTGGCTCCTCTGGCCCCTCTCCAGCAGGTCCATGTGTGTCCTGTGCTGAGCACTCAGAGCTGGACCAGCACTGCAGGGAGGTCACACCAGAGCAGAAGGACAGAGTCACCTCCCTCAGCCTGCTGCCCACATTGCAGTCCTCTACACCAGCACCTCCAGCCATGGTGACATTGGAAAGTGGTATTCATTGATGCACAGGGCTTGTAAGGCACATTGGTGGGAGGACAAGTGCACAGAAAATGCTGATTATAGCACATGGGCAAAGCAACCCACTTCAGTGCTCTGCAAATGTCCCTCATCAGCGGGAGACATTCAGGGTGGACGTCATGATGCCCAGCACCACAGTGGTTCTTCCTCACCCAGGCGCTGAACCAAAGTTACACTCCGCCTTGGGCTAAATTAAATCTTTTCTCTCTCAGACACACAACCAGACATGAGTAAAATTAATTCCCTCAAGTAACCCTGAATGCCAGACAGTGTCCTGTCAGGATTAAATTTACTATTCCTAAATGTGGACTCTAACAGCACTGCAGAATCTGTTTAACAGCCTTAACTGAAATTAATTCAAGAGTCACACTTTAATCAGTTAGAGATGAGGTACAGGTCGTTATTGCATTTCACTGCTTTTAAAATCAGATTTTTTTAATGTATTTTATTTCTTTAGTCACTCTCAGCAAAGGTCATTTTGTAACAACCTCACAAAACCCAGGACATGTTGGAGGAATGTTCAGTTTGACTTGTCTGCCAGAATTCCTTGAGGCTTTTTATTCAAACTTCTCTTCATTCTTTCAGTTCACAAGACTTGAGAGTGGAGCTGAAACATTTTGAAATTAGACATTTCAGTGATTTTTTCAATTGTTACTTTGAATTTCAGCCTTAGAAGTCAGCATTTCTTTAATTGTTTCCTCTTTTCCTGACAAGATATATAACTGACAGAAGCTTTGTATTTCAGCACAGAAATCAGAACACTATTTTCACTGAAGTGCTGATTTTTCTCCTACAGCTACAAGCAAGGAAATCTGTAAACTACTCTGGGAACCAAATATTTCATAAAAGAATAGGCTTCATTTGAGATTATACAAGGAGAATAAAGCATTTTTTTCCATTGATAGTATCTACACAACAGGACACAAGATGTTGCTTTTGAAATGCCGAATAATTTGGGTGGGTTTTTTTATTAGAAACAGCTTAACGACTTTCTAGGACTGAAAGGCTGCTTCTTTTGAAATTCAAGTCTTTAAAGTGAATTTTTGTAAACTGTGCAATGTCCACTGTTTCTTGAACGTTGACCGTAAGAGCTGCTCAGCTCACTCAGGAAACCTTGGCTGCTTGGCTGGAAGAAGCAAAGCATAGTCTATTGCCATAAAGGATGGGACCTGTCCTTTCTGCTCCACATCTTTTCTGGGCCTCATAAAAAAAAATCATCTTGCCAATATGCTGCCACAAAGCCATTAATGCAGTACACCCACTTTACAGTCTGGAAATCTCCTGAGGAAAACAGATCTGGTGAAGTTTACATCCTGGATTCTACAGCCAGGAACTTTGGGAACAGTCGTGGTGTCTCGAGATTTGCATGCTTTTAACTGTTCGTTCTGTAAATATTCTGAGGGTGACCCCAAATACTTTACGTGTTAAATATACTCAATTATGTATCGTAAGAAGGAATCTTAGTTGTCAGAAAATGGCATATAATTTTGGGTGGTACCCAGGCAGCACACAGTATCATCAGTCCCATTGACAGGATCAGGAGCATCAAGGGTCATGCGTGGCACACCTTTCATAGCTCTGTTAGGCTCCATATGTCCTAAGGACGCCCCATTCCCTCCAAGTAGCGGTTAAAATAGTAAATATTTTCCATCTTTCTTAACAGATTTTCCACCTTCTTTGATCAACTCTTCTGCTTTATTTCTATTCCAGGACCATCTTCTGACATCCTTCAGACTATTAAAAGTATATATATGTATACAGATATATATACATATAGATACAGATATATATACACTATATAGATACAGATATAGATATATAGAAATATTAAATAATTTACCAGAGCTTATGACCAAAGTGGTCGAATGTTTCACAACTGCCAATGTCATGAACAAGTTATGCTCATTTCTCCTCTCCTTCTCTCTCTCAGTCCAATCCTGTCCAGCGCTTTGGGATCCATCTTCAGTAAATGGGACCTTCCTGTATTCACTCTGCCCTTCAACATTGCTGTGACTTTGTACTTGGCAGCCACAGGACACTACAACCCCTTCTTCCCTACAACGCTCATCAAGCCCATAGCATCAGTGCCCAACATCACCTGGTCTACAATCAATGTGCCACTGGTAAGCTTCACTCCTACAAATCAATGCTATTCCATTAAAAAAGTAAGCGTGAAGGCGTTCAGCTTGGGGTAACAATTTTACATGGGTCAGAATGGCTATATGATACATACAGCCAGCAGCAATTCACAGAAATACATGGCTCAGTTCAGCCCATAGAGGACAGTGCCATTTTTATGGCTTTTGCCCTAGAAAATTGCTGGCTGATCCAGCAGAAAGGCTTAATGAGCCAGAGGGAAAAGAGCTGCTAACCCTTTCACTTCACCTAAAATTAGACTATTGGACTGCACCAAAACAAGTATTGAGTGCTCTCAGTGCAGAAGCTCATCTGGATGTACACCCACACTGTCCAGATGTGGTTAAAGAACATCAGCAAGACAGTCAGTGACAATGTGAAAATACAGAACATCAGGATTCTGAAGGGACAGAAACTCATTTCTACCCAGTCCCCTCAGGTCAAACTCTAGATCTGGATGATCACCTTCCCAAAGTAGCATAAGGATAACTGATGTGCTTCATAAAATGTATCATAAACTCAAATCAAACAGTCCTACCAGACTGTTATTGCCTAGGAAGGTTACAATTTTTATCCCTCACTAAAGTCACATAAAAAAATAAAAACACCCTATTCCCCTATCCACCATACTACCATCCCAAAAGATATGAAAGTCCATCTTGACTGATGAAGTTCAAATCAAACAGTGAACTAACTCTGGTTTGAAGGGCATGAGAGCCATCATATACTCATCAGTCCCAGGGTTGCTTCCTTCCTTTCTAACCAATAGCTTAGACAAAATAAGTGCTGTGTACCTCTGAGTAAAGAGATGCAATAACAAGACCTTTTCTACTGGTTGCTGCAGCTCTTGCAATCCATCCCAGTTGGTGTTGGTCAAGTATATGGTTGTGAAAACCCCTGGACTGGAGGCATCTTCCTTGTTGCTTTACTTGTCTCGTCCCCACTTATTTGTTTACATGCTGCAATTGGATCAGCAGTGGGAATGTTTGCAGGTAAGAAATATTTACCAAAGTCATTTTTTGACTAGGATATCCTTCTGCTGGCCATTATATGACTGTACGGACTTTGGAGTTGCATGGGCTTGGACATACCTGGGACAACACTCAATTTTTGAAACTGTCTGTAGATTTGGAAGGTCTTACTGAAGGTCATACAACATGGTGAAAGCAAGAACAGAAGAAGATTTTCTTTGAGCTTCGAATTTGTTATTAGATTTGTAAGTTTTGTAAGGCAGGTTGTTGGTTACACCTCGCTTGACCATCCTGCCATTGGATGTGACAAATCCCACAGAGATGATAAGGAAACCTAGCAAAATAGTGTCAGAACTGACCTCTTGCCACTACAAGCATTTTATTATTAATCATCACTACATGCAGATGTGTACCTCAGGAGCTGATCAATCAATGGAAAGAAACGCTTTTCTAGGATGCAGCTCATTCTGTCCTGCTGCAGATTTGTATGAATGCCACTCAGAATGGTCTCTCTCCACTAACCAGAGCAACAATCTTAAGCTAAGAGAGATGTATCTGACCCTTGTAGTTAGAAAAGATTAATGCCACTTATGTGACCAATTGTAATTTAAAAATATGATGGAATAAGTGTAGTCTGAGAAAACAACTTTGGAAAAGACACAGTCACCCAACATTAAGTTCTCTGTGCTCTCAAGCACTTGTAGAAGATGTGAGGTGCCTCCTTACATTTGTGGGGTTTGGTTTGTTGTTTTTTTGTTGCTCTTGGTTTGGTTTAAAAAAAATTATCTATTATTTGTACAGTTAAGACCATTTGGCAAGTCTTCTACAAGTCTGACATTTAATCTAGAAAAGAAATGTCAGAGGAAAGTATCTGGGGATAAGCATAACGATGAAATGGAAGACAAATGAGGACATTATAGCAGGAAATGTATTAATCTTAAGAGCAGCACGAAGGTGGCCTGTGCACTACATATTGTGCTCTTCTTTTTAGTGTTACTTCTGAAGCCTCTGAGAAATCCTGCAGAAGTACCTGTGTGGTTTGGAGCAGACCTTCAGCTCCCAACCCAGTGGAGAATTTCCACAGCAGTGACGACACTTAGTATCTAGACCACATCTAGTTACCTAGACCACATCTAGTTATCTAGACCACATCTAAATATCTAGACCACATCTAAATATCTAGACCACATCTAGCAAAGGCCACTAGAAAGAGATGGAAAACCGTGCTCATGCTCACAAAAGACACTCAGCTGTGCCTCTGATTTTCAAGATCAGGGTATGTATGAGGTTTAAATAGTATATGTGAGCACGGTTTTCTGAAAGAAGGACACCCAGGTAAGAACTTTGGCTGGATTTTCCATCTGGAGGACTAACTACAACACACTGAGCACATGTGCAGAAAGTTTTGCCTGAAATAAACCTTTGAAACTGGGTCAAATTCCAACCTTACGGACATCATTAGAGCTCCAAAACTAGGAGCTTCATTTGATTTCACCCCTTGTCTTCATGTGTGTGTTACACATGTGTGAGCATGGTTGAATTTGTCTAGATGTCATAAAGAAGAGATGATGCATTCCTAGAAAATGATGACTCCTCCTGCAGTTACCTCTCATACCTGACCACACAGCCCTGCCTTTTGTCTTGCAGCCCTGAGCATCGCATCACCATTCAATAGTGTCTACCTTGGCTTACACAATTACAACTGTGCACTCGCATGCATTGCGATTGGGGGCATGTTCTATGCCTTGACCTGGCAGACTCATTTGCTGGCACTTGCCTGTGGTACGTATCTTTTTCATAAAGGGGAGAAAAAATGTACGCAGCCAGGCAATCTGTCAGTAGAACAGTTTTAGAGTCAACATGGGGCTATGACAGCTGCAACACTAGGTAATATTCAAGAGCTATTTCTGTGCTGGCTTGGATGTGCAAGATGCAAGCACAGAGAGAAGGGCCTTTAGGCCCTGATAGCCTACAAACATCTAGAGAGGGTGTCAGTACTGTTTGTGAAAGGAGCACAAGCTTTGCATTGAGCAGAACTTCAACAAATTAGCAAATCAACAGATACATAGAAGCAGCCTTTTCATAACAATATGTATCATTAGAGGAAGTGTGTCATAAGAAGAGAGCTGTTGCACAAGGTCAGTTTAAAATCCATCTACCCAAAGACCTTGTCTCCAAAAGCAGCCAAAAACTGACCCTATGGAAGGAGTTTAAGAACAGTGTAATGTATTTGAAATTCTCATGAAGATTCACCCATCCTTCAAACAATTGTATTTCAGTGGGTTTCTGTCCTGATCACAGTTTCTGGAGTGCTCCACAGCTTTCCCTTCTTTACTTTGTCCTTGGGTTCCTTTTCTTTGCCACCTCAGAGGGAAGGAAGCCCACTGCTAACTGCTTGTGGTTTTAAGCTACTGGACGAATACTGGTGGAGAATTTCACAGAAATGTAGAATCATACAATAATTTAGGTTGGAAAAGACCCTTATGATCACCAAGTCCAACCATTAACCTAGCATGGCCAAGTCCACCACTAAACTGTGGTCCTCAGAAACTCATCTCCGTGTCTGTTCAACCCCTCCGGGGTGGTGACTCCAGCACTGCTCTGGGCAGCCTGTTCCAATGCCTGACAACCCTTTCCAGGAAGAAATTGTTCCAGGATCCAACCTCAGCCTTCCCTGGTGCAACTTGAGGCCGTTTCTGTGTGTCCCTGTGTCCCCTCAGCTCCTGTTCTCCAGCTGAACACCCCAGGTCCCTCAGCCGCTCCCATCACACTTGTGCTCCAGCCCCTCACCAGCTCCGTTCCCTTCTCTCCACTCGCTCCAGGACCTCAAGGCCTTTCTTGGCGTGAGGGGCTCAAAACTGACCCCAAGAATTGAGGTTTGGCCGACCCAGTTCCCAGGACAAGGTTAACTATGTAATCCCCCACTGTACACAGCTTAGGTGGTGCCAACTAAAAAGAAATTAAAGAAAAAAGATATACCACCATCACTTGCTGTTGATAAAAAACCACATTCCTCATTCACCATCTCTACAGAGCAATAGGACCAAATGTCGTCCAAATGGCCAGATGCATCATTGGGGAATAAGAATTAATTGTTGAATTATAATATCAATCCTCTCATCAGGTAGCTGGCAGGATACTTTACTGTGCATTTGGACAATATTTCTATTTCTAATAATTTCTTTGGAGAGACAAGCAAGATTTTCCTCATCTTGATCTATCTTTGATCTTCTTTTCTTAGCATTATTTTGTGCCTATTCCGGAGCAGCTCTTGCTAATACTCTCTCTGTGGTAAGTTTAAGTGGGTTTGTTTTGTTTGTTTTAGCTGTAGTTTGATTTGTTATGATATGATGCTGAGGAAGTGCCCCAAAATTTTCTGTGTCAGATTTGACAGCAATGAAATGAGAATGTTACAGCCAATGGCAGGTCTTGTACAGATTCTCTGCCATTTGAACCATTAACTTGCAGACTCTGTAGCTGATAATGCGATTTCAAAGGCTTTGCAGCACGTCATCCACAGCAGGATTGTGCACATATATGTGAATTCCAGCAACAGCAAGTGGTTTGAGATGAACCACTCATTTGCAGGCAATATTTTTTAATATTTTGAATATTTGCTGTTTCTGAGGTCTTCCTCCCACCCTGCCTACAGACATTATTTGATGTGCATATGAGAACTAAAATGAGGGTGAGGCTGTTCTCTTAAATACAAAATCAACATATTTGGACAGATCAAGAATCAGGTGAAGTCAGGAATGCCAATCTTTTTTTCTTCTTTAAGATCTGAGAGATTAAAGCAAAACCATATTTTAATAAAATTGATTTAGTAACTTAAAAGAAAAAATACTTATAACTAGCAGCTTTCTGCATTGAATATATTCATCTGGCATGCACTCCATACCATGCAGGTTCCTGCAGATGGGTTGCTTTGTTAAGCACACCTGGTTTTGGGGCACATCAGAAAAAAAGAACATTAACTTCTCCTTGTGATCTTGTTTTCTGGCAGACCTCAAGTCAGGTCAAGAGTGGGTGTTACAGAGCAGGACTGAGGGTTGGATGCAATGCCAGCAACACGTAGGTGTTGAGGATGGTGAATATGTGTGGATACTACTCTCATTATACAACATTTTACAGGACAGTGAGGGTAGGATTCAGCTCATTCATTACAGAATTTAAGCAGCTACATGTGAGCTGGATGTCTTCACCTTCACTACAGTCAGCAGAGCTCTGGGCCCCGATTAAAAATTGGTGCCAAGTGCCATTCTGGCCAGCAGCTGCATCTCCAAAAGGACTGAGGTCTCCAATGTACAACACCTTATGTATCCCCACACATTTCTGATAAACCAGATACCTCTGTGTGAGCAGCTGAATCGACATTTGGTATCAGAGGAGCTTCCCAGTCCTCCAGGGACCAGCAGAAATCCAGCTCAGATGTAGGTCCTTCGCAACCAGCTCCTACATCTGGGCATCCTCCTGTGGATCTGAATGGGCGATCCTATATGTGAGGTTATCCCCAGGGAAAGCACAGGGCTCTCCTAGGCTCTCAAATGCATGAATTTAGCCACAGGCAGAAGTTAGCAAAGGGAACATGCTCAAAGTGGTATCAAAATATACCTGCCTGTCTGTCCTTTCTCTTCCCAGGTTGGGCTGCCGCTGTGCACCTGGCCCTTCTGCTTCTCCACACTCCTCTTTTTACTGATAAATTCAGACAACCCAGCCATCTACAAAATCCCGCTCTGCAAAGTCACCTACCCAGAAGCCAATCGGATCTACTACCTGAGAATGAAGAGAAGAGCGTCAGAGAGCAGGAGAGAAGAGCAGAAACAAAAGGAGCAGAAACCCTCCAGTGACTCAAAAATAAGCACAGGAGGCACCCCCCTGTGCACCCCGAAAAACCGTCACGCTCACTGATTTCAAATGTCCATGACTGTATGATTTTGGGGAAGTTTTTCACATTCTAATCAAGGACACCACAACCATAAACATCACCTTCAGCAGCAGCCTGCAGGCTGGGGATTCAGTATCACATGCTCTGGGAAAAACACAATTTGTCCTTGAGCAAAACTTTCCAAGTAGCATCAAGGTAGCATAATAATGGCTGCCTTATCAATACACGTGCTGTTCACTTGAAAGTCACTTCTTACCAATAATAAGTATAAGAATAGGCAGAAGAACATTAATGCTGACAAGAGGCTGTATTTAATTTCAGACATGTATTTTAACAAAATAAATATGATAAGGATTTGGTGTCTAATAATAGCAAATAATGTAAGAACTACACTTCAAATTAGGAATATATATGTTTGAAAGTGGAATAAACAGAGTGATCTCTTCCTTTTTTGTGTCCCATCAATGTCTACCCCTCTTAATCATTCCCAACAGCTACAACATACACGGATAAATATTCTTACAGAGTACATGCAATATTTGGTGCCATCTCCTGAGTCCCCGTTAAGCACCAAGATAACGAAGGTGTGAATATATATGCTTTAATCAGACTATAAAAGTGACTAGCTAACAATGGTCAAACATTTTTCTTTTCTTTGTGTCATTTTCTGTCTTAGATATTGAAGATCTCCCTCCTGCTGAATGCAGGATAGCGGGACTGAATCCCTACACACACCCAGTGTGAAATGGGAAAAATGTAAAGAATGAGATAAACATTTACTGCTAGTGTCAGATACTGTGGTTCTTTCCCTCCTTTTCCTAGGGGAGCAGTTCTCTTGCATTAAGCCACCAGTAACGAACAAGTCAAAGGCTCGCCTTGTTGTTTGCTGGGTAACAGACTAGGAGGCTCTTCTCGGTGACAACCAATGATAGGACAAGTGGTAATGGGCTCAAACTGGAACACAAGAGGTTCCACTTAAATTTAAGAAGAAACTTGTTGGTAGTGAGAGTGGCAGAGCCTGGCCCAGGCTGCCCAGGGGGGTTGTGGAGTCTCCTTCTCTGCAGACATTCCAACCCGCCTGGACACCTTCCTGTGTAACCTCATCTGGGTGTTCCTGCTCCATGGGGGGATTGCACTGGATGAGCTTTCCAGGTCCCTTCAACCCCTGACATTCTGGGATTCTGTGATTCTGTGTGATCTTCTCGTGGGTTCCAGTGTCTGACTCACCCCAGAGGAACCTCACAAGGCATGATCAGAGTTAATCAGGGGAAGCTGAGGACAGTCCTGCCAATATTCTCCCCAGGGGCTGGTTTCTAACAGGCATCAAGTGCAAGGGGGACACTGCCACTTTATTCCTTCTCCACCTCCTTACAACAGGGAAGAGACAATTTCCCCAACGAGGACTTTTCTTGTCCAAAACCTTCTCAAAACAAGCTTGACAGAAAGGCTTCCTTGTTCCAAAGTAATTCCATGTGTTCAGTTTAAAACCACAGACCCAAAGGTCTTGAAGATTTGAAGTGCAAGGAGCCTGTGCAACCACAAGCATTCAGGTCAGGCGCTGTCCTTTCTGCCTCTTGGCATAGGGCTGTTTTGTGAATTCATTTAAGGGTCTTTGAGCCGAGGGGAGCTCCGCTCTCACCCAGTACGTGAGCCTTTTTAAAAAAGGTGAGCCTGGGTGCTGCTTGTGGGACCATTTGTGCCTTTACAAGCAAAAGACCAGCTGCACCAGCACCTGTCAGCTTCTCTGAATGTCTCCTAGAAGGACCATCCACGATGAAAGTCAGTCTGGGAGACAAGAATACAGTGTTATACAAGTATTTGAGATGTTTTTTTTAATCAGATTAGGCCATTCTGGGGACTTTAGTGAAATTTAGGTCCTATTTCCTCTCCTATCTGGTTGATGACAGATTGAGACTCCACTTGAGAGAACAGACTCCAACATGAAGTCCAAATTTCAGTAGCCAAGGTAACCCTATCATTGAATGTTTAGGGATAGAGGAGCGTTGCAGCCATTATAACCTGTTGCACCCTCAGACCTGAGCACCCGTGTTACACCTCTGTCACATTTTAGATCTCAGTTTAACCTCTGAACCTGAGCTTACACATGGCATCCAGAAAGGCATCAAGGGAGCGAGCTGACATTCCCACATGCCACAGGTCTTCTTGGAGATTAACAGAAGACCAAGAATCCCAGCAGTGTTCCTGATATGATAGCTGTGAGATTTTTGTTGGCCCAGGGAAAAATAAGAGGGATGAGACTGACCACAACTCAACACCCGACCTGCGTCTGTTAGAGGGAGGAAGACCTGAGAGATTTACTATGGCAGCAAGCAGAAAAGCAAACACGCTATAGTGATCAAAACCTCCCATGCAAATCCCAGCAGACTCATGGAGAAATGGGGTCTGAACAGCAGAAGGGGTTCAGCAACACCAAGTGTGTTTCTGTAACACAAAAGCAAGGGATAGAAACTGCTAATCTAGGAGAAACAGGTTGTTTGCAAAAAAAAAACAGCCCATGACCGAGGTGCTGGACACAGGCAGTTAAGCCCTTAAGCTGCCACAGAGGACTGCTGCAAATGATCTCAGCCGGTCTTAAAGGGCATTTGTAGGCTGCATGTGCAACTGCTTGTTCCTGCATGGCGACCCCAGAAAAAAAGCAAAGATTCCACCAGACAAGGTGTCAGCAGGCAGGGAAGAAAGCAGAGAGCTGCAGGAGAACTTGCTGCCAAGCTGCCTTTGGCACCGTTATGGCAGCAAACCAGTGCTACTGAAATAGAGGTCGTGTATGGTCGCTATAGACTGCATGATCAGGGACATCCCAATGCTACTGCTGCTGTAGAGAAACAAAGACAGACAGAATAACACACGAGGTGACACACAGCAGTCTGAACACCTTCTTTCTGTAGCAGCCAGAAAAAAATAAAGGACATGAAACTAGCAGGAATTGTACACAGAATCATAGAATGGTTTGGGTTGGAAGGGATCCTCAAAGGTCCCCCAGTGCCCCCCCTGCCATGAGCAGGGACATCTTCACCAGCTCAGGTTGCTCAGAGCCCCGTCCAGCCTGGCCTGGGATGTCTCCAGGGATGGTTCAGCCACCACCTCTCTGCCCAACCTAGGACAGGCTCTCACCACCCTCAGGGACAACAATTCCTTCCTCATATCCAGTCATCTGCTCCGCACAGTTTAATTTAGCTCACACATAATCCAGCATTAAAGATCTGAATAACGGCAACACAAAGTTACAGAAATACTATGTAATAATGCTAGAGCGATATTTTTGAAGAAAAACCTCAACTGCGATTAGTTATGTCAAGCACATTATTTGTTTTCTTAAAAATAAGAGTGAAGTCCAAGCACAATATGGCTATGGGAAAGAATTTGTCCTGCAAGAGCTATTGCAGACATTCATTCCTCAGCCACAAGTATATCCATTCTGAAATCAATTAGTAAAGTAATTTCTAGAGTTGAAGTCTTCCATAAAAATAGGGTATAAACATCTTTATTAAGTCTCTAGCTAATCAAAAGACTTGAGTAGCTATAGCCAGCACTAATAATTCTTGAAAACAGCCAAAACAAATCAATTGTCTCCTGGAAGGGAGCAGTAGGCAATAAAGGCACTAACTGAAGTTACCAGTGGTAGCCCCAGCAGCCCGCTGTCTATCATGCTTTATAGAAAATATTCATCAAGAAAAGAAAATGTACAGCTTTCAGTGGGATTAATAATTTTAGCCAGTTCCCAGAGATTTCACATAAAATAAATGTGCCCATTAAACAAAGAAAAAAACCAAACAAACCAAAACAAGCAAAAGAAAAAGCTTAAAAACTAAAGCTTTTTCTGTAGCTAGAGCAGTGACTCCACCCACCTCACCTCCAAATAAGGTGAAATAAATATTCTTATATAAATTGATGCCTGGTCTTGCAGTTGCATATATAGAAACAACCTCCTGCAAATTTTCCTTCAGAAGTTTGAACAGCAGCAATAAATGGGATTAGATAAAGCAACACAAAGAAATTGCAAGAGGCCCCCTCGGCCAACAGAAAAGATTGTCTGGTCTACCATATGTGGAGTCCAGTGTGAAAATACTATATATACCATGTGGCTCTAAGAAAGACATTTACTTTATTGCTCCAAATGTTGTTTTTCTTACTCTTCTATTTGCTCCTTACTCCTTTAAAACAATAAAAATAAATTTTTAAAAAAGACTCAGAGAGGACATTCCCAGCTCTTCTCACATAGACACAAGTGAATAGCACTTGCGGAAAAAGCTGAGACAAGTGCTTTACACGTCCTGGCTTATCTATTGATGACTCCAGAATGACTTACCTGTTAATTACTCTTCATGAACAATTAGCCAAGCTGCACTGAGGGAGTGTGGAAGAGATTTGACTTCTCAGTGGACATTATTTGTAGTAGAGGTCATGTACTACTGGGGTCCAGAGCAGACAGAAACAGAGGGAGACTACCATAGGAGACGATGATACCTCTTAGCCCAGGAAGGATATTCAAGGCCAAAGGGATGGAAAACCTGATGCTATGCTTTCAAACAGTGACAAGGTGAAGCGGCTGCAGCATTCTATAGGGAGCAAGAGCCCCAGTCATTCCTTCCCAGCTCTGTTCAATACAGTATTGCCATGTTTTCAGCCCCCCAGCAATGTAAACACCCCTTCTTCTCATACCTGCAGCTACAGATCGATGCAAATAGGAAGGTGAAATTGTTGGACAGGGAGGACAAACATCCCCCTCCCAGCTCCTAGGCAGCCTGTGCGTGGAGCCAGCCAGCACCCTGGCAGCCACCAGAACACATCAGGAGGGGCTTTATGCTCCAAAAGGGTACTCCAGCAACAGAGGGCCTCACCACAAGCTGAAAAACCCAGAGCTTTACAACATGTCCAAATAAAATAAGCCTCTAAAATTTCCAGCTGCTGGGAAGTTGCTCTGTGCTTTGTCCATGCCAGATATCTCCAGTCTACAATGACAGACATATTCCCCAGCACTGCAGGCTGACTCATTTTTTTATGTAGATCACATTTGCCAGGGTTACAGAAATATCACCACTCTGAGCGTGAGATCTGTTTGACAAACACTGTCCCCTCACTCCCCCTTCAACAGAAGGGCGTGTTTTGACTTGGGAGATGGAAGGAGTTCAAACAGGAAACAAACCCTTAGTCGCAGTTGATTTTACAGTTCTCAGGGGGTCTTTTAGAAACTCCTGCAGCTGTTACCACAGCTGGAATTCACACATCCAAGTGATGGGATGAGAAGACGAGGGATAGCTCTGTGGGAAGCCAAGGTTTCTTCCACCACACTTTCCCTGGGAATAAGCAGAGAGTTTGGGGACCTCCAGCTACTGCTCAGCACCTCCTGAGCACTTTCAGTTACCTCAGTGCATTCAGCACCATAAGCTGTCATGGAGATGCATCCTCACGTTCTTCTCCAGGGACAGCCCTTTGCACAGATAACTCAGACACATCCAAATCCATGCTCGCAAAATGTGCAGCTTCACTTAGCACAGCAGTGTTGAAGCACCAAATACATAGAATCATAGAATCATTTTTGTTGGAAAAGACCTTTACGATCATTGAGTCCAATCATTAACCCACCCCTGGCACTACCCCATGTCTTTGAGAACCTCATGTCCATGTATTTTCAACCCCTCCAGGGATGGTGACTCCAGCACTGCCCTGGGCAGCCTATTCCAATGCCCGACAGCGCTTTGGGGAAGAAATCGTCCCCCAGATCCAACCTCAACCTCCCCTGGCGCAACTTGAGGCCGTTTTCTCTGCTCCTGGCGCTTGTTCCTGGGGAGCAGAGCCCGATCCCCCTGGCTACAACCTCCTTTCAGGCAATTCAGAGATCAGAAGGTCTCCCCTCAGCTCCTGTTCTCCAGCTGAACCCCACAGGTCCCTCAGCCGCTCCCATCACACTTGTGCTCCAGCCCCTCACCAGCTCCATTCCCTTCTCTCAACTCGCTCCAGCACCTCAAGAGTTTTCTTGGCATGAGGGGCCCAAAACTGACCCCAGGATTCAAGGTGCGGTCTCACCAGTGCTGACTACATGTAGGAGCCATTCCAAAAACATCCAGCTACTTAACCCACCCGAAAACCACGGGGGTGAAGGTTGCTTTGCACAACTCTGCAGCTGCACATCACATTGTGCTATGCACTGAACTGCAAAAGGCAAAGACTGAGACAGAGACATCCTTGACCTGTGCAACTTGGGATAATGTGGTGTTTTTCATCCCCTCACTCCAGGGCACCCCAGACTGTACCTGATCCTGCTTCTCCACATTCCCCTCACTTCAGCCAAGTGCTGACAGCCCTGCTGCACTGTCATCTGCAGATCTCTGCTCTCCAAAACCACTCAGCCAGAAACCAAGCAGTGACTCCTGGTTGCAGAGAAAAGCAGAGAGTCAAAGATGATGACAAACCATCAGCCAGCAATGTTTCTTACTGCAGCTGAGTGAGTTTATTTCACTTTTGTTGATTGAATCCTGTTTAGGCCATTTTCCGTTCCAAGAAACTGAGTTATCCAACAGATATAACTGCTTTTTTTCTTTTGTCTGCTACAAAATGTGCATCTTTACTGTAAATGGATTTGTGTCTGCTGGTGCGTGTGCATAAAAATGCTGCTGTATAGTTTTGCTTACAAAACTCCATGACCTTCCACAGCCAGTGCAACTCTGCATCTGTCCATTGCCCTGGTTGCTGTCTGATCCTACTGCTGATGATTCATTCTGGATGCTGCCAGTCCTCTTTCTCTCATTGATCAGAGCTGCAAACCCATGCTTTGTACAGCACCTTCCACTTCTTTTAAGAACTACTTCACAAGAAAATATAGTAAACATTGGTATTTAGATGCTGGAAAAGTTTCTTTTTGGAAATATTATAGTATCCTGCTCTTTGTTAAGGCTCAACACATGCATCTCCTACAATGTATAATGGATTATTTCCTTGAAAGCAGGTATGCCTTGGTAGAAACTTACATTCCCACCATCAGTGCATAGGAAAGATAAAGGGCATGAAACTCTACAAACCTGAGATGCCGGGATGTTAAAAGTGAACTGAGTCTGAAATTGCAAAAGTGGATGAAGCAGCGTGAGAACATCGTGGTTTTGTGCCACAAAAATGAGGTGAATCTGGCCAGTTTTGTCATTCTTGTAGAGCTTCTGCTGTCTTGAGGTAGGTCTGGAATGCGAACCTCTTTGGGTTTGGGCTTTTCCCTGAAGTCAGAAGAACAGGAGTTTGATGCTGGATTTCAGAATTGTTTGAGTTGCAATTTCCTCTCTAGTTCCAAAATACAGTGATACGGTCAACTATGGGATTCCGAAACCATCTAGCATTTCGGGATGTTTCAATATGGGTGTTGCAGTCTACAGTGCTACAGGCAACCAGAAAAACAAGCAGCCTCAGGGGTCAGACTCATGGTGTGAAATGGAGAGTTTTGCAAAGAAAAGAACAAGATCAAGCCAGGTGCTGGGCAGAATGGATGCTCCTGCTTCTAGAACAGACACATACAGCAGGGAGAGAGGACAGGATATGAAGGTCGCTGAAGCTGAAGACAACCATACCAGAGGCCGGTGCCTTCCAGCCAAAGTCCACCTTCTCTTGGGAGCCAGTTGGTCCTGGTAAGTAATTGAATGTAAGATCGGGATGGCCAAGAGAATAATTTCCAGTAGAGGTCCTATGTGTGCTCTTTTATGCGGGCATCCAGGCGAGCCTAGAGAAATTCCCATGACTTATAAAAGTGTCAGTGCAGCTTGGAAAAAGCGCAGGGAACACAAATCTAAACAAGGACATCCAGCCAGATGAATGTGCTTGGCTATTCTTTAACCTGTATTTCATTGAGTTTCATGAGATATACAACTATCTGGTCCTTCTTGGGGGTGTCGGAGACATTTCTTGTGGTGGACACCACGGCCACCTCTACACTAGTGAACAGAATGATGCCAGGTGGCAGTTCATCATTACCTATGTACTGAACCACCAGCCTGGTCCTTGGCACATGTTGGCTTTGGCCAACTACTAACAACTCACTTCCAAGCAATTTTTCACTCCCACTGGCAGTAATATTTTAAACAAATATCTTGAAAACTCTACAACTAAAACAGATGGGTTGTTCACTAATCCAGCTCTCCAGTATTCAGAGCATCAGCCTACAGGAAGAGAGCCTGAACCTCTGCCTAAGGTTGGCACCTCATTTCCATGACAGCGTAGAGCTTTTTACTTGTTACTCTCACCATAAAACACCTACAACCCACTCTTCACAAATTCCTGCCCCACTCCTGTCTCAGGGGAGAGAGACTGTGGCTCTTCATCAGTGAGTTTCCAGATACTAGTTAAGCAGTCTCATGGACTGAGAAGGTGAGTCCTGAGAGCAGGTCAGGCTGGACAGGAAGGACAGTGGGGCTCCAGAGCAGAAGGCAAGGGATCATATAATCATAGAATAGTTTGAGTTGAAAGGGACCTTCAAAGGTCATCTAGTTCAACCCCCCTGCCATGAGCAAGGACATCTTCAACTAGATCATGTTGACGGAAGTGATGTCTGTGCATTAGGAGAACTGTGTATCTTGGGAGCGTACAGCAGCAGCAGTATCCTCGCATGAGCTCAGAACATGTTGAGTTTTGATTGTACAAGGACCAGGGAACTGGTGTTTATGAGGCCTCTAAAAATGGAACATCTGAATATTTGCTCCGATTTCCATAACTGTGCATGTGACTGTGCTGGAGACACACCACGAGAGGGAGCTGGACACTGGAGCCAGATGGCTCTGCTCTCCAGCCATCCCCACAGCCACTTGCCAAACACCATCCAGTTGTCACACAGAGGAATGTCAAATCTCAGATTTCTCTAGAGAATTTTTACAGGCCAAAATGAAGGAGTAGAAGCTGCGCACACCAGCCTGGCTTTTGGTCCACCCTGTATGAACCCAAAACTTCTTCCCTCAGCAAACAAGGGCAAGATTGTGAGAGACCCCTTGGTGCTATGTGCTTAAACAGATTTTTCCATTCAGCTCAGAAAAACAAGATGATGAAAAGAAACATGGCCACAGATGCCAACAGACACAGTTTTGAAGATGTTACTGCCTCCAGTATGGCTCAGCCAATACCTGCCCAAAGGAGCTGCCTCCTCAGCTGGCTTGGGGCTGAACATCATGGTCCCTCAACACACCATGTGGTTGTCTCCCCCTCCAGCCATTCCTTCATTTCCATTGCTAACGCTCCAGACAAACCATAGATTGCAAAAAATTCTGCAAGTTAATTATTTTATAATTTTTTTTGTCAAAGTCAGCCTTACAGACCATCAGTCTAGACCAGATGAAATGCAAAGGTCCCATCCAGCATGTCTTATCCTATGGTCCTAAGTAATTGGTGCAGTTTTGAAGCATCATTTGGTTTTGACACTCTCTGCCGTAACTTCCTCATAGACAAGCTAATGAAGTATGGGCTAGATGAATGAACAGTGAAGTGGACTGAGAACTGACTGAATGGTTGGGCTTACAGGGTTGTAGTCAGTGGCCTGAATTCCAATTAGAGGCCAGTCATTAGTGGTATAGCCCAGGGGTTATACTGAGGCCAAAACTGTCTGACATCTTAATTAATGACTGAGGTGATGGGGTAGAGTACACTCTCAGCAAATTTGTGGAAGGTACAAAACCAGGAGTAGTTTCTGGTACACCAGAGGGTATGTGCTGCCATCCAGAAGGTCCTCAATTGGCTGGAAAAATGGGCTGACACGAACTTCATGAAGTTGAACAAGGAGAGTTGCAAAGTTCTACATTTGGGGAGTAAAAAATCCATGCACCAGCAAATGCTGGGAGCCACCAAACTGGAAGACAACCTAGTATTAATAAAAAAGGCCATGGGGGTTCTGGTGGACACCAGGTGGACCATGACGCAGCGATGTGTCTTTACAGCACAGATGTCAAATAGCCTCCTGGACTGCATTAAGAGGAGCTTTGTCATCACATCGAGAGAGGTGATTCTTCCCCTTTACTCAGCACTGGTGAGACGTACCTGGGGTACAGTGACCAGTTTGGGGCTCCCTGGAACAGGAGGCTGGGGACATAATGAGCAAGTCCAGAAAAGCTCCACTAAGATGGTTAAGGAGTTGCATCACCTGTTGTGAAAGCAGAGGCCAAGAGAGGTGGGACTGTTCAGCCTGGAGAAGTGAAGGCTCGGGGATCTTATCCATTTGTACAAACATCTGATGTGGCGAGTAAGAAGGTAAAGCCACATTCTTCTCAGCAGCACCCAGAGACAGGAGCTCAGCTCCAGGGAGTGATTTCCCTGCCAATGAGGAATGACAAGGAGCCTACAAACATTGGCTGTGTTTCACACATCTGCAACCTGTAGACCAGAACTCGAGTTTAAGCGATCCGCAGAGGTCCATACGTGGATTTACTTAACTTTAAAGCTCCTATTGGAGTCCAAGCACTGATGCCACTCCTTGTGCAGACCTAATTCTTGCAGTGCAACCTGAGCTGAGGAGAACAGGCAATACCAGCAGCGTAATGGTAATCTGCTACCAACTGGTTTTCTGAGCCATGAGAGGGGTGTGGAGATACAGTGTGTGAAGCTGAATTAGGGCCCTAAGAGTCTTTTCTGGCAGATCTGATGAGTTCAAGCACTATACCCAGTTAACACAACTAGATGGCTCCTGCTTGGCAAGCTGACATAGTCATGGATCACTCAGGCATTTCTCCGGGACAGCTCAGGTACTAACCACCAGCTACAAATGCCTATTCTGCTCATGTCAACCACTGGGCTAGATCAAAGAGCCACTTTCCTACAGAGTACAGTAGGCAAAAGAAACACATCAACCAGCTCCATCAGCAGAGAGCTGATGAGTTAAGCCATGGATTCAGTTCTCTTTCATGATGTGGGACTTATGTGCTAGACACCAACCCCAGTTGCCTTCCGCTCAGCACCAAGTGGTCTTCACATGTGTCTAAAATGAAGAGGCAAGTAGCTAGTCACCTATGTTACCTGCGTGATCAGTCTGCACATCAGAGAGTTATGGAATCATAGAATATTTTGGGTTGGAAGGGACCTTCAAAGCTCCCCCAGTGCCCCCCCTGCCATGAGCAGGGACATCTTCACCAGCTCAGGTTGCTCAGCCCCATCCAGCCTGGCCTGGGATGTCTCCAGGGATGGTTCATCCACCACCTTTCTGGCCAAACTGGGACAGACTCTCACCACCCTCAGGGACAACAATTTCTTCCTCATGTCCAGCCCGAATCTCCCTCCTTTAGTTTAAAACCATCACCCCTTGTCCTATCACAACAGGCCCTGCTCAAAAGTCTGTCCCCATCTTTCTCACAGGCCCCTTTGAAGTATGGAAAGGTCAAAATAAAGTCTCCCCAGAGCTTCTCTTCTCCAGCTGAACACCCCAACTCTCTCAGCCTGTCCCCCAGCAGAGCTGTTCCAGCCTCAGATCATTTCTGTGGCTCCTCTGGCCCCTCTCCAGCAGGTCCATATCTGCCCTATGCAGAGGACCCCAGAGCTGGACTCAGTAAATAACAGACACATGGCACGTCTTGATCCTTTGGACAAGGAATGGCCTCTGCTTCTGTGCTCCTCTCACCTGGAATCCCAAAAGACAGGAGTAGATACCTACACCTTAGAATGCTCAGCACTGGAAGTTTAGCAGGGAGCACCTGGCTTGACATGGACTGAATTACACCTAGGAGGTTTTCTACCATGCCCTCTCTTCTGCACCAGTCTTATAGTGAATCTCCGTCCTCAGCACTGCTTTGGCTGGCTAAGGCACACAGGTGCTCCTGGAGCTGATTCCAGCATCCAATCTGGGATCTGGCCCAGTCCTTTTTAGAAAGTAATTGTTAGAAATCTAGGGATTTCCTAAGGTAATCGCCACAGTAATTAAACCTTCCCCATAGCTGGATGCACCTATGGTCCAATGAGCCTATCACATGGCAATGGAGAACATCACTCCTCTGCCTCTAGATGACAGAGCAAGCTGCTGCCAGGGACCTCATTCCCATGCAGGCACCAGCAGAGTCTGATCTTGTTACTTATTAACCAGCTCTCTGATAATCTAAACAAGGCATCTCTCCAAGACATCCATCAAAGACCTACAAGCCAGTGACTTTTTTATTAATCTCCTCCAACATGTCAACGACCTCATTACAGTGCCAGAATCGGACAGAGCAGACCTGAACCTGGTTTTCTGGAAGGGGAAGGCAGCTGCTGAGCCTGCAGAGCCAACACATCACTCCGGAGATGGGAACAGGGTAGCCCAACAGCAAATCCTGCCTGCTCCGTGCACTGCATCCCTTTCACAGAGAGCAGAAAAGGTGCTGGTTTCAATGACACTGGTGTGTTTTTTATGAAGGTTTGTTCATGCAGCAATACTAAGTTGACAAATGTTATTAGAAATTCTACTCTTGGAGAGAAAAAACAAATGCAATCTCCTGTTAGAAACATCTCCATCAAAGGGCAGTGTGCTGTTTTGGCTGAAGCCAGGTAATTTTCCAAGAGATTAGTTAATTTTCTTACTGCTAGTTAGCGTGGTCCCGTTGTTTTTGAATATAGTTCAAGAATAACAAGAGAGCACCCTGGGACAGAGTGATTGTTTTCTTCTAGTAACTCTCCTGTGTTTGGGACTTGGTATGAAAGAATGCAAGAATTCACTGATATTGATGCTTGTTGGTAGGGAAGTCAAGGTTGTCCCTCAGTTTCTCATGTTTTGCAAGGAAGCAGGTGTATAATGCAGAGACGAGCAGATCCAGGACAGCTGATGCAAACTGGCCAACAAAAATGTTCAATACAATGAGTATCACATTCCATATTTAAGTTGGAAGCTGCTGGGAATGTCTCTCTTTCCTCAATGGTCAGCATCCCTGAGGGGGTCCTGCTCCTGTTCCTTCTCCCAGGGCCTGTTTCCAGAACCTTTCCTGTGCCCGCCTGTTATCTCTGCTTCTTTACTGAACACACTGTGCTTGTGGTGTCCGTCTTCTGACATTCACTGCTGGGACCACACATTCTAGTGGTTACATACTTGCATTGTATCATTTTTCTTTTACTATTACTGTATTTATTTATTATTATTTATCATTTAGGATGAGAGGAAATGGCCTCAAGTTGCAGCAGGAAAGGTTCAGATTGGATATGAGGGAACATTTCTTCATGGAAAGGGTTGTGAAGCACTGGGACAGGCTGCCCAGGGCAATGGTGGAGTCGCCATCTCTGGAGGGGTTTAAAAGATGCATGGACGAGGCCCTTAGGTTCATGGGTTAGTGCTAGGTTTAGTTTATGGCTGGACTCAATGATCTTAAGGATCTCTTCCGATCAAAATGATTCTACAATTCTATTTCATCTCATGATTCTTTACTCCTCTTTCCTTCTTTCTAGAGAAGGAAAGATGAGTTCTGTCAGCCCAGCACCAAACAGCATCAGACATACACCCTGGGAATGAACACAGAATTACATTGCTCCAGCTCTTGTAGATGCTGAGGTAGTTTCCACAGCGCTGGAGGGAGCAAAGTCATAAAGCTTGGTGGGTTCTGGTTCAACAGCAAACCATTCACTCCAGCACTGTAAAAGAGTCCAAAAGTGAATGAAACTGTGATTTACATCAGCCTAACAGGTTCCTTAAGTTCACTGACTTCTTCTCTGGCCTTTCTTCTATAATTCACTCTCTTGAGAATTCTTTCTCCAGCCTCTTCTCTGCCTGTCACAGCAATTTCACAGCCTTATAAAGCTCTCAAATATGCCACAATTCTGATATTTCAGAATCCTCCAGTGATCCAGGGAGACCAGGTTGAAAAAAAAATACCCCCTGAATTTCCCAAATGAATTATGGAAATAAACTGAACAACAAAAGGCCATCAGGTCCTCCACTTTGGAGTGTTAGCAGATAGTGCCTCTGAAAACTACCCAGAAATGGGAAAACTCGACAGTCTGCAGAATGTGACACATTGTGATGCACATTCCCAGGTGGGTCAGTGTTCTGAGAGGGAAGGCTTCTGAGCTGCCTTGGATAAGGAGGATAACGCTGAGGTCAAGCTCAGGTGTACCAAGAGTCTACTTTGAAGCCTTTAGTCCTTTTAAGTGGTGGAGGAGGAGAAAAGACAGAGTTAAATAAAACAAGCAGCAGGGAAGAGGACATTTGGAGAGGCTTTTGGCAAGAGACCAAGGACAGAGCAAGAGGAAAGGTGGAGAATTCAAGAGAGAACTTCTTAACATTTGCTTGGAGCTCACCAAGTGGGAGGAGAAACAAACTAATTAGTAATATCAGGCCAGGAGCCATGATAGCCTATATAAACTGGTGGGGCATTTTCTTTTTCCCACTTTCTTAGCCCTGCTTTCTTTCCATCCCAGCCAGCAAAGCAACATCTGCCCCTGAACTCTTCAGAGAGGTAAGAGCTCTCTGTTTGTTTCTTTTAATGCACAGCAATAAACATACAACTTTTTGCTGAATTACTGACTTACCTGGAGCTTTCTTCTCCCCCAAAATGCCTGAGAAGCAGCATTTGAACAGTGCTCCTGAGTGAGAGCAGCTAAGGCTCAAGAGGAGCAGGGGGCTTGGGGAATGTCATAAGAAGTTCAGTTATTGAGGATTTTCTAGCAGGGTGAGGATTTACTAGTACTGCTTAGCCCAGTTGGCTGAACCTTTGATAAAAAGAAAAAAAAAATAAAAGCTGAAACTCTTTATCATGTCCTTTTTACTGCCTTTCCATTCTGCAAAATGAAAAATGCCGAGACAGTAGTAATATACAGTTAATGTGATAGCATCTCTGGATTTCTCTGACCCTGAGAGACAGATCTCTGAAAATTGAATTGCGAATGAGCTTAATGAATATTTGAATCTGAGAGATAAGCTTTCCTTTGAACTAATGCTTTGGAAATATATCTTCTATGGGAAAACCTGGGCTATTTTCTTCAGTGAGGGTCAAGTGCATTATAATCTCATTGTTTTGGGAAGTGTGCTTGTGTACACGTGTGTTCCTATACATAACACAGCACTATACTTCTCCAGCTTTACTAAACTGGTGGCATTACACAGGCTGTGCTGGAATCAGAGTTGCTGAGAATCTGGCCCTTTCCTACTATTGTACTTGGATGCAGGAATTCCTCTAAAAACATGCTGCACACAGAGCTGGCTGCCCGCACACTTCACAACAACAATTCGGAGAATGCAAGATACAATGACTGTCATTGTGTGGCAGCAGTTCCTTGGACAAACAAATACCGTACAGTAATTCAAATCTTTCAGATTTACAGAGCTACTTGAATTTCATCAGGGAGAAAGGAAAATTCCAGGAAGAAAAGAAAGTGTTAGGTAACTTTGCTGCATTTTCAGAGGTAAAAGCCCAATGCCTAGCAATACAGGCACCAGCCTGGAAATAACCACTGCCTGGTAGTATTAAAAAATTGGCCAAATAAAAGCCTCTGCTTCTCTCCCAGCTGCAACACAGCACCGCTCTTAACAGGCATAACACACAATGCATGTGTGACAGGGTTTGTCTCATCTTCAGCATGCGAACAACAAAGTGTTTGCAGGCCAGATGTTGCAGGAGTGCAGCAGCAGCACGGAGTCTGCTTTGCTGCAGCTATAAGGAGTCACTGCTGAGATGCCGTGGGTACGGTGTGACGTGCAGAAAGTGTATACAAGTGGAAGAGAAATTGATTTAGAGAGACAAGAAATTGCGTAACATCGGTGGTTTGTTATGAGACATTTATTAACTCTGAAAAGATAATTAAAAAAAATAGATTAGCTTCTGGACCCTGTGATGATTTGATTTTCATGCAAGAGAAACATCTGTTAGTTTGGTTTGGATTTGTTTTCTATTCTCAAGGGTTCCATTTCATAGCTGATACAAAAGGTATTTAGATACTTTTAGCTGCAAAACTTTCCCTCTCACTTACATGAGCAGCCCCTAATGAGGGTGGCAGTGAGACATTATACAGCAGCATGGAGATATCTAGGCAAGAATGAGCAACAAACATCTGGAATCACTGGGAAAAACCACCAGTGCCCCAAATGTAGCTCTCACTTTCCATGGTAAAATAGTTTCAAACAGTTCCTCTGAATGCACAGCAGAGCACAAGTCGGAGCACAAGCAGAGCACAGCCCATAAGAGATGAAAATCACATTTAGACTTGCTCTGCCTTGGTGCTGTTGCTGCTCTTACACACCAGCATCAGGACCCCACATTGCATTTGCTACCAAATGTGTGTCTGGAGCACCTCTCCAGAGCACACGTGAGACCAGGCAGTGCACTTCAACCTCTGCATCCAAGAGTGGGCTTATACAAGCCTTAGTTAAGAATATGAGATCAAAAAACATTTTTCCAGACTGAGAGAAGTAAGAAATAAAAAACCCACCTGCCCCCTGCAGAAGCCAAACAGTAGTTTCCAGCAGAATGGCCCTTTCACAATATATTTCCATTTCCTTCCTCCACGCACTAGGAAACAAAACAAAAACAAACAAACAAACAAACAAAACAAAACAAAACAAAATTAAACAAAAATACACAAAACTTGACTGGAAACCACATGTTAATGTAACTGACCTTCATGGAATCACCATCAGAACACACACCCACGTCAGGTTGAATTAAAATTCAGACATCACTGTCTTAGAACTCTCTGAGCATCTCCATTATTGTGTAATGAGGCACTATTTCTCTTCTGCCCTTTCTCAAATAGCTGCTATTGCCTGCTCCCTAAAACAAGGTGATGTTTTGGCAGATCCTTAATCAGAGCATCTATGGCAGCTACTGCTACTTATAACATCATAAATTATTAAAATTGCCCCAAATATTCTATGCTGATGCCATTTTTAAGTAGGTTGGTGACTCCTTTGTACTTTCTTTGGACAACTAAGTAGAAGTAGTGCAAGTTCTCCTTCTTGACAGGTGGGGTGAACCTCACAGCTGTGGTGACGGCCAAACCAACACATACAGGAGGCAGCTTCCTCATGGCACCTGGGATGTGATTTGGGGTGATGGTGAAGTTAGTGGGACTGAATCTTGGTCTTTACAGGTTCACAAAGACCCCACCTGAAACCAAGAGTGCTCTTATCCTGCCTATTAGAGACCAGGGTGCTCTGCAAGTGATGAGGGTGTTTCGTGATTATTTCCCCCCCTTTAGTATATACAAACTTATGGAAAAGAGGAACCAAAGTTCATGTGATCCTTCTCTAGACAGACATATCATTGATAGCCAGGGATAGAATGAACATAAGTTTGACCAGCACTGATGGCCAGAGGGTACCTATGATCACACCCCCAAATCTACTATTTTGAATACTCTGGAAGAACAAGTACATAGAGCTTTGACTCAGGCTTTGTTGGGGTGAAATTCAAGTCAGGTCAGTGGAAATGACTCACCTGGTCACCTCGTCTTTTTGCTGTGCCAGGTGCATTGACCTGACTTTATTTCTGCCCATAGAAACCCAGAGCAGAGGAATTCTGCAGTCTCAGGCTTGCACCGTGCAGGACCGCCTTAAGTCTGTGATTAAGTGCCTTCCTGTGGCAAAGAAATTAATCAGGTTTTGATGAATTAGGGCCTGCAACTTGACCCCTTTTATCCTCCACTGTGTAAGGAGAACAGACAGTGACTCCAACACCTCTTCACATGCACATTACACCCCACACTGCAAACTTCTGCGGTGCCGACAGCTCCTCACTCAGCATGCATGGAAACATGCTGGGCATGCTAGCATGGGACACACAACATCACTCTGCAAATGCAAATGCAACAGCCCTTGACTTTATGGATTAGCAACAGAGAGAGCCTAATCCACACAAAGAGGAAGATTCTTTAAATTGAAAATGTAAATGCACTTTCACCAAATGAAGAACATTTATCTTGGCTGGAAATTTTGATTTAACTGAAAGTGCAGCCAATTCACTTATTCTATTATTTCAGAATAAAATATGAGAAAAGCGAAGGTTAATGAATCAAGGTAATGAATTATAACTGAGCCAAGAAAAAGCCTTCCAGCACTGAGACACCATCCCTAGCAACAGTCTCATCCTTTTCTTTTCTTCCTCCTAGTTAAGCTCCTTGCCTTTGTGTTCTACACAAAGTCAAATCCAACATCCTTCTACTTACTGGTCCTGTCTTCAGCCTCTTTCATATGACACCTATTCCTGCCTTCACTGGGCCATGCCAGAATGCAGAAAATACCTATTTGTTATTTCTGCAAGTATTTACTACTCCCTGAAATGACACCATCAGCCTTCCAATGACATACAGTAAGAAACTGGCCAGGATGTACATTACCCAGCCATTTCTCTGCACAGACTCGGAGCTGCTTGACCATATGTTTAAGTGTAATGCCCAGGGGGAGGCTGCCTCAGCTCAAGTACTCAGCACGTGTATTTCTGAACTATGAATTCTCTTCCCCAGATGCCAAGAAGGCTTTTACTGAAGTTGCAAGCGAGTCAAGAGCTAGCTCAAACTATTGCTTGTAACATCTTATTTAGACTATTAAGTCATGACTTAAATACTTCACTTCTTGCACAAGCTGTTACTGACCAGTGAGATCTGAAGCACCTCTGGGTCTGTATTCATTCAACAATGTACCTTGCATTTTCTTTGTCCTGACAATTACCAGGAATTAGTCCTGCTCTTCAGGAAACTGAGTACACTCCAGAGAAATGTTTGGCTGTTTTTTAATTTGTTGACTTAATACTAAGAATTGGCCCTTAAACAAAAAATGAATTCCATATAAGACATCATTTTTAAAATCCGGTGTTTGCAGTTAGATGTAGGTCTCTGATCCATATGCCTGAGTGAAGCTGTCTAAAGCCATGTGAGGCGCTAAAGGGTGTTCCAGCAGCTCCTGGCATGCCTACTGTATGGAACCCATCTCTGTCAGTCCTGCATGGATGCTCCAAACACCTTAATTTAGGCCTAAACATTTCTGTTTGGCCTATAATGTTACCCTATCTTATACATCTTGATATACTGCCTGCTAAAGTTGAGTCTTCTCATTAGTCCCTGAGGGTTTCACACTACGGGTCCTAAAAGGTGGTCACCTATCTTGTCTTATGCTAAAGAGCAAAGACAAGTGCAGACCATCTAATACCCTACTGAGAGAAGAAGGCAACGTGACTAAGGCAGAAGGGAAAGCAATCATCTGAATTTGAACTTTAATCTCTCAAATCAGTGCTGGGTACTTCTGAAGGTGGGACAGCTGAAAGTACAATAAAGAAAAAAATAGTGTATGTATTCACGTGAGTAATGGAGTAAGGCACCATAAACAACCCTCAAGCTAAGCACATGCTCATGAGAAAGGTTGAACTGATCCCAACAAGTGACAGTACAGAGACCTATAAACCTAACTTTAGGTGCCTATTATTGATGGCTGGTGGATTAATTCAAACTGGAAATAAAGGGTGAGCAGCAGGAAAAATTTAGTTATTGAATCATCTTTCTGGATTCTGGTTCAACTTCTACCAGCTTCTGCATTCAGCTTCTTCCAAGTTGAATACTGAGTTAAGCTTTAACTTCTGTGAGGCCAGTGTCTCCTAAAGTCACCTAATGTCACCCTTTGCATCAAGAGCTGCTTGATTTCTAGAAAATATGGTGTCACTAAGCAGGATGTCGAAAAAAGGTGAAATACCACTATGACACGAGCCTCATTGGTTCTTTTTGGTGTTCACATCTATGATTGTATGAAAGTCTGGAAGGACAGCACCGGGTCCCAAGAGCACAAGAAGAGAAAATGTGCTCATGCAAATATGAGAATCAGGTGTTCAGAGTAAGGATTTTCCTCTTTCTGGCTCCAAAATAACACATAGTGAGCAACAGTATGTGGTAGAGCCAATAAACACGGATCCGTAAGAGGCATTTAAATGAACTGTGGGGTTTTTTTTTTCCCTTGAATTTTACCAAAGGGACCATGGAAAACAGTGTTGATGTCAAGATAGAAACCAAGGGGGAAAGAAATCCAATAAAGCAGAATCCACTAAGCAAAGCTGGGAAGAGAGTTTGCAGAGCTGTTGGGTACATCACTGGAGACATGAAGGAATTTGGAGCCTGGCTAAAAGGTAAATCTACTTCATCATGACTAATAAGGGGATTCCAAAGAAAAATTACATCAAAGGAGTAATAACTAACTTCTTGGTAACATGATTCAAGTCGGAATAGTACAGAAATTCTCCCTGCCGTGATTTATTTCCATTTTGGAGGGGAAAAAACCAGCTTTGTGCAGAGATCCACATACTGCTTAAATCTTGAGGATGACTGAGATGGCATTTACCTCCCAACATGCCATGTACAAAGCGAATTTAGTCCCACAGAACATAGCCCAGGATGGTTATTTTGTGCTCTGCCATTCTTCATAATGCTCCCTGTCCTATCAGCAGAACAGTTTCTGTCAAGCCCACTACCATTGTGAAGTTAAATTACTCATAGGTAGGTGTGTTTTGTCCCTGTAATAAATCAGTAGCGGGATACACACACAATTTGCCATCTGAGGCACAGACATCATAAATTAGCCTGTTCGTATGAAATCAGGCCAAGGTACTTTATAACAGGGGACTCTGGCAAATATACTGTTCATCTCAGCTTTCCAGCTGCGAGACTTCACTATAGACCATATTAAATCCCAGTCAGGTTTTACAGTCTTGTTGATCCATCACTTCAGTCATGCTGCCAAGTCCCACTGCCAAAACTCTTTCTGAGTTTGAAAACAAACATCCCAAACCAGTATCATCTACATATATTTTTTTAATAGTTATTTAATTTTATCTCTTCCAGATAAACCTCTCGCGATCCAGTTCATTGACTGGGTGCTGCGTGGGATATCCCAGGTGATGTTTGTCAACAATCCCCTCAGTGGGATTATCATGGTTGTTGGCTTCCTGGTGCAGAACTCGTGGTGGACGCTCACAGGTTGCTTAGGAACAGTTGTCTCAACATTAACAGCACTTATTCTGGGTCAGGACAGGTGAGTTCATCCTTTTCCCCTTCAAACCTAGACTATAGCTCAATGCTGACTTAATGTGTTAAAGAAGAAACACAGGTGAAAAACATGCATTTAACCTTCACTGGCTATGTATCTGGTCTGGCAGGACCAGACAGATCTTCCCACCAGCTGCATCTGATGCAAAGGGACACTGAACATAACTGTGGAAGGGACAGCTGGGGCTGAGAGGACATAGGACTTGGGAAACTGAAGGTCGGTGCCAAAGTCTTGGCAGGTCATCATCACAGAGTCATGGCTGCATGGGGAGGGGGTGATTTGAGCAAAGCACCTGCAAGGGAGAAGATTTCAAGAAAGGACTGGGCAACCACCATATGAGGAAAGCCTGAGAGAACTAGGCTTATTCAGCCTTGAGAAAAGAAGGCTCAGGGCAGATCTCATCACAGAATCCCAGAATGTCAGGGGTTGGAAGGGACCTGGAAAGCTCATCCAGTGCAATCCCCCCATGGAGCAGGAACACCCAGATGAGGTCACACAGGAAGGTGTCCAGGCGGGTTGGAATGTCTGCAGAGAAGGAGACTCCACAACCTTCCTGGGCAGCCTGGGCCAGGCTCTAACACCCTCACTAGGAAGAAGTTTCTTCTCAAATTTAAGTGGAACATCTTGTGTTCCAGTTTGAACCCATTACCCGTTGTCAATTGTTGTCATCTCCATGTTCCACTACTTAAAGGTGGCTACAAGGAGGGTGAAGACTCCCTTTTTACAAGGAGTGACATGGAAAAGATGAGGGGCCATGGGTACAATTTACTTCTGGGAAGATTCAGATTGGAGACAAGAGGGAAATTTTTCACCATGAGATGAGCCATTGGAATAATCTACCCAGGGAAGTCGTGGATCACCTAACAATGGACACTTTTAAGAATGAGCTGGATACCGTGCTGGGCCATCTTGTCTAGACCCAGTTTTTGCCAAGAAAGGTTGGACCAGATGATCTTTGCACTCCCATCCAGCCTGGTATTCAACGATTCTCTGATTCTACAGTTGTTTCTCTCACACAGATCAGCCATTGCAGCAGGTCTGTATGGCTATAACGGCGTCTTGGTGGGATTGCTTATGGCCGTCTTCTCTGCTAAGGGAGACTACCATTGGTGGCTTCTCCTGCCAGTAGCACTGGTGTCCATGACATGGTAAGTTGGATGGCTCCTCTGCTTCTTATTCCAGCCCCACTGCCCCCACACTGAGACTCAGTTTTTGTATTTTTATGCAGACTACAATGAAAAATAAATACAACTGGCACATATGTGCTCCTACATCTGTGTCATTATTTGCACTTTTAAACTCAAGTGTAATCATGAAACAAATAAAATACCCACATAATCACAAATAAACCAAATGGGCAAAAGAAAAATCAATAGCTGATCAGATCTAATTCAGTGCCCTCAATATTAGCCATATTGCTGCTATACGTCAACGCATCTTTCTCTCAAGTGGAACATTATTTTAACTATTCCCTGCCACCATCAACCACAAGCATTTAATCTATTTAAGCCACCACATAAAAATGTCATGAAAATTTACCTCTTCAGGCATGGAAGCTGATCAGTGGTCTCAAGACATGATGGCTAATGAAAACAAACTAATATATTTTATTCATATTTATGACACCATAACCTGCAAGGTACTTGGACAGCAAAAATTTTGAAAGCTGGTCTTTTGCCCCCAAATGTCTAGTTGGAGGTTGCTAAACCACGCATATCATCCATCTACCTGAAGCTCATGTAGTGTTACACTCTCTTTAATAAACACAGCTTTGATGTCAGCCTTTACTTCTGATCCATAAGCTTGAAAAAGGACACAGAGCCAACTTCACAGTTCATGCAGACCTGGCACGGGTGTCCTAAATTCAGTCCACTTCAACTGTTAAAAAAAAAGATGAAATACTGAGACTGATCTGTGAGGAAAACTCTGTTAAATCGCTGGATCCTCCACACAAGTCAGGGATCTTTGCTCATTCACGGCCATCAAACTCACCCCATATATTGCATAATGTGACAGGAACCTATACATTGCTAACTGCCCAGGGAAGAGTAGGAAATTTACCAAGTGTTACCAAATGACCCTAGCATACCTCTGATTTTATCAGAAAGACTGAGGAAATTAAACAGCTTTAAAAAAAAATAAAATAATAATAATATTAATCATCATCATCCTGGGGTTGGTGCTTTGGTTTGGTTTGGTTTGGTTTGGTTTGGTTTGGTTTGGTTTGGTTTGGTTTGGTTTGGTTTGGTTTTTTTTCCTAGCTGACAAGCTTTTGCTGACACAATTTTGTTCTTCTTGCAGCCCTGTTTTCACCAGCGCTCTAGGCTCAGTCTTCTGTAAGTGGGATCTACCTGTTTTCACTTTGCCTTTCAACTTGGCCTTGACCCTCTACCTGGCTGCATCAGGACCACATAACCTCTTCTTCCCTACAACCATCATCCAGCCTGCAACAGTAACACCAAACATCACCTGGACAGATGCTGAAATGCCAATGGTAGGATTTTACAAGTAAAACCACTATAGAATCATATTTTCTTCCTTTATGTTTCTGCATTATGGCCTGTCAATACAAAATTCTATTTATAAGATCTCCATTATCCAAAATGTAAAGGTTTACTCTAGAAATTGACATTTTTGATAGCTTGAAAATAAGAATCTTTTTGGTATCTGGTATGTTCCATTTACAGTTGGATCTAAATTATAATCCCCGAAGAGCCTTTAGAATCTAAATACCCATTACCATACAAGTACTGATCAGCGCCCCGTAGGTGAGGCTATGCTGAGACTACCAGTTAACTCACAGGTTAATTTTCATTTTCCATGTAGAGTGTGCTGTGCTTATAAAATTGCATCCTTCTGATTAGAAAGGAGCAAGCAGGTATTACTATGGAAGAATGCTTACAAACTTGGTTGCAGGCACATATTCACATATTTTTAGTTAATATCCAAGGGGCACCTTTCAAAGAAGAAAATTATTCTCCTGCATAGTGTGGTAAACAACATAGATACTAGAGTAATAGCTTTCCCCTAAGGTTCAGTGGACTATTTTGAGGGGTTCCCAGGGAGTGATTAAGGAAGTTAATTGACACTGAATGGCAATCCACACAAGTGACATTTCTAAAGTAATGATTACCAATGTGCATAATTTTATGAGGACCATAAATGGACTGTTCCATGTGGAGGAGCACAACATTTTGACAAAAAGTGTCTGTCCTGGTTTCATCTGGGAAAGAGTTAATTTTCTTCCTAGTACCTGGTATAGTGCTGCGTTTTGGATTTAAAATGAGAATAATGTTGATAATACACTGATGTTTTAGTTGTTGCTTAGTCAATTACTTCTCAGCTTCCCACATTGTACCAGGAGTACAAAAAGCTGGGAGGGGGCATAGCCAGGACAGCTGACGCAAACTGGTGAAAGGGATATTCCATACCATATAATGTCATGGTCTGTGTATATACCGGAGGAAGCCGGCTGGTGGAACTGCTGCTCAGGGACAGGTTGAACATCAGTCACTGGGTGGTGAGCAATTGCATTGTGCATCACTCATTTTTTACTATTGTTATTATTGTTATTATTCTTTCCCTTCTGTCCTATTAAACTCTCTTCTTCTTAACCCATAAGGTTTACCTTTTTTTTCTGATGCTCTCCTCCATCCCAATAGAGGGGGGTGGAATGAGCAGACGGCTGTGCATGATGTTTTGCTGCCTGTGTTAAACCACAACAGTGTCCTAAAACCATCTCTAAGCTGTAACCGCTTTGGGCTCTGTTCTACCAACCATCTCTTTGATATCTCATTGATATTCCTGGTGAATCCCAAGGGAGTTTTAGGTGTACAAACACACCAGAGATACAGACTTACCTGAGTGAAGTCTTGTAATTATATTATATTATATTATTGGCCACATCATCCTCATATAGGCCCACTCAGAGCTGAATACCTTCTCAAAGGCATCATCTACTTCCATTCCCTAGATTCACAGTCATGTATCATAACAGAATGCAAAAATGGCCAAGCCAGCAGCACGTGCCTTTTCACAAAAGGCATTTACCTTTGATATTAGAGCAAAAATCTGGCAGAGGAGCTCATGGCTAGGGAACTAGGCAGGACTAATTTTCATCAAAGGAAAAACCCTGTGGAAATGTCCTGATGTATTCAAACTTTCCAGTTACAGTCTAGAAAGAGAGACTGCACACAACAAATGCCAAAGATGAACCTGGTTAAGAAGAAAAATAAAAATAAATAAAAAATAAAATAAAAATAAAAAAATAAAAATAAAAAAAAATTACAGAGCTGATAACAAAATTACTTTCTTTTTTGCCCTTTTTTTTTTCTTTTAAATTTCTGCAGCTCCTACAATCCATTCCAGTTGGGGTGGGTCAGGTTTATGGCTGTGATAACCCTTGGACTGGGGGAATCTTCCTAATTGCTTTATTCATCTCTTCTCCGCTCGTTTGTCTGCATGCAGCAATTGGATCAGCAGTGGGGATGCTGGCAGGTATGGATTTGACTTTTGTCACATATCTATATAAAAGCAAGGAGAATAAAAGAGGAACCACAATGAGTGGAACATTTACAGTCACAAATGTTTCTCCCATTGGAGAATGACTGCTTGAAAAAAAAAATGATGTATATACTTCTGTTTTAAGAATTCTTTTGATTGACTTCCCTATTCTCTTACCTCATTTTATGATGGTGGAAATCTTCAGAAGAAATAAGACTATTTTTGGCTGAAATGAATTTTTATCATGAAATACTTCATTTCTGAATACCTTCTGATGGTTTTAGGAGCAGCTTAATAAAAACCGCAGCCATCAGTCTGAATGCACAGGCCTCAGGGATGCATTTAGAGCTCACATGTATGCTCTTTCACTTATATATCTTCTGCTGAAATAATATGGACAAATTCAGCTCAGCAGCACCAGGGAAATTCTGCCATGACTGCATTAGATTAAAGTGCCTTTAGTCTTAAACCTTAGCAACACAACTACAGATAGGAAGTCAGCGTACATATGCAGGCTGGAGCCCTAAGAAGGTTGAATTCATGCCATTTCTAGATCCTCTGATCCCTTTGGCAAAGGAATGACAAATCTTTGATTTATTTTGCAGCCCTGAGCTTAGCAACACCTTTCAGCAAAATCTACTCTGGGTTGTGGGGCTACAACAGTTCCCTCTCATGTGTGGCGATTGGAGGCATGTTCTACGCGTTCACCTGGCAGACACATTTGCTGGCAATTGCCTGTGGTACGTACCCTATGGGTTTTTCACTACTGCCATGTTTCCTTCTGAAGTGAGATAAGACGTATTTGTCCTGGGGGTGGGCTGAATCCAGACGGCCACCTCTAAACAGAACAGATGGACTTAAGTGAGATTGAAGAATGATGGAGCTGGATGTTGGAGCCATCACTCTAATGTACCCTGACAAAATAAAAGCAGCGCTTTTGTTTTCAGCCAAGGCTGCTTTCAAAACAAAAGGTGTGATCAGTGGGTGCTGATTAACTGAGGTCTTTGAAATTAGATACTTAATTCTGAGTCATTAATTGTGTTCGTTCAGTGTTGCTAGATGCATCGTGTTGTTTTTTTTCCAGTCATAGATAGAATCTCAAATGCCTTTTTTTGGAGAAGCACATATCTAAACTTTGAGAAAACTGGAGGTCCAGATCAGTCCATACCTGCAGTTAGACAATAGAATTTCTCCAGTTTGTTGAAATGGAAACCAAAGGCAGGAGCTAGGCAACACAAAATGATTGAAGAATTATTTATAAGGCAATTCCATATGAAATTTCAATATCACTGCGAGCTGGGAGTGAGACTATTGCTCATTCAGTGCTCATATAAAAAAGATTTAACTTTGTATCTCATTGACCCACCTTCTAGCCTTAGAGGCATGAAAGATGGGGGTGGAAGGGTTATTTTCCTCTTTAACCCCATCCATCATGCTACATACTTTCCACATCAGTCCATTTTTCAAAACCCCTTTCCACAGTCACATTTTTCATCACTCCAGTTCTTTTTTGTTTTGACCTTTCCATGAGTTCCAGGTTGGAGGGGACACAGTGCAAAGGAAAAAGCTTTCAGAGGGGCTGTCCAGGTGTGGTCATAAACATTGGCTGAAATACCCAAGGCAATATGAGATGTTTATCCTTGCCGTTCTCCTCCACGAGCAACTGAACTCACCAGCAACTACCTTTCTTTTCACAGCCCTCTTCAGTGCCTACCTGGGAGCAACAGTGAGCAACATGTTGTCCGTGGTAAGTACCTTATCAGCTGAGGTCTTGTTTCCAGCAGCAGATTTGCACACCCTGTGTTTTCCTGGCTTGTCAGGCAACACAGCAAGACTTGGAGAACAATTCAGCCAAAGGCAGAGCTGATCCAGGAGAGAGGACACTATCTGCCATGGGGTTTGGTGTGGTTCTCACTGAAACAGGCCACTTTCGGTCACACCCACTTTTCACACTCAGAGCTTGCCTCAATTTCCATGGTTAAGCCCTCATCACGTCTGAGAGAATTATATCTCTATACTTAGTGCTAGAAGCAATTGATTTAAGGACCCTCCACGTGTGTAAAGAAACCTCAAATTTGCTTTAGCTGCTTTCCCCAAGTGCCAAAAGACAATCAGTACAGCAGCCTAGGATAAAACCGAATGTTTTTGGCATCCACTCCTGTCTCATCTCCATCCAAGACTACTGCAGATGCACAAAGAGAAGGCAGCCTTCTCACCACAGATGGTAAATGTTGCAGGTTAATGCACAATGTCAAGATCACATAAATACTGCCTCCCCAAAGAGACACTCCATGCAAAATGTAGTCAAGACTTCCTTGACAAAGCTTATTCCAAGTCGCCTGGCTCTAAGTTTTGTTTAAGGGTTAAAGGGTCAAATGAATGAAAGAAAGATACACATTAAATAAGTGGTTTATGTTTTCACTTGCAGTTTGGGGTGCCATCAGGAACATGGTCTTTTTGCTTGTCTGCGCTGACCTTTCTGTTAATAACCACGAATAACTCTGCCATCTACAAGCTACCGCTCTCCAAAGTCACCTATCCAGAAGCCAACCGAGCTTATTATCTGAAGATGAAGAAACATCGGAAGTCTTGCTATGAAGTATAAAGACCAAACATGAGAGATACTTTGAAGATTTTAAGGCATGAATACAAGGTGTTTCCCCCCCAAAAAATCAATTCTTTCTCTGCTACAAAATCAAAAGACTAAAAACATTGCCACCTTCTGAGTGGAGAGACTTTTTTCATTACATTTGTTTGTCCTGTCCTGATTAGATAGGACTGTGCTCTGCTGGAAGGACCTTTCCCATATATGCCTGAAAAGACACTTGAATTTTAAGCAGTGGGGAAACGACTTAGAAATCGAGGAAAAAAAAAAAAAAAAAAAAGGAAAAAAATCTGTGAAATTTGTTAAATCCAGGTCACAGCAATCGGACATAAAACAATAAAGAGCAGAGCACCTCTCACCATTTGATGGGACTTCTAATTAACAGCTAAAACCAGCTTATGAAAGCAATAGAATGTGTCTTAGAGAGCTTCATAGTAACAGAGAAGTGAGATAAAGAGTATCCTTTGCTAAGTAGAAAATAAGTGGTTGAAGAATTCTGCCTGAAGAATCTCTCAGGCCCGGTGGAGAGAGATTTCTGTTAGCAATCATCACACGCAAGATGGGCACAGATAAATTGCAGGCAGCATTGCTAACACGTGCAGGACTTGTATAAAAATCACAATAATGGAAGGAAGCAGGTGTCTGTAAGCCCTAGCTTTTTGATGTTTCGATTTGCATCAGGCTCTGATATTATTTCACTAAAAAAAGTTTCAGGCCTACCCAGCTGCAGAGAAAAATCTGTAGGCTCAAGGCCAAGAAGGCAACTGCCAGTGAAAATAATCTTTTTCAGCAAAAAGAAAATGTAAGAAGTTACACAATTTTATGTGAATCTTGAAATTTTTCTTAATACTTGAACTTGGCTGTGGGCTAGCAGAGAACAGTAGCAAAGTCACTGTTGTCCATTTTTCTATACAATAAAACGTCTCTGTTCAGCCTGTACACAAGTAGAACAAGTTTGAGTTGATCTTCTTGACATACACCACCCCCCTTGGCCCACAGATATCAAGTAGCAAAATGGTGCGGTCCCCATCTGTTACCAAGTCGCTTCTATGCCATCTCTTTCCACCCCATGGTGGCTCACTGAGATACTTCATCTCATGTTGCAACTGACATCTTCACCACAAATAGTCCGTATGGCCAGGTCCTCCAGTTGGCACTAGCCTACATGCAGTAATGTCATAGAATCGTAGAATGGTTTGGACTGGAAGAGACCTTTAAAGGTCATCTTGTCCATTGCCCCTGCCATAAGCATCTTCTATTAGACCAGGTTGTTGCTCCTGGGAAAGTAGATCAAAACCTGTTCCTCTTGTGGCAGAGGAAATAAAAAGTGGCCTGTGAGTAGTGATACTGATGATTTTTGAGATTGTGGAGGAAAAAAAAATGTCTTTTTATGAACATCAAAAAGATATGAGTGAAAAAATATTTTGGATTAACTGCTGGCAGTATTTTCTGCTGAAGCATTAGATTTTCAGGTGTTTGACAGTATTTCTGTATGACTGACACTCCAGATATAACTTGTAAAAGATGTGCCACTTGCTGTGTTTTACTTGGTAAATATCTACATAATACTGTGTGGGGATAATTTTTAAAGCAAATATTGATACTTCTTTGAGTTTGGTGAAAGTTTTCAGATGTTATCACCACTAAGCTCTTCCAAACACAGGATACCTCTTAAATAAGTGGTCTAGAAGACATTGGAAAAGACAATTATGCAAATAGTGTATGGGGGATATTTAGGAAATTTTAGCTTCTGTACAGGAGGCATGATCAGCTGAAGACCGAGTCTTGTGCAGAACTACAGTTGGGGCTGGAAAGCTCCTTGAGACCAGATGAGGTCTTGTTCCTATGGGAGATGCTGGCAGGACCCACAGACTGAGGTTAGACAGGATCATATTCTGTCCGGAGGATGCACTTCTCCACTTGTCAAACTGTGATGGAAAAGGATGGTGTTTGAACTGACATCTCCCCACCCAGCACCACGAGTGCCCCAGAGAGTCGAACCTACAAAGGCTAGCTTTCAATCTTTATGTCAAAATCTGCACTCGGATAAGAGCAGACACTTTATGAGCAGTGCAAATCAGCAGGTTTCCTCTGACTGGTGCTGTTTCAGCTTGCAGTTGCTGAGCAACAGCGACATTTGGGAAGCACCGTAAAGAAAGAATATGCACAGCACAGAAAAACAACAAAAGATGAAGGACATGTCTCAGCCATTATAAAGATTTTGCACATCATTCTGAATAAATTCTTCATTTTATGCTACCCAGAGAATTCATTCTTTCCATCACCCCATGCAAAATAACAGTTATTTTGTAAATTGACGTGTATATCAGTCAGAACATGCATATCGTGCTTTTCCCCATTATTATTCATAACACAGTCTTTGCTAACAGAACTAATTTATCTTATTATTGAAACTGCTCTTTTTTTTTTCCTTTATATCAAATAAATGCTATTTAAGCCACATTATTATTTTTTTCAAGTACTCTTTGCATTCTTGTTTCTGACACACAGGTGATGCATGACTCATAAGAAACATTTATGGTGGGCAGGAGCTTTGGGGCACTTTCCTGGACTACTTCCCTCCTAGTGTCAGCATAATACAGCAAAAGAGGTGTCACTGCATTTAATATTAAAAAAAAAAAAAAATGAAAACATCTGTTTGGAATTAGATTTTATCTAAAAGTCTAACTCAAATGAACTGCCTCACTACCAATTCCGAAGCTACTCTCATTGCTTCTGTGGTTCTTAAGGACATGGTTTGGAGGTGGATGTGACGGTGTTAGGTTAACAGTTGAGCTCTATGATCTTAAAGACATCTTCCAAATAAAATTGTTCCATGATGCACATAATTCTCTCCAAGAGTCCCAGTTCCATGTCAAGCAACTGCCCCGGTCTCCACCACTGGACACTGGTGTGTCTCCTGCCTCCCAGTTCTCCTGGGCTTCAGCTGCTCAGTAGCCCTGGCTGCAGCCACACAGAATCCCAGAATGTCAGGGATTGGAAGGGACCTGGAAAGCTCATCCAGTGCAATCCCCCCATGGAGCAGGAACACCCAGATGAGGTTACACAGGAAGGTGTCCAGGCGGGTTGGAATGTCTGCACAGAAGGAGACTCCACAACCCCCCTGGGCAGCCTAGGCCAGGCTCTGCCACCCTCACTGGGAAGAAGTTTCTTCTCAAATTTAAGTGGAACCTCCTGTGTTCCAGTTTGAACCCATTGCCCCTTGTCATGTCATTGATTGTCACCGAGAAGAGCCTGGCTCCATCCTCATGGCACTCATCCTTTATATATCTGTAACCATGAATGAGTCACCCCTCAGTATCCTCTTGTCCAGCTTCAGAGCCCCAGCTCCCTCAGCCTTTCCTCACACGGGAGATGCTCCACTCCCTGCAGCATCTTGGTGGCTGCGCTGGACTCTCTGCAGCAGTTCCCTGTCCTGCTGGAACTGAGGGGCCACAACTGGACACAAGATTCCAGGTGTGGTCTCCCCAGGGCAGAGTAGAGGGGCAGGAGAACCTCTCTGACCTACTGACCACCCCCTTCTAACCCACCCCATGTACCATTGGCTTCCTGGCCACAAGGGCCCAGTGCTGGCTCATGGTCACCCTGCTGTCCCCAGGACCCCCAGGTCCCTTTCCCCTACATTGCTCTCTAATAGGTCATTCCACACCTTGTAGTCTTGCATGGGGTTTGTTGTTGGAGGTAAGAGGAGGGAAAGCACGAATGACAACTTAAGACAGGAAATTGCAGGATGCTGAGCAAGGGTCCGCAGATTTTTGTCAGCAGAGCCCTCTCTTCTGCCCTCACAGAGCAGTGCTGCTCCCTCATAGAGCCCAGGGCATTCTGGTGGCACCATCAGTGCTACCAAGAAGTGGGCTACAGCCCTCATTTCCCCCTCTCCCAGCAAACCAGTGTCTGGGCAAATGCAGAAAAGGCCAATATTTATCCATGCAGCAAATGTGCTACTGCCTTGGTGATGCAGAACTGGCAGGAGGAAATATTCAGCCCAGGTCCCTTGGTAACCAGATCCGAGTCAGTTGCAGAAGCAGGACCAAAACCAGGAGGTGTGAGTGCAGCACAACAGCATTTCAGATGTTCAAACATGTGGATATGCAACAATAAAATCTCCTTTATTTGACCCTTCAGGACCATTGTGGGTGTTTTTTTTGTTTTACCATGTTGTACATGAAATATAAGCAGTATGAAGAATGCTTGTGTTGGAAATTATCTCATCTTTTGAAACTTCACGTTTAGTATAAAGTGTAGCACCGACACAGAATTTGGCCATAGTTAGGAATAATTCACCCACTAAGAAAGACACTAGCCATGAGGAAGGAAAGGCTTTTGATTGAAAAGAAAAACTAGATTATTTCCCCCTCCCTCAGAGTATAAACATTGCAAAGGCTACTATGGCAAGCGAATTGTTAGACAAAAATGAACATCCCCCTGATGTTTTCTCTTTGTCTTGCCATGTAAATGTGTCTTCAGGTAACAACACCTTTTCCTGTTGCCAGGAATTCAGCTTACCTGAGGTATAGAATGAGGTGGGAAAATGGTAACACTCCCAAAGCAAAGCCAATCCAATGACTTCTGATCCTCATTCTGCTTATTCTCAAAGGCACAGATAGATGAAGGTAATTTGTAACTAATTTCCCATGTGTAGAAATGGGAAGTGTATAAGCAGGAGCTGAAAGCCCTAATATTTCATAGAACTGGGGCAGAAAACTGGGGTTTAGGTCCCCAAAGACTACACCCATGCTGGTAAACAAAAAGGATCAGCTGCTGGCACACAGACAGCCATCCTGCTTCATGGAGCACAGATGTCCTGGTACAGTCCCAGCCTTTGTCAACCAGCATAGAATCATAGAACAGTTTTGGTTGGAAGTGACCTCCAAAGATCACCCAGTGCCACCCGTGCCACGAGCAGGGACATCTTCACCAGCTCAGGTTGCTCAGAGCCCCGTCCAGCCTGGCCTGGGATGTCTCCAGGGATGGTTCAGCCACCACCTCTCTGCCCAACCTGGGACAGGCTCTCACCACCCTCAGGGACAACAATTTCTTCCTCATGCCTGACCTGAATCTCCCTCCTTTAGCTATAAGCCATCACCCCTTGTCCTGTCGCAACAGGCCCTGCTCAAAAGTCTGCAATCTAAAAAGCACTGCAGGGGGTCTCACCAGAGAAGAGCAGAGGGGTAGCGTCACCTTCCTCCACCTGCTGTCCCTGCTCATGGTGATACAGCCCAAAACACGATAGACCTTCTGGGTTGCAAACACACATTGTCGGCTCATGTCTAATCTTTCACTCAACAGCACTCCCAAGTCCTTCTCCACATGGCTGCTCTCCATTCCTTCATCCACCAGCCTGTGTTGATACTGGGGGCTGCCCTGACCTCATGCCCCAAACAGTGACTGGACACAACCCAGCAAGCAGCCTGGACCTCTTTTGTCTCCTCAGCACTTTCCTAAACCAGATAGTATGTAAAGACATTTCACTTGCAAAGGGGCCCTGAAGGTTAAGTTACCAACTTTGAGGGTGACCCCTCCTGACTTGCAACCACATTTTAATGTGAAGTAAAATAACTTGGCTTCATAGCATTCCTGCACTTTTTATCAGCAAGAACCCTTTCGTGCCAGATGGTTTACAAGCGCAGCCTCCTGGTCCTGCACTGTGGGGTTGCTGATCACCCTGCCTCCATCCCTGGGGCAAAAGATGCCCTTGGCATACATGAGGGGCAGACCACAGGAGACACTGAATGCCTGCTCTTTACCTGACACAGACACACACACCTATGGGTTAGAGAGAGGAACAAAAATAAAGAGAGAGGGGAACATGAGTAACTCCACGTTCTGCTGGTTGTGGGCGTCACCCAAGGGTGTCTCTGAAGAAGGATGCCACCAAGAACCAGTGACAGGGAGGCTGAAAGGGCAAACATGTGACACGGGAGCTCATGTTGCTTCATGTGCTACGGCAAGACCCTCAGAGACTGGCTCAAAGAGATCCAATCTGAGACCAGATGAAAACCTGCCCACGAAACCGATATTTCAAACTGCCCTAGAGAGTGATGCATCTTGAAAGTTGGCCCTAAACGTGAAGGATAGCCAGCTGCCAAGGGAAGGATTTCTCGCAATGAATTCAAATGCTTTGAAGAGAGCACCAAATCAGTTCTGCAATCAAACAGAAGTACCACTCTGCTCTGGTGAGACCCCCCTGCAGTGCTGGTCCAGATTTGGGCCCTCAGCACAGGACACACATGGACCTGCTGAAGAGGGGCCAGAGGAGCCACAGGAATGATGCGAGGCTGGAACAGCTCTGCTGGGGGACAGGCTGAGAGAGCTGGGGTATTCAGCTGGAGAAGAGAAGCTCCGGGGAGACCTTATTGCAACTTTCCAGACTTAAAAGGGGCCTGTGAAAAAGATGGGACTGACTTTTGAGCAGGGTCTGTTGCGATAGGACAAGGGGTGATGGTTTTAAACTAAAGGAGGGAGACTCAGTCTGGACATGAGGAAGAAATTGTTGTCCCTGAGGGTGGTGAGAGCCTGTCCCAGGTTGGGCAGAGAGGTGGTGGCTGAACCATCTCTGGAGACATCCCAGGCCAGGCTGGACGGGGCTCTGAGCACCCTGAGCTGGTGAAGATGTCCCTGCTCATGGCAGGGGGGGCACTGGGGGTGCTTTGGAGGATTCTTCCAACCCAAATTGTTCTATGGTTCTAAGATTCTATGATTCTACCTGTGTGAGAAAATACATCTCAGTTGCACTTGCAAACTCAGAGCAATTGCTTCCACTTTTAGGCCCAGAGAAGTCAATGAAATTATTTTTGTGAGTAAATAAAATCTTATGTACATGTGATTGCAAAATTAGGAGTTAAATGCAAACACTTTATAGGAAAATCTGTATTTTCATTTCTTTTGCCTCCTATAAAAATATATAGATTGGAAAATGGAGGGGAACCACGGGCTTGGAAAATTGACAGACTACAAATCCCCGCCTTTCAGACTAAATATTTTTGGATCAGTCATTAGCTTAATTGGATAAAGCTGAGATCAGTGGGAGGTTAAGGATCAGATTTGATAATTAGTATAATTAAAGAAATAATACTAGGAAGAGCATGCCCATAGAATAGTACACTGGAGGGGAAAAGAAGGAGTTTTTTCAAGTGGAATTTTCCAGCAAACAGTCCTTGATGCCTCAGCCATAAAGGAGCTATGAAAGACATTGTAGTGTATAGTTTTGGATGTGACACTCTAAGAAAATAAGCCACTATGATCTTCATTGCTGCACAGAAGGCTGTGTCGCCATTGAGTGAGACCTGGACAGGCTGGAGAGTTGGGCAGGGAAAAATATAATGAAATATAACAAGGGCAACTGTAGAGTCTTGTATCTGGGCAGAAACAGCCTCAGGTTCCAGTACAAGTTGGGGAACAACCTGTTAGAGAGCAGTGTAGGGGAAAGGGACCTGGGGGTCCCGGGGACAGCAGGGTGACCATGAGCCAGCACTGGACCCTTGTGGCCAGGAAGCCAATGGGACCTGGGGTGGGTTAGAAGGGGGTGGTCAGTAGGTCCGAGAGGTTCTCCTGCCCCTCTGCTCTGCCCTGGGGAGACCACACCTGGAATCTTGTGTCCAGCTGTGGCCCCTCAGTTCCAGCAGGACAGGGAACTGCTGGAGAGAGTCCAGCGCAGCCACCAAGATGCTGAAGGAGTGGAGCATCTCCCGGGTGAGGAAAGGCTGAGGGAGCTGGGGCTCTGGAGCTGGACAAGAGGACACTGAGGGATGACCTCATTCATGTTCACAAATATATAAAGGATGAGTGTCAGAAGAATGGAGCCAGGCTCTTCTGGGTGACAACCAGTGACAGGACAAGGGGTGATGGGTTCAAACTGGAACACAAAAGGTTCCATTTAAATTTGAGAAAAAACTTCTTCATAGTGAGGGTGGCAGAGCCTGGCCCAGGCTGCCCAGGGAGGTTGTGGAGTCTCCTTCTCTGCAGACGTTCCAACCCGCCTGGACACCTTCCTGTGTAACCTCATCTGGGTGTTCCTGCTCCATGGGGGGATTGCACTGGATGAGCTTTCCAGGTCCCTTCCAACCCCTGACATTCTGGAATTCTGCGATTTTGTGACAGGTGAAAGCACTACTCTCAGAACGTACTGTACTCACTCTGCTCATACCACACAGAGACATCAAAGTGTAAGACAACCCAGTAGTGTAGTTTTCAACTTTACAGAAAACATTTTGATGCTCTCCTAACAATAGCTTAAAAAAAAAAAAAAATTATATTAAATTAAATTAAACTAAGGTAAATAAGAGTCACATCTCTATCTTTGGCCTTTCTTTTCTACTAAAGAGGTCATTCTAATAATCTGATGCTACCTTCGCTTTCCACATTCACTGCTTATAAGCCACAGAAAGAACAGGCTGCTTAAAGAGATAACAAAACTTGAATAGAGCTTCTAAGAAACAGAGAGGGAAATTACAAACTGCCGTGAATGGAAGCAGCCTCCCTGCACTGTCATTGCAAGTTGTGCTGGAATTCAGTCTCAGGCACGGGGTGGGACGTTCTGGCAGTTTACATTCTGTACGTGTATTGCAGCAGTTGCAATGTCTATGTGAGGCCCTACGCATGCCAGTCAAATATGCAGGGCAAGATAATTACACATATCTAGAAAAAAATAATTTAAAAATAAATAAATAAAAGGAAGACCAGCTACATCCCTAGATTTTATCAAAAAAAAAAAGAAAAAGATGTTCAGAGTGCTAGTGAGCTACAAATTACAAATCCTGACTGTCATTAGGGATCTGCACATGAACCTCTAGGACTTGTACTGAAAAATATCAGTATGGGAACATGACTTTGTGCTGAACATCCAGCATAAAGATGCAACATATGTGCCTTTGAGTACAAACATACTGGGCAAAACCTCTGCATTTTTCTTTCCCATCTCTAAAAGGAAAATGTATCAAACTCTTTTTCCACTTGTCTTTACTCTTTAGATCTCTCTGTGGTCAGGCAACACTTGTCCCTTGCTGTGCTCTCTGTAATTGTAGTGCCTGGTTCTCATCACACAATGCCCGACTAAGTTCTAGATACACCTCATTTGACTTCACAGACTCTTGTTGAAATGCCAGACTCAGTAGTCTGGTAGCTACAAACACTTTATGCACGGAGAAAGAGAGACTCAAGGCAGAGAGAGAAGCACTTTGGTAAAATAATACAATCCTTTCTGAAATAGTTTGCCAAGTAAGAGCAGCTTATCTTCTTCTCTTGACCACAGAAGGGGCTGAGGACAACTAGACACTCACTTTAATGACAGTCAGTTTAGGTGGGACAAATCTGGGCCTTACGTGTAGATCATCAAATGTTTTATGTCCACAATGCAACAGCTCACAAGAGATACCACATGACTCTGGTTAGCAGTCAAGCTTAAAGTCAAGATTAGATTCTCAAAGCCCCTACCTAACTCTGCTTTACCCATAAAGTATCCAGAAGACCACGTATTAAGAAAACTAAATTTAGGGTGTCTCCATGTTGGCATATATATGCGTATTGAGTGTCAAAGTCCTACTCTAGTCACTGGAGATCAAATCAATACAATCCATGGATTCCAGACCGTAATTCAGCTGTCCAAATGTGTAGGTCAGTTTTAGCATGTGCTGAATCGCTCTCTAGACTCCATAGACAACATTGACTAGAACTATACTCATCCTAACAAAAGCCTGGATTATTGCTCCTGTGTGTATATCAAGAAGTAGGTTTATCATCTTGGGTGATGACCCCACCCACATGCACAGCTCCTTCCTGTTGGACATGTCCAGAACCATCTGCATCCTCAGCCACTCATGCTTGGCCAGTAACCCTTTGAAATGAAGTTCTCCTTCCACCTCACTTGTCTGAAAGGTCTAATCCACCAGGAAGGGTGAACACCTCAGAGCATGCTCACAGACCTGCACACACAAGAGAAGAAAGAAGAGTTGTTCATTTCTCTGTCCTGAACTGGCAGCTGCATTCAGCACCATACCACATAGACAAATACTGCTCTTACCTACCCTGCTGTATGTTCTAACTATCTCACATTATGTGTTCCTTTTAACAAAGACTGAAGTCTCCACTGTGTCATGAGTAGTGGAAGTCTACCGAACTTAGTGCTCAAATACTAGATGGTAGCTCAAAGAATGGGCAAAGGCTCTAAGAGACTTATGCCACGTCTTCTTCAAAGCCTTCCTGCTGGGAAGCCCAGGAAACTCCCTGCCCACCATGATGCTCTCCTGGTTCCCTTGTCATGCTGATGAATAACAAGCAAAGCACTTGAAGGCTAAGAGGTGGACTAGTGAGGATTCCAGCATTTCTGCCCTTCTGAGAACTGAGCTTTCATATGGTAAATAAGCATCACAATCTAGGGGTTTAGTTCCTATGGAGGACAGCAGGATCCAGATAGTTTTGTTTTAAGTTGAGATTCTGAACCCTGGTTTCTCACACAAGGAAACAGAGAGGGAGGTGGAAAGTCATGTTACTTGGGAGAAAGCAACACCACCATTTGTAAGTGGAAAAATCCTATTGTCTAAACAGAACTTGGAGTGGATCTTTATTACTCTTCCAAAAAAAAAAAAAAAAACAAAACACCAAAACAAAAACAAAAAAAAAAAAAAAAACAAAAACAAAAACAAAAAAAAGAAACCAGAATGGAATTACACACTCAAAATATTACATTTTCTGGGGTTTAATTTTTTGGGGGAGAAGCAACTACAACACTGATGTGTTTGTGTTGAGATGCTAAAACACAAATAGGACTCTCAGCAAACAGTCAAGGAGCATCTGCCTGGGGCCTTTTCACTGTTACTGTAGGGAAATGTTGTCACCTCATCTTCCAATGCTAGTGAACCAGTCACTCATCTCGTTACCCAGCCTTTTGTGTGTACAAAAAGGTAGAGGAGGCTTTGCTAGTGATGACAAACAGGCCACATGAGAAGTAGCTCCTGTTATGTCTGTCTCCCTTGACCTGAAACTTCTCCCATCTGCAACACAAGAAAACAAGAAAACCTCCTGTATCTAGAATTGTTTTGTGTTTTTCATCACACGTTCCTAGCTCACACCTCACACGCACCTTCCCTTTGCTCTCTGCTGTTTTACTCTACTCACACAACAGAGAACACCTACAGCAAGCAGCAGCTTCTGGTAGCAAATGTAGGATCCTCAGTTACCTCCTGTCACCTGCAATGTCCTGTGTGTACTCTCAGCCGGAAGAAGAGACAACTCTGATGCACTCCATCCATACAAAGCAGCAGCTTTGTCCTGAATAGGAAGATCTGGAATGACAACCTCCTTGACACATCTCTCTGATCCAGCACACCACTTATCTTCAATGTACTCTTATCGAAACTGCGTAGGTGACTCAACCCTAACTACACATGGAATATGTTCAAAATACAAACTCCCCCTCACTGGAGAGAGAAATTCCATTTAACAGTGAGTGTTGTGAGGTGGTGGATTAGCAACAAGATGTATCTCTGTCTGTAACTTCTCTGCCAGGCACTGTGAGCAACTAGTATGTATATTAAATCCAAACTTTATCCAAGAGATAAGGAACACACCAACAATTTGGAAGAACTGCAAGGCCAAAAGAATTCTCCTAAGGAGATATCGAACCTCTGCCCTTCACCTGAGGAAACACCTTCCCATTTAGGCCATCCCACCATGGACGGCTCTTAGAGTCCCCATTCCCTTTTCTATTTCCTCGTTTCTGGTTTGCAGAGCTGCAAACAAGCAGGACTCCACAAGACTCGTGTGTTGTTGGTGATGGACGTCATCACCAGCCCCTTTAGGGAAGTGTTCTAGCTTCTCCAGCACCACCAACCACTTTGACTTCACTAATCCTTTAATATCCTCAGCCACAATGCCCTCCAGTTGCTTTCTCTGGGGCTCCCTCTGCACTCGCATTCCTACAACAGCAGTGTCCATCCATAGCTGTCCATGAGCAGGATCCTCACTGGAGTTCACTCAACCCTTGCTGCCCTCTCCAGGTCACTGGAAAGTACATACCGTTCATTTCTCTCCTGAAGTACCTAAAGGCAAAGGATTTAATCTCTGTGGGGTGGAGAATGATGAAAGATACGTGACCTGGCAAGAGAGTCCACAGCACTGGAGACTTCCTTCATCCACATGATACAGAAACACTATTTGATTACACTAGTTTAACTGGAAAAGACAAAAAATAAAAAGCATTTGGGAAGGAGAGGTTCCACACAGCAGTGTAGCAGACAGACCAGCCCACCCAAAACATAGCAGGGATTTTACATAAGGGAGGGTGAGATTACTTTTAGCCAAAACATAAGTGATATAGCTTTGGGATGAATTTGACATATGTTAATTTTTAACTTTACTAAGGCAAAGCCAAAAGTTGGTACAGAGCAGAGAGAGAAGAACTAGATTAGTTTTAAAAGGGCAAATGCCCCCTAACATAGCAAATGATCTATGTTGTGAACTGAGAGTTGTTCTCGGGATGAGAGTGGAATAGCAGGAACAGAGCAAAAAAGGACATCTGCCCTTATCCATCCTTTGGATGTTTGCAGATGAGCTGAAAAGAAGCAGAGGGGGGTCACAGAAATAAGGTACACCAAATGTGCTTGAGAAACAGGTTTTGTTGGATTGAGATACCCAGATTTTCTCCACTGAACACCAAAACCTTTTTTTTTCTTTAGTATAGAAATGTTTTCTATTTTGCCTGCAATGAAAATTAAAGAAAATCTTTCCCCTGACTGGTACTACCCCTTGGAAAGCTGACATTGTCTCTCATCTTCAACACAAACAAGCAGCAGGTGACAAAGAAGAAATTACACAAGAGGAATGCGGTGTTCACCGTTTCATCCTGACTCTGCTGGGACCTTGTGGAATGGACCTTCCTCGCAAGTCAAACCACCCATCAGCACCTCTCCAGTATAGCCCGAAAACCACAGCTGTACGCATTTTGTTGCCTCCCAGGGTGGCAACTCCGCAAACAAGCAGGATTCCACAAGACTCGTGTAGACCAGCCCGGTAGAACCAATGCCACCCTTCAAGGTCCAGCACTGGGCAGGCCAAGGACTGCTGAAGCCTACGATAGCAGAGGAGGAATGTCAGCAAGAATGCCGTGCAGAAAAGGCACATTGTCCTCACAACAATCCTTCTCCCGTAGCAGGCTGCTAACCTGTGAGCTGCAGATTTACGTAATAAAGCTAAGCAGGTAACAGAGGCCCCATTTGCGATGTGACTGATAATGGTGCCGCGAGCTTTGCATGTTAGTTTGTTCCATTGTCCTTTCAAAGAATGACAGCTATTTGTGAGACTTGCAGAAACCTGTGCTTTTTAGATGAAGCCGTGAGCGAGCAATGATAGAAATGCACCCAAACAGCTCTGACTTCACACATGTGGGGTTGCTCATGTGCTCCTTCAATAGAATACGCATAGCCAGATTTCTCCTGATCACGGGAGAAGTAACCACATACCAGGGCTGGAGAAGACAGCTGCTTTCAGAGACCTCAGGAAGCCATTCAGGTTTTAAGTTCTTCTGGGAACACATCCAAAAGCATTCAAAGGATAACTGAGAAACAGTTATACACTCAGAGAAAAAAAGGGCCAAAGGCTTGGTTATTGAAAATAATCAAGCCTGACAGGCAAATGAGTGATTGCACCTCAGAGGACGCACATGTCTGTTCTTCTTTTCCTTACTAAATCATGAACTAATCTTTCTACAGTATGGTTATCTGTGATAAAGTAATGCCCTTTGCCTACAAGGACTTGGCTCTGTTTCATCAGCATGGGCTAGATCAAAATCCCTTTACATGACCATCAGTTGCAGTCTACTCCTTGAAAGCCCACCTATGGCTGACTTTAGTCACCCAGCTTCCTAACAGAAGGAGAAACCTCCTTTCCCCTCTTACTGATGGAAACTAAAATGTGGGCAGTCTAGGGACACATATTTTTAACTCTTTCGGTGCTTAAGGACATGCTGCAACAAGGCACGGTGATTTTAAAACACACCAAGACAAGTTCAAACCCAACCCAACGGGTTACGGAAACCCCAGGAAGAGTTTGCCATCGGGGACGGCAAAGACTCTCCAGTTAATTTGGCGAAGGTCTCTGAAGATATCACATGAGAAGCAGAGATTTGTGAGTAACCTGCCTGCCAAGAATTGCTGTAACTGCTCCTTCCATTCATCACGTTCACTCCTAACCAGCACATTCCCCTCCCCACCTGCTTTACCTGATTCCCAGCTTTAGACTGCCAGTATTTTATTTACCCTGCAGCATGACCAAATTTCACCTCACTGAAGCCCTGGCTCCATCCTACCTTAAAGCAGGAGATCTCTTTGCAAAAGGGCCCATGACCAGAGGTCACAAACCATAAAGAGAGTTCAAGGTTGGAGAGGGCAGAAATGACTGTATGGAAATGTTCACCTCATGGAAGGGCCATCCTTGCTCATAGAATCATAGAATCAGTCCTAGAATCGTTTCATATGGAAGAGACCCTCAGGATCATGGAGTCCAAGCATAACCTAACCTAACTCTAGCACTAAACCATGTCCCTAAGAACCTTATCTAAACACCTTTTAAACACCTCTAGTCATCTCCCATGACCTGCTGTTTTCCAACACTGTAGCATCATCTTTGCCCAAACCCAAGCTGCATCTATTCTTCACCTCACTGTCGCACCATGCTTCCTCAGCTTTCCTCACCTTGCCACTTCTGCTTAAAGCAGATTCTGGTGCAATCTTGCCCACACAGAAACACAGAAACACAGCTTTCAACAGGGTCCTGCCAGTGAGTCAACAGCCACCTGCACAGATGGTTGTGAGCAGGGTGTATAGAGTGATATAAATTGATCTATTGTTTACTTCAACCCCGTGTGTGGTGAGAACTGATAAGAACAATGCACTGCCCATAACACTTCTCCTCCACATTATCAACCTCTGATCTCAGTCCCAGGAGTCAATGTCATAATCCATCACGCTTAATGAGTGTGAGCTCCCCTAGGCAGGGGCGTTATCTCACTTGGTATCTAAAGGGCTGTATGAGGTTATGGCAATAGTGCAATTAAGTAAAGGTTACATTGGCCTGAAAGTGTCAGCACCAGCTCTTTGGGAGGACTTCTATGTTATCAGAGACCAGGGGAAGCAAAATTAAATGCCTTTATGTATTACAACTCACATGTTTCTTTCTGGCACTTCCATTGCTGAGACCTTCTGATCCAGCAGATCCCAGTACCAACAACACAGAAAGAGAAACTGCCAGATTTGGGCACCTACCAACAGAGAGACAGGTAAGTGTTGTGGTTTGAAGGCAGGATTGAGCATGCTAGAGATGTGCTCAAAACAGTTTGCCATTTATTGCCACTAAATGTTCCCTTTAATACCAGAAAAGTTTCCTGGGGTGAGGGTAAAGAACAGTCTCACAGGCAGCAATGTAGCAAGTCCTATTTATCTCTGTTGCCTACATCCATCAAAGTATCACACCCATTGAGCGAGATGAACTCTAGAAAAACAACTCCAAATAAGATAAAACAGCAATACAAGCCCATCTTCAACCTGTCTCTCTGGGGAACTGCTACCATAGATAGCAAAAATGATTCCTTGTCATGCTTCTTCCAGGGGCAGGCAAGTCCATCAGGGCAAGGAAATTTGCTGCCTTAATCTCACCTAACGCCTGTCTTTGTTAGAAAGGAGATGGTCTTGCACTGACAAGCTCTGCCAAGAATTCAGATTAAGGTCTCCTCTTCCAATAGTACCTGCACTGCCTGACCTTCATACGGGTCATGAGCTACCTACAAAAATTACTGGCAGTGGTCCCCTTAATGGCAGAAGTGGCTACAACGCCCTTAAAACACACGTGTCTCTGATTATGACTCGGCTGCAGATTTAACTGTGGTGTAGACAATCCTGGGACAATCAGGTCAAGGCTGTCAAAGAATATTGCCTCTACACATCGCTCGTTGGTAAGTGTGATCACTCAGCCTTGCCTCGTTTATTACCTCAACAGCTAGGCTTTGTGTCTACAGCTCACCTTTCCTCCCACACTTGCCTGCTGTGGCTGGTCAGGGGCTGTGGACACTGTGCCTTCCCTCACTCCTTCCTATCACACATGGTAACTCCGTACCTTGTGTGATAGGTTTTGGAACTCAGATCAGGAGCAAATAGATGAAAACAATCTATGTTATACTAGAAGTTATATACCAGGTCAGACTAGATGGTGCGGTGGTTTCTTCTGGCCATTCAACCCACACCTGGAAGCCCTCACTTTCAAATAAATATTGTATTATATTTAAGAGCAAGCACAATGACAAGATACCCATGCAGGATAGAGAACCTGTGGTTGGCACGAGCGAGTTGAGGAACAGTCAAAACACTTCTGGAGCTGCACAGCTGCAGATAATGCCAAGATAAAAAATTCAACTAAGGTTTGCCAGTGAGCAAGGGGAAACAGCTGAACAGTCCAGGCCTTAATCACAACTCAGACACATGACAGCTTGGGGCACTAAGGCTACAAAAAACCAAGCAAACAACAAGCAAACCAGTAACAACAACATCAATGTTACATTTTGCATTTGGATCAATGAAAGCCGATAGGGTATCGGACATTAGGAAGGACAAAGGACAATCAAACGGTATTTTTCTCAGAGAAGACGGTAGAATAAGCTTCACTCTAGTGACGCTGGGTGCAGGATCTCAGGCAAGGCAGAGCATGAACAAAACCAGAGAGGTATTCTCCAGAGGCACATCCTAGCGAAGCGTGTTTCTGTTCGTTGCCACAGATCTAAGCCCAAGTGCTTTTGAATTGGCTTTGAGTCTGCGAAGTGAGACAGCAGAGAGGTGGTGGTGGTGGCCAGAGCTCAGGCCGTGCACCAGCCCCATCACTTCACCAGCCAAGAGCGTTGTGTCAAGGAAAGGTTCAGGTCCTGCTTCAGACCAGCAGAACCAGCCCAGCTCCTTCCCAAGCTGCAGCGTGAGGGAAGAGGACATCTCTCATCCCAGAGAAAGGCTATGAAACCCACAGGTAAAGGAGCATACATTTTCTAAATCACCAGCCATGCTCATTCAGCAGGGAAAGACGGAGCACATAAATCTTCACAGGCTCACTTTTAGTAGGAATGGTGGTCAGGGATTTCTTTTCTGGTGGCATTTCAAGCACCTTTAATCAGACACGTCACTTGGATTAGGCTGAAGGGCAGGATTAGTCTCTGCTTTGCCACCTGGCTCACCCCCTTGCTCAGGCTAATCCCAGCGTCACACCAGACCTTCAGTGCTTATTTGGATGACAGGATGACCTGGCCAGGGGAGGACAGTCAGTGGTTGATAAGCAAACTTAGGTCCGAGGAGCATTGGTTTGTCGTAAAACTTCCTGTTGCTATCAGTAAGCAATTATACACATACCCTTCATGATTCAAAGGTCTCTTAGGGCTACCATTCCAAATAACCCCATAAGGCATTTCAGGACAAAGCAGTCATGAAATAAGGTGCATCTACAATGTTGGTTAAGCTTGGGACCAAACCCAGCAATGAGGTGAGACAACCCTACCCTAAACTCTGCAAGCCTATAATATCAGTTGCCTTACCCTGAGGTTTAGTGCTGCCTTTAAAAGTCACTAGTGTTATCATGGCCCCAGGCTCATTTTCTAGATGGTTTTGACCTACTTTGGTAAAGGAAAAGTTGAGCATACCACGTCCCTGCCTACCTGCATGTATCCCAGACCCAGTTGTTCGCTAGTCATAGCAGAGGCTTTACACAAGCAGCAGTGGGGACAGAAAGTCACAGGTCTGGGAGATCAGTCCTCTTCTTCATCTTCATATGTGGATGTGACCACCAAAGTCAATAGACAACAAGTTACTACAAAGATGCTTCCTGTTTCTATTTCTGTCCCTGATACTCTGCCCATAATAAGATGTAAGCTATATTTTTCACACAGTGGTTGCCTGCTGGACTAAACATACCCAAATATGCATCTAAATTTCTTTAGCTGACGTTCACCTGGGGCAACAAGGGCTCATCAACCCTCAGCGCCACTCCATCAATTTGCTGCTGCAGCTTTGGTGATGGAGCAGCCCGAGACCTTGCAGAAATGATGTGGCAAGCAGGAGAGTTTCCCAGGTCAGCACCATTTGTAAGGGGCTAAGCAAACACCACAGGTGGGTGACCAAACCTGTAGATGTTCCAACTGGATCAGCAGGAGCTTGGCGCAGTGGTGACTATGCTCTCCTGTGTCACTCTGTACCAGGAAGCAGGATTGGTGTCACCTACAGGAATGGCTTTGACACCCTCCATCCCTCCCACCCCTTCTACTTTATTTGCACTGCAGGTATACTTGTTGATTTTTATGTTTTCCCCTCCACCTCGCTGAGGATGGTCACACTGGGTAGATCACCAGCTCACAGTGTCTCCCCAGGAAGCTCAGCACAGCTCAGCTTTGTCCTGCCCAGGACAAATTCCTCTGATCTCCCAGCTTCACCTCCCATCAACTTCACAGACCCAATCCCTTCAGGAAAGAGTGCCAGATCCGATAGAACATAAGGCTTTTGCATTGGATGTGTGCAGGTTGGTATACTTGACAAGGGGCAGGACTTACACATGCTGCTGAAGTAATTTAAGTAGAAAACCTCAGAGCTGGAATTAAGACCCAAAGGGAGGGAGGGGGAAAAAACAGTCCCACTCTGGTCCTTCAATAAGCAGCTGCTTTATCAGCACGGGTACAGCCACACGGAAAAGCTTGTTGTGGATGTCCTCAGCGACAAACGTGGGACCAGGAGGTGTGAGCTCTGCTGTGCCCATCTCCAGCCCCCCAGGACCAGACAGGTGCTCAGATCACAGCAGTTTAGCACGGCGGTCAGCGGAGAGGTGGCATGGAGCAGCTTCTGACAGGTCCAAAGGGCTCAGATAACAAGCTGCTGTCTGCCAACGCATGCGGTGCGAGGGGTATCGCTGAATGGGAGGGCACATCTGCTAAGAAATCACCCTGGCACGCTTCTGGGTCGCTCTGCAGATTTTGTCAACCATCCATCACCAGGAAACGCTGCGGGAATTTCTCAGGGAGTTAGGAGAGGTGAACACTCTGCGAGAGGCTAATCTCTGCAAGCTGTCAGCCAAACAGGAGAGGCTGAAAGCAGCTGGGAAACACTGCGGCTCCAGTAAAACATTTACGTTGGCAAGATACAGCTACTGACCGCCTCAAGCAGTTTATTTCAACATCATTCCTTCTGTGCTTTCTCCATCAGATCGCGCTTTTTAAACTGCAACACATGTGGTATGGCGTACAATTCCTTACAGAGCCACGGACACGTGGTTACTGCAGCCAAAGCAACACCCACACACCTCCCACATTTCCAAGTGCCTCGTGGGGCCATCACCTGGACCCAGGGCAGAGAGAATAGGCGAAGTCCAGGGTGAAAATGCTGATGTTGGCCTTCAAAACCCCAGGGCTGCTGTTCACGGGATGAGACACAGCCATTGATGGAGATGGGGACATAAGATGCACCCTTTCGGCTATCAAAGAGCACGCCGTGAACTTGCTGTACCATTGCTAGGATGGGCAAATTTCTCCATATCCTTGGCTGAAAATTTGCCCCTGGCCTACATTTGATTGCTACTTGCTTGTATTTACAGGTTTCTCCAGTTTTTATTTACAGATTCTTTTTATTAAAATGGGTCAATCCATTTTCCGAGCAGGAAAATGCACCAATTTCTAGTTTATTCTCTTTTTACAGATTCCGTGTATTTTTGTTGCACAAGGAAGCACCAGAAATTGTGGTGTCTCTGGTTGCTTCTGTACAAGCACTGAGGGAAGATATTAGTAAAGCAGCCTAACAATTTCTGTCATTACCTACAGCCCTTAAAAAAGATTTACCAGGAAGAAAAACAAGATTTGATGAATGGAGAAGGCATCCTGGTTTTAGTGTTGGACCAGAAGCGGCCCTCCTTACAGAAATCTTAGATACTATTTAAGCAAGGACCTGGAAGAAAGAGATCACAGGTAACAGAGTCTGTGAATCATGTAGCCATGGATGCTTTTGCTTACAAAATTTTTTGGCTCATTCAAAGAATTTGCAAACATTCTCAGCTATATATTTTCAAGTCTGCATTTTCAAACATTAAAATACTTCTTTGCAAACAGCTATCTCATGGTCTGAAAATAATAACTGTTTAGAGATAAAACCTGAAGGATTCGTGATTTATCAGATATTTGCCTGGGAGAGGCTGGAGTAAAACATTAGAGGGAGATGTTCATACTTACTAACTGCAGCTATTCTTTACATTGACCATTTATGATTCATCATAATAAGGTTTTAAGCATAGATTTCACTTTAATCTTTTACTTCAATCCACCGAGACCCACAGGGCCAAGATGGGTGAAATGTTTAGAGATAATCACAACATGGAAAAGTTTATACTGCAAATAGATAAAATCGAACAGTGTATGGAGAAAATGGGGAAGGCACACAGAAAAGACACATAACACAGATGGAATAAGGATACAGGACTCTTATTCATTGTTTCCACTACCCATACCCTCTGGTTTCTGTGCTGACAATGTCATGTATTACTTTTTACAGCTACTAAGGATGGTTTGCAAAACAGTTAGAGCATTGAGTCCTGATCCTCCTTCTCCAGGACATGCATAGGGCTGTAAGTCAGTAGCTGAAACAATACCACCCTCTGCTGAGTGCTGACAAGTCCAAGACACGTAAATAATAACTAGGTACTCTCAGAGCCTCCTCCAAAAAGTTTGTGAAAACAGAAATCCCTCCTTTCACAGACATTCTAACTGAGACTGGAACAAATCAAGGGCTTAGAAAGCAGCAAAGACACTTAATGCTACAAAGTCTCCCTGTCCCTCCTCTGGAAACTTTTGCTCAGCAAGTTGAGAAGGAACAGCAGCAACATCTTATATTGTCTCTGGGAGCCCTCCAGTGGCTGTGCAACCATCGCTGCCTGTGATAGGAACCATGAGGTGTTGCTGTCCCTGTCCCCAAATAGGACAGAGGCAGAAGAACCCAACAGTGGAGCAGCTGTCGAGATGAACAGAGAGAGTCAGACATAGAATCACAGAATCCCAGAATGTGAGGGGTTGAAGGGCCCTGGGAAGCTCATCCAGTGCAATCCCCCCATGGAGCAGGAACGCCCAGATGAGGTTACACAGGAAGGTGTCCAGGCGGGTTGGAATGTCTGCACAGAAGGAGACTCCACAACCCCCCTGGGCAGCCTGGGCCAGGCTCTGACACCCTCACTGAGAAGAAGTTTCTTCTCAAATTTAAGTGCAACCTCCTGTGTTCCAGTTGGTACCCATTGCCCCTTGTCCTATCATTGGTTATCACCCAGAAGAGCCTGGCTCCATCCTCCTGACACTCACCCTTTATATATCTGTAAACATTAATGAGGTCACCCCTCAGTGTCCTGTTGTCCAGCTCCAGAGCCCCAGCTCCCTCAGCCTTTCCTCACACGGGAGATGCTCCACTCCCTTCAGCATCTTTGTTGCCCTGCGCTGGACTCTCTCCAGCAGTTCCCTGTCCTGCTGGAACTGAGGGGCCACAACTGGACGCAGATGAACTGCCTCAAGCCAGGGTCTCACTTGCCACCTCTCTAGGCAGACGGCAAGTGTTTCCTCCAGACTGATGAGCTGACAGGACTTGAAAGCCATCCCCTCTTGCACCACCCCATGCACAGAGTGGGTGTTTGTAGCCCCAACCTGCAGCCCCCTTCCTTTAGATGGAAAACGGTAACAGCCTGATTCCCTCTGTTGGATTTTTCACATGACTGACCACAAAACTATTAATATCTGAGCCCAGAGCTGGTTCAGCTAGACAGCTCATTCCCTCCTGGGAGAGGAAAACCACAACTTCTTACATCCCTGGAAAAACCTTTTGTGACTGCAAGACGAGCAGCTCAGACGCAGTAGAGACGGTTCTGGTTTGCCGATACAGCTCAGCAGAGGACATCAAACAGCATGAGAGAGTTTGGTTTGTTTCTCCTGTGCCTCCTTCGCATCTCCAGGAAGGGTGAGTTCTGAGCTTGGTGTGCACCCCTGTGCCATCAGGGCTTTTCTTCTTGCTTTTGTCAAAGTGCCAGGGGCATTGCCTGGTACAACAAACTCTCCAAGAATTGCACCACCCACCACATTGCTTAAAAGCATCATGGAATTCCAGATGCATGTGAGGATACCAGAAAAAACCCAAAGGCTTGACTCTGTAACTGTCAGAAGTCTTTCACGGGTTTTTTTTTTTTTGCATTTTTTGCTTTCCTAACCTGTGCAGAGTCCTTCTTAATTTACCTTTTCCCCACAGCCCCTCATCATAAGGACACAGAAATATTAGAGAGAGTGCAGAGGAGGTGACAAAGCTGGTAAGGGGCTGGAGCACAAGTGTGATGGGGGCAGCTGAGGGACCTGGGGGGTTCAGCTGGAGAACAGGAGTTGAGGGGGCGACTTCTCACTGTCTACAACTACCTGAAAGGAGGTTGTAGCACGGAGGGTGTTGGACTCTTCTCCCAAGTAGCAAGGGATAGGACAAGAGGAAATGGCCTCAAGTTGTGCCAGAGGAGGTTTAGATTGGATATTAGGAAAAAATTATTCATGGAAAGGGCTGTCGGGCATTGGAACAGGCTGCCCAGGACAGTGGTGGAATCACCATCTCTGGAGGGGTTTTAAAGGCATCTAGACGAGGTTCTTAGGGACATGGTTTAGTGCTGGAGTTGGGTTATGGTTGGACTCGATGATCCTGAGGGTCTCTTCCAACCGAAGCCACTCTATGATTCTATTGTTTGTTGTGCGTCACATATCCATCACCACCCAGAAGTGCTGTTTTGTGTTCCTAGGAGTTATCATGCAATGGACACGATTTGCTCCAGTTCAAAAGAGCAACAAATCTCCTCTTTAAGTATGCACTTAAGTTCCATTAGAGTCAACGGGATTTGCTTAGATATACTGTCAGCATTTGCTAGAGCAAGCCTAGTGTCTGTGGTGTTCTCCAGCTCTAGGTCTTCTTGTTGTCTTCATGACTTTTCCACTGGCAACTAGCAGATACACTCATATGACAACTCCTTTCGGGAGTTACCTTGTGGAAGTTGTGTAGGCTGTTTGCCTACAACCTACCCTGTTTCTTGTGAGACCTTCAATCCCAGGAATAAATGGATATTATCAAGAGGAAGCCATGGAAAACCTACCATGGTGATGCTTTAAGGTTAAATTATACAGAAGATGCTGACACCTCCCTCCACTCATAACCTAAGCAAACTGTGTTTCCATAGAAATGGGTGGAGCTGGTAACATTAGAAGCACTTATTTTTAACACTGTTTCTCATGTGGAAGGCAAGGAGATGTTTATGTGCTAAAAATAATGTTCTTCACTTAAGATTCAAAAAAAAATGCAAATCAAAAGGGTGGCAAAGAAAAAGCAAACCATGTACCCAAAAGCACATGCTCTGCAGCTCTCCAAAAGTAAGGGGTTACAAACAAACAAGCAAAATAACATGAAATAAACTAGAAAGCAACAGCTTTTTCTGTTTTCACTGACAGGTCAAAGTCCGTGAGCTTCCTGGATCTTCTGTGGCCATGTAACCTTGTATATTAGACTACTGAGGCTGCAGAATGTGCTCATATCATTACGGTGAATAACAAGGCAGCCCGACTCCAGATCTCAGTAATCAAAATACCAGCTTGGCCCTGGTTCCAGATAAATAACTTAACGGTAGAGAATCAGTCCTGTGTTGGCCTTTGTCCATTGTTCAGCACACAACAGATAATTGCAGGCTGCACCACCACTAAGGTATTTGTCAAATATTATGGAGATAAGATACATGAACAGGGAAAAAAAATTTATCTTGGACTTTACATGAGTAACTCGGCAGCTGAACACCCACAGACCACAGTGACATCAGATAGACCAGGGAACGGTGGCAACTATGTACAGGACACCTTTAGATTTTCTGCAGTTATTCTCAGCTACTGAGGGGAAAGCTCCTGGTTTAATGAAGCCATTCAGTGAGTTTTATAAGACAGGAACGTAGCCACAGATGTTCCTCAAGCCACAATCTGCTGCTACAGCTGTTGCGATTATTAAGACAGTGGATAGATGCACATATCTATATGGAAAGCGCTGCTTACAGGTGCTGGATGTTGATGCTGTTGGTTTCCGGGGAAGGGAAACAGATGAGATGTTGAGTTTTCTCTGTATACTTCAAAGGTGAGGAACATCCAGTCGGGTGAAGGCTGTTTTCATCACAGAATCACAGAATGACAGAGTGTCAGGGGTTGGAAGGGCCCTGGAAAGCTCATGCAGTGCAATCCCCCCATGGAGCAGGAACACCCAGATGAGGTTACACAGGAAGGTGTCCAGGCGGGTTGGAATGTCTGCACAGAAGGAGACTCCACAACCTCCCTGGGCAGCCTGGGCCAGGCTCTGACACCCTCACCGGGAACAAGTTTCTTCTCAAATTTAAGTGCAACCTCCTGTGTTTGAGTTAGTACCCATTGCCCCTTGTCCTCCTGGGTTGTCACCCAGAAGAGCCTGGCTCCATCCTCCTGACACTCACCCTTTCCATGTCAATAACCATTAATGAGGTCAACCCTCAGTGTCCTGTTGTCCAGCTCCAGAGCCCCAGCTCCCTCAGCCTTTCCTCACACGGGAGATGCTCCACTCCCTGCAGCATCTTGGTGGCTGCGCTGGACTCTCTCCAGCAGTTCCCTGTCCTGCTGGAACTGAGGGGCCACAACTGGACACAAGATTCCAGGTGTGGTCTCACCAGACAGAAACAATCAGACCAGGTCCAGCAGCAGACGGCGCCTGTCTGGGAAGACACTGGCAGGTGGAGTCCACGCAGTGATAACCTGCTCTGCTAAGAGGGAGACACTTTCTCCATCATAAGTGCATCCTCCTTCCTGCAAAAGGAGCTGACACAGACAACTTGGCCATTCTCACCAGCCCTTGTAAGATGAGTATTTCCAAGTCTTTATTCCGACCCTGTTGCCTCTTAGGAATAAGATGCTACTTCATGATGATAGCAGCACTGACTGTTAGAAATGTCAGCTGCCTTCCCCAGGGTTAGTGCAACCACTGATTAGTGTAACAAATACTGTAATGTGGAGTATGTGTGTGTGTGTGTGTGTGTGCGCACAAGCCTAAAGCCCCAATATCACCGAATACAGGCAAAACAAAAAAACCAAACTGTTCCTCCAAGTACATAAATGGTCTGTTAACTGCAAAAGACGGTGTTGAACAACTTTAGACACCATTGTTCACAAGCAAGCACCCTGCTTAAGAATCAGGTCACTTCCAACATGAGCTGGTCAGTCCCCTTAGCTCCGCTCGGGACTGGTACCCAGTGCAGCCGCAGCAACTGGGCTGTGCAACCATCTGCACATCCTCAGCAAGAACACCAAGCAGCACAGAGCCCACCACAGGAGATCCAGGAGGCAAGGCCAGTTTCCCTCTTAAACACTCCAGATAAATCAGCCTTGATCATCTGGATCTGGCTGGATGGGGCTCTGAGCAACTTGATCTGGGTGTAGATGTCCCTGCTCATGACAGGGTTGGACTGGATGAGCTTTGAAGGTCCCTTCAACTCAAACTATTTATCACAGTCACAGTATGTTTGGGATTGGAAGGGACCTCAAAAGATCATCTAGTCCAATCCCCCTGCTGGAGCAGGAACGACTGGGTGAGGTCGCACAGGAACATGTCCAGGCGGGTTTTGAATGTCTCCAGAGAAGGAGACTCCACAACCCCCCTGGGCAGCCTGTTCCAGGCTCTGCCACCCTCACTGAGAAGAAGTTTCTTCTCAAATTTAAGTGGAACCTCTTGTGTTCCAGCTTGATCTCATTACCCCTTGTCCTATCATTGTTTACCACCCAGAAGAGCCTGGCTCCATCCTCGTGGCACTCACCCTTTATATATTTATAAACATTAATAAGGTCACCCCTCAGTCTCCTCTTCTCCAAACTGAAGAGTCCCAGCTCCCTCAGCCTTTCCTCATAAGGAAGGTGCTCCACTCCCTTAATCATCTTTGTTGCCCTACGGCCCTACGCTGGACCCTCTCCAGCAGTTCCCTGTCCTGCTGGAACTGAGGGGCCCAGAACTGGACACAAGATTCCAGGTGTGGTCTCACCAGGGTGGAGTAGAGGGGAAGGAGAACCTCTCTCGATCTACTGACCATCCCTCTTGTAATACACCCCAGGATACCATTGGCCTTCTTGGCCACAAGGGCACAGTGCTGGCTCATGATCATCCTGTTGTCCACCAGGACCCCCAGGTCCCTTTCCCCTACACTGCTCTCTAATATGTAATTTCCCAACCTATACTGGAACCTGGGGTTGTTCCTGCCCAGATGCAGGACTCTACACTTTCCCTTGTTAAATTTCATCAGGTCTCTTCTCATGATTTCATCATGGTCTCTTTCCGCTTCTAGGTGTGCAGTCCAACAGCTGGTCCGTTCATGTCCCATCTGATGTCACTGGTGAACTTGGGAAAATGGTTGTCCTGCCCTGTACTTTCACACACCCCTACAAAACCTTTGACCGGACCCTCACTGCCATTTGGAGGATCAAGGAACCTTACAATGGCACTGTAGTTTTCAAGTGCGTTAGTCAGAGCACCAGCGAGCTCTGCAAGACTGCCATCAGCTACAAAAACAAATACAAACTGCTTGGCAACCCCCGGCACAAGGACCTGTCCATCAGGATTGATAACCTGACCTGGAGCGACAGTGAGAGATACTTCTGCCGGGTGGAGTTGTCCGGAGACATCCACGACAAGTATGAAAGCAGGAATGGGATTAAGCTGCATTTGATTGGTAAGAGGGCAGGAGAGCCAAAGGAGGCAAAGCCACCCCATAGGGAAGAGAGAATGCCGTGAGACGTGGGAAGTGATGTGAGGGTAACAGAAAATGACCTGTGATGGTCTTCCAAAGAGGTGGCTTTTCCAGTTCTGGGGATAGTTTATAGCATTAGGCAGGAAATACTCATTGCCTTCTGCAGCCTTCCACCATGAGGTGATGTGCACAATGCAGAGCGGGAATAGGAACAAAACTGGTAATGAAATAGCCAGGCTCTGCCTGCTGGGGTAGGAACCAGCCGAGTCCTTAGCATCTGTGCTCATGCCAGGGCAGTTAGACTAGATGACCTTTAAAGGTCCCTTCCAACATGAACCATTCTGAGACACTGTGATCCCACCTTGTCCCTGCAGCACAAGACCTGTGTGGGTGGCAGAGAGGCGAGCTGGGTTCAGAGATGTCCTTCTATCAGGATTTAAACTGGAGACCCTGGTTGCTGAGTACACATTAGTAAACGTAAGCACAACCAGGTGTGGATGGCAACATGGGCCTGGGAATACAAGATACCCAGCTCCCACATGCCCTAGGTCTGAACTCCTCTGGAGGGAGGAAATGTTAAGTACAGATAGACTGATAACGAGCTCTCATCAACAAATGTCAAACGTGAGGAGCTGGCAGTCTCTGTTAATCCCTAAAGCTCCTTGGGCTCACCTCACCATTGAGATACACACAGATCAGAGGACACAAGGAGGAGCTTCACATCCTCTTGAAGGTTCTTACTATCTCCAACTTGGGGTGAAACACTGTTTTGAAACCTGAAGAAAAACAAACAAACAAACAAACAAGCAAACAACTGAGCTCATACCCATATCTGGCTTGGAAGCAGCATCTCCAGCTGCCATGGTCACACTTAGCTAAGACACCCAACCCTGTCCTTTTGGAGAGCACACAGGCCCAAGCTCCCTCCAGCTTTGCCAAGGGATCACTTTGAAAACACAGGTGAAACAGGGACCAGGCAAAGCATCCTTGAGGTGACACAAGACAACAGTCACACAAGGTGAGGAGCCCATCCATGGGGTGGACTTCAGCATGGAAGTGACATTGAATCCCCAGATGAGCTCAGGGCCCTTTGCAATAGCTGTTGGACAGACGTACACAGGGTGTTGGTCCTTCCTGTGGAGCCTGTAGTGTAATTAGATGATGGGAAGTAGAGAAACACAGAGGTAACACCCCAGGGAATGGCAGGAAGATGTGCCAGGGGAGGGTCAGTTGGACATTAGGAAAAGGTTCTTCACCCAGAGGTGCTGGACACTGAACAGGCTCCCCAGGGAGGTGTCACAGCCCCAAGACCAATAGTGTTCAAGAAGAGACTGGACAACGTCCTCAGACACACGGTGTGAACTGTGGGGTGTCCTGTGCAGGGACAGGAGTTGGACTCCATGGTCCTGTGGGTCCTTCTAACTCAGGACATTCTGTGATTCTGTGGTTCTAGCTGAATCCCACAGCAGCCAAAATCTGAGTCTCTAAGTCACATGCTGCCCAACAGCTCCCACTAAACCTATGCGAGGCTCATAGCACAGAAACCCAATGCAAGAGCCCCCCTGCTGCAGCAGGTCTCGTTTGCTCTGTTAGATGAATAATATGGCTGAAAAACACCTTATTTCAGAGCAAGCAGGGCAGAGACACAGCAGAGCAAGCAGGGTTGAGTCTCCAGCACAAACTACACAGCCATACCTCTCCATGCCCATGAAACACATACCCGGGCTGTGACCTGCATTGTTCAGACCCAGCACTCGCTTATAAGGAGACCTGATTCAGGAAAGCACTAATGCCACCTCCCCAGGTGTGCTCATGGATTGAAGGAGCTCTAGGAGACCCAGGTGGCCTTGGGAACAGACTCAGACCTTCCCCCTGAGTGCAGCCGTGCCACAAGTTGGATGATTTTGCCTGTGAAGTGAATCATGGAATCATTCTGGTTGGAAAAGAACTTCAAGATCATTGAGTCCAACCATTAACCCAACCCTAGCACTAACCCATGTCCCTGAGAACCTCATCTGTGTGTATTTTCAACCCCTCCAGGGATGGTGACTCCAGCACTGCCCTGGGCAGCCTGTTCCAATGCCCCACAGCCCTTTGGGGAAGAAATTGTTCCCCAGATCCAACCTCAACCTCCCCTGGCGCAACTTGAGGCCATTTCCTCTCGTCCTCTCTCTTGCCTGTGCCTACTGTGCATGGTGGGCATCCAGATGGGACCCAAGCATGAGCTCAGTTACTTCTTGAGTCACCCAGAGCAGCCCCCAAACACCCACACGCAGCATGACCAGGAGCTCCCTGGATTTTAACCTCAGAGGAATGATGACACTAGCAGATGTGGGAGACAGTGTCAATGGGAGGTGTTAAATAGTGGTTAAAAGGTGAATTTAAACACCAAAACACACAGACACATGATGAGTATCACAGATAGCTTTCTTACAGAAAGTTCTCCAGCCTCAAACGCCTCCTATATTATATAGACAAGGAGGCAGATGTGCTGCAGGTGGTTGCAAGTGATGCATTCGCTGTCCAGTCTGACAAAAAATGGGATAAATATTGAACTCCTGCTTTTCCTCTCTGAGGACACATATTTCGTTTTTTTGGGTTTTCACAGTGCCTTTAGGAAACAAATGCATGCAATTCCAAGAGAAGAGGACGAATGGTTAAGACGATCTTGGTCATATCAGCTATGTCTCCTTAGCAGACTAGAGCAAGGATGACATGGTCAACAGTGCCTCTTAACATTTTGCATGCCCCAAATGACCTTCTCCACTGTTCATTCAGTCACACAATCCCACATGCTAGAAGTTAGTGGCCCTATCTCGGTATTGGCATGCTACCCTAAAGCCACCACACACCTACACCAGCTACTGAGTGGTCACAACAGAGCTGGAAGAAAACAACAAAAATAGGTTGTAGCAGAGAGTGGAAATGTTCCGGGTCAATTGTTCACCAAATCTGGCGAGTTTCAGGCACTGAGCAAAGGGCTCACACAAACAGATCCCTCCATGTGTGCTCTGGAGGTCCAAGACCAAGGGAACAGCCAGGAGATGCCTACAGGAGAGCACCATGATTGCCTTGTCCTGGACCAGGTGCAGATGCAGCCAGTCCGAACAAGCCATCAGCTGCAATTCATGGTGCAGCTGCACAAGGCAACCCATCTTAATGGATGCTACAGCACACTGCTCTGCCTTCTGCCACCAAGGAAGGTCACAACAGGAGAAGCTGAGAGAGGGTAAGGCATCACAAGGATAAAACACAAATTGGGTACACATCTTTGTGTCCAGGCTTTGCTGGGTGAAGCCCTTTGCTCCTCTGTACAACACAAGCAAGCTGAGATAGTTGGGGTGTTCAGCCTGGAGAAGAGAAGGCTCTGGGGAGACTTTATTGCACCTTTCTGGACTTAAAATGGGCCTGCAAGAAAGATAAGACAGACTTGAGCAGGGCCTGTTGTAATAGGATGTGAGGATGTGAGGGTGGTGAGAGCCTGTCCCAGGTTGGGCAGAGAGGTGGTGGCTGAACCATCCCTGGAGACATCCCAGGCCAGGCTGGACGGGGCTCTGAGCAACCTGAGCTGGTGAAGATGTCCCTGCTCATGGCAGGGGGGAACTGGGGGAACTTTGGAGGTCCCTCCAATCCAAACTATTCCATAGTTCTATGATTGTAACCTAGGGAAAGAAAGTGCCCAGAAAAATGAGGAATGGGAGGTTTGATCCCAAAGTTACCCTGGCACAACAACCTAAAGCTCCACCGAAACCAAGTGCTCATTCCAGGTGTTCTGTGTTAGACCCACCTTTGCAGCCTGACACATCTTCCCTTCCCCGCTGCGATTTCTGCAGCTTCCCCCAGGATCATTAACATCACCATCAGTTCCAATGGGGACAGCACCTTCCAGGCAAGCTGCACAGCAGAGGGGGAGCCAGCACCCACCCTGACCTGGACCGGACCACCCTACACCAACATCACCTCCACCACCAGCACGAACCACCGCGTCACTAAGGAGCTCCAGTACCTGACCCACGATGGGAAATACACCTGTACGGCTGTGAACAGCCACGGGAGAGCAGAGGGGGCTGTGTACTTCTATAAATTCAGAGCATCCAACAGCTCCTTCTTCCTGATCCTGATCTTCGTGCTGCTGGGAACGAAGGTGCTTGTTTTGTTGGTGATACTGGGCTTCACCATTTGCTCAAGAGGAGGTATGTATCGCTGCTTCCCTCCGTAGTCTTCCTCCATCACAATGGTAACCAGAGATAGGGTACAGCAGATAAAGTCAGGAAGGAGCTGTTGGTTGTGTTTGGTTTTTTCAGTTAGTTTTGGTTTGGGGTTTTTTCTGATCTTTTTTTGGGGTTTGGTTTTGTTTTGTTTTTTAATGATGATATGATTTTCCACCCTAGGAGAGAGACATAATGGAGAATCTATCAGCAAGTTTGCTGATGACACCAAGCTGGGAGGAGTGGCTGGCACACCAGAGGCTGTGCTGCCATCAGAGACCTGGACAGGCTGGAGAGCTGGGCGGGAAAATGGAATGAAATAGAACAAGGGCAAGTGTAGAGTCTTGAATCTGGGCAGGAACAACCCCAGGTTCAGTGTAAGTTGGGGAATGAGCTATTAGAGAGCAGCGTAGGGGAAAGGGACCTGGGGGTCCTGGGGACAGCAGGGTGACCATGAGCCAGCACTGGGCCCTTGTGGCCAGGAAGCCAATGGGACCTGGGGTGGGTTAGAAGGGGGTGGTCAGTAGGTCCGAGAGGTTCTCCTGCCCCTCTGCTCTGCCCTGGGGAGACCACACCTGGAATCTTGTGTCCAGTTGTGGCCCCTCAGTTCCAGCAGGACAGGGAACTGCTGGAGAGAGTCCAGCGCAGCCACCAAGATGCTGCAAGGAGTGGAGCATCTCCCGTGTGAGGAAAGGCTGAGGGAGCTGGGGCTCTGGAGCTGGACAAGAGGACACTGAGGGGGGACTCATACATGGTTATCAATATGTAAAGGGTGAGTGTCAGGAGGATGGATCCAGGCTCTTCTGGGTGACAACCAATGATAGGACAAGGGGCAATGGGTTCAAACTGAAACACGAAAGGTTCCACTTAAATACGAGAAGAAACTTCTTCCCAGTGAGGGTGTCAGAGCCTGGCCCAGGCTGCCCAGGGGGTTGTGGAGTCTCCTTCTGTGCAGACATTCCAACCCGCCTGGACACCTTCCTGTGTAACCTCATCTGGGTGTTCCTGCTCCATGGGGGGATTGCACTGGATGAGCTTTCCAGGTCCTTCCAACCCCTGACACTCTGTGATTCTGTGATCTAATAACAAGTAAGAAGGATCTCCTGCCTGGCCGGTCACAGCCTGCAGATGGGAGTCTCATTCAGAAAGGAAACTTTGAAAATACAGAGCAGGACTCCCCCCGTGCCCAGTGAGAAAGGTTAATAAAATAACAGACGGGCAGTTAGCAGAGAACACACTGCCCATGCAAATGGATTTTTTTTTTTTAATTATCATCTTTTAGATTTACCTTTGCTGCACCCCAGTCAACAGTTTAATCTCCTGAGTGAGTGCCACTGTTTCACAGACCACCCCTCTCAGTGGTCATCACATAGACGAAGTTCTCAGGGTTTAGATGTGGACTTGGCCATGTTGGCTTAACGGTTGGACTCGATGATCTTAAAAGTCTTTTCCAACCAAAACAAGCCTATGAATCTGTGATACTATTAGTGAAATTCCACCTCCCAGCTACACCAAGGCCATGAGAGCAGGGAAAGCCCAGCTTGTAAGAGATGAGAATCAGCTCATGGACTGAGGGATGAGACCTCCCAAGAAGTCCAGAGGCTGCTGGTCCCCAGCCCATCACCCTGCTGTACAATGGGATGGGAAGGAGGAGACCAGGAGGGGCTCTTGGCTCCACTTCTCAGCCTGGACAAGATGTCACATCATCGTGACTCATCTGCAGACGGTCTGATATCAACGCCCTGCAGAAACCACCATTCGCCTCAAGCTGTAGAAGCTGTTGAAACAAATCAGAAATGTTTCGCTCCTTATATTTCAATGCCGTATTCCCACCCTTGTGAAGGGGACAGCATGCCTGACAAAAGGTCTTCTCCCCATTCACTAAGGTGTCACCAACACCTTTCAGTGCAACTTCCCAACAGCTCTAGGTCAGTCTTGGCTCCACAGCTCACTCTGACCATGTTTCTAACCCATGTTTTCCTTCCTGCTTCACAGGTCCCTCCTCTGATCCAGCCAGCCTGGCCCGGTAAGGACGTCCTGCATTCTGCTCCTGTTATCCAGCTGGAGGGTGGAGATGGCTAAAGAGAGAAAAGCAATGTGCCCTTGGTCTTGGCAACAACCTTCTGGCTCCTGGGACAAGGACAGGGTTGGGCTCATGGCTGGTGTGAGGGACTGAGGATCTGTCTTGGGTACTGCTGAGAACAGACCCCACTGACATGAGGACATGGGCCTGGGGACGCAGGTTAGAGAGAACATGGCACATGGACGCAGCAGAAGCAAAGGGCTAGCAGAAGTTTCGGTGATGAACAGGCCCAGAGCATGGTAGGAAGCCACATTAAACCAGCAAAAGGACCTGAGGGACAAGTGAGGGGAACAGGCTGGGATGGTGTATGTGCCAGGCTGAGGATTGATAAACAAGAGAGGGGAACTCCCTTTGTATTCCAGTCTCTAATGGGGCAGGAAAAGGGCCCACACCAAAGCTGATGAGTTCTGTCATGTGTGGAAGAGGTATGGAGACACAAAACAGCCCCTCTCAGAGCCAGGTCAGGTGTGGCAGGGCCCAACTCTTTGGCTGGCGTCCATATCCTGCTCCCACAGCACCCTTGGTGTTTCCTGTCACCCAGCACAACACTGTTCTTTGGCACTCCTGACAGCTGTGGTGGCCAAGATAGGAAGAGATAGGAAAAAAAAACCCACAACACAACCCCAAACTAAAAACCTTAAGCTAAACCTGAAGCAGCTATATATGAGGTCAATACAATTACACCTTCTTGGGTTTGCTTCCTTCCAACCTGAGCTATCCCCAGGTGATGTCTCCTTCGCCCGCCTTAGGAAAGATGGATGTTTCAGTGGGACAGTCAGATGTACAGCATCAGCACAAAGCCAGGCTTAGCAGGGAACTTAGTCCTACAGTCAAATTTGTAATAGTTATTTGCAAAAAGCATAGCTTTGCTATTTAACAGTGTCCAAACCATACTGCACCCTCGATTGTATTTGTAGAGATACACACGTAGATAAAACCTAAAAAACTAGATCCTCCATGCTCCACCTGAGAAGGCTCTTCTCAGGAGAGGTTTGCACCATCTCCTGAGGCTCTGAGCAGCAGAACAGCAGTAGTAGTTAATGCCAATGGTGTAGGAGGTCCTTCTGGATGCTAAAACATTAGATGCCAGTCCAACACTTGAAAAAAACACCTGCTGCAGGGGGGAGGACCCATGTCAGTATTGCAGACACCCCTTGGCTATTAGCTGAAGCCACTTACGAAGCCTGGAGCAGCCAGAAACACGTCCTCACCTTCTTCACTTCTTCTACTGCCAGGCCACAGCTGCAAGACTCCACCTACGAGAACTGTGACCGCAGACATGGTGGGGACCAGACTTTGCCGACGGAAAGAAGAGCATCGAGACGCAGCTGAGGACCTGGGCTGGCACGGTTTGGGTTCCGCACGAGGCCCCTTTGTCCCCGTGAACATAGGACTGACGTTGAGTGATGTACAGGTGGTCAAACAGGCCTTGCAGGTGCACGTTTTCCATCCCTGATGCTAAAGCCTTGGAAGCGAAGACAGAAGAATGAAAAGGTAAAACAAAGAGGGTTGGACCTGCAAGAGTGGAAGGGGATCTACGTAAGACATAAGTTCTAACCAACCTGTGTGTTTTTAGCCCATACCAAATACTGTTTAGCAAGCAGGTAACAGTCTACCATTTCCTCACATGCTCCTTTTTCAAATGTTACTTCAAAAAGCGTTTTTCACCACTGTACTTGCCAAAACACATGCAGCTTCCTAAGTGAGGTATTTTCACTTTTCAAATGTTCGCAGAGGCAGAATCTCAGAGCTCTGTGATAGATATGCTGTGAAAATGTTCAAATAAATCAAAACGGCTTTTTTTATTAAAAAATAATTCTTTCTAAACTCTGTCCATCTATGTGTTACATGAAAAAGTTACTTTAAGGCCTCACAACTCATGTCTTAAACTCTTCTGGCCTGGATGCTCATCTCTTAAATTCTTGTGAGGTGAAGACACGTCTACAAAGTCATTGGTCACCCACGGACAAGTTTCCAACCCAACTGTGAATACGCTCCACCTGTGAACCAGGTGAAAAGACCCAACTTAAGGTGTAGGAAGACACAAGTGAACCTGGTCAGGTAGACAAAGGCCCAGGGGAGGGCTGTGAAGAGCAATGGGTTGACATTGAGGAGGAGGAGAAAGAATGATAAAAGAAGGAGTGACAAGAACATACTTTCAGGTTTGTATAGCTGGATATGATGCGTTGTGCAACTATTCCAGTGTCGCGGCTCCAAAAATCTTCTTCTCCTAACAAACCACTGCTGGCCGGGACCACCATCAAGCTGGTGGTCCTGCTTGCAAGCTCACCAGCAGCCTGGGAGATATTATTTTGAAGTTCACATCTTCATGACATCTGACTTGGCCAGGATAATAAAGGAAAAAAGCAAGGAAATATTTGAACCTTGATCTCTTAAATCCCAGATTGAAATCCCAGCAGTGGCAAAACCAGGTTTAATAAAAACAGGGAAAGATACAAAGAGGAAGTGACAGCAGACAGCGTAGTCATGGATCAGTCAGCTCAGCTTGACGGGAAGAAACAGACCACAGAGATATTAACCGGACAAACTGAATTTATCAGCCCTTATGATTTATAGACATGTTCTTGGCCCCTCAGTTCAGGAAAGAGATTAAAGTGCTGGAGCGGGTCCAGAGAAGAGCAATAAGACTAGTGAAGGGACTTGAACACAAGCCCTATGGGAGAGAGGCTGAGGGAGCTGGGGTTGTTTAGTCTGGAGAAGAGGAGGCTCAGAGCTGAGCTCAGCACTCTCTAGAACTACCTGAAGGGCAGTTCTAGCCAGGTGGGGATTGGTCTCTTCTCCCAGGCATCAGCAATAGGACAAGGGGCCATGGGCTTCAACTCTGCCAGGGGAAATTTAGGCTGGAGATTAGAAAGAAATTCTTTGCAGAGAGAGTGGTCAGGCATTGGAACGGCTGCCCAGGGAGGTGCTGGACTCGCCGTCCCTGGAGGTTTTTAAACTCAGATTGGACATGGCGCTTAGTGCCATGATCTAATAAATGCACTAGAGTTGGACCAAGGGTTGGACTCGATGATCTCTGAGGTCTTTTCCAGCCCAGTCGATTCTGTGATTCTGTGATTAACGAGAATATATTTCTACCTGTGTATGGGATTGAGGCTTGGTTTATAGGATCTTTCTCTTGAAAACCAATCATTTAAATCAAGCAATTAGGGTTCCAGCAGAGGCATTGGACCTTGTGCCCGAAAACCACCTGAGATGCACCAGGTGTGCTCTGCTGCATGTTGTCAGCACCCCGAATTTGAGCAGTGCTGGCAAACACACGTGGCAAGATTGCTGCAGCAAGAACCCATGGATCAGCACTACCTGACTTCTGCTTATTTGGCTTCCAGAGCACAACCCAGGTTAGTGCAGTTATGGGAGAACAAGGACGTCCAGGTACAGGACCCCACCACAGCCCTGGGCACTGGGAGAGACACAGGAATGAGTTCACCTGAATCCTGCTCCTCTTCCCCAACCTCTTTAACCATTAGGTCGGTCTTGAGCGAGAAGAGCCCGTTCTCAGCATTCACCTCTCGCTACTTGCTGCTTCATCCTTTGGAAAGCAGGAGGTGTGGGGCGATGTGCAGAGGAGACACCTTGTGATCAACAAAACGGAGTGGAAGGAGCCCATTTTGCTCTATGTGGGTGTCGAGGGTTTTGATTGCGGACTGACAATAAAACCGTGGGCAGATGTATTGTTAACCCCCGCTCCCTCCTCTTCCTCCTTCAGCTCCTTCCTCTCCCACCTTCCCACTAAGGACAGGCGATCGGGAGGGAAAGAAGGACAGAAAGTTTACTAATGCTACTAATAAGAATAGAGAAAATAATACAAAATATACAAACCCAATCTTGAAAGTCTCAGCAACTGCAGAGCCAGCACCTAAAGTCCTGGACTGGACTCTGCAGCCAACCGGAGCTGGATTCAGTCTGTCACTAGGTCTCAGTTCGCAGGGACGACTAGCAAGGTCCTCTCCTAATGTCGGCCATAAGCAAAAGGGACGAGATCCTCGTGATCTCCCACTTTTATATGAAGTATTCACGTGAATGGACCAATTCCGTTGGTCAGTTCCTTGGTCACCTGTTTCTCATTGTCCCTCTCGTGAGATGTGCATCGTTATCAATAACTTCGCACTCCATTGCTATATTTACCAAAACATGTATCTGGTTTTCCAGAAAAATGCAGCTAATCTGAAAGTTTTAGCTGACAGGCAAATTCAATAAAAGAGAAAGTTGTATTTCAACCAAACCAGGACAGTGGGCAATAAAGAAGTGCCTACAGGACAGTGGGCAATAAAGAAGTGCCTACAGGACTGCGTTGCAGGGAAAGCGCTCTTATTTTTTCTGAGAAATCAGCACAAGCAGGTGCCTCTCAAGTAGGGGAGCAAGCAGGAGGAATTAAGAGATCCAGCTGCAGGGCTACAATCTCAGTGGGGTGATGGAGAAGCTGCAGGACAGCTCATAGGCACCAGGGTGATGTGACAGATGGATACAGGCTCCAGGATGGGATGGCGAGGACAGGGAGATGTCGGAGCACAGCGGGAATGCTCAGGGCACTGACCAGGGCCAGATGATGAGCCAGCTGAGTGCTTATAGCTGAGGATTAGCAGGACAACAAACAGAGGAGGTGGTGTGGTGGGTGTTTGCTACAGACTGTCTGCCCAGAAGTAGATGAGGTCACCTTCAGACAGGTGGAAGAAGCCTCTTGTTGGCAGGTCCTGGTCCTCAAACCACCCACTAAAACCAGTGTCTACTGGACAAAACACAACAGGGCACATAGAATCACAGAATCATTTTGGTTGAAAAAGACCCTCAAGATCATTGAGTCCAACTGCTAACCCACCCCTGGCACTACCCCATGTCCCTGAGAACCTCACCTCTGTGTATTTCCAACCCCTCCAGGGATGGTGACTCCAGCACTGCCCTGGGCAGCCTGTTCCAATGCCCCACAGCCCTTAGGGGAAGAAATTGTTCCCCACATCCAACCTCAACCTCCCCTGGCACAACTTGAGGCCGTTTCCCTGTGTCCCCTCAGCTCCTGTTCTCCAGCTGAACCCCCCAGGTCCCTCAGCCGCTCCCATCACACTTGAGCTCCAGCCCCTTGCTCCGTTAAACACTTCAGCTCCCAGAGTAACGACACCAACTCCCGGACCCCACACGACGATGTGGGATCAGTGTGCACAGTGAGCTCTGTCTTCACCTTTCATGCATCCTGCTATTCAGCTTTCTGGTTTTACATTCCATCGACTTAAATCAAAGCCACACTCGGCTGCCTCGTCCATGTCCCTGTTCGGCCTTATTTTCTTAACAAATATTTAAGCTGCAATGCACAGGCAACAATTCATCCCAATGCAACAGCTGCTGTGCGAGTCAAGCGTTCGAAAAGCCAGAGATAGCAGTTCTGCACAAATTAGCCAAAAGGCACACTTGTTGTTCAGCAGCTGACATCCCAGTTTCGTCTTTCCACTGCAATCTCCAGTGCTAAAAACAACACAAAACACAGGGTTTTTCTCCTGCAATTACCTGGTTCAATTCATGATGCAAACAAGAAGAGTTTGGGGTAGGAGGGAGAGCGGGAGACGCTGAGAACGTGAAAGTCTTTCCAGTAAAACTAGAAAGAACAAAAAATCAAACTGGGCATCATTTGGGGAATAAGAGGACTGCCAGTGGATCTGTTAGCTCATAAAAGTGCTCCCAGTATTTGAGGAAAGAACAAGTCCAGACTTCTACCACCCTCCAAGAAGGCAGGAGATCAGTTTGTGGGTAACACATCCATAAAAAACTGTGAATTCACCCTGTTCCTTAGGACCTATCATGGTATTTTTCAGAGCATCATGAAACATGTTGTCCCCTGCTGCCCTCCACGCCACCAGCTTTCCCCTCATTTGGGATAAATACCAGCCTGGGTCAGTTGTGAGTGCTGAAGGACCTGAACCAGTCACATTATCACAGGATTTTGCCAGGACAGAAAAACATCATTTCTGCCATTACACAGATGAGCTTTCTCCCGGGTTCTGGAATTAAAACAGGCTGTTGTACCCATACATGTTAAATACAGAATGTCAAAGAGAAGAGTCTCCAAATCTCCATCAACTGAGCAATGCTGTGGCATTCCCCCCATCATACTTTCTCCTCTAAGAACGATTATGCATTACCTGATGTGGATTCTTCCAGCAAGTTGAAAATATCATGATTTTTGTCTCAAATTGCTTGATTTTTCATCTTTATTTTGCATGGACTTTTGCAGACATAGCATTTTATAAATACAACATCTATAAAAACTCAACAGCTGAAACAATACCTTATTTTAAAAGTGCATGTCAAACACGTATACTTCTGACTTTTTCACATTTTTTAGGCAACTGATCAATAACATTGAATCTAATAAACCCAGTGCTTTTAAGTCTTTGAGGGGAAAAAAGCAGCAGAGTGTGTTCTTCCAGACATTAATTTTCCAAAAGAGTCTGTTAAAAACCATGCTGCGTCGATATCTGTTTAATATACAGAGGGGCATACATATGTATATATATGTATATATATTTATAGGCTCGCAGATAGAGCAAGGAACTCTTAAGACCACATTAAGATGAAGGTGATCCAATGACCCAGCTGGCATAGTTAGCAGAATCAAGAAGATAATGGTGATTTTCTTTCTCCAGCACTGGAAGCAAAGTCAAGAGCGACACTTCAAAGCACTATTGACCAGATGGTAGCACATTTCCATCCCCTGGTGACCTGAAGTCATGTTCTAACGTGTAACCATGTTATAAACATAAAGGCACAATTAATGGAGGAAGAGAAGAAGTGACCATTGTTCTTTCATAGACTGGGACTGCAGGATCTTGGGCCACCTCGAATAGATCAAGGGGACATTAGACAAGCAACTGGGGAAACTCCCCAACAAAAGGTGCATCTTATGCACCTTATCAGACAAGGCAACAGAAACAGTGATTTTTAAGCAGGAACAACAGATTTACAGTCTCATGGTTCATGCTTTGGCAACAGAATTTTAACAAGTGATCACTCAATTTAAACACAAGAAAAATATCTTCCCATAGCGTCACCCTGTCACATCATGCCCAGCTGGGCAGAAAATAATAAAATTAAGGGGTGAGTGTCCACTTGTTACATCAGTATGTCCTAAACAACCCGACTTCTAGAACTAAGGAATATATGAACATGAACATAACTGACTGTTCCCCTTCCAGACACTGGGCAGCCAGAAAAATAGGTCTCTGGATTTAAATCATCTGGCTTAAAACAAACTTGGCTAGATGTTATTTATATTTAATCAAGCAATATAGATGCAGACTCACTAATACTTAGAAAATGGGAAAAACCGAAGTTCTCCAGTTCAAATTTTAGTCTGTATTTACAGAAGTGGAAGAAGATGTTAGGCATGCCTTTCAACTACAGATTTGTGTGGGATAGCAAAAGAGGTCAAAATTTAGAATATTATCTACCCAAACACAGGGATTTCACAAGTACATAAGATTCACACGTAGCCTGGTTAAGAAAGTCAAAGCCTCTTTTATACACAATCCCCAACTCACTTAGAACTGGCCTGAGTGACGACACATTGGAAAATAAAAAGGCACAAAGCAAAAACTTAAGGTGCTACAGGATGAGTTTTGCTGTCTAGTGATGTATAAATCTATCCCCAGGTATCCTCCTCTCAGATGTGCACTACGCACAGGAAGATATTCAAGTGTTTTCAGCCAAAAAACGCTAAGCAAATCCGCAGGCCTACAAATAACAAAAAGAAAACCTTAAAGAGGAGGAAAAACTCGCCAGTGTGCAGTTCCCATTCACACAGTGGAACTCTGAAGGTAAAAATTACTTGTGCAATAACAACATTATACGTAAACCAGTGTAATCAACACTTGCGTGACGATCCTGCGAGCTCAGTGCTGCTATCGTATGCTGTCCAAATAATGCACTTCTGGGTACAGCGTGTTAATAAGGAGAGACAAGAGGTTATTGCCGTCTCGAAGACAATGTTCTGGATGCTTGATGAACTGAGAAGCCTGGGAGATTTGCTCTTGGTAATCCATATATTGTTTGTTCAATGCCATAGATTCAAGAGCATTCAGTGCCTATAGATACAAGGGAAAATTCTGTTAGCTGTTTGTGCTTCGGTCTGCAACAAAACAGTTCATGAGCCACCATATTCATAATTCCACTAGAAGACTGTTATTTACTAGACATCCTGGAGTATTTGGAACAAAACATTTGTAAAATACAATCACTTAATAGTGTTTCAAGACATCTGATATTTTTCAAGCTGTTCCTTCACTGAGATCAACACAGCAACTGTTCTACCAAGGCTTGCTAGGATTCTGCAACTCAAATATTGTCAAATATTTATTTCATGAGCTCAGGACATGGTTTCAAGGAAATTACACCGAACTACAAACTGCAACACACTTAGCTACTCACCTCAGGTTTTTCTTATGAGCATGTTTGACTTTCATGAAAGTATTATTTTGCTACCAATAGTAACACTAAAGAGACATTGTCAAGTTAGAAATCATATGTAAAAGAAACTACGCTGGCAGTACCACCCATGGCAAATTCTGGAAATACGTCTGAACAAGTTTCATTAATTTCTTAGAGAGGAGAAACACGCTATAACAAGTTACTTTGCTTTGGTTTCTAATCAACTTCTCCTTCCTCCTCTCACCCCCTTACTGAAACAATCACACTGTCAGTGCAAGTGTTGAAGAGGAATGTTTATCTGCCATAGAGCTTTTAGGTCCTGATCTCACAAATTTAGTGTGAACCTAGTCCTGCATTGTCATGAAAAGCAGGACAACCACAGCACCAGCATTTTTTCCTGTTTGTTTTGAACTCTTTCTACCTGTTACATTCCAAGGTTTCTGAACCTATGGTTAACAGAGATAAGTTCATCTCCAGCTCTTCAGTGTTTTAGACCAGAAGCCAGTGCCTTTGTATTAATACAGAATGTCATATAAACAGTTTTACTTGCATTCAACCAAGGATCATTTTAGGTTAGGGCTGAGACACACAGTCTTGCTACTGGAGCTCAACACATTGACATCATCACCTGGCCTGCACTACACATTGAATAAAACCAATGCACTGAGGCTGGATTTACCACAGTATCACAGAATGTTTGGGATTGGAAGGGACCTCAAAAGATCATCCAGTCCAATCCCCCTGCTGGAGCAGGAACACCCAGGTGAGGTCGCACAGGAACATGTCCAGGCGGGTTTTGAATGTCTCCAGAGAAGGAGACTCCACAACCCCCTGGGCAGCCTGTTCCAGTGCTCTGTCACCCTCACTGAGAAGAAGTTTCTTCTCAAATTTAAGTGGAACCTCTTGTGTTCCAGCTTGATCCCATTACCCCTTGTCCTCTCATTGTTTGCCACCGAGAAGAGCCTGGCTCCATCCTCATGGCACTCACCCTTTATATATTTATAAACATTAATAAGGTCACCCCTCAGTCTCCTCTTCTCCAAACTAAAGAGAACCAGCTCCCTCAGCCTTTCCTCATAAGGGAGGTGCTCCACTCCCTTAATCATCTTTGTTGCCCTACGCTGGACCCTTTCCACCAGTTCGCTGTCCTTCTGGAACTGAGGGGCCCAGAACTTAGCTTGAATTTAGCTTGAAGTAACACTTGCAGTGATGCCCGTGAGCTTCAGCCCACAAAACGAGCACGCACGCAAAGAGGTCCCGTCAAGAACCCAGCACACGTTACCTGCTGGGCCTTCTGCGACAGCTTTGGCTCCGACCCCGCTCTCAGGCGGACCTGACCCTCCGCAGGAATCTGCACCAAGAGGAAGGTGGACAAACTGCGGGCAACCACCCGAAACCTGGCACGGGGAGAAGCACAGAGAGAGAAGGTGGCATCAAATCTGCGAGTCCTCAACAGCAGATAAACTGGCAGTTCTGTCCCACGAGATCTCTCTTGCATGAGGGACACAGTAAAGGCTTTACACGAACTTTTTCAATGCATCAGAAAAAAATAATTCACTTTAATATATCCATAATACTATATAATACACACTAGAGGATAATACCATACATATGAGATGTTACACCTGTTCCAAGCTCAGCTACCGCCTTAAGACCACATATGATATACTCCTCCATTCCACAGCATTTGAAACAGCCACATCAGCCAAATCAAAAGACAAGCTGAACAGACTAAGATTTCAGAACAATTTTAACGGGACTGCATCCCAGGTGGTCTTTATAAACACACAGTGATGCTGAGGCACTGTGTTGAATTGGTGTTCCACAAACATTTACATATCTTTTTCTTGGCATTCTTCCCACAACAAACTGGATTTTAATACTTAAAAGCCAAATTTGGTGTCTCTCTTTAGAAGGTAAAGTGAATAACAAGCTCTTTGAGCTTCTCTTAGGTTTTCCAACACCTCAAGGTTAAGATGGAAAAGGCAGCGTGCATGCGATCATACAAACCTCTTGTAAGGTCAACTGGAAAAGTGTTCTACAGACCAAGTGAAAGCATTTTCCTCTAACAAACAGCCACCCTATAAACTTTGCTGGAGGCGGACATGAAGCCAGAATCTCAACTTCATTTTCTTTCCTTTTCCACCACAAATTTGCAGAAGTTCATATTCACTTCTTAACCAGATTAAAACACATTTATAGATTTGGGGACAGCCCGGATTCAGAGCATCTTTTGACACTGCAGTCTGGATTCAGGCTGCAGCTTTTTTAACATGATGATTCATATTAAATCAACTAATCCACTGTCACTTCAGCCCTCACCTGGGTGACAACGGAGACCTCCTGCCCAGCCCGATAGCACCAAGGATTCCAGAAGTCAGTCTCTCCTCGGCCAGCTGGCTCTGCCTGCCCTGGATCGACAGCAGAGTGCGAACGACAGATTCGATCAGAACGGTGTCATCTTGCTCCATCTGAATCAAGGACAACTGCATGGCTTTGTGCCACCAGAGAAACAGTTTTGCCTCTTCCCTTGCTGAGCTTTAGGTAAGATTTAAAGAACAAAATAAAACAAAATATAAATTAATAAAAAGAGTCAGATGCCCAGGTTAAGGAGTTAAAGAGTTCATATCTCTGCCTATTGGGCTGATGATGAATTCAGACTGTTAATTAATGACAGCTAATTTTACTATATGAGAACAGTATAAATCTACTATCCCACCTGTTATACCACTGTAACTGCTATTGTTACGGATTCGATGCAGACATCAGCCAGCAGGTTTTAAGGGCCTGTGGGAGAACAATGCTTCCTTTTAAGCTTTACAACCAAGAAAAAATTCTATTGCAGCCATAAATGGATTTAAACGTGCCTAAGACTTGGTATAAAACAAATGAAGCTGTATCTCTGCTCTTTTTTTTTGTCTTTACTTACCAATAAAACACTTTAGAAAGCAATAGCTGTTACTTCCACAACTATTTAGACTTTTAATATGATCCTCTAGAAAAGGAAACATTGAAGTTTTTGTTGAGCGAAGCACAAAGTGAAGTTCCCCCTACGATATTTTTAACCTTTTCCCCAAACAGTTTGCTGTTTAAGTTAACAAGCTCAGATTTTCCACATAAAGCATGGACACGAGTTTCCTGCAGACTATCCTCACATCACTCTGCCCAGTCATTTCCCACCAGCTTTGATGTTTAGAGCAAGGTTTAATTTGCTGTTTATGCTGGCTTTGCTATCTCATTTACACTTCCGCAATCAAATTACTATGGTACCTACAACAGTATTCTTTGAATTTCAAAAAACAGTGGGAATGTGCATTTTCCCCAGTGTTCTTTCACTGCACATAGCAACATTACCAACATTAATATGGAAAAATATTCACCATGTCTGCTAAATTCTGGCAATTCCAGCAGCAAGTGTAAATACAGTTGTCACATATTTTAAGCACAAAGTACTATCATTTTAACCCCAAAGCTATCTATTCTTTCCCACCATAACCCTGTCACCTAATAAGCTGTTTTACAGACCCCTAACTCTGGGCACTCCACATATCCTCTGGGTTCAGATTTGGTTCAGAGTTGCTGAACAGACTCCACTGAGGTCTGAACACCAGGTTTCTCATTATTACACTGAATATTTAGCACATAACTCGCCCCACCTAGTGGACATTCTGGAAATTGGAACCCATAAGGACATAAGATTTGCTTAAAGTAATTTTAACTGAGCACAAATACAGGCTGCCATGGAAATCAAGCTTCTCTGGCTGAAAACAGATCAAAACCACATCAGAAGGGTTCAAGCAAATAGAATTCCCCCTAATACTGTTGTGGTTAAACTGAAATGTTGGCACTGTGGTTGGGCAGACTCTGTTATAGTGGATACAGAAGGATTAGTCATTTTGTCCAGCAGCCTGGTGAAATTAACCTGGCCACCTTATTATACATAACTAGAGGCTTATTTAAAAGCCAAAGCATAATCAGCAGCTTTGAGTTTTGTACCTTGGGTACACCTGCTCCAGCCATTTGCTGATGGTCAGCAGGATTTTCATTTCATTGGTAAGAGTTTGGTCAGCGTTCAGGCATTGCAGCAGGTAGATGTACAGGGTCAAGTAGCTTCCCAGAGACAGACACTCCCGCAGGAATTCTTCCATGGTAAGCTCAGGAACTTGGAGGGAGACGAGTATGGGGCCCCAGCCTAAATCCTGGTGGTGAGGATAATCTATAAACAGAACACAAGGACAGAACAAAGAGCATGTGAGTAAGCAGCACTTGGTAAAACCTGTTTTGTTCTCATGAGATGATTGGTTTTTTTAAAAAAGTCCTGTTGTTTAGCTGGAAAAATGGCAACCCTTATAGAGACTGAATCAGAATTCACAGAGACAGATAACGTTTTTAAGAAAATACACAATTAGAGCAGTTCAAAATCCCAGACCACTATGGTCTTACTTTTCTACATCTAGTTGGTACAGCAGATACATGTGTGACAATTTGGAGCCAACAGATACAAATAAAGGAGCTCTAATTTAAGTTCCAGCAGGACAGGGAACTGCTGGAGAGAGTCCAGCGCAGCCACCAAGATGCTGAAGGGAGTGGAGCATCTCCCGTGTGAGGAAAGGCTGAGGGAGCTGGGGCTCTGGAGCTGGACAAGAGGACACTGAGGGGTGACTCATTCATGTTTACAGATATATAAAGGGTGAGTGGCAGGAGGATGGAGCCAGGCTCTTCTGGGTGACAACCAGTGATAGGACAAGGAGCAATGGGTACAAACTGGAACACAGGAGGTTCCACTTAAATTTGAGAAGAAACTTGTTCATGGTGAGGGTGTCAGAGCCTGGCCCAGGCTGCCCAGGGGGTTGTGGAATCTCCTTCTGTGCAGACATTCCAACCCGCCTGGACACCTTCCTGTGTAACCTCATCTGGGTGTTCCTGCTCCATGGGGGGATTGCACTGGATGAGCTTTCCAGGGCCCTTCAACCCCTGACATTCTGGGATTCTGTGATTATGGAAACCAGATTAAAACCCAGTTCCAGTACTGGGCAGCATAAGGATTTCAGACAATATTTAGCTTAATGGGCATCACACATTGATCGAAGCCTTTGAGACGAGCAAGAGAAGACAGGTCGCTACCTTCGTTGAAGTAGGCGGTGATACAGGCTTCTGTGGTCTCCGCCATGTGCCGCACGGATGCCAGGCTCTGGCACGCTGCTGTGAGCAGGGGCATTGCCAGCAAACCCCGAACTTTGCTGTCGATCCACTTTCGCAAGCTGCCCCGCAGAGATTCGGCTGTGGCGATGCTGGAGTTGTTCATCATCATCAGCGTCTCTGTGAAGAGGCTGCTGAGGGCCATGTGGCGTGTTTGCAGATCCATATCTGGCAATCGGAGACAAGAGAAACATTTCAGTAAATGGAACTCAAAGTCAGCTTCAACACTGAACACTCTCTGCAGCTAGTGGGAAAAGCCTCTTGCCCATTACACACCCCAATTCCTTGTCTGTACTTATGGAACTGCAGTCAGACACCCTTTCCTAACAGTCTCTTCCCTTGACAAGACAGTTCATCATTTATTAAACAGAGAGACAGCTGATAAGACTGTACACTGGAGCCCATCTTTCACCTAGTATCTTTTACCATGACTACAAAACAAATCAATTGAATTATAACCCACATCTACAGTCTCCAAGAAAACCTGGGTATTAAAACACAGCTTAAAGCACATCTTAGAGTGAAACAACCAAGATTTCCAGTTATTCAATTTGAAACACGATCAAGGTAAGCCCTGAAATGTCACAATCCACTCACACATTTCCAGGATTCTAGATTTCCTGCTAATCTTAGTGTGCAGCCCCAGAATAGTTTATGCAACAGTCTCTTGGCATTGTCCAAACATGTTATCATGGGCCACCTGTAACAGTACCCTCGAAGCACAAACATTTCCTGCACTTCGGTCTTAGAAGTCTAACTACAGAGTAGATGTTTGCACATATTGATGAAAAAAAGCCATTGTTGTTATAAAAGAAAATTTTCAAGCAATATTAGGTGTTGTAGAGGGAAAAATTTCAGCTGGTTATGAAAAAAAGTTGTGCACAAAGAGGGACTAATCACTGGAAAAACATCATCCAAAAAGGCTGAGACTGCTGCACTTGCAGATATTTGGAAGCTCACTGGACAAGTCCCTGAATGACCTGTTTTAACTTTGAAGCTAGCCCTGGTTTGAGGAGGAGGTTGGACTACAGCCCTCCAGAGGTCCCTTCCAAACGAAACTGTTTTGTTTGTATCATCTCCTACTAAGAAAAAAGGGAAAAAAAGCCCCAAAAGTCATCTGCCGTGGCACAGCTCTCCAGTCTTATCATAGACTGAAGGACAAAAGAGATGTTGGGAAGTCAACTGACTCACCTAAGGTCACAACCAGTTTTACAGCCACCGAGTGGGACCAACACAAGACACCAGGGCCACCAGATCCCTAGGACAAGCCCTGGCATGGTGCCCATGCCAGAAATCCAGTGTTCTCCTCTCCAGCTGTTGTCAACAGAAGCTGCTGCCTCAGAGCTTCTTCCAAAACCCTTCACCAGCCCCCTCCAAACCTCACAGAGAAGCTAAATCAAATACCTCCCGCACTCCACAGTATTCTCTCTTTCAGCCTTTCGACACAGAGTGTGCACAAGGGTTCACGAAACAGATGCTTCTCTTCTGCTGGAGCTCCTGTGTTCTCCAAAGCTTCTCAGCTACCAAAGACTGAGAAGCAACAGGCAAGTCTTCACTTCTGTTCAAGCCACAAAGAGTTGTACTGACTACGGTGCTGTCCTACAGAGCTTCCTCAAGCAGCAGTACAAGTACCGTGTCCAGTGCTGGCCCCTCAGTTCCAGCAGGACAGGGAACTGCTGGAGAGAGTCCAGCGCAGCCAGCAAGATGCTGAAGGGAGTGGAGCATCTCCCGTGTGAGGAAAGGCTGAGGGAGCTGGGACTCTGGAGCTGGACAAGAGGACACTGAGGGGTGACCTCATTAATGGTTACAGATATCTAAAGGGTGAGTGTCAGGAGGATGGAGCCAGGCTCTTCTTGGTGACAGCCAATGGTAGGACAAGGGGCAATGGGTATAAACTGGAACTCAGGAGGTTCCATTTAAATATGAGAAGAAACGTCTTCTCAGTGAGGGTGGCAGAGCCTGGCCCAGGCTGCCCAGGGAGGTTGTGGAGTCTCCTTCTGTGCAGACATTCCAACCCGCCTGGACACCTTCCTGTGTAACCTCATCTGGGTGTTCCTGCTCCGTGGGGGGATTGCACTGGATGAGCTTTCCAGGGCCCTTCCAATCCCTGAAATTCTGGGATTCTATGATACTGACAGACAGTTGTCACCTTCTCAGATTTTCAGACACTTTCTGCTCAGTCTTGCTAGCACACCTGTGTGGGTCATGGACGTAACAGATGAGACTTGTGACAAGTATTTCTGTGCTGTACAGCGAGACAACTCATTTCATCTGAGGTTTGACAGAGGAAGGCTGGGATGGTACTAGTACTAAAACTGCCATCAACATAAATGCTGTGGACACACCATACCACCAGTGTATGTCCCCTACTTCAATATAGTCGGTTTTCCCAAACACACAACAATGTAGAATCCTTTCTCAGAACCCAATCCCTTTGCGTCATTCTTCCTTTTAAAAGATGCAAATACCAAATAAAATATAAAAAGATGAGAAACCTAGACAACAAAGAAAAGAATGCCTCCAGCTCCTGTGTATCAGTCAGTTTTACTCACAACATAACCCCTGTTTTTTTCTGTTGTTTCTCCCACTCTTGACAGCTCTACAGGGTAACATTTTGTTTTGTGCTCATCTACCACCTACAGATACACCATCAAAGTAACATGCCCTGCTGCCCATAAGGGAGACATTGTAGTAATGCAAATAATTACACAGTCACAGGTGTTCAACAATCCGCACAGTAGAATAAAGGATATTGTCACCTCTAAAGTGATTTGCTACTTCTTTAACACAAACCTGGAGGATTAAAGATGACTATATCATCCAGCAACTTGGACATCTCTTGTTCCAGAACTGCAAGAGTGATCTTCCCGCTTTGTTCTAAGGTGCTGAGAAACTGAACTACCTGGCGAATGTACGCTTGGCACTTCAGAGTTGCATCCTGTTAATCAAAATTAAAGTAAATTAGAAAATAAATGATGCCTAGAGCTCTTTCCACACTCGATAACAGACAAAAGCAGAACAGCGCAAAGAACAAGAACGTCTCTGAGACGCTGCAAAAGCAGTTCAGCTTACAAGGTGGACATGACTATCCGAAGATGTGCCGAAGCCTGCTGAGACCTTCAGGAGCTTCACTATCAGTTCAGCTGCAGCATCCTTAGCGAGGACAACAGAGGGAGGGTAGTGACTGTTGCAGTAGCTGATGATGCTTTGGTAAGATGAAATGCCCACAAGCTGCCAAGGAAGGGAGCTGGTCTGTCCAAGAAGATTTATGAGTGGCGATTCCTGAAGATTTAAATACATCGGTTTAAGTTCTGCCTTCTTTGTTGTTTTAAATTCATATTCACAGTACTCAATATTGGAAAAAAGCCTAGACTCCAAAATTTGAAGGGGTTGGAGCAGAAACCCGACAGAAATAGATGACCACTGGGAGTCTGACTGAAAAGCAACTCTTCATTCAAGCAGCACGGCAACACATGTATGTCATCTCCAGCATCCACAGAACAGTGCTCGGGACTGCTGCAGCAGTGCTAACCAAGCACAAAAATATGTGAGAGATGTCAAAATTTGACATGTACACTGTAAAGGTCACTACAAAGAAATGGAGACCCTACATGGTAAAGTCATTTCTGCAGAGGTTTATAAAACGGCATTAAAAATAACTGAAAAATTCATCTAAGTTCACAGTAGGACCAATGACAGGAGCCAGGTCCCTCAGTTTTCCATTTGGTGAATCATCTACCAAACTGGGGGTCTCTTCAAGTGGTTATCCTCATAAATACCACCCTGAACAGCACAGCAGCCTATGGTGTCCACATCTCACACAGGCAGGGTGAGATGGAAAATCCCCTGTCAATAAGCACCAAAGTCAAGCCTCAGGTACCTCTATCCTCTTCTCACACGTTCGTTTACATCTGCAAAACAAAAGCCACCCCTGACACTAAGAAGCACCAAATTCCTGGACGTTATAGAAAGAACAAATACTAGAATTGTGTTGGCAGCCAATACAACCTAAGTAGACTTTAAGGATCCAGAACTAGCCCAAATTAGACTACATGATTCTATGATTTTACATCAAGACTGCAGCACTGGTACATCAAGTACTTCTCAAGTTGCTCATGGACTGGACCGCAGGGCTGAGAACGTTTGAGATTCAGGTCAAGGTGTCACAGGAGTTTCTGGGAGGTAAAAGAGCAGGGACAGTGTGAGAGTTTAACACACTGCTGGAGGCCAGGAGGGAATTCCTGAGGCTGACTCACACAATGTGCAAACAGGTATCTTTTGAAGCTTGAGAAGCTTCTGATAAGCAAATATTACACATTCAGGTCAAAAGCATATGAATTACGGTAATTTTCCTAAAGTGGAATACAGCGTAGATCAAATGCTGCTGATGACATCTTGACAGAGCACCTGATAATGCATCAGAGGAAAGAGAAAACAGAAGATGCTGCAAATAGAAGAAAGCTTGCAGATGTGAGATGGGACTTCTTGAAAATTACCCAGCTCCTCTGGATGAGCCCTCCAGAAGCAAAGGACTTAATCACACTGTGCTAGATTTACCCACACAGAGCTCTTAGTAAAAGCAGGGTTTGGAAAGTTCATCCTCACACCTGATGCTTCTCTTTCCTACACTGGCAATTCAAAAACACTGGAATGCAGCCATCAATGGGAAAACCGTTGAGAAATCACAGATGATGAAATCCCCCTTCAGAGCAAAAGGACAAGAAAACACAACCTAAGATTCAGCAGATGAAGTAATCTGTCCCCAGTAATTAATCAGAAGCAGACAGTGACATGCTTCTTAAGGATGTATCTGGGCTTCGAGATGTTGTTACATCATTGTGACTTGTCATCACATCACATAGTGTTACAAGGGGAGTGTTTTATGGTAAGAAATGCACGTTTGCAAAAGCAGTTCTGAGATTTATAACTCCCACGAAAACATGTTAAAGCAGACAAATAAATATTTTCCTTTCAGACAGCTACGAAACAAGCTGCACTGGGATCAAGCGCTGCTCCTAACCCCACAGGGACTAATTCCTTTGCTGGGTTCAACACAACCAGTTTGAAGCACGACCAGCACTGAAGATCAGGTTGGAAAACATCATGAACATGCGCAGTAAGGCGCAGAGCCAGGCTTAAGCTCTTTGCAAACAAGTGATCCCACACCATCCCTTCGCACGCTCATATGTGCCACTCAGAAAAAGAAGCGAGGCACAGCGGAGATTTACGTGACTGGCTGAGACAGAATAAATGTGACTTGATGAGCCTCTTGATTCTTCTCAAGGCACCACAGATGCTATAAGCACGAACACCACACTCAGTGATGTTCCTGTGCCCACAGTGATGTTCCTGTGCCTGGATCAAAATGGGCTGATACTCGACAGCCTTTTCACTCAGGCTGTCAGAATAAGCTTCACCTTAAGTTATACATAATATTGCACATACATAATACATAGTATTGCACACAATACATAATATTGCACATGTATATATATATTTATACACACACAGATGTATTACAGGTGTATATGTAAATTCTTGCTAATACTACCTCTACTTTGTATGTGCTTATAATAAGGCTTCTCCAAAACCAAGGAAAAGGAAACAGATATTTTAATTAAGAGCTAGCCTAAGAGACAGGAAAGATACTCTATGCAACATCCCATACTTAACTATGAAAACAACAGCACGGTAGCTTTACACATTATTTTTTTTAAACACTGACTAAACTAACACAAATATTTGTTCTTTCCAAAACACAGAGAGTCATTTTGTAACTCCAGGAGACTGCCTGTGTTTATTTGCCTACTCTTTACAACACTACTGTACCACAGGACCTACAGAAGCTTCTTAGAACAAACAGCAGCTCACATAAGTTATACAATATGCCTTGCATAAGGATTTAGTCTTGCCCATCTCTAGAACACCATTTGGGGTATTTTACCTGGGAACTTCTGAGATAAGCATTCTGCAAGTCAGAGAGTCGTCACAGACTGTGTCCTTGCTAACAAAGGATTATTCTTCTTCTAAGACAGGCAGGTATGAACCGTCTCAAAAATTACCTCTTTGCCTATAAGTTGTTCCTCCTTTCCCAGCAGGACCATCATATACAGCAAGCAGACAATCATGTTGTGAGTCTGAGGATGAGGGTTGGGATTCCAGGCATCAGAGAGGACACTGACCCAGTTTATTTCACACAAAACATAACCCAGGAATAAGAAACAACTCTTGGGGCTGCCTCTTTCAATCTAGTAAGGAGAAAGGAAAAAAAAAAACAAAGGCAGGTACATAAAACAATGTAAGATATCAATACATTCAATACTTTTCAACTCCTTAGCCAACCATGAATCTGCGGCAGCACTTGAGGTCAGCAGAGGAGCACACAGACACTGCTTCTCAATCATATTGCTTCCCACCAGAAGAGCTGCACATATAACTTCCTAAGCCTCTCAAACAACCAGCACAGAATATCAAGCTACTGCAAACTGTAAAGAAAATAATCTATTACAAACCCTTAGCTGCATTACTGTAACTATTTCTCTTCACTCTAAGAGAAAGTAAGGAATTCTGAGCCTGTTTAGAACTGCACGAAGAACTCATCCTGAATAGATAAGCACTAAGTCCTGGAGTATTTCCACACCTACCTGCAGCTTTAAATTGGCTCAGACAACTTGGAAGTGAGGACAACATGGCAACAGTAAAACATATTGGCTCTAAATAAATGCATATTAAATACACACGTAATGAACCAAACAATCAGATAAAGACAGATTACAAAGACTGACAGCTTTAGAGTTCCGCACAACTTTATCAAAGACTCAATAGCACTCATTTAGAAAAAAATCAATCACAAAATGAGCAGCTGTGAATGCTACAAACATTAAAAGCTTACTTGCTAAAAAGAACTGTCTCCAGCTCGCCAATTATTTTCAAGGGCAACAGTGACTATGAGCTTAATCCAACAGATCTTGTTTACTCACTTTAAAGAACTCTTCCATAAGCATCTGGTCTGGATGCATTTCCTTCCATGGAAGCCTTCTGAACTCAGTATGGAAAGTATAGAGAATAAACTCTGGCATTTTGGGGGCTGTGCAACATTCACAGTAATACATGAGATGTAGCCAGAGAGCCCCGTGGTGGCTTGGAAACAGCTTATCTAGATTCAAAGAAAATAGCTGAATTAACAACAGAAAAACTTCAGGGAACGTTTGATTACAGAAAAGTCCACGTTTGAAGATGAAAAACCATAAATGAAAGTTAAACTAAAATACATTCGTCAAAGAAAGAAAAAAAGATGAAGCAGATGAAGCTTTTAGACTTTTTTCTCCAAATCAGTCAGTGGGGAAGCTTATGATTTCATGACCTTCCTTGATCTTTTGAAGAGCTGCTGTACAATAATCTGGAGTTACAGCATACTCCTTCCATGTAGAACTCCAGTGCTTTTATGTTGGGCTGTTTGTGTTTTTTTAAAAAGATGTTTCTTAAATTTTATAAAACACATATACTACATAAAGTACATATAAAATACTTCTTTTCTTTTTTACAGAATAAGTTTGAATCTAGTTCATCCCTAAAAGCTGTTGAGAGGAATTGTGAAATTATTTTTTTCCATTCTTATATCTAACTAAACATTAGGCACAATAAGTGATGCTAAATAGGAGCTCAAAATCCTGGAGAATAAATTACCCTTGAGACTAGCTGTGGAGACCTGTATCGGTGATAGTGACAAGTTACTGCATTTGTTGTATGGGAACAACATACAGACCTGGAATGAAGTCACACCTGTCTCATCACAACTCATTTTCTCTTGCTTTCCTTCACATTTACTTGGTTAATCTGACAGATACACATTTATCAAGCATGTCATCTACCTTGCCAAGGAAAAAAGCTGCCTTTCAAGGATTAAATAAAGAAATGCTCCTGGTGCCACTGCAGTGATCATCTTGGCTACAAGTTCATAACAAACAAAATCCCCTCATGTGCCACAACTCAACCAAAAAAATCAGTTTGGGTCTGATAGAGCAGAAGGTGCCACTGCATTAGAATAGCGTGGACTTCACCCACCTTTAAAGCTCTCGTGCAAAAGCTTGATGCAATCCGTAAACGAGCAGACCACGGTGGATGCCACAGCAGTGTCACTCTCCAACCATGGGTAGCAGGGCTGGTTACTTAAAAGAAGCAGCAAAGCAACACAGATTTCAGTGCCAAGTTACCAGACCATAACCTGATCATAAACACTTAAACATTCTACAGCACAGTAAATCAATATTGTAGGTAGTACACAGTAAATCAATACAGCAGTTTAACTCAAACTCAGCTCGATAGGACTGCCTGTTTCTTCCTCAGAAGAGGAAGTGTTACACGTATTGTAACACCACACTGGAGATCCAGACACCATTAAGCGGAGATTGGTTGTTTAATACTTCATAACTGAATTAAGTACCGAAACACAGGAATTTCTGAATGACAGCACATGCCTCCTGTAGTCAATCTTCTAATTAAATGCTGGAGATGTGCTCACAGATCAAAAAGCTTTTGGCTTTGGAAGAAAATAAAATGTAAGTGTGTAACATTACAAATAACTCTCCATGTGAAGACAGAGGTACACATGACAGTAGATCATCATAGGATTCATTTAGTCAATGGTTTCTTTAGTAACCACTGGCATTTAGGGTTCTATTTGTTTTTTTTGTTTTATTTTGAACTAAGGAGTTATCAATATTGCAGAACCTAAGAAAAGGAAAAAAATCCAAAAATTAACTTTGAGTGTTTCTAGAACTAAGAGCAAGCCGTATTTTTCTCATTTCTGCTTCCTGGCCAGAGCTTGGTTATATTTCTTGTATCTAAAACAATCACTCAATACAAATCTTGGAAAATTTGACTTAACAAACTCATTAATTAGTTCCATAGTTGTTAAGAACATGACAAGTCACAGCTATTTAATAAAAGGTCATAACACAGTCATGAATTATAAAAAAATCAGACAATGAAAGCCATTCTTTTAGGGTTAAGTCCTTACTTTAGCAAAAATTCACTTAATTTTGAAATGCAATATATACCTTGCATCTTCCTTATCCAAGACTAGTATCCATGGTTTAAAGAGTCCAGCAATGACTGAATACAAGGACTGCAATGCTAGAAGAAAATAAACATAGAAGTTGGGTTCTTCTGTCCTCAAATTAGCAATAGTCAACATATTATAGATTTCCAAACTTGAATAAAATATCCTTGGCTTACTTCAACATTAAATCAGTTCTTCCTGGTCAAATAAAAACTTAAAATACAATATGCTCATTCGTAATTCTGGTTAACAATAAGATCATTTTAAGAACAATCATAAGCATTTTGCATTGCTTAGATGTTTTGCTAGTATCACTTTAACACATGAGATTGTGGAGGTAATGATGATTCGCACTTCAAAGCTGCATATGCTAAAATAAAGAATGTTTTGGATGATTTTCTGCAACTCAAAATTACATAATGAAGAAATTCAGCAGTCCCTCGTTCCCAAACCTCTGCTCAGTACAAAAGATCATGTTTTTCTTCGAAGGAAGTATGATCTCCTCATAAAATCATTTCAAAGCAAGCTCAAATGTAAACAAGCTTCCCCCAACAAGTGTAAAGCATGAAGTTCCACATGGCTGGTAAGCAGCATGAACATATCTCATCTGTATTTTAATGTTCTCATCACTGTACCAATGCAGAGCAAGAGGATTCTACTGTATATTTAAATGGTCTTTAACAGAGGAAATTAGAGAAACTGACTGCCTGTTCTTCAGAAATTTGCTCTTAAGAGACATTACCCGCTAGAATTCTGTTACTGCCAACAGGCTCTTGGGCTAAATTGTCAACTTCGGTATCAATAAGTCGTTTGATAAGATACTCTAGGAATTTATTCACTTCAGCCACGTAAGGACTCCATTTTGAAAACAGGCCAAAGGTCCTGAAGTCCACCGAAGCCAGGCGGAGTTTGCAGAAAGACGTGGAAAGCCACTCTATTGTCTCTCTAACCTGTAAAAAGAAAGAAACTATTAATCAGCAACAGAAAGACTGCACAGCAGTGTTACTTGTCACTGGTGGGCACCTGTTTTGCCTGAGAAACATAATAAATCAACCAGAGAGGCACCCACCTGTTCTGCAGACAGGAGAACTTTTGCAGTGTCCTGCAATACGGCACTTTCAGTAGCATCACTTTTCTTGCAGCTTCCCTGTTCAGCCACCGACGGACCACATCCCAAAGCTTTAAGTGATGCCTTCCAACAGTCAGGGCTTAAGAGCTGCTCTGAAGAGCCTTAGGAGAAGGAGAGGGGAATGGATTTGTGAAAATCAAGTGAAGGACATTATTCTCTTTCTCAACAACAGTTTATTTGAAAGCCCCAAGCTTATGAGCAAGAGATATCTCTCCCAAATATAAGAAATTTAACACTCCCTTTTGGCATCTACATGTTCTCTGCTCAGTTTCCCAGGCACTTAGTACACCCGCGTTTACATAAAGAGACACTTGCTGCCTCAGCCCATGTGATGTGACAGAAATGAAGTACTGCTGTTCTCATTTTAGAGGCACAGCAGATCACAGGCAGCATCTAATGCCAACCAGGACATTTTCAGCAGATTTCAGTATCAGTCCCAGGTCTCCATAATTCCAGTTGTCAGTGTGACACTGAGGGGTGCTCAGGAACAACGATGCTGCATTACAGATAGTGGTGTAATTATCAATTAATAAGTGCTTACATTAATAGAAACCTCTCCTCTGATCTCCTACTACAATATGGGCTGAAAATCTGTTGGCACCAGTGTCTACACTTCGATCGACAGACAAGTTTTTCTTTGTAGTAGAGCTAAAATACATCTAATAAAAATGTATCACATAGCATGCACATAAATGTGCCTATAAAAACTTTTTAAAAGTTTTTAGTCACTCTATATTTGTTGCTATGTAACTCTACTGCACTCAGTTCACATCTTTAAGCCAGAATAGTTCCATAAAACAGGCTCAGTATGCATTGACTCAGATACTCACTTTGCACGAACAATCTTAGGAAATCACTATAGTGATCAGGGAACTGATACTGGAGAAGGTTAGTCCAATGCTTGCAGAAGATATTAAATGGCATCAAAATATCTTCTTCAGGTTCAAGGCCACATGCATTGAGAGCCAAGTGAACAGACTCCAGAAGCTTGATACGTTCGGACAGAGGTGGCTTAGCAACGCTTAACCACTGCGTAAGGTCAAACTAGAACAGGAGACAGGAAGCATTAGTGAGTAAAAGCTTCGACAGACACAACACCTCCAGGAGAAGGGAGAAATTCTCGGGGGAAAAAAATAGAACACTCTCTGAAGGTTGCAATTTGGAATATTACAGAAGTTTCTAAATATATGGAACAGGGACAAAGCTGATCTTTGCCAATAATGACAGCTCAGGGTTGTGCTCAGAACAGCCTGCCTGCTATTCACGGCTGTTGAACCCCATCTCTGTGTAACCAACGAAGAGAATCAGAGTGATATCAAAGCCTAACAGTAATTTCTCCACCGACAATACAGATAGGCAGCATCATGCAGCCTTGAAACACGAGATGTACAAGTCACTTGCTCTTACCAAGCTCTGTATGTTTTAAGACAGACAGGAAGCACATGAGTGCCAGAGATGGAAGATTCAGACATTGACCCAATTTCTTTTGTTGTATTTATTTTTAAGATACCTGGGATTCTCTGGCTATTTTGACCAATGCCTCCACAGAGATACCAGGCAGAAGAAGCCATCACAAGCCTGCTTTAATTTCAAGAGAAAAAGTGCACTCAAGAACAAGCCCTAGGAAGCACACACTGATATTTATTATATGAGCTAGGAAAGGGTAGTTTAAGCTTATTATTTGCTTTTGCCTCCAGCCCCTCTTGAGCTTAAATAAAACAAATGCCATTCAAGATGAGCAACGTAGATCTACAGTAGCTGTCAACGCTGCTTCAAGGCAGCAGATTTTCACCTCTTTTTTCCTTAGCCTGAAGTCATGGTTTTTAGTGAAAGAACATCCACACAAGCAATCCACAAACCAGACGCAGTATTCACCAGTATTTTACCTTTGTCAGCAACATGAAGACGACGTCGCTGTTATCCTCGCTCAGAAAGGCCACGACTTTTTCATATAAAGCCACGAACTCGCTGGGAGAGGCAGCAGGAGTGAAGTAAGGAGAGAGGAGGGTACAGAGCCTCCGATTCCACAGGATCGTCTGGAGGAGGCGTTTGCACTCCGACTTGGTCCCACTGATGAACACCTGAGGAAATCAGGAACGGGAGAGAAAAATGAGCTAGAATTAATCTATTGGGAAAAGAAAAATAAAAAAACACCTCTGACAGTTTTTTGGACAATTCTGGATCTTTTAATTAAAAAGTTTCCTCAAAATGACAGACTGTATGAGATCAGTTTCAACTAAATACTGCTGTTCCACAAAATGTAACATAAATGTTCCTGTAGCATAAAGCTATAGGAACAGCACTTGTGACCACACATGTTGTATAAAAATATGTACAAATACAATTTTTCTGGCGGGATAGAAAAACAAAACAAACACCTATTTCAGCAGCACTGCCTGGTATTTAGAAAAACTTAAACAGAACTATGGGTACGGAGAGCTTTTCAGCACTTCAGTGGTTAGAAACGCTTAAGGACAGCTGCACATGGAAACAAACTGTATCTAAGAGATGAAAATAAATACCTGGACTCAAAGCAGAGACTATTGTTTTTTCTTAGAGCACCTACATAATGTGATCCTCATGGCAAATACTACCAAAAAACCCAAGCACTTACATGTTCTAACTTCTGGCTAACTCTCAACAGAAAGAATATGTATTGCAAGGCTGCAGAGAAGCGTCTAAACACAGAAGCTGACAAGACATATGTCAGCTAGAAAATGATCAATAACAGCAAAATATATGTTCAAACACTCTTTTATGCACTGGAAGTACCCAAACTTTAATTACCTGTCCAAAACTACCTTAGTGTTTAACTAATACTGTGAACATTTAATAGCAGTAAGCAGGCATCTCAGAGCAAGTTTTTCTTTTGCTTATAAGCAAGCTTAAACTCTCCTAAAGACTGTGTACATAATACAACTAATTAAAAGGAAATGGGATGGAAACTTAGTAGTTAATTTTCAGGCTTCTGGATGTTTTAGACCCCCAATAATAGCAGCCAATTGGGATAAGCGCTAGGTATCCAAAAATCAGAGAATAAACTCACTTGGCCTAGAATCTCGATGCAGGATGTGAAGAACTGCCTTGTGGGAGGATTGCGTTGAGTTTCATCACAGACGTATTCCACTAACGTAAAAAACAAACTAATTCCAACTTTCTTAATTGCAGGCAAAGGCTGCACCTTGTAGATATTTATTAAGGCTCTGCAAAAAAAAGAAAAAAATAAAAGGCAGATTAAAATTTACGTACAGAAAATATTCTGTGACAATAAAGAAAGGTTTCTTGCACAGCTGAGGTTGGGAGGGACATCTGGAGCACATCTGGACCAACCCTTGACCAAGCAGGGCCACCCACAGCTATTTGCCCAGGACTATGTCCACACAACTTTTGAGTGTCTCCAAGCATGGAGACTCTACACCCTCCCTGGGCAGCCTGTGTCACCCCTCACAGTAAAAAAGTGTTTCCTGATGTTCAGAGGGAACCTCCTGTGTCTTAGTCTATGCCTGTTGTTTCTGGTCCTGCTCCTGGGCACCCTGAAAAGAGCCTTACTCAATCTCTTCTGCATGCTCGTCCCTTCAGGTATTTCTATACATTGGTGAGAACCTCCTGAGACTTTTCATTTCCAGGTTTAACAGTCCCAGGTTTAGCTCAAGTAATTTTGCTGCCTGAAATGGGTACCTCCAAAATAAGTCAGAAAGTGATCATCAAAACATTTTTCACAGCATAGTTCCAATAGATTATTCATCCCTCAAATCACGTTCTTAGGCCATTCCAACTACATCTGTACTGCAAGAAAATTTCCCTCATTCTACTTCACAGGCTCAGCAATAAAACAATTAAAACAGAATCAGTCTTTTCTTGGGCATTGGCATGTAAGTATTTTATTGAGCTCAAACCCCTATCTTCTCTGAGTCTGAATTAAAACACCTGAAAAACAAGTGGTTCTACAGATCTGAGTCCCAAGAACTAACCTATCCTCTGAATTTTTCAGATTATTGATCAAGAACATGTAGAAATAGTAATCAGATATTTTTTACTTGTACAGTGAATACGGTCTGTAGGAAACCAATTGCACTAAAAGAATCCCAGCAGAAACATAGGAGATTGAGAAGGAGGGTGTTGCAAAAACTGGACCTCGGGGATGAACTCTAAAAGGCCTTCAAGAGCAAGGCGGCCATGGATTAATCCATTTATTCACCTCCCAAAAAAAAGTGATATTATATAGTCCTCTTCCAATGCACAATTTTGTTTCATGGATTGAAAAGCTACTTCAAGGCATAACTCCCTATTAAAGAATTACATCCTGCACTATAAAAGGGAAAAGCCTAAAAAGAGATATATTGAAAACATATAGTTTATGCTATAACTGGGACAGCTGTGCTACAAGTTTGCCATTTCCTCAAGTGTAATACAGCATCCCTGTCGTCACTCTATGTGTTTTTGCAGGGTTATAAGGAATATTCTAATGCAGAATACAATAAACGGAAGTAGAAAACAACACTGTGTGCCCTTTAGGCGCTGAATGATGAGCAGTTAGCTCTTCTGATAATATTCCTTTAGAGGTCTGTGTCGCAAACATACAAGTCTCAGGATTCCAGCTCTATTGTCGACCCAAAGCTGATAAGCATTACAAAAAAACCACACAAACAGATTCCACATTTTAACTCTAATATACAGAAAAATAAATATAAAACATCAACACCTAAAGCAGTGTCTGTACAACCTACGTTATAAAATTTTCCACATGTACTGCTGCTCCCACAACACCCAGAGAAGGTGGCTTCGTGGCTGCTGCCTGCAGTTGTCTCACTTCTGCACGCAAAGCATGGAGCTGCTGGCTCACTGCTTCATTTTTATGTTTCCCTTCAAACTAAATGACAAAAAGACACATATTGACTTCAGAATGATATGTTTTGCTAAGATTCTTTGATGTTGCACCTATGTGTAAAAATGAAGCAGAGTCCAGTATGAGAACTCTGAACACAGATGGTTTTCCCCTGAGAGTTTTGATCAGATTTAATACATCATGCTCAAGCACACATGCTTGGCCATATTCCTATTTAATTATCACACACCAATATAATTCATGTATTTTATGTAAGACTTTTAATCCACATGGACTGTGGGATCAAGAAATTCATATAGCAAGCAACAGGGGAATATGTGTATAAACATTTTCATGCTTCTACTCCTATGTGAGCATATTCACACATTGGGAAGCAGTTCAGAGTGGACATCACGAGTGAAACAAATTTTACGCAAGAATTTATTCTTCAGCTGTTGAACTGCATCTCCTTTTGAGCATTACATATTAAAGTATTATGTCTCCATAGAATTATTTGGTCAACTGCTACTATTCTTGTAACCATTTGGTCATTTCACTTCCATTACCCATGTCCAACAGCCCCAAAACAGAAGTGATGCCACGTTTCTAACCTGGATTGTTAGAAGAGCTGCTCCCTGGCAGCCTTTATTTGAAGTTCCCCGGCACTCCACATGGAGGGTGATCTGCTCCTCCCGATTGACGTAGATCTTAGGTAGAGCATCAAGTATTTCACTATTGAGAGCAACATGCTGTGATTCCCAGAGAGCTGCAGTTCTGAAAAGCATTTATTAATAAAATTACCAAAACCTTTTCTGAAAACAGTAATGCTAAGAATTTATAAGCGAGAGATGAGATTTCAATTTAATGTGCTATACAAAGACTCATGATGCTTTCCTTGAAAACATAAAAGGTTGTTAAATGAAACTGAGTTAAAACTGCAAAGTAATAGCGCTTCAAATAATAAAGAAACAGGTTCATATGAAGAGCAACTACTCAAGTCTGCATGAGCTCTTTTTAACTATTCTACATGACAACCTAGAAGGAAATTAAAGAGACGACCCTCTGTAGGAAATGTAATTTTCCATCAGACAAATAAAAGGCTGGACAATGGGATGATTCAGTCAACAAAATAAAGCCCATCCAGAACGGCTGCAGGAATTGTTTAGACACGTCCTGTCTTGGGTGTAGCAAGGTTTGGGTTTTTTTTTTCTGTTTAGGTTATTTTTTTATCATAATATAGATATTAAATGACTACACTCCACAAGAACAGCTACAGATTCGCCAGCTGTACTTGAAAATACTTCAGCTGGACTCTCTTAGTAGGAATATTAAGAAACAAAAAGTCTCTTCTCTTTGACACGCAAAGCTAACAGTCCTAGAAATCAGATTTCTCTCCTGGGGGTTCCAGCGCCTCACACTGTACCTGCTACATTAGTGCAGAAGGGTTAATTAACTTACTGTCAACAAATCCAGGCTAACAGGAGGTTTTATCTTCAGAAGGATGCAAATGAGAAAATAAACCATAGAAGGTATATGCCACCTGATGTAATCTCAGTCATCAGATAAGACTTGTGTAGTCTTATCTTAAAGGAGTGGAATAATAACATGATAGCCAAGAAAAAGATATTAAAACTCTGTAGAAGTCGTCAAGTACTGATAGTCTTGTGCCAATACCACAAATGAGGCTGCTGTAAAGGGCACCTGAAGACACTGTTGGACAGGCAGGAGGAAAACAGCTGTAACTCACTTGGCATGTTGCTGCAAGACGTTAAGGTCCATGCGCATAAGCTGAATTGCTTCTTTCTGACTTACTAGACTGGCAGAGGAAATGACTGGCACGGGAGCTTTCATGGTCTGGAGCGGAAGAAGGGGCTTGGGAGTATCAAACTTCTTCAAATTATTCATTATCCTCTTTTTGGCTAGAAAAGAAAGCAAAGGCAAGTTTTGTCGGTAAGAATAGATTAGGAGAAACCGAACTAAACCATTATTTTTTGCATGAAACATTTTTAGCAGCAGACAAGTATTTCTCAGGATTCCTCCCTTTTTATAAACAAGAAAATCGCTCAACTAATCCAGTTGTTTCTGTGGACAAAGTTTACTTCACACAGCCAATTTTCATGACCAGCTCCACCATACAACATTAAGATCCAAGGCCTCGTTGCTTTCCTTGTTTCCCCCCACTCTTCCAGTTTTCCTCTTATAGCCCCATTTATTTCCCTCATCTGACAGAGGCTCCAAAACTGAGACTGCTGAACCAAATTCATCATCTTTTCCCCACAATTCAACTTCAACTCGAGTTCTGTCAGCTCTGATTCCTCCCCATGGCGTGCCAACTCACCATTCCAGTTTCTTTCTATTCCCTCCCTCATCTTTTTTAATCAGCCCCTCCAAATTCCAATGTCATCATATCCTTAATACACCATGACTATTACCCCCTTCTGTGCTACAAAAACCCTTTCCCCATGCCACAATTCCAGCAAAACAGCAAGGAAAGACACTGGGAACAACAACAATAAATAAAAAAAGATAAAATCTTTCTGTTTTCAGCTACAGTGGTTTTTTTGTGTTTGCTTTCAGCTGTCTCTATCTAAACTTCAGGAAAATTTAAACCAAAAACATGGATGTTAACTTCTCATATGGTATCTTAGTGAGAACAGCATAAAAACTTCATGTAAAATACCGTACCCGTTAAAACAAATGGTATTCATGTCTTTATTCACAAATAGCATTATGTTCCTAAAGAAACCAGGGCTTCAACATGCTAATAATTCTTTCTGGACCCGTTTCACTAACAATATTCTTATCTCTTACCTGATGAAGGGTTGGTGAAATCTGCTTGCCGTGCAGAAGCACAGGTTGTATGTGATTCAAGCTGTACCTGCAGCCAAAGGTTTAGAGCTTCTTGAAACTCATGGTGTATGAGCTCAACGTTGACGTACTCCATCCACAAATCCTACAGGACAAAAGAATTAAACTACCATTCCCATTTTGGTCAGCACCATATACTGTGCATCCAACCCAGTAGCTCGGGAACTACAATAAGTATATAAAACTAGACTCTGTTGTTTTAAGTAATAGGAAAATTATTACTAGGGAAAAAAAGAAAATCTATACAGAAAAAAAAAGCTACAGAATTTTTATCACATGTACAGATAAGCCACTAAAAAGCATTCATGGCACTTACAGCTCTGATGAGCATACACAGTATATTTTTAACAAATAAGAGAGAAAATGTACAGATTATTAAAACTCTGTTCCTAAAGACGGTCTAAAACATCATGGGGGATTAACAGTAGTGAGCATAAAGCACGCTTGCATTTCCAGTTGTCACATACACTGGAAGAATAAAAACAAAGCAGGCATGAGAAAATGCCTTTCCAAAATCTCCCCTCTCACCATTTCTTTTAGTTCTACTAACTCTTTAGGCTTACTAGACAGAATAACATAGCCCGCCCAGCCACTAACGTACATCAGAACCTGACATGTTACAGACTACCAAATGAGCAGATTTCAGCTTCCAGTCTTTTCTCATTTCAAGTACCAACTTCAATAACTCTCTGAAGTTATCTTAGAACATGGAAAGAACTTCAGAACAGTACAGAATGAGGACTGTGTTCTCATTAAGATATGAAAGAAATCCACTCATGAGTCCTCACTCAAATATAGAGGAAGACTGTCTAGATTAGCACAGGATTCTTAGGAAAAAAAGAGTTTTAAAGTTACTATACATTCTGTACGCATGTTAAAGACCAGTAAACCCAAGTCTCTCACTACTTTACAGGACCAATGTTAATAAGTAAAGTGAATTCTGGATCCCAGATTGCCGGTGTGATTGGCACTTCACCTGTTGATTCTGCATGACTTTAGCAAGTCTATGTGTATCATATTGCTTCGGTAAAGAGGGAATGTATACGTCTCCTTTCTGGAAACTCTCTTCTTCCAACCACAAAACAAAAACATTACAAAGCCTGAGGAAAAAAGAAAAAAAAAGAAAAACTAAATCAACGTGAACTTTAATCGTATGTGTAGCACGTGTTACACAGCAGTCTCATTCTGGGGTTTACAGTTAAGGGAAAAATCATGCTAACAGGTGACACAGATCAAAACACAGATGTTTCAGACCAGTGGAAAGAGGAAAAATATGACAGACAGTAACCAAAAATAACAGGACAAATTTTGAAAAGGAAAACATTTACGCATATCAGCAAACATGACCCTGAGCCAGAAGTGTTTCTTATGCCAGGAAATCACATCAACAATACCATTCGAATGAGCAATGAAGAAAACAAAGACTATGTCTGAGCAAGTCTGGCTGCTCTAAAAAGCTCATACCTGAGTTACACCTTTTAAGTCTTGTCAGACTTAAAGTCTTGTCTGACTCAGATTCATGGCTATTTTATTCCTATTTCCTTCTCCGTTAACTCTGCACTTTAACATAAATGTACTTCTTTCTTCAGCTGTAGTCACCCTTCTGAGGGGTACCCTTTTTATAATCATACCATCCAAGTTTTCCTGTATAATTACAAAGGAGAACTAGAATACCACTACATCTTTGCAGTGTGGTATTAAATATCATTAGCAAACTCCTGTTTTCTGTACCACTGTGAAAAGATTGAAGTATTCTAGTTCCAAGCCTCAGCTCTTGAACTCTACCAATATCTTCCCTCCTATCTAGGTGATCATTAAACTTCCAGAGTGTAAGGTTTATTTGGATGTAGAGGAGTCTGATTTTAAGTTGGAGTGAGGACCTCCTTAGAAATGAAGGACTGACAAAATATTAATAAAGTTCTACCCAGTAAGCACTTCTAGATTATTTTTCACATACGATAGAGCAGGATTTATGATCTTCCTTGTTTGTTTGTCAGTACCTATTGATTATTGCGGGGGAAACAAAAGACCCCGGAAGCAAAAAAACCCTGTTAGGGAACAGAATGCCTTAACTTATTGAATTATTGAGTACACTGCTTCTTGTAGAACTCAGTTAGAAACTGCATATTTAGAATTCACTTAGCATAACTAAATCTGCTTAGCATAACTTCTGCAAGCTGCGAACCTTCAAAACTTCCAGCTTCGTTAAGTAAAAAAGGCCTCAGAGTCTTCAAGCTAGAAGAGAAGGGGAGCTATGACCCTGGAGGTAAGTAAAGGAACAGAACAGCATCTTAAACTACACACAAGAATGTTGTGGCTACTGTCAACTGCAGGTTACTGTCAACCGTCCGCTGCAGGTGAAAAATAACAACCAAAGGTCAGAACTTCAACTGACAGCTCTGCCTGATGAAAATGCAGAGATGCACTGAAGAACAGGGAGACTCCAGACTCTAATTTTGCACTTGTTCCATAGTGACATGTTGAGGGTGGGGGCTTGGATTGTTGGGGTATAACCGTCCAAGCTTTTTTCTGCTGAGAGCACGTTTTCAGGAGGCACCCAGCTTGAGCTGCTCTACGCTGTACCTTGTGAATAAACTATTCATTTTACAAGAATTTCTGGAATCCATGCCCGAGGATCTGCTACAGGAAACCTAGGGAAAAGAAACTTCCCTGACATCCCCTGAACGAGGGATTCCCCTCACACAATCTCTTCAAATATAGTTTCCAGGAAAATCCAGACACTGTAATACTGCAAATACTTTAGACTTCTCAAACACTGGAACAGGCTGCCCAGGGAGGTTGTGGAGTCACCTTCTCTGCAGACATTCCAACCCGCCTGGACACCTTCCTGTGTAACCTCATCTGGGTGTTCCTGCTCCATGGGGGGATTGCACTGGATGAGCTTTCCAGGTCCCTTCCAACCCCTGACATTCTGGGATTTTGTGATCTCCTCAGCCTGCTCCAAAACAAGTTTTCCTGTATAATTACAAAGGAGAACTAGAATACCACTACATCTTTGCAGTGTGGTATTAAATATCATTAGCAAACTCCTATTTTCTGTATCACTGTGAAAAAATTGAAGTATTCTAGTTCCAAGCCTCAGCTCTTCAACTCTACCAATATCTTCCCTCCTATCTAAGTGATCATTAAACTTCCAGATTGTAAGGTTTATCTGTACATAGAGCAGTCTGATTTTAAGTTGGGGTGAGGACCTCCTTAGAAATGAAGGACTGACAAAATATTAATAATGGTCTTGCACTAAGGTTTTGGTTAAGCAGACATATCGCTTTCCAGCTGGCACAGAACACACTTGTCACAGCTCAGTTGGGTAAACTGCACTAACTGAATCATGTGTCACAGTCCCCGTAAATTCCCTGATGAAGTGATCTTATTCAGACATAAATTTAGGCCCTAGTCTGTGACAAACAGACGTATACACACAAAGTAGCATGTTACATTTACTGCTAGTGATGTACATAATGGTAGCACATGTGTCTAAACAACAAACATTTCACCAGTATGGGGATACCATTAATTAAAAAGCAAAGCTCTCCCATAAGGAAAGCAACAACTTTATCATTGGTTTTAGCAGGAAAATCAGCCCCACCTCAAATAAAACAAGTCGTATCAGCAGAGGAACAGATTCGACCAGAATTACACATAGAACAAGTGCCTGTGGTGCACTGAGGTCAGCCAAGGCTCACATCCCTTCACATCTCCCATAGCTAAGACCATGCTCTAGTAGCTGCTCAGGTGGTTGCATTGAGTGAGGTCGAACTGAGCAGTTTTCCTTTACCTGACAAGTTCCTTATGCAGTTCTGGTGAAGTCAGGTAATCTGGTGAGGAGCTCGCCTTCTCTGGTGACCTGTCGCTGCCCTCGGCGGGACTCTGCACTCTTAGGGCTTTACTGGCAGCATGGTGGAAGTCTGCTACCTCTATTAAGCGCTGCTTCATTTCATTCAGTAAGTTAACATGAGCTGCGCTCTGGAAAAAACGTCTTCCAATACAGCCATCCACAGGTAAGCTAAAAACGAACAAAAAACAGCATAACAAAGTCTTGTTGCAAGTGTCAAATCGGCACCTTTGCAAATGTTAATAAATTGACTGTGTAGAGAGATGCTGCTTTCAGATAGAGTCTTACTGTGAGGCACTTATTAATCTCACTTGCTGCGCAAACTTCTTAGCGCTTGCTGTTCTGCCAGAGCCCCTATGATCAGACTCACCCGTATTGTGGTCCTGGTCGGTGAAGGTAAAGGAGGAAGAATTTCTGCCAGATTAGTGGCAGGAGAGGGTGATCAGCAGGGGTAGCGAGGGCCTGGTGAGCCCAGCGGTAGATCATGAGCCTCTGAAGGGAAGGAACGATGGGCAGCTTCAGCAGGGCCTGTGCTTTCTGCAAAAAGAACATTTTCAGCTTCAGGTGTTCTGTCGTCCCTTGTAACAAGCTCTCACAGTTTAACTCAGCAGATTATTAACACAGGGTGAAAACAAAACCTAAGCAATACAAGGGAACACTTTTCTCCAGTAGTACTGCCTGATAAAAGCAGATGAACGGTTCTCTCACCTTCAAAGCTTGATCAGGAGTCAAAGCATTAATAACCAACTCCCCCTCCACAACTCTGCGAAGCTGTGAATCTTCTTCAAATATTGACTCCATATTCAGCACCATCCATGAAAACCACACCTGTATAAACAGCAATAATAGAAAAATTGATAACAAAATGGCAGGGCTAGGATCAGGAAGATTGCTGTTTTCATGCTGGTTTTATGTCTTTGCCAGATTCTCACTGCAGAGTTCCAGAATCAGTATCATATCTCAAAAAGAAAACTGAGAGCCAGTTTCCTCCTTATCTACATTCAAACATCCTCTTTGTATTCTGTACAGTCGTGGGAAAGAATGAGGAAACCAGGGAAAAGTGGCAATTATCCAGAAAGTTCTGGAGGAACAACCTACTCAAACCCTGTAAAATAATACCTTCTCTCTCCCACCTGTACTGCACATCTCCAGTTGAGGTACTATAGGTTTTGTTCCTTTTTGATTGAATGAGGAACTCGATTAAGCAGAAAGAAATCAATTAGTGTTCAAAGCATCCATCAGAAAATGACTGACCTAATAGAATAGTCAGGCTTTACGTATTTTCTCCCACTAAATACACTGGGAGCAACTGAAGATTAAAATAAAAATTTACTAATAAATCCTATTATATTAATTCTTGGACACAGATCAAAGTTTCTCTGTACAAAACATTCCATGTTCCCTTTAGCGTAAAAATCCCACAGCATTCTCTTAGGCTAAATTAGGATTTTATTACAAGAAAACCGACGAACACAAGGGCAGGAAGAGGGAAGAGAAAAATCTACAAAAACTTGCAAAAGTAGTAAAAAAAACCTTAACACATTGCTTATCACAGGATTGTTCATACAAAACCATTGTCCCACTTACCTGAGAGGAATTGGCATCACCCTCAACAAAGGAAGGTGTCACGTTGCCTGCTACGATCCAGCTAACAAGCGAAGACAGCAGACCTTTGTCACAATGATAGCCCAAAGCATTCTGTGTAGAAACATAAAACATCGGGGTTTTTTTGTAAGCAGCCTAAGAGATGACTTACATGCTACAGGTATGTCACTGTGCCTTCGTCCAGGTTCCCTGCTTGCCTCATGCTGGTACTTCCCAACCTTAGTTCAAGCAGCCACCTCTGTGTAATTTATTACTTTTTCAGTGAAAAGATTCTGTTATAGTGACAGCATCTGTTTTTTTCAGGAGAGGATGCTCTATTTTTATTATAAATACACAACCAAGCATTTGAAATGCAAAGACCACAAACTAAAATACTATGATAGAACTCATGAATGAGAAAAGTGTTCCAAATAGGCTTTAATTCTTATTATTACTCACTTATCAGATATTTCACTTGAGCTACTCAGAAAGAAATCAGGTAACATAATTCCATTATGGCTCATCATCATGACTGTTCCTGTTGCATATCAGGAAAATACATTCACATCAAAATTAGAACAAGCAACGCGTGAACTGACCATTTACTCAACAGCCACACCATTACAGCACACCCATTTACCTTATGTTGTTGGTAAAGCAACTTTTGCACACAGTCCTCTTGACCGTACTGAAAAGCAGCTTTACACAAGTCATCCAGCAAGAAGAGTGTTGCCCGGTCCCTGTGCCACAGCTGCTGGCTGGTGAGGAGCTGAACCCAGAACTCCAGCACTGCAGCTGGCCCCACTCCATTTGGATGGTCACTCAGAAAAATGTGCGTCTGCCAAATTAAATAGCAAAATTATTGAAGGGATTCCGGCTTCTATTAAAGCTTAAAAATTTATTGATGAGCTGTTTAACTTGCATAAGGCTGTGGGCCTATGCTTCTAATATTTACGATGCTCTCTATGCCTATGTAAAAACAGCTCTGTCATGTCCAACCTCTAGAAGAAATTCTGCAGCCTGGAGAGTGAGCGTCTTGTGCCATCAGCAAAAACAGACACAAAGGCCATCAGTCTCTCTCTTTACCAGTCTCTACTGTTAGCAGGCCTTGGTTCTTGACCTCTCTGCACATTTAGAAAAAAATACTACTATTCTCCAATATATTAACTTGTTTTCATACCATAACTATAAATTAATGGTCAAAAGCAAAGCTTTTTTGCTGCATTCCTCTGGACACCTTCCTGTGTAACCTCATCTGGGTGTTCCTGCTCCATGGGGGGACTGCACTGGATGAGCTTTCCAGGTCCCTTCCAATCCCTGACATTCTGTGATTCTGTGTGCATATTACATTCCCTTTTTAGGCACTTTTGACCTGGTATCAGAAAATGTGTTTTCCAAGAAGTCTGAAACACACGTACCGTTGTTATGTCCAGTGTCACGTGCACCAACAGACTTAGGCAAGTTCAAGCATCAGTGTTTCCAGAGAACACACCCAACTATTCATACTTGATGCAGGGTACTTTGTGGCTGAAGAACTGACAGATTCAGTATCCTATCTAAACTCAAGCACTAACTCAGTTTAAAAAAAATACTTGTTTTTAAAAAAAAAACTCTCCACTGCATTCACAATCTTCTTACCTGTATCATACCACTGAGCAGCTTAACATTTTCGCCATAGTTGACTCCTGTCAAGTGCTGTGTTACTTTATGCGTAACCTGCTGGGTCACACCTTGCGGGACTCCACTATCCAGATGAAGGAACAGCTGGATGCAAGATAAAAACCTAGGGATGCCAACAAATTAAATTAGTTCTAAAATTTCTCATACAGCTTCATACACAGAAAATCTGCTTCTAGAGAATTTAAAGCCAGGTCAACAGTACTGGTTGGCACCCATATACGAGGCTTTTGATTCATGACCATGCCACGGATTTAATTGCTCTGTTTTATATATGTCATAGGCACAGCATGAGCAATTCATGGCAGACCATAATTCCAGGCAGACCATTAGGACTGAATACAGGTCTTGATCCACATCCACACCCAAATCTACCATTGCTTGGGAAGCTGACAGGTGTTACAAGCCAAAAACACCCCAAGGACCACTTTACTAATTAACCAGGACAGACAGTGAGGTCCAGCACTTGAGAACACTCCCAGCTGCTCACCTTACCAGTAAGAACACAGTTAAGCCAGTATCACCTGCTTGTCTTCCTCACTCATCTCAACACAACAGCTACTCGTCAATACAGCTGTTTGAAGACCACTGCTGTGGCACAGCAGCAGCACTGGTGACAACTGTACTTGTGATGTCAGTAGGAGATATTTCTACAACTATTTCCTCAACCGCAGTCAATACCAGAAAGTTACTTGGCCAATAAACCAGACGTATTTCCCCATCATCTGAGTCACATTCTCACCGGATGCAAACCCCAGGATGAAGCCTGATAAATTTAACAGTCAAGACTAACTTTCATTCTTCTTTATCAATAAATGTATTAGGAATAAATAATGCTTACTGTTCATTCTTCAGGAGATAATACTGGCAAGAATAAAACAAAGGTAAAATTTTATCCAGCACATGGACTATTGTTCTCAGATGTCTTGACTGGACGAGTACACCCAAAAGAGGGATCCCTTCAGCACAGAACTTCTCAATGCTGCCAAAACAAAAACATAATAGACAAGGAAAAATAAAATGACCATCAGCAGAAAGAGACAAGGGTGTTGTCTTCTTTTTTGTGAACTGAGAAGTAGAGACACTCCTATTTTTACACATAATCTCTGAAATACTCAACAGCTAAATCCACATAGTTTTTAGTTCAGCTGTAGTCATTTGATTGCTGACAGATTTCCAAAGTATTTCCTGATGTTGCGGGGGTTTGTGTCCTGTCTTCCAAAGATCACTGGAGACGGGGGGCCTTCATCCATCAAGTTTCAATCAATATGAATCTCAGGATTCTGGGCTAACCTAGCCAACTTGCCTCCCTCTCCAGGTAAAGAAAGAATCATAGAGAGGGAGTTCGATTTTAGCTACTTTGACATTGCCTCAGGATGGACAATGTTCTGGACATCCTTCTTCACTACCTATAGATGGAGCTCGGAGGGTTTCTTTACAGTAGGAACTTTGATGGTTGCAGTCATCAGAGACTAATCCTGCTCCTCCTGACCAGAAAACTCATTAGCGGCAACTTACTCGGTATATTGCTCTGCATCAAGTTGCTAACTGAGAAGAGCTGCACATTAGGGAAAGATGTAAAACATTAATCATATGTTTAACCCGAGGTCATGAAAATGAAATATTGCATTGTCGCTACCATACAGTACAGCGCTTTGTTTCTTCTGCTTGTTAACATAACTGGCCTTGAACTTTTGCACATGATGAAGATCAGTGTTATGGCTTAGATAGGAGCGAGATATTAAATGGTTGTTTGCAAGGACACAGTGTTTGGAGAAAAAGAAAATAAATAAAACAAAACAAAACACCACACACTCGGAAGAGATTCCTTGTTTTCCATTCCATGCTCAAAGTCAGGTAAAAACTTCCACTCTCAAACCAGAATACCTTCGTAACAGTTTCAAATTACTCCAGTGCTTTGAAGAAGGATGTATGTATCTATGGCACAACCTTAGCACCAAGCAAGAGTCGGGGGAAGGAAAAGAAAGCCAAAAAAACTTCTCTTTAAAAGAGTAAAGTAAGAAAACAATTAGTCAATATTTTGAATATGAGTAAGGGATAATTAAAGAGATGACAGATTCAGGGAAAACAGACCTGGGAGAGACTGATTAATCTATGCCTGGCTCTGTACTTTAATCAGCTAGTACACTGGAGTATGTCCAAGAGCTTTATCTACAAACCAACTGAAAACACTGGGAAAGACAGTGTTGGAACACAGAGAGGGCTAGGACGTTCAGTTTCAAGGTTATAAAGCTCTCTATTTATCATTACTGGCATGAGTGGCTTTTTTCTCCTCACTATTTTCCGAATGCTTTGCTGCAGCCCTGCTAGAAAAAAATCACCTGTAGAACAACTCTTTTCAGCAAGTGTGTTTAAAGGTTATTCCTGTCCACGGCAATCATGCTAATCCCTAGGTTTCAGTATTATTTCTAAGGACTATTTTGACTCTAACACACAAAGGCAAAAAACAACATCAGCAAAATAAAGAAAACAGCACACTGTTTGAAACTACAGTCTCTGAAAGACTGCTCAGCCCCTTGCACCAGAAGTCCTTTGTCCATAAAGATGTTAACAGACCTCAGCTCATCAGCAGGTAAGATGCTCGGTCACTGGGGCCACCCACACAAGGCAAACATGAAAAATCACACGTACCTGTGACCTAACGTGGTCATTGCCAGTGCCAGGTAACAGCCGAACGGGATGTTGCCTTTAACAGCCTTCAGGAGGGGGTGAAGCGCGACCGACTCCGTCATGTCGGGTGCGCTGTCCGAGGCAGGGACAGCCGGCCAGCCTTGCCGCACGCCACGGTCTTTCCTGTGGAGCTTCAACCTCAAAATCAAACCCCAAGCCCACTGGTTAAACGAGGTCTCTGGTGTTTCTCCATAACGAACAATGCTGGCTAAATAGGAGACCTGGAACAAAGCAGCAGGAAAGGGAATGAGAGGAATCGCAGCCGTATTCCAGCGTGAAGAGTCAAGACTTGGGTCAGCTTGGATGAGTTTCCTCCTCTATCCCAACACCATGACACTAGATCAGAGCAACAGCAGTTATTTTTCAGACATACCTCATAGCACCATCAGTTAAGGTTATGTGAACACTCTGTTTCTGTGGCCTTGATTTCCACTTCCCTTCTTTCCCCACCCGCCCTTTTGGTAAAGCATACCAACCTATAAGGTTTGGCTAAAGTTTTCCAAACTAGATATTGGTCTTGGATTCAATTTTATTTTTATTATTTAAAAAAAACCCCCCACACACCCACACACAAACTTCAGTAATGTTTAAGACTGCTAGTGAAAGGAAAGCAAAAAATATAAATACAAAAGCAACATTTGTCAGCAAAGAGCCTAAAACATAACAGCCTCCCCCCAGAAAGAAGCCTGGAATGTACACAGGCAGACTCTCTGTGTCATGTACATGTGTCCATTATCATTAAGACCCTGTCTAGATCAAAAGAATTATAAATCTTTTGGAAAAAATACTGTACATGCTCTGACAAACCAGTTTAAATTGCAGAGCTGGGAGTCAGTGCAGATATTTCATCCCCTCTGACTAGAGGTACAAGAACCTAAGTGTTATTTTCTCTTAAGTTCCAGTTACAAGCTCATGCGAGTTAGGACAGATTCACCAATATAAGTGGCAATCAAGGCAGAAAAAGGCTTAAAAAGATAACTCATCTAGGTGGCACGAGACAATAAATCATGATTAAGGAGTGCAGAGAAGCAAGTCAGAAAAGAGCAGATACAATAAGGAACATTCAAAGTGTGGAAAGAAAAAACAGGGGAAAAAAGCACCAGGGAAGAGAAGGCACTGTACAAGAAATACTGAGAAGACAAAGCACAACACAATATTAAAAGCTCTGAATAAATAAATAGAAGCATCTCAGACTGAATAACCAAAAAAAAGGGATTTTTAACCTTGATCTTCCTATCCTTCCATTCCCCTTCTGTAACTTGGAGCCATACCTTCCTCCGTCACCAGCGTGCTGTAAAATCAATGTAATAAATGTTTGTAGGGTTTTCAGGTAACACTACTGAAAAGCTCCTAAAAAAGTCTTTAAATAAGGTAAGACTACGAGCTGGAGACACAGGAAGGATGTCTCTTACGTTCACCAGTAGTAGTAAGTAGCATTATATTAAGCAAGTACTGTCCAACTCCACATGAGTAAATGATCATCTGCAAGAATAGTTTGCAACTATCCAACACAGGCTGGATAATAATGAAAAGGGGAAGAAATTTACAGTTGCTACTTCTCACGTAGATGTTCAACCTAAATCTAACAGTATCTTCAAATAGGTCTGTGGATACAGAAATACTGAGAGTTGGTGTATTATCATGATTTAGCAGTATCAAGATAGCATAGCTTCAAAAAGACAAGAAGCAAACAAGGTCTTAGTCTGTAGTTTTTCCTGTCTATCACTAAGCTATTCCCTGTAATTCTGAAGATGAAATACCTGGTTTATGCTTTCAGAAATCAGCCCAGCATACGGTTTCTGAGAGAGATATTTCTGATATGCTTCCAGGACCATTAATGCAACTTCAGAATGAACAGATGGATCTAGATGAAGAGTATCCTGCTAAAAACAGAGTCATATAACAAAACCTCATTTAAAAGGTCTTTACAACAGTATAATTCAGTTGCACTACAAAGAAATAAATCTTAATTTGAACAGACAGAAAGATATTAAGGATTGTAATACTGAGGCAAAATCTTGGCCAGCCAGAAAAATTTTGGCTCAACATTGAAGAATAAATAAGGTAACACAAAGCTCAACAGCTAGATTATTTCCAGAAAAAAGTGACAATAATCACTTCTCACATGTATTTTGTGGATTTATAGCAACTGATCTAAAGATCCGTACATGACATTTTAAATTGCATAGTACAGACACTTGAAATCTTGCCTTTAAAGGCAAAACAAGACTAAAAAAAAGGGATCATGTTTTTTTTGTATCAAAGCATAGAAATTGTCTTATCAACAGCCACATTAAAGAACTATTTTTCCCCATATCAAAATGTACAGATATGACACTGTTACTGCATAGTGAAGACCTCACAGTTCCTTTCTCCTGCCATTCATTTGTTTTCATGTGTCATCAAGAAACAAGGAGAAAAGGTAAGGCAATCTTGATGTACAAGTATCGGCAGAGGGAAGAGTTCAGTACGATCAAATGTTACAGACTACAACGGATCACTGAACACAGGTGACAGAATTATCCCCTTCATTTGTTTCAAGCTGATAAAACATTCACCCTCTATTAGTTACTGAACTGATGGAGCTCCAAAAGTAACCCATTCCGTGGAATATTTTCCAATTATTTACATAATGCTCAGGGCCTCAAAATCTCTAATTTTAATCATTAGTTTTCTTGCACTGTGAAAAACACTCTTTGAATTAAATTATAGTCTCCGGTTGAGTAACACTCTTATTCTGTAAAAGTGACCAGGTTCGTGCCTCCTGTTTTTAATACATACATGCTCACTGAATCCCCAGTTCAGACCTTCCAAGATAATGCAGGCTAGTTTATTCTCCACTGTCGTTAGATTGTAATTTAATAACCAGTCGCCAATCAGTGCTAACTCAGATGAAGAAGGCTTCCACAGGTACAATGGCAGTTCTTTAAACAGATATAAAGACACCTTTGAGGGCAGAAAAGAAAAAGGTCTAATCAGTACTCAGTATGGAACAATAACCAGCATTATGTGCTTCTATCTTAAGAGTAATACAATAAAAAAAAAATAAAACAAACAAACCAAAACATGGGCAAGTCTTTGACATGGTCCATTGATACAAAGCTGTACCTTAAAACAGTTTGTGTGGCCTCTAGTTTTAAGTGATGGATGTTAATCCATCCACTTACCATCCCGACTTTCTCAATGGTGTCTCTAACTCGATCCAGCAGTACAGAAATAATCTGTTCATGGATGCTGGCGATCGCTCCCAAGAGTTCTCGACCGACTTTTGAAAACGTCTCTCTTGTGGAAAGACTGACATAAGACACCTGAGAAGGTGAGCAGAGAGGAGTTACTGGTTGTAGCTGACCTTCGCTAACACCGTGATAGAACGTCCTTTGGAAAACACAGAACCAAATTGCTCTTGGTGATTCTGGACAAAGTTGATAAATGCCGATATTAAAACTGAAACTGATTGTCCTAGAAGATAAGAAATTATCATGTCACAGTGCCAAAAACAAAGTACAAAACTAAACGCAGGCACAACAACGTCACACACACAAAAACAAACCTACATACCACAACAAAAAAAGCACTATGTTAGGGAATAGGCTGCCCTAGATTATTGAGTTATCAGACATACTGCTCTTATAGAAACTGTGTAGAAACTGTTCACAGAGAATTCACTTAGCATAACTAAATTTGCTTAGCAGGCTGCGAACTTTTGAACTTTCTCCCTTGTTAAACATAAACTTGAGAGTCTTCAAGCTAGAAGAGGAAAGGAGCTGCGTCCCTGGAGATAAGTAGAGAAGCAGAATGCCACCTAAAACTAGATAAAACAAAATCATGTTTTGGTTATTGTCAATAACTTATTTTCTCCAGTCCAAGGTGCAAAATGACAACTGAAAGTCAGAACTTTGAGTGGTGTATTGAGGGCGGGGGCTTAAGCTGTTGGGGTATAATTGTCCAAGTTTCTTTTCCCTGAGGGTCTCTTTTCAGGAGGCCCCCAGCTCATGCTGCTCTACACTGTACCTTGTGAATAAACTATATAAGAATAACTTCTGGAATTCGTGTCTGAGTCTGTACATCAGGAAAACTTCCTTAACCAGCACACAACGAATTTCAGAGCTATAAGTTGGACCTGCATGAGAAAAATAAAGCAAAATAAATTTATTTTTTTTTCATTTGTTTCACTCTGGATGGGTTTACCGAAAAGCTGTTCTTTCTCCCACAAAAACATGTACTTTGGAATATTTTAATTCAGTACTAGATTATAAACTTCAGAAGTAGCACTTTCTTGGTTCCATGGTAGAACAAAATACAGAAGCCACACGTTTCACGCCTTTCACCGCTAGAAAGGAAGAGAGCACATTCATCCTTTTCATGAATGGACCAGTAAAATTACTCACCTCATATATTTCCAAAACTACAATTCTAATAAAATCCTCGTCAACATCAGCCCGTTTGGCTTGTGCCATCTGAGCAAATGTGGTGAGCAGACAAATTTCTTCTGAGCAGTTAATTGATTTGAGATACTTTTCAAAATTTTCAAGGTGCTCTGGGTCTAGAAAAAAAGTCAGACAAAAGAAACATGACAAAAGAAGCATTACAGGATACGCGTCATTAATACCTATACATTTGTTGACAGTCCATTCCCAGAAAGAGAATCAGGGACAGAGGAATTATCATCACTGGGTTAGTGTCCTCTCTTCATAAGTGGCTGGTATCAGCTGCTTTAAAATAAGATGCAAAAACCACCATAGTATGTAGTGAGCCCACGTTTTAGTAAATACACTAACAATTCATAACGAAAGCTAAAACAGCTTCAAGAACAGCTGGAAATCAACTTTTAACATTATTTTAACCATGCAAAGTCCACCACACACAGGCAGAACTGCTTCAGTCTTGCTGCTTTTTAAAAATGTTCTAATGGTTTTGGTTTCCACACATATTGGAGCAATTAGTTCCACAGATTAAATCCAAATTATATGAAAGGATTCTAGTTTTAATCAGCACACAGTCAAGAGAAGATTAAAACTAAGCCCATCCAAGCACAGCAGAGAGGTTTTGATCAAGTTGACTCTGTCCATTCCATGATGTCAAGCGGCAATTTAACTGTGGAGATCATTCTACATCAATTACAAACAAAAGTTCTTCAAGCATCCAGCCCTGGGCCTAGATTATTTTCAAGAGTTACAAGGAAAAGTTGGTTTCAGTTTCTCAAACTCAATACAAGAAAACTACTGAACACCTTTGCTTGGAAAATGTTTCTGAAAACAGAGAACTCAAGTTGCACAGGACAGGAAGGCTAAGATGCTTTCACTTGAATTCAAGGCAGGTTTCCTCTTCAAACCCAAGTGACAGGTTGCCAAATGAAATAAACATTTCAGCCCTCGGGGTGAGGGACAACAGGAAGGGAAGGTAAAACCAAAGAACAACAGGACTTCAAAAGGATTTTTATCTCCTCCAAATGACTTTGAATAGAGTCTGTGCTGCGAAACAAGCACTGAAAGCTGCATTTGAGCTACAAAATGGTTTGGAGAGTGGTCTGCTTTCTCTGAAGTCTATCATGCCAGTAAACACTGTTTGCAGAGATCTTATCATAGCAGTTGAATATCCAAAAGCAGCTCTCATGGTGGTACTCAACTACGCAATCTGCAGAGGCACGAGCTCAGCTTGCTTGTGATGAAACACTTCCACTTAGGTTACGTTCTATTTTAAGGGCTTTCAAGAACTTTGCAACTGTTCTTCAACCTGAGAAGGTCAGACTAGTACAGCCAAAACATCTCATGAACAGTGTGCTAGAGGACTGTGCAATTTCAGTGAAGAGTTTTTCCATACAGAAGATAACCCACACTCTGATAGATACAACAAACACACAGAGGATGTTCCATCCATTCATCTCCCTTTCCTAATGCTCCTTTTAGCCTTATATCACAAGTTACAAAGCACTGTGTGTTTTGTTGTTGTTTGGGGTTTTTAAGGTAATGCAGAAGGAAAAAAAGACTATATCATTACTATATATAAAGGCATTGCTTGTCAGTGAAAATGTGTGTTCCACAGTAAATTTAATAACATTTGGTCCACTCTAGAATACCCAAAGTAACTGGACTTCTCATATTTCCCCAGAAAGTCATTTTATAACCAGTACCTCTCATGGTCCAGACAGTGTCCTAGTAAGTGCAGCACCATCACTGGACTTCGTTTTACAATGTTATTTCTACCGCTCCTTTAAAAGCAACTGTGCTCCCACCTCTATGCATGCCAGCCTAACTCTCCCATCAAATACCAAGGCTTGATAACACCTGCAGAATCACCACTCTTAACACTTCTTAAACTTAATCTGTGAAGGGAATGAAAAAAGGTTCTCTCCCAAAATAATGTTCATGCCGTGATCTTTTAGAGTATGAATTACAGGAAATTCAGTCAGCATTATATCGGCGTCAATCAAAATAAGCTATTTAGGAACATTACACAGCTTCCACTGAAAGAAGTGTTGATATTCCCTGTCTAGACATTTGTGAAAAATAGTATTGTGGTCACATAATCCATCCAGGAGAATGAAGAGGATAAAAAAACCCTGCATCAGCATACCAGGGACTTTAAAACACAAAAGTTAGCTAGAAGCAAACAGAAGCCTGAACAAAACAAACAAAAAAAGGGTTTGTTACTGTCAGAGCTGCAACCCACCACATCATATTACATCCTCTTTGCTTGAGATGCGGTAAAAATTTATTGTGAAAAAAAAAGTCCTACTGAAACAGCGTAACTGCAACTGTTTTAGCAGGCAAGTGCTAACCAGACCAGCACTTCATGCACTGTACCCAGCTACAGGCTTGATAACCCTCTCCCACTCTGCATAAATTGCCTTAAATGTTAGGTGAGCTTGCACAGAGTCAAGACACTCAGTAACTTCTCAAGATTGCCATGTTCTTCTGCTTCTCCATCAAACGACTTGGCTGATGTGGTAACAGCTATCTGAGTTGCCAGCTAGCAGAAAAGTAGAACTGATGGAGTGAGATTTGCTCTCCTGGAAGACATTAAAGAAGCTGTGACGTAGGGAGTCACTGTTTTGTTTACCTGTCTCCCTTTTAATCACGTCCTGAAATAGAATCATAGAATCATAGAATCATAGGGACTGGAAGGGACCTCGAAAGATCATCTAGTCCAATCCCCCTGCCGGAGCATGAACACCTAGATGAGGCTGCACAGGAACGTGTCCAGGCGTACTTGGAACGTGTCCATACTTTCCATGAAGAAGGCAGCAGAGGGAAAGTAGCGTTCCAGCTGGCTTCTAAATAACTCTGCTAGAGCTGAAGCCACCACAATCACCGTGGAGAAGAACACAGGACAGAAGTCAAGAGGAAATAGAAAGAAAAGGTGGCATACAGGACAAGAAAAGCATGAAAAGAAGGCTTGGGATACAGGAAACACCTGTAGGTGTGGAAGATAAGCACATCTCCCACGACATGTTACTGAAGCCAAAACTAGCAAGTGGGGTAGGGGGGCATGGTGGAAACAGTCAACAGCTCACAAAAAACCCTAAAAGACACAAAATTCCATATATCAGGATTTAAATCTCACTCTTAAAATGCTATGAAAGGTCAAGATGGGACCTGATACAAGAATACACAAGATGTACCTACTGCATGACACTTTCACAGCTCTCCAAAGCAGCCAGGAGCAGTCACTGTCAGAGAAAAAACTAAAAAGACTGTACATACGACAATTTCTGTTAAAATTGGAGTTTGGTCAAAGTACTGGAAGCCCAAAACATTTCTGAGGCCACAGGACAAGTTGTGCTTCTGCTAACACAGCACAACGAAATCTCCAAAGAATTAAACCCAAGGCTAACGCAGAAGTAGCTTAGAACCAGTTCTGAGTGAAGGAATCCAACCTTTGAGTCTTCGTTTGCAGTCAGCAGCTTGCAACTTAGAGCAGAGCTCTTCCAGGTGCTCGCTGTCTGCACAGTGCATGACAAAGAAGAGCCTCCAAAGCATGTCGCTGGATAAGGTTCTATAAGGCATCTCAGACATGAACAACCAGACTCCCAACCTGTTGGATTTGAAGAAAATAGAAACAATTTCAACCTGGTAAATCTCAACATTTAAAGAAAGGAGAGATATGCCCACATCTCTGCCATATAACAGAATTAGGAATGTGAAGATGCGTCTTAGCATCTCAAATTCTGAGTTTAACTTCATTCTGAACTGAAAAAGTCCCCAGAACTTCTGCCAGATCCTAGAATTCAAGGCATGATTTCTGCCATTCTTGATACTACCAGTGCAATGAAAAACCCTGCATATTGCAGCCTTGTCTAAAGCATGAAGTATTTAAAGCCACTGCAATTGCCAGTTTGAAACATCTAACTCCTCCAAGACGAAGCCAGTATCAAGCACATGGGACAACCCACCTTTTTGCCTTCAGAACATGTAGAACAGCTCTAAAAAACAGCTCATCGAACTCCAGTTGCAATTTTTCCACCGAGTAGGGATGCGCTACTGTTCCATATGGCGTACTGTTGCTAACATACTGGGCCCAGTGGTCACTCACGTTGCAAAGGGTCATCCTGCACAGCAGAACAAACACGTCAAAGAAGGATCATTAAGTGGTGTCACCACCATATAAAAACAGACAAGTGCAACCAGATCAGAGTCTAGTCACATGAGACATGTTCAACACTTTGTCCTCTGATTCCCAAAGATTCCCATATAAATAGCATTTCTCTCCCCTCTTCAGACAGGGCTAGTCTGAATTTCCCATGTTATCCTCCTTTGGCTTTGCAAGCAAACAATGCACAATACTCTGCTACACTAACCTAGTTTGTGTCTGAACTTTGGAGCCTTAAGGTAATCCTATATGATGAAATGGCAGTACATGCAAAAAGTTCATGCAGAACACAAAGGAAAAACATGGATTTTGTTTCTGGTTTAACTGTATCACCCTTGAAAACACACTCATAGAAGCCATATAAAATGACTGATAGAGATGTAAAAATAAAGAGCACATTTTATGTCCCAATCACATCTGCCTACTGCAAAACATGTGGATATCAAGGAGCAAATTAAAAACACAAAAACAATTCTGGATAACAATAGAAAAAAGGCAGTTACATGAGCTATAAAAAGGGGTAATTCAAGAAACTGTTGGGTGTCTGTGACCTTCCATAACAAGATAAGCACATCACTGATGGAATCAGTCTGGTGTCCCACAGCTCACCAGCTCCTTTGTACCCACAGCGTTTAGTTCAGACTCAATTCCCCACTTCACAGGCAGTTTTAGAGCTAAGGACTCAGATTGCAGCTTCCCAAAGCAATTAATCCTAAACTAACTCTCAGAGCAAAATCAACCCAAGAAGTGCTTGGGGTTTTTTGCTGTGGTTATTTTAGTTGGTGGGGTTTGGTTTTATTTGTTTAGTAGCTTGTTGGGGTTTTCTGTAGCAGCTCTAAACTTTAAATCAGACTGTATGAAAAGGATTTAATTATATCACAGAGAAGATATTCTCTTACTTGATCAGCTGACCAATTCGCTTCACAAATTGTCGGTACCGTGCTCTGTTAAATGTTTCTAGCCCCACAGAGAGAAGTTCCACTAAGGAGTTTGCAAAAGCAAAAATCTTCATCATCTCCTGGGCGGTTGTTTTTTCAGGAAAATAAGCACCTAAGACCAAGACAGAAAAATAAGTTTCAAAAAACCATGTGAATATGGATTTTTTTAAGTAACTTAACACAGACTCAGCACAATCCATCATATAGCTGGCAAACAGCTCATTGCTAGTTAACCTATTTTTTTTAATGAAACGAACGATAAATACCTGTTAAGCATAAAAGTACAAATAGTCTATGCAGGTTGTAAAACCTCTAGCAAGAAATTATCTTCATGCACTTGTCCAGAGATTTAATAAACAAAGAATGAGTAAATAATTGAGAAAAAACACTATAACGTTACAGTTAAGATGGAAAGACGAAAAATTCGTTCTGAAAGCACATCTGTGAGTATAACTATCAAGCAGATCAAAACTAAGGGAAAGGATTCTAATGTTTTGCGTGATAGTACTGCTGTTAAGTTCTTAAGCTATCCTAAACACATGGCATACATTTCCATCTCATCCCACTCCTCATCTGTTTAGTCTGTGAGCTGTTGCACAGGTTCATCATTATTTCACTCAGAGATTCTTATAATGCAGTAGCATTCTTAACAGTTTTAGTCATTAATACAATTATTGTAAGTGAAGTGAAGAATTAGTCTTTAGCAGCTGATTTACCTCCAGTCGTAAAACCAAGGAACTGCTGAAAGAGTTCATGAAATGGAAACTGCGACAACAGGGAAATCAAGTCATCTTCCGAAAGCAGAATCCAGCTTGTTTCAGGATCCTCGTCCTATAGACAGATACAGTTGCTTTCAGCAGCTTTACAATAAAACATGTGATAGAAGGGCTTCACTATTATAGTAATTACAGTTTGCTTGTAAGATGAAAACAAAGTAAGTACAAATGAACTCACTTTCACACACACAACCTCCTGAATTCCAATTCTGTCTGTGTTTCTACACAAAAGCCCTCAGCAGCAGGAAACAGGACTAGGTTAGTCCAACCAGTTTCTGAAGGGAAGCACCTATTCAAACATATAACTATTTCCATGTACCTTTTGCACGCAACAGTTGAAATGTTTAAATTCCACTTGCTAATACTCACCCTTGGAAGCTCCACTATCTACAGTTGTATCACAGAGATAGAAGAAAAGTAAAATAGAAGTGAGTTTCATATTATGCATTTTAACTGAACAACAGGGTTGTTTTTTTCCATTTCACAAAAACAATACAATAACCTTGAGCAAAAAGTATAAAGGGAAAAAAGAAAAAATAAGCCCTTTGCTGTACCTCTTCTCCCCCTTCATCCACCAGGGTCCAGTTTCCAGATTCTTTCCCAGATGAAGAGGAACTTTTCCTTTCACTTGGTTTCATATGGCACATGAAGTCAACCCGATTTCTGATTTAAAGAGAAATTATCAAGTTTACAAAAAATCAGAAAATTAAAAACTCCGAATTGTCATCTTATAGTTAAGATATATAAAAATCAAATGCAAGGACAAGAAATTAACAAGCATGTCAGAAAGTTGCCTGGCAGAAAAGGACCTGGAGGGGTTGGTGACAATGGCTGAACATGAGCCAGCATGTGCCCAGGTGGCCCAGAGGCCACCAGCATCCTGGCTGGTACCAGCACTGGTGTGGCCAGCAGGCCCAGGGCAGTGACCATCCCTGTGCTGGGCACCGGGGAGGCCAAACCGCGAATGCTGGAGGTAGTTTTGGGCCCCTCACACCAAGAAAGGCCTTGAGATGCTGGAGAGAGTGGAGAGAAGGGAACGGAGCTGGGGAAGGGGCTGGAGCACAAGTGTGATGGGAGCGGCTGAGGGACCTGGGGGGTTCAGCTGGAGAACAGGAGCTGAGGGGACACAGGGACACAAAGAAACGGCCTCAAGTTGTGCCAGGGGAGGTTGAGGTTGGATCTGGGAACAATTTCTTCCCCAAAGGGCTGTGGGGCATTGGAACAGGCTGCCCAGGGCAGTGCTGGAGTCACCATCCCTGGAGGGGTTGAACAGACATGAAGACGAGGTTCTTGGAGACATGGGTTAGTGCCAGGGTTTGCTTAACGGTTGGACTCAACGATCTTGAGGGTCTCTTCCAACCAAAATGATTCTATGATTCTAGATGTTTCTATGATTATCTGATATCCTCCAAGCCTTGCACCAATTTGCTGTTTTCAGTAAATGATCTTCCAAGCAACATTATGAACAACGTAAACTGCTATCAGCCCTGTATAGTGAGCACATTTATATATGCAAGAAACAACACTATTCTTGCCCATGTGCATGAAAAATCCTTAAAAAAAAAAAAAAATCAAAATAAGGATGTCATATTTCAGAAGAGGTCCTCTACACCAACCATTTAAGGTCATCACCTGGTGAGTCAACAACAGGGTGAGTGCAGGTCAGTTCAGCTACTCAGCTGTCACAGCTGCATTAGCTGGACACCAACACATTAGCCAGACTGGCCTTGGGTACAGGGAGCCACCAGTGCTAAAGGTCAGTGCTAAAGGCCTTGCAGGAAAGGGTTGCCTCAAATCAAGCCAGCTCCAGTTCAATGTATTAGGCCACCTTGAGTCTGAGACACTAGTTTTCAGACTCTGTATCGTACAAATCCTTAGTTGTTCAGACCTATACTAGCAAGTTAAACGAATATACAGAGAGGTTGTATAAAAAGTTGAAATCATAACATGCAACTTCCTTCTAACCAGAAATGTTCTGGTAGAACTCTGCACACAGTGCCAGAAAATTCCAGCACAGTATCACCCTCCTGATCAACTTGAATTTATACTCTGATAACACAAATATAGTGCAAGTGAAATCCAAGTTTTAAGATACTGATTTCACAAACCAAATTCAGAATTCTGACTTGTTCATGACACGCAGCGGCTGTAACAGAGAAGCACCAGCTCTTTTAACAGAAAGTACAGCTACCATGGGTGTTCTATCAACTGAGAGTGCCACTCCCTACAATGTGAATTATTCCTTGTCCCAAACACAAGCACCAAAATGCACTGGCAGTAGGCAAACCCTCAGGATACACTTGGTTCCCCAAGCAGCTGTGCACAGGAAATGTAAAAACAAAATCCTTTCAAATAATATAGTCCAATAAATAGGACTCACACTTAACTCGGGGTCAGACTATTGATAAAGATCACAGTGACAGCCCTAAATATCAGCAGTTTGATTGTCTGACATTAAAATCTGGACAGTGAGGGAGCCAAGCTGTATATTTTAACTGAAGTACATAACAGTTTTGAATCACGATTGATTATATTAACTAGCTTCTCTAAGCACCACGTATTCCTTCTAGATAAAAAAGGATGAAAAAAATAAAGCACAACCAGCGTATACATCAACTTAGCAAACCCTTTACTCAAGGGCTTCTGTTGCAGAGACAGTGGAACAAACAGACCACCCCAAAAGGCAAAAACTCTCAGAATTCACAGCAACAAAACATGGGTATCTCAGTTGTCACAAGCTATTTGACAGCTGAAGGCAAGCACAGTAGAAGAACATACTGCCAAGGTTGTATCTAAAGATGAATGAGTAAAAAGAGTCTGAATTTAAACTGTGAATCACTTGTTTGTCTCTGTTTTTATGACTTTTCCTGAAATGAACTTTCAGGCTTTTACAAGTAGATCTGGTGTCATGTTTTCTACTCTTAAATAATCATAATAGATTTTTAAAGTTATACCCATACTTACTTGACAGGAGACATAAGCAAGGCAAGAGATTGCATGAAATGAAAGACACCTGATGGGTTATCCAAGACTTTGATCTGAAATTAAATGCAATAATCTAGGTAAATCTAAATAAGTAAAAGAGAGAATAAAGTCGTTTTATCAGAGAAATTAAAATTCTGAGTTTCACATTTTTCACTAGTTTTTTGTTCACACTAAAAAGTAGCCATAAAAAACAGTACCCACACCCTAGCAAACATATTGATATGGTAAAATATTGGGAGTTTTCAAAAAAAAATAAGTACTTAGAGAAATTAAAGGAGGAAAAAAATGCACTCCGCACACAGCACAGGGGAAGTCAGGATGCTGCCACTTTAGGTTAATGGTTGGATTTGATGGTCTCAAGGGTCTTTTTCAACTTAAATGATACTGTGGTTCTGTTCTATCCTTTTATTTCATTATTTGCCTTCCCCAGTTGGTGTAATGGCAATCCTTTTCCTACAGCTAGATTTGAAACATCTTCCCCTCTTGGAGGAGCAAAAATATTCTTTGCAAGAACACCCTGGTGCTTTTGGATATCTGCTCTCCCTTTGACCTATGCAAAGTAGAAACCCTTTCCCTTGCCCATGAAATTAGCTAATTAATGAACTTTCCATGTAAACAGGCCACACTTCAACATGCAGGAAATAAAAATGGTTGGGTTAAGACGGGTAAATATATCCCTTGACTAAAACCTCTCCCTGGTACCACGATTCCACACACCTGGAAACACGGTGTCAGTCAGGAGGGACTGACGAGGCACAAGACATTCTCCTACCCATTCCACCCCCACTTCCACTTTCTGACAATAAAAAACCAAACATTCACACCTGAACAAACGGACAAGCCCACTCACTGATCCCAGCTGGACACCGAAGGATGTGGTTGAAGATGAAAAGATGGTCACCTGGACAGCCAATTCTTTGCAACACAGACACCTAAAGCAAAGTATATTGGAAACGTGTAAGCAATAGTCTTGCTGACTAGCGTAATACCGTTCTTTCATTTCTCTTCCCATGCTTTCTAGCAAACCTCAAACTTGCCTTTCAGAGCAAGTTATAGGAGAACAATACTTAAAAGTCAGCTTGCGTGACTTATGAGCCAAAAGCTGTTTTCTTTGGTGTAGAAAAATTAATTACCTTACGATTGCATTACAAAGCAATTTATTTAGATATCAGCAAGAAGTTTTTCAAAAATGAGAAGTCTGCACAGCTTTGCTTTCAAAGTAAGTAAAAACATAATGAATATTGAGTGTTAAGTCCACTTGGAGCATTGTTGGCTGCTCAGGTGCCAGTCCTCATTAATGCTGCTGACCTCCATTGACTTCATTAGACAAGGGCATTCATTCTAAAGAGTCACTAGCAGATTCTATTCCTCAAGCAGAACAAAATAAAAAAAAATAACCAACACTGCATGTGGGACAGCAACAGGAACAGTAACGGTTTCAGAAATCAGTCCCGAATTCATCTCATATGTCAGATGAAACCCATATATCCATGCTTACTCCCTCCTCACCAGTTTCTGCAGCCACAGGAGAAGGTCACTCTTAAACTGAGGATCTTCGATAACTCTGCGAGTGAAACTGAAAAGGACGCTGATACATTCCTTCAGCTGGCCCAAGTCTGAAGAAAGATTTTCTGACTGCTTTGAAACTGTAAATTAAAAACAGAATTAAGGAGCTTTGACGAGCAGTTCTCAGAGTGACAAGTAGTGGTTTCGGGGATATATAGAAAGCTTGCTCTCTGTTTCTGCAGATACTGAGATATTTCAACACAGTTGCTTGCTAAATGGGACAAAGAACACTTCTTTATTTAATCTTATAATTAAGCACTGGGTCTTAATTACAAGAACAACAAACTATTGGTACTCTCATAAAAAGTTTATGTTGAAGGAAGACCTTTTAAGAACCATCATTTACTATCCATACAAACTACCTGGAAGTTGGGGGGGTAAAAGGAGGAGGACCAGAAAGGGCAAATATCCAGAGTGGGGGGAACACTTCAGCTAAATATCATATTGGCCCAAATCCAAATAAGTAACACACTTAGCATGAAAACAAAAAAAAGATTTCTAAGTTTTAAAGCTGTGAGATTTCAAACGGCCTTATGAGAGGAAGTAAAACAGGAAAAATATCCCACTGGTTATAGAATTGTGCATAACCAATTTGGAAAAGGAACTGTAGTATACATTGCCTTGACAACAATGGGTTGCAGTCCAGGTGTCCCTTCCCACCCAGTGTTCCTCTACAGTAATCAGTGACACTCCTGTGTAACCTCATCTGGGTGTTCCTGCTCCAGCAGGGGGACTGGACTAGATGGTCTTTCGAGGTCCCTTTCAATCCCTAACATTCTGTGATTCTGTGACACTATGAGGCTTAGACAGAAGAAGGTACCCCTGCATTCAGCTTCCACTCTGGGTGAACAAGTTAAGAGAGTTGGAGACTTTCCTTGCAAGAAACAAGTTTCACTGATCCCCACATAAGACCATCAGGTTTTAGTACCAGAAGACAAATATTCCAGTATACAAATTCCACCACAAGCCTCCAAAACTGCAGGTAAACAGGGTGCTGGGCACCCTAAACATCCTGGTGAGCGGTCTAGACCATCAACACACCTTGTTCTTGCTGCTGAAGAGCCACCGATCTCAGCAGGGACGAGCTGCTGAGCAACCTGTAGACATACGACTCCACCTGCAACCGGGACAGCACCGAAGTGTACGAGTGCAGCGCCAGTGTCTGATGGACGTGCTCCGCTTTGGCTTCAAACAGCTTTTTGAGTTCCCCTAACACACCTTCATTCAGCTCCACTGTCTGGTAGCGATGGTGACCTGTCACTTTGCACTGATCGGCACAGACACCCTGAAAAGAAAGCAATTATCTTATTTAAGTGGTTTGTCATTTTGCTGGGTCAAGGATGCTTATAGAAATTAACCTTGACATAACCATCCCATCAACAGATTTCAAAGCTTTCATAAAAGGGGTCCCTTCACACGTGGAAAAGACAAACATGACAGAACATCTTCCATACTTCTTAAAACTGCTGATTACTGAAGAATCATATCCCTGACTTCTGAAAAAAATTACTCTGTAAAACCTCAATAACTCTGACATAGAAATAGGTATGACTGACTTGTTTATATCACTGACAGACATAACAAAATCAGATCTCCCTACTCCCAGCCAGTGCAACTGCTTCTCAGTTTATAGACTTGATAAATATTTGGGTCTGCTATTTTAAAGCTAAGACGTACCAAAACAAGATAAATATTCTTCTAAACTCCCAGAACTGAGTATTTTTAACAATTCTCCACTGTACATTTAAAATTTTCAGAAATGAACTGCACTCTAACTTTCTCCTAAAATGGAATTAAAAGCTGACGTCAGTCTTTGTCTGTCCTATCTCTAATTCTTCAGCACAAGAAAAGCACAATACATAACATTTCTGTTAATTCTTTTATGCAACCAGAAAACATGCTTCAGAGCCAGCACTTTGGAAGCTTAGCTTTAAAGTAACCCTGTATTTCCTAAATGAGTAGTGTAAGAATTTTAAATTGGCATGAGAATTTTAAATTGGTATAAAGCTAACAACTATTCCGGACATAGAATAAATACATAGTGAATTGGAATGGAAAAAAACAAGCAGCAAACTTAGCCAACTGTATGAGGCCCAGTGGGGATAAGAAAGTGAAAACAAAATCACTTTCAGTGTAGAAAGCGATCAACACAAAAATGAGAGTCCAGTGAGGTTCAGTGTTATTCCCTAGTAAAAAGGAAAAGATTCAAATCTGTTCAGTGGATGTCTCTAGCATCTCAACTCCAAGGAACTCTGCAGGACTGGAAAAATGGGCTGATTCCAATGGGATGAAGTTCAATAAGGCCAAGTGGCGGGTCCTGCCCTTTGGCCACAACAACCCCTGCAGCGCTCCAGGCTGGGCACAGAGTGGCTAGAGAGCAGCCAGGCAGAAAGGGACCTGGGGGACTAATTGACAGGAAGCTCAACAGGAGCCAACAGTGTGCCCAGGTGGCCAAGAAGGCCAATGGGATCCTGTCCTGTATCAAAAATAGCGTAGTCAGCAGGACAAGGGCAGTGATCCTTCCCCTGTGCTCTGCATTGAGGAGGCCACACCTGGAGTATTGTGTTCAGTTCTAGGCCCCTCAGCTCAGGAACGAGATTGAAGTGCTGGAGCGGGTCCAGAGAAGAGCAACAAGACTGGGGAAGGGACTTGAGCACAAGCCCTATGTGGAGAGGCTGAGGGAGCTGGGCTTGGTTAGTCTGGAGAAGAGGAGGCTCGGAGGTGAGCTCAGCACTCTCTAGAACTACCTGAAGGGCAGTTCTAGCCAGGTGGAGATTGGTCTCTTCTCCCAGGCATCAGCAATAGGACAAGGGGGCATGGGCTTCAACTCTGCCAGGGGAAATTTAGGCTGGATATTAGAAAGAAATTCTTTACCGAGAGAGCGGTCAGGCATTGGAACGGCTGCCCAGGGAGGTGCTGGACTCACCGTCCCTGGAGGTTTTTAAAGTGAGGTTGGACATGGCACTTAGTGCCATGATCTAGTAAACAGACTGGAGTTGGAGCAAGGGCTGGACTCGATGATCTCTGAGGTCTTTTCCAACCCAGTCGATTCTGTGATTCTGTGATTCTGAGGAGAGGCACTGCACTTACAGAAACAACATGAAAAGCCACCACATACACAGGTATTATACTGATCACTCCTGGACAGTTTTGATGATGTGTTGGGTATAAACAAATCAGAGCACCAGTACAATTTCATTCACTCCCACTGTAATGTCCAGCTCCAAAAATCAGTTACACATAATGATTTTGAGGCAAAATTTTTGTGATGTGTGAACCAAAGAGCTCCCCAGTCACTTCTGGTTTGCAGACATAAATGCTGCAGAGTACCATGACCACCCTGGAAGCAGCTATAACCACAGAGCTACAAAATGTCCGGAGTCCAAAATTTATGGACCTTGCACTCCCTGTGCTTTGAGCAGCAGGGTCACCCACGAGCGTGACTCTAGCTCCTCTGCAGCTGCCACCTGTGACAGCAGGAATGATGTCACCAAAAACTGTCACTACGGGCAGCAGGCCAGATGGGACATCACCGCTATCATCATTCTGAAGTCCTACTCCACCGCACATCCCCTGCATCTACCTGAAGTGAAGCGGCACAAACTTCACCAGCCCTACAGGCAGAACCAGCTGTACGCAGCTCATTCTTAATTTCACGAGATCACTAACAGAGATCCCGTTACCCTACACTCATCAGAGTTCAAAAATCAAACAACAAAATGTCTTAGATCTCAATGGAATGATTGCCTGAAGTACCAGGGGTCAGCGGAGAGACAGAAAGCAAAGGCAAGCATCTTTTTTAGAAAAAAAACAAAAACAAAACATATTAAATACAGTAAACTCAACAGCAAGTAAAATTAATGTGTGGAATGACATCCAAATAGTTTGGGTTCAAAATTAGAGTCTGCAACAGCACCTGCACAGTTTTCTGTTCTTCTTTAAATGTCCACAATCTTCCCTTAAAGTTTTGACAGTCAGCTGTCATAGCCTGCAGCTCTGCCTCAGCCAGCAACAGCTGCTTCCTGCAGCGCAGGTAGTTGAGGAGCAGTTCGTAAAATTCATGCCTGTCCTGATGAGCAATGCTTGCGAATTCTTCTGCATAGGAGTCAACATTCTCCAACCATGAACACGGCTCAAAAATTTTCAGCTGCTCTCTGGTAAATGGCACCAGTTCTGGTTCGGTTGGGAGCTCTGGATAAAGCCTTTCATTGTGCGACAGCGGTTTAACTGCTATTACGGTTGGTCTCTCACGGGACAATTCAGCCGACAAGTCTGGATAAACTGGTTTCAAACCAGAATGCTGAATACATGTTTTGGATTTCTCCAAAGAGAGCTGTGAGATACTAAAAGGAAGCCTCTCGGAAGAACGAACAAGAGGATTTTTAACATCTTGTATGTTTTCAGTTCCTTTGTCCCGTACAAAGCCCACCACTGTCTGGGAGCCAGCAGCACTGGAATGAAACGTGCTACTCAGCAAATCTGAGTTTCCTGATCCGCTTGCAACCACCTCCACAGGTCCGTGAAGTTCGTCCAACTTACTTCTCGCACTCTTCTCAATATCTTTCCCACATTCCTCATGGGAAGGATCAGCTTTGAGCTCTTTTGTATCTGTGGTGGGCTCTAGAGTTACTGTTGAAGATCCTTGATTTGCTGAAGGTAAACCACTCTGGGGGACGTCGCACACATCGTTTACAGTTTTTCCATCCTCTACTTCATCACTGAGACAAATTTCTGTAAATTCTCCAGGATGCTCCACCTGTGCTTTACTGGCTTGAGAAGACACTTCTGGCACGGGAGGGAGGAAGACATCATCAGGCTCTTGTACTCGGGACTCCTCCCTACTTTTTTTCTTTTTTTCCTAAGGGAAAAAAAAAATAATAACAGAATGTCACTACCAAGTGAGTCTCTCCCTCTCACATCCCAATTCCCACCGCCACCAAAACTAGTATTTGTCAACAACACGACTCCAAAAACCACTCTTAACAAAGGACAGTGAACTGCCGGAGAGAGTCCAGCACAGGGCAACAAAGATGATTAAGGGAGTGGAGCATCTCCCTTATGAAGAAAGACTGAGGGAGCTGGGGCTCTGGAGCTTGGAGAAGAGGAGACTGAGGGGTGACCTCATTAATGTTTACAGTTATATAAAGGGTGAGTGTCAGGAGGATGGAGCCAGGCTCTTCTCGGTGACAGCCAGTGATAGGACAAGGGGTAATGGGTTCAAACTGGAACACAAGGGGTTCCACTTAAATTTGAGAAGAAACTTCTTCCTGGTGAGGGTGTCAGAGCCTGGCCCAGGCTGCCCAGGGGGGTTGTGGAGTCTCCTTCTGTGCAGACATTCCAACCCGCCTGGACACCTTCCTGTGTAACCTCATCTGGGTGTTCCTGCTCCATGGGGGGATTGCACCGGATGAGCTTTACAGGGCCCTTCCAATCCCTCACATTCTGGGATTCTGTGTAATTTTCATAATATTTAAGGCAAAAACCTAAGGTACCAAACAGATCCTTGATCTTTAGCTGCCCTTTAAAGATTGTCTATCAGTGTATATTTTCTTAGTTCTTGAACAACGTTTCAACATTTCTACGTAAAAAGCTATAAATAGTACAGGAGAGAATGTTTCATTAGTGTATTAAATAATAAAAAATAACAGGATCATGACTTCCAGAAAGAGTCAATGGATTCCACCCTATTACCAAAAAACAAAAAAGTTATCTTGTGATTTGTCTTAACTTACACAGAAATACTTTAGTGAATGGAATAATTAAAAAAAAAGTCAGAGCAGAACAGTCTGGAATGCACCCCATAATTACATTTTCAAACCATCACAACATCTTTACAATTACTGAAATAGCTATTTTCATTAGGCATTACACACTAGACATGTAGAAAAACTTAGTGGTGACATCAAAGTAGTAAGTCAATTGCCCATTTTTAAACTGAGATCAGTTTGGGGGTAAAGAGCTCCCATAAACCTCATCTAAGATGTAAATTTGCCTCCCTCCCAAGGCACAGTGTGGGAGATAATGCTGCGTGGGAAACCAACAAAGATTTTGTCAATTTGTAAATCATTTGCCAATTTATAAAGCAAAAAATTGGCCATGTGTTTTGCCAATTTGTAGATTGTGTATACCTACCAGTTTATTAGGAGCAGAACGGAGAAGAGTTATGTTACAGTGCTCCAGTTTTGGATGACTCAAATTAATATAATAAAGAACACATCTGAAATTAGGAAAAGACCTCAATATTCATCCAGGACTGGGGAAAAGATGATAGTTTTGGAAACATGCTGACAGTATCACACACACTTTCACTAAGCAGCTGACATGACTTTGCCTTCTGAGAAGGCATATATGAAAACAGCTCAAATCAAGGCCCAAGCTAACCTTGATCTCAAGCCTAATTTTACTTCAAATATGTTCACAGCTTCTTTACAAAATGGCAATACTCTGGCTTTGCTTTCAGGCTGTGTTTTCCAGTATATTAAAACTTGTAATCACAAAGCAGCTCTGGCACACTCCAAGCCTAACTAAAGCTACAGGTGACAGGTTAAAAATAGATCAGCACACTTTTTTAAACTAGGACTTGTTGTTATAATAAACATCTTATGACAAATAACTCCAAGTCAGTAATTTCCACAGGACACTGTACCACTAGATCATTTTTTTTAACTGTGTACTGATCCTCGTACTTTACAAACACATGCTGGCCCTTTCCCCTCTACAGTCTCAAAGTTCCCTCTTGCAGCTCTTGTACAGACGAAACTACCTTTATCTTTCAGCAGCATTCTGTGTTTTTCCCAAACACCGCTGTTAGATAAAATATTTGGGTTTAAAATTTATGAAGCGCCTTTCAGTTCTCAGTTTCTGAGGAAAAAAAACAGATATTTCATCTGAGAAAGGATGAGAGAAATGAGGTTCTGAATTAATACGAGGTTTGGCCTTTAAGTCAAAGATGACACCTGCTCCTAAGCCTTGTCCCATGCCTAACCACTCTCCAAGGACATCGGTAAACAACAGCTCAACCTCTAAAGACACTTGCTATTTTTTCAGGAAACACCTCTGCAGTAACTGAGTGCAACCCAGTGAGATGCACACAAACATACACCCTCATCTTCACCAGTTCCATGATAACTGTTTTTGCCACCTTGCTGTGTTTGAATCACTCTGGTGTTACGGGTGCTGAACAAGCTCAGCTTTGGGGCTCCTATTTTCAGAAAGACCTGGGATCCATTCCTTTACTTGGCAGCTCCATGGCTGAGCCAGCCCTTCTCCCAGCTCCCCAGAATTTCAGCTTTTCAAAGGATTATCATAAATAAACCATAAATCACAGCGGTTCCCGAGGCACAGGAATTGTAAAGTCCTCAGTGTGACTGGACCACAAACTGCATCCTCAAACACTCCCGCCTATTAACAGAGTTGAGCATAGTAACAGCAACAAAAATACCAGGAAGAGGTCATGTGTAACACTGAAGGATTCTGGATTCTCACACGTGACATTGCCAGCGAATTGTTTCACGGTGAATTACACCTGGAATGGATGGGCAAAGACAGGAGCTGTTGGAGTCACCATACACATGTTGTTGAAGAGCTACCAGTGTCATCTATGAGTCATCACCGATCCTCTTAAGGAGCAGCCCTAGGACCTGACTGTCCTGCGCATGCCATGGGGCTGAATCAAAACAAAAACAGTGACGCACTCTTCTGGGATCGCTTTTCCCTACAGTCTTTACTTGCCTTGAGTTTTGACATTTAGATCTACCTCTTATTTTACAGAACAACGGTCAATTAATTCATCAATTTCTTTTCAGAGGGCTTTGAAAGCCACAACTTCAACCTGAGAGCTGCCTGACAGGAGAGGACATTTGGATCCCTGGCGGTGACTGTCTCTTGCTTGTCTCTTGCTTATCTTCTTGCATGCTTGCTTAACTTTACTCCTAATTTCTCCTCCTCTTTTTTTTCTGTTGCTCTAGCTTTAGGTGTGAAAAAGAAACAGATTTACTCTATCTTTAGGCATAAAAATAAAAGAAGGATGTTTGGCGGCCTCTGACCTCATTTGTGCCTTAATCTCACTCTTGGAATCATTTTTGAACCTTCCTGAGTCTGAAATTGGACTGGGACCACACAGCCTTGCAGTTTACAACATGAAAAAGCCTAAGCAATTAAGGGAAACATTTCCTTCTTGACTGAACTGTGAGGCGAGATATTTAAGCTCAAATCATTTGCACAAGCTACTGAAATTCCGCATAGCACAGCTGCAAGGAAAACCAAGCCCTCATAAAGCTGTAGGTAGTAACATTATGAGCAATGAACGCACTCACAAGAGGATTAAAACTCAGGAACAGTGATATTAACAACTAAAACACCAGCTACTGAATAAGAAACAGCATTGCTTGCTATACACCGTGTCATGTTTTCAGCATTTCAAAGACAAACCGATACATGTGAGATGGAATCACAGAATCACAGAGTGTCGGGAATGGAAGGGACTTTAAAAGCTCATCCAGTGCAACGTCCCCATGGAGCAGGAACACCCAGATGAGGTTACACAGGAAGGTGTCCAGGCGGGTTGGAATGTCTGCACAGAAGGAGACTCCACAACCCCCCTGGGCAGCCTGGGCCAGGCTCTGCCACCCTCACCCCAAACAAGTTTCTTCTCAAATTTAAGTGGAACTTTTTGTGTTCCAGTTTGTACCCATTGCCCCTTGTCCTATCATTGGTTGTCACCGAGAAGAGCCTGGCTCCATCCTCCTGACACTCACCCTTTCCATATCGATAACCATGAATGAGGTCAACCCTCAGTGTCCTCTTGTCCAGCCCCAGAGCCCCAGCTCCCTCAGCCTTTCCTCACACGGGAGATGCTCCACTCCTTCAGCATCTTGGTGGCTGCGCTGGACTCTCTCCAGCAGTTCCCTGTCCTGCTGGAACTGAGGGGCCACAACTGGACACAAGATTCCAGGTGTGGTCTCCCCAGGGCAGAGCAGAGGGGCAGGAGAACCTCTCGGACCTACTGACCACCCCCTTCTAACCCACCCCAGGTACCATTGGCTTCCTGGCCACAAGGGCCCAGTGTAAAAGGACTGCCATCCCACACTATAACAAAACACTTCTAAATGTCTATAAGCTGCACGGGCTCCCCAGGGGCAGCTCCAGCCGCCTCGCTGCGCAGCGCTATTCGGGAAGGCCAAGAGCTGCAGCAATAAAGGTTTTGTTTACACCCTTTGACCCGTCCCCTGGCAGCCGATGACTCTAAACCTCGTTACAGCGCTTCACAAAAGCACAGTTAGTTTAGGAAAACACCCTCCTCACCCCATCCTGAAACACAACGGGCAGAAACACCGCCCAGAGCAACCACAAACACACAAAAACAAAGGAGCGGCCCCAGATCGCTTCACCCAGGTCCCGCGGGGTGTCACACGCACCCCACCCGCACCGGATCCCCCTCAGTGCCGCTGACAGACCCGAGCGCTCTCCCCCGCCCCGGGACGGCGGAACGACACCCTGAGGCGCTCCCCCCGGCCCGGCTCCCCCTACCTTGGGTCTGGACTTGTCGCGGGCCCGGCGGGGGCCCCTCACGGCCTCGGCCATTCCCGCTGCTGCGGGCCCGGCCCGGCGGGGCGGTGGCAGAGCGGGCGGAACCGCCCCCCGCGCCATCGCGGCCAATCAGCAGCGCGGCCGGTACGGGAGGTACGGAGGGACAAACCGAGTCGCGGCGCGTCCGCTTGTTTGGTGCGGGAAGGATTTGATGGAGCGAGTGGAGAGAAGGGAACGGAGCTGGGGAAGGGGCTGGAGCACAAGTGTGATGGGAGCGGCTGAGGGACCTGGGGGGTTCAGCTGGAGAACAGGAGCTGAGGGGACACAGGGACACACAGAAACGGCCTCAAGTTGCTCCAGGGGAGGTTGAGGTTGGATGTGGGGAACAATTTCTTCCCCAAAGGGCTGTGGGGCGTTGGAACAGGCTGCCCAGGGCAGTGCTGGAGTCACCATCCCTGGAGGGGTTGGAAATACACACAGATGAGGTTCTCAGGGGCATGGGTTAGTGCCAGGGTTCGCTTAACGGTTGGACTCAACGATCTTGAGGGTCTTTTCCAACCAAAATGATTCTATGATTCTAAATGTTTCTATGATAATCTGATATCCTCCAAGCCTTGCACCAATTTGCTGTTTTCAGTAAATGACTTTCCAAGCAACATTATGAACACTGTAAACTGCTATCAGCCCTGTATAGTGAGCACATTTTAATATGCAAGAAATAACACTATTTTTGCCCATGTGTAAGAAAAATCCTTTAAAAAAAATTAAATATAAGGATATCCTATTTCAGAAGAGGTCCTCTACACCAACCATTTAAGGTCATCACCTGGTGAGTCAACAACAGGGTGAGTGCAGGTCAGTTCAGCTACTCAGCTGTCACAGCTGCATTAGCTGGACACCAACACATTAGCAAGACTGGCCTTGGGTACAGGGAGCCACCAGTGCTAAAGGTCACTGCTAAAGGACATGAGGTTCTTAGGGACATGGGTTAGTGACAGAGTATCAATAGAGCTGTTTTCATGTGATAAATTATGTGTTGGCTTGCAGGAACAAAAAGGGAGAGCTGCCTGTGACTCTGCCTGAAGGCAAGGTGTCCATATCCATATTCCTCTTCTTATTCTGTCTTATTTAAGCACTTGTCTTATTAAGACATTTGTCGTCTCTCCCTGGAGGGCACCCAGTGTCCCTAACACCAGGAACTTCTATAGGGATGTGAGAGGAGACCAGATCCTCCTAGAGATGTTTGGGAGGAGGCCAAGAGCCTTCTGCACCTTGGAAAACAACCAGACAAGGGAAGGAACTGAAGATAAAAAGCCACTTCAGCACTCATGGGCACACAGTCTTGCTTCCTAGTAGCTCCATGTCTGGATGCTCCTCTTCCAAGACAGAGTGCGCTTGGCTTTAGGTCTGTTCAAACAGTTGGTGTGTTCAGAACCAGCACCCTTATTTTGGGGTAACTTATGTGCATTTTGTGAACGTGTGAGCCAAGTTTCAGCCTCACTGGGGACCTCTGCGTCCAGAAAAGCCTGACGCCATCGATTGTGCTCAGTCAGCTGAAAAATACCGATAAAGAAACCGTGCATTGTATTGCAGAGTAGATAACTCTTGCAGGGGAGACAGCCCTATGAGACAGCCCTGTGGTCTGTGGCACTTGTTCTTATGCCAGAACTTCCTTGGGGTGTTTTCTCCCACAACTGTCTTGGTTCTGAGCAAATACTGAACTGGAAGCTGAGCAAAGATATGCTCTTGTAGGTTTCCTTCCAGGAGAGGAAACTCATACCACCCAACCATCCTAGGGTGCTTTGAAGGTGTACCAACCTCAGCCCCAAGAGAGAGTGAACACAACCATATCCAGCACACGAGTCTCAAACTTATTTTTAAGATATGTATTCAAAGAACTAAGACTACAGCAGGCTCCTTCAGAAGAATATTTGTACACGTGGTCATTCGGAAATAAAATAGGACAAGTGGTTCCTTGACACGTGCACTTCAACGCAGCAGGACAGATGTTAAAGCTCACCGAGGTCTTCTCCACACAAGGAAACGCAGTAAAAGCCTCAGGAACCAGTGGGCTTAGGCACACGCTGAAGTCATGGAGATTCATCTTGAAGAAAATCACGCAGCTAGCAACTCCTGTTGCTCCAAAGTCAGCGGGCAACAGGTTTGTGTGCTGGTCCCCATATCCCCTGTCCCCATGTCCAGTGCCGTTAGACACTGAGGAGCTGTTAAGCAACACTGCACACAGGGACTTCAGAGAGACCAGCAGCACAGAGGCATGTGAGCTTCTGAATCAAGGCCATAATCATACATTCAATAACAAAAAGGGCACAAACTTTGAGGAGACCTGGTCAGAAGATGAGTTTCTTGGCTCCAGCATAACAGTAGTAGCTAAGTTTACTTCTGGTCCTACAGAGCCAGAATGAGTCGAAGTTCAAGGATTCCCAGAAGTTAATCAAATCGGGGTCTCCAGAGCCCACCAGGGAAAAGCTATACCATGAACCTAAAAAATATGCAAGCCCCTCATCAGAGAGGCAGCTGGAGGAGCTGACTGACTTCCTTCAGATCATCAGCAAGGCCGTGGGACTTCCCAGCAGGTTTGTGGTGGTACAGCCTCTCGCGAGGTAGCTCTGCTGCAGACTGCTGCACCAGGCAAGATGCAAATCAGCTTCCAGCAAGCCTGGAGCACATAGAATCACAGGATGGTTTGGGTCAAAGGGACCTTCAAAGCTCATCCAGTGCCACCCCTGCCATCAGCAGGGACATCTCCACCAGCCCAGGGTGCTCATAGCCTGGTCTGGGATGGGATGTCTCCAGGGACGGTTCATCCACCACCGCCAGGGGTGTTGAAACTAGATGATATTCAAGGTCCCTTCCAACCCCAACCATTCTGTGATTCTCTCTGGGCAACCTGTTCCAGGCACATGGTATAATTGTTGGTGCTCCTCAAAGTAAGTTCCCTGAGAGATGTGACCGAAATTAAACCTAAATTACAAGTTTAATCACCGTTAATGAAAAACTTTAGAAACAAGCAGAGGTGCAACCTGAGATCTGAGTGGGATACATATGCCCTGAACACAAGCCAGTGTGCCCAAAGCATCATGTAGCAATCCCCTTGGCACACATGACTTCTCAGTTATCTGGAGAGTGGGAGGTTCCAGCCTGTATCTGGGTCCATCTCTTATGTTCCTTTTCTTCCACAGAGTGTGAAGATGGGATATCCGTCCAAGGAGTTTGTTGATCAAAGGCACAGGATTTTAGCAGGCACTTTCTGAATATATGAATAATTATCAGAGTCCTCAAATACTTTCTTAAAACGGAGAAGCACTTCAGCTCTGTGTGGCTGGGAATAACTGGAAACACCACCTCTGCCACGCTGCCCAGACCAACAGTGTCTTCTGCCTGGAGAACATACAGAACAGGATCAACAGTGTCTAGACCACAGCTCCAGCTCAGACAAGTGATGGGAGGGCTGACAGGACCATCACTCCCAGCTGGTCACCTCAAACTGTCATCCCTTAACCAGTGGCCTTTCTTTCTCCACTCTGCCTCCTGTGCATAGCTGCATAGAATCATGGGATCACTTTGGTTGGAAGAGACGCCCAAGATCATCAAGTCCAACCATTACCCCAGCCCTGGCACTAACCCATGTCTCCAAGAACCTCGTCTTTGCGTCTGTTCAACCCCTCCAGGGATGGTGACTCCAGCACTGCCCTGGGCAGCCTGTTCCAATGCCCCACAGCCCTTTGGGGAAGAAATTGTTCCCCACATCCAACCTCAACCTCCGCTGGAGCAACTTGAGGCCGTTTCTGTGTGTCCCTGTGTCCCCTCAGCTCCTGTTCTCCAGCTGAACCCCCCAGGTCCCTCAGCCGCTCCCATCACACTTGTGCTCCAGCCCCTTCCCCAGCTCCGTTCCCTTCTCTCCACTCGCTCCAGCATCTCCTATTAAATCCTTTCTGCACTAAATCTGAGTACTTACTGTGGCTGTTAGTGACTTATCAAGCTGTAGTCACTAACTGTGGCATAATCAGGATCACCTGAAACACAGAGCACAGAAAAATTGGGTCTGTTCATGAGGAGTGCTCATTACGAGACATCATCATGCACTGAGCACCCATGTTAAAAGGATGGGATGCAGGGGCAAATGACACTCAAAGAGATGACTCGATTTGCCTAAGAGCCATAGCAGAACCTGGTTGTACCACGTCCCACTGCAGTACCACTGGGAATGATACAACTCATGCTGCTGAAGCAGAGAATGGCCCAAACTGCAGAGACCGGTGGGATCCCAAGCTTAGACACCCTTAAGCTTCAGAACTTCACAACTTCTGAGTGAAACCTTGCCTCCAAAGTCAAACCCTGACTTCTCGCATCATTCAGCAGGCACCAGAGTTACAACAGGAGCTTCACCTAAAGCAAGCCCTTTAGAGAGCTAAAACATAGAGTCATAGAATCATTTTGGTTGGAAGAGACTCTTAAAGTGATGGAGTCCAATCATCAACCCAATTCTGGCACTACCCCATGTCCCTGAGAACCTCATCTTCGCATCTGTCCAACGCCTCCAGGGATGGTGACCCCACCACTGCCCTGGGCAGCCTGTTCCAATGCCCCACAGCCCTTTGGGGAAGGAATTGTTCCCAAGATCCAGCTTCAACCTCCCCTGGCGCAGCTTGGTCTGACAGGGAAGAACAAGAGCAGAAATATCCTCTGTGGGGCCAGAAACCACACAAAGCAAGTAACTCACCTGGCACGCTGGTCGGGGTGGGTAGAGGTCCCCTCCTGCAGAGAAGGAAACACAGAGGTGAGGATCTGCGTGGCTATGGGTTGTCTTGGCTCTGTGTTCCTCAGGGACCCTCCCAGAGCTGTTGGGAGGGCAACAGGTTTGGCCAACCTGGGCTTTATGGAGACCTGTTGCCAAGGCATGTCCTGGTGGGCTCACCACCAGAAGCCTGCTTGGCAAACACGGGATCGAAGCCGATCGAGAGGAAAAAGTAACTAAAAAGCAGTGATTTGGGGAAACATTCACAAGCGAGCCTCAGGGCATGCCTTTTTACAGAGTGAGACATCAGGAAGCGTAATTGGACATGACTCCTCTCCCAGTATGACAGCCAAGGTGACACACTCATCTTTAGCAGCAGTCTTTAGCCCTGAATCCTCATTTTTCCCCCAGCAAAAGCATCTTTCATGCTGACCTCTCTGCCCAGCTTCTGTCCTAGGGGAGTGAATTCGGCCCCACGCGTGTTTTTTAATGATCCATCTCCTCTCTGATAGACAGACCACATGGGGAACCATGCAGGGAAGCCCAGAAGCTTTCGTTCTGGTACCAAAGACTGCTATAAAAGGGAGCTCAGATAGTTCCCAGAGAGAGCAAGACATGGAATTCATTATTCCCCAGGTTGCCTTGCTTTTCTGCTGTCCAGGCATCACAACCCATTGCCTCCATGCAAAAGACTTCTGGAATACAAGAAAAAACGAGCAGACCCTCACCACAAGCACTTTCAGAATAAGATTCCTAACCATGACAAGGGAGAAATGACCCCAAAAGGGGGAACAAAATCTTCTGACTGGGCTTGAGGAGGTCCTTGAACAGCTTGCGGTAGGTATAACTCTGGCTGTGAAAAGTGATGCACTATACAGCATTAGAAATATTTTCCTCTAATATTCCCAAGTCAAGCCTCCAATAGACTGAAAGCAATAAAATAACATTTTTTGGAGGGCAGAGCATAATTTGCAATAGCAAATGCAATTGTGCATGTTATGTCCCTTACCTTGATATAGGTACAGGAACTGGACTTCTCACAGGAGTTGGATTTCTCTGCGTATTATAGTAGTTTTCATAAACAACAGGAGCTGGGAAAAGTTAACCATAGTAAAGTACAGACCTTTTGTAGCCATAAACTACTTGTCCTACCAACATTCAGCTGCTAAGTCTGATCAGAAAATTAGAAGTTACAGAAAGGGGAGATTACCATCAGGAGCTGGTGATAAATGGCAGAGACTAGTGCTGGATGCCAGTGAATGAAATGAGGGGTGTTGCAAATTCATTGTTTTTTGCATCCATACTGATGCTGATCAGAGCAGCAGCTCCATGAGAAGCACAAGGAAGTCAGCACTACTGTGTGAGATTGTACTGAGCTCTTACCTGGAGCCAAGCTTCCAGTTTTGCGTAAATTTACAAAAAAATCAATATCCTTCTCAATGCTGCACATTTCTAAACTCTTGCGGATTTCCTCGTATTTCTGCAAAAGGGAAATAAAAAGCGTTTCTATGCATCAGGCCAAAAAAGAGAGTTTTTTCCCATCATTGATCAGACATGGAGTGAAAGCCCAGTGCTCAACTAGGACACAAGCTTCAATGGTAGGGGAACAACAGAATCATAGAATAGTTTGAGTTGAAAGGACCTTCCCAGCTCCCCCAGTGCCCCCCTGCCATGAGCAGGGACATCTTCACCAGCTCAGGTTGCTCAGAGCCCCGTCCAGCCTGGCCTGGGATGTCTCCAGGGATGGTTCAGCCACCACCTCTCTGCCCAACCTGGGACAGGCTCTCACTACCCTGAAAAAACTGTCTGAATCGCAGAGAAAACCTCATCTGCAAGAGCTCCAGCCAAACCCTTCTGCCTACACGCTCGTGCTGGTGTCCCGTGGCTGATCTAAGGCCACAGCCAAACTCGGCCATAACACAGCTCAGGAAAGCAAACTGGGATCTGCTTTCCCAACAGAAAAATGAAGGTAAGGAGAGATGTTCATTTGACGTACCTCGTCATTCTGGACGCAGTCCTGCGAGAGCTGGTTGACGTGGAGCCAGAGAGCATTGCGGAAATAGTTGATTCGCTCCCACTCCTGAGTCTCAAAGAACTGTAATGACACAGACAAAATGGCCCCAGCGTCTTTAAAATGAAAGCAGACCTCTTCTTATCCTGAACGTTTCACATCCCCAAGTACCACTTCAAAGGTGACTGTATTCAGCCAGGAGCAGGTCAGTATGGTCTTCTGCAGCAGATATGGAAACCACAACTCCTCCAGCTCGTCCAGAGGAGAAATCATCCCTCTACAAAGCCAGGTATTTAAAAGATGAGTGTTAAGCTCAGGAAAGCCTGCAGAACTGATGTGGAAGGGGTCACCAGGCACACCACTGCCTCTGGGAGACCAAGCCAGTTTCCAAATCAATGTTCCTTAGGTGATGCCATCCCAGGTCATCTCCCTCCCACACCTATGGAGCAATAAAAAAGCACCAGGGATACATGAAAACAGAGTTGCACTGACTGGCTTCTCTTCTCCCTCTTTGCTGCTCAGCCCTTTTCCAAGCAGGTTTAAACCCAAATCTTTTGAAATCTGCTGTCTGGTGTACTTCAGTTTCACAGGCCTTTACAAATTTCCGCAAAAGATAACATTTAATCACGAGTGTACATATGCGCTTGTTATCAGTTATGACCCTGGCAACACATCAAGGGGAAAACCTCCAGGTGATCTGTCTGTGGAAGCGAAAATACTGCTTCCAATGGTCCGCGTTCAGAGGGGCTTTCGGAGACCCCAGACACCACAAGCACACCAGCACTGAGACGCTGACACCTGACAAACAGAACAGACTGCAAATTCCATTTCAAGAGGAAAAAGTGAAATAGAGGCCTGATGAGAAGTAGTTTGGGAAGGGATCAGCACAGCTGGAAGTGGGAAGGCTGTTGGCAAGCTTGCAGCAGACCCTGGATAAAACCCTGATCTCTGTGGTCCCCATCCATCCCTCAGTCACAGATCACAGGCGGCTGCAAGACACAGGTCAGCAGCACAACAGCTGCATGATCCTCTCACCACCAGCTCTGGACTTCCCCAGCATGTGTTATAAATCCTTGCTAGACCACTTTGCAGTGGGACAGTCCGCTTTAGGCTGATGCAGCCGCTCAGAGCGGTTCCCGTGCTGCTGTGTGGTCCATGAGACAGAAGGCGAAGGGTTCCTACTGCATGGAGATGGCTTCACCCAGCCTGCATCCCCAGCCTACCACCAGCCTCTGCTGCAAAGTCATTTAAAATCTTTCAGAGTTTCAGACGGAGTCTGCTAGGTCGTGTTGTGCCTGTAGAATCATAGAATCACAGAACAGTTTGGGTTGAAGGGACCTTCCCAGCTCCCCCAGTGCCCCCCCTGCCATGAGCAGGGACATCTTCACCAGCTCAGGGTGCTCAGAGCCCCGTCCAGCCTGGCCTGGGATGTCTCCAGGGATGGTTCATCCACCACCTCTCTGCCCAACCTGGGACAGGCCCTCACCACTCTCATTGTAAAACATTTCTGCACATATTGGCCTCAATTTTCCAGATGTGCAAAGGTGACTGTAGCCATGACTGTTCAACAAGATGGCCACACTGAACGTCCAGACAAAAAAAGGTCACTATTCAGTGCACTGAGTCTGTTGATTTTAAAAGACGGAGGAAGACAAAAATAAAAATTAAAAAGTAGTGGAAACTATACTGGAAGCCAAACATGAGAAACCCACAGGGTTAGCTGCAACGAATCCTGCTTCTTCACTGTCAGGGGAATACAGAGTAGAAAGAAAATCTGCACCATCCCTCACCCCCACAGCAAGAGATGGACATCCAGAGGATAACATTGCTACATGAAGGCGTTTTGGGGCATTTACCTCGCAAGCATTGATGTGCTCTTTCTGCCATTCTTCTCGGATCTTCTCCAGTGTAGTAACGCTCTGCTGGTAATTCCTGTCTGTGAGGGAAATCACATTGTCATCTGATTAACACTATTTTTAAAAAAACCCTTTCTCTAAAAGGTAATACATGAAGCCTGAAATGGCTGGAACATCAGGAAGAAAGCAGCAGTAATGTGTGACCTCAGCTGAGGGTGGGCACTGCAAGGGGACGTGGAACCACACAGCAAGGTGGAGTGTCCTGCTACAGGAGCCACCTTGATAGAGCCATGCAGGCTTCCCAAGGGCACGTGCCCACCTCCGGTATCTTGGGCATGTGTTTCTGAGGAGCCTGACCCAAGACTAGTGCTTGCCCAAGAGCCATGCCATGGCTTCACAACACCCTGCTCTGGGAAATGCACCCCTCGCCCTACAAACGTTGCCATTTCCATGCTCACCAGAGTCCTCCAGAGCCGATTTCGTCTGAGCCAGCTTCAGGAACAGCTGCCAAAAATGAGAGAGAAGCACTGGTGAGGCTACACCTCAAATACCGTGTTCAGTTTTGGGTCCTTCACACCAAGAAAGAGGTGCTGGAGCGAGTGGAGAGAAGGGAACAGAGCTGGGGAAGGGGCTGGAGCACAAGTGTGATGGGAGCGGCTGAGGGACCTGGGGGGTTCAGCTGGAGAACAGGAGCTGAGGGGACACAGGGACACAAAGAAACGGCCTCAAGTTGCACCAGGGGAGGTTGAGGTTGGATGTGGGGAACAATTTCTTCCCCAAAGGGCTGTGGGGCATTGGAACAGGCTGCCCAGGGCAGTGGTGGAGTCACCATCCCTGGAGGGTTGAAAATACACAGAGATGAGGTTCCCAGGAACACGGGCCAGTGCTAGGGGTGGTTAACGGTTGGACTCTATGATCTTGAGGGTCTCTTCCACCCAAAGTGATTCTATGATTCTAAGAAAGGTAGAGGAGAACTCTGATGAATCACCAGCCCCATCATCTCACCTCAACTACCAGAGCCGGGAGAAGAGCTGTGGGGCAGGAGAGCTGTGAGAAGAGACATCCCTTTATCCCCCTTCCCCATGGCCAACCCTCTCTCCATACCTTCTCCTGCTGCTTCTGTGTCACCAGGTTTGCGTTGCGGTGCACAGCCTGTTCCGCCTCGTCCTTGTCCCTGCAGCGCTGCTCGTAGAGCCGCTTGGCCTGGGAAAGCCACCAAACAGGGCAGGAACGTGTCAGCAAGCAAGGACGTGCAAATACAGCTCACACGGGAGGCTTTGGAGGAAAGCCCAGCCTAGGAGTGAAGAGCCAGGCACAGCCTGCCAGTAGAGCAGGGGATGGCACACAGAGTCTCAGGAGTCCTACTGCTTTGGCCAAACCAACCTCGCAAGCGAAGCTGCTCTTGTCTCAAGATGAAAAGCTTGTGGCAATCGAGTCCATGGCATCTAAAACACCCATCTCCAGCCCTGCAAGGCCACCACCAGCCTTGTGTACTTCTCAGCTGTGCTGGGCACAGCCTGCACACCACTCATGCGGACACAACATATCGACTTGCAGCAGAGGAGAAAGACCCTCACATCTAAATGCCCCATGGCCATGCATCTGAGCAGCGTTAACCCACACGACATGAAACAGCAGCACATTTGCTTTACCTCCATGGTCTTCTTGTACTGCAAATTCCTGTTTTTGTGAATCGCATCCATTATCAGTTCTATCTGTGAAGACAACAGACATGGGGTCAGCACATTCCTGACCGTCGGAGCTCCAGGATGAGCTATGAGGCTTAGGAAAAGGAAAAAGCCTGGACCAAATTGAGACAGGTTTAAGGACCTTCGTCTACCCAAAGCATCTTCCCAAAACCTATCTAAGACATTAATCTTCTATGCATCTATCTAAGCCTCCACTTGTGTATGCGAAGGAATGAAATCCTAGCAAGATATAGTATGGTATTTTCTCCATAGGGTCTGGCAAAACTGGGAAGCCCACTCACCTCTGCTTTGTCCAAACCAGCCCCTAGTTCTAGCTGCTTTCCCTCATTCTCCAGACCAAGCCAAGTTTAGCAGACCCTATGCAGACCATACAGCACTACATACATGCTTTAAAAACATTTCCTGGTTGAGGCTGGCACCCCTGGAGCTAAGCCTCTGCTATCACTGACCCCAAAAGCCACCCAAAGGAGAAGACACAGCAGCGAGAAGAAGGAAGCTGGAGGTTGCTGCACACTTCACAAGCGTGGTTGCCACACGTAGGAAGGAACTCGGGACTTCCCGGCAGCCACAGGAACCGAGGACACGGCGAGGGCTGGGGCACAGCAGGAGATAACGGCCAGGAACAGCCCATCGCTGGGGCAGGACCAACCCCCTGCGGCCAAGGACAGCGGTCCCACAAGGCTTGACCTTTTTCCGATGCAGTTTTTGCTTTTCCCTGAAGTCCTCCATTTTCCTCGCTTCCTCCCGAAGGGTTTGCGCCAGCTGGATGTGACCTTGCCCCTCTTTGTCTACCTCTGCAAAGAAAAATTAAAAATATATGTATATATTCCTAAAATGACTCTGTTGCTCAAGTCAGCTGTTGCAGCTGATATCAAACTGACCCAGAGACCCTCACATCATACATCCCCTTGCAGAAACACATAAAAGCAGCAGAGCTTTTGAAGAAGCCTCCAAGCAGTGCTTGCCTACAAAAGGATCTCTTCAGGATCCATCCTGCTGCTGGAGCCTGCCCTTTAGTTTAAGAAAACTCCTATCAGGAGAAGTTATTCAAAGGAGCAGAGTCACATCTGCCCCTCATCCAGATGAATCCAGGCACATTTCAATGCACCACGGCCTTAAGGAGATGTCTGAAGGGAGCATTGTCCCAGACAACCAGCTTGGGGCACAGAGAAAATAATGCTAAAAAAATAAATCCCAGGAGGATAGCCTATGCCTGACCCCAGCTTCACACAGCTTTGGAGGCTTCTCTGCTGTTTTCTTCCCAAGTTGTTGCCTTCAGACTTTGGTGCTGCCAAGTGTCCTGACAAACACGAAGAAGAAGAATTACTCACGTTGTTTGAAAACGTCGAGGGATCTCTTCAGCGTGCTGAAAAACAGGCAGAGCATTAGAAAGAGTGGCAGAGCACAGCCAGGTGCAGGCACCAGCATCTCTCCCAAACCAGGTGGCAAGTCCTTCACTCAACACAAGCCAAAGCAGCTCCTACCCAAGCAGGTTTATTTACCCTTTCTACACCTCTGGCTTTTTCCCTCTTGGCGACTATAACACACCTCCCTTCGTCTGGGAGCTACTTTTTGTCTTTCTGAACATTGGATGCTGTCAAAAATCCTGACTTTCATGAAAAATGTTTCAGGCAACCTCCTAAGAGTATCATTTGGGAGGTATGAACACCCTCTACATGGTTCATTGGCCAGTGTTGGGAAACATGGGGAACTTTTCCCCCTGTTAGTATTGTACAGTTAAGATTTCAGAAACATTATACGTGACATCTCAATATAAAGCTGTAAATAAATGACAAGGAGAATATCAGACCAGGCATGTATAAAGCACAGGAAGCAGAAGGTGCCAAGGGTCACTGGGGAAATGGAGACCCAGTCACGGAACCAACTGCAGCACCAGGGCAACATGCTGGGCTTTAAAGATTTGCATGGTTTGAGGCAAGAAAGTACCTTTACTTCCCTCTGGCCACAAAAACAGCCAGGACCAAACTCAAGGTCTCATGATTCTCCTCCCTCTGCTGAACCACCAGCCCACATCTCACCTATCTGATGCTTCGGTTAGTCTACGGCTGGTGGGAACCTGGTGGAGTCCAACATGTTTATTGGCAAAGGGCAACCCAACTGTGCACTGTTCATTCACAAGTTTGATTTCAGATCACCTTCTGTTAGTGTTGTAATCACATTTCAATGCTGTTCTGTCTCTCATAACCTCTTTCCTCCTCGTCCTCCTTCATTGATCCAAGTAAGGATACCCATGAAAGCAAAACACACACAGGACTGTGAACTTACTTCAGCTCCGTCTGCCCGCAGGGCTTCTTCTTCGACAAGTTAATGAGCTCTTTGCCATATTTTTCTTCTATAATTGCCCTGTGCAGGAAAGAGATAAATGAGAGGAAGTTCTAATTTCAGATGCTGGTACTTGGTTACAGCAGAGGCCAACACCTACTCTTAACACCCTTCCTATCTTCTGACCTGCTGCAAACCAACAGTGCATGGCTGGATGAAGGAAGGCTCTTGTTCGCAATTACCTGATGGCCTCTCAGCTCCCCACATCTCCCCACAGCCCATGTGTGCCAGGACCACCGCAGCAGGAGATGGAGGACTAAGCAGACAGTGCAGTTGGTGGCCACATGCAGCCAGGTGAGTCGCCTGGGTAGTTTTTGGCTCTGTTTCCTGCAGCAACAAGGCTTGTGCGATGGTACGTTTTCTACATCTCGGCCATCAGTGTCTGTCAGTCCATCCACACAAAGTACTTTAATGTCCCCTGGGTGACTTCGGCCCAACGTGACAGAAGGGAGTAGACATCTCAAAGACCACTCAGGCACCATAGACACACCCCAGAGAGCAGCTAGGCCATTTCAGCTGTTCAGAACTTTTTAAAATGAAGCAAGGGTACTCTTTCCTGCCCACCTCTGGTTCTTAGGGAGAACATCTGAAGAAGAGCCCACATCTTGTGGAGGTAACATAAATAACACCTTGAGAGATCTTATTGTCCTCCCCTATCAGGAGAAAGAGATTGGGGAAAGAAAGCCTGCGTGTTACATTCTAAGAACAACCAGCTTTTTGCTTTGAAACCTGTGTAGGCAACCAGGGCTGGGCTTGCTCTACCTGGGTGAGCCACCCTACCTGTCTGCAGTCAGTGGAGAGAAACAAGTACTGCTAGAGGCTTGCGTTAGAAGGTCTACTGGATAAAATAAATAGCTTCCTAAATGCCTGTATCTCTAACGTAGACGCATATGTTGTTGTTTCCTAGACTTTGTCTGTGGGGCTCACCTAACTGAACTCTTTAAAAACTCCAGTATTTTGTAGAGGAATGGAAAAGATAAATATTATAAATTATTTTTTTTCCTCTGCCTAACAGCATTCCCATGAACTTCCTTTTGAGACAAAGCTTCGAGTCCAGTAGGCGTTTTTCCCGTGGCTGGGACCATGTAACAGTCATGCTGTACATGGAGAACTGGTCCATGTTCAGAGACAGGAGCCAGTAGCAAGTCCAGATCCAGGATAAAACCATGCCTGAGACAGCCTGGACTTCTGTAATCTCCTCCTGGCAAAACACGTCACTGGAAACCTAAACCTCCTTCAAGAGGAATGGGGCACAGCATGTGGAGGAGTCTCCATTGTCAAGAACACAGTTCTCAGGGTGCAGCAGATGGTTCCTGGGGCAGGTAGAAAGCCCAGATTTTCCTGGAGCATGGGGTTACAGCGTAGACAAATGCACCAGGTGCTTTTAATTGCAGGTTCTCCTGTTCCTCATCCCCATCCCAGGCTGCTTTATACCAAGTCTTTTGTCCATGGGTTTGTCTTCTCGAGTTCTCCATACCAAATTTACATTAATTCAGGGTTATTCTGCACCTGGCTTCACATTTTGACATTGCTAACCAGGTGAACCATGAAGTCAAAACACATGGCCAGGGTACCTCAGTTGTGCTGCTGTAGCCACAGAACCTTCACTTAGGTCATATTCTTTGATTAATAAACACACTATCTAATGTTACTGCTTCTTTTTAACTTAAAGTCTGTGGGATGTCCATAATGTATAAAGACAAATACCTCCACTTAGGTCATATTCTTTGATTAATAAACACACTATCTAATGTTACTACTTCTTTTTAACTTAAAGTCTGTGGGATGTCCATAATGTATAAAGACAAATTCAGGACAAAACCATGCCTCTCATACGTCCAGGTCTTCACCTGATCTTCTAAAGCTGATCTGCAAGGTGAACTTCATTGGAGAGCATGTGGCCTGCTATGGGAATATAAATGAAAGCTGGTGAGAAGAATTGTAAATACACTCAACTGCAGCTGGGTTGTAGAAAAATAGATATATCACACTAAATGTTGTTTAGCATTGAGTGCCTGACAAGTAGAACGTCTGTGTTTCGGTAACACAGGCCTGTGACAGACTTAGGGGCAGGCACCTTATGGAACATGTTTGAGGTTCCTGCTCTGCTATGGAGAAGATCAAAGCCCAGCAGAAAACTGCACCTGTGTGAATCCTTGAAATACAAGTGCGATCACCAAAAAATTTAAAGGAATTTTTAGAGATCTATCAGCAGAAGAGTGGGGAAGGCATACTACATGGATTTTGCAAGCTTGGGATACTGGAGCTGCATCTATCAATTTATTAGAAGGTGAAAAAGATATATTGAGCCATATAGCCAATGGTGACCAGATAGAATGTGGATTTGCTCAGCTGTAAAACATCAGAGGTCCTGATGAGTGAGACATTATTGCACCTCCATTATATCAATGGTTGGGTGCAGCAGTTTTAACAGCATATGCAGACTTGTTGTTCATACAAAACTGGTGTACAATGGAAAAAGGTATTAATTCGGTGCGGCAGATGGGGATGGCTCATGCGTTGCTTTTGGTGTAGCAGTAGTGAAAAGTGTCAAAATGCAGTTTTGAGAGGAGCATCTGCCTCACTATAACCCTTGGTTATACCAGCAGTGACAAATGCTATGGGTAATCGTAGAATCATTTGGTTGGAAGAGACCCTCAAGATGATCAAGTCCAACCGTTCACCCAACCTTGTCACCAAACCATGCCCCTGAGAACTTCATCTCTGTGTATTTCCAACCCCTCCAGAGATGGTGACTCCAGCACTGCCCTGGGCAGCCTGTTCCAATGCCCCACAGCCCTTTGGGGAAGAAATTGTTCCCAAGATCCAACCCCAACCTCCCCTGGCACAACTTGAGACCATTTCCTCTTGTCCTGTCACTTGTTACTTGGGATATAATGTAGGCATCCTTGCAAATTCCTTGAGGGAAATTTGTGCTGTAATTTCAGGACACTCTATTCAGGTGGTCAACAAAGGGAAGCCATCAAAACCAAAAGGAGCTACAGCACAGGTGATGAGGAATCAAATGCCTGAAAAGGGCAGTAACAACCAGTCATTCTTCACAACCTGATACACCCGTGTCTCCCTGATACCTGGATAGAAGCCAGGCAGCATGGTACAGAACTGTACGATCTGAAAAGCTCTGGACATAGATAAATGGCAGAAAACACCAGAAATTACTTCATCCTAAAAGTGGCCAAAGCGGAAATTCACTGACTAGAATCAACAATCTCTTTGCCCTATAAACAGCGACCCTAAAGCGAGACCCTTTAAGTTCTTCTGTATCACAGCGGGTTGTCACCAGCATCTCGTCCTGACCAGATGTCTGCTCGGGATGACTTCAGGAAAACTCAATAACGATCTACTGATGATTCTGCAAGGATCCAAAGATGTAACTCTGGACACTCTGACAGCAAAGACAGATTTCTCAAGATTCAACAAGCGCTCATTGAGAATGCTGCACTAGAAGTGAGCAATTTGCTAAACTCAAGAGGGACATTTTAGCCACAGGTATATCTCCACATATATTCCACATACATATGCACAAAGTTGTAGATTAGTGGTGCGAATATATTCAGATAACCATGGGTTAACGCACATTAGTGTGTGTGACTTAGTGCGTGTGTATGATTCATAACCTTGTATGTATGTGTTTATTCCTGTAGCTATGTGTGGTTTTATATGTACACCATTTGATTTATCTCTTTTCTAAGTATAGTGTGATGTTGCCATCATCAAATCTTTAATTAAGTCACTGTATTGATTATAGCAAGTTTCATTGAATTGTTTTTCAACTGTTTTATTAATCACCTGTTGATTAAGAGTTATTAGAAATCATATACTAAACTGGTGATCTACCTCAATAAATCCTAAATTCCTGCTAAATCAAAGTACTGTTACAAATCCATTTCCGTGACACAAAAGCAATATAATTTCCAAGCATTGCCCTAGGGATATGAACATAAATGCCACTAAATGATAGCAGCTGAAGTAGCACTATGGTCGGGTACCACTACTGTTTGCAATTATATTGATGATGTATTGATTACGGCAGCATCACAACAAGAAATGGAAGCAGCTGCCAAATTTCTGAAAGTCCATTTACAGGACTGAGGCTGGGCAACTAACCCAAAGAAAACATAGGGCTCTAGTACTACTGAGTGTGGAAGAGTTTTTGGGAAGAGTTTGGCATAGACAAATTAGAGAAATACTAAAATAAGTACAGCAAACAGTCCAGCGATTTTCTGTATTAGCCACAGTAAAACAGCTACAGACCTTTTTGGGGATTTTTAGGGCACTGGAGAACGTTCATCCCTACATCTCCTGTGAAGGGCCCGCACCTTGTGACAGGTTAATAGGAAAGCACAAAACCATGCCTGGTTTACTGATGGAGGTACACCACCTCCAGAATGTGATGTGGACTGAAGTTCTTCCAGGTGGTATCTGTCCCAAAATGGTAACCGTGGGGGAAACCAAATTGTTTACACTGATGGATTGTGTGACGGGACCACAACCTGTTGGTCTGGATGTGAAGGTTCATATAATAACTCCTAAGAACACTATATGGCTTTGTGCCCTAACTCCTGCTCTTATTTTACATCCCTTGTTGATATCAGATTCTCGAGTTCTTGTACGTCAGGTATCTTCAATGAATACCCATACCTTATCTAGAGGAGACACCATATTATTGGTGTCACAAACCCAACATTGAGTTGAAGTTCAATCTGAAAAAGCATGAGCCAGAGCTCTCCAAACTGTGTTGGTAATTAACCCACACCAGGTTATTAAACTATGAGTAATATTAGCTGAAGGAGCTGGAGCAACATGTATGTATTGCTCGAAGGTGGTGACACCACTGCTTTCTGCCTCTATCACAGGCTAGCTTGTTGTGCTTTATAATCGTGTACTAGGAGCACATGCCCAAGATCAACATGTAAATACTTAGATTTTATTAGCCTCTCCTGTAACTAACTCATCTGCCTTTGGTATTAAGGGAAAATTAGCAGCTACAGATCTTTTAACAACATATTTTGTTGGCATGGCAACCCTGGTAGCTGTATTACAGAATTATACTATTCTAAGAGATTTTGGTATTAGCATTTCTTATTGCTGTTTTTTATGAGTACGTAATGGTGTACACGAATGAACATTAAAAAATTGATTGACAGTGGACTGTTTCCTCCTTCGACACCATAAATGCTGCTTCGATTTTGAAAGCATGCGTTGCTTTAATGTGAATGATGAATGAGCCAGCGTGGAAGACAACATTTAACATCCTCAGGACTCAGTGAATCAAATGAAACCATCTACTGATTATGCCTGGCTGAATGAGTCATTGAATTCCCTGACAAGATGAGTGGGACACCTGATTCAAAGCATTGTTGTAGAGATACATTTATTCCTTTCTCTATATTTATTGTGCGCCTCTGTAAAGTGCTCTATGCTACACCCTGCAAGTCCAAATTAACGTCTGCAGCTTCACCAGCCCAAGTGGAGGTGTCTCTTGAGGAAAGAGTGGAATGTGAGAATATAACAGAAGATTGGCGAGGAGGAGAATTGTAAATATGCTCAAGCAGCTGAACCTAAGGCGTAGAAAAATAGATATATCACCCTAATTGTTGTTTAGCCTTGTGTGTCTGACAAGTAGAACATCTGTGTTTCAGTAACACGGGCTTGTGACAGACTTAGGGGCACCTTATGGAACATCTTGAGGTCCTATGCAGAAGATCAAAGCCCAGCAGAAAACTGCACCTGTGTGAATCCTTGAAATAAATGCAAAACCAGGAGGTTTGGTGATCTTCTGGCAAGGACAGAGCTCCTCAGTGCCTGTGTCCCCACCTGTGTGCCTCGGCCCAGGTGCTTTTTAGGGGATCCCCTGGTTCATGAAGTAACAAAAATAAGTTTACTCTTTGCATTTCATCTGTGGTTTTGTGGTTGTTCCTGAGACCTGCCTGCATCACCTCGCACACCTAAGCTGGCCACCAAGAGCTGCAAACACATAAGTACGGATGACTGGCAACATGTAAGGCTGAATGACTAAACAATTTCTGATTCCTCTTTCTTTTTCACAGAGATTTCAAAATGTAAGCATCAAGCCCTGCCTTACAGCTGCGGATTCCTGGGCACACACGTCATACCATGGTACCAGCTGTTCCAGGAGAAAACAAGTTCCTCATCAGTCGAAAATCAAAAGTGTTTTAACACAGTGGACAGTTAAACGCAACAGAAACTAAACTGGGAATACAAGTAGAAGTAATGCCACCACCTCTCTTCCCAGGTTCAACCCAACCCATTTCCAGAGGTGGCTCTGTACCTTTCCTTCAAAAAGTCTTCAAACTCTTTGCAGTTCTTCCTGCCGTCATTCAGATGTTGTATGATGCTGTCGTAGCCCACCGTGCTTGTCAGATCCGAGCTCTGGAAACACAAGAACAGTGATCACATCTCCGTCAGTGCTGTCCACGGCCACTGCCACCTCCAGCAGCGCTTGCTCAGCTGGGAGCAGGTGTGCAAGTACCTCATTCTGGTTTGCCTACAAATTATATGAAATAAGATCTTTTAGGGGTGGGAGGGGCTCCAGAATCACAGAGTCCCAGAATGTCACGGGTTGGAAGGGACCTGGAAAGCTCATCCAGTGCAATCCCCCCATGGAGCAGGAACACCCAGATGAGGTTACACAGGAAGGTGTCCAGGTGGGTTGGAATGTCTGCAGAGAAGGAGACTCCACAACCTCCCTGGGCAGCCTGGGCCAGGCTCTGCCACCCTCACTGAGAAGAAGTTCCTTCTCATATTTAAGTGGAACATCCTGTCTTCCATTTTGAACCCATAACCCCTTGTCCTATCACTGGTTGTCGCCCAGAAGAGCCTGGCTCCATCCTCCTGACGCTCACCTTTTACATATTTGTAAGTTACATCAGTGGTGGCAAATTGGGACAAAGCATTTGCATGACTTTCAGAAGACAGAAGAGCTCGGTCCTTCCACATCCTGTTGGTCCCTCCTGGCCTGAGCACAGCTGTCCCCACAGCACACAGCATCTCCTTGGCTGTCAGCTCTAACTTAATGAAATAAAACACTAAAAACCGTCCAAGTCTCTAAATGTCACCCATCTTGCTACTGCTCCTACCGGTTTCTGCAGACACAGAGATGGATCTCGGTTAGTGTTGACTTGCACTATTCTGGGCATCGCCCTCATGTCTGGCCTTGGTGTAGGAACCAGCATCTGAGCTGGAGATTAATTTAGCAGGCATTTCTGCAAGGGATCACTGAGTTATGGGCTTCCCTCACTGCCCTCAGCAATGTATGGATGTACCCAAGGACTGCTTCTGCAACAGCCTTCTCTTTGGTCTTGCAGTAAGCAACCCTTTCTCACACATCAATTCAAAACACCACTGCAAAGATCATTTCCCTAAGCACCAGGTCCCCCCACCACTGCTGTGTGCCCAGGGAAGTGGTTGAATCACCATCGCTACAGATGTTTGAAAGATGCCTAGATAAGGTTCCTAGAGACATGGTTTAGTGACAGTGTTACGTTGACAGTTGGACTCGCTGATCTTGACGGCCTTTTCCAACCAAAACGATTCTGTGACCTCCTACAGATCACACAAGGACAGCTTCTTCACTCCCAAAAAAAAACACCACAGCCACAAAGAGGTCCTGCCCTCACCATCTGTGGAGATAAGTCCCATCTCCCAACCCAGGGCTCTCAACCCCACCATGTCACTCACACTTGGGGGAAGCTCCCCACAGACTTCTGAAGGATCATTGCTTTTCTTCAAATTAGTCCTTAAAAACATATATTGTACTGTAATGGTTATTAAAAAAAGAAAGAAATATACACGCAGCAATGATGTAGGTGGGCTAGGATGAAGGCTGGCTAACTCTACCCTATTCTTTCTTCATCCCTGTGCCTGGAAGCACCTTAGGACAAAAAACGCATTTGTGCCCTAACACCGTTTAGGATTTACCACCCAGGAGACATAGGCCAAGAAGGGCTCCTAAGTGCTATGGTAATACAAAGAGATGCCCTGGCCATAAGGTCTCCTTCTCTGCAAGAAGCCTGAAGCAGATGCAGGGAGCTGAGCAGAAAGTGTTGCCTGTTGTCTTCTGCAAAGAGGACGAGTCAGTGTTGCATGGAACAGCACGTACGGGAGCAAAAATTATTGGGAAAGAGGCTGCAGATACGAAACTCAGGGACAGGAAGCAGAATCACAGAATGTCAGGGATTGGAAGGGCCCTGGAAAGCTCATCCAGTGCAATCCCCCCATGGAGCAGGAACACCCAGATGAGGTTACACAGGAAGGTGTCCAGGCGGGTTGGAATGTCTGCACAGAAGGAGACTCCACAACCCCCTGGGCAGCCTGGGCCAGTGTTCTGTTACCCTTACTGAGAATAAGTTTCTTCTCGTATTTAAATGGAACCTCCTGTCTTCCAGTTTGAACCCATCACCCCTTGTCCTATCACTGGTTGTCACTGAGAAGAGCCTGGCTCCATCCTCCTGACACTCACCCTTTATATATCTGTAAACATGAATGAGTCCCCCCTCAGTGTCCTCTTGTCCAGCTCCAGAGCCCCAGCTCCCTCAGCCTTTCCTCACACGGGAGATGCTCCACTCCCTTCAGCATCTTGGTGGCTGCGCTGGACTCTCTGCAGCAGTTCCCTGTCCTGCTGGAGCTGAGGGGCCACAACTGGACACAAGATTCCAGGTGTGGTCTCCCCAGGGCAGAGCAGAGGGGCAGGAGAACCTCTCTGACCTACTGACCACCCCCTTCTAACCCACCCCAGGTACCATTGGCTTCCTGGCCACAAGGGCCCAGTGCTGGCTCATGGTCACCCTGCTGTCCCCAGGACCCCCAGGTCCCTTTCCCCTACGCTGCTCTCCAACAGGTCATTCCCCAACTTACACTGGAACCTGGGGCCGTTCCTGCCCAGAATCAAGACTCTACACTTACCCTTGTTCTATTTCATTAAATTTTTCCCCGCCCAGCTCTCCAGCCTGTCCAGGTCTCTGGATGGCAGCACAGACTTCTTGCAGAAGCCACAAACGTTATTAAGAAGCTCAAAAAGGAATAAATGCAGGGCAGAGATATTCAGGAAATGGTTCGAATCCAGCATGAGAGCACGCAGAGAATTCGAGTGAAAATGCGGGCAGCAGAAGTGAGGACTTCTTGTGTGTTTGTACCTGGTGCAATAAATGAAGAGGAACAGGGCTGCTGTTAGTGATAAAAGAAGGATTTAATCATGTGGATTTCCCTAAGAAGTCAAGGACTTGAATGTCAGTGGCCAGAAAGCAAGAAGTGGAGAATGGGCGGAGTGAGACCTGCAGGAAATCCCCGGGTATCCCAGACCAGCTTTGCTCCATCCGTGACATGCAGGAGGGGAACTGTGAGAAGGACCCAAGCAGAAACCAAATCCAGTTTCTGTTGCTTTACAAAGCGCAAACATCCCTTCAAAACCGACTTTTTATTGATAAACCCACAACCTGTTCTCAGTTTGCATCGCGTCTTTGCTAATCGTGTCTGTGGAAAATGAAACACACTTGCGCAGAAGCCAGTGTTCAGGACAGTTGCAAAACACAGGAACATCTGAACTTGGCTTCCTACAACCAGTTTCAAAGGAAATAAAATTGAGTCAGAGAAGAACTGTCAGCGGCTGCAGGAGAGATTGGTCAGACTCACGTCACTGCGTGTTGGGGGCACCCGAGGGCTCCTGCATCTGCTGTGCTGCCTGGGACACATGGGCTTGCTGCACCAGCCAGAAGTGCACCAGGAGAAACTGGGAACATCCATTAAAAATGTGCACTAAGCTCTTTATTTTATCTGCCTTCCTCTTCCAGTAGGATTTAATTCATAGACTCATACAATCATAGAATAGCTGGGGTTGGAAGCGAACTTCCCAGCTCCCCCAGTGCCCCCCCTGCCATGAGCAGGGACATCTTCACCAGCTCAGGGTGCTCAGAGCCCCGTCCAGCCTGGCCTGGGATGTCTCCAGGGATGGTTCATCCACCACCTCTCTGCCCAACCTGGGACAGGCTCTCACCACCCTCAGGGACAACAATTCCTTCCTCATGTCCAGCTGAATCTCCCTCCTTTAGTTTAAACCCATCATCCCTTGTCCTGTCACAACAGGGTCTGCTCAAAAGTCTGTCCCATCTTTCTTATGGGCCCGTTTGAAGTACAGAAAGGCCACAATAATGTCTCCCTGGAGCTTCTCTTCTCCAGCTGAACACCCCAGCTCTCTCAGCCTGTCCCCCAGCAGAGCTGTTCCAGCCTCAGATCATTCCTGTGGCTCCTCTGTCTCCTCTCCAGCAGGTCCATGTGGGTCCTGTGCTGAGGACCCAGCACATATCTATTTCCTAAGCATCCAAAGCTGGACCAGGCCTCACAGTGCAAGGTTTTACGTGAAATGTGGGAGGTAAGAGAGATAGTGGAGGTTTCCATAAGTGATGCTTCCAGGCAGGAGGAGCTTCTGGCCCAGAAGGAGCTGGGCAGGGTTGTATGCCATGAAACCAGCCTTTGCAGCAACCTTCTGAGCAGATGTTGGCATGGAAAGAATAAAAAGGACCAGCGTGACTGCCCATGAGGCATCCCAAAGGCAGAGCTAGAGGGAAGCAATGAAAGAGGAAGAACAACATGAAGAGCACAGAGCCATACGCCCAGAAGACAAGATTTAAAGACACAATAAACTAAGTCAAAGACAGGTATGGAGAATGAGGAGTTGCACCAACCAGAGGGATGCAGGAGGACCAGCATCTCTCCCCCCACCCTCTGTCCTGGTCCTCCCCACTGGGAACAGCTCTGAGCCCCTGTGCTATTTAGAAGGCAGCCCATGGAAACTACAAACAGATTATTTCAAGGTGACAAAGCAGCAGCTGATGTTTCTCAGGCTCAGCAAGATGTGCCCCCCCACCCCTCACAACCCGCCATTGGGGTTTGTACCATCCTTCCGACAGAGGAGTAGGAATTTGTGTGTTTGATGCGATGATTTGGGCGTTTGTTTGCACTTTTAGATGACAGAGGAGCTAAAATGCTCTAGTGGGGATCTGAAGTCATGTTATAACCTTGAGTAAGTCACAGCTAAAAGGCAAGCTGCTGAGATTGACATTTCTGTCTTTGACCCCAATTCACATGGAAAACCCCCTCCAGACACACACACTAAGTAGCCAATGACATGAGAGAATCGTAGAATCGTTTAGGTTGGAAAAGAACTTTAAGATCATCCAGTCCAACCATTAATGTCACATTGCCAAGTTCACTTCTAACCCATGTCCCTGAGAACCTCATCTCTGTGTATTTTCAACCCTCCAGGGATGGTGACTCCACCACTGCCCTGGGCAGCCTGTTCCAATGCCCCACAGCCCTTTGGGGAAGAAATTGTTCCCCACATCCAACCTCAACCTCTCCTGGAGCAACTTGAGGCCGTTTCTTTGTGTCCCTGTGTCCCCTCAGCTCCTGTTCTCCAGCTGAACCCCCCAGGTCCCTCAGCCGCTCCCATCACACTTGTGCTCCAGCCCCTTCCTCAGCTCCATTTCCTTCTCTCAACTCGCTCCAGCACCTCAAGGCCTTTCTTGTGAGGTGATCCTGCCATTTTGAGCCCTGAGGAGATCTTGGTGCCCCTGGGGCGGTCATTTTGTGTTCTGAGGTGATTTTGCTGCCCCTGGGGCCGCCATTTTGAGCCCTGAGCTGAAGGCACCAAAACTGCCCCCAGCATTCGCGGTTTGGCCTCCCCAGGTCCCAGCACAGGGACGGTCACTGCCCTGGGCCTGCTGGCCACACCAGTGCTGGCACCAGCCAGGATGCTGGTGGCCTCTTGGCCACCTGGGCACACACTGGCTCATGTTCAGCTGCTGTCACCAACACCCCCAGGTCCTTTTTCAGCCGCTCTTCCCTGACCCTGTAGGATTCATGGGGTTGTTGTGACCCAAGTGCAGGACCCGGCACTTGGCCTTGTTGAATCTCAGACAATTGGCCTCAGCCTATCGATCCAGCCGGTCCAGATCCCTCTGTAGATCCTTCCTGCCCTCCAGCAGTCCATCCCAGCCTTCCCAAAACTGAAAGTTTTGGGGCACTGCACTGCTCACAGACCATCTCTTGAAAAATCCCTTATTTAAGCAGAGCTCTTCATATATCTCCTCAGCCTTATCTGCTCAGAGAAACACAGCAGAAGCTGGATGTCTATTTTAGTAGTCAGAAACACCATGCAACAATAAATGTGTCTGTTATTCTTGCTCATATATCACTCAGGGTCCTGCAGAGGTTGCAACACGACTGGTGAAGGGACTTGAGCACAAGCCCTATGGGGAGAGGCTGAGGGAGCTGGGCTTGTTTAGTCTGGAGAAGAGGAGGCTCAGAGCTGAGCTCAGCACTCTCTAGAACTACCTGAAGGGCAGTTCTAGCCAGGTGGGGCTTGGGCTCTTCTCCCAGGCAGTCAGCAATAGGACAAGGGGCCATGGGCTTCAACTCTGCCAGGGGAAATTTAGGCTGGATATTAGAAAGAAATTCTTTACAGAGAGAGTGGTCAGGCATTGGAATGGCTGCCCAGGGAGGTGCTGGACTCGCCGGCCCTGGAGGTTTTTAAACTCAGATTGGACACGGCACTTAGTGCCATGATCTAATAAACGGACTAGAGTTGGACAAAGGGTTGGACTCGATGATCTCTGACGTCTTTTCCAGCCCAGTCGATTCTGTGATTCTGTGAGACCTGGGGAAATGGTTGTGCTGATGCCCACAGGGAGCGGGGTGAGGAGAGCAGAGGATGCTGCAAGAGGATACAGTTCTTCCCCATCCCATAACCAGGTGGGTGTGACAGGACAGACAAAACTCATCACAGGGAGGAGAAGGACCCACTGTAAACTCACCCACCTGGGAACAGCATCCTGAAAAAAACAAAGCTTTTTTGCTTGATAATTTTCCACTTGTGGTTTCCTCCACTTTGTACCAACGCACCTACGCCTACCCAGCCCATCCTAAAGACACAGAAAGCCATGGGCCACCCCGCCGCAGTGCAATTTCTTCTGCCCACAAACCCCACCTTGTCGCTTCCAAACGATGGCCTGAGGACTCCACCACGCTGCCGGTGAGCTCTGTTGTTTAGAGAAGGAGAAGCAGGAGCTGAGGGGAAGTGAAACAGCCCAACCAGAGTCACACCGCGAGCCATCAGCTGGGCCATGAACCCTGAGCTGGCAGATCCCCCTCTGCCCACCCGCACCCCTGCCCGCTCCCCCGGGATGCAGCAAAAATTAGGAAGAGTTTATCCCTGGACAGCCTTGTGAGGCTAAAAGTAAAGAAATACAGCTGGTCGCAGCCCTGGCAAAATAACATCCATAACTCCTGGCAGCGGGTGCATTTGCAGACACCAGCATTCCCTTGCTCTGCAGTGAGGGGCAAAGCATTTATCTGCAAAAAGAGATGCAACAACTCCTTTCCTACGTGTTGGGAGGTAAACAGGTGCTTTCAGACACTTTTCTGCATGCTTTGTCAGAAAATTAAATATGCCAGTGCAGCTTTTACTGCAGAAAACTTGCTATGGATGGCTTTAGCAGCATCGCTTTTTCCTGGCGTGACAAAGAAACATTTGATAGTGCCTGCAAGATTTAGATACCTCAGCCTGATTGTCAAAAATGACTTGACCAGACCAAGGTCGGTGCAAGCTGTTAGCCAATAGATCAAGTTATGTTTTAGCATTATCATCATTCCTATTTTTCCCACATAGTTTCACCGGACCAAAGCACGCTGATGAGACCCAAAGCTTTGCTGTCGGGTTACCCGAAACACTCTGCAAGAACAGGCTTGGGGAGAACCAGACACATACCAAGAAAATTATTAAAGTGAAAGAGGAGACCTCCTATAGTGAAAGAAGAATAGCAGGTTGCAAAAGCGAGTGAAAACAAAACCCCACACTTGCTCAACTCATGGCAATCCCTACAGGCAGGACAAGAGGAAACAAAGATGATTTGTAAAAGGAAGCGTCACACGAGTGGGGTCATTCAGGGCAATGCACATGCAGCTTTGAGCATCTCTGGACTTCGGCCTCTGTGTGAGCAGGAGCTATGAAAGTGCAAACCTCTTTATTTAAGAACATTATCAGCTTATACTGAGACCTAAGAGCGTGAGCAAACTCGAATGCAAGGAGCGAAGTCGCAGTGTGCTTTCCCAACACAGTGCATCATGGACTTTACACCAGGAGCAGGTTCCAGCGCAGGAAAAGAGACACACACACCTCACCAGAGAAACCAGAACTGCCGGGGTTTAAAGCTAAATGAGTCCCCAGTGATGTCTGAGGCACAGCCCCACCACCCTGGCAGAGCAGGAGGCTGCAGCTCATCCCCATGAGGAAATTCATCTGTCACCATTCACGATCAGCTGCATTTCACAGAATCACAGGCTGGTTGGGGTTGGAAGGGACCTCTGGAGATCATCCAGTCCAACCCACCAGCTCAAGCAGGGTCACCAGAGCAGGTCACACAGCATCGTGTCCAGGCGGGTTTGAATGTCTCAAAGAAGGAGACTCCACACCCTCTCTGGGCAGCCTGGGCCAGGCTCTGCCACCTCAAAGGAAAGACGTTTCTCCCCATATTAAGATGGAACCTCCTGTGCTTCAGTCTGTGCTCGTTGCCCCTCATCCTGTCATTGGGCACCACTGAACAGAGTCTGGTCCATCCTCTTGACACCCACCCTGGAGATATTTATCACATTGATAAGATCCCATTCAGCTTCTCTTCTCCAGCTGAACAGCCCCAGCTCTCTCAGTCTCTCCTCATCAGAAAGATGCTGGAAGCTGCAACACCAAAAGTGTTTCAGCTTCTGGGGAGCTGGGTTGTTTTTCACACCCTGCCCCATCAGTTAGAAGATCTCTCCCCTGGAGCCCCCACAATATCTCCCTTTTCCCATCAGGCTGCCCTGATCACTGCGAAATCACTTGCTTTACCAAAGAAGAGTTCACCTTCCCTTTCTGGTTTGAGCAAAGTTATCTAAGAGGAAAAACTGCAGGAGGAAGTTTGCACTATTTCATTGCACTTAACAGCAAACCAAAGCCGGATGAGCTCCACTCCACACCTTGTCCAGATTTGGGCTTTTCTGCTCATCTCTTGTCCCCTTGTCCCCTCCCCAGCCCTTGCAGCTGATGCACAGTCACCGGTACGTGGCAGGGAGGCTGCCTGGGGTGGTAGCTGCCTTTTCCATGGGCCAAACCACAGCAGCAGGGCCTGATCTCTCCACTGAGTCACATCCATCATGCTCACACCCAACCTCCACCGCAGCTGCCTGCCCCCGGCGTGGTTCCTCGGTCAGTGCGAGGTGAAGCACACAGGCTTTGGAAAGGAAAAAGCCAGGCAAAATCCCTGGCAGCACTGGTAGTTTGGGCCCAGTGAGGACAGGGGATTATTCAGTAAATAGACACGTTTGCAATAGAGGCTCTGGCAGGAGCAAGCGCCCCATGCAATGCCCTGGGTTATCCTTGCCATTGGAGACTGGGGCTGCTCCTGCCCCAGATTTTCTCCCATTGAGCCTCCTCCTTCAAAAAGCATCACACCGCAGCAGGAGAGGAACAAACTGGGCAGCACTACCCAAAGCCAGCGCTGCGGTGAGCACCTCCTCTTCAATACAATGAAGCCCGACAACCCGTGTCTGCCCAGCTCACCTGGCATCACAGTTACTCCCCCAGCTTGGGGGATGCTGACACCACCCTCACATCCCTCCCCTGATGCATGTTTGCAAAGCAAAGGGAGCACCGTGGAAATTTCTGCACGACAAATAGCTGAGAAACTGCTGCCAGATGCAAAGCTGGCTTTATTTTCCAAGCCAGGTTCGATATCTATGTGGGATTTACGTATTTGACAACACTATGGTGGATAACACGCTAACGTGTCAGGTGAACCCTGTGCTCTGCGCCTGCCCCCTCTCATTCCACAACATGCAGGAGCCCCAAATGCCATGCCCACTCCTCCTGAGGTCCATGCACCTTCCCCCTGTCCTGCAAGTGAAACCCTGAGTGCCACCATACACAAACGGGGACTTTCTGCCCCAAAAGCCAAAGTTTTGTAATGTTTCCTGGTTTCCAGTACCTGCAATGAAGACATGCACACCAAGAGGAACTAAGCAGCCGCAGTGCCAATGCTCTGCAGCAGTTAAGTGGGTACTCAGCACTTCTCCATTCCCCAAAAGCACAGTTCAGACTCAAAATAATAAACCGTGTCTTTCCCCGAAACGGGGCTTTTCCTCCACAGCTCGGCAGCAGCACACACAGGCACTCGCTCCTAGTCCAGTATTAACTCAAATCCAAGGATGCTTTTTTGGACAAGGCACCTCCAAGTAGTTCACTGGTGGACGATTAATATTAGCAAACCCCCAGGCCATCACCGATTCCTCCAGCGCGGCATCGGCAGCTCGGCGGGGCACATTTTGGCTGCACGGGGCAGGCTATAAAGCCACAGCTGTGGGGACACGAGTGGACGGAAGACACCAGCCAAGGGGATGCTCAGAGCCTTCAGCAAAGCCCCCGCAGGACCATGGAGCCAGCTCTGAGCAGGGAATGGTGACCCCCCCCACATCCAGCTGTGATCCCTGTGACCCCCCCCTTCTCCAGCCGGGTCCCGCCGTCCCCCCGCTCACCCAAAAGTTGTCCCTGAACAGCGACTCCCGCATGTTGCTGCCGCCGCCGCCGCCGCCGCCGCCGCTTCGGGTCCGCCCCGTCCCGCTGGTCCCACCCCGCGGCGCCGTGTCCATACCCGCCCCCTCTCCTAAGAAACACCAAACACGGCTCCATCCAGTCCACTCGCTGCGTGGAGCCCCGCGGTGCGCTCCTGCGGGAAACGCTGCTGAGGCCGCATCTGGAATCTTGTGTCCAGTTGTGGCCCCTCAGTTCCAGCAGGACAGGGAACTGCTGCAGAGAGTCCAGCGCAGCCACCAAGATGCTGGAGGGAGTGGAGCATCTCCCGTGTGAGGAAAGGCTGAGGGAGCTGGGGCTCTGGAGCTGGACAAGAGGACACTGAGGGGGGACTCATTCATGGTTACAGATATATAAAGGGTGAGTGTCAGGAGAATGGAGCCAGGCTCTTCTCGGTGACAACCAATGGTAGGACAAGGGGCAATGGGTGCAAACTGGAACACATGAGGTTCCATTTAAATTTGAGAAAAAACTTCTCAGTGAGGGTGACAGAACACTGGAACAGACTGCCCAGGGAGGTTGTGGAGTCTCCTTCTGTGCAGACATTCCAACCCGCCTGGACACCTTCCTGTGTAACCTCATCTGGGTGTTCCTGCTCCATGGGGGGATTGCACTGGATGAGCTTTCCAGGGCCCTTCAACCCCTGACATTCTGGGATTCAGTGGAGATGGATGTGGTGGGTGGGGATGTGAGCGATGGGGAGAAACCCACCCTTGAGGGACAAACACACAGTCTGAGGAAGGAAACACAGAGCAGGGGGCGAGCCTCTGTCACCTGCAGTGCTCTCCCCATCAGGCTCAGCCAGAGGCTTTTGGAGTATTTTGGGAAGACTTTCTCTATCTTATCTTTAGATTGGGGGACGCTGGGTGAGCGACCTCTGAACAGTTCTTAAAAAAAGATGAAAGCAGGTAGAATCATAGAATCTTTCTGGTTGGAAGAAACCGTCAAGATCATCAAGTCCAACCGTTACCCCACCCCTGGCACTAACCCATGTCTCCAAGAACCTCCTATCTGTGTCTGTTCAACCCCTCCAGGGCTGGTGACTCCAGCACTGCCCTGGGCAGCCTGTTCCAATGCCCCACAGCCCTTTGGGGAAGAAATGAGAGCAGCAAGTTATAAAATCTGCCCTGGTAAGGACAAACCAGAGCAAAAACGCTCCACCACAGCATTCCCACAACCCCGAAGCCTCCCAGTTCCCCTTTGGGAGCTGCCTGTAGGAGAAACAAGATTGTGGAAGACACAGGGAGCTCTGCAGAAGACCTCCTACAGCAGCATTCCAATGTGTCAGATATTTCTGGGATAAAAATGTTTTTTCCTCTCAAAGCACTCAAGCCATTCACAGAGAAGCTTGTCAGCCTGGAACTGTGTGAAAGGCTTGGACGAAAAGTTTTCTGCTTGCAGCGCTGCAGGTTTGAACTTGGAGGTGGGAAGCTCTCATGGAGTAAGTTAACTGGGACAGAGTGAGCAGCCACAACAGGAGCCCTGATGACAGGGGACTGTGGTGGAGGGGCCAAGTGAGGATCAGGGACCGAGTTCTAGGGTATCAGATAAAGCTGAACACACCACACAAAGCAGAGCGACTTTAAACCGAACTTTCCCACCCCCCAGGTCACAGATTTAGCAGTAGGATCTTGGACCTGATGTACCATGCAGAGTCAGGAAATGAAAGAGATGGGCTGGTATAAAACCTCCCCCAAAAACCTGTGGTGATTGCAGGCCGTTTACGGACCGAACTGGAGCCAGCTACAGAGGATGGTGGCATTTAGGGCTCTAGCAGTTTTAACAGCCAAACGTGCAGTTGTCCGGTGACACTAAGACAGACAGTTCTGAGAGAAGTCACCTGAGAGCCAGGCACCGGGATGCGACAGACAGTTCTAAGAGAATATGGTGTTCCACCCAGATGAGGCTCTGGGGAAGACCTTATTCTGGCCTTTCTGGACTTAAAAGGGGTCTGTGAGAAAGATGGGGACAGACTTTTGAGCAAGGCCTGTTGTGACAGGACAAGGGGTGATGGTTTTAAACTAAAGGAGGGAGATCCAGGCTGGACATGAGGTAGGAATTGTTGTCCCTGAGGGTGGTGAGAGCCTGTCCCAGGTTGGCCAGAGAAGTGGTGGCTGAACCATCCCTGGAGACATCCCAGGCCAGGCTGGACGGGGCTCTGAGCACCCTGAGCTGGTGAAGATGTCCCTGCTCATGCCAGGGGGGGCACTGGGGGAGCTTGGAAGGTCCCTTCCAATCCAAACTGTTCTCTGACTCCACAGTTCTATTATATACTCTGTCACAGCATCAGACTGTTACAGAACACCGTGAGGTCCAGTTAGTCACCACTCATGACAAGAAAGCGCCAACTCCTTCCCCAGCTGTGCCTTTCCCCGAGACAAGTTTTCTAGTGAAAAAGATAAAAACTGGCAGTGACACTCAGCTCTGTCACAAAGGCAACTGCTCCCCCTGCTCGCTCTTGTACAGGGAGATTGATTCACCCCACAGTTAAGATGCCCCCTGATTTTTCAGAGTTCCTTTAGCAAGCATGTGTCCAAGGAAGCTACACGCTGTCATTTTGAAAGCAGATGCTGTTCAAGTAGCAATAATTTAGAATGGAACATACAAGCCTTTTTACATGGAAACTTTTATTATCGAGATCTGTACATTCAAGTCGCACATACTTTTAAGTCTTTGATGGAGCTGGAGCACAGGAGCACAACAACAGCCTGGTCTGTGGGAACAGCTAAAGAGTTTATGCCTCAAAAGTAGCCAGGAAATTCGTGACTATTTCCTTCAACTTAGCTTCTGTCTGGTCAGAGATCTTCCCTTCGGTCCTGTTGAAAAGAGTTTAGTTAAACTTCTGACACAGGAAATATATACACTCTCTAAGGCAAGAAATGAACCTTCCGATTTCTAACAAAAGGAGCAGATGAATTAACACATTTATGTCTGGTGCATGAAGCTATACCACTTAAATAAATATAACATACTTTCTCCTAAAGTTAGTCCTGTTTAAGAACAAAGGTTTGCCAACAAACACTTTCAAAACAGCTGTAGGTAGCTCTTCCACAGAGCTATGCCTCAGAGATGGAAGGCATGTGACTCATGAATCAACAAGCCAGGACCAGTTTACAGGACTATGGAAACCCCCAACCATGCTCTCAGCAGCAGGGAAAGCAGTGAGCAACCCTCAACCCACAGGAACAGCTTAAAGCTATCAAAAATATGGGGACTGCATTAAATGACTGCAGTATCAGATCAGGAGGGGAATTCAAATACATTCATTTTAAGCATCAACTGATTTCCCAAGTAAAGACTGGGGACAAGAAGCTGAGCTCTGGAGAGCAGGACAAGGACTGTAGGAAGGCTGACTGAACCTCCAGGTCTGGTACAAGCAGGTTAAGGCCTGATGTTCTATGATACAGTAAATTAACAGTTCAGAGACCGTGACCTGCGCTCCAGCTGTCAGGTCAGTACCCTTGGTATGAAGTAAGACAAATCATCACATACCTGATGGTGGAGAGGAGGGCCTGGTGCTGACTCAGTACATGAGCAAGGAAAGCACTCTCAAATTTAGTGATTTTGCTGGGCTCCAACTTGTCCAAGTGACCTCTTACACCGGCATAGATGACTGCAACCTGTTCCTCAATAGCCATGGGAACTGCATAAAACAAAGAATTCGATCCACAGAATGTCTTAATGCTGCCACAAAAACAAGCCTTGTTAGCACAAGAGACTAATAGGAAACACGGACTTGTTATATCCAGGAGACTCACCATACTGTCCTTGTTTGAGGAGCTCTGTCAGACGGACACCACGGTTCAGCAGCTGTTGTGTGGCAGCATCCAGATCAGACCCGAACTGAGCAAAGGCAGCTACTTCACGATACTGAGCCAATTCCAGCTTCATGGTACCTGCCACCTATAACAGAAAATACAGCTCAGCCTGTCTGACCCCCTTCAAAACATCCCGAGCCGTCTGTAAGTCATCTTAGGCTGGCAGCTTTGCCACGCATATCAGTCACGTGAATCTCAGGTGGTAACACCCATTTCTAAATATCAAACCATCTGCTTGGCCTTTTAAAATAAGCACGCTACTCCTACCTAAAACAGGGAGAGATGATGTTAAATCTCTCAAATTCGTTATTTGGTCTTAAAAGCATTGTCTATTTCTAGTCAGATCAGTACCCCAGTTCAATAAACTGAAAATACAACAGCCCCATCTTTATGCAGATACTATTTTCCTTTCTCCACTCCTCTCTCAGCAAGTAAGGGAGAAGTTCGTTCTTTTATGATTTTGTAACACTAAGGAATGGAACGCTTTATTTGCTCTCTATTCACAGCTGTTTAGAATGAAATGGGTTGGAAAGCCTACACACTACTCATCTATAGTGACAAGAGGAGCAGTAGTTTCATGCTCACCTGCTTCATAGCCCTGGTCTGAGCAGCAGAACCTACACGGGACACAGAGAGACCCACATTGATGGCCGGACGGATACCTTTGTAGAACAACTCAGTTTCCAAGAAGATCTGTAGGAGAAAATTGTTTTAGTGTCTTGCTCAGAAGCCTGGAAACCTCCTCAGAGACCTGCCAGTAAGCTACACAGAAGTACTGGCATGCAAAGAAGTCCCACCTGTCCATCAGTGATGGAGATGACATTGGTTGGAATGTAAGCAGACACATCACCAGCCTGTGTTTCAATGACAGGCAAGGCGGTCAGAGAGCCACCTCCAAAGGAATCGTTCATTTTGGCTGCTCTCTCCAGCAGGCGGGAGTGCAGGTAGAACACATCACCTGGGTAGGCTTCACGGCCAGGTGGCCGACGCAGCAGCAGAGACATCTGACGATAGGCAACAGCCTGTGTGGTACAAAGAAAAGCTCTCAGATTTCAGCAGCTTGTTTCAAATTCTGAATTTCTAAACCTGAGGTGACCTTACAGCCACAAACAGCAATGCTAGACTATGACGCTTATAAACAATGTTTCCTGACCTGTTTGGATAAGTCATCATAGATGATCAACGCATGTTTTCCATTGTCTCTGAAGTATTCCCCCATGGAACAGCCTGAATAGGGAGCCAGATACTGTAGGGGTGCTGCATCGGATGCTGTGGCAGATACCACAATAGTGTACTTCATGGCATCTGGAAAGAATTGGAGACACACACCACTGAGTATATTACTTCATCACACTTGTAATCAGCAAATACAACATACATGTGCAGTACCAGTTGCTGAAGAAAAGTCAAAGCAGCATCACTGCATTGCTACAGGAAAGAACACCACACTAGGTTAACGCATCTGTTAGCTCAACTAACTCCCGATGTTTCAAGAGCAAGTTCATGGCAGCTAACGTCTAACACTTCCTGACTTCTTTCTCATTTAAAACGAACTTTAAATGTTCACTAACATGCACTTTGGCTTCAGAAGTAATTCAGTCTGAAAGTCCATCTTCTGCAAGGAGATGGTATACCGTTTCACAGTCCCAACCAAATTATTATCATTAAAATGCTGGGGAGATCTACTGCTAGGTATGATCCTGCTTGACCACCATGCAAGAGATAAGGTGCCTGATCCTTGCAAGCTCTACTACATATGCAGCCTTGGCCAACAAGATCAAAGTTTCTGAAAATGAAGTAAAGTCTCTCCACTAAACATGCAACTGCTATATGCATTGACTTGCATACACATAAAACAAATGGCAAGTCCATAAATACTTGTGGAACATAACTTGTCATCAGGCTTGCCTGCCAAGAGTAAGCTCTCTAAACTCTCCATAAATAAAAAAAAACAAAGCAACAAACCACATGAAGGTGACTTTTCCAGAAGTAATGAAGCAACTGAACAGTTTTGGGGCCTCATACAAGTCTTCTAGTGCTATGCAGCAAAAGAGGGTTTTTTTCCCCAGATTTGTTTTGCAGAAAAGATGAGTTCACTCATCTAATAAAAAAATAATTTTGTCTGTACTGGCAGGTAAGAGAGGTCATTCAGCAGTATAATGACAATAGGATGTCACTAGTTGCCAGACTCAGGCATCCTTAAAAATCTGTACCTGCATCAGTGAGCCTCTTCACCAGCTGAGCAACAGTAGATCTCTTCTGACCAATTGCAACATAGATACAGTACAGCTTCTTTTTCTCATCTGTTCCATCATTAAATCGTTTCTGGTTGATGATTGTGTCAATTGCAATTGAAGTTTTCCTGTGTAAAAAAGAGCTAGGTAAGTTAAGCTGCCTGCAGTTCTCCCATCCTCTCCGGAGTTCTTTGTTCAACTTCGTACATCAGCACACGCTGTGCTCAAGTCTCTGCTTAAGGAAACATTTTTAGCTCGGCCATTTAACTTACCCGGTCTGCCTGTCACCAATGATCAGCTCACGCTGGCCACGGCCAATTGGCACCAAGCTGTCCACGGCCTTGATACCGGTTTGCATGGGTTCACGCACGGAGATTCTGGGAATGATCCCAGGGGCCTTCAAGCCAACTCTTCTACGTGTCTTAGATGTAATAGGACCCTTAAAAGAGAGGAAACAACCTGTCACAGTCTGTATCACGCAAATACAGTAGAGGTGGTAAGCACATCGTTACACTCACCTTCCCATCAATTGGATTGCCCAGGGCATCTACAACGCGGCCCAGCAGCTCTTCCCCAACTGGAACGTCCACAATGGCACCAGTCCTCTTCACAACATCCCCTTCCTTGATCAGTCTGTCGTTACCAAACACGACAACACCAACATTGTCGGGCTCCAAATTCAAGGACATACCCTAAGACAAAGACCACATCATCCTGAAAAAACTCAGACAATATTTACAAAATTTTGACAGTTTAATAGCAGTATGATTATTCTACAGTGTAGAATATCTAACATTGTCTTATCTCAATCTTAATTGTAACAAAAGTCAATATTCAGCTTTTAATTATAATGTCTGCATGCTCTTCCACACTGGTGAAAGAGCCCGCCCAAGCTGTCATACCACATAATTAATTACAATTGCAGCGGTATAGCATTAAGTCACTTACCTCTATAAAAAGAACACAAAGGATAAACAGGTTTCAATTATAACATTTTTCTCTTCCTTATTAACTGGACAAGAGAAAAGCACTGGCTTTTTCTCTGCCTACAGCAAACTAGGTCATTAAAAATACTGGAAGAGATGATAAAAGTACTCTAAGAACATTCAGACAGCTTTTTAGCTCTACTCTGCTCTTAGGACTACAAGAAATCAGCAAACCACACGCTGTATTGGAGCAGAGAGGCTACTACTCAGCAATAAACAGAAAAGCCAGGCTAAAACAAAGAAAACAAAATCCAATTCCAAATTAGTTCTTATATTTCCTAGATGAAAACAAAGCTCAAATGTTCCCCAAGAAGCAGATACTAATAGTGAAAGCAAAGTGTTACAAATTCAAAGAACATCTGCTTTTTGTAGTATCATTTCAACTAGTTACTACCTATTAAAGTTGCAATGAAGTCTGTAAAAGGTCCATACAGGTACTTTGAAACAGTGTCTCACGTACCCCTTAAAAAAAGTCATCTCTATATTTCTAGGCGAAACAAACTCCTTCAGTGAAAGCTTACCTTCAGTCCAGAGGAGAATTCAACCATTTCCTCTGCTTGGACATTTCTCAGGCCGTACACACGGGCAATACCATCACCAATTGAGAGCACACGACCAGTCTCCTCAAGTTCAGCAGAGGTGTCAGCTCCCAAAATTCTCTCCTCAAGAATAGAGGAGACCTCGGCAGTACCTGGAAAGAGACATTTCCAACCAGATATAGCATGTTAGAGGCACAGTATGAATTCAGTAAGCTTGCCCTGAATTCACAAGCCAAGGTACCCTTGCTCAGGTATGCCGCAAGGTCTAGCAAGCAACACTTTTCCTTATATAGGATGCGTAAGATAAATGACAGCTTCTGTTCAGAGTCAATAAAGCAGCTTCAACTAATCATTACCAGCCAGCTTCAGTCACAACCTTGATGGCTCTTTGGTAATCACTTTCTGTCATTATGTCCCACACTATTTGCAATCTCTGCCTTAGAAAGCAACTAGATTAAATAATCAGCCTTAGCTGAGAAAGAACAGACACACTTGCTCCGCCTGCAGAGCATTTACTTGCACTGTAGGCATCAAAACACCCTGTCAGCCGATTTGTGACCCAAATGTATTTAAATAAACTCTATACATCTAATAAAGAAGGTGTTCGATACAAGCTATAAAATGAATTCTCCATTTTCCTCTAGCTTGTTTGGCAGTGCACCTCCAACAACTTTTTGTTTCCTCAGCTACGAAACAGTAACACGGTGAACATGTTATTTCCTAATCATAACTTTAATCATCCTAAACCACTTCAATAATTGCACATGAACCACTACCAAAAATACAGCTATGCAGTGCCACTGCCTTCACTAAACACCAAGACGCTGGCAACAAAAGTTACACTCAAGGACACAAGGTCAAACCCAGGCACAAGGCAAACCCTGGGAAAGTCATCTGTCCCTTCATCCTGTGACAAACAAGACAGGACAGTGGGCTTTGAAGTGTTTTTTCAAATAATTCTGCAGGAGCTGAAGACTGAATCAAATCCTTGTGAAGCAGGTAAGCTGTGCAGGCCAGCTGATGCGACTGTCCTTTGGTTTGGGCATAATTTAAACGGTTATAGACGTGAAGTTCACTGGATGTTCACTGTCAAATGCTGTCTGTACATGTGTCCTTGAGTGTCCTGTCCACTGACACACAAACCTCTCACACTCCATATTCAAACCCCTTTTTATCTAACAAAACGAATTCTTATAAATAGACCTTTCCCAGACTCACCAGTTTTCTGAAAGCATGTTTTGGAGGCATGGAGGTTTCTTGTAGCAACAAATGCCGCACCCAAGGTGTTTCTGGAAACCTAAAACAATTGTTTCAATAACAGTGAGGTTGCCTTGATTAAAAAAAAAAAAATACTAAGAGATAACACACTGAAATTTCTGATTGTGATGTTATATATTTAATGTGTCTTGATTTTGAGCTGAGCCCCACAGCGCTCCATTTGTAAGTTGTAGCTACAGAACCAAGCCAAATATTGCGAAGCAAGGACAAATGGTAAAGGAGATTGCTGTGAATTACTCGCTGCACTTTTCTGCACCACACTGATGTCACTGCCACAGCACTGCAGCAGCTCCCACTGCAACACCCTCCCTCACCTGCCTCCTTCGCTCTGAACATCACAGCCTTAGGGCACAAAGAAATAAAACAGTATGTCTTTTACTGCACCACGCAAGAGAGAAACCACAGAATCATTTTGATTGGAAGAAACTCTTAAGATCATCAAGTCCAACTGTCAACCCAACCCTGTCACTAACCCATAGAATCATAGAATATGGGTTGGAAGAGCGTGTGTTCTAAGGGTTGGCCTTCTTCAGAAAGATGTAACTTCAGCATGGCTAGAACATATAGGATAGAAAAATGAAAATAAAAGCCTATTATATTAAAGCATTAAATGGTTGTTATAATGCTAAAGCTGCCAGTGCGGTCCCATTTAACGCTCTTTTTCTGAAAGCCTGGGCAGGTCTTTCCATTCACCTTCACCGGGGACACCGGCCGGGAGCAGATCCTGACAGATCTCTGCAATCTCGCTAAAAATCGGGGACTATACAAAAATTGGGGGAATACGAAAAAATGGGGGACTATTAAAATAATGGAGGAGGGAAAAAAGAGAAAAAAAAAACCACCTCTTAAGAGCTCGCAGCTCAAATCCCTGACTCAAACCCCTGCCCGTTACAGGGTCCTTGCAGCTTTTAGACATTAACCTGAGCAATGGGCAAACCCGCATCCCCGGGGAAGGACACACCGTCCCCAGAGCCCCAAATCCCCCTGGGCGAGGGCACCCCAGCCCCTCAGCAGCGGGTCGTGCCCATCGCTGAGGTGACTCCCCACACACACAGCCCAGGCTCCCCAGGCCCGGAGGCCGCGTCCCCTCAATGTCACCTCAGCGCCAAGATGGCGGCGCCCGCCATTCCCCCCCACCCGCCCTTGTCCTCAGGTCGCCGTGCTCACCAGGCCGGCCTGCCGCGGCAGGGAGCGGGCGAGGGCGGCAGCCAGGCGGGCGGAGAGCATGGTGGTGGTGGTGGTGGTGATGGTGGCGGCGGCTCCTCCGAACCAGAGCGAAGCGACCGTGAGGCGCTGCCGGCCCCGCGCTCCTTCTCTCCACAAAATGGCGGCGCCGCGCTCCGCCCCTTTTGGAGGCGAGGGCACGCCCACGGGGCGGGCGCGCGGCCGGAAGTGGTTCCCCAGCAGCCCCCCCTCAACTCCACCCCCACCGTCTGGGAACGTATAGAGATACGTGTAAAATAATGTAAAAAATAGCCAGAAATGGGGCTTTTAGAAAAATCCTCAGTTGCGGCAGGTGTCCTTGAGTGGCCTTGGGAGGGCGGAAGGGGCGGAGAGCGGCGGCGGGGCCTGAGGTGGGCAGGGCCCGGGAGGGGTTCGGCTGTGAGGGGGACATGGGGACATGGGGGACATAAGGACATGGGAGCATGGGGGACATAAGGACATGGGGACATGGGAACATGGGGATATGGGAGACATGGGAACATGGGAGACGTGAACCATGGGGGCTTGGGGAACGTGGGGGATATAGGGGACATGGGGACAAAGGAACATGAGGACATTGGGGACATGGTGCCTGTGACTGCACTGGGTGCTCACATTGCTGATGGGGAACATGTTCAGAAATGAGCTTGCACCCCAACAAATAAATTAATCACAATTTCTTGGCTTGAGCCTGAAAATTTCTCTAGGTCTGTATTGACTGCAGTTATATTTGGCTTTGAGTCTCATCAGCATTTATATTTATCAAAATATAGTAATATAAACATTACTTCATTGTGACAAACTTCCATTAGACTTAAAATCCGTGAAAAGAAAGCATATTTATCTTTGAAACAGAATCTAGATTAAAGCACTAGCAATTTGGGGTGACATGGGGTGTGGTGTGGGGACAGGGTGGCCGGCGGGTGTCCCCTCTTTTTTGGGAGCTGTGGGTGTTTGTAGATTCAGAGTGTTTTGGGTTGGGAAAGGACCTTAAAACACATCCAGTGCCACTCCTGCCATGAGCAGGGACATCTTCACCCAGATCAGGTTGCTCAGAGCCCCGTCCAGCCTGACCTTGAACACTTCCAGAGACGGGACATCCACGGCTTCTCTGGGCACCCTGTTCCAGCACCTCATCATCCTCATGGGGAAGAATGTCTTCCTTATATCTAATCTAAATCTTCAAGTTTGAAGCCATTACCCCTTGTCCTATTGCAACAGGCCCTTGTAAAACGTCCCTCTCTGGCTTTCTTGTAGGTTCCCTTTAGGTATGGAAAGGCTGCTGTAAGGTCTCCCTGGAGCCTTCTCCAGGCTGAACTCCAAAGCTCTCTCAGCCTGTCCTTACAGGAGAGCGGTTCCAGCCCTGGGATCATCATGGTGACCTCCTGTGGACTTGCTCCAACAAGTCCATTTCCTTATTACATTGAAGGCTCCAGAGCTGGACTAGCACTGCAGGTGGGGTCTCACCAGAGCGCGGCAGAATCACCTCCCTCAAGCTGCTGGTCTCACTTCTTTTGATGCAGCCCAGGACACTGTTGGCTTTCTGGGCTGCAAGTTCACATTGCTGGGTCATCACCCAACACCCCCGTGTCCTTCTCCTCAGGGCTGCTCTCAGTCCTTTCTCCACCCAGCCTGTATTTGTGGTTGGGATTGTCCTGCCTCATGTGCAGGACACTACACTTGGACTTATTGAACTTCATGAGGTTCGCAAGGGCCCACCTCTCCAGCCTGTGAAGGTTCCTCTGGTTGGCATCCCATTCCTCCTGCGTGTTGACCGCAGTGCTCAGCTTCATACCATCCGCAAACTTGCCGAGAGTCACTTGGTCCCACAGTCCATGTTGCCGACAAAGGTATTAAAAGAGCGCCAGTCCCAAAAACCAGCCCTGAGGAACTCCACTCATCACTGGTTTCCTCTTGGCCACCAAGCTGTTGACTCTTTGAGCGTGACCATCTAGCCAATTCTTTATCCACCTGGTGGTCCATCCATTGGATCCACATCTCTCCGGTTTAGAGACAAGGGTGTTGTGTGGGACAGTACCAAACACTTTGCACAAGTCCAGGTAGATGACATCACTTGCTCTTCCCTTATCCACCAGTGCTGCAAGCCCATTGTAGAAGGCCACACAATTTTTAAGGCATGACCTTCCCCTACTGAAGCTGTGATGGTTGTTATCAATCATCTCCTTATTTTCCATGTGCCATAGCATAGTTTCCAGGAGGATCTGCTCTGCGACATTGCTGAGCACAGGGGTGAGACTGACCAGCCTGTAGTTCCTGGCTGCTTTGTCTTGTACCAGCAGATGATGGCAGAAGAAAAACATGGCAGAGAAGTACTGGCATCTCACCTGTGCTCTGGAAATGGGGGTAAAAGGGACGTGGCATCCAGCACCCTGTTGGTTTTCTTACTGCTGCAACAGAGGAGCTTCAGAGAATTTGATAGGCTGATGATAATGTGTGAAACCCAAAAGCTTGACCCCACAGGAGCTGTCAGAGGTGACGGTGACAGGACAGCAGCATCACGAGCTGAGGAGAACCTCGCTGCCAGAGGTGGTCGTAGTTATGGTGCACAGGGGTCTCTCTCTTAAAATCATATAATAGATTCATGGAATAGTTTTGGTTGGAACAGACCTTCCCAGCTGCCCCAGTGCCCCCCCTGCCATGAGCAGGGACATCTTCACCAGCTCAGGTTGCTCAGAGCCCCGTCCAGCCTGGCCTGGGATGTCTCCAGGGATGGTTCAGCCACCACCTCTCTGCCCAACCTGGGACAGGCTCTCACCACCCTCAGGGACAACAATTCCTTCCTCATGTCCAGCCTGAATGTCCCCTCCTTTAGTTTAAAACCATCATCTCTTGTCCTATCACAACAGGCTCTGCTCAAAAGTCTGTCCACATCTTTCCTATCGGCCCCTTTTAACTACAAAAAGGCCGCAATAAGGTCTCACCAGAGCCTTGTCCGGGTCCACCTACCAAGGTCTGATCCTGTCAAGACAACACACTTGGCAACAAGTCCCGTATGTGAGATATGGGGTTTATTCTGCCAGAGAGAAAGTGCCAAAGCTCAGGCAGGCAGAGTGTGATCGTGTCCCGCTGGAAATCCAGAGAGGTTCGTATAGTGAAGATCCCACTTCCCAGATTGAGAAGTTTGAGTGAAAAATCCTCCACTGTTTTGGCACGTGTGGAATGTGATGCTTCTGCAGTGTTTCTCTTGCTGGTTATTTCAGTAACCACTTCAAATTCTGTTAAACTGCCCGAAAGCAAGCAAACAAACAAACAAAAACCACATTGATTTAAATAACCCATTTAAGTGTTATTGTTCGAGATGACACATGTCGCAGGAACAACCACAAATCCACGGATAAAATTTAAATAGTAAATTTAGTTTCCTTACCTTGTGAACTGGGGGATCCCCAAAAAGGCACTCGGGCAGAGGCACACGGGAGAAGACACAGGCACTGAGGAGCTCTGTCCTTGCCAGAGAATCACCAAAACTGCTGGTTTTGCACCTATTTCAAGGATTCACACAGGCGCAGTTTTCTGCTAGGCTTTAATCTCCTCCACAGCACAGTAGGAACCTCAAACATGTTCCATAAGGTGCCCCTAAGTCTGTCACAGGCCTGTGTTACCGAAACACAGAGTCTCTTGTCAGGCACTCAAGGTTAAACTACAATTTGTGTGGTTTTGTGTTTTTCTGCACTCCAGCTGCAGTCACTTGAGGATATTCACAATTTTCCTCGCCAGCCTTCCATAATATTCACACATTTGCACTTTCTCTGCATTGCTAAAGAAAAGTGCTTATGTGATAACCATGTAAAGGATTTGACTCAGAAAATGTGGTTTTATGGCACGTTTTCTAACAAGGACTACAGCTTTTATATTTATTTGTGTAAGCAGTGATATACCAGCCATTAGATTTTTACCCTTTAGCTTAAAAATGTGTTTTAAGCCTTTTTGTTGAAGGGCTTTATATGCCTTTATTTGTAAGTTGCCTTATGATGTACATTAAATACACAATTCCATCAAAAAAGTCAAATTATTTTACTCACTGAATACTGTTTTATTGAAAGTGTTGGGTGTCAGGGAAAAGTAAATAATTTCAAAACATTTGGAGCGTTTAAATCCATTTCAGTAAAAGTGTTTAGTGCGGTTAGTGAAGCGAATTTTTGGTATTTTTCGTTGTGTTTCAATGAATTTAAACGTAGGAACATGCCGGGCCCGGAACTACGAGTCCCATGAGGCCCCGCGGCCGCGGGGGCAGCCGGGACGGAGGCGGGAGGGTCGAAGCCGCGGTGGCCGCCATGGAGGAGAAGCTGGAGCGGGTAACGGCGGGACGGGGCCGGGGTCTCACGATGCGGGGTCACCGCGGCTGGAGGCGGCCGAAGCCCCTTCTTGGGGCTCCCTGAGGCCGGGTCGGGCTGCCCCTCACCCACCCGGCGCTTCTTTCCCGCCGGAGCGGCGCAGGGCATGGTGAGGGAGCGTTTTCCCGCCCCTGAGGGAAGCGGTGGCCGCTGGGCGGGTTTTGCAGCGGGAATCTCTTGCGTTCACCCACCTCATCCTCTGCTGGGTAACAGCCCCAGATCACTCACCTTCAATTTATTGATGAAGTTCAACTAGGGCAGGTGTAGGGTCCTGCACCTGGGGAGGAACAACCCCAGTCACTAGTAGAGGTTGGGGTTGAGCTGCTGGAAAGCGGCTCTGCAGAGAAGAACCTGGGAGTTCTGTGGACAACAGGGTGACCTTGAGCCAGCAATGTGCCCTTGTGGCCAAGGAGGCCAATGGCCCTGGGGTGCATTAGGAAAAGTGTGACCAGCAGGTGGAGGGAGGTTGTTCCTCCCGCTCTGCTCTGCCCTGGTGAGGCCACATCTGCAGTTCTGTGTCCAGTTCTGGGCTCCCCAGATTAAGGAGGACAAGGAATTACTGAAGGGACAGAAAGATGCTGAGGGGTCTGGAGCATCTTTCTGATGAGAAGGCACTATGAGAGCTGGGGCTGTTCAGCTGGAGAAGAGAAGCTGAGAGGGATCTTATCAATGTGATAAATATCTCCAGAATGGATGTCCAGGGATGGACCAGACTCTGTTCAGTGGTGCCCAATGACAGGATGAGGGGCAACGGGCACAGACTGAAGCACAGGAGGTTCCATCTGAATATGAGGAGAAACTTCTTTCCTTTGAGGTGCCAGAGCCTGGCCCAGGCTGCCCAGAGAGGGTGTGGAGTCTCCTTCTCTGAGACATTCAAACCCGCCTGGACACGATGCTGTGTGACCTGCTCTGGTGACCCTGCTTGAGCAGGTGGGTTGGACTGGATGATCTCCAGAGGTCCCTTCAACCCCAACCAGCCTGTGATTAAGTTGGTTTAAAATGCTAGATTATGAAGATCTTGGGTCCCTGACATTTCTGCACTTCAAATCGTTGTCGCTATAGGAAGTGGCAGAAAGATGCAGTTCATAATTTCATCGTGAACTTGGCATTCTTGCATTATTAAGAGTTTCCTTCCACAAACAGCCCGTGCCGATTGCTTCAAAGGGATTGATGGTTTTCTCCACAGCATAGTTCAGGGTGATGATGCACTGCGCTTCCTCCAGCACCTCACCCACCCCTCACCCCTGAGCCAGGGACGATGATAAGAGGCCTTGGCATTCTGGAGACCAAAACCTCCAAAGAACAGGAGGACACAAGGAAATGGAATGAAGTTGGGTCAGGGGAAGTTCAGATGGGACATTAGGAAAAGGTTCTTCACTTATGAGTCCCTTCCAACTCAAGATATTCTATGATTCTGTGTTTGCTGTGTGCAGTATATGTAGCTGAGATGCTGGTGTGGCAGAAGCATAAAGAAGTATATGCTAGAAAGAAATGTCTTTTCAAGTTATAAGGCTGGGTCCTTTTCCATCCTCAGGTTGCTTAGATAGCCTAAGACAAGAATTCATGTTTCTTTGGTGTTGAACTTCCATGTGTTCAATTATTACCAGCCATAATCTAATCTCTCAGTGTCACCTGAGAGCACTGTGTTCATCTCTCTCCCATTTATGAATTTATTTTCTGTGTTAGAAACTGTGCTCTGCAGGGCTTAAGCCTGCACATTATAATAACCCTCCCATTGATCACTGGGCGTTTCTATCCCACATGGCTTTAATGCAGTTTTTACCGGCAGCCCAAATACCCATTTAACATCTTTTGGACCATTAGTGTGTTTGTAGCAAACAGGTCACGTGAATAAAAATATAAAGCTTTATCAACTGGAGATAAGCACGTGTCCAATGAAACGAGGGAGATTAAAAGGAGAAGGTTTTCTAAACCTCAGCGTGTATTTGAAAAAGAGACAGGGAAGCTGTCTGCCCTTTTTCCACCCATACCTTGACTGACATAGTAGGAGTTACTCCTGAGAAACATGGAGCTCGGAGCGCTTTACATGTCTCATATCTGTCAGCTATTTTCTGACATTTTCACTTGTCTGTTTACTCTTTTTTTTAATATATATATATATATATTTTTTCCCCTTCTCTGGCAGGTTACTCTGTGGCTGAAGAAAAAGTATGGCAATGAGCCTATTCCAAAGTACGAAGTGAATGAAGCGACAGTTGGTATCTTGTATAATCTTGCAGAACGCAGTGAAGCTAGGGAGAAGGATCTTTCTTTGCTGGTAGAGGACATGAAAGAGATGGCAGCAGAATATGAAGCAAAGGGTGAGTTTAAAGCTCCACTTCTCAGTTCCATCAAAGTTAGTGACACTGAAGATCAGCGTTGTTAAATTCTTACAAACAAATATATATATATATATAAAATTGGAATAAACTCAGCTTTTGTTCTGGTACAGCTTTTACTATCCCATGCCTTCCTTTTGAAAAAATGTATAGTGACATAAAGTTGGTCAAGAACAATTTTTTAAGCCATCTTGAGCGTGCTGTAAATACAGACAAGCAGATTAGTTGCTAAAAACTCCTGGCCTGTTGGGCTGGGTAGCACAGCATTGAAATATTGGCTGGATAGACAGAGAAGCAACCCTACAGCTGATTTAAGAGTCGGAGCTGGTACTGTTAAGGAAAGCGCTTGAGGAATCTGAAATAACAGTGAGGTGACTGAGTTACGTTTGAGCTGTCTGGAGTGAGTGATGTGTTTTTTCTGGAGCGAGTGGTTCAGGGGACCATAAATACATTTCTAACACAAGCATTAAAAGAGCGAGTCCCATCTAGGCCTTGAAAGAACAGTAATACAAAAATAATTATGATTTTTGCTCATATTTGTTTTCCAGCTAAGTATCTAGAGAGCATTCTCAGAGAAAGTCTGCGTCTTTCCCCGTCTAGTCTGTCCAGTGAAGCCGCCCGTGACCTCGATGTTCTGGCAGACTGTGCAATGACACTTGAAATGAACGACACGTCTCTTGCCAGGTAATTATTCCCACTGTGCATCAAAGCGATGGTCTGTGCTGTTTCCCTCTGTTTTTTCAATTCAACAGTTTCAAATTCAACTTTCACACCAGGAATCTTACCTGTCCAGCTTCTTTTGTATCCCCTTGGGCAGCTTTGGAGGACACAGGAACTGAGCACAAAGCTCCAACTCTTGATTATTCTGGTGAAGGAAGCCTGAGCAGTGCCATCTTTTACCCCAGCTGCTGTGGTCAGTGGCTGCAGGATGCTGTCACTCAGACTTGTGCCAGGTAGCACAAGCTACAGAAGGTTTCATACTGCTTAGGCCAGGACTGAGGGACTGTAACTGGTCTTTGTCTCAGCTCGTCTTTTTTACCTGGCTGCAGTTAATTAACGTGAGGAGATTTCCTTAGCTTAGACACAGGGAAATGGCAGCTGTTGGTCTGTTCTTCCTGTGCCTCTTTCCCCAGCCTGGCTTAGGCCCTAACACAGCAGGTTTGTGCTGGGCGCAGGTAGTGAGGAAGGGCTAAAATCAGCCTTGGAATCCAATATTTGTGTGATGTTCAGGAGCTTGGCCCTTGGCTGCTTTTCTCCTCAACTAAAGGAGCAAGCGGCTTTGCACTGTTTGGGAAGAGACTGAAATACTGCTGGATATGTTTTGGGGACGTGCATTTGGAGCACTATTCTGATGGGAGCGTCTGAGGGACCTGTGGGGTTCAGCTGGAGAACAGGAGCTGAGGGGAGACCTTCTGATCTCTGACCTGCCTGAAAGGAGCTTGGAGCCAGGGGGCGTTGGGCTCTGCTCCCAAGGAACAAGTGACAGGATGAGAGGAAACAGCCTCAAGTTGCGCCAGGGGAGGTTAAACTTGGATCTTGGGAACAATTTCTTCCCCAAAGGGCTGTGGGACATTGGAACAGGCTGCCCAGGGCAGTGCTGGAGTCACCATCCCTGGAGGGGTTGAACAGACGTGGAGATGAGATTCTCAGGGACATGGGGTAGCACCAGGGTTGGGTTAACAGTTGAACTTGATGACCTTGAGGATCTCTTCCAACCAGAATGATTTTGTGATTTTCATGAACTGAATGGTAAGGTAATTTGGCAAGCCAGCAGTGGAGCATCTCATCATGTCTGACCCAATGGCTATATTCACTGGAGCACCAGGTCTTGTTCACTTCCTCCTACTGAGTCTGCTGGACCATTTTTCCCCTTCCAGATGAAATCTTTGTTAGTTAGGGGAAGCAAACACCCTTACAGACTTGTTTTACTTTTCTCCTTAGATATAGCTGGCAGTTATCTGATGTATCATAGTTTGAGAACAAAAAATAGAAAGTAATTTGTGTAAAGTGTGGAGAAAATAAAAATTCTGAGTTTCAGAAGAGCTGACTTCTGAGCATTCCCACTGAATCTCTCTTTTCACCAGCTTCTTTGCAGCCATCAATGATATGGCTTTGGAACTGTACACAACGGAATCAAAAAACAGAGAAATGAGAAAGGAGTTGATGAAGATGAAGAAAAAAATAACTAAAGCGCTGTTGATGGAAAAGCAGTTAAAAGAGTGAGTAATTCATGAGAAAAGGGAAAGGTGTGAGCAATACTGCTGATCTCTGCAATGTGGAACATTGATTGTGATTAACTAACAAGGATAACTGAATTTTCAGGGTTTTAATGCACCTCTAATTCACAATATTGGGAAGTATCTATCAAAAGCCATGGGCTCTGGAGACATCCAGTAGTAAAAAGAGATTTGGGTTGCCACCAAACTCATTATTTAAAATCAAAAATGGTCTACAAGCAGTTCTCAGACATGGACCAGTTGCCTTTGTCTGACATTGAAGGCAAACCTGATTCTTCTTACCACATTTAGCGTGGGCTCTGTAGTCAGAGTGAAGAAGCCAGGCAAAACAAATAGCTGTTTCCAAGGAAGAATTTCCTTTAACCAGTGTGTTGGAGACTTAAAATAATAATAATAATAAATCAGTATCAATTCCATTCCCTAGACAATGTAAACTGAGGTGCTTTGCTAAGTATAGCAGGATCAACCCAAGTGAATTAGGGAATTACATGGAAAACTATTACTCTGTGCTTTTATGCAGATGGCTTTCCCCTTGGCTGTTTCTGGTTTTCTTTTTTTGTTGTTTGTTTGTTTGTTTTCCCCTAGCCTTTGGGAGTGTGGATGTTACAGCTGCAGATGTTTCCACTGGGAAATCTCACATGTTTTTCTCTGTTCTCTTCCTTCTAGTGTTGATTGTATTACAGAGTTTAACCTAAGCACAGATAATTAAGCGGTATTTATATACTGGTATGTCTTTGAATGTAAAAATTTGTTTATTTCTGCATTTTTTTAAGGGATGTTAAAAAAACAGAGGAAATTCTGGAGTCAGAAAAGCAGAAAGAAGAGAGCCTCTCTTGGAAGTTGAAGTTCATTACAAGTAAAGCTGAGGAATTAAAAGTCAATGTCAAGCGTGCTGAGGTAGATGAAAGGAACTTTCTAACAAGATACTGTGACAGGATGGCACAGTCGTGGTTGGTTGGGACCAGCATTGTAGTTGGAGGCATCCCTGGAGCTTCCTAAACTTCAGGGTTTAGGGGTCTTGGGTTAACAGGACAGTGTGCTACTACACTTGAGTTGTTCCTGCTGCAATCCAGGTCATCTTATAGTAAACTCAAGGACACTTTCTCTTCTTTCCCTGAGAACTGTATTAGCTCAGACTACCTTGTGCTTATCGTGAGGTACTGTCATGTAAGAGTATACAGACAGTAGCCAGTTGAGTTGCTCATTCACTGAGGTAAATTGTGTGTCCAGATTCTGAATATAGCCATTTTTTGGAAATTAATAAATGATAAAGCACAAAAGGCAGAAGTTGTACTGTCTTCCTCACCTTTCCTACATGGTGAAGGACATGTGAATGCTTTATTTAATACTTTGATGCTGTCTAATGCCTTGACAAGTTTGAGATGGAAAATGTATTAGAACTGATGACATTTTAATGGGAAGCTTCTTCCCAGCCTTGCTATGTGCTCTTTTCCCACTAGTTTTCTGCAAAGATTTGTTGTTCTTGATATAAATTTTAGTAGCAACTGATTTCGCATACCAGCTACAGCTGTGGTTCAAATAGCACACATTTCCGTTGTTGACAAATAATGTTCTTGTTTGCCTGTTTAGATCAAAACTCAAGAAAACAGTAACTTTTTTCTTCTCTCTGCTATATTTTGGGGTCATTTACGAACAAGCTCTTTCCTGTTTGTAGGAGAAGCTCACTGCCAGAGGGTTGGACCGGTCGCTGACACACGAGGCACTCGTCACTCTGTCTCAGGTCGGTTATTTTGTACAAGGTGGATGTTTCTACAGTGATACAGACCAGCCTTGTTTGTTGGGCAGTTTCAGGAGGTGTAGTTTGCTGTTTGGTTACTTCAACAAATATTAGTGGTGAAGAAAAGGACAAACTAAAAATGCTGTAGACAGATACCTCTGAACTGGGGTATGTTGGATGGGTTTGTCTCTCCTATAAACTGAGAGATGCCTGTTTCATCGGAGATAAAAGTGGGCTTGTTTTGGACTGGAGATGGTGCTTTATTTCTGGACTCTGAGAAGAACAATTGGAATTGTTTTTTTTGAATTGTCTTTTCCCCTCCCTTATCTTTCTGCTGCTGTCTGTAATTGGGAATATAGCCCGCTACAGAATTACAGTGGAATAAATTCCCTACCACTGGAAGGAAATTGGCAGCCCATGCTCTGTGTTACAAACAGGTGGATGTTCTCTGGTCTCTATCCTGTCATATGGCTGCCTGTGTATTGCAATTACTTGGTAGAATGACCCAGGTGATTCTTTCTAGTTTGTGTGAAATAAACCTGCTTTCAAACACTTCAGAGCAAGGGGAGGACATCAAGTGAAACCCAAATTCTCTATCACTGTGTGCTTTTTTTTTTCTGTTGTCTTTATAATATTTTTCAGCAGTATTGTAAGCCCAGCAGGATAATTTCTTAAAGGGAAAAGTACATTTAATGAATTCCTAGATATGGATTTTCCAGCTTTGTGCTGAAGCATTTGTACACATGTAACATTTGTGGTGTTCTGTCTGTACTCACCACATTTTAATAGTATTGCTACTACTATAACGAGAACTTCGTCTTTCTCCCCATTTATTTTGCTGGATTTTCCTGTGTGTTACTTAAGCTGAACAATGGAAATAGGTTTTCTGATTTTTATGTTGTCATTCTCATGGACCAGCACTGGGTGGCAATGTTTACATTGCACAGCGTTCAAGACGCATACCAACCAAAAATTATTTTTTGTTGGAGTTTTATATAGAGAAACTCATAAGCAATTTCCTATACTTGTCATCTTCTAGAACCTGAGCACAAGGACAGGCTTGACTCCCCAACATTTCTATATCTGCTTTGCCAAGAGCTCAGTGAAGTGGGCAGCAAAATGACTTTATCAAGAGTGCCTTTTTTTTTTTTTCTTTTAGTTAATTATTTCTAAAGAGTTGAAGGTTGTGGAAGGTGCTCAATTTTCACACCCAAAGAGAAGTTACCTCCCTTGTTAATAAAACAAGCAAAGCAGTGCAAATGTCAGGGGAGACTTTTTGCTGCCGAATGTGCAAAAGCATGAGAATGTGTCCCCTTCCTTGGGGCTCAGTGATCTCTGAGGCCAACAGTGAGTCTGATGGATTCTTATCTGAAATCCCGTCTCCTTTTAGGGACATGAGATCAGGTGGTAACACTTTCAGAAAAAAAAAATCTGAAGATGTCTTCAGAAAGGAAGAAAAACTGATACCTTTGTGTAAAATTTGAACTGAGTCTGTCTGATAACTGCATCTTAGTTCACTGAAGATCTTCGTTCACCTTGGATCTAAAGCAGATCTTTAGATTTATGTGCATTTTGAGAAGAATCATGAGACCAACCCCCCTGAATTCTGAATGCTGCAGATATTTGTGCATCTACTTCACTGATTCACATCACTTCTTCAAGTAAGACTGAAGAATATAATCTGCCCTGTTCTCTTCACAGGAAGTGGCACGAATGAAGGACGAAATGGTGCCTATTAAGAAAGAACTGGAAGCCTACTATGATTTAGCTCCTGTGAGTATTTTTTCCACATTGTTCTATTATATTTGCCGTCAGATTAATTTTAATGGACTTTGGAATGTAAAAAGTGTTGTTGCAGTGGTTTCAGTGGACAGCTAGATGTCTAACAGGTCTATTAATGGTGTAAGCAGAAGACTTTACTTAAACAGAGGCTATGTATCTGTTAATCAAAGCCAAGAAATTAAGTATGCTTACTAGGAAAGCCTTGTTCTAACAAAACACACAGATTTGTTGGGTGAGTTCACTATTGAGGTGAATTAATTAGAATTTAGAAAAAGAAACATGGAAGAAAATATAATTCCTTAGTATAGCTTTTTTTTTTGAGATTTACTGATGTATTAGTTCTTTATGTCATCAGGCTGTCAGTATGGTGGACATAGCACGTTGTGCACAGGTTGGAGCTCTGAGTAAGATTTTAACAAATACAAAGAAATAGCCACATGTATGTTCTGTTCCTAAAACAAGTACAAGCTTGTGTAGTACTGGCTGCTCCATCATTTTCTGTGATTTCTTCTGAAGGTGCTGGGTGCGCAGCACTCTGAAATCACAGGTTTCTCATTAAGGTGACTAAATTGCAGTTTTGACATCCCCTGCCTGTGTATCACTTCTTCCTTTTATACGTTGGCTGCAGTTACTGTTGGTCGCTGTGCTAGGAGTTACTATCAGACTGCTGTGGGAAGTGTGTTTTATAAAAAGGATTTTACTCTTTTCCAATTAGAAGAACGATTGTTAGAAACTACTGTTTCATTTAAGGGTAATTTTGCGAACAACTTTGTAATGACTTTAATTGTGAGTAAAGGGGGGCTTAGTCCATGAAACACCAGGCCTTGACTTTGTGTGGCTTCTGCATTACCACCTGTGGTATTTGGGACTCCTAAACCCAAGCATTTCCAGTCACCTATGGAAAATTGTTGTTGCTGTTACAGATGAGTATTAAGGACTTTTCTCTTTGTCATTCAGGGGAGAAGTAGCAAAAACTGGAGCATGAATAGTCAAACGGGTTTTTGGTTTTATTTGATACAATTCTGAATAGTTCACTGTTTTGTGTTTGAGTTACCTGATATGGCCCCTGTTACCTCCTCATCTGGGAAGCTCACAGCCTATAACAGAGCTAACCTCAACCTTCCTGCATAAGAGGTGAAATAAATTTATTCCAGTTCTTATAAATGGGGCACAGAGGTCCAGAGAAAGAGGCTTGTCCAAAATTGGATTAGGTTCTCCAGTTCTTGCTGTCAGTGGAGACAGAGAGAGCCTTGGTGCCTCAATTCTGGTGCAGAGAGGAGGGAGGAAGGTTTGTCCTTGCAAGCTAATTGTACGTAGGAAAATTAATGCATGGATGTTTTTAAAATCCAGTTCTTCAATTGGTAGGGTTGGAAAATTGCTAAAAATCTTTTGCGTTTTAGACTTCAGGCCATACTAGAATTTTGAAAAATACATGATTGCCCAAACCAAATCGATACTAGGCTTTTAATGTCAGTACCTTTTGCATGTGAAGTGTGTACACAAAACTGAATGATTATTATTAGTACCCCTGAATTATTATTATTAGTATCCCTGAATTATAATTTTTATTATAGCTGAATTCCCCTGCAGCACATCATTAGAGTCTTGCAGTGATGCAATGGCTCTGTATTTCCCACTGAAATATTGATTTTTATGCCATTTTATCTTGTTAGAATCCTACCCTTGCACAAGTGAAAATTGAAGAAGTAAAACGAGAGCTGGTAAGTTTGTTGGTTGGTTTTTTTAATTATTTTATCTTTCACAGGTATTTAAATGAGTGCTGTCATTCCAAAACAAGCTATATATATTAACGGGTTGTGAATTTATCTATTTCTGCCTCAGATTGTGGTCTTAATGACCTCTAGAGGGAAGTTTTGCTGTGGTAAAACAGAAGCAGTGCACATTGGTAGGCGGAACAGGGATTAGGTATCTATATCCCTCTGGATTTTGTCTGATTTACCCGTCATAATGTTTATTCACTTAGCTGGGGTGCAGCTTCTTGGTTTCACAACCTTCCTTGCTGCTCCTGAACCCTCAGAGGGCTCTAGAGCCCACAAGCTGCAGTGAGGACCTTCCCCTATACCATAAAATGTCCATTTCATTCATGCTTGTGTTGTCTGCAGGTGTGGTTGTTAGAAAACATTAATATAAAGCAGTTTGGGAAGTTCACACATAGCTTTCCTGAGCAAGCTGGGCCAAATTCAAACCTAAAACCTATCTTTATTTCTTTGTGGTACTGTCTGCTTGCTTGTAGATACAACACAGAGCATTTGGTGATAAGCCTTAAAGCTGTAATCAAAAATCACAGCTGTTTGAGAGTAATTTGTACGTTTTCAGATGCGACAGCTCAGGTTGGTAAGCCACTTGTTTTTGATTGCGGAATACAAGCTCACCTTACCGACCTGAGGCTTTTATCAGGTCAGAATACTCACCTCTGGAGTGTACCTGTTCAGCTTGAAGGTGTCTAATGTCACGTTGGGGCACAGTGTAAAGGCCACCGAGCTTGTTTAGCCCTTCATTTGAAGATTTCTCTAGTTGTTTAGAGAGACTACTGCTGTTCGCAGTAGTGAGACCTTCCAGTTCAGTAGCTGGCTTAGTCAGTGCTAATAATATGCCACGATTTGGCCATCATAGGTGTGTTTAACAAGAATGTAAGAAAACTGTTTTGTGATCACCGAGTCCTCTTGTTTTTTCTTCTCCTGCTAGGAAGCCTTGGAGGCAGAGTTCTCAGAGTATGTTGAAAACCTGACTCTTGAGATGACATAAGTCCAGCAGATTCAAGCCTACCTGAAGTGCCCTGTGTGGAAGAAGATTTCCCTTCTATTGTCTATACATTTGCACTACTTAAACATTTTGAACTTCTTGCTGAACTTGCGTGGCTTTCTGCCTTACTCTTCTTGCTGTTGTGTGGCATGCTTGTGACCTAACAGCAAGCATGCTCATGTAGCCTTGCGTTTTCAAACTTCACCTGTTTTTAATAAGATAACCTCCAGACTTACTATTTCCTTTATCAGTTCTTTTCCTGTATGTGATACGCACCTGTAACTGGCCTCCAGGAAGGCACCTTCACCAGGATGTGTCCCTGTCAGGATTTGGTTGACCATTACAAATTAGAATTGAACTGATCAGGGGATCTAGTTCTCTTCTTTTTGCCCATCCAGGCTCTGGATTTTGCTTTTTCCTGGAGTCCTCTGTTTGCTGGTGCAAGTACGGTGATGACAGACTCTCTTTACATCTACTGGCTTTTGCTTCTTTGTTTTGTTTTTTCTTGTCATTTCAGGGTTGGGGACACACGATTTATGGTTTTTTTTCCATTAGGAATATATCTGATGTTCTATGAATAGTTGTATGATTCTGTGTTTACCAAGTTTGTTCTAGACTCATGCGTAGAGTGCTTCTTAGTTGAAGCATTTTCTTTGAACAGAAGCGAACAGTTAAATTTCTCCTTAATGTCTTCAGCAGGGATTTGATGTTTTAATCAAAGTGAACAATAAAGAAATGGTGACGTAGGGCTCAGAACAGTAGTTTCCGTTGCCTTCCACAGCTCTGCAGTATCCGAGACAGCCTGCAAAGGGGATTTTCTTGCGTGTATGATGGCTGTTGATCTTTGTGGAAACAGGTTAAGCTCTGTCTTGTTTCACGTGGGTCATCGTACCGGCTTCACTGGCAAACTGTACTGCTGGCAGGTAAGAGATGAGATGAGCAGTGTCAGCCTCCCAAAGTTCTGTCATTTCCATCATCTGAGAAAATGAAAACCTGGAAGGTTTGCCCACGTTCAAGGCTTTAAGAGGTACTAGCCTGTTGTCGACTACTTTCTGTTTGTCCTTACTTTATAAATAGAGCTAAACAAATGAAAATAAATACATAGCTTCATGGATAGCAAAGCTTTAAAAGGGCTTTACAGTAAAGCCTTTCTGTTTCTGAAAACACATGGATATTTTTCCAGAACCACTGTGGGATGTGATCATTTTTAAGCTAGATGGTCTTTTCCAATTCAGCCTCAAACGACCTCTTCCAAAATGGTCCCCAGAGCCCTCCTCCTATTTCCATGCCACCATCACACCAGCCTTGAACGCCTCAGCTTTTAGAAGTTGTTTTATACTAAAGCCAAATGTCTGAAAATCTCCTGTGGATGGGGAAAAATCAAAATATAGAAACAGTGGCAGCACCTAAGGATATCAAGCATGGACTAGGGCCCCTTCGTAACGACGTCCAAAGAGTTGTGGTGCTCTTTGTGACAATTTGTAGCTACATCTATTTGCAATTAGGGTTGCAAAAGATCATGGTGATGATTTAGTGTTGGTGAGTGTGTCCCCAGGAGCTGTTACTTCACTGCCGAAATTTATTTCACTGGTCTGCAGGAGAAAAGATTCTCTTGCTTCATTAGATTATCTGATCACGTTTAGGGTGTAGCCCTGATTTCTAAGAAGTTGTTGCAAGCTCAGAATCGCACTGATGTCAGTAAACTGCAAATGTCTCCTCACTGTGTAACCTTCTTCACCTTGTTTCTTTTACCATGATGAGTGAGAACTGATGAACATCCAGAGACTCTGTTGAGACTCTGCCTCATCTTCCACACTCTGGAGGGAGTCGCTGTTTAGGTTCAGGGTTTTAAACTGAGATGTTAGGAAAGGGTTAGTTGCCTTAGTTTCACAGCTATTTATCTTGATTTCGTTCTGGGCTAGAAATTAAGATGGCAAAAGCGAGTGGAAAAGACATTTTGTACACATGAGCTAAACTGGCTAAGGGGAAACTACCTCACAGGTAACTGATGTGAAATCAAGAGCAGGGATGACTATAGGTACAGCAACTGCTTACCAAAAAAAAACCCATCAAAACAAGGCGATGGAATAGTCTGAATCTGTGAAGAGCAAGAGCATAATTTGATCTTTCCTATTGAGATAGGGGAGGGAAATCATAGCCTTGACAGGCATCAGAACATAGCCGAGCAGACATCAGAGAACAATTCAACAAGAAAGCCATTGTCAGGCACTGGAGGTCATGACCTGACAATTAAGGAATCTTAATCACTGGAGGCTTTTCAGAACAGATCAGAAATGCTTTGCTTAAGTATTTATAATGCGAGGGAGCGTTGATCGTGCTTTGGGATAGGAAGACGGATTAGATGAGAGTCTGTGGATGGAACCAGCGCTGCCTTTCAAGGATAGCCTCAAGGATTACTCAGACAACATTAGATTAAGGCTTTTTATCGTCTGCGTGTAACCATGACTCAAGGCCTGGGAGAACCTGGGGCCGTGGCTCTCCCTCAGCACCGCATTGTCATGCAACATCACCCTGGTTGTGAAACCTGGGGGTTCTTGTCCCTCTGCACCCATCGAGCAGCTGCACGGCTCCCTGTAACCGCATCTGCTGCGTCCCGTTCCTCGGCAGAGAGCCGGGACGCAGACAGCGGCGGGGCCGGGCTCCGACTCCAGAGCCGTACAAAGATCGCCACGTGTCGCCCCCCAGCCCTGGAAACGCGAGGAGGTAAAAACGCGCAGCAGCTGCGCACGAGCCGTGTGCCGCAGCTGAACCATCCGCGCCACGCGCGGCGTAAATCAGCGGCCAGTTGTCGGGCCCGACAGTTCAGCTTTTGATGGAAATGAGGAAAGCTGAATAAATGAGATGGATGCAGCCAGTGGAGCGCCTGTAAGATTTCTCAGCTCTTCAGTTACGCATTTGTGCAGGCAGAGCGGAGGTGTCCTTCCTCCCCACTGATGGTGACCTCAGTAATGTTTATAAATATGTAGAGGGTGAGTGACACACAGAATCCCAGAATGTCAGGGGTTGAAGGCCCCTGGAAAGCTCATCCAGTGCAATCCCCCCATGGAGCAGGAACACCCAGATGAGGTTACACAGGAAGGTGTCCAGGCGGGTTGGAATGTCTGCACAGAAGGAGACTCCACAGCCCCCCTGGGCAGCCTGGGCCAGGCTCTGCCACCCTCACCGGGAACAAGTTTCTTCTCAGATTTAAGTGGAACTTCCTGTGTTCCAGTTTATACCCACTGCTCCTTGTCCTACCATTGGTTGTCACCGAGAAGAGCCTGGCTCCATCCTCCTGACACTCACCCTTTACATATTGATAACCATGAGGCCACCCCTCAGTCTCCTCCAAATATATAAAAGGTGAGTGTCATGAGGATGGAGCCAGGCTCTCCGTGACAACCAATTATAGGACAAGGAGTAGTGGGTACAAACTGGAACACAGGAGGTTCCATTTAAATTTGAGAAGAAACTTCTTCATGGTGAGGGTGTCAGAGCCTGGCCCAGGCTGCCCAGGGGGGTTGTGGAGTCTCCTTCTGTGCAGACATTCCAACCCGCCTGGACACCTTCCTGTGTAACCTCATCTGGGTGTTCCTGCTCCATGGGGGGATTGCACTGCATGAGCTTTCCAGGTCCCTTCCAATCCCTGACATTCTGGGATTCTATGTTTTGGGGAGCTCCAGCTTTTCCAGCGCAGGGATGGGGATTGACAACTCGCAGAGATCCTGATGACACAGGAGTGCGCCAGCCCAAGCACTTGGCTGAGAAAACGTTTGGTTTTGGCTTCACCCCCTGGCCTGGCAGCTGCTGAGTGTTTCCTGGGGGGTCACGGCGGGTGGTGAGGACCTGCGGCGGCTCGGACCAGCTGGACCCCTCGGCTGTTGTGTATTATGAAATAATCGAACAACTGAGAATGACACAAATGCCTGGTGAGGTCTCCACCGCTTCAGCCTCACTTCAGATTACATCAGCTGCTCCGCTCTGGGCTCCCAGCCTGGTTTTTGGAGACACTCGTCTATTGACACCTGTGAGCTGAGCGCAGTTGTGCTCGCTGGGAGCTCGATTCCTCCCCCTGGAAAATGTGAGGATCCAAATTCCACCTGAGAGAGGAAAACAGTAAAGAATTATGCACTAGACATGAAAAACAGTGTTCAGCCTCAAGTGTGAACTTGTTAAAGTTTTAACACAGTGATACACTGTTCTAATCAGGCCAACATGCAAAACAATAATTGCTTGAGAAAAAGTTAATCCCCAGATTAGCTAAGTGATAGCTAAGTGATCTTTCGAGGTACCTTCCAACTCCTGACATCCTGTGATTCTGTGGTTTATTACATATAAATAATTCAGTTACTAAAACTAGAAAAATAAAAATAAAATCCTAGAGAAATACAGAATATAAGAGACAAAATTAAAGCTACTGAGCTGAAATACGTATCTATTTACTTAAAATACATGGGATCAAAGATGTGGATAGAATCTCTTGTCTATATGTCTATACTACAGAAATACTCACCGCTTTAGAAACTTCTTTCATTTTCTTATACACTCACTTCATTAAAAAAATTCGGTAGCAGGCTGGAAGGATTTCTGCTTCTTCAATTCAGAAATATTTATTCTGGAAAAAAAAAAGATAACCACAAGCACATAAGCAGAGGCTTTAACAATAAGTGTGTGTTTAAAGTAAAACTTACGGTTCCTTCTGTCTTCACTGGGTACCAACTGCGTGCGAGGATCACAGAACCCCAGATTGTGAGGGGCTGGAAGGGACCTGGAAAGCTCATCTAGTGCAACCCCCCCATGGAGCAGGAACACCCAGATGAGGTTACACAGGAAGGTGTCCAGGCGGGTTGGAATGTCTGCACAGAAGGAGACTCCACAACCTCCCTGGGCAGCCTGGGCCAGGCTCTGCCACCCTCACCCCCAACAAGTTTCTTCTCATATTTAAATGCAACCTCCTGTGTTTCAGTTTGAATCCATTGCCCCTTGTCCTATCATTGGTTGTCACCTAGAAGAGCCTGGCTCCATCCTCCTGACTCTCACCCTTTATATATCTGTAAACATGAATGAGTCCCCCCTCAGTGTCCTCTTGTCCAGCTCCAGAGCCCCAGCTCCCTCAGCCTTTCCTCACACGGGAGATGCTCCACTCCCTGCAGCATCTTGGTGGCTGCGCTGGACTCTCTCCAGCAGTTCCCTGTCCTGCTGGAACTGAGGGGCCACAACTGGACACAAGATTCCAGGTGTGGTCTCCCCAGGGCAGAGCAGAGGGGCAGGAGAACCTCTCGGACCTACTGACCACCCCCTTCTAACCCACCCCAGGTACCATTGGCTTCCTGGCCACAAGGGCCCAGTGCTGGCTCATGGTCACCCTGCTGTCCCCAAGACCCCCAGGTCCCTTTCCCCTACGCTGCTCTCCAATAGGTCGTTTCCCAACTTACACTGAACCTGGGGTTTTTTCTGCCCAGATTCAAGACTCTACACTTGCCCTTGTTGTATTGTTAAGTTTTTCCCCGCCCAACTCTCCAGCCTGCCCAGGTCTCTGATGGCAGCACAGCTTCCAGTGTCAGCCACTCCTCCCAGCTTGGTGTCACCAGCAAACTTGCTGACAGTCACTCTATTCCCTCGTCCAAATAATTGATGAATATATTGAATAATACTAGCCGTAGCACTGCCCCTGAGGCACTGCACTAGATCCAGGCCTCAACTGGACTCTGCCCCATTGACCACGACTCTCTGGCTTCTTCCGTTCAGCCAGTTCACATTCCACCTCACTACCCGATCATCCAGTCCACACTTCCTCAGTTTAGCAGCGAGGATGCTGTGGGAGACTCTGTCAAATGCTTTACTGAAATCAAGACAGACCACATCCACTGCTTTGCCATCATCTGTCCACCTGGTTATGTCCTCATAAAAGGCTGAGGTTGGTCAAGCATGACTTCCCCTTGGTGAAGCCATGTTGACTGCCTCTAATGACCCTCTTATCCCTGATATGCCTTGAGATGGCACCAAGGATAAGTTGTTCCATCAGCTTTCCAGGGATGGAGGTGAGGCTGACTGGTCTATAGTTACCCAGGTCCTCCTTGTTGCCCTTTTTGAAGACTGGAGTGACATTTGCTTTCCTCCACTCCTCAGGCACCTCTTCTGTTTCCCAAGACTTGGCAAAGATGATGGAGAGTGACCAGCAATGACCTCAGCCAGCTCCCTCAGCACCTGCGGGTGCATCCCATCCAGACCCATGGATTTATGGATGTCCAGATGGCTTAATTGCTCCCTAACCCAGTCCTCATCAACCGAGGCAAACTCCTCCATTGTCCTGACTTCCTCTGGGGGTGGGTGAATCCCTGGGTGTCCTGCTCACCTTCTGGCCACCACTGGTGGCTGTGGAGGAGCTGGGGTGGCTTCGAGAAGGAGTGGGAGTGCAGCAAGGGGGCGGCTTGACTGGGTTTCAGCCTCGCATTTGCGATTTCGGATGCTTGGCAGCCCAGCCTGGAAACTGGGTGTTGTTTAAATGTCGCTGGGAAGGTGAAGTTTCTATATATTCCTCCTGCAGGGGGTGCTTGGTAATGTTCCTATAGACGCTGCTGTCGGGGAGGGGCTTTGAAAAGTCGTTTTCCTGCTCTGGAGCTGGAAACTGTGGCCTGGGGCTGGGGCAGAGATGGGAGCAGGGATGGAGTAGCCAAGAGCTGGGTGAGGTAGCCAAGCCTAGAAGCACTTAGGAGCCAAAATGCTCTCACAACCAGTTTTTATTTTGGGACAGGAGCGTGGATCAGGGTCGCTCCGACCATCTGCTCCAGCGCAGATGCCCATTTCTCAACCGCATTTCTCCGTGGCCGAGTTCTTATCACTCCCTCATGGAGGTAACTAACGCCGAAATCATCTCACTCTTGGCAAAAGCGGTCGAAGAATGATAAAACGGAGCCAAAGGAGAGTAGAAGAGGCGCTGGGTTGTACTCCCTAAATTCCTGGAGCCAGCACCACCTCTTGCCTTTCCTCCTCCCTTCCTAATCTTTCAGCCCATCTCCCTGAAAACTCAGAATGAGTCCCCTGGTATTTCTCCTAATCTGGCGTTTAAAATCTCAGGCAATAAAGCTTTCACCACTTCCCTTAGGGAGACAATTTTCCAGCCTACAGTTCTCCATTCAACAGCTTTCCACCCTGATTCTCAGCTTAAACATGCCCTCCCTTAATTCCACCCCATTAAAATCATGAACATATCACCAGCCTTATCCCTTTGTGCCACTTCATTCAAATATTTACAGATCACTGATGTCTCCCTGCTTAGTTTACTAATTCTGTTGTACCTATGATCGTCAGAATTTCTTGGTTTTTGTCTTTCGTAATGCTTCTAGCCTAACAATTCCTTCAGTCGTGGCTCTTCGAGCTCCTTCCCATTTATCGGTCTCCTTGCAAACCGAAGGCAGATGCTCGCCGCCCTCGCCTGTGCCGTGATGCTTTTCTGTACGCCGTCCAAAACCTCGTTGCCTGTTCCTAACGCCTGTGCAACCACGTGCCGTCCTCCGGGTGTCTTCCAGGAGCCGTTCCTCCAAATCACATCCTTCCCTGAAAATACCGATTCTGCGTTATTTTCCCCGAAGCAGCCGGGCCAGGTTGTGGGGGTTGTTTTTAGTTGTTGGGGGAGGCTTGAGGGAAATCAGAGCTGGTTCTGGATCGCAGGCCCAGCCGTCCCACACAGGGCAGGTTTTATCTTTTCTCAAGCACAGATTTGTGTTCGCACCCTGTTTGTGCCCGCACCCTGTTTGTGCCCACTTGTGGATGCACCGGCGAGGCTGCTGCTCTCGCAAAGGAAGTGTTTTTAAATGTTTGGTGACAAGTATCTTGGTTTTAAAAGAGAATCGTGAATTCTTGAATATGTATCTCTACACATACCCGAATCTCTCTCTTACTTCTCCTCAATATGATAAATTCTCCTGAGAATCACAGAATCCCAGAATGTCAGGGGTTGGAAGGGCCCTGGAAAGCTCATCCAGTGCAATCCCCCCATGGAGCAGGAACACCCAGATGAGGTTACACAGGAAGGTGTCCAGGCGGGTTGGAATGTCTGCAGAGAAGGAGACTCCACAACCCCCCTGGGCAGCCTGGGCCAGGCTCTGCCACCCTCACTGAGAAGTTTCTTCTCATATTTAAGTGGAACCTCTTGTGTTCCAGTTGGTACCCATTGCCCCTTGTCCTATCATTGGTTGTCACCCAGAAGAGCCTGGCTCCATCCTCCTGACACTCACCCTTTACATATTGATAACCATGAATAAGGTCACCCCTCAGTCTCCTCCTCTCCAAATATATAAAAGTGAGTGTCATGAGGATGAAGCCAGGCTCTTTGTGACAACCAGTGATCGGACAAGGGGTTATGAGTGCAAACTGGAACATAGGAGGTTCCATTCAAATATAATGTAATTGGTTGTCACCGAGAAGAGCCTGGCTCCATCCTCCTGACACTCACCCTTTATATATCTGTAAACATGAATGAGTCCCCCCTCAGTGTCCTCTTGTCCAGCTCCAGAGCCCCAGCTCCCTCAGCCTTTCCTCACATGGGAGATGCTCCACTCCCTTCAGCATCTTGGTGGCTGCGCTGGACTCTCTCCAGCAGTTCCCTGTCCTGCTGGAACTGAGGGGCCACAACTGGACACAAGATTCCAGGTGTGGTCTCCCCAGGGCAGAGCAGAGGGGCAGGAGAACCTCTCGGACCTACTGACCACCCCCTTCTAACCCACCCCAGGTCCCATTGGCTTCCTGGCCACAAGGGCCCAGTGCTGGCTCATGGTCACCCTGCTGTCCCCAGAACCCCCAGGTCCCTTTCCCCTACGCTGCTCTCTAACAGCTCATTCCCCAACTTACACTGGAACCCGGGGTTTTTTCTGCCCAGAATCAAGACTACACTTGCCTTTGTTCAATTTCATTGAATTTTTCCCCACCCAACTCTCCAGCCTGTCCAGGTCTCTGGATGGCAGCACAACCTTCTTGCAGAAGCCACAAACAGTTATTAAGAAGCTCAAAAAGGAATAAATGCAGGGCAGAGATATTCAGAAAATGGTTCGAATCCAGCACGAGAGCATGCAGAGAATTCGAGTGAAAATGCGGGCAGCAGAAGTGAGGGCTTCTTGTGTGTTTGTACCTGGTGCAATAAATGAAGAGGAACAGGGCTGGTCTCTAACAGATCGTTCCCCAACTTATACTGGAGCCTGGGGTTGTTCCTACCCAGATGCAAGACTCTACACTTGATGTGATGTCTGTCTTTGTTTCCCAAGTCCACATACGTGATTTTGGGGGAGGGGTGGTTAGATGCCTACACACATTTCTGTCCTATCAAGCCTATAACTGATTCTGCACCACGAGCAGTGGCAGCGGAGGAGCAAGACCACCCAAGGGTGCCTCTGCTGTATGACGAGTGTTTAACACTTATATTTCCCAGGCATTTGTAGGCCCTGATCAGGATTTAGGGACTGCGCTGAAACGTGTATTAGAATGCGCAGCTGCACATATTAGAATTGCAGAGCACCACCTACGATTTCTTGTGCAGCACACACACCCCGGGGCTGCAAAGCTAAACGCTCTGATTAAGAAACATTGAAAGAGTGTTTAATGTATGCATTATAACGTCACCCTAATTGCTCACCGGGCCTCTCGCACCCAGCCCGCAGGTCTCTGATCAACGTGCGGAGGAGACGCCATTGAGCCCTAGCGTTAACACAACTTTGCCACTAACCCATGAGCCTCATCTGGAAAATCAGGCCACCGATCCAGAGTAAAAGCTAAAAAGGGAAATGGGAAGGGCCAAGTTATTAACTTCATATATATTCAGAGCTTGAAACAATTTCACAGAATGGATTTCAGAGCCTCTTGACATCTGCACAGGTTTTACCACCCAATTCAAGAGCTGCAAAGCAAACCCTCACTTTGGAACTCCAAAACATGAATGCTATGGATGTGTCCCACCAATTAGATGGATTACTGAACTCCCCAAACATGTGCTGGGGCAGCCCCAGACATTTCAAAGCACAACTTTTACTCTAGTTGCTTATAGCAAAGAATAACCAGTCTGGGAGGTCATAAAATATGCTGTATGTTGTATTTCCTGGTACTTTGGGGTCTCAGAGTGTTTCGTTAGAATACATATTTCTCTTCCAGACTCCAAGGGATACAAACACACATTATATACCCCAGCCTGCTGCAAAACGAGTCAAAGAGAAGCAAAGGGATGTTCTCAAGAATGTCAGGAACTGGTGGAAGATGCAACAATGCAAAGCAGATTCTATAGCTCTCAGGTCTTCTCTTAGATTTTTGGAATATACTTAAGCTCAAAGGAAGTGTCCTCACTTGGTTGGTTCAAATGTCAGGGAATTGAACTCCGCTTAATATTGTGAATTTCCTCGTTTCACTGACAGAATTTGTATTCTTATTTTTATTAGGAGAATCTTATTCTCTTTTCTTTGTTGTATTGATTCATAGGAGAGGTCAGCCATACCTTGGTCATGAGCACATTCTAGCCCCTGAGCACTGTCATTTTAAAGCTGCCACACTGGGAACTTTTGCCACTTTGCTTGCGTTATTCTTCATCTAAACTACACACTGTATGGTTAAATTAGTAATAACCATAGCAAATGAAATCTATTGCTAGCAAATAGTTATATTTCCACAGAATCCCAGAATGTCAGGGGTTGGAAGGACCTGGAAAGCTCATCCAGTGCAATCCCCCCATGGAGCAGGAACACCCGGGTGAGGTTACACAGGAAGGTGTCCAGGCGGGTTGGAATGTCTGCACAGAAGGAGACTCCACAACCCCCTGGGCAGCCTGGGCCAGGCTTTGACACCCTCACCATGAAGAAGTTTCTTCTCAAATTTAAGTGGAACCTTTTGTTTTCCAGTTTGTACCCATTGCCCCTTGTCCTGTCACTGGTTGTCACCGAGAAGAGCCTGGCTCCATCCTCCTGACACTCACCCTTTATATATCTGTAACCATGAATGAGTTCCCCCTCAGTGTCCTCTTGTCCAGCTCCAGAGCCCCAGCTCCCTCAGCCTTTCCTCACACGGGAGATGCTCCACTCCCTGCAGCATCTTTGTTGCCCTAATGATAACCATTAATGAGGTCAACACAGTGACTCTTCCAGGTTCCTTGTTCTGAACCACTTGTAATCACACAGAAGCGGCACAAACTGGGTTAAGTCGTTGTTTTGTAACTTGAGGTGTTCCCATCCAGAGCCAGACTCCCCCCGCTGCCGCACCGCCCCCTCAGGGTGGCGCTGCCGAGTGGCGGAGCGCTGCCGCTCTGCGCCGCCGCTCGTCTGCTCCGGAGGGGCGGAAGTGACGGCACAGCAGCGGAGCCCCGCGGCCTCCGGTGACATTTTCTCTGGCGTCGGGGTCCGGAGCGGCGGGGACGGGGCAGCGTCGCGGCGGACACCCGGCTCCTCCCGGCTGCCCATGCCCCAGCTGCTGCTCCCCGCGGGGGAGGCCAGGAGGGGCGCAGCGTCGCTCAGGTGAGGGCTCCGCAGGGCCGGGCCTCAGCCCGTGGCCGTTACCCCGCCGGGGGCGGGCGGGACTGAGGGGAACGCGGGGCCCGGGGGGGGTTTGTCCCAACTCGGCGGGTCAAACCTTTGCCACAGCGCCTTCTGTTCTTCTGTAATATACCGTGGGGCCGCCCTAGAGAAAAACCCTCGAAAAACAAGGCATGTAACGCTAGTTTTATGCTGCTTCAGCGGTTTTTTTTTTTCCTTCTTAATTCTTTACCTTGGGCGATGTGGGGATATGTATTTTATGTGGGAAAAAAGTTTGTAGGAAACAATTATTTCCTTATCAATCTATTTCAGATATAGATTCCTGGTACTTTGGCTACCTTTCCCCCTAAATTAACTTGTAAGTACAGGTATCAGTATACATACAGGTATCAGTACATATTTTGGGAACAGACTGTGTTTTACCTTAAGGATTCATAGTCCTGTAGGAAACAATTACTTTACAAATATAATAGGCTCAGGCAGGACCTCTCAGCAAAGCAGTTTTTTTAATAACGATATAGCAACTCTGGGTGTTCTACCTGGAGGTGGGCACATGTAATAGGGCAAAAAGCCCCCGCTTATATCCCCCCAAAATCCTGGCTGCAGTTTCCCTCCCCAGTTCCACATTGGTTGGGTACTGCAGGGTTTACAGACCACCCGACGCTGCCTCGATTCATATACAATACCCTTCCCCTTATCAATCTATTTAAAATATGGATTCCTTGTTCTTTGGCTACCCTTCCCCCGAAATTAGCTTGTAAATACAGGTATCAGTATGCATACAGGTATCAGTATATATTCCGGGAAGAGACTGTTTTTCACATCAATGATTCATAGTCCGATGTCTCTGGGGTCAGGCGACAGGTCCTCAGTTATGTGAAAACAACAGTTCTTCGTTAAACGTTCTTTACAAGTTCAAGTTGTTCGATGCTTATCTGGCCTGAGTTCCCCTTGAGCTCTGACATCTAATGTGTTGCAGATGTGGCTTTGAGTGGCACCGGCATCCGAGGAAAATATAACATTTAACTGCGCTACTTGTTCTTCTTTAAAAGGGGAAAAGCAGGCTGAGCAGACTTGTAATATTTTAACTGTTTCCCCCCATTCTGGTATTGTAACTTTCTTTTCATTGAGGTTGTCAAACAACTACTTAAAAAGGCTGCTTTTTGAAAGACTTGGTGCTTTGTTTTGAGGTTATCATTGTGTAGTTGGTCGGGAGAGCTTCCACCTTTTAGGACTGTCTAATTCCATTTATGTCTTAGTTTATTAATAGTGGAACTAGGCTACTTCTATTAAAGTTTGTGGGTACCTTTATAAGTCCTTAACTGCAACAACTTAGTTAAACAAGGTCTTGGCTGTAACTAGTTACATACTTTATACTAGCACAAAGTACCTATCAGCATTTCAAAGACTGTATGTAGAGATGCTGTGACATAAGTGTAAATCCTTTTTATTTGGGGGTGGGTGTTTTTTTTTTTTTTTAAATGGGAATTTTAGCTTTTAAAAATGAATGAGAAGCAAATCTTTGAACCCTTGAGCATCTCTTTAAAAACGTAAAATTTATCTTAATTCCCCTGCCCACCCTCCAAATAGGTTCTGTTTACGACTTCTCTGGTACTTGTCATTCGCAAGACCAAATAAAAGTTTAACTTACAGGCAAATACGAGCCTTTTTCCAGTTTTGAAGCCAAAATGTTACGTGCTAACAGTAATAGCTTTCCCCTTAGAAGAGCAAACATGTTAAATGTAAATCGTTTCTCTTAAAGTATCCTACATTGCTTAAATCTATTAAAAAAACGTAATGTTTGACCTTGAGGTGGAAACTGGGCACGGTGCTCTATTGAGGTCTCATCGTGTGGTGCTCCTGCCCTAGTTACCACCTGTAATTGCTGTTTCTGTGATAGGAGAGCTGACAGGCAGGCAGTCACACCAGTGCAGCTTCCCCATTGACTTTGTGAACAGGTTTGTAACAAGCTCTGAGGAGAACAGTAAGTTGCTTGTCATGTGTTTGCTAAACACAAACATCTCCCCTATATACATGTACAGTAGAAAAACAGTGAGATAATGTCCAGAGAACTCAGCTGTCCAACAGCAATAATTTTTAAGCATTACTTACCGAGTATTTTTCACGTCTAGTGGTCTAGACGAGTCTTGTCCTGGCAAAAGACGCTCCAAATGGGGTGATTGTGTGACTACTAAAAGCTAATAATACTGCTTTCTGTGTTTCTGGTATACCAGTAACACAGGTGTCTTGTCTAAGGGATTAGGAGGAGGGACAGTGACGATGATGGAAGGTAGTACGTGAGTTTGGACAGCTGGTATTTGTGCTCAAGTATGAGGATAACAGTTCTGACTCATTTTGAAACACTTGAATTTTTAATTATAACATGTCAACTATTTCTGTTTGCTCTTCAGCCTAATTGCTAGTTGGCATCATGAAGAGTTGCGATGAGAAATTCCTGAGAAATCAGGAAGAGGAAAAGACTGTGGTCTTACACGTTCAAGCATACGATGTGTATTGCAGGTCAGCTTGGCCATCTCTGCTTGTGCTCTGTAAGCACGCGAAGGCTGCCTGCTCCGTAGAAATTAAAGTGCACAAACAAGTTGGGAAATGAGTGGATGCATTAAACGAGGTACTGCGAAGGGAGAAGAAAAGGGAAGGAACCTGAAGGCAACCACAAGGCAGTTGAGAGTGGTTGATGCTCTCACAAACCAAGCAGTGCTCCAGCTGATAAGAGAGAGGTAGGAAGGATGTTTGTGTGCGCTTGACAAATGGGCAGATCACACTGGCAGCTCACGGTGTGAAGGAGGTGGGGATTAATGAGGTAAGATAAGATCAGATGAGCAAGAAGTAAGTATAGAGAATAATGAGGGGCTTTGAACACTAAGCATTAGGTAGATAAGTTGGTGTAACTTGATCGGAGCAATGAGAAATAATTACCTTGGTTGTCCTGATCCCACTTCTCCTTGCTGAGTATTTACTTTTAAAATGCAGGCTTCTTTGCCTTACTTTGATTTTGTTCACTTTCTTCGCTATCTCTTGTATATTATCACACGAACTGCCTGCTCCACCAAGGATGTGTGTGCCATCTGTGACCCACACCTGTATATCAATGTCTCACTTATAAACATCTGCTAAGGAGGTGGGAGTTCCCATGTACCACACTGTGAAAGCGGCTGCAGACCGACCGTTCGCAACTGTCTGGTTAGCCTCTGACCGAAAGGTCACCACTAGATACGTTAAAGCTTTGGAAACTCTGCAAATCAGTAAACCTATATTTGATTTTCTATAACATTTCAAAGTTAGTGTGTTGGTGGTACTTCTTGACAGAATTTTGTCTATGGTCAGTCTCAGCTTTTGTGTTTTTATCTGCAGTTGACTAATTACTTACAAAACCGTGAACATTGTCAGAAGCTGAGCAGCAGATTTAATAACACATTTACTAGATCAGAGTGAAAGATTTCATTAGCATTGTTGTAAGCATATAACTTGCACTCTGGAAAAGAAGTACCAAAACTTGAAAAATCTTTGTTCTCTTGAGCATTATTAGTTGCAATGGGGAACAAAAAATGAAGCAGCAGTAGAAGAGGGGGACAGGGTAGTGCTGGGAAAGAGCTCTGGGATGAAGTTGTATGATACAGTGCGTGTCCCTGTGCAGTTACACCTCTGAAGTAACCTGAGGTTTACATGGCAAGGAAACCACTTTTGTCTCAGTTTTCCAGTAGGAGAATCAAAATTCAGCACAGAACTGACCTTTAGCACTGTAACTTAGGGGCAGCTGAATCTGCGGAATCTGTGGCAGCAAATGTTATCCCAGGGAACTTAGTATAATTTTCGTGGTTATTTGTTTTGTCTTTCTGTCGCATCTCTGTTCCATGTTTTTGATGCATAGCACAGTTCTAGGTCTGCGACTTGAGGTCTGGACTGTAACATCTACAAATGTGCAGTTCTGAGCAAAAAGAAAACTGGATCAAAGAGACTGTAAATGAAAATGTGCATGTAGTTAAGTATTAGCTTCTGCAGTTGCCTTATCATAACAGAGTATGTCTCTGAGCTGGATCGGAGTGACTGATACCGTGTCACTTATTCAGTGTTACTGCTGGGAGTTGGAATTTAAATTTGTGATTGCCCTTTCCCACTGATTAGTGTTCGCTTTTCACATGTCTGATCAGCATGAACAGAGCCTGTACAATATAGCAATTTCTCCACAGATATTTCTGACTTTCTGCCGTTCTGACATACATGGATTACTCATTCAGGACTGAAAATGAGATGCTGCTCAGTCGCTGAGGTGTTGCTGTTTCACTGTTGCAGATGCATTACTGAACGTACAGAGAGGTCAAGTAACATGCCCGTGGTCATGTGGTGAATCAGCTTTGGATTTGGAATGATCCAACCCAATGTGCCTTTATATTTAATAAGGTATTTAGGGTTTTGTATCAATTTGACCACGTAACCTGTCTCTCAAATGCTCAGAAATTGATTCAAGTAGCAGAATAGTGTACAGGCTTCAGCCATATCAGACCTTGTGATATTTGATCCCCAAGAAGACAGCTTAAAAGCTGTTAGGACTCAGTCTGACAGCTTTTTAATCATAAGCAGAACAGGTGGTCACTTTTTAATTAAATACAAGTATTTAAGGCTCTTCCAAGCTAGCATTTTTGGGTCAATATGCTTGGATCATGAGTTTGACTTTGTAGTGAGACTCCTGCAGTGTCCTGCACAATGCTCTTCTGCTTTGATGCTTCAGAGTTTCCTGGAAATGAGCAGGCAGAGCCCAACCATGATTGGATAAGTGTTGTCCTTGCTATGTTTCTGCTGTAGTGTCTTGTTCCTGAGTGCTTTGTCATTAGTCTTTCAAGACTTATTTTAGAGAACTCAGATTTCGCTTCTTTTCATCCAAAACGTGTAAAGACCAAGTGACTCACAGCAGCAGAGCCAGGAATAACTGAGAGCTAGACTTTAAAATACCAGTTGTCTGTGCTATGATGCAGTTGGTACCATTTCAGTAATTTGTTTCTCATTGGGAATATCACATTTCCATGGTTCCAGTTTGAAGTTGGCACTCTGTGTTCCAATAGCGTCGTTGAACTTTCTGAAGTAAAAAACCAACTTGATATCCATGTGAGATTATAACAGTACTGTTCTCTGGTACGGTGACTTTTGCAGAAGCTGGTGATGTCCCGACTCCTCGACTTAGTCTCCGAGTTCTTGCTCTCTGGGAATTCCAATTCTTGCTAAAGAGAGCGAGCTCCAAATAACCTGACAAAAGCAGAATTTTATGGAAGGAGAAAAGAATTATAGATAAAAAGTAGGTCAGGAGGCTGTCTGCTGATTCCTTGTACTTGTGGTTGGAAATACAGTACAAGATAAGGGGGTTTTCAAGACTGTCTCTTAATGAAGTTGGATGTAACACTGCTAGCCTGGGGCCTCATCATGGTTTGGAAATTATCATGGGGGAGGGAATGGGCTCGTGGGTAGCAGAGCCCATGAGCCGATTCTGATAAATACAGTTTGAGTTGACAATAGCTATGGTTCCTCCGGAACTGGTAATACCTTTTCATCAGCACTATGCAGAACCTGTGAGGAGTTTAAAAAAACAGCAAAAAAACCCCTCCCAACCAAACATTTATTTAAGTATTGTTTTTAAAAAGCCTTTAAAGTGAAGTTATGTTTTCCATGGTTACAGCTACTGATACTAGTAAGCCATCTCAAAGGCAGTTCATGGGCTCACTGCCATAAAGAAAACCCAGAAAGTGTTGAATACTGTGAAACTAAGCTGGGGACATTTAGTGAATATCTTACCACAGTTAGCTAATTATTGAGGGCTTCTGGAGTTATAGGAGTTTATTTGAAGTGTATTTGATTACAGACACTTGATTTCCCTGCTTTGTTTTACAAGATCAAAATGTTTTTTCTACTTACTAACACCTGTAGTGGATTTCAGTGTTTATCTGTATGGAACTCTCGAGCTACAGCAATAACAACAACTCTGTTGGATGAACAGAATGAGATTGAACTAATACTCCAGACTTGATGCTTTTTTTTTTTTTAATTCTATCTACCCTTTTGCTGGGGAAATAGTTCATATTCTTTATGTCTGCTGTTGCTAACCATAAGTTTAAATCTAAAGAAGGCTCTGCTAGCTGAATGTCTTTTTCCTAAACCAGGAGCAATAACACAACAGATCTCTTTGGGGTAAATGGTGCTTTTATTTTAGGATAAGTAAGGTTTTTTGTGTTGTGTTTTCTCTTTTTTTATTTTTTTCCCCCCCTGTCAGCACTTGCATCCTGCTGATGAAAACTACCCTTTAATTTTCTTTTGCGCTTTTTATAGCTGGTAACTTGGTATCCCCTTAGATGCTGTTATTTAATTTCTGTAGTCAAATACATGCAAAGTCTTCATATGTTGTGGGAAAGATATGTCTGTTTCCTGGTTGGTCTGTTACCCTCTTGAAGTAGAGGTCAAATTTCTTCACCTCTGCTAACCGGGAGTAAGTATTGTAGGAAGTGTTTCATAGTAAAACCCGTGTTAGAGGCATTATTCACAACACACATGTAACGGGCTTTTTACCCAGTCAGTTCTGTATTTTGAAATACTCAAGGTAGCTTGTGTTCATTTGTAGACCCAGCCTGTGTTTACTTCCTACTGTTTTTCATTTGTTGTTTGTCAAAAGCTTATTCTAAGTTAACCCCGTCCTGTGCTGTCCTTTTTCTTTACCAGGCTTCGTTCTCCTTCCATTTACGGGCTGTGCCGCCGTCCCTCTACTTCTTGCCTGTGTCTATAGATGTTTGTCTATGACTTTGCCATCTTGTGAGACTTTAACATTTTGTTGCATCAGTTTCTCAGGAAATGTAAACTAGGGAGCAGAGTGTTAGGTTTTGTAAGGATACGTGCTCAAAAGTTAGCAGTGCGGTTCAGGGGCGTGGGTGAGAGGTTCGTGGTGAGAAGGTTGTGTCCAGTGAACCTGTTACTTACGGAGTCCTAATTAGGTCAGGACAGACCAACATCACGAGTGCTTCCTTCGTCAGGAGCACTTTGGACGTGTAAAGACTGCGGTATCGATTGTTAGCTGAAATCAATTGGCAGCTCTTGTTGCTGGTCAAAAATTGATCAAGGGTTCTGCATCAAGAACAGCCTGAAAGTGGTTGGTATCTTATGGTTACTAACATTTTCATAATTTGAATGCAATGTGACTTTGCCTTTAGTGGGTTGATACGATTTATTTTTCAGTAATATACCTACTGCAACTTTGTTCCAATAATTAGATTTTATACCACTAGCTTAATAATTAAAGAAGTAAATGAATAATATTAGTGGCTTGTGGATGAGGAAATGAATTGAGATCAGGGTTTTTTTGGCTTACAGCTACTTTCCGGCCTTTCTGTAGAATTTGAGCATGTCACCTCTTCTCTCTTCATCAGTTGGCCAGACCATAAAATACGTATGTTCCTGCCCTATGCCAGGGAGATACTGATTTAAAGCAAAGACACAGCACTGGTGTGGAATTTAAGTATTTGAAGCTTTAAAATATCTGGAGGTCTGTTTTGTTTATTTCCTATGGCAAAGATGCGTAAAAAGTTCTGATCATTAAATACTTATAAACTGTAGAGTCACTTAATATCTCTCAACTCATCCTTTAAGTGGCTGTCATAAATCCATACCACTTGGAGCGGAGAGATTTGAGGTCTTGGATAGCTGAAAGAGATGGGGAGATTGTAGCATGGGTTGAGTAGGCAGTGCTGTTACTGGAAAGGAACATTACACAGAACTTGACAAAACATCTCTCTTATCTGCTGAGAGTATCTCCCCTCCTGATGTCAAGGCTTGTGCAATTCTGGAGTGGTGTTTTTGCAAGATCGGGTGAACCATCCAATGCTCTCCCTAGCTCCAGGCCTGTTGTGTAAGATGCTCACCTGGCTCCGGACCCTGACCCTGGTCCCGTTCAGCCCGGTGATGAGGTGCACAGCTTTCCTCTGGGAGACTGAATTACAAAATAACTTGATGGGTGCTAGCTGGCCCAGCGGGTAGCAAAGTTCTACCTCTTTACAGTGGTGGTGGACTGCAGGATGGACTTCAAGGGCTACTGGTCTCCCACAGCACTCACTGCTGCTTCCACATTTCCAAATAATAGCCATAGCAAGGTAATTTTGTGCCTCTCCATGATGGACCGGCTTTGATTTTTGCAGGGGACAGGCTCAAACCCTTCCCAAATTAATACTGTAATACTGAGATGACTTTATGACTTCCAATTTAATTGCAGTTGTCCTGTTTTACCAATTGGAGCCACTAGCAGGTAACGGAATGTGTGGTTACTTTTAGGGTATTTCAGGTAACTGTTCTTAATAGAAAGAAAATCAGTGCTCTGAAGATTAGGATTGATTTGCTACTGTTATTTGCAATTTAAAATGCGGCTTTTCTGTGAGCATTGCTTTATTGAACATGGTAGAACAATAGACCAGCATTTCATAGGATCATGTCCTGTTTTGAAAGGGACCCATTCTATGATTCTACAATTCTTGATTTCTTGAGAAGTCTGTTTGTGTAAAATGGCATGAACCAGCGGAAGAAGCACACAATGCGTTTCCTTTTGAGTAACAGCAATGGATAGGTAAAGTGGGAAAATTTGTTAAACTCAGGAAAAGGTAGGACATCCACATGACTATCCTCAGTAGGTGTGTAGTAGGGTGATCTTCTGCAAGCCCATCTATGACCGAGAGAAAAAGAAATGAAGCATGGCATTGCTTCCTGGCATTGATTTCTGCCACTAGTTTTGTTGAAAAAATAATGAAAAATCTAAAAGTGAGCGGTGTGAAATTTTAGGAACAGGTAGTAATAAAAATATGTCCCCTCTAATTTTTAGAGTAGAGAGCATTGTAGACTTTAAATGACTGCGCACTTGAGAAAAATGGTTTCGCTATGAGAAACAAATGAGATTTTGGAAGGGTAAGTGCAGCCAACCTTGTGTGCCTTTATCTGTATGATAATGAATTTATTTTTCCAAGGACCATGTTGTTTTTGTTTGGGTTTTGTTTTTGCAGGATTCCAGTGCAGCTGGTGGATGTTTCTGGAAGCCTGTGTGCAGTCTTGTGAACTAACCCATAGCTGGTAGTTATCTTTCATTTGAAAGAGGCAGAATATGTGCATTAAGCATTATAATGCAAAAACCTGTATTGAAATGTAAAGTCTTGCTTCTTATTAATGACGAAAAATGTTGCTTTTCAAGGTTGCAAAGGATGCTCTGCAGACCTTTTAACACATACAGTTGTAGTTTTTATTTGGCCTTAGATAATTTGTATATGCAGCCTGTTGAGCTCTCAGTAGGAGCAGCCTATTTTTAACCTTCGTTTGTTTATGCAAAACCAGTTGAAACACAGTTTAATGTTTTCTTCTTTTGTTTGGCACTGTGATTCTCTTACCAGGTTTCTGTTCTTCAGAATTGCTACCAGGCCTGATTTATGAATCATCTGATAAAGAGCCAGCTCCACTCCCAGAAATGCGCCTTTAGGTAGAATTATATGCCAGTGCGTCAGCTTTAGGGCAACGTTTTCAAAGGAACACTATATAAATTACACAGTATCCATGTGGGGGTGGCTTAGTGTTATGAAAAATCTGCTCTGAAGCATCGTGCACACACATCCACACAGAGCTGAGTCAACTGTCTTGAGTTAAATCCAGTGCTGGTCACACTTCTGTTGTTTTAAGTGCATGGGTATGTGTGACACTTAAAAGAAAACAATAAAAGAATGTGTGGTATCTTGGGGAGGAGATAAACAAGTCCGAAGGACAGCAGTTGTGAAGTGCAGAAGACCTTGGTACTTCTGTTTTTGTCTGGATGCAGATTAGTTTTTGCTGATAAAATTCTCATTATTCGGATTGATTAGTTTTTAGTTACATAGACATTTTGTCATTGGGCATATCTGCGTTGCTTGTACTGGAATGTAACTGGTGAGTTTCTTGAATTAAGCATGTTGGCTTATGACGGAAAGATAGGTGATTTGAGAAGAAAAAGAAAAGCGTGCCCAACATGCAGATCCACCTACAGAGGTTTTTGGTGAAGCTTCAGAAGTGGCCAGAGTCATTAGCAGTTCACATCTTCAGAGTTATGTGGCTCTGTCACAAGAGGACATAGCTGGTCTTTGCCTGGGTGTTTACATTTTTTAAAAAAGCTGGTTTTCATGATTTCAGTGACTTTAGTTGTATACATTTGCCATTACCTCACATCTCTGATTTTTTCCATCTATGCTTGCTCACTTTTAAATGTGAGATAATGTAATCCACTGGTGATGGAAGTAATTGTTTGTTAATGTGAGCCACTATATTCTTCATTTCTGTGTAAATACAAAAACATATTCAGATATAGATGAAAATACTGACTTCCGTGACACTGGGGCTATAAGGTAGTACATGCTCTGTAAGGATCTCTGTGGTTAACAGTGTTCTATGAACAAGTAAATCCTGTGCAGCAGTGCAATTAAACTATTTGTTCATGTAAAAAAAAAAAAGAGCTTAAAGGAAGTTCTTGATGTTATTATCTGCAAAAATAGAGGTACTGTTTCTCATTTTTTAAATTACAGCTTGGGAATAAATGGGTAGTGGTGCGAGGAGGTATTGTTCAAGCTGTTTTCTTTCAGTGCGAAAATGCCATTAAAAGACAATGTTCTGCTAGATTGTTTTGTTTTCCTTTATCACCGTCTTATACTAGTTTAAATGAAAAGAAGTGGTCTGTTGGACTTGTGAGTAAGAGGAAATGTGTCAGTAATAAACTGAAGTGACTTTTAACAGCAGGCTTCCATGAAAAACTTAGTACTTCTGAAGTAAGAATCTGTTATAACCGCAGCTGCTGAGAAAATGAGCTGGTTTGCTTCATATAAGCTAGGCATTCTTTATCATTAATCAATTCAATAAGACCTAAAATGACAATGTACAATTAAGGTTAGGGTGTCATGGTGTTTATTAAAGTATTTCAGGCCTTATCTTTTGTTTGGGCAAAACTCATTTCCTTCTGACATTGCAGGATATACAATTATAAAGAAGAACTTTTACTGAGAGCACAACAAATAAAAATATTATGAAGGATGTATGTATGGCCAGTTATTGATTGATAAAGGGCATGCGTGCCACCTTCAATATAACTCTTTATGCAGTAGTATGTATTACTTAATAGCATATATTCCATTAAAGTTGTTCTTTAGGAAGCTGTATTTGAATTTAATTTTTTGCTTTTAATAAAGTTTTATCTTCAAAAATCTCTTCTCGAAGCAAACAGCGATGTGAAAGAGACATTCAGTACCCTCAGTTTGGCGATGAGACAAAGCAGCAGGTAGTTTTTAATCATGTTTGTTTTTTCCTGAAGGGATGGTTTGTTACTTGCCCTCCCTTCCCTCATATTCCCACCAAGTCTGGCAGAAAATTTCACTTATTCTCTAGTTTTGTTTTCTGCTGGCTTAGTGAAGTGAATGTACCCAGGAAAGGATGGGCCAGTTCTGGTAGAAAGGAAAGAATATGACTGCTCAGTCATGAGTGAGTGGTAAAAGAGTAGGGGGTAAAACCATTCCAGTTAATGGCAGTGAGCTGTTAGACTGGCTGGGCTGCCTCTGCTAATCTGACCTTCAAAATCCTTCTGGATTTCTTAATTACAGTGCAGTTTTCGTAGCGTACAAATTAGGTGCCTTTACAGATGAATTCACAAATTGAAAATATTTCCCAGATACATTTAAATATTTGATGGCTCCTACACACTGATGTTTTGCGTTTGTGGTTGGGAAAAAAAAATGATTTCTGTTGCAAAAATCCAGCACAGAAGTTTTTACAGAATTGTCTTTTAAAATCATCACTGCAGTATCTCTGCATCAGAAAAAGGAGAATGACATTTCTGAGCAATGTCTAATTAAGTATCCATCTGTACCTGTAAGCATCACTGCTTATTTTTCAGTGCTATGTTTTTCTCATTTAAGTAAGAAACTGGTCTTCCTGTAGCATCACCTTGAGATTACTTTTTCTAGTACAGTTATAAAGTGAGTGGCAAGAAAGGAGTGGGAGTTGTTCAGTGTGATCTTCCTCTCTCTGATTTATGAATTTCTCAAGTAGAACTGAAACAGTACGTTTTTTCTTTCTTTGAGAAAAGGCTTTGCAAGAACTGTCTGTATTCTTCCCTGCAGCAGAGTCTGTTGGAGTCACAACAGACTGAGATAAATATCAAGTTCTCTTTTATATGCATACTAATACTACGATTGTTGACTTTGTAAATAGCAAGTTCAGAGGACCTGAAGGGTACAAACCTCATCAGAGCAAGTGTCTTTGTACACAGAGAAACACACATCGGTGTGGACCAGATACATTTTGGTGAAGTTACCAGTCCCTATGCTGCTTCATCACTGAAAATATAATTCACTGGTTGCTGTGCGAGGGATCAGACTGGCGTGGTTTGAGTAGTTAAAGTAAGATCCTATTGAATAATAAAAAAATCTTCATAAGCTGTAGAACAGACTGTTAGTGAGGTGGTACTGTGTAGATGCAACATAATTATTTTTGGCTGATAGGGCAGAGAGATGGAAAGGCGAGTACAGGTGTTGTTATAGTCCCTTTGGGAGCTGAGAGGTGGGTAATGTTCCCAAGTAGGACGTTTGTGAACAAGTCTCTAGTTCTCTTTGTCTGCCCTTTAGCTTTGTGTCAAGCTCTGTTCTTTGTGCTCTCCAGGCTAAAGGGATGAATACTACAGAAGCTGTTCTGCAGTTATTAGAATTAATCATTAAATACATTTATTTTGGTCAGGCTAACATTCTTCTTGTAGGTGTCTGAGCAACCACATTTTTCCTTACATGTACATTTCAAAACTCTTAGAAAAGGTATTTTTCAAAGTGCATGGCCAGAGCAAAGCTGGGAGTTGCACTAGCTGGTGCAATACATATCCCACTGTGTATCAGTCATTTAATAGTCAAATCTGTATTTTACTTGCTTGTATGAGAGAACTATTTGATAATGTAGTTTTGCAGATGAAATATGTAGAAATATTGATCTTATTACAGTATTGGGATGTGTTTATGTTTCAGAACATGTGTATTCGTCATTTGGGTTTGTTGATGCCATGCCGTGGCCTTGGAAATAAATTTATTCTTACATTATATTTATTGCCTACATTAAATTACCATCTCCAAAAATTCTTCTAAGTTACTTTCAAGGGAGTATTACTCAGTGCAAGTATTGGAAAATATTTTTCTTTATATGTTCCTGTATTTTACAACATGTATTCTGCTTTTTTTCAAGTAAATATGCGGTTTACTGTTTTATTTGTGGAGTTTTGTTTGTTTGTTTGTTTTGGGGAGGGTGTTTGTATGTTTTTCTTTCACTTATTTGGCAGACCTAGAGTGGTCATCTCCACCTTTCTTTTATTATCTGATATTAACTAAGCTTTCTCTTATTAACTAGGGTTTCTCTTCTGTAAATATTTTCGTAATCCCCTTGCACTACTCAGCATTTAATTCATTAGCCTGAAGGAAGCATGAAGTCTATTTTAATATTCTTTAAAAATGAAGTTCTAAAGTGTTTTAAGGCAGATAGGACAACACTGAGCTTTTCACAGCACCTTTTAGGAGGAAGGCAGCCTAATTCTGTGCTGCAGATGGAGTCAGGGAAGCATTGTACAATTAAATATGTGCAATTACAGGCAGCTTGGGATGGATCAGGAAACTGAAGGAGGATTGTCAGGATACAGAAAAATCTCTCTGAACCACCCATGCTTTCTCAGGTTGCACAAGTACTAATTGTCCTCATTTGCAGAAATGTGTTTTCAAAAAACAGTATGTTAAGTCTCAACGCTACTTTTTCTTGTCTACACTTTTTTGTGGGGCTGCCATAAATTTATTGTTTACTATACTTTTATACCCAGAAATGATTTACTTCATACCATTTATCTGTAAGCAAATGTGATAATTAAAATATCTTTCTTTTGAATTCAAAGTGAAAATTTAACTGGAAGGCAGGGTGTGAATAATTAATATAAATAAAATTTCCCTGAAAGTGCTTCTGGTACTTTTGGGTTGATAACATGCAAGTTATCAATCAGATAAATAGCTTGGGCTTTGCATTTGCACTGAAGTGATGCAACTTATTAAATTATAACTTGAAGTGGAATTTAGGATATTGGTGTGGGTGGATACTGTTCGTTGCTTGCAGCAGTTACTGGGAACAAATCTGCCTTAAACACAGCTAATGCTTCTGAAGGCATTGCCTGTAGATGTCGTAAACCCGTGTCCTTGACCATTTCATATCGATTTGTGGCATTTCTTCTAAATACGTCTTTAGTATGAGATATTTGCTGGCAGCAATTCCACTGCTAAAGGAAGGTGTTTACTCTGTTGATGTTCAGCAGCCTGTTTTTTCAGATTTCTGCACAAAGCGACTGGATTTCTGCTGTGTCGTGTTGGTACTGTAAGTTTGCAAATTACCATAAAAACATGGTAATTTTATGAAGTTGAGGTCCTGTTCAGCTGAGAGTAGATTTCTCATAGATATGGAAACAGAACTATATTCTGGTGTGTCCAGGTAGATGACTACCGAGTCTGGGAATTTTCTGGCTGGCATTGTTCATAAAGGCAAAATTCTCCATTAAAATATGTTTAAAGTTCTAGGTGAAAAAGTTTAGCATATGTTGCTTACAATACATTGATTTACGTTTTATAAAGTAAGAGTTTAGAATTTTTTTTTTATTATTTTCTGATCTGTTTTGATTATTATAGTGAGGCGAACCATGTTTGATGTGATTCCTGTACCATCTTTCATGGGTGCGTGAAAGGAAGAATAGTGTGGTGTAACAGGAAAAAGTAAATGAAGAAAAGGCTGGAGGTGTCTGAAAGCCACAGAGATGAGGTTCTTAGGGACATGGAGGTTAATGGTTGGACTCAATAATCTTAAAGGTATTTTCCAACCAAAATGATTCAGTGATTCTGTGAATATGATACTGAACCATGCTGTCTGTAATTTAAATCATCAAGGTAATACTGTGAAGAACAGGACTTAGTTATTTGGGTAAATGATTCTTACTGTTCTGTTCTTGTGCAGGCTGCTACGTTGCTGAAGTCTGTGTCTAGTTCACCCCATCTTCCAGACCACGTGCTCCATGCTTTGAGACCAGGAGGATCTTGGTGTTCTGAAATGAAGATGGAGGCAGTGGGAAAAACAGAAGAACTTGTTGATTCAGAAGTTCCGCCAAAGACTTCTGAAAAGCAAGAGGTGGCTCCTGATGAAGATGGGCCAATAGAACTGGAGACACAAACCCAGAAGGACAGCGTGGCCGCCGCAGCGGACTCTGCGGTCCTCTCCTCCATGCCTTGCTTACTGATGGAACTGAGGCGAGACTCCTCGGAGTCTCAGCTGGCGTCTACAGAGAGCGATAAGCCAACGGGTGGTCGAGTTTACGAGAGTGACTCTTCTAATCATTGCATGCTTTCCCCTTCTTCCAGCGGGCATTTGGCTGACTCAGACACGTTGTCTTCCACAGAAGAGAATGAGCCCTGTCAAGCTGAAGCTGCTGTAGAAGGTGACCCTTCTGTGGTGTCTGGGGCTGTGGTGGGGAGGAAATCCAGGCGATCCAGGTCCGAAAGCGAAACTTCAACAATGGCTGCAAAGAAAAACCGACAGTCTATTGATAAGCAGAATGGCCGAGTTACCAAGGTAAAAGGTCACCGAAGCCAAAAACACAAAGAAAGAATCCGGCTCTTAAGACAGAAACGGGAGGCAGCTGCTCGCAAGAAATACAACCTGCTGCAGGACAGCAGTACCAGTGATAGTGACCTGACGTGTGACTCGAGCACGAGTTCATCAGATGATGATGAAGAGGTTTCAGGGAGCAGCAAGACAATCACTGCAGAGATACCAGGTAGAGGATGTTTTTTAAACTGAACTGTAACACATCTGACATCGTTTCTCAGCTGTCATGCTAATTTAAATGAGTGACACTTGAGAAAAACCAGGAGAACTGCAGCTCTGTGTAAATTTGAGGACTGCAGTGTATTAACAAGACATGGGCAAATCTTAAAAATCTGTTCTGAGGTTTCAGTGCACTTTTGCACACCAACAAAGCATAGAAATGGTGAATTGGCGGAAGCACTATCCTTGAGTTCTGGAATTTTCAGATCTTTTCCTTTGTAAGCCTATATGAACTATCAGTGCTGTCAAATCCCATTAGATGGTGATAATCTAATAAACACATTCTTAAGATAAGTGGCCAGCTTTGCTTTAATATTTTAAGAGCACAACTCGGCAGCTGTGTTAGAAATAACCTGGCAACCCTCCTGCCCATGTTACAGTAAGGCCCTGTTATTATTGCACTTATGCTGTGCTTGCAGCTCTATGTTTCAATGCATGACAAACCTACTTAGCCTTATTGTAAGTTCATGCAGATTGCAGCTGGTCACCTATTTTAGGACATAAATATGAATATGTTTACGCAGGTGCCCAAGCTATATTCACACTTAATTTTTCAACATTTTAGGCAAAAGCTGTTACCATTTTCCTGTGTCATAGGATCTATAATTTCTACACTTAAAATTTTCTGACACATCCATTGTAAGATTGGGGGAAGTAAATTATAGGGGCCTTCTAATTATTTTATTAGGAAAAGAAAGACTAATTCTTAAAGTTTTTTGTCTGCTGAGTCTTTGTTATTTTATTAGCCAAAGTGCCGTGGACAGGGTTTTATGTGAATTATTCTTGCAGCATATTATACCATAGAACCATCATCATATGGCAATCAAAAATAAAATCACATAAAAATAAACTTTTTGGCTTGCCAATTTTTACTGGGTTACATGCCTTTTTTCCTCTTGTGCTAAAAGATTTTTTTTTCCTAGATATAAGTATCAGCTTACATAGGGCCAGAACTTTTAAAGGAAAACTGCAATAATTAGTCATAACTTGCTGAATGAATGTCTGATAGATTAATTATTTAAAATATTTGCAGCAGAATAACTGTTTTAACCGACTTGATTATAGTGAATGATTCTTTCACTATGAGAACTGGCATTTTTCCCACATATGGCTAGGAAGCAGGTTGCCCAAAGGAAGTTAATGTTTTTTATTAGAAGGTCTAGGAAAGGCATAGTTTTAAGATTATTGTGTAGTAAACTTCTAATAGAGATCTAAAATTATTTTTACCAGTTTAGTAGTTAGTTGGACTTATAGCTTTCATAGTTTTGTGCCTGTTTATTTACTATATTTACACTTTGCTGGGCAATTGAAGCCTGATTTGAAGCCTGTCAAAGAAGACTATTTCATTGAGTTTTGGGACAGGTTCCTCCCCACTCCAAAAAAACCTCAAAACACACACACACAAGAGGTCCCCAAGGTTCTGTTATTTAAGTTGTAAAAGTACCTTGTGACCTGGAAAGGCACCACATGCTGTTTTCAGATCTGCCAAGATTTATGGCTTCTATTGCGGAGACGCGAAACCACTCTGGGGTACTTTTTGTGTGTCATTAGGCTCTTTCTGTGTTTGAGCTCAGCCTTAACTGTGAGATGCATCTAGTGAAAAGGTCCCATTGTAGTATATGGAACAACTTGATGACTTAATGATGAACACACCAAGGCCCGATTTTGTCTGCGATGCAAGATGTGGGAGTGCAAAAACCATCCTGGGGAACAATGCCCTTTATTCTTATTTCATAGCAAGTATCATCTGCTTGACACTGAATCACACTTAAGACATCAAAAGTTTTGGAACGAGGTGCGATGCGTACCTGCCACATTGCGGTTTTCCTTTAAACAGAAACGACTTTGGTTTGTGGGAAACAGTCTCCAAGTGCAAAAGAAAAATATTCTCTACAGAGATAAGGACGAGGTTGGCCAAAAGTGCATCTTGTGCTACTTGTGGGTTACTGAAACATTGTGGTCTTAACAGATGCAGTGGAGCTCTGAGTCTGAGCAGGACTCCCCGCTCTCCATCGAAGCAGAAGGTTCACATGCCATCTGCGATCCCTCTTCTTGGAACTGGCAAAGTGCATAACTACATATATATATATGTATATATTTATTTATTTTTTTAACTGGAAAGCCATTTTAGCGCACTTAGCATTACACTGTGAATGTCCTCAAAATTTAGGGAATGAACACATAGCTGGAAAATAATACAGGGTATCAAGAAGTATTACTGGGAATTTCAGGCCACGCGTGTCCTTTGCACACAGTCAAAAATGAAGAGAAGACTTCAGGTTTAACTTGATACTTGAGTGTCAAGAAACTACAATGCACCTGTCAGAAGGACATAAGCATGAAAAAACTTCTTCCTTTTGAAAAAAGTCTGTGCATATTGATGAAAAAGACTTTTGGTAAACCGGATTCCCCTTAGTCCGACTGTACTGGGACACTTCAGCTGTAGTGTTGGTTACTGTCTAAATGTAGCTTATTATTGTGGCTGATTTTCAGCTATCTGCTGTCTGAAAAAGAGCTTTGCCAACAGAGATGCTCTAAAATTTTTAGTTACAGTTAATTTAATGTGGCCTTCATATACAAGGGCTATACATACTCTGGATATTCAACTTATGTTGACACACGTAGTTTTACAAGACAGTTGATTTGTCTGTGGTCTGAAAATTTAAGTGCCACATTTTAAAATAAGCAGTTTTTCACTTTGTGTAACTAAAACTCTTGCTTTTCTTCTCAGCAAGGACTGAAGAGTAAAGAGTTGAGACCTTACTGGTAATACTTCAGTATGAATATTGTGAGCTCAGTAGGAGCTAAACACAATACAGTAGGTTATTCTGAATACATGATGTTGATTTATACTTGAAAATACAGGTTCAATCTAAACTTTATGGATGCTACCAATAATATTTTCACCAACTTGAGCAATCATAGTCTTGGCTCTTTAATTCAGGGAATGCCATGATTTTTGAATTATGGTAGATGGGCAGCAATTTCTTATCCTTTAATGACTGAGCCTGTCTGTTGGCATTTAGGATTTTGCCATTCTTGAACAAACACTGGATAATATTCACAGCATAAGAGCGTGATCTTTGAGTCCTGAAATAGGTTCTGGTAGACCTGCTGCTGTGAAAAGTTCTTCCTTTGTGCAAATTAACTCTCAATTAAATTGGCATGAAAGCAAGTCTGGGGATCAGTGTTTATTTCTGTATAAACAATTCTATTTGGAAGAAGGAAGAGGGTTTTAAAAATTCAAATATAATACGAAAAAAACTAGCATTTTAGCACCATTGAGCTTTTTAGAACTCAGAAAAATCTAAATTGAATTAGGAGTGACTCATGTTTTAGGCTTTCAAAAAGATATTTTAAAAAGTTGCAGTATTGATGTAAAAATAAAAATAAAAATAGGTGTCACAGCTCACATTTAAAAAAAGAAAAGGGTTTTTAATATGTAGAAGTCCAAAGAGAGGGGAACAATGTGCATGAGGGCCTCCCAGCCAGGTTACTTTCTCCTAAGATTGTGCGTAGACCATGTATGAAGCATCTTGAAAGGGATGAATTTGGTTGAAGTAACTCAGAATCGCAATTGTATAAGAATGGAGGTAGAGGGAAAGTTAAGAGTGAATTTCAGTAGTTTACTTATTTGGAAATGTTGGATAGTATAATGATACGGAGGAATCCACTATTGCTAATTAAAATGAAGTTGTGACATGTCTTCCTAAATTGTTACGTTGTCAGACTTCTTAAATTAAAGAGACAGCATTGGGGAATTTCTTTGATGCTTTTCTACATGAGATATCATCCTGAAAATAAGATGTACTTCTTGGATTCTGACCCCTTTTGTGATTGCAAATTTCTTCTTGTAGTCTGGCTTCAAAAACTATAGACCTGTAGGTTTATAGATAGCAAAAGGACCAGTTAGATAAATGGTAGCTTTTTAATATAATAAAAATGCATTTTTAGACGCGATTAATTTTTTTAACACTTAAGGCCAGCAGTAAAGATTGAATAAGCCATGTTATAAGAACTGCAGGGGAAGCCTCTGAACCATCAATTTGCTGCTACTGTAAATTGTAGATACACTATGAATGATGCCTTTTAAAAATAGTATTGCAGGGTAGTACATATTTCAATACATATTCACTTCAGTTTACAAAACGGTTTTGTTAACTGTGACCATGCTAGTTCATTCGTAGCTTTAAAACCCTAGTTAGATTATGTCTCACGTCTTGCCATCAATAGTTTTTATTTAAATTGCAATTAAACCTTACTCAACATTATTTAAAAGGTGTCGGATGGTAAGCCCATGGAAATGAGAAGGACTGAGGTTTAGTTACTTGATCTAGGGATAAGATCCCTGACTAATGACAGATAAAGAGAATCATATTGGACATTATATGAGCAGAAGGAATGTCTTTTTCAGGGAGGAAAAAGACATTGAATGTATAAAAGGAACCATGTTTTAGGAAAAAGATAGCATTAATTTTAGTTAAAATGCAGTTGGATGGATGTAAGTTAGTTGCTATAAAATAATTCATTTTTGAGCAGAGGATCTGAATACTGAATTTCCAGCCTGTCTGATAGGTAAGCGGACAGGAGAGAGTACTTAAAAAGTAGGATTTTAATAGCAAGGTTTTGGCCCCAATGGGTAGCATTGCTACTGCTCAGAAATAAGAATAATCCTAGGCTTTGTTTTGCTGTTACAGAAGGACTTAGCTGTACCTCATTTAAATAGCTCCTGAAAATAACGTACTGTTTAAGTAATACTGTAATTTCATGTACACAGTGGAATCCCTATAAAGATTTAGTGCCTTATGTTCTTATTAGTAAATATTTGCTTAGGTTGTGCAGTGATTTCTCTCATTCTTAGGATATTTTCTACCATACTTAAGCCAGAGGATCCCACAAGTTTCATGTTTACATATTAAATTTGTCAGATTCTGTATCTGCTTTGTGTAGTTTAATGTGATGCTTCTCTTGTTTGAATTAGGCAACGTTTGTGTGTTCAGAGGATGTGCACACGTGGTTTGTTATGACTCAGGTACAGGGCCTTGTTTCATGGGGTTTTATTGTTTCCTAGAGGATTCCTGAGTGAACTCTAGGCTTAAAAATACAGATCACACTGCCTTTTCATATTGATATCTAAAGATAATGAGGAGGCCGCTTTTTCTTGCTGCTGAAGTTTTTCCTGATAATCCCAAAGCCAGTCAATTTTGGTAGATGGAAAGAAGGGGAACCATTTCCTCCCATCTGTGCCCTGTCTGTTTTGTGCCTTGGCTAGAAGTGGGGCTAGAAATGCGTTTGTTGTTGGTGTGAGGTTGATCGCTCCTGCATGTCGTGTGGATTCCCCTTGTGATGGATCCGTGTCCGTCAGACATTCCGGAGGGTGTTTTCACCTCATGTGTTAGCGCAGCATTCACGTTATCTCTTTGTGTGCATGTGTTGTGTATTCTCTTTGATGTTTAGTGTGTTTTCCAAAATCAGACCGAGAGCGGTAAGCTTTGGGCTTGGCTGCTTTAAGTGCTGCAATCACTATATCAGCCTTTATCTCTGTTATCTTGTGTGTGATTTTGTGTATACTTAAGAGTCTGTTACAAAAGGGGTCAAGTATCTAAGTAAAATGTGCATAATTACTAAGTTAAACAGTAATATTTTGGATTGCAACTTGAACTAGACATGTTTTTGTGTAATGTTTTTGACACCTTCAGTTGAATCCAAAACAGGAATTGCAAGGCAATTGGACTAATTTGGTTTATTTATTAAAAGAAAAAAACACAACAAACCTTTGTGACATAATTGTCTGAGGATTCTAGAAGAAGACGCCAAAATTTCTCTTATAATCTTAATGAGTGCAAAATGTTATATTTTTTTGGACAGCAATACTGTTGGTTAATATTTGCTAATCCCTCCCCCATTGTCATACCCAAGGGACTCAATTAGAAAAGTTTGTTTTCCTGAGTTAACATGCCTTAATAAACAATATTATGTTCTCACTTAACAATGTCTTATCAAATGGCCTCAATGTCTTTAAAGCTGGCTTCAGTCGTGCTGGGGCATCTGGAGGAGCGACCAGGGAAATTCCAGGATTGCTTGACAGGGGCACCGTGTGGGATAGGAACTGCATAGGCAATGTCCTGGAAGAGGCCATGAACTGCTTTGCCGAGATGCAGAGGCAGACAGAGGAGAAATTCCGCATGTGGATAGAAAAGCTAACCCGTCTTGACACGGACGAAGAAAGCAAGCAACAACTGGAGCCCAGGGAACCTAAAATTCAACTAGTTGGCCAAAGAATCCCCCCTACCACACAGTCAGGGGCTTTCATACAGATGCCTGATAGCCAAGTACTTCCACAGCAGTCGTTTAATTCTTACGTGGGATATAAAAATGTCGATGCTGCGCTAGAGTTTCCAGCGACTTTCAATAACAATTTTCCACCTGTCTTTCCAGAGAACGGGAATATTGCAGAGCCTGATCTGAATCAATCACAAACTTAAAACAAACAAACAAACAAAAAAGTCCGATCTTTGCAATCTTGATGTTACTTTGGATTATGCTAAAACAAACGTTTGCTTTTCTCTTTGTGTATGCTTGTTTTGCTTTTCCTCTTTTGGGCTTTATTACCATCGATTTTAAGTTTTTTTTGTTTAATTTATAGAGAATATATACGTAGTTTTAAAAAACCCACATTGTACCCCTGTGCATGTGCCAGCACACCCATACAGACACCTTTAAAGGTGTGAGGGGAAACCACACTGAGCCTCCATCACCAACCTTGGAAAAGTATAACTTAGAATCCTTGTTTAGATACCCCAAAATCAGTACAGCTATGTTTGTTATAATAGGAACATTCAGAGCATTTATCCAAATGCTCTTTTTGCATGTTAAAACATTTATATTAGGAAGTAAGTTTTATATTTAAAGATGTAAAACACCCTAGAGAAGCAGATTAGGTACAGACTCATAACATTTCCTTAACTCTGTTTACTCCAAAGTTTTACAGCTTCAACATGTCACACGTCATTTTTTTTTATTCTTCCTTTTTAGGCAGAAGTAATAAATACCCTAAAGATTTAGCTATATATAACAAATGTGTGCAACTGGTTGGGGTTTTTTTTGTCTCCCATTTAGTAGTTAGTTTTCTGTCCAGAGTTTTTATTATTGTCACTGCTGTGTTGCACATGGCATATTTATGGAGGCAGCTGTCTTATATTGTGCGCACAAATACACACGTGTATATATATATATATATATGTATGTGTGTGTGTTCAGTTTGGGTGGAAGTCACCTCTAATTTTAGGTGTCATTTGCTGTGGATCTCCTTCTGAATCAAAGGGAAGAGATAAGCACCTACAAGAGGACACCTCCTGGCAGCGTCTTTCTCTTCCATTAATTGTCTAAACCTCCCACATAAACAATTTAGAATAGATAATTTTTGGCTAAAGTCAGGTGAGGTGAATCACACCCAACTGCGTGTGCCTGCATGACCCATGCACGGAAAATACTGCTGCTTTATTCTGTATATACGACCAAACTGCATCCTTCATGCTGGAATAAACATGGTTATGTCAGTCCTAAGATAAGCAGCCATGTGCAGATGGTTTGAGCCTTGGCACAGGCATTTAAAATAAGGCTCGACAGCCAGATTAGTAAACACTGTGGTGGTCTGAAGGTGTGGGCTGCTGGTCTGGGTCAGACAGCAAGAGCTTCTTCTGAACCACGTCTGAATGCCACTGAAATAATTATTTACTTGTGATGGGGAATGCCAGAACTTTAGGTTCATTTAAATATTACAATAACTTGCTATTGTGTGGATTTTTTTTATACTGATAGCCTGAATAGGCAGCCTTGAAACTGTGATGTTTAAAGTAGGATTAATTTTAACTATATATTAGAAATCTCTATTTAATTCTTATTATTATCACTACAGACAGGGATTTTTTGGTCATCTCTCCATTAAAGCCTTTCTTCCTATGAAGTAACTCTCCATAGCTACCAAAAACATATTTATCATCAGTTGGAACTTGCTAAAAGTTTCTAAAGCAAATTAAATGAAAATTCTCATTATGGAAGTTGAAGGTTTTTGCATAGAGATAGCTTAAGTAAAGAGAAATCTATATGTCTCCTTTCGGTCTGTTGTTTTGCTTTTAAAACCTAATTATGTTAGTGTAATTACTTTTCTTCCTGTTGGAAGTAACCGCTGTATCTTCTATAGATCTGATTTTCTTTTTCTCCCTGCAGTCAGTGGGAGTTTTTCCATCAATTTATGTGGGGTTTGGATCAAACCTCTAACAGGAACTCAAGAAATCCCTTTTGTTTTCAGTATAATACTAACACTGGTGTTTTAACATTATTCTTGGCACTGACTTCTTTTTTTTTTAACCATATGTGATGCCTTCATTAAAAAATGAGGTTAGAGAGCTGTGTTATTCTCACAGTCACTGTTTGAAAGACTATGCAGGAGATAATTTTTAAGTACTGGAATAAAATCTTTACAGATCACCTTCATGCATAATTTTGATACAAAGCTTTTGATATGAACTTGTAAGAAAACCCCCTCATCTGAAATTGCGTGCATTTTTAATGTAACTGTAGGTAAAAGTGAAACTAGTTATGTTGGATTGTAATTTAATAAACTTGTCCTCATTTGTTTAAAATTTAGGATCCTTCAGGGAAGATTTGCTGATATTAAAAAAATCAAATAATTCTGGCGTTGATAGTTTTGATATATACATACATATATATATATATATGCCTTTATGACAATGATAAGAGCAGCATAACATAAAGCATGACAACTTTACAAGTCTTCCCGTGCATGCAGAAGCAGCTTTTTGCAGTGACTGGTTTCTTTTAATGTGTAAGAGTCACTTAACTCAGTACATCTGTAAGCATGGCCTTAACCTTTTTTTAAAATAAAATAGCGTTAAATAAAATAGCAATTAGGTATTTCAAAACAAGTTGCGCAAGGGGATGAGCTGAACTTAATTATCTCTCAGACTGAAACAGACTTTTACATATCGATCTCATAAATAGATAATTACTTCGTTAGGGATTTCTGCCAGCCTGCAGGTGTCTCGGCTAGGTGATCTATTTAAAGAAATAAAAACACTGAAATAATTCAGTGTATTAATAGATAAAAATTTGGGGTTTGTTACTATGGGCAAAAACTAACCACTTTTACATGTTTTTATCCATTGACCCTCATTGTTTTTTTTCACTTCAAGTAGTTATGAATGTGAAAGAACAAGCAGAGAACTATAGCAGTTGAGCATGAAGACTTTAAAGCTGTGCTCTTTCTAGGATAAAAGTATTCCAAGGCACCAAGAAGGCTGAGGGAATAGTTTATATTAGATATCATTTCAATTTAATTTCCTTGCAAAAACTACCTAGTGTTAAGAACACCTGTGCAAGACCAATGGCTGTGAATGGTTTTGTAAATGGTAAATACTGTTTTGTGTGTTCGCTCTTTTAACTTGCTGCAAACCTGGAACCAGATATTCAGCCGTCATAAATCAGCTCCTTTGAAATGAAAAGTGTGCATTGATTTACACGGTTGAATATCGGGTCCAATAGCTTGTTTTCTGAGTGAAGAAACACGTTTTTCCTTCTAGTAGCTGAGAAGGGAACCCCAACATTCTGGTTTTGAGTGTAATATATATAACCTGCCTGCTGAAGGATTTGTCAGGCTGTGCAATTAAACAGGAGCATCTCTCCTAATGCTCTGTATTGTGAATTTGCAAGATGCAGAGCACTGAAGAAACCAGCCTTCAGGTCGCAAAACTAGTCATGAGTTTGTATTTTAAATACATATGCAGCAGCCTTTGGCATCTCTTTCAGAAAATGTATTCCTAACGTGTAATTTCAGATTTACTTTTTGTCCTCCTGGAAATATTTTTGCTGTATTATACAGCTGTGGTTAAATTTGTAATGATTTCTGTTTTAAGCTCTTATAGTCAAAGGGCTTTGACTAGAGACTTTCTGGGATTTAAAATTTCTTCAGCTGAAATTTTAACATAAATTTTAATCTCATCCATTCTGTATTTCATTTAAAGCAGCCTGCCCTAATTTAAGACTATTTTAAGACTGTCAGAAGGAAACTCTTCTGCTTTCCAACCCAGAGTTAATCTTCAATGTATGTTTATTCTCACATCTCAACAAATTACTTCAAATTTAACAACAGAGGAGAAACCAGTAGGAGTTTTGCACAGACATGGAGAATCACAGAGGATAATTCAGAGTTTAATTGCCCTAAGTTCTATACTTTCAAATGGAGTAAAGCAAAATTCTAGTTTCTTTAAAGGATTTTACTTATGTTTTTGAAAGAGCAAATGCATCAAATCAGCTGGTGTAATTCCAATGGAGACACTGCCAGTAATAAACCAGCTGGCCTATGTAAATGTCTATATTGCCATTTTTAATATCAAATTATATGTTTTCAGCGTGGCAGCTGTTTGCATGGGAGTAACTGAACACCCATGCGACTGCAGAGTCAGGATTTAGCAGCAGGTGAAACACAGCTACTTTATTAGCATTTTTTTGTGCAAATACTAAATAAATAAGACTTTATGCGGCTTAATCGCCAAACTGACAATTCAGTAAATGAAGAAATTAAGATATCTGCTCCAGGAGTTGCACCCTATGTAGGAGCCCTTGGAAGCAAAGGAGCTTTAGGGTACAGTGTATTTTTGCAGGCTGTTTTTTTCACAGGCGTTTGTGCTGCTTTTTCCTCCCTCGAGTGGGGTTTGGTAAGAAAGATCTGTAGGAAATTCACAGAATCGCAGAATGTGAGGAGTTGAAGGGCCCTGGAAAGCTCACCCAGTGCAATCCCCCATGGAGCAGGAACACCCAGATGAGGTTACACAGGAAGGTGTCCAGGCGGGTTGGAATGTCTGCACAGAAGGAGACTCCACAACCTCCCTGGGCAGCCTGGGCCAGGCTCTGACACCCTCACCATGAACAAGTTTCTTCTCATATTTAAGTGGAACATCCTGTGTTCCAGTTTGAACCCATTGCCCCTTGTCCTATTACTGGTTGTCACCCAGAAGAGCCTGGCTCCATCCTCCTGACACTCACCCTTTATATATCTGTAAACATGAATGAGGTCACCCCTCAGTGTCCTCTTGTCCAGCTCCAGAGCCCCAGCTCCCTCAGCCTTTCCTCACACGGGAGATGCTCCACTCCCTTAAATTCTACCCTTTATACATCATTTGATCTGAGGGTTTGGGGTTTCTGCTTCACATGTTTCTAACAAGACACCTGCATTTTTCAGATTTTGCTTGGGAATGAAAAAAAGAGGTAATACACAACATAAAACAGATTCTACTAAAGGCAGCGAAACTTTATTCCGTGTTTCTATTGCAAAAAAAATAACTGAACAGGGGAAAAATAACCCTTTCAGATACACTGCTCTTCAGTGTTATTTTTAACAGTATTAGGACGAAATTCAGGCAGAAGTTTAAATCTTTATTTTTTTAAGTTCACAGTGTCTTTTAGTGTTTTTGCAGGATTGTTGGGTTATTTTATCTGAGCTGCTAGAGTTAAGACTGGAGGACCCATCTTAACTTCAATGAAACGAGATTATATTTGGCAGTTATTCTACAAACTGAAATGTATTTATTAACACTGTTTTCTCTTGTTAATATATTTTGTCTTTTCCTGTATCCACATACTGTAAACCTCCTTTTTTTATTTAAAAGTAATATTTCAAGGGCATCGAGAAATTGAATTCTACCCCCATTAAAACCAGTAGAAAACTTCTGCTAATTTCAATGGGGGCTAGCATTTAACCTCATTAAAAATTGAGCCAATTCTGCAGGTTTTGGTCAGAGAATCCTTCGGGAGACTTTAATCTTTGCCTGATTAGCGTGTGTAAATCAGGTGAATTGAGGCTCTGCACTGTGACTCCTGCAGGTACATTTGGAAGCACCAAAACAGACGCGCTGTGTAATTTGTGCTGTAGGAGCTGGAATGTTCAGGCTGGTTGACAGAGATGGGCAGTACCTTGCAAAACGCGAAGCCAGAAATCGGTCTTTTCTCACAAATTTTATTAGCTTTGCGGTACAAAATGAAGGCACATGGAAAATGGGATTATTGTTTTAGGAGCGGTTGTTTTCTGGGGTGCGCGGGGTGCGTTTTTGCCCGCCTTTTCCTGATTCAAGTTGTATTTACATAGGGATTTTTTTTAACTGTCATAGCTATGTCAGAGTAGAGTGCGATGATTTCCAAAACCCTCCTGATGCACTTTTGCATGTAAAACTGGGTAAGAGATCTGGCTGATGTATCTGGCTAATATATCTGCTTCCGTAATTGATCAATTATTAGATGGTATCAGGGAAAATAAATCTATCATGAGATATGAAGTGCACACCACACCCTGATACTTCAGTCCACAGCCACGTTCCATGTGCCTTTGCCTAACGCACAATGAAAAAGACTTTATTGTGTCTCTAAATTGGTGAAACAAATCCAAGATATTTTCCATCTAGTCATCCAAAAGCCTGAAAGAATGAATGTTGATCGGCAAGACTTGAATTTTTGAGATCTCTTTTTGTGTGATATATTGAAAACGATCCAGTCTGAGAGCATTTGATCATGTTGTTTTGATTTTATTATTGTGATTAAAAAAAAAAGACAAAAGCTTTACTGTGTGAAATGAAGGAAAATGTGAGGAAGGTGGATTCATGCATAACTTTCTGTTCACTTTATGATTTTAGAGAGAATGTTGTTACACTACTATTGGTTTTTTTTATTGTATTGACAATGTATTCTTTGTCTAACCCTGTAAATTTTGAAATGTAACTACTGTAACCTGGAATAAATAAATCAATATAAATAGTAATGAAGCATTTCATGTTGCTAAAAACATAAAAAAGCAAATATCTCCTGCCACCCATCCCCCTTTGGGAATTGTTTTAGGGTTCAGCCAGTTTATGCCATTTGAACTTCACATACTTTATGGATCGTATTTTAAATAATATCAGGCTTGTATTGTTTATCTAAAGCAAAAAGACTGTCACTTCAGCCCATAGTGTTGTATATGAAGCCTTTCTGTTCGGATCAAAGTTACTGACCAGTGTGCATCCTGTAAAACTTTTGGCAAGTCCCTTGAGATGAATCCTCTAAGTTTTGGCACATAAAACTTGATTATTTTGATCACTGTAGTGATCATCTGCTCTTAAAAAGTCCACTCTGCGTTTTGCCGAATCTCGAAGTAAACAGAGTTATCTCTTAAATATAAGTGCCAAAGGTGAATGAGGATGTTCTCAGATGTTCTGCTTTTAAATGTCTCAGTATTCTCTTTTGTCATATAAAAATAAATGCCATTTAATTCAGAGCACTGAGACCGAGATAAAGCAGTGCCTGTGTTCGGGGTGTCTCCTTGGGCTGGCAAGCACCTGGGTGCCTCTGTCTGTTGCCTTTTGCATGTTTCACGAAAGCATTCCTAAACACTATTTTTAAACTCTCCAATAGTTTAACAGTTAAAAATAGCTCAGTAATTTGAGGGGAGCGTTGTTTTCTGCAAAGCCGAGCTCATCTGCTTGTTAGCCTTGAGCAAGCTGCAAATCTCTGCTTGCCTCAGTTTCCCCCATAGGCAAAAGGAGGTTAATAACTACCTCGGAGCTCTTTGAGGTCCACAAATGGAAAGCTTTTTGGAAGAATAAAGTGCTGTAATTATAATTATTATTATTATTGTACCTGTTCTGTGCGTTCTAAAGCTTAGAGTCGTAAGGTTCCACTTCTCATTGCAAGGACACTGATGACTCCAGAGGGCGATTCAGACCACTAAAAGTAGGCTTTTAATTCTGGAATTCAATCAGGGTAGTCCTCCAGAGGTTTTAGTCTTTTCCCACTACCTGGGTAGAGAAAATACAGCAGAATTAAAGTCCCATCCCTAAGGCTGGAATTTGTCTTGCTGGACTTCAGCAATGTAAAAGGTGCCTTGTCTTAGGGGCTGTTTCAGCTCCTTCAGTTCCCTGGGGAAGGAGGAGGAGATGATGCTCCAAGCTGCAGCTTCTAGGCTGGGAATACTTGGCCCTGAAGTTCTTTGGCTGCAGTAGGAGGGAGTTTAGGTCTACGTGCCTAGATTTAAGAAATCTAATGACAAATAATGACTTACAGGACTAAATACATTATATTTTTTGCTTCCTGCGTTAAAGTACTGCTGCGCATTGATGCGCAGCTGTTTCAGTGCGAGTGTACGGTGCTTCTTATAGGAAAAATGCTTTTAACTTCCGCGTGAAGTGTTACGTTTGATTCCCTCTTTTTGCTTGTGCTGCCATTATAATGGATTAAGGGATGAGTTTGGATCTTGTAGCACAATTTAGACCACTGAAAGTTGAGATGTGCCTCTGTGAGAGGCATGGGAATGGCTGGCAGATAAGAAATTATTGAATTTTCTGTGCTGAAAGCTTAAAAATTGACACGTGCAGACCTGAATTTTTGTGCATGTGTCTTCTGATTCAGTCGTCCTTAGCGAAATTAGTTTTGATGAGCTCTGTAAATTAAGAGAGAACTGGACGCTTGGAAATGCTGCCCCCGTGATGACCTCTGCCTCTGAATTATTTAAAAAAATAAACAAAAAAAGCAGTCTGTCCCCTATTAACGTTAAATGTCAACAGCTGTATTTTGCTCCTGGTACTTATTAACTTTCAGCCATGTCCTTTTCAAGCGTTCATTGTTTTAGAAATGAGTTAAAGCTTATCACCAGGGAAATTTAAGTCTTCCAGCCAGCTTGGCTTCTCAAAAGATCTGATATTTTTCCTTAAATAAGTTGTTTAAATTTACTGAGCAGGGAACCTCCTAATCGTGCTACGTTAAATTTGTAGCATGGTGTGGTTGGTTTTGGTGTGTGTTTATCTGTTGAAATCCTGCCACAGTCAGTAATTTTGAGGAGTGGCTCCATCCCAAGCAAAATACAAGTTAGAGCTGTGGTTGTAGTTAATCCTTTTACCTCTTCAACCCAAAGGAGGTTCTGCTCTTATTTCTTAGCCAAAGCTAGTTTGTCCTTATTTCTTGCTACCGCACATTCACTTCGCATCACATCATCAGATGCTCATGTAGTTGGCTGGGAAAATATTACTTATTTCCAAATTTAACCCTTCCTGTCCCATCCTTGTAGCACTGAAAAGCAAATGGACTTTTGAGAAAGGGGGATTCTTAGAGAGTTTTTTAAATGTGCCTTCATTGAAACTTCGGTTTGTCTACAACTTATATATTGGTGGGTTGGTTGGTTGTTTTTAAACACACAAAGGCGTTTATTTCTTTTATACACATTGGGAATCCTAGGATTTGTTGCCATTCCTTGGGCCTCATTGGTCATTTACCGGTGACAGGTATGGATAACCCTGATGTCAGGGGCCAAATCTGATCCTGAAAGGCAAAAACAGGTCACTGCTGTGATTGCTTTGTAAATAAGCAGCTTGTTTTTTTTCTCCCAGATTGTTAAATTGGTGGCTGTTACACTGACAAATATAATTGCAGTATGTAAATTATATTGAAAATATTTTTGTCTGTTTGATGTATACTAAATTTAAGCTAAGTTATAAGGTGTGCTGTTTGGAAGTGTGGAAGATACAAGAGTGGAGCTACAGATAACAAGTTTATGCTTGTATTTCCTACTGATGAAGACTTTCACACAAGTTATTTCTATGGGTAGGTGATGAGAATATCACTCTGCATGTATATACATTTATTATACATTTTTGCATGATTATACATGTAGGAGTGGTACAATTTTGACTTGAGACTATTGGTGCCTATTGTCCAAATATAATTCTACTTGTGTAGACACATCTTATCTAAAATAAAATTTCGCTTCTGCTTTTGCAGATTTTAGTAAGAAGCGAGAGAAACAAAGATGTGAAGGAACAGTACACAGCTCCAGAAATTTTAGATAACCAATTGAAAAAATGGTCAAATAGTCAATATTGTACTTGACCCTCGTATCTTCTGCACTCGACTGTTTATTTTTATAGATCACATTATATATGTTCATGCTGAACTCTGATGATAAGACTGAAAGAAAACATGCCTGTCGTGATTCAGTCCAGCTGTAACTTCTGCATGTGATTTAATCATCGGCTTTTGCAAATAATTAACTGAGCATCACCCAGCTTAATTGTGAACTTGGTATTCCATTATTTTGTAATTGCCTTTTAAAAAGACAAGGATTGCCTTTCAGTTAATTATCGGGACTTCTTTTCCAGTCATAATCATCAGCGTTTCATGTTGTGAACGGTTTGGTCTTTAATACGTTGGCATTTAACTACTCATTTATTTTTGTTGAGTCTGTTTTAAGTTTGTAATACAACGTTGTTTTATGAAACTATTGTTTTGGAGGCAGGTCTGATTGGAAATACATTGTGAATTTCTTCATGCCTTGTTGCAAAACTGATCTCTAGTAATAAGCAATATGGTCACTCTTTTAACGAAGTGTGTTGCTAATCACAGAATAGGCATTTCTTAGAACAATGGGTAGAATGATGTTTCAGGCACCAAGTTATTAAAATAAAGGAAAATCAAAAAAAAAATCACCCTAAAATCCTCAGTAGAAATGGCTTTTCAGGCTAAATTTGATACTTCTAGTTCATTGCGTTCTTTCTGTCTTCAACAGGCACTTAACACTCCTAAAAGAAAGAAACCAGTCTTTCTTGAGAAGTATTTTCATTTAATTCTTGGTGACTCTTAAAGATTTCTTTAGTTGCTTTATACCTCTTGAGGTCCTATCTTCCTAAAAAAATATTAGTTTATGATTATTTTATATTATCCCATACAAATTATACCATCTACATATGACACCGTTAACAAAAATTCCTGCAGATGCTCAACCACCAGAACTGCTCTGGGATTAAGGAACCGCAGTAGCAAAAGCGCTGAGCTTTGGCTTCATGTTTTTCTGTTTCATCCTTGTTTTTATGGATGAACACTTGGCCCAAATAAAGTTTTGATTCTGCCATTTGGGGAGTGGGAATTCCAACCATTTTCACCCACTCTGAGTCAATAAGCGGTAGCTGCGGTGAGTTAAAAATGTGCATCTTTTCAGAATTACTACATTTATCCTTTCTCTCTGCTCCCACATTAATCTTTATCTTGAATTTTACTTTTTTTCTGTGCCTCCTAACAAAACAGAACAAAAAACAGCTTTTTGTTATTCTTCAATAATAGATTTCAGAATAACGTAAGCAAGTTTCTCTCGCTCTTCACTTTGGTGCCCAAGGTGCTTATGGTAATCATATTTAATTAAGAGCATGTTTGTTACTGCACATTATAGTTTTGTTTCTTGTTATTCTTCATCTTGAAAAAACAACACCAAAAACCATTGCCATTTGGAGAAATTCCCTTTTCCTTGACAGGTAAATGTTACATAGGGAAAGTTGCCTAATGTTAAATCTCTTGTCACTGGATCAGTTATATCAGAAAGTTAGTTTTATTCAATCAACCCTAAAGCGATGTGAGGTGTCACTTGAGTTTTGTAAAATTTTCTAGTTAAATATCTTGTCTGGCCAAATTTAATGTCCTGTAACCTACTATTTTCTATTTTAAGCTGAAGGTTTTATCCTTCTAAGACTAAATGTAATGTTGTCAGATATGGAGATGTTTGTTAATGTAAAAGATAGTACACAAATAACTGATACATTGATAAATGTGTTTTTCTTGCATTTGTGTTTTTTGTGTATGCAAAAGTTAAAATGTCTCTGCAATCTCAGACTGCGTTCCTTAAGTGAAGATTAATGATTTATATAATTTATAGTTCTTTAAGAGCTTCGTGTAGAGGATGGCATTAATCCGTAGATTATTTATACTTTTAAAGGTGTCTTTCACAGTATGCTGTCTCCTAATCGGTGTTTTCTCTTTCTGTCTTTCTGCAGATGGGCCCCCGGTTGTCGCTCATTACGATATATCAGACACAAATTCCGACCCAGAGGTGGTGAATGTGGACAATCTGTTGGCGGCTGCAGTAGTTCAAGAGCACAATAATTCCTTAGGAAAACAAGACCTGGGATCTGCGTGGAGATCCAGGGGGCTGCTAGAGGAGCTGAGTGGTGATACAGGTTTGTTTAAACACTTTTTCTCCAATGCTTATTCCAGCATCTCAGTCCATGTCCCTCCCTTTTTCTTGCTTTCAGTATTTTAGTGATTTATACAGCTTTAAAAGCTCCTTGTGCAGATTGTGCAATAAAACAGTATAGGTGCTCCTTAAAAAGGCTTGGCATTTATTCCATAATACAACTGATAAAAAACGGCAAAGATTTCAGCAGTGTATCTTTTGACACTAATTTTCTTAATTATTTTTTTCTCCTTCTTTTCCTTCTTATTACTTCTTGGAACTTAGGTCTGGGGTTGGTGTGGGGCTTTTGGTGTTGTTTTTTCTCATGTGTGTGTGGGGGGATGTGTTTGTTTGGTTTTATTTCTTTGTCTTTAATTTAATTCTAATTTTTATTCATTTTAATGAAAGTGGGCTAAGCTTGTAACTGAATAGTTGATCATGATGACCACCAGCTACTAAACTGATCACAATCTCATTTTAATTATCATAATTGTCTGTGTATGTCATCTTGGTCTCTTTTCTTTTGTCTTTTCATTTCTTTAAAATACAAGCATTGATTATTCCTGTACTCCATCTGCTTTTCTAATATACATTAGAAAATTAGACATACCAGCATCATGTAAAGATGAAAAGGTGCTGATAAGTGGGCTTAGCAGCACAGAAATTTCCTTCAAGAAAGCAAGAGCAGAAATACTGTGGAAGAATTCAGAGAAGTTCATGGAGCTCATAAAAACTGTTCAGTTTTGCTGAGTCCTTGCAACTTCGTTACTAACAAAGGAGTTAAACAGCACCAAATGCTGCAGCGCTCGGGGTGCAGAGAGCTGGTGGGAACATCAGCTCCATCCCATGGCCTTGTATGCCAACATACTGCCTTCCTTTCCACTCTTTTTTTTATTGTACACGTTAATATTTTCAGCTATGTAAGACACAGAGTCTCGCCTGCAGTGGAGCACAGCAGGTTTTTGCTTCATGCTGTCTTTTCCTACCACAAACCTGCATTGGAAGTGCCCTGGTAGCTCTGAGCTGCTTTTCAACGCCTATAAAGCTTAAATAAATACAATGATGTGGCTGATTTTGAAAGAGATGTCCCATTATCATGTAGTGGACAAGTCCATTATTTGAATGCGGGAATCTCCGTTGCGTTATTTTCACGGTGGTCTGTGGCTGGATGTTCTTCCAGCCTTTTTATCTCCAAGCTCACTGGTATTGTTTTCACTATAGCAGCTGACTGAAAGTGAGCTTTTTGACCCCTAACAAGCCTACTCCTTTATTAAATGATTTATTAAAACTGTTGGAACAGCTGAAATTATCTTTATGTAGCACTAATGGATTGGTACTTCAAAGGAGTGTAAGGAAATAAACTTTTCTTACCGAGCTTTCTTCCCCATCCCGCTTACGAGTAGAACGCTGTGGCGCAGGTAAAAATTCGTGTTCCTTTCTATATCCAAGGGGACTTGCAAGGAAGACGTTGCCAGGTAAAAAGAAAACTAGAAAACAAAAAAAAATCCATAATCCCTGGCCCTTTGGGAACGTGTCCAGACAAATCTGCTCCTGGTCTCACGGCCACGTCGATGTCTGAAAGGGTGAAATCTCTTTTTCTTCTGCGTACCCAGCGCCCTGCAGCCTCGGTGCACTTCTGACAGCACAACCGGCGGTACCGGCTTCTTCTTACCGTGCCAAGGGCTGTGTGTTTGGAAGGCAGAATTTTCAAATCTTGCGTTCACAAGTTTAATCTTCAGCCAGTACCTGGTTGAACAGGCATCAAATGATGTGTTCCCGTGGGAAAATAACAACATAAGCTTTATCGAAGGGAAAAATCTTAGTAGGACACACTATCACATCTTTGTGCGTGGGCAAATATTTTGGGCTGTTCCGCGAGCCCCGATGTTTTAGGGCAAACAAAACATCTCCTTTAGGCGTCATCCTAACGTGCAAAAAAATTAACAGTGTAGGCATGTTATTAGGCATTAAATTTGTATGGCCAGAGGCTGTAAATCTGTTTGTATGCTATAATCCTGATTTACACTCAGCTACTCTTGCAGTATTTACTCTGCTAATCATGGTTTCTCTACTGCTAATTGCCTTTTTGTTGTCTGAACTTAAAGCTATGGTAATTTACTGCTCTTTTGAGGCTTTCAGTTATACATCTGGGGATCATTTTGGGGCTGTTTAAGAGCTAATCTGTTTTCCCCCCCTGCCAGACATCACCTGGTTTAGTGAAGGGCGCAGAACAGTGGTGTTCAGCTGAACTGTAATGTTAGGAAAGCTCCACCCGGGCTGTTAATTTGCTTCAAGTTCAGCTGGCAAATAATACCTTTTGTTGTCTTGTGAGGTGGCAGCTCCTCCTTGGGAGGCAGCACACGGGTTTCCTTCCTCGCTAACCCTGATCAGATGTTGCACCAAGGGTCTTCGCTTTCCAAAAATTGAACATACAGGATGGACCCTGCCCCTCTATTTGCTTGCATCTTTTCCAGGTGCTTTAACCAGCCATTAGAGGGTTCCCCTGGACTTTTTTAGGGTTTAATTTCTTCTCTCTGTGTCTTCTTGGTCTACACGGGGTTAGAATCAGCTCTGCATATTCACACACCTTTGAAATTCTATGGGGCATTATTGCATCCTCCTCCTGTCATCTTTGAAGAGGTGTCCAGTCAAAGTAGATATATGACATGTATCTAATCCCAAATTTCTGCTCGACAAATGATTATTCACCTGTGTAATCTGAGTGAGTGGTTTCCAAGACACAGGTAATCTCACCTGCTTCGGGGCTGCCCAGCGTCCCCCAGGTTTCTATTAAACAGAGGCACAAGTGATTTTCCTTTTCCCTTCTTCCTTATCCCTTCTTCCTTTTCCCTTCTTCCTTTCCCCCTTCCTTTTCCTTTTTCCCTTTCCCCTTTCCTTTCCCTTTTCCCTTCCCCCTTCCTTTCCCCTTTCCTTTCCCCCTTCCTTTCTCCTTTCCTTTCCCTTTTCCTCTCCCCTTTCCTTTCCCTTTCCTTTTTTCCTTTCCCCTTTCCTTTCCCTTTTCCTTCCCCCTTCTTTTCCCCCTTCTTTTCCCCCTTCCTTTCCCCTTTTCTCTCCCCTTTCCTTTCCCTTTTCCTTTCGCCCTTTCCTTTCCCCGTTCCTTTCCCCCTTTCCTTTCCCCCTTCCTTTCCCTCTTTCCTTTCCCTCTTTCCTTTCCCCCTTCCTTTCCCCCTTCCTTTCCCCTTTCCTCTTCCCTTTCCTTTCCCTTTCCTTTTTTCCTTTCCCCTTTCCTTTTTTCCTTCCCCCTTCCTTTCCCCCTTCCTTTCCCCCTTCCTTTCCCCTTCCCTTTCCCCTTCCCTTTCCTCTACCCTTTCCCCTTTCCTTTCCCCTTTCCTCTCCCCTTTCCTTTCCCTTTCCTTTTTTCCTTTCCCCTTTCCTCTCCCCTTTCCTTTCCCTTTTCCTTTCCTCCTTCCTTTCCCCCTTCCTTTCCCCCTTCCTTTCCCCCTTCCTTTCCCCCTTCCTTTACCCCTTCCTTTCCCCCTTCCTTTACCCCTTCCTTTCCCCCTTCCTTTCCCCCTTCCTTTCCCCCTTCCTTTACCCCTTCCTTTCGTTACCCCCTTTTCTCCTTTTCCCCTTTTTCCCTTTTCCCCTTTTCCTTTCTTATTTACCTTTTTCTTTATTCTTCTTATTATTGAAATCTCGTTTTTAATTCATTTTCTAAAAACTTATTTTCTGTAAGACAAAAAAATAATTTTGGCTGGCTTGTGTTTTCCACACAAGTGATACTTAATAAGTCACGGCACAGCTTCACTAATTGCAGTGAACTATGTTCTTAGCAGTACTTGGCATAGAAGACCAATCTTGCCACACTGGTATTTATAGAGGACTTGTTCCCTGACAGACTGGTGAACTGGATAACACCGAGGAACTGTAAGGGAAAACAACCCTGCTGTATACGTAACTTACGAAAACCAGATCTTTTTCAAGTGTTTATATTATTGTTAGAGTAGATGTGTGAAGCAGCACAAGCAGAAACTGATGGGTTTGTTGGTTTCTTTTTAATTGACCCATTGTGTTTTTAACAAAAGCGTTTTGATTTTTGTTGGTGCATGTGATGTTTCTGTCCAGCTTTGTGTGCCACAGTGCCATTGAGTCCGATTTATTGACAGTGGGTTGTTTCTTTACTTCGAAGAGGTTCAGGCACAGTCTAACTCTTAGCATTGTAGAGTAACAGCTGGGAAGTGTAATTACATCAAGTGTTCTTGATGCAACAGGCAGGATTTGTGTGATAACACCATTGCTAGAGCTGCTGAGATTGAATAAATCCGGTGATCATCCTTTATCAGCTGATGAACTGGAAGTTGGATAAGTTGATCTAATAAGATTTTACAACCTTAGTGTTTCAGCCTTTTTTTTTGTTAGCTTGGAAGATTCATTTTCCAGCTGATTTCTGAGTTGTGTAAGCTGTTAAACATCGACTGTATTTGCTTTTTCCTCATCTGTAGGTCATTTGGATCCAGGCTTCCTTGCAGGTGACAAAACATCTTCTGGTAATGCCCAGATCAACGAAGAAATTAACATCGCCTCTTCTGATAGTGAAGTAGAGATTGTTGGAGTTCAGGAACACGCCAGGTATTAATTCCTTTTTCTCGCTTTTTCTGCTCCTAGTAGTACTTTCATTTTATCAGAATATCTCTATTGCTAAAATTAATAAAGAAAATAAAAGTGCTGACTTCCACTTCTGTAGTTATCCATCCATAACTGATGCCCAAAACATAACAAATGTTGCTCTGGTTTTAACTATTCTGCTGTGTGAATGTGTTTTTCTTCAGAACACCGTCAGCTTCTATTGTATTCAGATTCACCTTGTGATTCGGTATCAGACATTAACAAGAAAAACATATTTAGTATTAAAATACCAAATATTGCCATACCAAATTCAGATACATCACGAACCGTTGTTAGGAGTTCAGATTTTAAGGGCATAGTTTGTGAATATGCAAATGCATTAATAAAAATGTTAATGTGGGTTCTTGTTTCCTTTCAAAATATTCACTTATATTAAGGATTTAATCAGCTTCCAGATTATTTAATTAATCAGTAGCTGTGAAAATACCATCAGCTTTTCGATGGTTACTGTCATAAGGTAGCCTGTTTAGATTAAAACCCGGATCCTTTTGGATCTTGGTTCTAATTCAAGACACAAATTCAACCCCCCAAAGCAGACAGGGGTAATGAAGCCAGAGGTTTCTCTCAAGCTGCCCCTCTGTCCTTCAGCTGTTATTCTCCACTCTTCCTCTTTAGTCCATGATCTTTCATTGGCTTAAGGTATTTTTTTGGTGAGGAAAGGAAGAAGGAAGGTGCGTGGGACCCAGTTTCCCATCAGGGAAACTGCAGATCGTGTGGGCACAACCCAGTGCTGTTGCGTGTGAAAATATGAATTTTTAAGGTGCTGAAGGAAGAGAGATTTAGTCTTTGCTTTTAGAATAGCAGGAGTCCTTGCATGACTGACTCTTTTAGATACTAATTCCTTGGGAGGTCGCTCTCCTGGCTGTTTCTCCAGCAGACACAGGGTTTGGAGGATCTTTTTCCTAATGATAAGCAACGTGGACTTGTCCTCCACTACTGGTTTGTGTAAACCTTTCTATGGTTTACACATTAGGGAAAGCTAATGCTAATTTTCTCCCTGAAGATGACAAAAAGCAAGCTATAAATTATGCCCTAGAAATGATACCTCGCAGAAATAAAAGTGTTTATCCTCGAAGAAGCCATACAATAGCAAAACATTCAAACATGAGCTGAGGGAACATGCTTTCCAATCTGTAGCTACAGGAAGATACCATGTAAAGGCAACTAAAAGAGGAGGGGAAAAAAAGAGGAAGACTGTTTTATATGCATTCATGATTTAAAAAAATGGACAAAAATTTAAAAAACTGAAAAACGTGACTTGGTGTCCTAAGTAGATGCTAAGTAATATTCCAATGATGAGAAACACCAGTCTGGAAAACTACACTTTCTGTGCACACACAGCCCTCCTTTTTGGGGTCCCCTGTTCAAAAGCTTTCCATGCTGCTTGCCTCGATAATATTTACCATGTACAATAACGAAAATGTTAAGTAAATGCAGAGTTGCTTGTTTAAAATCAGTTTTAGTAGATATGGACCCAAATAATTTCAGCAAAGAGAGACATAAAGCATGGTTTTCTGCTTTCCTTTGTTCATGTAACCACGTTCCACCTCCCCATGACTCGTTCTCACTGGCCCCATTAAATATTCACGTGTTTCAGTTGTTCGAATCCTGTTGAGAATTTCATTTCTCTTGCAGGTCTAGGCTTGCAGTTGTGAAGTATTGATGGGCTTCTGGCAGGGTTTAGGTGTTTGATCAGTGTTTTTTTTCCATGCTTAGTTAGCGTGGTGTTTGGATTCAGTTATTTTTTATCGTGCTGTATATTCCGTGCCCTCGTTGGGCTGGTGTGAGTGATGGCACCTCAACGTTTGTCCATCATCTGTAGTTTTCCAGATTGGTGTTTCTCATCATTGGAATATTACTTAGCATCTACTTAGGACACCAAGTCACGTTTTTCAGATTTTTAAATTTTTGTCCATTTTTTTAAATCATGAATGCATATAAAACAGTCTTCCTCTTTTTTTCCCCTCCTCTTTTAGTTGCCTTTACATGGTATCTTCCTTTAGCTACAGATTGGAAAGCATGTTCCCTCAGCTCATGTTTGAATGTTTTGCTATTGTGTGGCTTCTTCGAGGATAAACACTTTTATTTCTGTGAGGTATCATTTCTAGGGGATAATTTATAGCTTGCTTTTTGTCATCTTCAGGGAGAAAATTAGCATTAGCTTTCCATAAGCATTGAGGACTGTTCTGTATCAGAACGATGGACCATAGTCCCTGAGACCAAACATTGTATTTAGCTTGCTTTGGCTATGAGCTTTCCTTGTTATGCTTAAAAATATTTAATCTGAAAAGAAAGCTGTAAGAAAAAAAATAAATGCCCTGCATTTGCTAGAGTCCTAGGCTTTTATTTCTAATTCTTTGTAGATGCGTACTTTAAGTATATATCTTCAAGACTGAGGTAGTAATAAAAAGTCATTCTGAACATCACATCCAAAGCTAAGCAGTGTATCTGAGAAGGAAATGAGGCATTTATATTCAGAGAAGGTAGAGCTCAGAGAATGAGATTTGTTTTAATTCTCTTTCGTGAAACTCTTTAACCATAGACGAGAGAGATGAGCATAACCAAAGTAGTTCTGGGGAGAAATAAATTACGCTACTTTGAAACAAATACAACGTGAATGTCAGGGATATTTGACCAGTGTAGAAAACCTGTACGGTACACATGCCTTCGTAATGAAAGAAACAAGAATAGGTACAAGAATAATAAACTCCTGAAATAGGCTTTGCGACAGATGTCTGCACGTGTGTGCAGCTTCGGCCACCGCCAGTGCTGTGAACAGCAAAACAGCTTCTGGAGCAGTGGGTATAGAGTTTTTCTTAGACTTGTGTAAGATTTACAGCTGGAAAGGTTGTGACCGTCTTAAAGAGTCCAGTAAATCCCTGTCATTGCTTCATCCTGTAACAGAATTAGTCTGCCTTGTATTTTCTTTCCTTTTTTCCTAATTATTATTAGCTTGTACTTAAATCGCCGCACACCTATTATGAATATAATAGGTAAAAATACAGGGCAAATAAGTAGATATGCACCTCACTTGAGCAGGGCACTTGACTGTGTGCTTATCTTTAAATACATGATTTAGTCTCGTTGACTATAATCACTGAAAGTTTAGATGTCTTGCTGAAGTGTGGCTGTACTGTTATCAGCGAGCACTTCCCAGCATGTTTGTGATTTTTATAGCTAAGAAGACCAAAGGAAAATCAAGCGTAATGGCTGTAATAATGTAATTACAAGATGGTTCTTGTAATTATTGTAATGAAACTATCATTTCATATGGAAAGATAGCTTTTTTTCTTTGTCTCATTTTTTTCTCCTTAAAAGTCCAGTGGGTAAAACTGCTCTCAGGAGGCTGCTTCTGAATAATGCATGGTACTACAAGTGGTGAGCAGAGTTCGTCTGTATCCTTGGGATCCATGCACATGTGTCGAGTCTCGCATCTGAGCAGGAACAACCCCAGGTTCCAGTATAAGTTGGGGAATGACCTATTAGAGAGCAGCTTAGGGGAAAGGGACCTGGGGGTCCTGGGGACAGCAGGGTGACCATGGGCCAGCACTGGACCCTTGTGGCCAGGAAGCCAATGGTACCTGGGGTGGGTTAGAAGGGGGTGGTCAGTAGGTCAGAGAGGTTCTCCTGCCCCTCTGCTCTGCCCTGGGGAGACCACACCTGGAATCTTGTGTCCAGTTGTGGCCCCTCAGTTCCAGCAGGACAGGGAACTGCTGCAGAGAGTCCAGCGCAGCCACCAAGATGCTGAAGGGAGTGGAGCATCTCCCGTGTGAGGAAAGGCTGAGGGAGCTGGGGCTCTGGAGCTGGACAAGAGGACACTGAGGGGTGACCTCATTAATGTTTACAGATCTATAAAGGGTGAGTGTCAGGAGGATGGAGCCAGGCTCTTCTCGGTGACAACCAGTGACAGGACAAGGAGCAATGAGTTCAAACTGGAACACAGGAGGTTCCACTTAAATATGAGAAGAAACTTGTTCCCGGTGAGGGTGGCAGAGCCTGGCCCAGGCTGCCCAGGGAGTTGTGGAGTCTCCTTCTCTGCAGACATTCCAACCCACCTGGACACCTTCCTGTGTAACCTCATCTGGGTGTTCCTGCTCCATGGGGGGATTGCACTGGATGAGCTTTCCAGGGCCCTTCCAACCCCTGACATTCTGGGATTCTGTGATATGGATATGTACATAAAAACGCATGCATTTTACACCCACTGGCAGAATTCAGTTCTTAAAAATAATTTAATCCACACCATCACCACCCTGAACTTCTAAGCTTAGTCTCTACTTTGTTACTGGGAATTTGAGATGTCACTGAGTCTACAAATGGAAAATAAACGAGGACATTTTGGAGAGGGACACGTTAACGAGACGCCGAAGTGACAAACCGCCCGGATTCAATAGCTGCTTTAATCCCTTTGTGCGTTTTCTGTCGCCGCAGGTGCGTGCATCCCAGGGGCGGTGTGATCCAGAGCGTGTCCTCCTGGAAGCACGGCGCGGGCTCCCAGTACATCAACGCCCAGCAAACCCAACCATGGACAGCTGTGACCCCCCAGCAGAACTGGTCCTCGCCCCCAGAAGTCGTAGACCTCACTTTGGATGAGGACACCAGGCGCAAATATCTACTGTAACGCGGTGTCGCTGTCTGTCTGTCCCCATCCCTTTCCCCTCCCTTGGTGGCACACGTTGTTAAAGCTTCAGCTTTGGAAGCCCGGTTCCTGGCGTTGCAAAATTCAAACTCATTAAGCTTTTCACTTCCGTAAGAATGTAATATAATTTCACTATCATTTCAAGTGTTTTTGCCTTCTCCAAGGAGGATTCCTCCCAGAGTTAAACCCCAAATTTAAAACACATCTACAGTCACTAACTTGTGTGTGTGTCAATCTGAAGAAACAACTGTGTGCAAACTTACGTCCTCCCACCCTTTCCCACCTCCAACTTCAGGACGTTTTTAATTTATCAGCATATTGATTTTTATTAGTAGACATTAGTGTTTTGCTGTGTGAGCATCAGTGATTTTGAGAAATGCTGTGTCCTCACTGATTTCAGTGGAACTTGGGGGTATTCAACACTTCTGAAAATTGGGCCAAGAGTTTTTATGCTCAAGCTGATTTGGTTGCGTTACCAGCAGGAGGGACTGTCTAATACAAACGGCCCATAACATATGCACTGAACAGCTTTTAATTAAAGTTTTTGTTTTCCATATAATTTATAGTTTACACTCTTTTCAGTGCTGAGTCTTCTCTCTACTTGACTACTGTGTTTCACTGAACATTTCCCAGAGCTTGTTACTGTTTAAAATAGTCATAGTAGTGACTTACTAGCAGCAGATTACTGCAAAAGCACAAGAAAGTGAGATAAAATAAAAAGGCCCAGCATCCCTCTCCTTTTTAAATACAGCCGAACTTTTTTACCTGTATCCAAGTCTTGCCTGGAGTCGCAGAAGGAGAGGAACGAAACATTTTGCTCGTAGTCGTTGTCTCTACTGTTGCTTATTTGCTTCATTCACATCTCGAAAACATCTCAAAAACAAAAGAAAACAAACCGAAACAACTTGCAGAGCCCAGTCTGGCAAAGCACTTCAGCAAACGCGCGATGTTCTGTCGCTGAAACTCACGGGGCCATTCAAGTGCTTAAAACTGTAAAACTGTCCTCAAAGATGTTGCAGGATCAGGGACTAGGGTTGTGATCTGTTTTTATTTTTATTTTTCTTTAAAAAATTAAAACTAGATCCGCACCGCTTTCCCGGCTTTAGGTCATGTCTCGTATTCTCGTTTTAGAATTGTTTTTAGGGTTATGATCCAGCAAACACTTTCAGCCAGAATATTTACCAAAATCCAGCAGGACTACTTGCTTTAGCCAGCCGTAGTTTCTGTAGCGTATATGGAAGTTCCTGCCCCTCATCTGTCATTCTGAGCCTTTCTCAAGGCAAAAACCAAAGATTAGACTTTAGCAAGATGGTATTCACTTTAAATGTCTATTGTGCTATTAAAATATTCCTTTGTATTCAAAATGTTTCTAGTGGGAATTTTGTACAGCTCTGTCGCCAGATTTTTCCCCATTTAAGGCCGAGCAGGAGGTAGTCAGGACATGGGAAGTTCTGTTTTCTCTCTGTGTTGAGCGGTTTCTAAATTTATTCGGCTTCCAGTAATTTTATCTGTGGGCAAAAGTAGATTAAAATTGCCTATATTGTCACATAACTTGAAAAAACAAAGCACAGCAGCGTTGGTGTAGTTAGTAACAATCAGCTTTTCCTTTAACGAGCAGATCGGTTCTGACCGTGCTTCAAGGAACAACTAGGTAAGGGATTAACGTTCCAATTTCAAGCTTTCTAAAACACGTAACATCAGCGCATTGCATGGCCAGAAAAGTGTACGTGGTGCTTATAGTGACTGATTTATCTCCGGGGGGGCGGGAGGGAGGGAGCAGCGCACGCACTGGGAAAAGCCCCTATAGCATCTATACCAGTAGCGCCTGCCCGTCTTTTCTCCTGGTGTTTAAACCACGCAGCTCGAGCCGTCGTTTCAGCGGGATGCAAAGGTAATTTTGGGACGGTGGTTTGGTGTGGCTGCTTTTTTTTGTCCTGTTTCACAAAGTCTCTTTTTTTTCTTTTGTTATTTTAAAGAACAGTTTTGAAGAAGAAGCTGCAGGGACCCATTTGTAGTCCTTCCATGAAAAAAAAAATGCAAACCAACTATCTCGTTTTTCAGTTTGTATATGATGTGACTTCCATGTATATATGAAAACGACTGCGTCCTAACCGAACTTCCTCCAATTGTGCACTGTGTTTGTTTAAATGATTCATGTATTGTAGTCTGAACCAGGTTTTCTTTTATTTAAAACACTACGTATTTTATCTTAACAAACTCGAAAGGGTAGTGGTCTGAAAACCGCAATCACTGGATAGCTAGGAAGCGTTCTTATTTCTTTTTGTATTTTTAAATTTTTGGTTTTCCTTGTTTTTTTTTTAAATAGAGCAAAAGGTGCCTGGACAGTTTTGCTCTTCTCAGCAGGAAAGAGAAATGTTAGCCATTGTATGGCCAAGAACCAATGCACTTGGGGCCTGATGCAGAACCCACCGGAGCCGATGCTTCGGTGTGCATTGGATCGAGCCCCTCATGGTTTAGCAGTTCCTGAATTGCTGGGGTGTGAACTTGGAATCTTCTGTAGTGAAGACAAATCATTGCTTAGAATATAAATGTCGAAAACGTGCGACTTTAGTTAACAAATTCTATTCTTCTCGACACTCGTTATTTAGTTCTCGTTTTTTTTCCATCTAGTATTTAATGGTCTTTGGAGAAAAAAATAATAATAAAACAGAGTGTTATATATATATATAAATATATATATTTTTGGTGCAAGATGAGACCTTCTGTTTTTTGAAACAAGTCTGTAGCATAAAGGTTAAACTATTTTAAGACAAAATAAAATAGAGTGTATTATTTAAACAATATCACTTTGTTCGGGATCGTTTTTTTCCACTTTGATTCAGCCTGCTGTATCTCACATCTCCCAAATAAAGCCTTAAGCTCTCGGAATGAGCTACAACCGCCCAATTTCAGCACCACTCCTGCCGTAAAGTGTTTAATTTAGAATGTCCAGGATGTAAATGTGATTTGCTGACACAGAAGCTTTTATCTCCCAGGCTGGGGTGGAATGGTGGCTCCTCCCTGCACTGCTGGTGGGGACGTGGGTGCAGGGGAGGAGCAGCCACTGCCCATCACATTCTGCACAATCACAGAATCATTTTGGTTGGAAAAGACCCCCAAGATCATCGAGTCCAACCATAACCCACCCCCAGCACTACCCCATGTCCCTGAGAACCTCATCTGTGTGTATTTTCAACCCCTCCAGGGCTGGTGACTCCAGCACTGCCCTGGGCAGCCTGTTCCAATGCCCCACAGCCCTTTGGGGAAGAAATTGTTCCTAATAAAAAGAAGGACGGTAAGTACACCTGCACTGTGCTAAACTGAGGGTCCTACTGCTTGCCTTCTTATAGCCAATATAGAAATAATTATAATATCCATTAGGTTTCCAGCCACTTAGGGGAATTTGCTGTAGGTCTGATGTTTTTACCATGCGAGAAGGCTCTCAGTGTTGTGAACAAGAAGAGCCATTTACCCGCATATTCTACATGTCGAGATGGATGTTGAGGGTGCGGCGAGCTGGCCCTTCAGCCCCACCGAGTTCTTGGCTTCTGTGGAGCTGGAAAACACACGTTCAGTGGTGGTTGTGGAGGTGGACGCCACACTTGGGTTTTATTCCGTGTCTGTCCCACGGGGGAGAGCAGCGCTGTGAGTTCGGTGCGGATGTTCGTGCTCAGAACAGGACCCGCTTTCCTTCACCTGGCAGCAAAAGCAACGTGCTTTCCGACTGTTGTTTTAGGGGATGATCTATTGATGATCTATTGATTACGGCAGCATCACAAAAACAAATTGAAAGTGCACTTACAGGACTAAAGCTGGGCAAATTAACCTAAAACTAAAACACAGGGCCCTCGTGCTACTGAACTGTTTTTAGGAATAGATTGACACGGACAGATTAGAGAAATAACCAGGTAAGCTATGGCAAACATTCCGGCAGTTTTCTGTGCCAACTGCGGTTAAACAATTACATGGCTTTTTGGGATTTTTAGGGCGCTGGAGAACTTTTATCCCTGCATATGCTTGGGACATGGCTCACAATCACTCCTTTGCTGTTATATACTTCTGAAATGTGCACATCAGTGTGCTGCTCGTACAGAGTTACATTTAAGGGTGTTGCGTAGGCCATGGGGAAAGATAAAACAGGGTCCGTGCACCTTGAATACTGAGCAGGTCGATTATATCGGCCCCTGCCCAGTCTAAGGGGCGGCAATATACACACACTGCTGTGGATACAGGACTAACTAAATGGAATTATTCACACCAATCGATTGTGAAGTGGTACTACAGACTATTAAATTCATATAGTAACTCCAGACACTGTACCCAGACTTATTTTACATCTTTTGCTTATATCCGATTCTCAAGATGTTGCATTTCAGGTATCTTCAATAAATAGAGGAGACAGCACCGGGACAGTGTTACTGGTGTCGAGAACGCAACATCGCACTGAAGTTCAGTCTGAACAAGCACAAGCCACCGCTTTCCGATCTGTGTTGGTCACGGCTGTAAAAGCTGCTTCGATTTTGAAGGCACGTGCTGCTTCAACATAACTGATGAACCAGCCAGCGTGGAACGCGACATTTAACATCTTCAGGACTTAATGCATCAAATGAAACAATCTGCTGATAATGCCCGGCTGAATAACTCATTTAACTCCTTGACAAGGTGAGTGGGATACCTGATTTAAAGCATTATTGTACAGATGTGTTTGTTCCTTTTTTCTGTGTGTGTTTATTGTGCGCCTCTGTCAAGTGCTCTATGCTACAGCTCGCAAGCCCAAATTAACATCTCCAGCTTTGCCAGCCCAGCAGAAACGTCTCTTGGGCAAGGGGGTGGAATGTGTGGGAACAGCGCAAAAATGGAGGAGAATTGTAAATACGCTCAAGCAACTGCAGCTGTGGTGGAGAAAAACAGATATATCACAAGTATAACCTCCGCGTTCAGATAACGGGCCTGTGGAAAAGTCGTGAAGGCGCCTTATCATCCGCCCTTGAGATTCCCGCAGGCAAAGATCAAAGCAGTGTTGCAAAGCGCAGAATTAGTGCAGGAGTGATTTTCCCTTGTTCCTAACGGGGTAGCCTGTCCAGCACACTCTGCCAAAACCAGCATGTTTAGTCTTTTTGTTGTGCAGATTGCTCTAAGATGAAGGTACAATAGATCATCCTGTCGCTGCTGAAAGTACATCATGTCCTGGCAGGGCCAAAGGGGAGTGGAAAGTATTATCAGTGGGCGACCTTGTTCAGACGGTCATCGACCACGAGGATTTTCAATCTAATGCCTCATCCAGTTGTGGTTTTGTTGACTCTGACAGTATCACGCGTGTTACTTGCGATCGTTTTATCTGGTACACATCTAGGCAAAGACTCCCTGTTCGGCATGAGAAATTCCCAACAGTGCAATCAATAATGACATTTTATATTACCCACGCTATTCACTTAACACAAGTTTGCATGCATGTTAACATTGTATAGAGATAATATTAATTTAACACTTAAACCAAGCAATTTATCCACCAATCGGACTCTCTACTGCTGACCTACAATACGCCACGTATTTATGAGGCAGAGGCACGAGGTAACCGTGCTGCCCCTCCATGAGAGAATAAAGTGGGTTGACCAAAGCCAAGTGGGCATGCATGCACATGATTAAAGAAACGTGCATTTGATAGTTGGAGTTATATCCCTTATAATATGCCTAACAATCACACCACATTTTATCATGCAGAATTCCAAGTTCTTCACGAACTTTCATCCTCTGGAACACTCTCATGTTGGTGGCCACGCTGTCACATCCAAACCTCTGCTCGCACAACGCATTTGCTATCCTGGGTGAAGATGCCAGAGTCCAGCACCGGTCAGGATTTAAGATCCTGAAAGTGGATTTCTGTGGCAGATCAGGTATTTCTTTGTAATCAAATGCGAGATTAAAAACCCTTCCCTTATGTGTTGCCAAGAATGAATGTCCCCATGTTGTGCAGAAATCACCCATGTACTTGTCCCTCCATTTCAAACCACAGTGTTGATCTCTGTGGTCCATGTCAGCATATGAAGATGACTCTTTCAGGAAAAGGAAACCACTAGGAGGAGATGCATTTTTGGCATCAGGCACAGAGGAAATCCAAGAGCCATTGGAAAAGCCTTCAAGTGTTTCTATTCCGAGGGAATGGCAGGAAAATGCACCAGGGGAGGTTCATAGAATCACAGAATCGACTGGGCTGGAAAAGACCTCAGAGATCATCCAGTCCAACCCTTGGTCCAACTCCAGTCCATTGACTAGATCATGGGACTAAGTGCCATGTCCAGTCTCAGTTTACAAACCGCCAGGGCCGGCGAGTCCAGCACCTCCCTTCCAATCCCAAACATACTGTGATGCTGTGATACTGTGATATGCGGAATGGAAAGCTCGGAATGTCTCCCGCAGCACCCAGTGCACCCCTCGTGGCTCAGGACGCTTCACTTTCAGGTAGGAGCCACTTGGCTCTGTGGGAATTGTCATTTCTGGGGCGACATGAGAACCTGGCAAAAAAACTACCCAAACTGGTTTGATACTTTTTTTACTGTTTTCCCCAGTGAATTCATTGCAATGCAGGTTAATTTGTGGCTGAAAGTTTAGTTTGTCTGCCTTACAATGGGAACTGGAAGGGTTTTATGAAGTGGATTAGTCCCCCAGCTCCCTGGAGAATCTGTAAATGATGCTCTTTGCTGAGGGCATCACCTCCTGTCGCTGAAATACAACTTGTTTTTCCCTCTCCCTTTTAGGGTCGTCATCTGTGTCTTCCTCTCCAGAGCATCACAGGGATTCAGTTTCCCTCCTACCTGCAAGGGAAAGGAGCAGAATGCGCGCAAAATGCAAACTTGCGACAGAAGAAACTATAGGTTTGCTCCATAACTTTGGTCTTTGGAGCAAAAAACAGGTGAACGCCCTCCTTTTATTGAAATTAACACCAGATGAGGATCCAGCCCCTCCGGGTCTATATATTGATGTCTAACCTGATGACCACGTGTTGCTGGTCAGCTCAGGGGACACGTGGCCTGCACCATGTAACAGAACGTACAGATCCAGCCATGGTTGGTGTGGACAAGAATCAGAATCACGGAATGGTTGGGGTTGAAGGGACTTCTGGAGATCATCTACTCCAAGCCACCTGCTCAAGCAGGGTCACCAGAGCAGGTCACACAGGCGGGTTTGAATGTCTCAGAGAAGGAGACTCCACAACCTCTCTGGGCAGCCTGGACCAGGCTCTGACACCTCAAATGAAAGAAGTTTCTCCTCATATTCAGATGGAACCTCCTGTGCTTCAGCCTGTGTCCATTGCTTCTCATCCCATTACTGGGCACCACTGAACAGAGTCTGGTCCATCCTCTTGACACCTACCCTTGAGATATTTGTAAACACTGATGAGATCCCCTCTCAGCTTCTCTTCTCCAGCTGAACAGCCCCAGCTCTCTCAGTGTCTCCTCATCACAAAGATGCTCCAGACCCCTCAGCATCTTTGTGTCCCTCCGCTGGACTGCTGCACCAGGGAGTTTGTAATAAGTATAAATGCATTCCTTACAACTACTCATTCATAAATGCTCCTTGGAAATGATCACAGAATGGTTTGGGTTGAAAGGAACCTTCAAGGGTCAGCCGGTCCAACCCCTGCCATGAGCAGGGACACGGACACCCAGATCCTCCCCATTGCTTCTCTTGTTGTGTGTCTGCCTTAAACTTGACATTATCGAACTCCAAGGTCACATCGTGTCCATCACTCCAGCTCATCGACCTCATCCATGTCTTCCAGCACTGGCAGTTCTGCTACACAACCCTGCATGTCCCTACACAACTCTATTTGACAAAGCCACTCATAAAAATAGTGACATTCCATTGCCTCCTTGGACGTGCATCTTTACTAATGTTACTGCCAGCAGACTTAATTATCTGCATCCTAAAATACTCTTGATTTTTCCCCACTCGTTACAACTCTGTGCCCCATTTGGCAGCGTGGGTCCCCGCTCTGGGGCTGTAGATAGGAAGGAGATGTTTATCAGTGGTCCTCTAAACCCAAAGAGGAGCTTTCAAGTCAGAGGTGTTTGGGCTGGAGTGATGCTTTTAAGATCCTAATGGGAAATGTGTCACTTGTGCTATGTGTTCTCACTCAAAGCTCATGTTACCTGGCACAGGATATGACAGACAGTCATGAAAGGGTAATTTTCTTGCTTTTCCACATGATTACACTTCTCACTCAGGCGCATTTATTTGCACTTTCCCTGGACGGCGTGTGACAAAACCACCGAATAAAAACACCCCTCGCAGGAGCTCTGCCACTTACAAATCACCAGCTGAGCGCCTCGGATCTATTTTCTGACATCTCACTAACGCTCCCCGTCTGCTAACGTTTCACAGCTCTAATGGGATCCGTCATCTGCGCGAAGAGCCAAGGTGAAATTCTCCACAATGCAGCGATGTGCTGGAAACCACCTCCTTGGCTGGGATTCCCTTCTTCTCTTGTCCCAAGAGGACACCCCCTCCTCATCCCTGCATTGCTCAAGAGTGAACAATTTGCACTTAAATAAAGTGGTGATGTGGGTTAAACAATAGATTTGGGCAAAGCGTGGTTCTTCTGAGCGGCTTTTGAAGGTGAGTGGTGGTGCTTGCTCAGCTTCCCATCAGGTTGCAGGGATGCAAGGAATGATGGAAGCATCCTCACAACGTGGGGTGCCGGTGATGGGAGCGGGACATCAGCTGGTGGGGACTCCATAACTGCTCCAGCTTGGCCTCTTGCTTCTGGAGTAGATCACAGAATCACAGAACCCCAGAATGTCAGGGGTTGAAGGGCCCTGGAAAGCTCATCCAGTGCAATCCCCCCATGGAGCAGGAACACCCAGATGAGGTTACACAGGAAGGTGTCCAGGCGGGTTGGAATGTCTGCACAGAAGGAGACTCCACAACCCCCTGGGCAGCCTGGGCCAGGCTCTGCCACCCTCACCATGAACAAGTTTCTTCTCATATTTAAGTGGAACCTCCTGTGTTCCAGTTTGAACCCATTACCCCTTGTCCTGTCATTGGTTGTCACCCAGAAGAGCCTGGCTCCATCCTCCTGACACTCCTCCTTTATATATCTGTAAACATTAATAAGAGATCCCCAACCCCTGGGCAGAAGCATCATCTCCAGCACGGTGGAGCGACGCGGCCAAAACATAAGGGTGTAAATGCATCTCTGGTGGGGATAGTCTCTGATTTACTCAGCGAACACTGGAGACAGGACCTACCTGTTTGTGAGGTGCATCCCAAGGAGGGAAAAACACCGGTTTGTGTATTTCGTAAAATAATTTTTGTTTCTGGTGGTTCTTTATGCATGCTGGGTCTTTTCTTGGATCGTTAGTGCCACATTTCCAGTCCCATACTGAGCATTAGGCTGGACAGGCAGTGATGGGCGCTCACCCTTGGCCTGTGGAAGGACCAAAGCTCTCCACAGAACTGGTTTTGGCTCTGGACAGGTAAAGGATAGAGATTACATGGACAAAATCCTGGTCAGCAATCAGATGTGGGAGCATCAGCCTGTAGAAACGTCTCTACTCCTGTGCTCTGCCAAACCAGCCTTCCAAATACCTCTTATTAAGAAAAGTCCCCAAAGTAATAAAAAAATCCATCAGCCAGGAGCGTGTAGGGGAAGCAACATATATACACAGCAAACATGGACTCGTAGAATATCTCGAGTTGGAAGGGATCCATAAGGACCATCAAGTCCAACACCCTGCTCCTCACAAGACTACCTAAAATTAAACTATGTGACTAGAATGAGTTTGACACCCCTGTTTAGGGATATGGTTTAGTGACAGTGGTGGGTTAATGGTTGCACTCCATGATCTTGAGGCTCTCTTTCAACCAAAATCATTCTATGAGTCTTCAATCCCTCTCATGCGTGGCACTGCTCAGTGTCTCCATGAAGATCACAGCAGCAACTGGAGGCAAGATGAACCATTTTCATCTCCTCTTCCAGCTCAATAGCTTGTCCAACAGGAGGAAGAGCAGGAAATCTTTTTGTTCTGATGGAGAACTCCAGCCTCCTGTCTTGGGACAACCCTCTCCCTTCCATTGCTGCCACTGTGATTCATGAAGCTGTCTCCTTGGGGTAGATCAGTATTTTAGACTGCTGGGCATGAGATGTGCTACATCTGTCTGTCCCAGCACTGTGGCCATTGGATATGAAGAATAATTTCTTCCTGGAAAGGGCTGTCGGGCATTGGAACAGGCTGCGCAGGGCAGTGGTGGAGCCACCATCCCTGAGAGGGTTTAGAAGACGTGTAGATGGGGTTCTTAGGGACATGGTTTAGTGATAGTGTGATGTTAATGGTTGGACTCCATGATCTTGAGGATCTTTTCCAACAAAAATTATTCTGTGATTCTAAAAGCATTGTCCAGATGCTCCTTGTCCTCCGATGGCCTTGGTGCCATGACCACTTCCCTGGGAAGCCTGTTCCAGTGATTGACCATCCTCTCAGTGAAGAACCTTTTCCTAATGTCCCATCTGAACTTCCCCTGACCCAGCTTCATTCCATTTCCTTGTGTCCTCCTGTTCTTTGAAAGTTTTGGTCTCCAGAATGCCAAGGTCTCTTATCATCGTCCCTGGCTCAGGGGTGAGGGGTGGGTGAGGTGCTGGAGGAAGCGCAGAGCATCATCACCCTGAACTATGCTGTGGAGAAAACCATCAACCCCTTTGAAGTAATCGGCACGGGCTGTTTGTGGATGGAAACTCTTAATAATGCAAGAATGCCAAGTTCACGATCAAGTTGTGAACTGCATCTTTGTGCCACTTTCTGTAGCGATGATGACTTGAGATGCAAAAATACGGTACAACCTTCCCCAGGAACTCAGGGCCAGGTGGGGTTTGCTCCGATGACCCCAGGACATACAAAATAACCAGACACTCAACCCACCCCTTAACACCTCACACAGTCTTGTGGCTTTTTGGTGTCTGTTGGCTCCAGGGGATGTGTGAAGCTGCTCAAGTGATCATCATTACTTAGGCTGGAGCGAGTAAGCAGATGCCTTGCCTTGAATAATTGAAGACTTATGCTGATGCACTTGCTTGCCATGGGTGTGTTGTAGACGTATCATTGATGACGAGCACCACAAACTCCTAATAGGACACCTTTTGTGTCACCAAGCCCATGCCACCACCTCAGACCCCGCCACAGGGTGCCTGGGATGTGATTAAAGGACCGGGGAGCAGCGTGCTGCCCCTCTGCTGCTGCAGGGAGGCAGAGAACCAGCCTTGATACCGCTCTTCATTCAGCTGGGTTTTACTTTTCCCATCTTATTTCCATCAGTCAGGGTGGGTTCCCCCTAGGTTTGGAGACCACCGTCGCCCACAGAGGTGGGCAGATGGGTGCAGGTGGTCTTTGTGATAACCCAGGGCTGATTCAAGCCATTGGAAGTCAATGGTTGGAAGGTGAGGAGCAGATTGGAGGTTTAAGACACCCAGAGCAGACGACAAAACATAGTGATTAAACTCTAATAAAAGGAGGGATGACTTCAACAGGCAGCTCACAACATGTCTCGGACAAGACTTGGCGAGCTGAAAATTCTGTTTACTTCATCTCCTCCATTGCATAAAGGAGGATGATTCCCTGGTGCGCACCTGACCATCCCCCACAACTCCTGAGACTGTCTGAGGATCTTTTCTGGTGAGACCCCCCTGCAGTGCTGGTCCAGCTCTCGGTGCTCAGCACAGGACACACATGGACCTGCTGGAGAGGGGCCAGAGGAGCCACAGGAATGATCCGAGGCTGGAACAGCTCTGCTGGGAGGACAGGCTGAGAGAGTTGGGGTGTTCAGCTGGAGAAGAGAAGCTCCGGGGAGACCTTATTGCACCTTTCCGGACTTAAAAGGGGCCTGTGAGAAAGATGGGGACAGACTTTTGAGCAGGGCCTGTTGCAATAAGACAAGGGGTGATGGTTTGAAACTAAAGGAGGGAGATTCAGGCTGGACATGAGGAAGGAATTGTTGTCCCTGAGGGTGGTGAGAGCCTGTCCCAGGTTGGCCAGAGAGGTGATGGATGAACTTGGAGACATCCCAGGCCAGGCTGGACGGGGCTCTGAGCAACCTGAGCTGGTGAAGATGTCCCTGCCCATGGTAGGGGGGGCACTGGGGGAGCTGTGAAGGTCCCTTCACCCCAAACCCTTCTGTGGTTCTGTGATTCTTTGGCTGCGATGCTGCTGAAACAGCCCCAGGCCATTAAAACCCCCATCCTGCTTGGAGCTGTGGAACCACCAGCTCCTTGCACCACCTCTCCTTCCTCCAGCTGCTCAATAAGAAGAAGAATTAGGGTAATTTTTAAAGCAGTCCCACCAGGGCACGGCACAAGGCAGGGAGCATGTTTTCCATGAGGATCTGAGTTCCCTGCCAGCCAAAGAAGTGTTATTATATCATGTTATACCCCACTAAGCAGGAGCACCACGTGCAACAGCCAAGTTTTCACAGGGGTGATGCTGAGATCCCTCATCCTTCGATGGCCAACGTGAGGTCTTGCCCTGGACCAGCACACCCAGCTTGTGCGAGGGTATAGCAAAACTCTTAAAATGCTCAGAAAACTTCTCAAAAACACTTCAAAATTAGCTCTACACCCACTTTCCCCCCTTCCCCATGCTCCAGAGAGGAATCCCCTTAATTCATGGTTCCCAACCCCATGGAAAGGCTGGGGGCGAGGGGACACAACACATAGGTGGAGGTTAGGGCTCTCAGCAGCTGCAAATGAGGTAATAATGATGATTTTTAATGCAATTTGGCCACTGACATTTTATCTTGGAGAGCCCAGGCTGGGAGCAGCCCATGGGAAGGCACTAGATGGCACCAAAGCCGGAGGATACGGGCTTGGGGATGCCATCACACTCTCTGCTGCATCCCCCTAAACCAGGGAAAGTGCCCCCCAAACCAGGCAAAAAGGCCGTGAAGGATGTGAAAAAACATTAAAAAACCCCCTAAAAAACCAAAAAAACAGATTCTTTTTGTTTTTTTCTGGTAGCTGGTGGGATGCTGGGACAGGGAGAGCAGCTGGTGACCACCAAGGAAAACTCAACAAAAACCCTGCTCCCCAAAAGTATGGCCAGGATGGAGCAAAAGGGACAAATTTGGGGCCATTCTTCTTGAAACAGGGTGATGTGAAATACCTTAAATCCCCATCTCCGCCCTCTCGTAGGGAGGCAGAGGGTCGGCGCTGAGGATGCGTGCTCAGAATTGCAATTCCAAAGAATAGTTTAATCATCCCAAATATCCCACCCTGAACTCGCTGCAGCGAAACTTCACCCGCTCCCATGTAGCAAAATTCACCACCTGTCGGAAAAAGGACAAGCAAAATGATGAGGTGTAAATGTGGTCATTGCAACCCCTTGCCCCCCTTTGCTGAAATAAATTGCGATCACTCTTAAACGAGGTAGGGGAGGAACTGGGTCCCTCTGAGCAGATGTGAGCCCCCCCAAGATCCCCCCAAAAAACAGCTCCTGTTTTCCTCCAGACAAAATCCTTGGCCATGTATCCGAAATCTGCTCTGGCAAAATAGGGGCACAGTTTTCTCCCACACCTCCCAAACTGCTGCTCTTTGGATATGAGGTTTTCGCACATTTTCCCCCCATATTATTTTCTTCCCACTAATTGTTGAAACGTTTCATTTTAATTTTAAGTAAGTGCACAATGATTTTCTCTACCTCACTTCTTTTTCTTTTTTTTTTTTTTGGAGAGCAGAAAAAGAATAAATGGAATAAAAGGCAAAAGAGATGAAGTTACAGGGAGGCAGAAGACAAAGGTGCAAAACAAGCACAGATGAAACATCAATGTAAATAAACCTCAAACAGAGCCCTTTTATGAACGGGGAGTGCCCCACTTTCTCTTTTCCCACCTTTGTTTGGGTTGACGTCTCTCCTCCGTTTTCACCTTTTCTCCACCCATTCTTCATTTGTGATATTTTGCCTTTAATTTCTCCACTTTCATGTTTCCCCATAGGTTTTTATCTTCAGCACTGGTCTCCCAAGCCCAAAGGGCCCTTTCTCTCCCCTTATCTAAGACCTGAGGTGCTCAAAACCCCAAACTTGCACCTCTTGACGGGGTTTGTAAGACCCACCACCACTAGAAGCACCACCAAAGACCCAGCCATGGCCGTGCCATGGTTGTATCACCACTAACATCAGGGAAATCATCATCCGAAGAGCAGCTGAGGATCAGAAAACAATCAAAGGCTCAGACCATCTTATAGAAAAGAGACAGTGCCATCCAAGTGTGTCATCCCCAAGTGTGTCATCCCCACCAGGAGAGAGGTATCAGATCTTTTAATGCCATCAATGCCATCGCTCTTCATCCTGCCACCAAATTTCTGCTGCAGATGCAAGATGTCCACCTCGAGCTTCAAAACTGCAGGAGAAAGTCCTTCATGGGGGCTTTTCTGCTGTCCCAGAGGCTGGCCAAAACCACCCCAAGTCTGCAGGATGCCGGCTCACCAAAGCTGAGCCTTCCGATCCCATCCTGACTTTTCAAAGGATTTCACCCAGCTCAGTTTTGCAGAGAAGGTGAAAAGAACCTCAAAATTACCGAGGGCTTTGAGGTGGGTAGACGGTGAATGCCAGGTCTGGAAATGGCCGATGATGGTGGCTGATGGTGGCTGACGTGCCCACATGTGCCACAGCACTTCTCAACTGCTCTGTTTCATGTTTATTTGTCTTGAAAATCCTCCATGCGTGCCTGGCCAAGGGGAGAAACCTTCCACATGGGACCACATACACAGACACAGAATCACACAGAATGTCAGGGGTTGGAAGGGCCCTGGAAAGCTCATCCAGTGCAATCCCCCCATGGAGCAGGAACACCCAGATGAGGTTACACAGGAAGGTGTCCAGGCGGGTTGGAATGTCTGCAGAGAAGGAGACTCCACAACCCCCTGGGCAGCCTGGGCCAGGCTCTGACACCCTCAACCCAAACAAGTTTCTTCTCAGATTTAAGTGGAACCTTTTGTGTTTCAGTTTGAACCCATTACCCCTTGTCCTATCACTGGTTGTCACCCAGAAGAGCCTGGCTCCATCCTCCTGACACTCACCCTTTATATATCTGTAACCATGAATGAGTCCCCCCTCAGTGTCCTCTTGTCCAGCTCCAGAGCCCCAGCTCCCTCAGCCTTTCCTCACATGGGAGATGCTCCACTCCCTGCAGCATCTTGGTGGCTGCGCTGGACTCTCTCCAGCAGTTCCCTGTCCTGCTGGAACTGAGGGGCCACAGCTGGACACAAGATTCCAGGTGTGGTCTCCCCAGGGCAGAGCAGAGGGGCAGGAGAACCTCTCGGACCTACTGACCACCCCCTTCTAACCCACCCCAGGTACCATTGGCTTCCTGGCCACAAGGGCACAGGGCTGGCTCATGCTCATCCTAGCGGTTGACCAAGCGGTGAGGCAGGCCCAGCACCGTGCATCCCCAAAACATCTGCTCCATAGGTACCTTTGTGGCACCTATGGGGCTGGAAACATTGAAAGAAACATGTGATGGAAATATCACATTGAAGAAGAATTCCATGGTTCAAATTTTTAAAGGGGGCTTAGGGTAAAAGTGAGAGGATGACCCAAACAGCGGGGTGCTGGGACCCCAAAAGCTGCATTGGAGACACACCAACAGGCACCAGCTGTGTGGGCAGGAGGAAGCTGAAGGCTAATTTTAACATTCAACCTGTGCCTGCGACATCTGTGTGACACACAAATCCCCCCTGGCAGATCGGGTGTCCCATGGGGATTGTGCATGGATGAAAAACAGCAGCAGCCAGCGCTCAGCCCCATGAAATGCCCGTGACAACTGCGGTGGCGGGGCCGGGGGCCATGGGAACAGCTGCCAAAGGCAACCGGAGCCGTGGCCCGAGGCCAGTGATGGTCTCAGGGGACCGTGGAGGGGACAATGAGGTGCTTGCAGGGCCTGTGGACATCATGGAGGGTCCCGGGGGCCCATCCTGCAGCCATCGTGGTGGGAATGGGCAAGAGGAGGAAAGGTAGAATTCCCTCCTTGGTTGATCATGTTTGGCTTTTATTAGAAGAAGAGTGGACAGCAGGTCAGGGAGGTGACTCTGCCCCTCTGCCCCGCTCTGGTGAGACCCCCTTGCAGTGCTGGTCCAGCTCTGGGTGCTCAGCACAGGACACACATGGACCTGCTGGAGAGGGGCCAGAGGAGCCACAGGAATGATCCGAGGCTGGAACAGCTCTGCTGGGGGACAGGCTGAGAGAGTTGGGGTGTTCAGATGGAGAAGAGAAGCTTGGGGAGACCTTATTGCACCTTTCCGGACTTAAAAGGGGCCTGTGAGAAAGATGGGGACAGACTTTTGAGCAGGGCCTGTTGTGATAGGACAAGGGGTGATGGTTTTAAACTAAAGGAGAGAGATTCAGGCTGGACATGAGGAAGGAACTGGGTGGTGAGAGCCTGTCCCAGGTTGGGCAGAGAGGTGGTGGATGAACCATCGCTGGAGACATCCCAGGCCAGGCTGGACGGGGCTCTGAGCAACCTGAGCTGGTGAATATGTCCCTGCTCATGGCAGGGGGGGCACTGGGGGAGCTGGGAAGGTCCCTCCAACCGAAACCTTTATATGATTCTTTGATTCTATTAAACCTTCCAGCCTTTTCAGCGCTCAAAGAAGTGTCCCATTGTGGGATGTGTACACATGAGCTCAAGCAGATCGCACCTTGCTTATCGAAATGATTTCTTGCTACTGGTAGAAATGAGTGGAAAGCGGTGATTTTTACCGTGTGGTGTGAAATCTTACCCAAAAGAGGCCTTTGGGGTGGACATCACAGCTGAGAAGAAGGCGGCCAGGATGTGCAGGCAGCTGTCCCTGCTGCTGGCGGATCAAGTTAATCCTTCCCATGCTGCCGCCCTCAGGCTGCAGGGCTGGGAGGGGAAGGGTTAAACAGATCCACATTGCCCAGACCCTGTTTTAAATCAGATCAGGAAAAACAAAACAAAACACACACACCACAAAACACAACACAAAATAAACTCAACGCTAAACCCAACGCAATAATCCACGCGAACAAATCCATCACATATACATGTTAGGAGGCTGCCGAGCGCTTAAACCTGCCAGATGCACAAGACGGATAAAGATAAGTGGGGATTAATGGGGCTCCCTATGGTGGGACAGCAGTGTGGGGGGAGCACGGCAAAAACAACCCCCAGCCTGGTGGAGATGGCACCCAAAATTCAGTTTGCAGCAGGGAAAATGGTCCCCAGGACCCTGCGCCCCAACAGAAACCCCCAACAGAAACCCCTCCCGCACAATGAGGTCTCTCCCACTTCGTTAAATAAACAACGATGACCTTCTGGTTGGGACTTTTGGAGGTAATTGTTCTGCTCTAAGCCATGAGGGCTCTTTGTCTCACAAGGAGGGCGGCTCTGAGCCCCATGGGGCTTCCACGCTCCCTCCTGGGCTCAGATGGAGCCATTTTAGGTCAGCGATGCCCCAACGGACAAGTTCTGTCAGTAACTGGGGCATCAGCACAATGGGCCACTGTGTCTCCTGCAGGGACAGGGACAAGCCCCTTCGTCCTCCTGCAGCCAGTGCCATCCTCTGCTTTGGGCACGACTTGACGTATGTTTCCCATACATGCTGCAGCCAGCGGTGTCATCGCAAGCTGCGGTGCAGAGGGATGTATGGAGGGGAGCGCAGGGCTGTGGCCATGTTGTGTGTGTGAATGTGTGCCGTTGCACGCCCGTTTACATGCATGTGTGTGCATGTACGTGTGCTTCTGCAGCTGCACGTGTGCACAGGACTGCAGAGTACGCGGTGTGTGCTTGTGCATGTGTGCATGAGTGTGCCTGAGCATGTGTGCATGTTTGTGCGTGTGTGCCAGTGCCCGTGTGCACAAGTGCCTATATGTGTCTGTATGCATGTAAGCATCTATGTGTGAAATGCACGTATGCACATGCATGTGCTTGCTTGTGCACGTGTGTGTGTCTGCTTGTGCCTATGTGCACATATGCCAGTGCCCATGTATGTGCACCCTAGCCTGTGTGTGCATATACATTTGTATGCATATATGTGTGCAGTGCACGTGTGCATGTGTCTGCTTGTACGTGTGTGTGCTTGTGCATGTATACACATGTATGCACCCACTTGTGCACGTGTGTGCATATGCAGTCATATGCACACGCATGCCTGTGTCTACGTGTGCGCTAATGGGCATACTTGCCTGTGTCTGCTTGCGTACGTGCATGTGTTCACAGAGAACGTGTGAGCACATGGCTCTGCATGCAGGTAGCCATATGTGTGAGCACGTGCATGCGTCTGCTTGTGCACGTGTGTGCATCTGCTTCTGTATGCACATGTGCGCATCTACGCATGCAGTGCATGTGTGCACGTGTGTCTGCTTGTACACATGCGTGTGTCTGCTTGTGCACGTGTGTGCATATGCATCTGTATGAATATGTGTGCTAGACATGCAGTGTGCATCTACGCATGCAGTGCATGTGTGCACGTGCCTGTGTCTATGTGCCTGTGTCTGCTTCTTCACGTGCATGTGTCTGCTTGTGCATGTGTGCATTTGTGCACGTGTGCACGTGCTTCCATACTCACGGGTGTCTGTGCATGCGGTGCATGTGTGCAGTGCATGTGTGCACACGCATGTGTCCACATCTGCGCACGTGCACATGTGAGCATATGGCTCTGCATGCAGGCAGCCATCTGTGTGTGCATGTGCATGCGTCTGCTTGTGCACGTGTGTGCATATGCTTCTGTATGCATATGTGCGCATCTACGCATGCAGTGCATGTGTGCGCATGCGTCTGCTTGTACATGTGCATCTGTCCGCTCGTGCACACACATTTGTTCGCTCATGCATGTGTGTGCATATGCTTCCGTATGCATGTGTGCATCTGTGCATGCAGTGCATGTGTGCATGTGCCTGTGTCTATGTGCCTGTGTCTGCTTCTGCACACGCCTGTGTCTGCTTGTGCATGTGCCCGCTTGTGCGTGTGCGCTCATGCTTCTGTACTTACGCGTGTCTTTGTGCATGCGTGCAGTGCGTGTGTGCAGTGCGTGTGTCCACATCTGCACACGTGTGAGCATATGGCTCTGCATGCAGGTAGACATCTCCTTGTGCACGTGTGTGCATATGCTTATGTGTGCATCTATGCATGCAGTGCGTGTGTGCACGTGCGTGCGTCCGCTTGTGCATGTGTGTGCACACACTTCTGTATGCGCGGGTGTCTGTGTCTAGGCGTGCAGCGTGCACGTGTGCACATGCGCGTGTCCACATCTGCACACGTGAACACCCGCTCGTGCACGTGCGGGCCGCCGCGTGCCCGCGCGCAGACGCGCACCCGCGCGTGCACACACACATACACCTCCCTCCTCGCCCCCCCCGCCCCCCCCCCCCGCACCGGCGCGCGCCCGGGTTGCACGCCCGCATCGCAGCAGCGCGCGCACACGCGTGTGCACACGCACGCACGCGCGGCGCGCGTACACTTAGCGGTAGACCCCGCCCCCCTCTCCCCTCCCCGCCTTTCCCTTTTAGCCCCTCATTGGTCGGCACGTCCCTCGGCGGGGCGGGGCCAGCGGCGGGGGGGCGTGTCCTCCCGGCGGCCGGCGCGCTGCCATTGGCGGCGGGCGCCTTTGTGTGCCGGCGGAGCGGAGCGGAGCGCGGCGGCCGCCACTCGCCGTCGCGTCGGAGGGGCCGGCGGGAGCGGGCCCGGGGCCGCGCCGCCGACTCCGCCGCTCCACAAAAGGCCGCAGCATGGTCCTGGTGCACGTCGGTTACCTGGTGCTGCCCGTCTTCGGCTCCGTGCGCAACAGAGGTACCGCGCCGGGGCCGCGGGTTCGCGTCCCGGGGCCGCTCCGCGCAGCAGGGCGGGATGGCGGAGAGGGGCGGGTTGTGTGTATATCGAGGAGGGCGCGTACGTCCGGCTCGGCCCGGGCTCCGGGACCCCGGCAGGATGGGGGTGCTGCCCACCCCGTGCCATGGGCGCCAGCCGCCCCGCTCCGCGGGCGCGCAGCGCTCCGCACCCCCCAACCCCCTCCCAAACCGCCCCATCCCCAGCAGTGCCCGGGGTGGGGGTTCCCCACCTCCCCCCAGCTCCCACCTGCACCTCCAGTCTGTCCCTCGGTAGCTCCATTTTCCTTTTCTTATATATATATAATTTATTTTTTTCTAAATTTTATTTTATTTTTTAATTTAACTCCCCCCCCACTCCCCCACCCCCGTCTCGCCGTGTAGCCTATAGCCACCAGGCCATCTCAGCGTAGCTGTAGACGATAACAGCCATTTTTGTACCTTCATCCTGTTTAGCTGAGTACATTGCACTGTAAATTCCTGTTAAGTGGATTCGTTTTGCTGTGGTCGTCGGGTCTCCTGGGTGGGAAGTGGAGAGGGGGGGGCGGGCTTTGGGAGGGGCCGAACGCCCCCAAATTGCGGCCGAAACCCCCCTAAAATATATATATAAAACATTGGGGAGAGGGAAGTGTGGCGGTTTGCCTTAATTCGAAGAAAAATACAAATTGGGCATCGTGGGTGCCCGTCCAGCCCCACCGTCCCTATCAGCCACAAGTGTCCCGTCCCAATAATGTCCCAATAACGCGGCTCCAATGTGGCGAATAACCCCTTTCCCCACCCTCCGGAAAAATAATAATTAAAAAAAAAACGATTATGAAAAGAGACGACTGGCAAAATGTTTTTCCATTAAACAGGGATAACATTTTTTTCTGCTGTGCTAAATTACTTCCTGTTCTTATTTTGTGGGTAATTTTTCTGTATCGAATATCCTTTGGTTGTGTATCTTCACCTTTTTCTTGTACTAAAACTAAAGCATGGTCTGTATTTTTTTACATTACCTAGTTTCTGATGTAAATCTCTCTGTAGAGACATACCCTGCTGAAATGTAATGTGCTGTAGCCTATACATCTGCTCAGTGTACGCTGCTTTTGTTCTGTTGCCCTTCCATAGCATGGTGGGCCTTGCCTTTTTGTATTGTGTGCATGATGACATTGTTACACACGATTCCACTAATACTAATATACGATCTCTCAATAAAGAAACTAGTTTTCCTATATTAACCTAGTGTGCTTTTTCTATTGCTGTTTTCCCATTTATTGTCGTATCCTGCTGTTTAGATTTTTTCCTTGCTTTCCCCCCATCGTGAGGTTTGAGTGGATTTTTTTCCCGTAGTGCAGATATGGGGGCTTTTTTATACATATTTTTTATTTATTTATTTTTATTCCTATCCCATATCTACCCCCCAGCATTATTCTGTGTGTACATATTCCCCTGGCGCACAGTCCATATTACCCTTGTGCTGATGCAGGATTCCGCTTTACCGCAGAATAGCCGAAAGAAAGGCGCACAAACCCAAAGCCCTCATTATTAACCCAAAAAAAAAGGATAGGTGCCTGATGAAGGCTCTGCTTGTTTCATCCCGGTTACAACATTACACATTCCTTACCGGACTGATAACCAAAACCAGAGGGACAACCTCCGGATGGATGGATGGATGGGGGGAGCAATTTATTTTTAAACTCCCAATTAACAGGAGGTAAACGAACCTGGGGGAAAAAAAAAGTCGCTCTAATTTATTAGCTGTGTATTTAAACGTGTATATAAATATATGTATATATATATACGTGAGCGCCCTGCCCACCATCTGCTCGGCGAGAGGTTGCGGTGCCGTGGTCCCGCGGCGCCTGGCACGATATAAATATCTTTGCCAGACCCCTTCAAGGCAGGGCTCGTTAAACAAAAAAACACCCCAGCTGCTAATGTTGTAACTACATTCTCCTGCTTTAAAGCCTCCGGGCCCCACCGTCTTCTGAATAATTCGATTTTGGTCAAAAAGAGCGAAGAGCGGGGTTGGGAGAAAAGTCACCGGGGAGCTGAAAATATTGGAAGCGGGGAGGGGTGGGAAACCAAATTGTGGTCAGCGAGAGTGATTTTTGCTGCGAAGCGATAACAATACGAGTCGCTCATCGCCGTGCCAGGCCTCCTTTCTCAGGTCTGCGAAATAAATGATCCTGTAAAACCTTTGTAAAACCTTCCCTTTTTGGCTTGGATGCCACGGGGATCTGAGGGAAGTCAGGGCTCCCCAGAGCAGGGGCCGGGGCTGGGTTGGGGGGGAACATCTTGTTTTAATCGCATTTCCGCAGAAAGGTGGGGAGGCGCAGGGTTGGTTATTTGCCTTTTGGTGAGAGGAAGGGAAATTCAGCAGGTCGGTGGCCACCGCTAAAACCCCGAGAGGAGCCGCTTGCAAGACAAAAACCCAAAGCAAGTGTCTCTGCCTTACCCCAGCATCCCTCGGAGAGACGCCCCATCCCGCCAGGCCGTGCCTTTCCACCTCCCTCCTCGCTTTACCCTGAGTTTTTATTTAATCCCCCCGCCCTGCCCCAACATTTATTTATTATTTCCTTCTCCATATTTCCTTATTTTTTACCGTGTATCTCGACGCCTGTTCGGCCATCCCGTCCCCCCATTGCAGACACCAGCGGGTTGCCCCCGCTTTGTTCCCCCCTTTGGATGTGGTTGTTTTCTGTGGCCCTTTGTTCTCGCTCCATCCTCGCCCCGGGCCGGCGCTGAGCTCCCTGCGTGACACATGTCCCCGTATGCCACACATGTCCCCGTACGCATCCCGAGGAGGGAGGCTGTGCTTCTCGCTTGCATGAAGGGAGACGTGCATGCCTGTTGGGGGCTGGTCCATTTTCCAATGTGACTTTTAATTTTATTTTTATTTCAATTATTTTATTTTTGACTTTAAAATTTTTTTTCCTCTTTTTATTTTTTTTTTTATTTTTTAAATTCAACCCCCCCCCCAGTGCGTGAAACGATGAAATTTGGGTTATGACGTGGGAAAAAAATTGTAATCCCCTCCTCTACCTTCCCGCCCCTCACCCCAAAACGGATAAACCCAATCCCCTCCAAAACATACACCTGCTGGCAGCTGCCCCTTTGTTGGGGTTTGCAGCGAGCACAAAAAACCCCAGATCTCCTGCAAATTAGCGCTGATAACAGAGCGAAACTGTTCGGTCAATGTGCTCCGAGGATACTTCGATAATCTAATCCTACAGAAAACTGCTGGGGTAACGGCAGCTGGTACTTAAGCAATTTATCATCCGCATCATATTTTGACCTGTCTCGTTAGAAACGTGTTTCTTACGAGAGGAAACATTTTCCACCCCCCCACTCTCCACCTCCCAGCCTTGTTAGTCAGTAACTACCAGGCCTTTCATAGCTCATAATCCATCAAGTGCATCCACAGCGTAATGACTTAATTCCTTTGACACTCCGAGTCTCGAAAAGCCACCCGGTACGGAGAAAATAATCTGTTTTTATTTGATTTTAGTGTCGCGGGCTGAGGAAACCTGAACCTTGTCATGTGCCGGTGGTGCTGCGGTGGGTGTGGAGGCACGTGCGGTGATTTCTGCAGAGCCCCGACATCCCCCCAGCACCAACTGGTGTTAAACACCTTCTTCCAATAACTGGGGGACTGATAATCCCAAATGTGGAGAAAATGGGCTCCGACATCCATTTATATAGGGGTTGCGTAGAGGTCTTGCACACATTTAGTGATGCCAAATGGGAGCTGGACCCATCCGTGCCACACGTGGGGTTTGGGGTGGCGTCAACCATTGCTTTTAAGAAAAAGGTAAACAAGTAGCAGGTCACATATTGCTCGTATTGGGAATCATCAGCAAAGTCTAACGAAAGCTGAGCTGGATTTACTGTGCGGATCCGGCCCCATGGAAGTGTGTTGTTTAAGAACTGGTGAGTCGCTGCCCAAGCGAGGGAGCAAATGTGGCTGTGAAGATGGAGTGAGGAGATCTGGGGGTCCTTTGCCACAAAACTTGGGGGCTGCCGTGTGGACAAGGCGATGGGGACAGGGTGGGGACACAGTTTGGCGTTGCTCGGTGTGTCCTGGACAGAGTGGGATGACAAAATGGGGATGGGGGGATCCGTAGGCGCCGGGGTGCTGCTCTAACCGGCCTCAGTCCTCGCTGAGCCGAGTCCTCCACCATGAACCACCCGGACAGGCTGTCCTAGAGTAAGTCTGGGCTTCGCTTTTTGTTGTTGTCATCTTAAACCCTGCTGGGAATTCGGTTAGCTGGGAGGGGAGGGTGAAGCGCTGCGGGAGATCCCAAATCTGCAGGAGAAACCCCCTACCCTGCTGGGTGCCACAGGGAGCACGTGTGACATCCAGGACCGACCAGACACAAGATGTCCGCGGCTGCTGGAGGTGCAGGGGTGGAAGGAGAGGGGATGGTGGCTCTCCTGGGGATCCCGTGGGACATGACATTGGGTAGTGGGAGCATGGGTATCCCCTCCAGCCCCTTTACTTGCTGGTTTAAACCCAAACTGTGTGGTTGTAACTGGAAGGTCCTTATCTCTAGAGATGTTCAAAAAGGGACATGTGATGCATCAGACCAGCAGAGAAGAGCCTTTCCCTCCTGCCTTAACCTGAGAACACTTGTTTTGGAAGCATTAAATAAATGTGCCAGAAATCCGAGGGAAGACTTTACAGAAGGTCTTATCCTACATCAAGATCATCATCAATGCCCATAACCTCCAAGACCAGACTTGGTTTTGCAGGTGGGAGAGGTGTGATGGCTGTTGGGCACCTCACAGTGTTTGGGTGTTTCTACATAAACATGCAGCTCCTGGAGCTGGGCAATAGAATGAGGCTTTTAAGTTGAAGGGTAGAGTTAAATTCTGATTAAAGCAGAGCTTCAAATTGCTGCTGGTGGCAATGTTGGTGCTCAAAACTCAGCTACAGCATTCAGGAGGTTTTCCAGCCCATGTGTTGGTTTGGGAAGGAGAAGGGCGGTGTGTGGCTGTGCGCGGGGACCTCAGGTGGGCAGCGAGAGTGAGGATAAAACCCAATGCAGAAAATCATCATTTTCTCCCTCTTTTGGTTCAATTTGTGGAGATGGAGCGCAGTGCCCATGACCATCTCCATGCAGGACCCCGCAAGAGACTTCCTCATTTAATCCTCCCTTTATCATGCCTTACCCCTAAACCTCCTTAGGAACAAACTCAAGTATTCTGGGAGTGATTAGATTCTCCCTTTAAAATCCACTTTTGCTTAACCCTTTCTGCTCCTCCTCTGCTCCGTTTTTGCAGTCTCCTGGGACCTTTTCTCACCCATTTTCCTGCCTGCTGGTCCTTTATATTTCCCAGCCCCAGCTGGGTCGGGCTGGCTGGCACTGCTATGGTGGATCCCTCTTGGTAAGTGTCCTTAACCACTTCTTGTTTTCTCTCCCTCCCTTTAAAGGCTGTTAAATGTGCCTGCAGAAAGCTCCAAGTGTATGGGTCGTAGATCTTTGGGTGAAGGTCATTGTTTTGGTTTGAGTGAATAAGCCCAGCGGGGTCAGGAGCAAAGCGGATGCTGGAAGCAGTGAAGATGCAGGTTTTGGGGAGATGCAATGATGGGCAGCTGGGTACCTGTGGACTGGGACCCTTTGAACTGAGGACTTACCTGTGGGGAGATGTTCGGATGATGGTTTCAGTAGCTCAGAGAAGGATCTGGGTGTCTCCATCTCTCACACTGTGTCCCTGTGCTCCTTGTGGGGGTTACTGCCCGAGCTGGAGGTGACACCCTGAGGTGTGGGTGACCACTAGTGATCATCTGTTTAGCGCTCAGGTGATGCTGTGGAGATGTTACCGTGTGTCACTCCTCTACCTCCTTCTCCAAATGGTACAAGGAGCAGATGTTCCCCTAAATGAGGAGAAAGCCAGGCCATGGGTACCTTCTGGGACTTCTTTGCAGGTATCTTCAGCAGGAACTGGACAGCCCGGCAGGCCACCTGTCCAAGCACTCAACACTGGGGTTGAGTTAGGAGCTGCTCCAAAAACCTATTCTTGTCTTCTCCAGGCTCAGGAGGGTTTCTAAGATACGTTCAGAAACACAGACCCTTGGGCACCCGCCATGGTGTGGCTACTCCCCACTCTGGGCTCCTCCACTGGACGGTGGGATTGGGAAATGTCCCCATACCAAACGTACCTTCCCCATTGGTGCTTTGTGTTGTGTTTCTGGGCTTTCTCATTCTCCTGGTGACATCTGACTCTTCCTTCAGTCACGCTGCTGGCTCAGGGTCCTGATACAGCCAAAGGGATCTCGGTTGTTTTGGAAGCTGTGAGCGCATCAGGTGGCACCACTCATGAGTACTTGCCCCACCAACCTATTTCCATGATGTATCTGCTTGAAAACCGAGCATCTACAGGCAAAAAGAAGCTTTCTTCTCTTCTTTTCATAGCAGAGGAGGCGCCTGTTCTTACACAGTCCTGCAGCATTAGGTAGGATCTCATTTATCTTTGCTCCTTGGGACATCTGTCCAGTCCATCCAGGGCTGATCATCATCAGCTGGTGGGAGCTGAGGCTTAAATTGACTCTCCCATGAACCCCAAACCTCCGTGAGGAGCAGCTTGAGTCAGAAATAAGCTGTGGGTCCATGCTGAAGCTTCCTGGACATGGGGTCAAACACCAAGCTGGAAAGGTCTGAACTCGTTTGTATGAGAATAAATCCAAAATACGTCCTCAGAGTTGCTTGGCACTTGTAGTGGGATGAATAAGGTGAGAATCTAGTTCAAGGTGGGCTTTTTCAAATTAAAAAAACAGCAAACTGACCACAGTCTAAAGTATTTTCTTTCATCATATTTTCAGTCCTGCTATGGCATTTTCTGGCAAATTTGAGCAGCTTTTTTTTAAATCTCAGCATCTGAAGGTATTAGGGCTGCTAAATGCTTCAGGAGACGTGTCCATCAAGCCTGGTAGCTTCCACGTCCTCCAGGTGGAAAATACCACATCTCCGATGTTCCTGGCAGGAAAAGAGCTGTAAATCTCATGCAGATTACCGCACTTCTTGTTGTGGTTTGTTAAATCCACATTTCTCTTTCTCGTAGCCTGGATTTTAATATTAATATCTTTAATTTCATTTATAAAATCACTTATCAGCTTTCATTAGTCATCCCGTTAATGATCCCAGGCAAGAAATTTGTCATTTGACGTCAAAAGGCAGATTAAGGGACTTCTAGAGCCTTGGGAAACTGCTTCATGCTGCACCGGAATTATGGTGGTTGGCATACGAGGCTAATGCTATGTATAATTTGCATCTGCTGCTCAGGGGATGAGTGATCATTTTATATATTTAACAGAAAACAAGAGCATTTCTTAATCGTGAATGGTATTACATTTCCTGCAAACTCTGCGGTATTATGAATCACGGGGACATAAACATTTTGTTGCTGGCATGCCTGGTTTTGCATTACCACAGTGGTAAACCCTGGAGGGTCGGATCCTGACAGTTCTCCTCCTCCTTGGGGGGTTTTACTGCATGAGCCGCTAATTGGAATTAAGAAGATCCCTCAACACTAGAAGCTGGAATGGATGGGGAGTGGATTAAGCTTTGCTTGGCCAACATTGAGCGTTTTTGGTCTCTGCTCTTCATGGTTGGAGGTGAGGGTGTTGGTAGGGTTTGTAGATGGGAATCTGAGGTGTGAGAATGGTGGAAAAAAACATACACGATGTTTGCTCAAAACATCTGGAAAACAGCGGGGTCAGATTGGAAACAAATGAGATGTAGCATCCACAGCCACCGGTCCATTCAGGTTCGGGGTGTTTTAGATGTTATGAGCAGCCAACACGTTGGAAGACGCCTTATCTCGTCCAGCTGTTATTTGTGATATCCCACAAATCTCTAGGGGCTGAGATAAGGAATGAAGAGGCTTTCTGCACAGAGATAGCGTGATGTGAGGGGGATTGGGTTTACAAGACCTTTTTTTTTTTTAATAGCAAATGCCTCTGTTGCATGCAACCCTATAAAAAGATCCCCTCCAATGCTGCCCACCTGCAAAGCCCATCAGCAGCCCCAAAGTCCCTCCCTGGGGCAGGTCTTCCTTGGAGATCAGTGTTCTGCAAACAGCTCTTCATGAGGCTGAACAGAGACAATTTTTTCCACCATATACCAAAACCACTTACTGAGCTGTTTTGGCTCAGCTCTTGTTGGCCTGAGTGGGAAATGTCCATATGAACCTGAGATAATGGTTGTATTGTGTGTCAAGTGAAGCTCTCAGGAGTCTGGTGGCAGCAACAAACCTGGCTGGGGGCTGCGGATCTGCACCGTCGGGCATTTTGAATACTGGAATTGTGTGAATCTGGACTGGGTGGGAGACGACAGGTGGGTGAATCTGGGCGCTGCATCACCAGGAGCGTGGGCAGCAGGTCAGGGAGGTGACTCTGCCCCTCTGCCCCGCTCTGGTGAGACCCCCCTGCAGTGCTGGGCCAGCTCTGGGTGCTCAGCACAGGACACACATGGACCTACTGGAGAGGGGCCAGAGGAGCCACAGGAATGATGCGAGGCTGGAACAGCTCTGCTGGGGGACAGGCTGAGAGAGCTGGGGTGTTCAGCTGGAGAAGAGAAGCTTGGGGAGACCTTATTGCACCTTTCCGGACTTAAAAGGGGCCTGTGAGAAAGATGGGGACAGACTTTTGAGCAGGGCCTGTTGTGACAGGACAAGGGGTGATGGGTTTAAACTAAAGGAGGGAGATTCAGGCTGGACATGAGGAAGAAATTGTTGTCCCTGAGGGTGGTGAGAGCCTGTCCCAGGTTGGCCAGAGAGGTGGTGGCTGAACCATCCCTGGAGACATCCCAGGCCAGGCTGGACGGGGCTCTGAGCAACCTGAGCTGGTGAAGATGTCCCTGCTCATGGCAGGGGGGGGCACTGGGGGAGCTGGGAACGTCCCTTCCAAGCCAAACCATGCATGGTGGGCAGGAGGCAGCCAAGGTTTGGGGGGATGTGGGGAGATGGAGCCTCTCAAGGTCCCATCTCAAGGTTGAAGACTGACCCACAGCCCAGGGAGTGAAATACCTTCCTACTCTTACCAAAGCAGCAGCAAAACTCACTGTCCACCCTTAATTTGTTGTTCTGCTCTCTGTCTAATTCCTTCCTGTATTAAATTAACACCTGGTGGCTGAACTCTTGTCTCTGATGTTGATCCTTGAAGCTATGGGCTGAAAAAAACAGCAACTCGTTTGGAATTGGAGGAATATTGCAGAGGAATTGGGTCCTGGAGTGAGGGATGTTGGGTCCCAACCAGGGGATGGGCTGGTGGGTGCTGGACCAGCAGCTCAGCCAGTGTCACTCCTACTGACCTGAGTCTCTGGGGACTGGAGCTACATGAAAACAGAGATATCTGGTTTTGATCATGGTGATTATTTTCCAATTCACTGGTTGAAAATTTATTTTCCTGCTTTGTTATTGTCTTTGAGTTTTTCAGCAAAATGAGAGGTGGAGGGAGAAAAGGCTTTTAAATGGCTCATTTGGAGTGAAATGAAATAGGCCACAACCCCAGAAGTGAAATGCTATCTTATGGCAGAAATTAAACAGCATTAACTGGATGCAGGGAATAACACCAATTCATCATAATCTTTCAGTTGGGTTTTTTGTACAGAAATGTTTTGCCTGGATGCTATATTTTTTCATTTTTTTAATATATCCAAGAGATGTACTTGATGTTTTGTACTCATTTGAAAAACATGCAGTGGTCAGGAACAGACTGCCCCAGTCCTTCACGTTCTTGTACTGTGAAACCACGTTGTGGCATTAGTGTGTGCAGGATTTGGGTTTATTTAACCAACAGAAAGTGCTTTAATGCCTGGGATGAACCTTGGAGAAGCAAACGCTCTGTTCCCAGTGCAGGAGGTTGCAAAATGCAGTTGGACCCTTACAGAACACGGGAGGTCACGTCAGCTCCTGCCCCTCTTTCCTTCTCACCTCCACTGGGTGGCTTTCCAGGCTTGCAAGGACCAGGGGTGGTTTCCAAAATGAAAATGAGAGCTGAGGTATCAAAAGAGATGTGCAGCCACTGCTTTGCTTCTCACTGGGTTGATGTACCTGAGTTGCTTCAGCCTGCAGGGACAAATCACACCTCCTCCATGGCCCCGTTTGATCTGAGCAGGAAAGTCTGTCTGACGTGTGTGATCACAAACCTGCCGGTGGGGTGTTTTTCCAAAGCAGAGCATGGGACAACCCTGGAGATAAGGACATATCGTCTTGCCCTGGGTCATCTGCAAGGAGGGAGATGCCAGATCCAGGTGGCATGTGATGCTCCTTCTGTAGGGTGCAGGGGTGTCCTTGGCAAAGAAAATATTACCAGGAGGCAGCTGTAAGCTTAGAGAAATAGGGCATGGACCAAGGGGAAGGGAGGCAAGGTAAACCTCCTGGTCCTTTGAACAATTACTCCTATGAGTTGAGGTGCTGTTAGGGAAGCTGAAGTATGTTTGGTGTCCAGTGTTACTCTGCTCTTCCTGTAACAAGCAATTTTATGCTCCTTTGACAAAAATCAAGGGCCAGATGACAGCAATGTCCGGGAGGCTCATACTAGGTTTTAGGATACGTTTCCCCGGCTCGTGCATTCATCCAGACTGTGTGTGACCAGCTGTGCTGAACCCCTGTCCTTCTCCTAGGATTCCTTGTCCCCAGCCCCTCGCCTCTCACTCGACATTTTTCTCTTCGAAACTAAGCAATGAAAGGAGTTTAATTTTCCTCCTGGGCTGACCTGGATGCTGGCAGACACAGGCTGAGACCCATCCTCTGGATTTCTGCAGGGACACGTTTGGTGCTCTTCAGCACATGCATTACAAGGCTGGATATATGCCAGACGAGAAGTCCTCCTGGCCAGCCCTGCTGCTGGTGTTACCATCACTTGTTTTCTCCACATTCACCTCTCTCAGTTTCCACTGCACTTTTAAATACCTACCATGTTTTCTTCCCTGTGGATGTGATGGGTTTTTCTGAATTTACCCTTCCTTGCATTCATTCCCCAGTCACCAGAGTCTTCCTCAGGACTGGTGCTGGCTCCGGGGCTCAAACCTGCTGGAAACACTTGAGGTGCACTAGCACACTGGTCTGGTGTGTCTTGGTGGAGGGGAGGGCAAGGCACTGCTGTCCATGGGATAGTGTGACCAGAAGACAGAGGACCTCCTTGGGAGCTCTGCAGGAGCTGAAGGGATGAGGAGGCTGAAGAACAAGCACTGTCCTGTGGCCGCTGCACTGGGAGATGGCCGTGGATGATGCTGTAATCTCTGGTGTTGGGAATCATGGAATCATGGAATGTCCTGTGTTGGAAGGGACTCACAAGGATCATCGAGTCCAACTTCTGTCCCTGCACAGGACACCGCACACTTCACACTGTGTGTCCGAGGACATTGTCCAGTCTCTTCTTGAACACTGTTGGTCTTTGGGCTGTGACACCTCCCTGGGGAGCCTGTTCCAGTGTCCAGCACCCTCTGGGTGAAGAACCTTTTCCTAATGTCCAACCTGAACCTCCTCTGGCACATCTTCCTTCCAGTCCCTCAGGTTCTGTCTTTGGTCACTAAAGAGAAGAGTTTGGCCCCTGCTCCTCTTCCTCCCCTTGTGATGAAGCCGTAAGCGCGATGAGGTCTCCTCTTACTCTCTTCTTCTCCAGGCTGAATAAACCAAGTGACTTCAGCCACTCCTCAGATGGCTTCCTCTCCAAACCTTTCACCAACTTCGTAGCCTCTTCTGGACACTCTCCCATAGCTTAATATCTTTTTTATATTGTGGCACCCAGAACTGCGCACAGTGCTCCAGTGAATGCAGTGATGGGAAGGTCTACCTCATAACTAGAGTGCTGGCTTTAAAGCGTGGTCCACGTTGGTCCCTTGGCTGGGGGAAAGTAGCATCATGGTGCGGTGCTGAGTGGGCAGTAGATACATATATCTCACCTGGCTTCACTTCCAGAACACATTGCTTTTAGAGAGTGGGTTGCTCTGATGGTTACTTTGCAGGAAACCACCCATGCAAAAGTGCAGCTGCTCTTTCATCCCATTGAACTGGGAGCTCTGGTGACTCTTCTCTCCCCCACCTACTGTTTTTGGTGCACTGGCACAACTGCTCACAGCTTTCTGGCCCCGCGATGGGAAACGGGGAGGCAGCAAGGACCCCTTCCCAACGCCTCACAATCCAAATGGGAAACGGGGGGGACAGACGTGCTTTTCAGAAACACAACTCACCGGCAGCATTTCTTGCGGGGAGGTGACATCCAGGCCAGCACACAGTATCACACAGTATCACAGTATGTTTGGGATTGGAAGGGACCTCAAAAGATCATCCAGTCCAATCCCCCTGCTGGAGCAGGAACGCCCAGGTGAGGTCGCACAGGAACATGTCCAGGCGGGTTGGAATGTCTGCAGAGAAGGAGACTCCACAACCCCCTGGGCAGCCTGTTCCAGGCTCTGCCACCCTCACTGAGAAGAAGTTTCTTCTCAAATTTAAGTGGAACCTCTTGTATTCCAGCTTGATCCCATTACCCCTTGTCCTATCATTGTTTGCCACCGAGAAGAGCCTGGCTCCATCCTCATGGCACTCACCCTTTATATATTTATAAACATCAATAAGGTCACCCCTCAGTCTCCTCTTCTCCAAACTAAAGAGACCCAGCTCCCTCAGCCTTTCCTCATAAGGGAGGTGCTCCACTCCCTTAATCATCTTTGTTGCCCTTTGTTGCCCTAGCACAAGAACCAAAGAGGTGCTGGGACCCACCTGAAAGCCAGGGCTGAGTGAGAGGGTGATGAAAGGGAGGAGGGAAGTACCAGGGCACCCAGCAACTAACCCCTCTTGGAGGTGCCACCTCTGCAAAGGACTTTCGGGAGTCCTCTTTGAAAGCAGCCTGTTGGAGGTAAGTTCAGTGAGCGCGTGTGTGTGTACAGAGTTGGCACCGTGCCCCCGAGCCAAAAAACTCCTCTCCAGACTGTGAATAGACCCAGCTCCAAGTTTGCTCCTAGTGATGCCGTGACGCACGCACTTTCGCATCATGCCAGGGAGGTGGAGCTTTGAGAAAGCCAATAAATATAATGAGGCTTTGTGATTAAAAAAAAAAAAAAAATAGAAGAAAGACATAAAAGCCCAGAACATAACAGTAACATGAAAATGCAACGTGTTTGCCAAGGTTCAGACACCAAAAAGCCGGTGAAAAGGTACTTCTCGATGCCTGCCATGAGTGGTCTGCTCCCCATGTCTCCTGGGGTTTGGGGTTGGCTGTGGCACAGTCCTTAAGCTGCAGAAGTTCTTCCTCTGTGTGTTCACCTGCATACCACCTCCCATGGTGAGAAAGGTGGCTTCCACCTCTGGTGTCCTGCTCTCTCCAAAGAGGAGGGCTTAACATTCTTGGCAAATTTTCATCTGTGGGAGAGGTTTTAGCTGAGCTCTGGTATGGAAGTGCTGGGTGATCGTAGAATCAGAGAATGGCTTGGGTTGGAAGGGACCTTCAAAGGTCACTTAGTCCAAACACCCTGCCATGAGCAGGGACATCTTCACCCAGATCAGGTTGATGGTGGAGGAGGGAGGGCAGCGCTGAGCAGGGAGCCTGGGATACTCTCAGGGTGGTGGGTGATGGACCAGAAAGTCAAGAAAAAGCAGCATCACACCAAGAGATCCCACACCACAGGCTGGGGATGCTCGTCAGTGCAGCTTGGTGCTGGTTAGGAGAGCTGTGGGTCCCCACTGCACCCAAGCTGGGCAGGGGCTGGGGTTTGCCATTGACTGATTTCCTTAATATTTAAGAGAAAACGAGAACTTTGTCAAGCAAGCGGAGCTGCTCTGAAGGGCCGGGCGCTTTGGTTGAATAAGCCACCACTTGTAACTGAGAAAATGTGACATTCAGGAGTGTGTTGACTCTGCCCAAGCTGCATCTGTGATACCAGGGAACTTCTGTATTTAAAACTACAAGCAGGATAATGCTAGTGGGGCTCTATGCTGCTGTGCTGCTACCCTGAAACACTGAGAGCAGAAATTCATATACTTCATTAGAGCAGAAGAGTAAATGTCCTGAACCTTGGGGGTCCCAGGATGAAGTCTGCCATCCGTACAGCTTTTGTTGCTTCTCCAAAAACCAAAAATGATCCCACTGCAAAACGTCAGAAATCAAGATTTGCCCATTCACCTTTCTGTGTGAGGGTATTCAGGGCCCGGGCAATGCCTTCAGGCATCTCTTTGGGGCTGGATCTCTGCCGATCTGCCAAATCTTGGATGAGAACTAAGCCAGCCTGCACCTCCTAATGGGGCTTGGTTTGATTTGCTGGGTCAAAATGCTGCTTCAGAATGGAGGGACAGGATTAGATGCTTTGTACTTTACCTTTCTCAAAAGCACAAGAGAAATTTTAGGAATGCAGGGTGCAGCTCGGCTGGTGTTCTAGAGGCACCAGGCTCTAATTGAAATCACTGAGAAGTTCTGATCCCAACTTTAATTCCTTTTTGTTTGTAACTGGGATCTCTGAGGAGTCAGATTTTGTGGCTTGAGCAGGTATATATGTATTTTTCTTTTCCCCTCAGAACTGTGTTGAATCTGAAATATACTATTGCAGTTCTTGCTTTCGTCTCTTCTAATGATTATCTGCCAGAACTACTGACCAATGGACCTTACACGGGTCAGTGTTTTTCATGCTGTATTATTTCAACTGAGGCAGAAGTCTTCTCCTGGATTCAGCGGTTAGTGCTGTGAAAAATCTCGTAATCTCTTTCTGCTTTCTCTAAAGGTTTGGTTACACTGTGAACCGACAATATAAATGGAAAATGCACACCTAGGATGATTTTCATTCCAGTCTTTTTGTGAAGTGTGCGCTCCCCGTGATGCAAAAGTGCTGTGCGCTGCATCACTCTTTGCACGTGTGTGCATTTACAAACACAACCCTTGCAAGGGTAGAGGAGACTTTTCCACATTGTTGGTGCTTTCAGAGCTATAATGTGGAGGCACATACTCAGCTACTCCAGAAGATGTTCTCTTTCTAGAGTATCTTCGACTGGTTGATAGAGCTGCAGAATAATTCAGTTGGGGAGGAACCTCTGGAGGTGTCCAGCCAAGCCTCCAGCTCAAGGCAGGGCTACGTTCCTGGTTATTGAGTGTCTCAGGGTCCAGCCCAGCGAATCTGGGATATATTAAAGGATGGACATGACAGGACCCTGAAGGCACCTGCCCTCTGGTCAGCAGTGTCCGGGGGTACACCTGCTCCCAGGGCTGGATATGTGGTCAGATGATATGGACACGGGTGCAGATTTGATCTCCCTTGCCATAAAACTCAATATTGGGATGCTTTCTGCTCATTCTGCGCTGGGGTCATACCAAATGAACAAGGGGACTTTCGATGGGCAGGGAGATCCACTTCCATGGCCACATCTGCATGGAGAAGATCCCAAACCACCACAGGTCTGGTCCAACGCCAAGCTTGGCCAAGACTGTATCCGACACCTGGAGCAGAATCCAGGTCTACCCAAAGTGCTTGACATTCTCTCGCTTGCCTAAACAGCACGTGTGGGTCTGGGTGGGCAACAGGCACCACATGGTGACCCCCAATTCTACACATTCCTGCTCAGACCCTCTGGCCTTCCCTAAAGTTGAGTAGGTCCTTTTGATCTCCCACCCTCACTTCTCCACCTGTACAAGCCATCAGTGCCCATCTCACAGGCCACTGCGAATTAAATTCAGAGCAGGGAAAATGCAAATGATTCTGCTATTTTGTAGGTAAAATTCCCGGGAAAATGTAAATGTTTATGAGGAAAAGCAGATTTCTGGTTTTCATCCTTTCTGTGGATCTCCATTGAGGAGCTACGTTATAGGAGATGTCTGAAGAATTGTATTTAGCCATAAAAACTTGGTCAGATGTCTCTGTGTTCTTCAGGAAATAGATTTAGAAATTAAACAGAATGCTGACAAAGCTGAGGTTTTTAGATGAAAAATAAAAACCTCAATTCTTTCTTAGTGTCATATATGTATAGTTTTTTTTTTTTTTAGAATGGTTTTCACATGATTTTGTTTTAATCTGGAGGAGGCATTTTTCTCAAGGTCACTGAGTAACTCAGGCCCCGTCTCCTCTATGAAATCTGCTTAAAAATAGAGATCTGGGGGAAAACTTGGCTGCTGACACCAACCGAACAACTTCCTTGTGTAGCTGCTCTGATCGATAGGTTTGCATTCCCCATATAGCTGATAGATCTTGACTTTTTGAGTCTGACAGCAACTTTTTTCAATGCCAGCTGATACAGAGCCAGGGAGACTTGTGGCCACTTCTCAATAGCAGGGGATTTATTGAAGTAAATCAGATCTGGAGTCACCGAGAGGGAATTAATGAGAGATGCCATGATGCTGGTTTTACAGTTGCCTTAATAGGTGTAACCACGCTATTGAACTGATCTGCCTGTATTTAACTCTTATTTGTACTTGAGTGGAATAGTGTTTTCCTTCAGGAAATGGAATTTTAGAGTGTAAAACAGCTATTATAAACTCCCAAATGCCTCAGCCATAATGATGTGACAGCTTGCCGGCCGAAACCCGAACTCCTCGTATGGTGGTAGTGCCTCAAAGTCCCGTTTCTTCCCCTTCCCCACCTCCTCTTTCCCTTCACCCCAATTACACTTCCAAAATGTCTCTGAAAAGATGGTTAGACCATCTTTTAGTTGGTTAGACGTTGGGTAGTCACACACAACTAAAATTGTCACCTTCTCTCAGCAGAGAAAGTCCTGATTTCCGCCCAACTCAGCTTCTTCTCCATGATTTTGTGTTACGTGGTGAAGAACATCCTCACCTTGATACCTAAATGGGATTTTGACAAATCAAGGCTCTATAACATGTTACATCTTGTACTGGTCTGGTATGGACATGAGCTGGTGGTACCCTTGGATTTGGATTAATTATGCTAAGGATTTGCAAAAGCGTTTTCTGATGGTTTTTAGTGATAAGTCCTCATTTGTCCATGACTGACGGTAGCTGCACCACCTTGTTGTAGAATCATGGAGGGGAACCGCAGGTCATTGGGACCACCAGCCACAGGACCGTGCCAGGAGGGTATGCAGAGACATTGAGGTGGGCGCCAACATTGCTCATTTCCTTGCTGTGTTGACCACCAGCCCCTCAAAGCTGCTTCCCAGTTGGGCATAGACACAAAGGTGGGACCCAGTGTTGGTGGCCCTTGGGCTATGAAAACCAGCCAGAGGGGTAGACCTGGTAGGGATGGACTTATCCCGACCCGATGTCCACTAGTCCAGTGACAGAGTAGGTCGTGTAGCATCTTTAAATCCTTTCCACCCTCTTTCTGGGAGGCAGAGGGGTGAAAAACCTTTAATCTTGCTCATAAATTGAGGGTCAGAAATACATGGCTGAGCGTGAGGACGAGAAACTGAGACGGAACCACCCTGCTGAAACCTGTTTAATTTGGGATTTTTGTGGATATTGTGGGTATTTTTTTCTTTCTTCCCTCGACTCTATCTTTCAAGCGAAGCTCGTGCAGATTTGTCACAGGTCAGGAAAACTTAAGCCATGATTTGTAGAAGATGAATGGACTTTAAAAATCAATTTTGTGGTCCCTGGTGTCAGCGCGGTGCCAATCACTTTCTGCGGGTGCTGCCCGGTTCCTCCACTGGTATCATTAGGAGGCGCGGGCAGCATTCATTACAGGGAGGCTGAGCGTTGTCGTTCGTTAATGGAATTGAGCTGCCTGACCTTAATGTGTGACTGATATTTAATTTGAAGTTTCTCTGGACACCAGCAGGCTGTAATGGAAACAATGCAGGCCCAGCGAAGCAAAGCCTTAGCCTCGCGAAGAGAGCGAAATAAATTAAATTGGGTAATTAGTAAAAATCCTTGGGGCCTAGAGGTCACACGTGGAACTAAAAAAAGTGCATTTTTTAATTCCATTTAGCATCTGCACGGGTTCCTGGTAGGTTCTCGTGTGCTGCGGGGGGAGTGTGGTACAGTCTGTTCACCCTGGACTGATCGGAAATCATAGAATGGTTTGGGTTGGAAGGGACGTCCAAAGCTCCCCCAGTGCCCCCCCTGCCATGAGCAGGGACATCTTCACCAGCTCAGGTTGCTCAGAGCCCTGTCCAGCCTGGCCTGGGATGTCTCCAGTGATGGTTCATCCACCACCTCTCTGGCCAGCCTAGACCAGTGTATTTTCATGGGAGATACGTGGTGGAGATGGTCTGGTCCTGGTCTCACAACCCACTTTTGTCCTCTGCCCATCTACCATCTTCTCCCCTGTAAAACAGGGTGCGTTACCCATTGCTGGGCAAGCACTTTGCCATCCTCCCCCTGTACCGTTTAAGTACAGAATCAGCTAATTTTGGTGCGCTGTGATTCGTGAGAATTCTGCTTGAAGGCCCTGCAGAGGAACTGAAATCAAACAAATTTCAGATGGTCTCACAGACGAAGCTGAAAGGTCATAACCATATCAAGCAGGAGGTCGTGTGCGGCTCTGGAAGCCTCTGCTAAATATCAGCCAAAGATTAGTCCATCCTCTCCAAAAGGCCAAGAGCTCTAACGGGTCCAAGTTCCTTATGCCACATGTTCAGACTCAGAGCATCTATAAATGGCACAAGCCCCTTGTGAAAGAGGTGCAACCTCAGGAACAGCAAATTCAAGGGGAAATATCGGGCCGGTGAGGTATGCAAAAACGAATTTGGAAAATTCTTAGGTTTTTAAAAGTGAAAAGGGATTTGTAAATCGTGTTGCTAGCACTAATTAATTTGGAATTTTGCCAAGCCTTGCCATCCTAGCTTAATCAATTGCTGTGAAACAGGGTTGTCTGTCTGCCAGCCTGCCATCCCGGTTCATGGGGACGGCAAGGAGACATCCCTCTGGTAGGGACATCACCACATCCTGTATTTGTCTGAAAATCTGGTCTTTTAAAGGCTTCATCTGATATAAATGTTGCCAGTGCAGGAACTGTGCTGGAGAGGAATTTCATCTGGGAAAAACAGAGTCAAATAATCAGTTTAACCAGGGGTTTAGAGTCTGGTGGGAAGAGCTAAACAAGGCTGCAGGTTTCTCCCTGAGGCCATCAACTTTCTCCTAATGGTACTGTGCTAATTAACTGGCAAATTCCTCAGCCCTTGTGCTGACATGGACGGCTGGTCTAACTGGGTTCACTAATTTTCCCCCAGAACAAGTTCTGGTGCCTGACACTGCATCTCCCACAACCTCCAGGGGTCCAAGAGCAGGAGTTTGAGGAGCAGCTGCACCTCACACCCATTAAAACCACTACGAGCGCATACGAGACACCTCGCAAACATGAAATAACCCATCAGCAGGAGAAAAATCTCACCTTATATGTGGTGAGCAGTGACTGATCCTGAAAACGTGTGGGTGGTTGCATCAGTTCAGTTGAAAAGTGCCTGTTGTGCAGAAAGCCCTAGGGACACAGGCTTTCCCCACCACAGCATCCCTCCTTCCTGCCCCCAGGTGACAGCTCACCTAACTCCAGCCATCGCCACTATTTGTATTTATGAGGCACTTAAACAGCCCCATAAAGAAGAATTTACAGGTTATTCTGCGACCTGTAACCGAAAACCTCTTTATTTCATTGTCTCTGTTAAGAGAGCAGCACCCACAGCCCCGGGAGACAAATTCCCTCTGAATGACAGGTTTGTTTTTCAACAGTGAGGCTGGTTTTGGAAAGCAAGATGACGGTGGCAACCTGGTGCTGCTAATGGGCTTCTCCAAGGGGTTTTGCTGGTCCAGGGGCTGAGGGCTGCACAGCCTCCCATACCCACTGGTTGTGCTGAATCGCAGCACGTAGGCTTCCAAGGTGGATGTAATAAAAACAGCATCCACGTGAGAGAGGAGGAATATTTCTGTCTGAGTGGGCTCGGCAAAACCGCTGTCAGGAATGGTAAAAATCACAGCGGGAGGTCAGCTCGGGTCCCAGCTGGGTGGTTCGCTCCTGTGCGTGATGGAAGGAGGCAGATCTTTGAAAGAAAATGGTAAAGGGAGAATAGCTCGTCTGCCATTGCCTTGGTAACCCACTCTTCTGGTGTCTTCAGGCTTCCCGGTTTGGCTTGTCCCCTGCTGAGAGAAGCACTGTCTTCTCCCAGCATCCCTCCCTGGATTCCCTGTGGTCTCCATCCCACGAGGTGCCCACCATGTCCAACCAAGAGGTTGATGTGGTGTGAGGAATCTGGACCCAGACCCGTTTCCCACCCTGTGATGCTCAGTTTAGCTTTGTCTGAGCCAATCTGTTGGGGAGCAGGCTGCTGGGGGTTGCATTTTGTTTTCTGACTGCTGCCAGGGTCCCTCTCCTCCTGCCCTGCATCCTCCTCATCTGCTCAAGCCCCTCATTCCTCCCATGGCAGCTGGTGAAGACATGAAGCGAGGGTTGCAGCTTGGCCCATGGGCCTCCCTTGTCACCTGGCTCGGTTCATTCCGGACTTGTCAGTAGTTTTGTGGTCTTCAATGTTCACATTGATCAGCCTCTTAACACTACAACAGCTTTTCTGTTTGAGATGGCTGGGTTTGCTTCTTTAGACTAGTTTAATTACTGACACCCTACTGCCTTTAAATCTAAGGAAAAAAAGCCATTCATTGATGCCAAGTACAGGCAGCACAGACCCCCCACTGCTTTCTTTTCCACAGACAGATTGAAGCTGCTGTGTGGGTCTGCAGTGGACACAACTGGTGCCAGCCTGATGTTAAGCGAATGCTTCACTGTCCCAGGTTGGGCAGAGAGGTGGTGGATGAACCATCCCTGGAGACATCCCAGGCCAGGCTGGATGGGGCTCTGAGCAACCTGAGCTGGTGAAGATGTCCCTGTCGTGGCAGGGCGGGCACTGAGTGAGCTTTGGACATCCCTTCCAACACAAACCATTCTGTGATTCCCAACCATGGACCATGCCTGGTGTTTTCTCCAGACACCCAGCTGTGGAGCTGGGTAATGTCTTGGATGAACGAGAGGTAGGAAGACCTTGCTGTGGCTGGGAGCAACTTCGAATGCAGTGTTGTAATTTATCCGCCTAAAAATTCCTGCAATGGCCTCACTGCAGCAGGAGGATGCTTCTTCCTTGGGTGCATTGTCATGCTCCATCAGAATAGTTTCACATGAGCAACTTCTTGCTGCGACATCTCCCACATGCTATATAGTGTGACTTGTGGCTACTATTGCTTTAGGGCAGATGGCTCAAAGTGTAACTGTATTTTGGGGAATTTTTTTTCCGATTCACCATCCTCTCATTCAGTGAGTCACCTGGATCTTGTGCAAATCCATACCAAGTGTGGGTTATCCCATTCCTCCTGCAGTCTACACGTATGCAGAGCTGACAGCAGGCTGGGACCTTCTGGGACAAGGGGTGTCCTCTGCAGCACAAGCCACTTGCCTTGCTTCCAGGCACTAGGTTCCCCATACCTGTCTTGCAAGTAATTCTCCTCTAGGTCTTGCAGGGATTTGAGAAGGCTGAGATGTGGGACAGGTGCGTGGGGAGGTCCTGTGCATGCCCTTGTGTTGCAAGACTGGTGTTGAGGTGGGAAACTTGGTGGGAGTCTGTTTTGCGGGAAAATTTCCAACCGTGTAGCGCTGCCTTCAATCCTCCCTCCCAGAAAATGGGGATGCGGCTCAGAGGAGACAACAGATTGGTTCCCACCCCAAGGAAAGGACATCTTCCTAAAGCAACATCTGTGTAGTCCTCTTCAGCCCATGTTGCACGACCCTGGCCCACCATCAGCCCAGCTCCCCACCCCAGTGCAACATTATCATACCCAGCAGCACCCCACTGCCTCCTGCAAAAAATCACAGCCCTACAAATAATGAATCATTCAGATAATGGTACCAGCTGGACAGTAGCCCAGCATCCCACTGGGGACCTTCTGATGTCTGGAGCTGACCATATGAGCAAAACCACTGATATTTCTTCTCCAGCTGAGGTGGACTTTTGAAGGGCAGCTGTGTTTGGGGCTTGGGATGTCTCCTTGGCTATTGGCCACCAAAAAGTAGCTGGCCTCAATAGACCAAACTTTGTTTTTGGGGTAAATCTGAAGGTGCTAAATCCTGGCAAACAGCTGTCAAAAACCAATGCTCACCCAGGGGCTGGTTAGATAGCGCTGGGCTGCAATAATTGCCTGAAGTCTAAAGAAGCGGGATGTCACAGGGGCACAATTAAAACAGCAATCCATCCTCAAAACGTTACCGACATTGATTAAAGGGCTTGGGGAATATTGCCGTGTTTTAGCTCTTCCTGACAACAGGCTTAATGTGCCAAAAATCGAATAATTCAGGGTTGCGAGTCACCCCCAGAAATCTCAGGCTTCAATGCTGGCACTGCACTAAGTGAAAGACATTGATCCTGTTAAGAAACAGATATTTAAAAGGCAAGATATTTGAGAAACGGCATTGTGGACTGTGTATATCTGAAAAAGACCAACCATTATTCAATATAAGCTGCTTTTACCGAAATTATTGGAAGGTAGCAAAAAAAAATCCTGCATATTTTTATTTTCCCGTTTTACATGTTTAAGCCAAAAAAAAAAGCTTATGAGATTTAAGCTATTTATTACCAAATAAAACTCCATCTGTGCCGTGTGCTTCTGTGCCAAGTTTTAGCCTCACGAGAGCACAAACGTCGAGAGTTAAGAGCCCCTCGAAAGTAAGGTTGATGAAGGAAAAATTGACTTAGTCTTAGCTCTCTCGGGGATGCCAGGTGATTGTTGAGCTGTTTCAGAAGCCTGTTGCAGGCAAATTAGATGCTGCCTGTGATGGGGAGTCAAACCTGCAGCATCCTGCCTTGCCCGAGGGAATGGCAGGAAGATGTGCTGGGGAGGTTCAGTTGGACATTAGGAAAAGGTTCTTCACCCAGAGGTGCTGGACACTGAACAGGCTCCCCAGGGAGGTGTCACAGTCCAAAGACCAACAGTGTTCAAGAAGAGACTGGACAATGTCCTCAGACACACGGTGTGACCTGTGGGGTGTCCTGTGCAGGGACAGGAGTTGGACTCCATGATCCTTGTGGGTCCCTTCCAACTCAGGACATTCAATGATTCAGTTCCATGACTTTAGCTGGTTGCTGCTGGGCCACTGACAGCCCTGCAGTGCGTTCTTGATGGAACAAGGAGGACCCTGATTACCCGTCCCCATCATGGTAGAAAAGTGAGCCCCTTGCAATCAGCTGCCTTTGATTTCAGTGGGAGGGGAAAACACCCACAAGCGGGTGGATTTTTGTGCTGGAAGGGACAGCTGTTGTCACCTCCTCCATCCCACATCCCCAAATTAATTTATGCCCAGGTGAGGGCATGTCCTTTGGAACCCATCCAGCCCAGGTGCTGAGACAGGGATTTCAGCTGAGGGTCCGTGATGCCTGGTGTTCCAGCCTGCGTTGGCTGTGGGTCAGTCTGGGTGGATGGGTTTCATCAGGCTCGTTATGAGACTGATGAATATCATACTGCCCAGTCTTAGGTACCATCTTAGGCTGTGCTTAGCTGCGGTTTCATCTTTGCTCTTTCTGATCTGAAGACACAGGTCCCCTGCAATGCCTCCCCATGGGGTGCATACATGGCACCCTTGGGCTCCTCTCCAGGCCTCCTTCCTAGCACTGGCATAACCATAAGGGGCTTATTGCTCCCAAGTGACCCCAGCCCCTGGTGTTTATATAGCAAACACTTGTGCCTCCAGATGCTGCTCATGAGTTCTCAACTCATGGTTTGCTGATTACCAAAAATCACTTTCCCTCCAATAGCCTGCCACCTGCAAAAAGGACCTGTATGTTTTTTCTTGGATGGATGACTTTACATTTAGCCCTATAAAATACGTATTTCTAGCAGCACTTACTCATACCACGACCCCATGCAGAAGCGTAAAGTAAGATCTATTTCCGTGTCGAGAAACTGATGTTTTATTTGTACTTTAAACACAGCTCTCTGTCTCCTGGAGTGACACATACCTATAAAGTTTGGGATATTAAGTTTAATGGGGAACAGGCTTTCAGGATCTTTCTCTTTTAGCTACAGATTTCTTTTTTGTGGGGCATAAAAGGGGAATTTCCAGGATGTGGCACATCAGGGCTCACAGTAGCTGGGGTTTTCCCAGACCTGAGTTCAAGTCAGTTCAGTGTAAAGAGTCTCTGAGCTGCCCTGACCTGTTCCACCAAACCGCATGAGTCTTCAGGCTCGGTCCTTGGGATGTCCCATGGTGCTGTGAGTCCAAACAGGTCCCTGCATGGCACCTCCAACCAGTGATGGTCTAACCCCCAAAGTCCTTTAGGTGAATTAAATTAAGGGGTCCAGTGGAGGCTTGGGACTTGCAGGATCTCCACAGGTGCAAGCCCCCATGCTGAGGGCTGCTCTTGGACTCAGTGATGAGCTCAGAATAGTACTTTATATTGTTGAATGGGGACAATTGTGGAACTTGTTGTGTTCACTGCAACCCGTGGACACATCTACCAGGAGTGTTCCTTCCCTCGAGAGATAATCTGCCTTATTTTATACCCTAGCATTTGTAAGAGGTTTCTGTCCTCTGCATATTGTCACTTGGAAGAAGTGCCAGCTGCTGAACAGCCCTTGCATTTGCCTTGTGGGGTGAGGTGGGACATTCTTTGATGTGTGTTTTGAGCGATCTCTCAAAAAATTGAGAGGGACTGTGCAGTATATTCGTTTGGGTGGCAGGTGCCACATATAATCACAGACTAGTCTGGGTTGGAAGGGAGCTTCAAAACTCATCCAGTGCCCCCCCTGCCATGAGCGGGGACATCTTCACCAGCTCAGGGTGCTCAGAGCCCCATCCAGCCTGGCCTGGGATGTCTCCAGGGATGGTTCAGCCACCACCTCTCTGCCCAACCCGGGACAGGCTCTCACCACCCTCAGTGTCAAACATTTCTGCATTAACTGTGGCATGAATGACAGACTCAGCACTTGCCAGCTCCCTTTCTTTAATAGCCATCCTGATTTCTTCCTGCTCCCTAGGGCCACACTTTCTCTGTGAGCTCAGACAGCTGTTTTTCGTGGCATATTTCTGCAGATGCTAGGAGAAGCAAAGCTTGGAGCAGTGACACTCTGTTCAAAAAGTTCTGTCTTTTGGGCCAGCAAAGAAGAAAGGCTGGGCTGGTTATGGTTTATGGTTGCACTTGATCTTAAAGGTCTTTTCCAACCTAAATTATTCTATGATTCTACCACTGCAAAAAAACAGTTCCCAGCTAACCTGATGTGCCATTCCCAGAAACGGTGAACACTTCACTCATTTCCCAAACCCAATGCTTAAATCACTGCCACTCACTCTGGAGCTCTGTGAATGTGTTGGGTGGGATCTCCCACCGCTGGGCTTAAGATTCAGATAAATAAATCAAACAGGAAAACCCAGCTGGTGATTAGAGCCCCACTTGAAAGGGGGTAGGTGGAAAATTGATATGTAAAATGGAGATGGATGGGATTGATGTAAGTAACATGCCCCAAAAACTGTCTCCTTTATGTTTTTAGGACAAGTTTCAAATACAGGTTTCAAATTTTTGCTGGAAATCCCTGTGGACAGGGTAGACAATGCATGTGGAAAGGAGATGGCTGACACCAACACTACTGGTCCTCACCCAAAAATTGCTGAGGAAAGAGTGGATATTTAGGCTGGCATGGGAATGGGGTGCTGTCACTGCATCCCCACATCCTCGTGGGGCAGAGACGTCCCATCCCCTGGGCTGTGCCAGGAGCAGGGAAGGGTCCTGGTTCCCCAGTGCCCACGGGCCTATGGACGTGATGAAGGACTCATCTCCCATCTGAGCTGCTGTGGTTGATGCTGAGCAGATGCCTGTTTGAGACCAGGTGCCGTCACAAAGCCTTTTGCTTAAACAGGCGTAAGACACAGCTGAGAACGCTGGCTCTTTCCATTCAATGTCTTCTCTGAAGAAATATTAAAGTTGCATTTGGACTTCAGACCCACACGATCTGGCAGCATTTGGGTGGAGGGTTTTGGTTTAGGCTGTCACAGAATTAAGAGGCTCCATGATTGATGCAGCGCAGCACTTAAGATCCTTCCAGGTCCTATCTGGGGGTTTTTCCCCTGTGGTTTGGCTTTTTGCCCATTTTTGGATGTCTCACATATCATTACTGGTAAGAGGGAGCTGCTGCAAGGCTCCCAGCTGGTCATTAGGAGCAGTTAAGAGTGTTTTAAGACAGGTGTTGAGCACTTCCAAATGTCTGGGGAGGGCTTTAGATGCTGTGAAAGCAAGGAAACATTGGAAATCCAAGTATTGAATTTCCCTCTCCAAGCAACTGGCTGCAGCATATCGCTGTCTGTCAAAGCTGAAGGCTCCTGTGTGCACAAGTCAGCATGTTTTCTATTCCCAAGGGCAGGGACAGGGCTCACTCCAAGTGTTTCCCCATTGCTCTCTGCAGGACAAGCCAAGTAATAGACCACAGTCACGTCAGGGTTTTTAATTATTTTTATTTTTAAATTGAGGATTAATTCCTTCCCCTGGTTAACTCTCACATGTCCAGGTTGGGGAATAAGGCATGCGGATCTAACACGTTGCTAGTAATGTATACACAACAAAAAGATGAGGTCTCTTGCCTCCTTTGACTAAAGGACTCAGTTTTTTATCACCTTCCCCACTATCCGGCACATAAAATGTGTTTGGGTTACACATAGGAGCTGGCTGGGGTGGTGATGGGGGAGAAGGGATGGGTGATCAAATCAGGGTGCATGGCTGATGGCCAAAACCCCAGTAATTGCCTTGAAGCTCAGGTACTGGCCGAATCCCCTCTGCACCCAGCAGCACAGGGGCTTCCCTGGGACATAAGCCCTGAGAATGGCCAGTCAGCCCAAAAATGCTGTTGAGACCTGAGATGTGACTGAAAACACAGGATCTGAGAGCAAGAGATTCCCATTGGCCGTTCATTCTCCATCCTTTCCGACGCCTTCAGACCAAAGAGAGATGAAAAATAATAGCAGAGGGTTTTTGCAACGTCCCCAAAGCTGCGTTTCCTCCAGTGCCTTTTCCTGGCAGACACATGGAGCTGGGCCCAGAACTGTGAGAAATGGGATGTTTTGGGGGGGAAGAGCTGGGTTGGGTGGCAAACAGGCTGGCAGGGACACCCATCCCTCCAGGCACGCGAGAGCCGGGGAGGGGAGGAGCGGAACTGGGAACATTAAATCTCAGGAAACATTTTCTTTCAGCATGGTCTGGCTTTTCCTTCTTCTTTTATTTTGGCGTGATGATCCGAAAGTCACGAATACACCCTTGAATGCCATACATGAGAATGAAGCTATAATTAAAACATAGTGGGAAGTACAAGAGCAAAAAGATGGATTTAGGTGTAGTAACGCCGCCAAAGTGTTTCTCCTTCCTCCTCGGAAAATATTGCTGAATTCAACACATCCCTGTGAAACATCGTCTTCAACATAACTTTTTTCTTTCTTTTTTTTCCCTCCCAAAGCTAGTAGAAAAGGTTTGGAGGAACAAACCCCCAGCCAGCACTGTATAAACAGCTGTGTCTGTCCTGTCATGGGTCCAGGCTGCCTGGCCGTGTCCCATCACCAGCTCTCACTGCTTCCTATCCCCGCTGCTCAGCATCACTCCACCCCTGATGGAAATATGCTGGTAAATGCTGGTTATTGCCAGTTGTAAGTGTAATATTTTTTTCTCTGGATGCTGAGTCTGGGCTCTGGAAGGAGTCCCAGCTCTGTCTTTTTTTGAGTGTGTTCCCAGCTCAGCCTTTTTTTTGGGTACATCAGGGCCGTGTGTGGTTTCCCCCTGTGGTGTGCAGGAGAAAAGATGCTCGGTGTCGGGGAGCGTGAGTGTGTGCAGGAGCCTGTGCCCCAGCCACACCAGCTCAAATCATACAGCAATTAATGAGAGACTTCATTAGGGCGAGAGGATAGAATCATAGAATCTGTTTGGTTGGAAGAAACCCTCAAGATCATTGAGTCCAACCATTAACCCACCCTTGGCACTACCCCCTGTCCATGAGAACCTCATTTGTGTGTATTTCCAACCCCTCCAGGGATGGTGACTCCAGCACTGCCCTGGGCAGCCTCTTCCAATGCCCCACAGCCCTTTGGGGAAGAAATTGTTCCCCACATCCAACCTCAACCTCTCCTGGCGCAACTTGAGGCCGTTTCTTTGCGTCCCTGTCTCCCCTCCGCTCCTGTTCTCCAGCTGAACAGCTGGATGTTGAATGGGGATCATACAAGCCATCAGGGACAACCCACAGTCTCTGAGATCTGTGTTTATGTGTTTTTTGGGACGACGGGCTGGTGCTGGTTCTACTACCCATTGCATGACATGAGATGCATGGATCCGTAGGCTGCACTCTGGGCTGGACTTGAGCTGCCTGCCTACTATTTTTGGCGTGGTTCTTGTCGTTTGTTAAATGAAATCAGAAAGCTGTTAGTGAAGGTGGTGAAAGTGAGACAAGATTCCTTTCCCTCTGATAAATTTTCTCTCAAATTCTTTCCTTCTCCTCTTCCACCCTCCCCACCTGATTTCCTCACCCTGCAGTTTGCTATCCTGTAACTGGAAGGAGAGAGCACGATATCTCCCTCTTTGCCAGTCCGCTACATTTTTATGCATCTGAATATACTTGGATTTGGTCTGTGGGTGATTTTTCAATATTTTATTTATTTTCAGGTGCATTGTCACCCCTCATTTCTTGTTAACAAGTCAATTTATTGTACTTATAAGGGTATATTCAGAAATAATTTGCAAAGGATTAACATGTGGCTGACAGCTTGTTTGTAAATGCTGTGTGAGTGTTTCTGGGTGTGCCATGTGAAGCTGGAGCTGCTCCCGTGATTTTAGACTTTATTCACCATATATCATGGGGAGCAACGCAAACTTCCCACCACATTGCTGTCTCCAAGGGGAATTTTAATGCACATCCAGGGAAATAAGCAGGAGAGGCACCTTGGGTGGGTCTGGTTTATAGGGTTTATAGAATCATAGAATAATTTGAGTTGGAAGGGACGTTCCCAGCTCCCCCAGTGCCCCCCCTGCCATGAGCAGGGACATCTTCACCAGCTCAGGTTGCCCAGCGCCCCGTCCAGCCTGGCCTGGGATGTCTCCAGGGATGGTTCAGCCACCACCTCTCTGGCCAACCTGGGACAGGCTCTCACCACCCTCAGGGACAACAATTCCTTCCTCATGTCCAGCCTCAATCTCCCTCCTTTAGTTTAAACCCATCACCCCTTGTCCTGTCACAACAGGCCCTGCTCAAAAGTCTGTCCCCATCTTTCTTATCAGCCACTTTTAAATCTGGAAAGGTGCAATAAGGTCTCCCTGGAGCTTATCTTCTCCAGCTGAACACCCCAACTCCCTCAGCCTGTCCTCATCCATCTGCCACCCCCGGGCAGGAGAAGGGGTCGTGGGGGCTCTAATCAGGGTGAAATGGCCGAGATGTCGTGGCTCCATCCCCCGGCTCGGCTGCTGGCAACAGGCTGCAAAAACCTGTCAGAGAGTGAAGCCAGGGCTGTCCAGGAGCTGCCATCTCCCTCTCCCCGTGATGGGATGGAGATGTATAAATAGCCCCATCCTCCCTTCCCATCCCCAGCCCCCACATACAGACCGTGGATGCCTCAGCAAGCCGGCCAGGTTGCCTTACCCAGGGGAGAAATTCACATGCATCGCAGGCAGCTTAACAGCATCGGACAGATTTTGTTTTCCTTTTGAAGGCGGCTGCGCTCCCCGGGCTGCAGCTGTCTGCTCGAGGTACCCATCCCCAGCGACGGGCCTGATCCCGTGTCCCTCACCAGCAGCGCCATTGCTTCCAAAATGTTGCTGCCAGGAGGAAAGGAGGTGGAAGTAAAATCATCCTGCTTTCTGGGTTTTTCCTTTTCATAAAGCTCGTAGCATCCCTTGTCTCTCTGCCAGCTCTACCCAGGGGCTTTGCATCTCCGAGATGGGTCAGTGTTTAATGTGCATAAGGGTCCTTTGAGCCTTTCTGGGTGAAATATTGGTGGATGGGTAAATTTGCATGTGCATATGCATAGTCAAATCCTGACTGATGCTAAAGGACAATCCTTGGTGACAGAAATACCCAGAATCAGACCAGTACATTTCTGTGATTTAATGTCATGTACCTACGTGGAAAAATGTATTGACTTGTCATTTGCAGGATTCACTGGGGGGCAAAAGGAATTAAGAACATTTATTCTAACGAAAAAGAATGTCCAGTCTGCTTCAGATAATGATTAGAAACAATAAATATAACTGTAGAACTGAAAAAATAAAGGTCATGGAATTCAGAAAGCGGTAGTGAGGAGTATGTGATGAGTTTCCCCGTGGGTTTCCACGACATTCAGATACAGGGTGGAAACGGCACGGTGCTGAGCAGTCAAACAGGTTCAGCTGTTATCCACATGGCTGCATCATCTTTTGGCTTTGTGAAAAACAGATTTTTGCCTCCTTGTTATGAGACTGCAGCCTGTAACTCCATCTTCCAGCTAAGAGTTTTTGTCGCTTCCTAAGTAGCTGTTAAGTGATCTTCCCTGAAAGCTTTTTAGCTGAAGATCCTCTCCACAGTGCAGGTAGGGAGGTGCGTCCATGGCATTGCCGAACTGTGTGGCTGTGGGGAGGACAGCAGACCCAGCTCTGTGGGGAGGTTTGTATCGGATATTAGGGAAAATTTCTTCCTGAAAAGGGCTGTTGGGCATTGGAACAGGCTGCCCAGGGCAGTGCTGGAGTCACCATCCCTGGAGGGGTTGAACAAACGTGGAGATGTGGTTCTCAGGGACATGGGGTAGTGCTAGTGTTAGATTATGGTTGGACTCGATGATCCTGAGAGCATCTTCCAACCGAAATGATTCCATGATTCATGGTGCTGTGCTTGACTTTAGGATGTGATGGAAGAAGCTGAGGGGCAATGGATGCAATGGATGCAGTGGTTGCAGGCTACCAGAGCATCGCTTGAACCCAGAAGGTGTTGCTTGTGCTCACTCAGACACATAGATGGATGGGGCATCCGTGGCAACTTGGTCTTACACCACCATGCCATCCTGTAGCCTCTTTTGGGGCAGACTTAGCCCCAGGCAAGTCAGAGTGACACGTAACTCCTCTTTCCCACCCTGTAGGAGCTTTGCCCAAGACCTGTTTTACATTTTCATCAGAGTCCATCTTTACATCCCTGTTTTAGGTTTCAGACTCTTGCAGGGCACTTTTGGAGCTGGATTAGCCAGTCTCCATAGCTGCTTTTCTGGCTCAGCTGAGGCCAAGGGCAATGTAGAGCAATGAGGCTTGTCCAAACTGGGATTCTGGGTGGGTGGACAGGCTGAGAAAGACAGAAGACCTTGCAAAGGTATATGGTCAACAGAAGAGATTGAGGAACTAAATATGGAGAGAGAAAGACAAAGGATGGGAAATACACGCCTACTCTGCTGAGAAATAACTCAGTTTAGATGTTTTCATTGAGGCAGAAGTCTCAGATGTCAGTGACATTTGGCCTCAAACAGAGGGAGACCGCAAAAAACGGGAGTGGGCTGCCTGCTTTGCTGACACAGAAGTGACGCATTGCTCATCTCAGAGCTGCTGATCTGATGCTTCTCTGTGCTGTCATCATCTGCCACAGCAACAGCATCTAAATGAAAGGGAGAAGCAACAGGACAAGGAAAGGATTTCTGGCTGATGGGCAGCCTGACGGTAACCCCAGAGAAATCAGTCTTCTGCAGCTCCAGATATGAGTGGCTGGAGCTACTTGTGTCACCAGGAGGAGCACATCAATGATCCTCATGCAGCAGGGTGGACATGGGGACACCTGGTTCCAGGTTGGCCTCAAGTCAAAAGCCTGCCTGGGCTGGTGAAGACTGCTTTGCTATGGAGGAGCAAAGTGTTTCCAGAAAGGGCCACTGAAGCTGATGAATCTGTTAGGTGCCTTTGGGATAGGCCATAAAAAACCATCCAAGATTCAGCTGACACCTCTTCCTGCAAAATCAAAGTATGCCAATTGGAGAAGGATAATCCTGCAGTAGGATGAGGACCAAAACTCTGGAGGAGAGGGTCCCTGCCTTGCCAATCCCAATGTTGCCTTGCACCACTGGGGCAGTTGGGTGGGAATATGGCTCACGGAGGATGCAGTCATCAGCTTCGATAGGCACATTTTCCAACCTCATCATCTTTGCTGCAGAAATGTCTTCAAAGTTCAGTTAATGGAAATGTCAACCCTGGCCTTGTTCTGGGGCATAAAAAGAAAAGCTGGAGTAGGGTATCTGGACTGGCTTTTAGTCATGGGTTGCTCTTTGCTGTGGGAGACCTTACCATCCAGGCAAAAAGCAGATTAAATCAATGAATCAAATTTCCTCGAAGCATTTTATGGGCACTGCTTGTCAGTTCCAATGCAGATGTGATGTAGGACCAAACTGTGACTTGGCAAAGAGAAGGAAGATGTGTTAGAGGAGTAATCATTAATAGACGCTACTCACGTGAGATCCTCCATTACATGAAACAGGGATGAGTGTCTACAAGCCAGATTCTGGTGCTGGTCGTGGTGAGTTACATGGGGTAAGGCTGCTCAGCTGGAGTCAGCAAGGTGATGCTGGATTTATCTAGTGTATGCGAGGTCAACATGTGAACTTGGAAGGCAGTCTCCACCAAGGCTCCTTGCTGCTAGATATGTTGTCCCAAAACAGGGTGCTTTACCCAATGTGCATATAAATTTAGCCAAATTTAGCTCACTGAGACAAGAAATTTATTTGCAGAGTTGAGCAAATCTGGATGCTGGAATAAAGCCAGTATGCCAGCAAGAAAAGTAAAAGACATTATATTACAAAATCTTATAACTACATTCACACCCTAAAAAGCCAACGGTTAGACATTTGCGTATTGCATTGCATAATCTTTTTCGAGTGGAATGAGAAACACTCAGCTAAAGGACACCTTATCCAACAGTCTTGAGATATGTATTAAAGCAAGACTCAACTAATTGTGCAAGCTTCAAAATAGGTCAGTATTGTCTGTAGTTTGTGATTAGGTGTTTTGCAAGTCACTCTTATCTTTGTTATGTGAGCAGACTGACTTAAAACTGAAAGGCTTTATATATCTTTAGATTAGCAATTGCAGACAGGATTAATTCTTTTAAGTGATGACAACAGATACAATGAAAGGAAGAGGGTAAACTTGGAAATATATAACTCAGAGATTGAATATTCTGCTGTGCATTGTCTTTTATTTTTGCCAGGGATTTCTGGGGTCCACCAATACCAGGCTTGGCAAAGACTGACTCTTCGTTTTGCAAGTTGCTTTGACTATGCCAGCTGTGTGGTTTGATGACTGCTAATAAGCATAGATTTGCTGAAGTATTCCCCAAAGTCTTCACTTTGCTGTTAAAATCCTCATCAGCAATTGGATTAGTTGTAGGGAACGAACAATTACAACACAAGATAGTGAGTTATGTTAAGGCAAATAGATGGGTTTTATTTAATCATATGGTCTCAGTCATATCTTGATAGTATTTTTTCTATGGAGGAAAATGCATCATTGCAACAGTAGGTATCAGAAAAAAAAACCTGAAATAATGCTAGTTTTAATGGACTAGTGCCTCAAAATAAGACAAATGAGCTCTGCGTACCAAAACGAAATGGATTAGGCCTTGAATTTAGGTTACGTTTGCTCTGCACATGCCTTCCTGCCCAGATACCAGAGATAAAGTTTTCAATTTCTGGGCTGCAGGAAAGTGTAAGACCAAGTTCCTCACAAGGATTGTCTTGGTGTGGGAGGCAAAATTCAAGTCAAAACCTCCGACAAGATAATCTACTCACCCTGTGCTCTCTGGTTTATCGTGATTCTGGCACCAAAGGTCCTGCAGATGTTTTGCTAAATCAGACTAAGGCTTCCCCAAGACAAAATAAAAGGCTGGAAATCCTTGGCAAGGGTTGCACCAGGCATCAGGAGATGAGAGAGGTGCAGAGGGTTGCAGACTGGCTTTTTCTGCTTTATTTAGGTGCTACAAGATCTGTCCTGGTAAGTGTAGGGTCATATCACTAAGTGTCATTGACTTGTGTCCTCCTAAGCCTTCTTTTTTCTGAAATAGATCTAAACAGCTACCTGGTGGCACAGGTTGGTATGTTTGGATGAGCAGAGGATGGATGAGAGAGTTTAACCTCCTCTAGCACCTTGTCTTCAGGTGCTGCGAAGACCTGGAGGTATAAAATGGCTCAACCGTGATATGCTGTAGCTGTTTTCCATTGGCCCATTGACCCATGGCCATTAGAGGCTGAGCAATTCACTGTAAGTCACTCTGCAATTATCCAGCAAACACAAGAGTTAGGAGGCCAGGGGTGTTAGGAGGATCTGGCGGTGTTGGTGACAGCAGCTGAACATGAGCCACTGTGTGCCCAGGTGGCCAAGAGATCACCAGCATCCTGGCTGGTACCAGCACTGGTGTGGCCAGCAGGCCCAGGGCAGTGACCGTCCCTGTGCTGGGACCTGGGGAGGCCAAACCTCAGATCCTGGGGGCAGTTTTGGGCCCCTCACGCCAAGAAAGGCCTTGAGGTGCTGGAGCGAGTGGAGAGAAGGGAATGGAGCTGGGGAAGGGGCTGGAGCACAAGTGTGATGGGAGCGGCTGAGGGACCTGGGGGGTTCAGCTGGAGAACAGGAGCTGAGGGGACACAGGGACACAAAGAAACGGCCTCAAGTTGCGCCAGGGGAGGTTGAGGTTGGATGTGGGGAACAATTTCTTCCCCAAAGGGCTGTGGGGCATTGGAACAGGCTGCCCAGAGCAGTGGTGGAGTCACCATCCCTGGAGGCGTTAAAAATACACAGAGATGAGGTTCTCAGGGACATGGGGTAGTGCCAGGAGTGGGTTAACGGCTGGACTAAATGATCTTGAAGGTTTTTTCCAACCAAAATGATTCTATTATCTCCCCATAACTGCAGTGTTGTTCAGCTTGAACCATGGGCCAAGGCAGCACAAGATCCCCATTTCATTGCTCAGTCTTTACTTATCACTGGGCTACAACACATTGGGGCCAAGCTGACAGCAGCAAATAGAACCTACAGTACTGGGTGACGGGATGCAAGGATGGCTCATGGTTTCGAATTTGTAGCTCTGTTGTTGGGAAACAGTGAGTCTGATCCCATCTCCACTGGTTTTAATTAATAGGGTAGCTGAATCATGCCGCTGTCTGACAGCATGAGAAATCATCACCTTAGGAAGTCCTGATGTTGGTGGCACACGCATTTCTTACCTATCACTTGTCTCAGAGGGGCACTATGGAGGGATTGGTTTGTATTCAAGTGATGCTGTGTGTACTTATTTATGCACAGTTTTGCAAACCATTCTTTTCTGTCAGGTCATCTCCTGTAATTTCTCTAGCTGACATCTGACTTGCTGTGTGTGTCTCCTGTTTCCATATGGAATGAACGGAAAGAGCTTGGGGCTCCCTGAGCTGCTGCAATGGCCTGGCCCAGACTGGCAGCAGAGGGGAGATATGAGCAGGAGCAAGCTGGGTGAAGAACACACCATGGGCACATCTGGTCTGTGTCTTGGGATGACACTTGGTGTCTCTTGGTGCTGTTGTTCCTGGACAAAAAATAGAGAAAAAAGGAGTTTTCAAGAAGATGAGGTGTTCAAAAAACTACGTAAAATGATCAATTGTCCTACGCTGGCGCAGACCCTTGGCAGAGAAACATCTCTGATAGCCTAATTCAAGTCTTATCCTTCACCTCTGAGTAGCCCCCTGTTTAAGAGCCAAAAGTTTTGCCGTGATGCCTGTAAATACTCCAGGAATGTAGAAATTAACGTGCTGGACTGGGCCAAGGGCCCATCCAAGCAAGGACCATGAAGGAGGTGCAAACCAGTGCCAGATGTTTCGTAAAAAGCCTCTGCTACAGATATCTTTCACACCTCATTTCTCCCTCGTTCCCATCAGTTTCCTGGCTGGTCTCATGGCAGTCTATGCTGTGTTTCCCACAGCCGATCTCTCCCTGCATGCAGCTCACGAGGATGGGCTGTTGAAGGGTCTCAGCAAAGACGCTTGGTCTTAATCCCGGCTCTCATTCGCACCCTGCAGTCAGCGAGAGACAGATTCTTAGAGCAGAGATTATTTCCTTGCCTATGAGACATTTTCAGACAGGCAAAGAAGTACTTTGAATTGCATGGAGAGTCAGCAAGTTTTGATAGCTTTGGTAAGCTCATAACACATGAAAATGTATTTTAGAAAAAAAAAAGATTTTATTTTTCCCTTTTCTAAAATGCTGAGGCTTTTTCATAGAATCACAGAACGGTTTGTGTTGGGAGGGACCTTCAAAACTCATCCAGTGCCCCCCCTGCCGTGAGCAGGGACATCTTCACCAGCTCAGGTTGCTCAGAGCCCCGTCCAGCCTGGCCTGGGATGTCTCCAGGGATGGTTCATCCACCACCTCTCTGGCCAACCTGGGACAGGCTCTCACCATCATCAGCATAAAAACATTTCTTCCTTACATCTGATCTGAATCTCCCCTCCTTTAGTTTACAACCATTGCCCTTGTCCTATCACTACCAGCCCTGTTAACATTTTTGTTCCCTTTTGCTTTAAGACAGGCAAACCAAAGCACGCCAAAGCAGTTTTCATCAGCATACACTTCAGTTTGTAGCCAAAAAGTCACTTTGAACCCAAACCGATGCTTTGGTTCCAATGTTTTTTTGGAGCAGAAAAGCTATTAGTCAAAATCAACATTTTTCCATGTAATCAACATTAACTGACCTATTCTCTCTTTTTTTAACCCTTTTGGCAGAGGAGAGAAATAACCGTTCGCTCAGTTCTCACCCTGGATGGGCAACCACCGTGCTGGGGTGTCTCGGCCGCTGCTGTCCCCCGTGACGGCCATGCTCTTCTCTTCCAGGTGCTCCTTTTCAAAGGTCTCAGCATCCCCATGCTACCTCCTGCCGGCATTTCCACCTGGGTCCCCAGCCTCAGCTCTCCACCGACTTCACCCTGCCCCACGCGGTGCAGCCCCAGCCGGGGCTGACCCCACACATGGCCCCCACGCACCAGCACAGCGGTCCCCTGCACCAGCCCCTGGCACCGGTGCCAGCCCTGCCCTTCCAGGACGTGGCCGGACCCTCCTTCCTACCTCAGGCGCTTCACCAGCAATACCTCCTCCAGCAGCAGCTCCTCGAGGCACAGCACCGCCGGCTCATGCCCCATCCCAGGTAAGGCGGGCGGGTCTCACTCTTCCTGGAGGATGCTGAGGAGATATTGGTAGAGGGAGTTAAAATTGACTAACTAACAATTAACTAACTGACACTTAAAGAGCTAAGGAGCTAACGCTTACAGAGCTTACCCTTAACCCACATCACTATTGCCTAGCCTTGCTTAGCTTTGTGTAACTTATTGTACGAGAAACAGGAGTTCGCTGACGCCTTGCAAAGATAATAATCCTTGGGTGCATCCTTGGGTGAACAAGATATCAGAAACTTGGGCACAGGACAGGAGATACATCAGTTTTAACCAGCTCAGCAGTCTGAGTCCCAGTGAACTCATCACACTGGACCAAAGGTGACCGTGTACAGAGAAGAGTCCCCGGGTTCACTATCACTGCGCAGCTGCAACCAGGAGGAACCAAAGGTGCACACTATGGAAATGGTCTCCTGGAACTCATTGTAATAAGAACCGCCTTCTAGGAGACAGGTTATGAATATGAATAGTCGTTCCTAAAACTTTCATGAATATGTAACACTTCACTGCATTTAACCAAGCTCACAGCTACTGGAAATTTACTCATATATTGAGTGAAATTATTCCCCGTGTGTCCAGTGCTGTAAATACATACCTTCTTCACAATCTCAAGGATTTTAATGTCATTTCCATGCCAAAATATCAGCTTCATTTAAGCCACGCTAGTCTTTGCAAAGCCCTGGCAGTAGGTGCTGGTGATGTTGGGTGTTTTTTTCATAAATTCATGTGTGTGCCTCCAAAATTCAGCCACCAGAAGGTGTGTCTTTCCCATAGGGATCCATACCATGCTCATCTAACATGTCTCAACTGTAGGAGAGTCATGATGGTAACACCTTGGTGTTGCAGTGAACCATTCCTGCATGGCAGAGAGAGCAACAGGCTACATGCAGGAGCTACCTCCTTGTAGCTGCTGTTTCAAAACCACATAACAGATGGTATCCCCTTGTCCCATCAGGTTTTGCACATGAAGAGCAAGGTCTAGGTCTAGTTAGGCTTCCCAGATATAAGAGTGAATGGCGCCATTGACCTGCAGCACATTCAGTCATGGAAAGCAGCCTAAATTCAGCCTGGGCTGTTGACTGAAGATATAATTACTGTAGCTCAGCAGAGGTGGAAATGGATGCCTGGCTTTGTCCTGATTGTGTTTCTTGAGAGAGGGGTTTAGATAGCATGTAGGAGAGGAGTGCTTTTTCTGGTAACATATGGAAGCTATTTGTGGGTTGTACCTATGGATCAAGAATCAGAGGATGAGTCTTTGCGATAATGCTTCATTTGGAAAGAATGCTATAGACAGAAACACTTTCTTTACATACACTTTCTGTCTGGAAATTGTGTGTTCTTCTCATCCTTGTTTTGTTTTGCATAAGCTGGATTTTAGGTGGATTTAGTGATTAGTTAATAACTGGGTAGCAAGTATGTGCGAGGCTGAGGCATTGATGATACAAGTGTTTATATCTCTTAGTCATAAGCTGAATTAAAATAAAAACACAGAGTGCAATTCTACGCAGAAGCTGCTTTGGTAAATGCTGTCAGTGTTATATTTGCAAATGGGTTGCGGTGTGGAAAAGGTCAGGAGCCTCTTGCCCAGTCCCACGTCCTATTTCTGAAAGCACAGCTGCATTGGATGAGGGTGTCAGAAAACTCACAGATGTGGAACATGGGGTCCTAGTAATGGGTATTTGGGTTGTGCCTTCAAAAGTTAAGCCTCTGATCTGTGGCTTCATGAAAAAGAAATTATCTAGCAGTTCTCTGCTCTGTTTCCTCGAGAGTTTTCCCTTAGCTTTGCTTTTGGTGGCCCCACTGGTAAGCAGGGACTCAGCAAGGAACAAGGGGTATGAGTCTGTTTGTAGTGCAAACCTTGCTTGTGCATCCACCTTGTGTGTCTCCAAATGCGGACAGTGATCAAGCAGCACACACTCATCCCCTGAGTAGTTCAAATGGGCAAAGTGACAAGAAAAGACTCAAATCCTTAGAAAAACCTTCCTGTATATTCCACCACTTGCCCTTCCCTGCCTGCAAAGGCAGCAGAGCTTGGGCAGGAGCTGGATCCCAGCCTGGCTTGTCCATCATCCAGAGAAATGTTGGCAAAGGCCAGGGAGAGTAAATTCTACTTTCAGTTACTCCTCAGTAATCTTGTTATGAATGAGGTTCCCCAGAAGTTTATGGACTGCATGGGGAGACGAGACAACCTGCAGCTTCTTTATGATGATGGATAACGGCTGCAGCAGGGACATGTTTCATCTTGCATGCTATTCATGGGGCTGACGGTGGAGAAAAAGAAAACAGTGCAAATGGCAGGAAACAGCTAGGGAAGAAGTTGTTTGCTTTCCTCTTCTTCTCTCCATGTTGCCACCGAATCGCATCTCCTGTATGCGGATGCCACAGGGGGAGAGCGGAGGTCTGTGTTATGTCCGTGGTGACCACAAGTAAATGACGTAACTCCAAACTCCTCACCATCCCCAGCACTTGCCTGGACTCTTTTCTCTTGGACATATGTTCACAAGCCCAACTCTTCGGGGTCTCTACTGGTTTGCGGACACGGTCTGGGAGCAGGAGCCGTATGTAACAGTGCCTGTTGGGTTTCTAACTCCCTTGCTGGTCTCGTCCCCGCAGGCGGGCTCAAGAGCGCATGTCCATTCAGCCTCACCGTCTACACCCCAGCTTTGACTTCAGCCACCAACTGCAAACTCCACAACCCATGGCACCCCAGCCCAGGTATTTAGCCGAAGGCACGGACTGGTAAGTCTTCCACATTTCCCTTGAATAGGGTGTTTAAAAAGTCCCGGAGAGGCTGCGAGGGTTGATTAATGTCATCATGGATCAATGCTTTTGTGATAGCTAAGGGTTCAACTCAACAGATAGAATGTGGGGAGTGTGCAATGAGAAAGGGCCATGAGTGCATGATAAAGCCTTTAAGCAGGTATATGATAACTCTGAGTAATCAATATTACCCATAATTCTCCAACCAGAGATGCAGAGTGCAGTCCATCATTAGTCTTCCTCCACAGCCAGGGTTTTTGTTCCCTGTAGACCAACATCTCTGCCTGAGCTAGGTCTTCTGCTGTCCACCAGGCTCTCAAAAAACAGTGACCATAGCTTTTTCCTTGGTCTAAATCAGGGAGCACAGTGATGCCCTGCCCCACAGAGTGGTATTAATAAATTAATACCTGTTAATCGTCTTCCCACTGTAGTGTTTGATACTCTGGAAAAACAGAGCAAAGAATGGATCATTTCATTTTCAGAGCAGGTTTTGAGCTCTTGCGCAATTCATAAGGTACTGGGCCCTACTTGGAAGAATAAAAAAAGTAAAAACATGCTTCTGAGTAGCTGTTTGTTAGCTAAGCAAAGTCCATTCTGTGCACTGAATGGAAAAAATAGCATGTGAACATGTAATTAGAGACAATCGCAATGTATATGCACAAGGGGACCGAAATAAAATGTCACAGGAAATCTTAATTATGGCATTCCTTAACATCTGAGCACTTCACTTTGCAAATGGAGAGTCCTTTTAATGTAGGGGTTTCTTTCCCTCCTCTGGGGTAATAATATACAACCTAAAATGTGGCCAGATCCTTCTGCTGTTTTCTTATCAGGTGTTCCCATTACTGGCACCACTGTGAGCCAAATTTGGCCAGGATGACATTGTTCAGATCAGTTTGCAAAGTGGTTCACTTACCATCTGGGTAGAGCCATTCTTTCTGCCTCTCTTTAGGCACAGAGTGCTTAATTATAATCATTAGAAGGATCTGATAAAGCATCGCTTTTTATTCCCCTCCTCCTACCTCCTTTTCCCTCTATGTTGCTCCATAGCCTTACAAAACCTAAGGAGTGGGGATGACAGAAATCATATACTGTGTGTATATATTTGGGTGACTCACCTTCCCTTGGGGCACATGTAGTTTTGCCCAGTGACACATATAAAAACTTCCCTGTAATGTTTTACCACCGCACGAGCAGCAGCGACTCTCAATCGGAGTCAGGAGGTGGTAGGCATCACTGTAGAAAACTGGGATGGAAGGAAGATCTGGATGTGATCGGTCCTCTCAGACAGCCCAGCTGTGGTTAAAACCTTCTGGTGAAATAGAAAGAAACTCTCATTTGCTTCCTTAAGTAATCTTCGGCACCCGCATTTAGTGACAACTACCCAACTTGTCACCTGGCTCCTTATCTATTAGTTTTTGGTTGTTAGCAGTCCATGTCCTATAAGCATAATAGCCTGTGGACCTCATATCTGGTCATCAGGATGCTGTACAGTTGTCCATGAACCACAGGCTAGAAGTTAATGGTTAGTTTTGTTTTTCTTTGTCTAACGTGCTCTACTTATTCACCCACAAACACTGTTCCAAGCAGTTTTCTGCTCTGAGCTCTCCTGTAGACCCACAGCAGCATCACTTCAGGAGCCTCAGCATCTGATTTTAAGGATTTAGATGCACAAGCAGTTCAGCAGTGCTGTTACTGCAATTTCTTGTGCAAATTAACAATGATTGTTCATCTTTGAGAGCTCTCTTCAGGCCTCGATCCACTGTGTGGATTATCACATCTGTTTTGTAGACAGGAAATATGGGAAAGCAGAGATGAAGTGGTCAAGGTCATGTATCAGGCCATCTTCACAGGGCTGGGAATGGCCCCAAAGCCTCTTGTTTTCCACTTGAATCTTCCATCCACCTGGGAACAGTCTTCAGCGATTGGACAAATCCCCAACATTGTGACACAGGAACTGGAAACGCTCAGTCCTGTGGATTCTCACCCTGGTTGTGTTCTTGCCAGTTGCTTGCTGTGTTTTATCCTCTGCCAGTTTTGTCTGTCTAGGACGTGGCTAGCACAGGGCCAACAAAGATAGTCCCTTTCTTTGCTTCAGCTTTCTGTGGAGAGACTTAGTGGGGAGAATTGAAGTATTTGAACTGCTGTCTGGTACATAGGCTGTTCTGGGTGAAGATTTCTGCATTTACTGTCCCCTCACATCCGCTAGCTACTGTTGGGTGAAAGCAGTTTCACAGCTGCTGGAGGACACGTCTGGGTTGCTCCTAACAAGCCGTGACTCTCGCTGTCCTCTGTGCAGGGGAAGAGAAGTTCAAGGATGAAATGAGAAGCCACCCCTGTGCTCTAATTAGCTTAACTTTGGCAAATGTGCGGACAATAGTCATTAGACAGCCGGCTTTTGTGATTATGATAAAGTGAACGACGTTCCAAGCACTTGTTTGCAGAAAGGCTCTTTGGCTGGAGATGCGAGAGATCAGCTAACTGGGTTATAGATGGAGATGCTGTGTTAGGTTTCCTCCCATCCCCTCCACATGGCATGGGGATGGGGTTTGCAGTTTATTTCTGCACCCTTGAATTGGACAGAGCTGTGGTGTTGGCTGGGATCTTGCTCATGTCAAGTCCTGAGATCAGGCTGGGTTGTTTTCCTGGAGGCATGAAGTATCCAAACTCGCCAAGCCGAGCCTCAGTCTTGGTGAAGATCTTGCTTTACTTGCCCAGGCCAGGCTACCTGTAGGCAAGCGGGACCATTGGGAATGTCCTGCTTCATTGGCATTAGCCTGCTGGTCAAGCACCACCATTTCCTACAGCAGTCTTATCCAGAAATCTATTAAAACCTTTATATTTTCTGCACATTAAACAGTTCTAGGGTTCCTTGAAGCTGGATTTGGGTGAGGTGCAGTCTCCCTAGGTCCGACTCTGACCTGGCCTGGGACACCTCTAAGGAGAGCACAGGCACACCAAAACCCCCTGGACAGTGCATAGCTGCTTCCAAAAAAACTACCCAGAATGGCTCTTTGGTGTGTGCCTGAGGCTTTTGGCTGTATTCCTGCAAAATATTCAAGGCCAAATGTAATTGTGCTCAGTGAAGGCAGCACAGGGAGCACCTGGTCTGACTGGGTTGAGTTACTGAGCCTGGGGATCGATCGGAGCCACCAAAATGCTCTTGCTCTGAAATTAGTGCTGTGCAGATCCTGATCCGAGGTAACACAAATGCTAACTGGCACAAAAACAACCCTTAATTCTCTCCAGCTGAGAGAGAAGGGGTGTTCATCCTGGAGAAGAAAAGCTCCGGGGAGACCTTATTGCATCTTTCTGTACCTAAAAGGGGCCTGTGAGAAAGATGGGGACAGACTTTTGAGCAGGGCCTGTTGCCATAGGACAAGGGGTGATGGTTTTAAACTAAAGGAGAGAGATTCAGGCTGGACATGAGGAAGAAATTGTTGTCCCTGAGGGTGGTGAGAGCCTGTCCCAGGTTGGGCAGAGAGGTGGTGGATGAAGCATCCCTGGGGACATCCCAGGCCAGGCTGGACGGGGCTCTGAGCAACCTGAGCTGGTGAAGATGTCCCTGCTCATGGCAGGGGTGGCACTGGGGGAGCTGGGAAGGTCGCTTCCAGCGCAAATGATTCTATGATTCTCTAAACCCCATTAGTGGAGATGATACTACAACAGCACATAGGGAGCCTGTGCAGTCTAAGCTGTATCTCCATCCTCGTGCCCACAGGGACCTCAGTGTTGATGCAGGACTGACTCACGCCCAGTTCCAGGTCCGGCCGGTCCCTCAGCCCTATCAGCATTATTTAGCTACACCTCGGATGCACCATTTCCCCAGAAGCACATCCTCGACACAGATGGTAAGTGAAAGCACTTTTACTGAGAAATGTTTTATGCATTGTCTGCCAGAAGGCAGTCAAAATAAAGGCTGCTATCATTCTATCACCTGTCTTCTGTGAATCCCACTTACCTCCGGCCGTGGGAGGGGGTGTCTGAAAAGATAATATTGCATCGTTGCACTCGGGATTAGAGAAAGGAAAGAAAAGCTCGGCTGCTATGGAAAGATTCAGTCCATCAAGTGCAGCATCACGCTCACAAGCTGATCTGCAAAATCTGGGCAGGAGGTGAGAGACTCAGCAATTATTACTAATAATATTATTAATATCGGAACGAATTATGGTCTCCCAATGCTCCCTGCCTTGGCAGTAGATTACTCCCTTCCCCAGGCTCAGCCCCAGGACCATCACTCCTTGCTTCATTGCTCTCTATGTCGATAAAGGTTTTGCATGGCCTGTTTGATGAGAAGATGGGGTAATTTGCTGGCCCTTCCCCTAGCAGGGTGCTGTGATTGGAGCTGAGCCACGCTGAGCACTGCTAATCCTTAAACCATCCTCAGAAATCCCACGAGAGTGTTTTTTCCTCATGCCCATGGTCAGACCCTGACACCTGCATTCTACAGCAAGGCTTAAAAAAATCAAAGCTTGGATGCAGAGAAATCCAGCCATTTGAAAATAAATGAAACAAAATCTCTAAGCTGATCTGTGTTGAGAGTTTGGAACTGCAGTGCTACGAATGCAACAGGAATTATTGTAACAGATAGTTTACTCAAAAGAAATGAATGTTCTTAGTTATCATTTATAGGAGATCTATTTAATAAAACCTCATTTTTTGGTTAATAAAAGGCTTCTGTTGGGGAAGATGTTGATCTGCTCTTTCATTTTGAAATTTTAAAGCACTAAATTTAAATCTGGGTACAGAAGGGATTTCTATGTGCAAGCACGCATGGCTTTATTTTTCTCCCTTACTTCTCACAGGTTGTTCACGAAATCAGAAGTTACCCTTATCCTCAGCTTCAGCTACTGGCTCTTCAGGGACTGAACTCAAGCAGACACACATCTGCTGTGCGGGAGAGCTATGAAGTATGTGTCTTGAAGATTTTTATTAAATTTTTAAGTGCTAGAAATCTGTGCAAGCTCTGACATAAGCTTGTAAGGCTTGTGGCATGACATTTGCACTGAGTCTTGCAGCAATTTCAGTAATAACTGCGAGGCGAAGGGATTGAGTGGGTTTGGTAAAAGATGGTTTACTCCAGGGTGCCTGGGTCTGGGTTGGGTTCATTCTGGCTCAGTTCATGTCTGTGAACAAAGTGTTCCAGTTCTGCAGCGTTTGATTTCCCAGTCTGTCAAACAGAGCTCAAATTCCACCTTTATTTCAAAAATATTTGATATCCAGCTCTTTGCCTTGATCCCTTAGTTACTAGCCCAAGACTCAGTGCTCAGATTCATCATTAAAGCATAGCTGATTTGGGTTTGATGGACATTTCCATCAAAGGAAAGGCAGGAGGAAGCCTTGGTCTCCATCAGTTGGGGTGGTGTGGTAGGACCTCATGCCCTCGCAGCAATGCTGATGGTGCTGTGCTGATGTTCCTGCACTGCAGGAGCTGCTGCAGCTGGAGGACAGGCTGGGCAATGTGAGCCGGGGAGCCGTCCAGAACACCATCGAGAGGTTCACCTTCCCCCACAAGTACAAGAAGGTGAGTGCCCCGAAACCACGGCACGGCTTACAGCCCTTCTCTGTTGGCCTGGGGTTGTGGGTACGGAGCAGGACAGAAGGAATAACTTTGGTGGGTCTCAATCCTCAGGGCTGGCAAACCAGCATCATCAATCACAATATTCCCTGAAAGAGAGAAGGAATGTAAAATCCAGCGTTGGTGCTTTAATGCCTTGCGGGGCTCTTGGTCTGAAGTGGCGGTGTAGCTCAGCTGGCTGTTTCTCACTTCTAGGCTAGGAAGCTGCGGGCCAAATTTTCAAAAGGGTCTCAACCTTCTCCCACCCAGCGGGTGCGATTTCCCCCCTGCCCGCACCTGGTAAGGATGTGCGCACACCAGGGGGCTTTGTGCATGCAAACCCACCCCGTTCTGCATGCCAGCGGCGCAGCCCCTGTGTCCCACCATGAGGGTCCTGGCTCTGTAGCGTAGGGGACGTTGTCCTCCCCTCGCTTTGCAAGTAGCAGAAAATGGGGAAAAAAATTGCTAGTTTGCGTAGTAATTTCACATGTTGGTAATTTCTGGCTGGGCATTAATAAGTAAGGGATGTTGAATTGCCCAGGTTGGAAGTGAGTCAACTCCTGCTGCGCTTATCTCTGACCCCATCTCCAGTGGATCCAGAAAAATGATAGTAACAGGAATGGATGTGTGAAGGGAAGAGAAAATGGGAGAGCTGACAGGCTAAGCACTGCCCCACAGTGCAATGTGGGGCTGGGCTGGTGGCCAAGCTGGCATGGGGCACAGTGGTTGCCCTTCCTGGCAGTGATAGCCCCACATGTTTGGGGGTCTCCATGAGAAGCTTCCAGCAAAGCAGACCCTGAAGGCCATCCCCACTCCAAGGAGGATGATGGAGGTGGCGAGGAGCTGTGTTAGGGCAGCAGAGGACAGGCTGCTTCTTGAGGCACTGCCACCAGCCAGAGGGGATGTGCTGACCAGCAGCATGGTGGTGGCATTCTCTCCTCAATGGCTTTTTTGGCTGGGCTGACTTCCTCAAGCTGAAGGATCTGGCTGATGGATGAAGCTCTTATTTGCCTTTGTGCAACTACCCAAGCTGGGGAGAGCATCAGAAAGTCAAGTCCTAACCAAATTATGTCTTTAACCTGGCTGCAGAGAAGACCACAGGAGGGCAAAGCTGAGCAAGAGGATGGAGAGGAGTCGGACACTGATGAGAAGTGCACAATCTGTCTGTCCATGCTTGAAGATGGAGAAGACGTCAGGTAGGATTCTTCCATCTGCTCCTTTGCCTCTTTATGCCACCTGAATTGTGTTTATTTGGACAAATGCTGCCATGTACTGGTGGGGTCATCCCTGCCCTTTCCTGACAAACTCACTTGGGTTGTCATAGAGCTTGAGAAACCAAATGCATTTAGATGGATGTTGGTATGGGCTGTAGGAAGGAAGAGCTCTGCAGCAGCAGGAGTGCCAAGCTTTTATAGTACCTCCTGGGTTTGGATCACCTGCTTCTAAGCAGTGCCATGGGGTGGCAATGGGCCAGGTGGCAGGTGGCAGAGTGGGTTGGGTCCCAGGTCTCAGACAACCACCTGGAGCTTGGTGACACCCATGTCTGGGCTTGACAGATGACCGGAGTACTACAAAAGGGAGTGTGGGTGTCAGGTCCAGGGGAGTTTGGCTTGTGGCTGGGATGGAGCTGGTTTATTGTAGAATAAATGAGTTTACTCAGCCCTCACGGTCACAAGGAACCATCCTGAGCCAATAATAAAACTCTAGTTATCTGTCCACAGGCTCTTGGTTGGGTCAAATCTCTGCTTGTGGCAGAGGATGGGGACAGGTGATTGCGAGGGGCTGAAGCAGCTGCTCTAGCTGGTCCTGCTCCTCACCCTTTAATTGCCTTAAGCCATCAAGAATTACTGATCCTCTTACTCTGTGTCCTTGTGGTTTGAGGTCCATCCAGCTCATGAGGGTCAGCAACGAGATGACAAAGGTGATGTAGTTGAAAAGCAGCCACATTTCTCAGGGCACACCAGATACCCATGTAGGAGCAGTGGAGACTCATCTGACTGCTAAAAAATCACAATGATGAAGAAGCCAGAGGCTTTGGAGCATAACCCAATACTCCTGAAAGGTTAAAAACCAGCAACCAGGAAAATTAATAAATTGGAAAAACTCAGCTCAAGAGGGTGTGGGGTTTTCTAAAAGACTTTTAGCCAAGAAGGACCAACTCTGACCTGCCATCGGTGGAGGAGGCTGAAGGACCTGAGCAGCACTGGTGTCACTGCATTGGTGCTTCCCCATGTTTGAAGCAGCCCTGACTGCTGCATTCTAGCCTCTCCTGGTCCCCTGGACCTCCTCCATCCCAACAACGTGGTGTCTCTCTCTCTCTGCAGGCGGTTGCCCTGTATGCATCTCTTCCACCAAGTGTGCGTGGACCAGTGGCTGGCCACCAGCAAGAAGTGCCCGATCTGCAGGGTGGACATTGAAACACAGCTCGGCTCGGACAGCTGAAAGGACTGGCTGGACACACCATTTTCCTTACACCAGGTCGTATGGCCATAAACCCTTGCAGCAAAATTTTTGCCTTCTGAGCCATTTGATTGAGAGGAAAAGTCTGCAGGCATGTTAGTGAGGAGGAGGAGGAGGAGGAGGTGATGGTACCATATCTAGCGGTAGGAGACATTGCACATACGCAGGAGACAGGCCCAGTGGAAGGGAGCTGGTATTTCCGGGGCTCAGAGACCCCGTGCTGCAGAAGATTTTAGTGTTGAACATGAAGGGAACTAGTTGTGGTAGTGTGGCCTGTCAATCCTGCATCTCATGGGGATTGTATATATATACCTCTTGAATACGTAGAAACATGTTAGGGGTCCTTTAGCTATTTCTATGGATGGCAGCTGGAGCATGTTAGCTTAAGAAATGTTGTGTTTGATGCCCTACTCATCTTGTGGTGGACATGTTGCTGTTACCTAATTTGCACCAAATATTTTTTCATAGATTCCTTATTTTGGTGCCTGATCAATACATTGCAGATGGGGAATAAAGAGGTCAAGCTTTCCCACCTTTTGAGGGGGAAAGGGGCGAAAAAGCAAAATCCTGTTTACAGTCAGAAGGGTTGCGCTCTTTGCCTCAGCCGCGTGTGCTTCCTTTCCTTGTGTTTACAGTGTGTTGCAAATTTAGAGAAGCTCAAAAAATAATAAAAATTGGGAATGAAATGAATGAAGCAATAGGGACAAGCTTCGTTCCTGCTTATCTGCTGGTGCTGGACGCTTTCTGTAGGGGCGCAATGTCGGTGTAGACGCTGTTTCTTTGCTTTCCATATCTTAATGAAGTGGCTTGGCACATCGCAATCCAAGGAAGGGCTGTCTTCGTGATTGCCGTTGTCTCTGACGTTTTCTCCTGTGATCTGTGAGGCTGGTTGGCTTCAGAATCTACTGCCAGCACTGGTCCAAGACAATGGTTACTGGAGCCGGTGCCTGTAGCTGTGGTTTGGGGTATAATAACACCAGAGAGGTGCTGAGAGATGCACGCTGCCAACTCCTCTCCTGTGCAAATACATCTCTGATAACGAGATGGGAGAAAACTCGGTGCTCACGAGGCACTGCTGAGGCTGTGGGTATATTGGCACAGGGGAGAGAAGGCAGATTGGAAAGGGGGTTTGCTGCTTTCTGGAAGGGCTGGGTTGTAGCCCTGCTGCGAAGCACTTTCACCTGCACCTGCGTGCGTTTGTTTAATAATGAAACCTAATTGCATTAATACTCAAAAGACAATTAGGAGCTGGTCCCCAAAGAAGTGAGCTGTTGCGATCTAAGCTTCCCCTGAAATAAAGATCTCAGCACACCAACCGTAGTGACCAAGCTGAAAACCCTCTGGACAACCGGCATTCACAACTAAAACCTTTTTATTTTTTTTTTTTTAATACTTTTTGTTTGTTTAGTTATTTGTGTAGTAGGGGAGCAAAATAAAGATGTGGAGGAGCAAGGGGAATTAGTCAGGAACATTATATATTGAAAAAGCTGATGTGGCGGGGATGATGTCCCGGTCCCCCGGGCAGCTGTTTTGCTGGAGCCAAGCGATGCTCTCCAAGCAGAAACAACCCTGTGTCACCAACTGAGAGATCGCGGGATTCCCCTGAGCGGGAATTGGAAAACATCAACCTCAAAGACACCCCAGAGAACTTTTTTTCCCAACGGGAAAGGGGAAGGAAAGAGGTGAGCCCTGTGGGGCACAAGGATGCAGGAGTCTTTCTCCTGCTGTGCCCATGCAGGTAGGAGGGATTGGAGGGGGACATATTCTGGGTTATAAGGAAGATATAAGGAAGGAATGCTTTACACTGAGGGTGGTGAGAGCCTGTCCCAGATTGGCCAGAGAGGTGGTGGCTGAACCATCCCTGGAGACATCCCAGGCCAGGCTGGACGGGGCTCTGAGCAACCTGAGCTGGTGAAGATGTCCCTGCTCGTGGCAGGGCGGACACTGGGGGAGCTGGGAAGGTCCCTCCAACCCAAACTGTTCCTTGATTCTATGATTCTGTGATTAATTCAATACCATATTTGTCACCCAGCACAAGCAATGGTTTCTTGGAGGATGCAACTCTCCCAACCAGGACCAGAGGGCTGCAGACTCCTTGGGTCGAGGTGTGGTCCATTGATACCTATGGGACTTGCTCCAGCAGCAGCAGATTGAAGCAGCATTTTAAATTAATACTAATATTATCGATAACATGGGCAAGCAAAGCAAAGCTTTGCTGGTAAAATACACTGTAAGCTGGTCTGGTCTGTCCAGGCGTAAGCTGGGGGTGAAGCAGGGGGAGGAATGGGGTGGTTGGGACCCTGGCCAGGCGGCGAGGGAAGGAGAAGCGCTTCCGAACTGCGTGTTTTCTTAAAGCCTATACAAAAGTATTACTATTTGCCTAATGAACAAGCACAGTTTAAAAAAAAAAAAAAGAAAAAAAAGAAAAAAAAAAAGAAGAAAAAATATAAACCTTTGGTGAATAAAGCACCAAACTCCCGTGGTCTCGTGTGAGTGACTGATCCCCAGGTGCGTGCGAATCTATAACGTCTGGAGTTGCATCGGTGTGTCAGATTCCTTTGCATTTAAATAATCTGTACGAGCAGGTTACGATAATAGGGTGAGCTTAAAAACAAACCGAAACAAACAACAACAACAAGATCTCTAGGAACAAAACATTGATAGTTTACAGGGTTTTGTGAGTTTAAATGCCTTATATTTAACAATCATAATTTATGACTAACTTGTAGATATTGTGGGTTCTTATTTAATTATTTTTATAGTTGTTTTTTGCATTTTTAATTATAATTTATTTATTTAGAAATTAATACTAATTTTTTTTATTACTCCTATTACCTCATTTTTGCATTGTTTCTGGGAATGGAATGCTTTGCATGCATCGGTACTTTAAAAAAAATTGGGGGTAATGCTTATCTTGTCAAAAAAAAAAAAAGAAAAAAATCAGGGTGTGTGATTACAAACTGTATTACTGTGGTGCTGTTACCTTGGATACATTCCATAAAAATGCAAACCTTTGATTCTGTATGCTGTGACATAGTGGAAAACTGCAATATAGTGACTGTGTTTAGCACATATATATGAATATTATTTGCACTCATAATCAAACTCTGGTGATCCTTTCACTTTTGCCCTCGCGCATTGAAGGCGATTGACGGCGGTCTGCAAAACCAAAACGATTCGGTCTGTTCCTGCTGCCGCCCTGTCCCCGGCGCTGAAGGTGATGCTACTGCTCTTGCTGCACATGTTACCCTGCAATAACACCCAGTGGGCCCCCGCTACAAGGCTGTGCTTGGGGCCATGCATGCATTTAGTGCAAGACTTTGCAAACTGCTTCAAAACCCGAGGGAGGAAGCCCGGACATGGTGTCTCTGTTCAGTTCTTGGTGTCTGTCGGTGCTGGGTCTGGTTCTTCATCCTCTGTGCCTGCACCCAGCTGGGTGCTGCAGGGAGGATGAAGGAAACAGTTGATGGAGCCTGAGCTTGGAGGTGACAAAACTAAGGGGGTCATTGCAGTTTATAAGGGTTGATCCCTGCTCTAGCTGAGAGAGGATGGAGGTGGGAGAGATTCAGGATCCATCTGTAATGCCTGGCCATGAGCGTTTGCTAAAACCCAACTGTAAAACACACATGGAGCAGATCCACTCTTCCTGAAAACCTTCTAGTTGGTTTCATCACCGTTTGTTGATGAGGAAATCTTGACTTGAAGTTTTTAATTCACTGTAGAGCTGGGACCTACACCAGAGCCCTCCTGTCCAAAGGAGGGGACCAGCCCTGAGCTGAGATCCCACTCCCGCAGCAGAGGCCAAGCATCTGCATCTGCATCCCCATCCGCATCCCCATCCCCATCCGCATCCCCATTCCCATCCCCATCCCCATCCCCATTCCCGTCCCCATCCCCATCCCATCTGCATCTGCATCTGCATCCCCATCCCCAGTAAGGAGAACTCCTTCACAAGTTGAGTATTCTTATCTTTGCCCCCATTATTTCACTTGATCAGCTTTCTCTGCACAAATGTAGAAATCGGTTCTCAGATGAATACAGCAATCATCCAGCAAAACAGGTTTCAGAGTAAGCCACCAACAGAGCTAAAGAATAATAGAAGCATCCTTTCAAATTAAAAGTGGTCTGTTTGTCCCCATCTCCATCCCTGTCCCCATCCCATCCCATCCTCATTCCCATACCATCCTCATTCCCATTCCATCCTCATTCCCATCCCATCCCATCCCATCCTCATTCCCATTCCATCCTCATTCCCATACCATCCTCATTCCCATTCCATCCTCATTCCCATTCCATCCCATCCCATCCCATCCTCATTCCCATTCCATCCTCATTCCCATCCCATCCCATCCCATCCCATCCCATCCCATCCCATCCCATCCCATCCCATCCCATCCTCATTCCCATTCCCATTCCCATTCCATCCTCATTCCCATCCCATCCCATCCCATCCTCATTTCCATCCCATCCCATCCCATCCCATCCTCATTTCCATCCCCATCCCATGCTCATCCCCATCCCATGCTTGGATGAACATCCCCAACCCCATCCCTGGTGCTGCTGCTCTCACAACGTGCTGCCCTTTTGCAAAAGCCTCCTTTGCTTGAGCTTCACAAGAGGACTAGAGCACCTTTGATAATATTTTAAGCTTTAAGCCATAACTGCTCTTGGCCATCATGGATGTTGGGCTGTGTATGGACAGAAGTGGGGTTTGATGCATGCACGCAGCCAGTAGCCGTCCCCCAAAAAAGGCTTTGGATGCAACTCCCTTTTGGGTTAGAAAGGCACAAAACGACTGTTCCTTAACGTTTTCTTTCTCCGTCTCTTCAGGGTGCTGCTGTGCTTTGTTGACTTTGCCTTACCCTAGGTTTAAAACCTGCCTGTGTTTTTTCCTTGCTGCTCTCTAACACTCCTCCCTTGTAGCCCAGAGCTGCAGTTTTGGGCCATATGGGGACAGGGGGTTGGTTGCTCCCCCCACCCCCAAAGACATTTCAAAAGGAATAAGTAAAACAAGGAGCGAGCAAACAAATCCTCTCCTTTAATGACTCAGGCTGGTGAAAGGATCACCCACATTTTTGTACTCCTACTGCTGTTCTGTTGTGCTGTGCAACATTTTGCTACATAGACTATTTTATAGAAGAAAGCTAGAAAAATATTTATTATTAATATTAAAGCAATAGTGCATTGAAGAAATGAAAATACGTTAGAAATTGTGTAAATGCTTAGATTCACTTTCGGTGGATTTTTTGTACTTTATTTATAACTAATAAAACAAACTGCATTGCTAACTACAAACCTGTGCCACGTGGAATCCAGCCGGCAGGGCAATAGCTTGATCTTTATTTATTCCTTGTTTAATTATTCTTTTCTTTGGGTTGGAGTCAATTCTTCTTTCACTGCTTAAGGCTTTGATGTGAAAAAGACATGGTGTTGGGGTATAAAATACTCTACCCACCAGGTATGCAGAGGTAAAATGTATTTTCAATCCCTGGAGAATCCAATGGTCCATACATCCAACTTTGCATCCTGCCCATCTCATTTCATAGGATTCCTTGCACTGTTTTTTTATTTGTTGGTTTATTTGTTTGGTTTATTTCACAATGAATGGCGCCAGTCTCTCCTCCTACCTCCTCTCAATTCAGCTGTTCCTCTTCATGCACTTCATATAGAAAGGCTGAGACCAGTCTCCAGCTTTGACTGTGTGATTAAACTAAATAAGCCTTGGAGACAGGCGGCTGCTGATCTTAGAGATTTGGATGCTGTAGCTGAGGGTAACTGTCAGATCCTACAGTGTCCAGCAACAGCTGCATAAGGGATGCAGCATATCCAGGCAATACGAAGCTTTTACAAACTCAGAAAACACATTAAAAATGACCCGCTGGGGAAAATCTCAGTTGCTGGCTGAGATCTTCCTGATGTCCTTCTAAAGGGCAACGTCGCTGAGATTGCTGCTTGAGATGGCAATCGGTTTTGCTTCAAAGCTGCCGCAGAAAAGACACCCCCATGATCTGATACCAGCAGTAACCAGTGTCTGTGCTGGTGGGAGAGGGGCTGTGCCTGTTCAGGTACAACAGCACAGACCAACATGCAGCATCTTTATTTTCTGAGAGCATCCCCTCATGCAGCAGCTGCCCAGGGTTGGGAAGCTTAGCCTTTATTTGTGTTTTGTAGTATCTAAATCCTCAGCTAGCCCACCGGTTGCAGCTCAGAGCTGTACAACCCCATCACCAAGTATGTTTTTTTCCTTTTTTATTTTTAATGGGGCCTTTTTAACGTGAAAATGAGCCTCTGCACATAATGACTGGGCAGCAGAGATTGTAAGATAGATACCTCACAGTCCTCAGTTATTCTGCCTTCGTACACACAGGGCTGTCATGAGCATATGACGCTATCTAGAAGGTTTCACAACAATTTAGTAGGGATTTTCAAACAATTTTCTGTGTTCCGCAGCAGGAAACAACCAGTCCCTCTCATCATCCAACACCGCAGAGGATTCCTTGGTCGTACTCGTTTTCCGTGGCAGCACCCATGTGCTTTCATAAACACGGTATTCATCGAGCTCCCAGAATGATGGGGACTGCAGAGATTATGAGACAGCCTGGTTTTGCAGACTCCCACTGAGTGCTACCACCCTTGTCCTTTGCTCTTGCTTCCCATCTCAATTTTTTTAAAATTTATCTTATTTTGGCTGAAAGTGCGCTCATTAAAACCTCACCAATTAAGAAATAAAGAGGAAAAATATGAAAAACCGAAAAAACAACGAAAGGTAAGAGGGTGTTGGTGGAAACAGGAGCTGTGCGTCTGCCCAGCACACAGCTCTGGGAAGCTCTGCAAAATGCACAGCACCAGGACAATTCTGGCTTTTCTCCTCCCGAATTCTGGCCAAGAACGTGCTGGTTTTAGCAGCCTGATGCAAATCCATCCCTTGGAAAAACTCCACTCTCGCCTTATTACTTTTGCAGCATTAGTTGTTGTAGCAACAGAGCGACTCCCCAGAGTCAGGGTGGAGTTGAGTTTTGCACAAACAAGGGGCATTTTTGAAGTCTTTAGGAGAAATAAGCCGAGTTTTTCTGATGCTTTGCCAAGGCTGCCTTCCTGGGAGGCACTGAGGTTGCTGACCCTGCATCAAGCTCCTCCCTTGGCTCTTTTTGGGACAGCATTGCCTGGAGTTCAGCACAGTTTTGGGGTTGAACACGCCGACCTGGGGATGGCAGGTGGTTTTGATGGTAACCCAGGTATCTGCAATCCCATCTTTCACCTACACAGTGATTTGGAGACCCCAGAAGTGTTCACTCCTGCATCAAGAGGACCTCAGTCGGTGGTTCTAGCTGCTTGCTACACGTGATTTCTCCCAGATATGAGCACATCTCGTCTGCAAGCTAAGGATTTATCTTTCCTCCTTTCACCACGCAGGGGTGGTGTGTGGGTCAGGAGCTGCCTGCACTCCTCCCGAGGGCTGGAACAGGACAGGACCCACATGTGTCATGGAGAATTTGCACAGGGGTTAAACTGGTGCAGTGCAACGATGCTGCAAAACCAGCATCTCTGGCATCTCCGCACCAAGTGGGTGCTGACTGGAGCCACATGGAAATGCTGAGGCTGCAACATTTTAATGGGAAAAACCACTGTGGCACACATTTGCCTGAAAATGGGACCAATCTATTGACAGGGATTTTTTTTTGTTGTTGTTTGTTTGTTTTGTTTTTTCGTTTTTTGTTTTTTTCATAGGCCTGGGATGGGAAAGAAAGCAGGGAGATCAAAAGCCTGACCCTTCTTCTTTTGTTTCAAAACACCCACTGGGGAACCACTGCTTTGCAATTGCACTGCACAAGAGTGCCAAACGCAGATGCTTCAGACTCTGCTGATGATACCAAACTGGAAGGACGGGCTGACACACCAGAGGCTGTGCTGCCATCCAGAGACCAGGACAGGCTGGAGGGCTGGGCAGAGAAGAACCTGATGGAGTTCAACAAGGGCAAGTGTAGGGTCCTGCACCTGGGGAGGAACAACCCCAGGCACCTGTACAGGTTGGGGTTGACCTGCTTCTCTGCTCCCTAGAGAAGAACCTGGGAGTTCTGTTGGACAACAGGGTGACCATGCGCCACCAATGTGCCCTTGTGGCCAAGAAGGCCAATGGTCCCTGGGGTGCATTAGGAAAAGTGTGACCAGCAGGTGGAGGGAGGTTGTTCCTCCCCTTCTGCTCTGCCCTGGTGAGGCCACATCTGCAGTTCTGTGTCCAGTTCTGGGCTCCCCAGTTTAAGAAGGACAGGGAATTACTGGAGGGACACAAAGATGTTGAGGGGCCTGGAGCACCTTTCTGATGAGAAGAGACTGAGAGAGCTGGGGCTGTTCAGCTGGAGAAGAGAAGCTGAATGGGATCTTATCAATGTGATAAATATCTCCAGGGTGGGTGTCAAGAGGATGGACCAGACTCTGTTCAGTGGTGCCCAATGACAGGATGAGGGGCAACGGGCACAGACTGAAGCACAGGAGGTTCCATCTGAATATGAGGAGAAACTTCTTTCCTTTGAGGTGGCAGAGCCTGGCCCAGGCTGCCCAGAGAGGTTGTGGAGTCTCCTTCTCTGAGACATTCAAACCCGCCTGGACACGATCCTGTGTGATCTGCTCTGGTGACCCTGCTTGAGCAGGTGGGTTGGACTGGATGATCTCCAGAGGTCCATTCCCAGCCCAGCCATCCTACAATTCTGCTCATGGGACCTCCTGGTTGCCCGGGGAGCCCAGGCACCAGCCCAGCGAGGTCCCAGGGGTGCAACAATCCTGCTGAACCCAGCACCTGCCTTCAGCCATCCTGATGTCTGTCCTGCTCTTCCTGTGAGCCCCCAGCCCTGTCTCAGTCCTTGCTCAGGGCTCGGTAGCACGAGTTGGCAGTGAGGAGGGAGAATACAGCCAGTAAAGGCTGCCATCATTATTCCTATCAGTGAGTACTTGATCATTTATGAGGCTTATTACGGGCCTCATTTAAGCAACTTGCTGTGCTCCAAAACCATCAGTTAACATAAAGGTTTCTAAAATGAATTAGTCTGAGCTATTATTTGCAAGCTGGCACAGACAGCCCTGAATGAGCTCAAGTCTCTTTGGTGGTGCCTGCTGCAGAAAATAAAGATGCAGTCTAATATCCAGGAGCAATCAACAGCACTCACAACACATACTTAACTCCTGTCTCAGCATCACTGGACTTTGCTGGGGCTTCCTTTGCCCATGACCAGGCAGGGATTCTGCAGTGGGACAGTCCTGCTTTGTGGCTGGGCACATCCAGGTCATGCCCCAGCTGAAGCATCATCCCCAACCCAAAGACTGATGGGGTGGGTGGTCTCAGGGGGTTTAACCCACTCTTGACCCATTTGATGCTCTTTTGCACAAAGCACTTGTTTAAAACCAGCTTCTGGGAGGCAGAAGGACCTCTCCTATGACATGTATGGGACAGGAGGAAGGTCTTCTTCTCACAGCAGCTCAGACACCCCCTTTCTCCTCCGAAGGATGTGTTTTGCTGCTTTGTTCCACAGGGAGGGAGATGGGTCTCCAGAAGTAAGGGTGTTTAAACAGCTTTTCTTGGTATTTGTAGAGTAGTGAGTATCTGGGAAGAGCTCATTTGCAGCAGCACCAACCCTTATTGCAGCCGGGAAATCCCTTCTCCATCACAGTAAAAATCAAAGCAGCAACCCTTATTAAAAGAAAAAAAGTAAAATGAATGGAAGCTGCCTGAAATGAAGCTGATATTCAGGCCATATAGGGTAAGATTATCCAGAGACAGCTTTGAATGTAGTTAGCACAGCTCCCTTGCAGTGGAATTGATTATTTTTTAATGTTTTTTGTTCAAGCCGCCACAACTGCAGATCTCAGCTCTGGGCAGACCCAGATGAGTCCATCCTAAGAGCTGGGGCTGGCTTGATGGGCGGGAAAGTCCATGGGTGGAAAACACCACCCAGATCCCACCACTTGAGACTTGGCTGTGTAGATAGTGGGTCCTTCCCATTAACCCCCAATATCAATGCAGGCTGGAGATGAAGGGATGGAGAGCAGCCCCCAGGAGAAGGACTTGGGGGTGCTGGGGGACGAGAGATGGGACAGGAGCCGGCAATGTGCGCTTGCAGCCCAGAAACCAGTTGTGTCTTGGGCTGCATCACCAGGAGCGTGGGCAGCAGGTCAGGGAGGTGACTCTGCCCCTCTGCCCTGCTCTGGTGAGACCCCCCTGCAGTGCTGGTCCAGCTCTGGGTGCTCAGCACAGGACACACATGGACCTGCTGGAGAGGGGCCAGAGGAGCCACAGAAATGATGCGAGGCTGGAACAGCTCTGCTGGGAGGACAGGCTGAGAGAGTTGGGGTGTTCAGCTGGAGAAGAGAAGCTCTGGGAAGACCTTATTGCACCTTTCCAGATTTAAAAGGGCCGATAAGAAAGATGGGGACAGACTTTTGAGCAGAGCCTGTTGTGATAGGACAAGGGGAGATGGTTTTAAACTAAAGGAGGGAGATTCAGGCTGGACATGAGGAAGAAATTGTTGTCCCTGAGGGTGGTGAGAGCCTGTCCCAGGTTGGGCAGAGAGGTGGTGGCTGAACCATCCCTGGAGACATCCCAGGCCAGGCTGGACGGGGCTCTGAGCAACCTGAGCTGGTGAAGATGTCCCTGCTCATGGCAGGGGGGGCACTGGGGGTGCTGGAAAGGTCCCTTCCAACCCAAATAATTCTGTGATTCTATGATTCTTCCCAACACTCCCTGTAGAGAGCTCTGCTGTGCCCACTGCTTTTGATGCGGTGGCTTCTGGAGGTGTGTGTGTGTGTGTATGGGTGTGTAGTGTTCACAGTCACCAGAAGTGGCAAAAACTGGGATGTCCAAGCTCAATTTTCTTAAGTATACTAGCTCAATTCCCTTCTCCTCTTTACTCATCCAGAAGGGGAGCCCCTCAGTCGTGGAGGCCAGCGGGCTTCCCCAGCCCTGGCAGGGAAAAGCACTCTGAGCAGGAGATGGCCTCTGAGCTATTAAAGCACAGTTTGTGGCTCTGCCAGTTGTGGCTTTTAATAATAAATAAGAGAGAAATGTGTTGATTTCATTTACAGTTTTATACATGCTTTTTAAAAAAAACCAGCATTACTTTTACAAAATGTTAACCCAGGAAGCACATCTTGCTACTGAAAATCTCTCGATATAAAAAGCAGCGTTTTAAAAAGTAAAATGCAATATAAAACAGTATAATGGGAAACATGCATATGTAGAAAGGACCAAAACCACCCTGCCCTTCTCAGTAGCGAGGAAAAAGCTCTCTCCAGATCAACCCATCGCCCCGGTTTTCATCCAGCCACTTCCCACAGGGAAATATGGTGGTCACGCCGGTTGCCGAGTTGGTGATCTCCACACGCTCCACCAACCAGCCTGGAGCCAGGCCACTGTTGTCATGCTCAATCCGGACCTTTTTCAGCTCTCCCATGTCCAATGTTTCCAGGTAAAACCTGTTGGTTTTGCCCCTCTCAAAGAGGTTCCTGAACTTCTGCTTCAGCGCCCGTTTTCCCGAATCCCCGTTCAACCCGAAGATGGTGATGAACACGTTGGCATCGGTCCCCGCACCTTTTTCGAAGCCTGTGACCACGATGGTCTCGTATTTGACTGGCACCAAGCTCCGGGCTTTGCTGGCAAAGCTCTCGGTGACCTTGGCACACTCGAAGACTTTGTAGTCCCGTCTCTTGTAGCGCAGAGGGATTTTCGTGTTGCACCTGAAGTAGTATCTACCAAAAAGGAGCCAGCAGGATGTTATATGGTATGAATGGACACTTCATTGGGACACTAAATTCCTCAATATTGATGCTGTTTCAGCACTTTTGCAAATATATGCTAGTACTAGAGTTTCTTTCTAGAAAGACAGCTGTGGCTGAACATTGCAACTGCAACTGGAAAATCCAGGGTCTCCATAGACCACCACAGACATCCCGCACATGCTGGGGCTGGCGTGGGGCAGCCATCACCTCTTTTGGCCATGCAATGGTACATTTATGTGCAGACCCATTGAGGCAGGATGAGCAATTTGGAGACCTTATTGCACCTTTCTGTGCTTAAAAGTCGCCTGTGAGAAAGATGGGGACAGACTTTTGAGCAGGGCCTGTTGTGACAGGACAAGGGGTGATGGGTTTAAACTAAAGGAGGGAGATTCAGGCTGGACATGAGGAAGAAATTGTTGTCCCTGAGGGTGGTGAGAGCCTGTCCCAGGTTGGGCAGAGAGGTGGTGGCTGAACCATCCCTGGAGACATCCCAGGCCAGGCTGGACGGGGCTCTGAGCAACCTGAGCTGGTGAAGATGTCCCTGCTCATGGCAGGGGGGGCACTGGAGGAGATTTGGAGGTCGCTTCCAACCCAAACTATTCTATGATCAGCCCTGAAGCTGGTGGAGCCCAGTGCTGCCCAGTTTAACTGGTCTGAGAGCAGAGTCTCATCCATGCAGCTGTTCCTGGAGGGAGATCAGTAATTATCCTCGCTTTTCAGGTATGATTTAGGTTGGGCTAGGAGCTAGGAAAAAGGGAATGGGAAAGATGGGAAGCAGAGGTTTACATCCCCCATTTCTCCATCTAGATCACCCAGCCCATAATTAGCAAGGAAAAACAAAATTCATCAAGCACAGAAATGATAGGTACCAGATGCTGAAAGCCCTTGGGTCTGCAGTGCTGCCTCTGGTGATGCGCAGGGAGCACACAGCACATCCATAAATCACTGCGTACCTGGCAGCCAGCCAGAGGCTGGAGCACTCTACTTTTAATGATGTATTTCATTTCCAGTGATGCAGATCATTTCCAAATGAGTTTCCCCCCACCCCTCCTGCCGTATCCCCCTTTGCCAAACTGCAGCAGGTCTTTCTGGAGGGAGCGTAGCTGGATTGCAGTGTGTGTGTGTAAAACAAACACCTGGAGGAAGGGTTACTGCGACTGCAGCAGTGCTGCGCCTCTTAAACACTTCCAACACTTCTGACATTTTCCATAGCCAAAGCAAAGCACTCATTTCTCTGGAAAGAAGCCTCGTAAATGAGAAATTCTGTCGGGAGCAAAATTTTAGGCTGACAGACAGAAAAACTGCATGAGAGTGGGGTGGAGGGATTGCCTGATGCTGTAGTTTTATTTCTTGGGCTATGTAATATCTCATGGTCTGGAGTTATAGTAGAGCATGCCAGTCTTCATGAAGGGCAGGAAAAAAAATGATGAGTTTTCCAGCCCTGGGATTTACAAGAACAAGCTTCTAAATACAGCCCTTTTGCATATTAAAATCTACCATTAAAAGGCAAAAATCCCAGTATAATTCAAAGCTATGGCTTCAGCAATCTCTTAACTCTTTTAATCTGGCCTTTGGCTTGACTGAGAGGGTTTTTTTAGGTGTCTGGGGTCTGGAATACCTGAAGTAAGAGCTTCCTCTCATGCTGAGATCTGCTCTGGTTGATGGTTTGCAATGCAAACACCTCTGTGAGATGCTGCATCTGCAGAGCTGGAGCCCTGCTCCAGTGCCATGAGAGGCTGCAGGATTTACTGGCATCTCCTGGCCGCCCTCTTTAATTTAATACAACTTTAAAAACCCCAGGGCTTTATGAGATCCCTGTTCCCTTCAAAACACACTGCTTCACCAGTTTCAGCATGCTCCTGATGAGTTTGGTGCAAGGATTTGATTGCACAGCTTGACTTTAAGGGTTCCAGGTTTTTCCCACCAGGAGAAAAGAATATGTTTTAGTATGTAATTGACTCAGTTTTCATTCAGCAAATATTATTGTGGCTCTTCTACTGGCTGATTAATTTCCTAGGAGAGACTCTTAGCTTCTAAAAAAAAAAAAAACAACAAACCACTTTAAGGATTTCTTCTTAAACACTCAATTGTCTCAGCTGGAACAACCTCCTCGTAGTTAAATTCTTTAGCAGCGATGGAAATATCACAGAGAAGAAAAAAATAATCAACAATTAACACTGTGGATATTTTATCTGAAGAGGAGTTTCTTCTGCAAATGGACCATCTTTGGCTCCTGCATAGTCCCTGTGTTGCCCACTCCTTGAGTTGTGAACGTTGTCCCTTCCAAAGACGGGGCTCAGACCAAAGCCTGTAGGACCTGACGTGCTCAAGGCTCTTCAGACGTGGTCATTTTTTGACTATGACAGATTTCAGTCATATTCAAATCGGAGTAGCTAAGCACGTCTGATTTGATACATGACTGCAACCTTTCCAGTGGGCCTTTTGGACCATCCCAGAAGGATCACAGTATCACAGTATATTTGGGATTGGAAGGGACCTCAAAAGATCTTCTAGTCCAATCCCCCCCTGGAGCAGGAACGCCTGGGTGAGGTCGCACAGGAACATGTCCAGGTGGGTTTTGAATGTCTCCAGAGAAGGAGACTCCACAACCTCCCTGGGCAGCCTGTTCCAGTGTCTGTCACCCTTACTCAGAAGTTGTTTCTTCTCAAATTTAAGTGTAACCTCTTGTGTTCCAGCTTGATCCCATTACCCCTTGTCCTCTCATTGTTTGCCAACGAGAAGAGCCTGGCTCCATCCTTGTGGCACTCACCCTTTATATATTTATAAACATCAATAAGGTCACCCCTCAGTCTCCTCTTCTCCAAACTAAAGAGACCCAGCTCCCTCAGCCTTTCTTCATAAGGGAGGTGCTCCACTCCCTTAATCATCTTGGTTGCCCTGCGCTGGACCCTCTCCAGCAGTTCCCTGTCCTGCTGGAACTGAGGGGCCCAGAACTGGACAAAATATTCCAGATGTGGTCTCACCAGGGCGGAGTAGAGAGGAAGGAGGACCTCCCTCCATCTACTAACCAGCCCCCTTGTAATACACGAACAGCTTGTCCTTGGTGCCATCTTAAGGCATGTCAAGGGTAAGAGGGTTATTAGGGGCAGTCAGCATGGCTTTACCAAGGGTCAGTCATGCTTGACCAACCTCATAGCCTTTTATGAGAATGTGACAAGGTGGATGGATGATGGCAGAGCAGTGGATGTGGTCACCTTGACTTCAGTAAAGCCTTTGACACAGTGTCCCACAGCATCCTCACAGCTAAGTTAAAGACGTGTAGTCTAGACAATAGAGTAGTGAGGTGGGTTGCAAACTGGCTTAAGGAGAGAAGCCAGAGAGTGGTAGTCAATGGTGCGGAGTCTAGTTGGAGGCCAGTATCTAGTGCAGTGCCTCAGGGGTCAGTACTGGGGTCAATATTATTCAATATATTCATTAATGATTTAGATGAGGGAATAGAGTGACTGTCAGCAAGTTTGCTGATGACACCAAGCTGGGAGGAGTGGCTGACAGGCCAGAGGCTGTGCTGCCATCAGAGACCTGGACAGGCTGGAGAGTTGGCCGGGGAATAACCTGATGGACTTTAACAAAGAAAAGTGTAGAGTCCTGCATTGGAGGTTCTGAATTTGTCTTAACTTTTTTCTAGGAGCTGTTTTTACTAGACTTGCCTAAAGGCCAGTCTGTGCAAACCCCTTAAATTTCAGTCAGTATTTTCCACCATCTGAGACTTTAATTTGTCATAGCTATGAGATTCACCCAAGCCAACTTGTTTATAAATATATCTACCCATGCAAACACCCGCTCTAATAACTCAGAGACTGCACAGGAAAGTCAAGCAGGGACATTGTGTATCCAAGACAGCAAATGGCTTGCCCTTATCTTTCAGAAAGGGATTAATATTAGGTAAGACTTTCCACTATTCCTTAATTCTGAAATGCTCCAGAAGGACACACACAGATCTGCTCAGCATCCACCTGCCCTCCTGGAGCAGTTCCTCCCAGACAAGGAGACACTCACTTGTTGCAAAGCTCCATCTCTGTTACGACGATCTCCTGAACATGCCAGAAGACATCAGCTTTTGCAGATGACTTCTTTCCATCTTTTGGGCAATGACCAACACAGATGGCTGCAATATCACCAACGTTCTTTGAAGAAAACTGAAACGTGTCTGTTGCTCCCCTACAAGAAACAAAGAACAGTTTCAGTTAGGATCTTGAAGGCTGGCGGTGACTTGTCTCATATGAACATTAAGTAATATGCATATGGCTATGGAGGATAGAAGATAAGCCTTAATTTAAAGTCATTTGATTTAACCTACAATCATTCAACACAAAGTATAATTTCCATATTTAAATTTAGTATTTTCTCTGATTAGGGGTGACACTTTAAATTGTTGCCACTAGGACTTTCCAGGATAAATTTGAGCTGTTCCACATACAAAATCAATTTGCCTCATTATAGATAAAGCTAAAGAATTACTAATTTCCCCTCCAGCACTTATTCATTCATTCCTGACAGATACTGTATCTGTTACACATCTACGCATCATAGCTGTTTTAAATTTGCTGGTTCAGCCACCCTTCCTGAAGCTCAGCTTGAAAACAGCTTAGAGAAACAACAGGTCTCTGTCAAACCCTTGGCTGGCTCCCTGTCATGTCTCCTGTGTATCTGTTAGGTTTATCTTATTTGACTGGTCCTTATTCCAACCTGCCTCCAAGGATGGACTGTAAATGATGATTGGAGAGTGTTCTCTTTAGTTCTGCTGTAGATATCAACAGCTCAAGGTTGGAAAGATACTCCTCCTGATCTTACATGTTTCATACGAAATCTTCACACAGAAGAAATCTTCTGGTTCACACCAGAACCCACACCAGGTGTAATTTCACTGTCCTTTACAGAGCCACAGGAGAAACCTTTCCCCTCAGCAAAGCAACTGAGCATCACCAACATAGAATCATAGAATTGTTTGGGTTGGAAAAGACCTTTAAGATCATCGAGTCCAACCAATAACCCAACACTGCCAAGTCCATGTCTAACCCATGTCCCTGAGAACCTCATCTGTGTGTATTTTCAACCCCTCCAGGGATGGTGACTCCAGCACTGCCCTGGGCAGCCTGTTCCAATGCCCCACAGCCCTTTGGGGAAGAAATTGTTCCCAAGATCCAACCTCAACCTCCCCTGGCACAACTTGAGGCCGTTTCTGTGTGTCCCTGTGTCCCCTCAGCTCCTGTTCTCCAGCTGAACCCCCCAGGTCCCTCAGCCACTCCCATCACACTTGTGCTCCAGCCCCTTCCCCAGCTCTGTTTCCGTCTCTGAACTCACTTCTGGATCGTTGCTCTGTGGCTTTGAAGGGTTCCTGTCTCCTAAGGGCATGCTGTGTCCTTAAACAAAGTAGAAAACCCATCTCACATCTGGAGGACTTTGGTCCCACATGGGAGAAGGCATCTGCCCCACGTTACATAGATGCGCCTCCAGCTCTGTACAAGAGGCTGATATTTGGCTTTCCTCACGTGACAGTGATCTTTCAGTCTTACCCCCCAGATTCATCTGGAAAGTCAAATCTGAGCAGCTCTGACAACATTTAGCCTCCAACTATTTTTACTTTCTCTCTGATTCCTGCTGCCAGTGAGATGCTGCAAAAGGAACTAAAACCACCTCCAGCTTCCTTCTGCTCCTCCCAGCTCAAAAACACAGCTCACCAGAAGCCCATTTCTATGTGCTAATACAAAAGGACACACACACGCACACATGCATCATCTACATTTATTTTTACCGCATGCCTTTTTCTTATCGTTTTTAAACCTGCTCTGTGTCTGCCCATAAGAAACTACTTTTATATCTTCCTTTTACTGAAGATGAGAAGCCATTTCAGCTTTTTGGAAGGGGAATGAGGATCAGCATGGCAGGAACACAAACATGACACAACCATTCTGGAGAAGAGGCAGCATTTCTGCAAGACACAGAGCTGGTGGGGAGTTCATCTAGCACACCACACAGTCTCACTACCTTTCAAATCTCCTTTTCTTGGAGGAGTTTTCCATAAGGAATTCTTTCGAGCGGCCCAACTTTCCTTCTAAAATGATCCAGATGTTTTCCTTTGTTTCTGCATCCTCTCTGTCGCTTGTTACTGTGACAATCTCATAGGCTTTAAAGCATAATTAACACTCACGTTAAACAGAAAAGGAAGAGCAGATGGCCAGAAAAATCTCTTCATTTGGCTGTCACTTTGCTTAAAAACTCTCTTCCTAATATTTATCACAGCACACAAGTAAGCATTTGCAAAATAAGGTTGGAACCACACTGAAATCCGTGCAACTTTTGACTTGTAAGTGTTTTGGATTTCATGCAGGAATAGAGTACATTAAAAATATGAGTACTGCTAGATCAGCTAGCAAGAGCAGACAAAGCTGCTCTCGAACAAGCTGTGTCCAGCTCCCTGCTGTGCTAAGCGTTCCCTTTTTAACACAGCCCAAATCCTATGGTTTTTATGCCACTGTTCCTAACAGGGACAGTGCATGTACCAAGGTATCCAACAGGACATGGTGGCATGCAAGTACCCAAAATGGAAAACACAAGGTTGGTTTGGTTTTTGTCCTTTTGTTTGTTTGTTTGTTTTTTGTTTAGTTTTATATTATTTTATTTATTTTGTTTTGTGTTTGTTTTTGTTTTCAGAGGCAGAGTGAAATCACACTGGTGCAATGTGATTATTGACTGGCCAGGACTTTCCTGATAAAGAGCATCGTGGTGCAGGAGTTCTTGAGATGCGTTTTGCATATTATTAGTGCAGTTAAATAACTCTTGTTCACCCACTCGTTCACCACATTAGACACCAGTATAATTACCCTGGACTCAGTGGAGTTACCCAGAGCAGTTCCAGGGTTATGAGGTGTTAAGCTCAGCCATCATGTTCAGCTGGGATACTTGAGCTCGTAGCCCAGAACATGTTCAGAAGGAAGCTGGAGCAATGTTACTTACAAAGCTTTAAGGATTGAACTTATTTTCCACCTCAAAAGACTCAATCCCATTATTTCTAATGAGATGTGTGTTCTTATGTCTAAATGCTGGACTGAACCACAACAGATGGGCCTCTCTTAAGCTTCAACCCAGAACAAGATCTTTTTCTTCTCATAAATCCTGATTTGTTTCTTTCTTATCACAGAGTTTCACGTTTGAACTACGTTTTAGTACTTTAAGTAATTCAACCCTTAAAGCCTGCAAATGCAAATGCTTATTGCATGGGAGCCCTCGGTGGAACAGCTTGCAGAAGATGTGGCCCTATGTCCTCTGAGGTCCCTCAACAAACGCCACAAGCCAGCTCTAAACTTACCAGTCCGTTCCTTCAGCTCCAGGATGTCATTGTTGGCACAAGCCAGTTCCCTTATGAGCTGCCCATCATCTTCACCTTTAGCCAGCCAACGATCGCACTGGAAACGAAACGTCTTGTCCATGGCAGAGTCTTTCACGTCAATATATTCCAAGTGCCAACCTGGTGCGATTCCTAGTAAAACAAGAAAGTAAAAAAGATTCAGATATTTTCACGTATCGGGTAAGAAGGTGAGATGCCTCTCCTTGGGAGCACCATATTGGTACTAGAAATGATCTATAGCTGCTTCAAATAATGTCAGCAGTGAACATGACATTGTTCTGATACCCAAAGCGACGGCAACCTGCTCAAGACCACAATCTGATCCCCCTTCTACAATCCAGCCATGCTTTTGAGGGAGTCGCTGCCTTTTGATCCGATGTAAGGGTGTTGGAGCATGGTCCTGGATAAGCTAGATTTCAAGATCGCTGGGCAAGGCCTCATCTCTTGTCCTTGCCCAGCGCTTTGCATGAGATGGGGCTTCTGCAACACCAGTAGCAGCAGCAATGAACGGGGAGATTTGGGGTCGGCATGACCCCATCAACACACCAACACAGGGACTGTCCCAGCAAAAACACCACTGAGGCTTAGGGACAACAAACCCTTACAAAGCCCCAGGGAAAACAGAGCCCTGCAGAACAGTGTGCCAGAGCCAGAAGCACGAAATCTCCTGGAAATGACAGGGCTTATGGGCAAAGTTAATCAAGTGGCTTTTGTCACAGAAACCGCTGCTGATTCTGCTTTCCTTTTTAAAGAAAAATTGAATCCTGAAAGCCAAAAGAAAGATACAAGTTCCTGTTCCACCTAACCTCTGTCCTTCCACAGTGCATTTCCATAGTTATTAAAAAAAGACATATCAGGTGTGTGTGTGTGATTTGCAGGAGTCTCTTCATGTCTTGGGAGTGCTAGCTGGTCACAAGCTGTAGGGTTTTAGTATCTTTCTCTGTGGCTCCTGAACCCTTTGTGTCTGGCTTTGAAGGTCAGAAAGTAGATTATGACTTACCCCTTTGACCCTGCCAGCTGGGACATACAAGGAAATTACCTTTACTATCCTGATCTTGCCCAACAACCAGGGTAAAATCACTGATGTTGTCACTGGGATATGAAAGTAGGATAGACTAAAGTGATGGATTCTGCAACAGAGATGTCCAGATCACCAGACTGGCCTTCTGAAGAGTCATAGCTCCATTTTAGTTTTCTTTTTTTTTAACGAAAAAAACAACTTGAAAATGAAGAAAAGGGCATTTGGTAACATTTTCCTGATTTGTAGAAATAGAAGAAGACCTTGTTTAGCTTGGGGCAACGGGAGCTTCTGACAGTTCTACTTACAAGTCCTGTTATTGGTCAGGCAAAGAAAGGTTATGTTCATGATGAGAGAACTCTGCTGACTTATTATTTACATCCCAGAGATGTTAAACAGCTCTTGCTTTTCAAAGAACTCACTGCCATGTGCCTACCTCCTTAGTTCGCAACTATTACTCTTCTTTAGCCCTGAAAAGAAAATGATGGCACTTTTTTGAGTCATGTACCAAGTCGTTCTGCTCCTGTGGATTGTGATCCCTCCATACTGTGTATTAGCAGTTCTCTACCAGCCTCAGAACCATTCCTGTTTTGTACTTTTGCTTCTGAATCTTCCTCAAGCTAGGAAACCACTTCCTATGAAGCACGGAGCTCCACAAAAGACACCACTTGCCCCTTAAATTTAGGAGGCACAGAACTACACAATCATCATGGCTCGAAGGGACCTCTGAAGAAAGTTTAGACCAACCCTGTGCTTAGAGCAGGGTCAGGTAAAGCAGGTCAGGTGTTATGTAACTCTAAAGATGGAGACTCCACAGCCTTGCTAGGTCACCTGCTCCAGCATTTGATTACCTGTGCAGAGAAAAGAACTTTTCTCCTATGTTTAAATCGGAATTTCCCAGATTTCAATTTGTGCCCGTTGCCACTTGTCCTGTCACTGGGCACTGCAGAGACAAGTCTTGTTCTATCTTCTTTACTCATCCCCAACTCTCATCTTCTCCAGGCTGAACAATCCCAGCTCTCTCAACATCTCATAGAAGAGAGGCTACAACTCTTCAATCATCTTGGTGGCCCTTCACTGGACTCTTTCCAGTATGTCCACATCTCTCTTGCACTGGGAGGACAATTCCATGTACCAATGACAAGACCTGGAGCTGGATGCACCACCTAAACATGCAAGACCTCCTCCAGGCTCCAGCAGCAGAACAAGGGTGAGAAGGGACTTTGGGGCGTGAACAGGTACATGATACCCTCACAGATCCTCAACAGTTTTATGCCTCTGGGCAGATCTTATTACACGCCCCAGAGCTCCCACCACCCTCCAACCAGAGCAACTTGCTCTTTGGAAATTTATTCTAAACATGTTGGCAGTGTCAGCCGTTAATATTTTTGGCAGGTTTGTTTCTATTTAAGTTCAGTGAATGTCTCCACAGCATATTCAGGAGGCTGGTCTGCTTTCATCATAACTTTAGTTAAAACAGTACAGGATGAAAGAAGGAAAACATCCCACCCTTCTCCAACGAGAGAGATCGACGACTGCAGACCAGGATAGAATAAATTGGTGAATTTAATCCTCTTGCCACCAGTGAGCAGCACCATTAGTACAGGATCGGTGCTAAGCAGTGTTATCAGGAGAGAGACTGAATGAACTGCACATACTATTCTATGATTCTATGAGTTTTCTTTAGCCTGGTTCCCACAGCTGCTCATCAGGAGAGCTGCAACAAAAACCTGCTTTTTTATCACAGGCAGATATAGGCCAGAACTGACTTTCCTGTACATGTTGGAGGTGAGGGCAAAACAAGCACAAAGTGCAGCTTTTCCTTGTGTTCCCTGGAAAAGATGCATTTATCAGCTCTGGACTATTTAAAGAGCAAGTTCTGGGCTCTGTCAGGGGATTGACACTGAAAAGAAAATCCCAACAAGGTGTCCCTTATGGCACAAGGATACGTCAAACCAAGGAGCTGGCTGGTTACTCTCAGAAAAGTGGTGTTACTGCCTCGAAGCACGTTCCTGTTTGCTTTAAATTGAAAATAAAACAAAACAAAACCCAACAAAATCACTTCTATCTCACAAGAATTAGTCCTTTTTTCCTATTTTCCTTCCTGATGGTTAGCAAGTTAAAATAGGAGAGCAGTAAGCTGGGGAAGTATCCTATATCGTTTTTCATTTCTCAAGAGAAATAATTCACGCAGGTGAATGCTGTACTGGCTGTGTCCAGAACAGCACATTTTCCCACCTTGTTCATAGCCCCAGGTGCCAGGAGTAGTGTCACATCAAGAGTTTCACTACCACAGCATTAAACCCCATTTAAAAGCTGATATGGAAATGGGAGTATGGATTCAGGGTTGAAGAAATTATTCCGCTCTGCCTGAAAAATAATTGGTTTTCATTTGTTTCAGATAGAGAAAAGATACGTTTAAGTTCCTTTTTTATTAATCTAGAAAAAAACACAAAGTCCAGCTATGCACAGAATCTAAATGTGAGACTTTCCCTCCAGTGAGCTGGCTCTGCATGCTGGGAGGCACATCAGTGGAAGGAGAAGGAACTGTGCTTGCAGAATGACTTTCTAGGTCATGAAATCCTGACTTCAGGATATCACCCTGTTTCCACCTTCTGTTTCTGTGCAGCTTTTGCAGAGAAATGGGCTTGGAGACATTATAGCACCTAAGAAACCACAGGAAAGGAAACTACATCCCACATGGATGTAACGCCAGAGGCATCAGATCCGCAGCACAAGGTAGTTTATGGAGTGGACATCAGTGAAGGAGGGAATAGGGAAGCTAGAAATGTGGTGTGGACATAGCAGAGTGTAAGGACTTTCCTGGATCCTGGCCACTGCTCACACAGCCTGGACATGCAGGAGAAACTGGAGGGTTTCTGCAGGGATGGCTCATCAGCCTTTTCCTGGGTTACTCTTCACAGAATCACAGAATCCCAGAATGTCAGGGGTTGGAAGGGCCCTGGAAAGCTCATCCAGTGCAATCCCCCCATGGAGCAGGAACACCCAGATGAGGTTACACAGGAAGGTGTCCAGGCGGGTTGGAATGTCTGCAGAGAAGGAGACTCCACAACCCCCTGGGCAGCCTGGGCCAGGCTCTGACACCCTCACTGAGGAGAAGTTTCCTCTCATATTTAAGTGGAACCTCCTGTGTTCCAGTTTGTACCCATTGCCCCTTTTCCTACCCTGGGTTGTCATGAAGAGCCTGGCTCCATCCTCCTGACACTGACTCTTCATATATTTGTAACCATTAATGAGGTCACCCTTCAGTCTCCTCCAGCTCCAGAGCCCCAGCTCCCTCAGCCTTTCCTCACACGGGAGATGCTCCACTCCCTCCAGCATCTTTGTTGCCCTCGTGGATGGTGGATCTCAACCCACCGTGAAAGACGCAGCTGCTCCATCACTTTCAGAAGAGTCAGAGCAGATCTGCTCGTGTCCCTTTGGCACCTCGACCAGCATTACCAGGAGAACAAAGGCTTAGACACAAAGTGCATCAATGCCTTGGAGGGCATGGTGGGCTCTTCTGCGGTGAGCCCAGCACAAACCAGCACCGCTACATTTGTCTCTGTTGCTACTTTGGGGCAGAAATAGCCCATATCTGAGCATTCCCTGCTTTATTATGCAGGTCTTGGTCTTTACAATGGTTTGGCCACCCCTCTGCCTTTGTGGAAGATCTCCTGTCACCAGAACAAGTGTCCAATGTTTGTAACACAAGGTACTTCACTCCAGGCCTGTTTTGCTGTCATTGAAATCCCCAGCAGCAAATGTGCCCTAATAAAATCTGTGGTTGTGCCACCTAGGCTCCTTAACGGTCCGCAGCTGGAAGTGTCATTTTCAATAGCACGCAAAACATTTCAAATGTAATTAGAGGAGGAGAAGAGCTTTGGGGAAAACAGAATCACTTTGCTTGCTTGACTCTGGCAGTCATATAATTTAATGTCTTGTAGGGAAATGTGTTCTCTTCCCCAAGCATCCTTATCAAAAAGAGCAGTTATTTGTCCCATTTATCCTCCTTTCCAAAAGGGCCTAAGCTGACAACTGGATGATGTTGGGCAAGGACCTTCTGTGTGCATATGCAAGGTCTTCACAGGACCATCTTGCCTTTTTCCCAGGAGATGCTAAGTATCTGTGCCTTTCCTTGTTGGACAGACTCCTGCAGTTATCAGTGCAATTGAGTTTGAGTTTAGAAGTAGCAGGTTTAACATAGATAACAAAGCTATCACTTCATTTAACTAAAACCCCAACTTGCAGCACCAGAATTTTCCTTTGCCCCTCTTGGGAACAGCCACCACTTTGCCCCAGCCTGTATTCACCCCTAAAATATTAAGCTATTCTGACACACGTGGAAACATGGGAGCATGTTTGCAGTTAGCAATAGGACGAGGGGGCACGGACTTAAACTCTGCCAGGGGAAATTTAGGCTGGATATTAGAAAGAAATTCTTTACAGAGGGAGTGGTCAGGCATTGGAATGGCTGCCCAGGGAGGTGCTGGACTCACCGGCCCTGGAGGTTTTTAAGCTGAGATTGGACATGGTACTTAGTGCCATGATCTAGTCAATGGACTGGAGCTGGACCAAGGGTTGGACTTGATGATCTCTGAGGTCTTTTCCAACCCAGTCGATTCTGTGTGATTCTGTGCATGGGAGAAGAAGAGTGAGAACATAGTCTGGAGAGTTCACCACTCACTAGACACCTTGTCCCTGACACTGCTTTAGTGAATATAAACTATTCCTTGCAAAGTGAGAGCTGGTGGGATAAAATCTGCGCTGACAGAACCACATCCAGGCTTGGATGCACATGCCCATGGAAGTTAAACTGCCTCTTTGCAGTCGACTTTCCTACCTAGCCCTTGTCTATCCATAACAGATCCTCTGTGGTTTTGTTTTGAAAACAGTTGGTGCCTTATCAAGGATAATAGTTATCATTACTGGTCCTTATGTTCCTTTAGGAGTAAAAGAAACTCCTGCTTGGGACACTGACTGCTCAGGGGCCAGAAAAGAATTACGGCTACCCAGCCATTCACAACCAGCAGCCAGCACTGCTCAGCCCCATAACTGTATCTTCTTTCTTTTCATGTTTGCTGAAACATAAAGCAATGACCACTGCAAAGACAGTTCATCAGCCTTGTGTCCTCTGACAGTATTTATCCCATGCCTGGTTAGATGATTATCCATTCTCAAATCCCAACACATAAGACATCACCTGGAAAGTGGTGGGAGTTTTGGTACCAGCATTAGTTTGCTAGAACTGGAGTGTTAATTGCGCAGTGGTAAAATCATAGCATGTAGCTTTGCATCAGTGCATCTCAAAACACTTTAGATAAGGTGAATAATTTTTACCCCTGATTTACATAATTGAAAATGAGGTACAGGGACGTGATTTACGCAAGGTCATTCAGCAAGCCAGTGGTGGAATAAAAATAGATCAGTTTTGTCTATCTCTCCTTTAGGATCATGTTAATTCACACCACAACATTTCTCATCAGAACAGACAGGCAATGCAAAACCTCTCACAACCTTTGACAAAGCAAAAGCTTAACACTTGAGACAGTTTTAGAAAATAGGACCCTTGCTGTTCTGTTGTCTATGCAACTTATTGAGACCAGGATTTGACTCAGGTCAAAACCACCCATAAATCACTCTCAGGCAGCCCTTCCTCCCCATAACATCTTACAGATAAACTACTCCTGTGCAAAAGCACTTAACAGCTCAGAGTGAATATATAACACTTTCTCAGATTATATTATTGCAATCGAAGCATATTTTGTGTTTTATTGAGGCATACTTGGTGCAAAAGCATTTTAAAAAGGGTGCAGGATAATTAGTCCCCAGCAAGAGAAAAGGAGGCTTAAAGGAAAAAGAGGCTTTTACAGAACTGATAATTCTACAGCTATATGTGGCCTTTTGGGCTCTTTCCACCCTGTAGTGAGCAGTTCTGCTGCTATAGGAGACTGGGAAGACATGGATGACCGTGCAAGGTCAACACTGTAGTCTTTATCTTCTCTCTGAGTCTGCTGTTTTATTTGCTTACCTGCCTTTTTTTTTCTACTTTATGTCAACTCCAGACTGTGAGACCTTCTCAGTGGCTTCTGCTTGTGCTCTAATGCCTGTAGCAGGTCTTTGTGATAGGCCTATGGAGCACAAGGAGAAAACCTACCACTGAAGAGGGAGGAAGGTGCATGGCATGTGATGAGGGCTCTGTGGGTTTGTGATGGGATGTCCCAAGGGGCTGGAGCCAGATTTAGGGCTGCAAAGATGCTGAGGGGTCTGGACCATCTTTCTGATGAGGAGACACTGAGAGAGCTGGGGCTATTCAGCCTGGAGAAGAGAAGCTGAGAAAGATCTTATAAATGTCTATAAATATCTCCAGGGTGTCAAGAGGATGGACCAGACTCTGTTCAGTGGTGCCCTATGACAGGGTGAGGGGCAACGGGCACAGGCTGAAGCACAGGAGGTTCCATCTGAATATGAGGAGAAACTTTTTCCCTTTGAGGTGCCAGAGCCTGGCCCAGGTTGCCCAGAGAGGGTGTGGAGTCTCCTTCTCTGAGACATTCAAACCCGCCTGGACACGATGCTGTGTGATCTGCTCTGGTGACCCTGTTGAGCAGGTGGGTTGGACTGGATGATCTCCAGAGGTCCCTTCAACCCCAACCAGCCTGTGATTCTGTGACTTGAGCAATCTGAAGAAGTAGGTGGCCACAACATGGTTTCTGGCATTCTACACAGGTCTGCAGCTTGCACATCCATTTGTGTCTTGACTATGGTATGGACTTAAATCGATGCAGAAAGAAGTAGGAGTTGACTCTGTCTTCCTATATAGTGAGCCATGGACAAAATAGGGGGAACAATGGGATCTCCTTTCCTTGGGCAGTTTCACACATCTATTTATCTTCCTCTCCCTTTTTATTTGAAGTAGAAACTACTCCACAAATCTGCCCCATGGATCAACAGAGTATATGAGACAAGAGTCAGGCACTGAGAAGAAGGCACAGAAAAGCCCTACTCAAGTCTGATAGCTGAGAAAATCCTTACAAAGGGCTAAAAAGGCAGACATCTAGGTTTCTTTTAATAGTTTATGGCCTACAAGTGCCCAAAAGGCTTTGAATCGTATCTGTAAATTGCAAAAACATATCTCTGGAATAGCCAGGTGCTGCGAGTTCAACGCCTGGGCAATTTAAGGTCTGATCCAAGATACTGCTTCTTAAAAAGGTCATCCCTTCAAAGAAAGAAAAGGAAAAACAAGGGCTTTTGAGTTTAATCCTAATCAAGAAAGGGGAATAAGATACTTTCTCCCTTGGAAGAGCCACCCAAAATGAGTCATTGGGGCAGTTGTGTTATTTAAAACTCAATCAGACAATGTCATAGCAGTTGGTGTAATTGAGAGAAGGGCCCTGTTGAGGCAAAGAAGTAGCTGGGCTGCATAACCTGGTTATTTACTTCTGTCTTTGGTCCTATAATAACACAGAGAACTCTAGTTTATCCATAATTAGACTCTTCCTGCCTCCCCTTGTCTGGTGGCAACAGAGATAATATAGAATCTGAAATTAATGACTTTAGAGAAACTGCTCATCAACTGGGTTCAAATTGACTCAGGCAGATGAGGGAGCTAAATCCAGATTTCCCATATTTCCTTGTTGCTAGGAGAGGATGGTAACCAAAAAACAAGGGGAAGAAAAAAAAAAAAAAGGAGCTTTTTCTAGGTAAATAATTCCATTACTGAGATGCTGAGAAACTTTAAGTCATTCTTCCAGAATGGTGATTTAGTTCTTAAACCAGAGTAAAAAAAAATTAGACCTATATTTAGAAAGCCAACATTTCTACAGACCTACAGATACTGATCTTGCATAAATGTGGAAGTAAATGAACTGAGATATGAGAAAATACATAGTGCCTATCTGAGATCAGGAAATGTGGAGTCTGGAAATGATTAAATTTGCTCAGGGAATCTAACTATATTAGGTCGAACATCAGTATCTCCAAGTAAACAGGGGCAAGATGAAAAGACATGGTGCAAAATTTAAAACTAAATTTCATTCACAGCAATTCATTGTTACCAGACTCTCACTGGTGAGCTCTAAACATCTAAAAGATCAGGAATAAGTTCCTTGAAATTACAGTTGTGAAGTCTCTAAGTTGCCTGTTTTCAAATGAGCACCGATTTCCTCCCTGATCAATTTTACTGAAGTCAGAGGGATTAGAGGGGAGCTTGATCCTTCCTTTATATCTCATACAGCGATGCCACTCAGCAGTTTTTGGTGGGGAAAACAACATTTTAAAGCATTAAAGTGACACCATAAAACTGACATTCTTTTCCAGAGGAGGCAAATGAAGTGTTTGCAATTTAAAGACCTTCTGACAGTGTCTGACATTACAATTACTGCCTCTCCAACTCTGAGCGACCCACTGCAGTTAAATTTCCATGAAAAGGTAAACAAAAGCAGGATGTGAACTGGCAGCAAAACTTTGTTGATGGAAATGGACACTCAACTGGACTTCATGTCAAAGTAGCCACCTCGGGCAAGCCGTTTAAATGTTTTTTATTCCAAAATGAGGGCAGGTTGTTTGACTTCTTTCTGGGACCAGGTGTTGTTTGAAAAACAAAGAAGCCTTGCAATGGTTAGTAGTTCCCTTAACTAGCCCAGAAGTGCAAAAGGCACCTAATCTGAGTCAAATGAAGCTGATGTTGCCATTAAGGCTGATTATTATGAAAACTAGGACAATAACATCACCCATGTTCCAAATATTCAGCACATGAGGAGCAATGGGACAGGCTAGTGTGAGGCTGAGTCTTCTACAGGCCACTGGCAAATAACTGTTTAGTCCAAAAATGGAAAAAAAAAACCAAAACAACTAAGGAAAGAACGATCAACATCTGATGTCTCAAAGTAATGGTAAAAACAAGCACATTTTTGTTTAATATCCAGAGTCTCCCAAGCATCTTACAAAAAGCATACATGATCCTGATCCGTGACCCCACTACTCCTTTCCAAAAAACAGAGCCAGGAATGTCTAACCAGTGGCACAGCCAATTTATATAAATTATATAGGAAGTGTAGGCCTGTATGCGAAGGATAGCTATAGCCTGGGATCCCAGCAGTAATAAATAGTCTACCCACCCAACAAACTGTCATGCTGCATTGTGTGAAGGTTTAGATAGGATATGCCTTTCACATGACTAATGCAAGAACAATGAAGAAAACATATGTTATGATTTAAACTACAGTTGTCCTTCTTTCCGGGGGGAAAGATAAGTACATTTTTTTTTTGCATAAAACCTGAGCATGTTTTTTGTCCAAGACTTAGGTCTGGTAAAAGCCCTATTAACAGTTATTTATAAATGGAAAACAATCATAAGAGAGAAATAAGGAAAGAGAATATGAGTTTTCAATGTGCATTTATATTCATAAATATGAAGCATTTCTTCAGGTTCTGGAAATGCATTTTGCTATTTTAGATGACTTGTGTTGGCTATCTGGGTATGGGCTCTTAGCCCACAGCAAATTCAAACTAATTGAGCCTATTTACTGCTTAGCCTAAGGCTAAACTCTGTTACTTCCCTTTGCCACTAACCAAGAGCATGCAGATAGCAATCACAATAGCTCAGCTGCAACGTGGTAACTCCCCAACCTGTACCAACAACATCATCAGTGGCACGGAGAAGGCGAACCCCGATCATTTGTGCAAGAATGAAAAGGCAGCAATACTGCCTAGATAATAGAATTTCCCACTCATGCAGCAGAGAGTGGACCCATGGGACACATTACCCTGGGATGCCGTGGGTGCTAAATATCTCCTGGGGAGCCTGGACAAGCACTTGAATGAGAAAATTCACTGAAAGTTACCTAGCAGACAAAAATGATACTCATATCAGGAGGTGCCCTGAGCTATGCGTAGTAAGATGCAGAGGATTGGGGATGGATGCTGCTGTTGGCAACAGCTGCTGGGCTCAACAGACCCACTTCTCGTGTCCCTGCATCCCAGCCTGTTCGCGTGCCTGAGCCCTAAGGACCAGCTCTGATCCGGTGGGTGTATTTCAGTCTGTTAGTGCGACCGGCCGCTGGGAAGCCGCAGTGCCTCCTGAGGAAAGCGTTCGCTTTGTAGACATTTTAGCTGGTAATATGTTTGAAAATGAATCTGCAAGTCGGTGTTGATTTCTTGCTGCTCTCAGAAGGACGCCCACACCACCCTTGCAGCCACAGAGGTGCCTGTTTGCTGAGCAAGAACTCCAGTGGGTATTTTGACAGCCTTTTCCATTTCAGGATCCAAACTGCAGATTCAAGGAATAAGCGTTTCGGCAACTTCTTCCAAGTAACAAGTGATTGGAGCAGAGGAAATGGTCTCAGGTTACTCCAGGGGAGGTTTAGGTCGGGTGTTAGGGAAATTTTCTTCCTTGAAAGGGTTGTGGAGCATTGGAACACGCTGCCCAGGGCAGTGGTGGAGTCACCATCGCTGGAGGGGTTGGAAATTCACATAGATGAGGTTCTCAGGCACATGGGTTAGAGGTGAACTTGGCAATGTTAGGTTAATAGTTGGACTCAATGATCTTAAACATATTTTCCAACCTAAATAATTCTATGATTCTATAATTCTATCATTCTAAAATCAGGTAAAATTGTCGCCCTTACCACATTCAGTGTGGCTATATAACACGATGTTACAGAGTTTAAATAACTAAATTGTCCTGTGTTGTGGGAGTGACAAATATGAGCCTGAAGGTTGCAGTGGCTGGGAATAAACAACCATTAAGCCAGGTTAGGTGGCTGTTCATAATTTCCCATGTTGGACTACAGACAGATGCAAAAATAATCTCTCTTTTCTGTTTTATTTTTTTTTTTCTTTTAAATATAGCAATAAAAAGGCAAACTTCCAGTGGGAGATTCTGATCCAGAGGCAGTACCTTTTAATAATATTGAATGAGATGCAGCCTTCCCCATCTGCCACAACTTGGAGAAGTCAAGAAGATGATAGCCAGGACGTGTCCTGACACATAACCCCAGCCCACCCACGAACCAGCTGCCTCGGTACAACCAGATAACGACCGGGTTGTCCTGCTTCCATTTCTCCAGGATTCCAATAAATACTACTGCCCAAACCACCATTTTAATGCTGACCCAAGTGGGCTTATGGAAACCATCAAGCTTCATCATTGGGCCACAGCAAAGGCCTGACATTAACAAGCAAGTCTTTGTTAACATAAGATCTTCTCTTTTAGATGGAGATGGGATGGGATGAGATGTCATCACAGCAGTGTGAGTGATGCATTTGTTACAAGATCCTGCCTGATACCTGACTGACACCACAAATGACTATGACAGTGGTACCACGTGCCGTTCTGCTGTTTGTGAAATGAGACAGGGTGTCCAGCAGCAGGGAAATGTCAGAATCCCTCTCAGCAGGGCACTGCACACTCACTGTATGACACAGTGATTTTAATAAAGAGAGACACAGATCTTTATTTCTATCTTCTAAAGCTCACTGTGTTATGCCAGGCTGCATTACCCCATGTGTCGGTGTCAGTCTGACAGCATTAAATTGCTAGAAAAGTGCCATACTGACCTATGAAAAAAGATATTGAATTATTTAATAGAGTTGCTGTGTTGGGACAACGGTCTGGATGGCTTTGCTTTGAAGGAGCTGTCATCAACTGTGCTGCAGTGGTGGCCGTAAGCTCTGACTGAAGCCAGGGATCTGGAGGGCTGTAAAATACTGTCCCAGGTTGGGCAGAGAGGTGGTGGATGAACCATCCCTGGAGACATCCCAGGCCAGGCTGGACGGGGCTCTGAGCAACCTGAGCTGGTGAAGATGTCCCTGCTCATGGCAGGGGGGGCACTGGGGGAGCTGGGAAGGTCCCTTCAACCCAAACTGTTCTGTGATTCTATGACCCATTAGTGGAGATAATATGACAACGGCATGCAGGGAAACTGTCTCCTGCATGAATGGGTATGTCTAGACAGACAAGGATGCTGCCTCTCCTCGAGAAAAAACATTGTCCAAATCTCTCCCACCCCTCCAAGTCACCATCCTGACCTTTGTTGTCATGCCAGATCCGCACTTTGCAGAGGTCTCCCAGGCTCAGCATGTCCGAGAAGCTGAATTCATCCATCTGGTTCCTCTCAAACTTGTTAGACTTGTTGGACTCTTTCAGTGCCAGGGTCCCGCTGTCCCCATTCTCCCCAAACAGGATCAAGGACACGTTGGCGTCTGTGCCTGCTCCTGGAAGGAGAGAGCAAGGCACATCATCATGAGCCATCCTGCCATGTAGGGGTGACACCCGGACTCCAGTTGCTTGGAGGTGGAGGCAGCAAAGGCAGGAGGGAAGAGACTGCAGTTAACAAGACAGCCCTTCCAGTCTGTCCCCCAAAGACAGCTGGAACAGTTTGCCCTTTCATTCAAGGCATGGTGATAATGGCAGCACTAATTAGGATGCAGGAGCATTGCCCATCACATCACTTTGCAGAGGATGTCAGTGTCATGACTCCCGTTTCTCCCAGGTGGCTTGGGAAGAAAAGTGACTTAGCCAGCAACATCCAACCATCTATGAAATACTGTTAAAGAACAAACTATAACTTTCCTAGCTACAAAGTATTAGTACACGCTGTCCTGGGCTTCCCACTGGGCCATGGTCCCTTTTCCACACTGTGGTCTCCTTTGCAGTCCCACAGCCTCCTCCAAGCTGTCCTGTGGTACCCAGGACACCTCAGGCTGGGTCGGTCTCCTGCCGCTCTACTTGTGTTTTATGGCACAGGGATTTGAAAAGCAAAGTGCAGATCACCAACCAAACCACCATGACCCACTTTCCCCCCTCATTAGTCTTCATTCCATATTCTTGTTTCTCAAAATATTGTCCATGCTGCATTTAATGGAAAAAGTCTTAGTGTCTCATCCAACAGTTTGCCTCCCTTCAGCTCTCTCCTCTTCTTATGTATATGTTAGGAAAATAATAATTTCTAGGATGACCATTATTACCTGATATTACATTCCATATGCCCATTATTGTCCATGTTTTGCTGCAGAAAACAACCATGCTGTCAGCTTTTCCTCACTTTTGGAGAGTTCAATGCCAAGTCACCGCTTGCAGTGACCTTAGAACATTCTGGCTCAAAGTGCTACAATATTTTTACCTGGCACTATTTATAGTTTCGCCAAAATTATTGCTTTTTATTTTTGATGCCATAACAAAAAAGCAGATTCAAAGAAAGACGTTTGATTCCATATGGGCAGACATTCATTGCTGTGTCAGAACCAAAGCCCTTAAATTTTGGAAAAAAGAAAATGAGAACATCAAGCACAAATCTGTCTTACGAAGAAACTCAGCATCTGTTGCCCTTGGTTAGATAGCCCGGCTTTGAAAAGTCTAGCTGCTTGCCAAGCCATTTCTTGCACAAGAGTATCATAAATCCACTTTGGAACCACATGGACAGTATTTCCCGCTGCTCCATTCACAACACAATGCAGAGACAAAGTTGGGGGGGACTGAAAACTTTTTGAGAAAGCTTCCACTTCTTTGAGATAATTATTTCAACAGAGAAATTAGGAAGAAATCACAACTCTTTCTACAGAAAGAGTGAAAAAAAAATACTAAAAGAAAAAGAGAGGAGAAAAAGAGTCATGCAGAGAAAAAGAAAAGCAACATTTGGTGTCCACATGAAAAATCACCTATGTTAAATTGGGGCAGTTCCCTGTGAAGGAAGAGAAAGCATCAGGGATTCAGGCAGTTCATCTGGCAGTACCTTTTATGACCCTGGAGCTTGCTGAGGTGAGGAACAAAGCAAACTAAAGTCCATTTCCTTACAAGGAGCAGGCTCCCAATTAATGCAAGGTCTCAAAAAGCACAGAACCAACCGCTTCTTAGCAAAACCTTCCCGGCAGGAAGAAGCTTATGAAGGCCCCATGCCGTGACATTTCCCTCACAAGCAATTAGCAGGAGACGTGAAAGAAAAGAACAGAAACCGCTGGACCAATGTGCATTTCACCTACGTGGGCTTCTGATTTTGTTGTTGTTGTTGTTGTTGTTGTCAGTTCTGGGAACCTGTCAGGCACATTTAGGATCTGTAACAAATTCGACAAATGAAGAGGTGAAGGTACCGTGGTTGCATGAGCCTCAGCTGGCAATGAGTGCAACAGCTCATGGTTGATACTGGGGTCTGCAGCACTGATCTTCATCATCAACACCCTAAACAATGAGTGCAACTTCTGCATAACTTTAAATTTAGGGGAGTTACTGACATGCTGAATGGTGGAATTCCAACCCAAATTGACCTTGAGAAACTTGAGCACTGGGCAAGCAGAGATCTCATGAAGTTCAGCAAGGAGAAATACCAAGTTCTGCCTCTGAGGTGGAATAAATCCAGCACATGTACATGCGGCAGAGTTGAAGAAGACACAGAGGTTATAGCAGAAATGTTCATATTCAGGTTGAATTTGAGCTAACAGCACGTTCTCAGTGTTCAATGCAAACCACGTATTTGGCTCCATCAGGAAGAGCATGGCCAGCAGCTGAAGGCAAGATCTTTTCTTCTTTGCTCAGTACTGAGGAGGCCACATTTAGACTGTGGTGACAGCTTGGGTCCCCGGGTCAAAGCCATGTGGAGACATTGGGGAGGAGGCCAGTGATAGCTGCCAAGATGGACAGGAGCTGGGGCGCATGGTCATGGGGAGAAGCCGAGGGAGATGAGGTCAGGCAGGTGAACAGGGGTCTGTGTGACCACATGGAGGGAAAGTGATGATGATGATGATGGGGTTATGCACTGTGCTGATGTCAGACCATACCCCAAGGAGTCACAGCCACAAATTGCTGGGGATGCTCGCATCGGGCATCAGGAAATAATAAAATTGTCAGGAAAATGGAGCATGTCTGGATTGGGCACCTAGGGAGAACGTGTCATCGCCATCTCTGGAGATGCCCAAGGCTCAGCTGGGCATAGCCTTGGCTCATCTGACCTAGTAGAAGTTGTGACAGTAGTCCTGTTAGCACGAATCTGGGTGAAACAACTTCCAGAGCTCCCTGCCAGCTGAAGCGTCTATGATTTTATGATTCCTGTCAAGCAGCTGCACCATTTTTAAACAAACTATAGGCTTGAGTCACAGACTTCTGAGGCCAAAGAATGTCCTTCTTTTGACTTAACAGAGACTTGGACTAGGCAGTAGGAACTGACTGCAATTGTCTTAAATTATGTAATTTGTAGGCTGTAGCTGAGCTGACAACATATTAATTAATCTTATAACAGCAGAGATAAAAACCTCCTGCTTCGTTAATGTTTTGGAAAATGAGAAAGCAGTATTTATTCTTTCTCCATCTTTATTGCATTACTGTGTATATGATGCCTGCATATAGAACATGGCGTAAATCAAAATTAACAGGCAAGGACATTTTTGTTCCACAGAAAGAGCTATCAGGTGGTCTGGCTCTGTTGCAGCTGTGTCTATGGGTCATGCCTTGGAGAAAATGAGATCGTGAGTTACTTATAAGATCAAAAGTAAATCATTATTTTGGTTTTAATCAAAGATGACACATCTGACTTGGGATGTGTTTGCTGTAAAAACCTCTTCTCCCCTTATCCGCATGTGCTCTGGGAACTGTCATCTGAGGTACTTCTGGTGGCCGCTGGGGTTGACCTTTCAAAGAGAGGAGATCTGCCCTTTGCAGGAGACGAGCCTTTCCCTGATGTAACCTCTGTGTGTGACATGATCATCCAAGTAGAACGACTTCTAGGAAGCCAAACTGTAACTCAAAGGTTTGTCTGACGAAAAACTAACGCAGGACTGTGTGTATGGCGGGGAAGAAATGACTTCTGCTTTCCAGTTTGCCACAGGACATTTTTTGTGGCGTTCATTTTCCCTAGTTTTAGCCATTTAGCCTAACTTAATTGTGCTGGCTCTGTCTGAATCTGATTAAAAGAGAGTGACAGAGACCCTGCAGAGATCCAGACCATTGATTAAGACTCCTCTCCTGGATGAATTGACCAGAGACAGTCTAGAATAACAGGAATTAAGACCAGAACTATAATATTTTGGAGAGTGACAAATATGTGACGTTAAACTTTTTTGAAAATTTTAATTTTCCTTTTTAAATTTTTTTTAATCCATGCCTCTGATGCACTGGCAAATTGAAAGCTATTGCAGGGAAAACCTTTATATCTAGAAATAAACATGTCTGATTCTATTTGTTGTGGATCATTACTGTTCCTCGACAATGTCAGTGTGGCAGGAGATGATATAACATGTCCAAACTCGCCATCAAGGATAAAATTAGTCCAACTAGGAGTAATTGTGGAATATATAATGATCAAAGAGGGGAGATGGTTCATGACTTGTACCCTCTTCAGATAAGCTGGATAAAGTTCAGCATTATGTCAGTGTGCTGTGTGATCTAATCATAAACAGACTTATGAAACCACTCTGAAATCTGCTCTTTCCTACTGGTTGTCGCTGTTCATAATGAAATAAAATGTTTCATCATTAATACCCGTCATCTTTCATTCAATGGGAAGGGCAGATCTGTCTGCTGTTGCTGTCATCTTCTATTCTCCTCTCATTTCTATTTCCATCGCCTTTGTGAGCAAGGGCTGGATTTCACAAAAAGGTCACAAAAAGATCTACCGGCACACTAGATGGATTGCCAGATACACAAACAAATCTTCCTCCCTCTTTTGTTTTTAGTATTTCACGGCATGTTTTTCAGATGAGCAGGAGGCAGAGCAGCTAGTTGAAAAATGGTGAATTGACATCAAAAAACACCCTGCCAGGGGAATTTTAATATTCTCAGGTTAAACCTCACAAGCCGCGTAAATTAACACAACTAAATCCAGAAAAATAAAAACAAAATAAAGAGAGAGGTAGAGATGAGGAGGTGATTATGTGCACTGGTGTGGCAGAATCCCCTCTGAGGCTCAACCTTTCAAGCAAGGTGTTTGCAAGATAATGTCGAGCTTGCCCCATTTTGGCACTAGGTAGCTTGTATGTGGTTGCAGCTTTCATTCAGCAACGTGATGGGAGGCCTCATGAAAGGAGGCAGTGATCCCAGGAAACGACATACAAATCCCACTCCTTGGCTCCAGAAGCTCTGGTTTTCTTTATGCTCTGTTCCGCCTCTTCTCTCTGGTGTGCATTTAGGGATGGCTTTTTTGCAGCCTGAGATAAATGGTCTCAAAACACTCTGAAATGGAAGGGTGAATTGTTGCTGTTTTCTTTGGGTGAAGCAGATAGTGCTGACCGAAAACGTGGACCCCACCAGCTTTGCCATAACCTTTTTTTCCATCCTAAGTGGATGGACCTGACATGACTAAAAAGAATAAGGGTCATCCTGACCCTTGCAACATGGTCTGGCAATATATTCTTCTAAAGTGTCTTCAGAGGAAGCAGCAAGCAGCCTTGTGTCTAAATATTTTATGCCCAGGGGATGAACCTCACAGAATAACACCATCATGAAGAACAGCCAGACAAAATGGTCCTGTTCCAGCATAGCAGGTTGAAATTATGGGTTTTTTTGAACATAATTTCAAATCAAGCAGGAGATGTTTTCCATTGCTAAAAATCAAAATTCATGAAATATCTACCATGGACATACCTCCAATATCACTGGTTTTAACCTGAAGAGAGTATGTTGTGTCCTCCATCATCTGCTCATCATTTATGACAGCAGGCATCTCACACAGAAGACTTCCCGTGGCATTTTTCAGCTTAGAAAGCCATTCACCATAGGTAAATATGGCCACTTCTTGGTTGGTCAGGTTCCTCAGGGTGATCTGTGAGGAGCCCAAATAAGGAGAAAAAATAATCTAAATTTCAGCTGCTGTTTGAATGAGGGCAAAGGTTACACTTACAAAGTGTAGGTTGTGGTAGGACATGGGTAGAGCTTGGTCATAGCTTCTGGTACTGAGCTCTTCTGGGACAAACAAAGCTCTCTCCTATGGACAATATTTACTGTGTTGACTTCTCCTGAGAAATGCTCTTGATAATACTTGACCTTTTCACTCATGGGATAAAACACCAGAAGAAGTTTGCTTCTCTGATGTACCTTATGGACAAAGCTCATGTTTGAGAGAATCTGACCTTTCCTGGAAGCCAGTATGAAATTTACTCCAAAGAAGTAACAGAGTCATTAAAAGCCTCACCACCTCTCCTTGATGTACAAACTATCTTTTTGTTGCCTGCCTCTTCTGTGCAAACACACAGCAATCATGGTAGAGATACGCAAACCAAACCCAAACAAGCGAAAGCAACGCACGAGATAAAATTAGGTCGGTGAAACTTAATGTTTCACACTCTTCTCTGTCTAGGAAAAGGTGACAGAGCAAACAGTATGCAGCAGATATTAGTCACACTGTCTAATGTATCATGGGAAGGAACTCAGATGCTGTGGTGATAAGAACAGAATAGGAACACATTTAGACAAGCCAGTGAGCTACTTCAACAACTGCCTAATAAAATAGCCACTTTAATGTGTCCTGGTCAAGATGGGCCCAGTGGGTCATCAGTCTACTGGGAGAAATGCATTGCACTCCCTTACAGCAAAAACCTAGCAGCATATTCTCACTGAATTGGGGGAATTGAAGGGAAGGGAGGAGGCAGGGCTGCAAATTGCCATTTGTGCTATGATCTAACAGAAACAGAGACCCCCACTGAGTGTAACATATCTCCTCAAAGGCTTTGGAACCATGAGCCTACATGTGTCAGAGAAGCGTGATGTGATATCAGGAAGAAAGGAATCATGGAGTCATGGAAAATATTAAGTTAAAAGGGACACCTGGAGGTGTCTAGTCAGAGAATCGCAGAAACACAGAATCACAGATTGGTTGAGGTTGGAAGGGGCCTCTGGAGATCATCCAGTCCAACCCACCTGCTCAAGCAGGGTCACCAGAGCAGGTCACACAGCATCGTGTCCAGGCGGGTTTGAATGTCTCAGAGAAGGAGACTCCACAACCTCTCTGGGCAGCCTGGGCCAGGCTCTGGTACCTAAGAGGAAAGAAGTTTCTCCTCATATTCAGATGGACCCTCCTGTGCTTCAGTCTGTGCCCGTTGCCCCTCATCCTGTCATTGGGCACCACTGAATATCCTCTTGACACCCACCCTGGAGATATTTATCACATTCATAAGATCCCTCTCAGCTTCTCTTCTCCAGCTGAACAGCCCCAGCTCTCTCAGTCTCTTCTCATCAGAAAGGTGCTCCAGACCCCTCAACATCTTTGTGTCCGTTCAGTAATTCCTTGTCCTTCTTAAGCTGGGGAGCCCAGAACTGGACACAGAACTGCAGATGTGGCCTCACCAGGGCAGAGCAGAGGGGGAGGAACAACCTCCCTCCACTTGCTGGTCACACTTTTCCTAATGCAACCCAGTGACCATTGGCCTTCTTGGCCACAAGGGCACATTGCTGGCTCATGGTCACCCTGTTGTCCACCAGAACTCCCAAACTCTTGCTCCAAGCATGGCTAACTTGTGTTTAGAAAATCTTCAAGGATGAAGATTCCCCCAGCACCATGGACCTTCATACTGGGGCTGCACCACTCTCATTGGGAAGACTTTTCTTCCTTATATCTGATCAGGGCTTTCCTTGTTGTGACTTATGCCCCTTGCTTCATGCCTTTTCACTGTTAATGTCTGAGTAGAAACTGGGTCGATGGTCTCTGTAACCTCCCTTCAAGCAGCAGAAGACTGCAATTAGATTTTCCCTCAGCCTTTGGTTCTCAAGGCTTAGAAATTCCTTTTACCTCAGCCTTTCACAGTGTGCCATGTGCTTCAGCCCCTTGACTATCTCAGTGACCTTTCTCTGCACTCTCACATATCAGCTTAAGAAACTTATAAAACTTATCTTGAGATAAAATGTGCTCAAATTCTGTCCTCAAACCATGTGTATACCAGCCCGCGGCCTTCTGTTGACCCCCAACCAGTCTTTGCTGAAGCCTTTAGCAGTTCAAAAGAAGAACATTGCTCCAGGTTATAAAAATTTATTTTAAAGAGGGCAGTTGCTACACCAAAGCTGAAGCAGTAGCTGTGCTATTTGTGCATTGTACAGGGTAGGACACTTATCTGGGGTTTTCTCTCTTCCTGATGCTCAACAGAGATCTGTAACACAGCATCTTCATCCCAGAGGTACAGGACATTTTGGACTGTTGGAGTTGTCCCACTTTTCTAGAAAGCTGCTTATTCACAGCCAGTGACATTATTACTTCGTGGTCAAAAAGCTGCTCTATGAGTCAAGAGATGGATCAAATCCTTGCTTTGAACGAAGCAGAAATCAGGTCACCACCACCCCAGGTGGAGCCCTCTTTGCTGGGGCACAGACCAGGAGGAAGGCTCCTCTCTCAAGGATGTGTGAACAATGAGGAGTCCAACCTAGAAAGTTTCCTTTGGTTGAAATTTTCAAACTTCAATTGTGAATAATCTTGGGTTGACTGAAAATGCCTTTTTTTTTTTTTTCCCCCTTGGTGTGCAAATTTTGGCTGAGAAAGGTTCAGACACATCTATATCTGCCCTGCTCGGGAATGACAGTGACACTGTTAGCAGCAAAATGTCCTGAGCAAAGCTTGCAGGGAAATGTCAGGAAAGCAGCAGGGGGTAGAAGCAGATTAGAGCTGCCAGCTGGAGAGCACTCGCAGACAGAGATCAGACCTCTCACAAACAACCAGATACTGTCTGGGAAAGACTGCCTGGCTACTAAAACCACAGGAGAAAAATGCCCTGTCTTTCCATCCCCAGCCCCTTGCCCAGGATAAGTGATTCCACCCATGTGCAGCTTCACATGAGCAGGTAGCACAGACAGAGTGAGCAGCCTCCGCTGTCTCATCCTGGGATGCTGCTCCAGAGCGGAGCAGACAGGAGCAAGAGACTAACTTTACAGGATTTGTTTGCTTGGGGGACATCATAACAGGAAGGCAACAGAAAACTTGTGGCAGGCTGACAGCTCAGTGACAACGTGGGTGCACTGCCTACCTTACCTAGCCTGGACCTCCTAAATGCCAGGCATCCAGCCCAAGCACATCGTGTTGGTCTTCCCTACAGTGAGAGGTCAGAGATGGTCACATCTCAAATCCTGGGGGCAGTTTTGGGCCCCTCACACCAAGAAAGGGCTTGAGGTGCTGGAGCGAGTGGAGAGAAGGGAACGGAGCTGGGGAAGGGGCTGGAGCACAAGTGTGATGGGAGCGGCTGAGGGACCTGGGGGGTTCAGCTGGAGAACAGGAGCTGAGGGGACACAAGGACACAAAGAAACGGCCTCAAGTTGCGCCAGGGGAGGTTGAGGTTGGATCTGGGGAACAATTTCTTCCCCAAAGGGCTATCAGGCATTGTAACAGGCTGCCCAGGGCAGTGGTGGAGTCACCATCTCTGAAGGGGTCTAGAAGATCCTTAGATTGGGTTCTCAGGGACATGGGTTACTGCCAGTGTTGGGATAATGGTTGGACTCAATGATCCTAAAGTTCTTTTCCAACCAAAATTGTTCTATGATTCTATGGGTGTCACCGGGTAAGCAATGCATCCCACCCACGCTGGGGACTGGTAAAGAGCCCTTCAAAGCATCAATTCTTGCTTTAGACATATCTATCTACTAACTGCAGAGGAGTTCTAAATAGTTTGGTAGAAGAGGTGAAAGCTGAATGTAGCTTTTTCAGTGACTAAAATAGCACAAAATGAATCCCATCCTACTAGGAGATGTTTGTGGGTGTTGCACACACAGATTGGATGATGCAGGACTTCATAAGGATCATAAGGGTCAAGAAAGTTATCTCAGGGAGCTAGGCTGAGACTGTTTTTATTTGCTGTCTGTTCCTCTCAGAAAAATTAGCTACCGCTTGGCAATGAGATTGCTGCTTCACATTGTATCTAAACTGGTTTTTAGGGTACCCAGAACTTGCTGTGGACATCCTTCATGCTTTTAAGCTCAAAGTTCATCACTAATTATGCATGAATTTTAACTCGGCTGTAGAACACGTGTAAAAAAAAATAAAAAAAAAGAAAGCAGGAGCAATGTATATGAATAAAATGTTGATAATTTGCCTTTTACCTGAGCAGATATTGCAGTTGACAGGGACTTTACAGCAGCAACTTGAAATTAACTGTGCACTGCATACTATGACAGAAAAGTATGACATGTCCGATCATTTGATTTACCTCTACCCAGCCTTCTCCCAGCTGCAGCATGAAACACACTCCACAGCAGCTCACAACCCACTAACATTAAAATACACAAGGCCCTGTAATTCATCTCTAAAGACTTAGTCACAGGATTTCATGGTTTTGTTGCACGTCTTTAGTCTGTGCTTAAAAAGAGGGTCCTCTGACCTGATGATCTTAAACATCTTTTCCAGCCAAAATGATTCTATGATTCTAAAACAAAAAGACTTTTCTCTGTGGCAAAGAATAACAGTCAGCTTCAGATACATAATGAATTGTCTCAGATTCTCTTAATCTCCTTCATATGAAGGAAAAAGGGATGAATAAAGACTGAATCCCGCATTCAGGATTATTTGTGACATTTGAATGCAATGCAATTAGTGCTTCATTAAGGCAGCTTCTTATCTGCCTGGCTTTGACAGCACAAAGTAACATTAAAATTCTGAGGGAAGCAGTTCTACAGAATTCGACAGTCTTACAATTCCTGTTATTTCACTCAGAGAGCTCTCATCCTTTCTTGCTTCTAGCTTTTCAACTTCATTTCTAAGGCACTGGGCAGCAGGTGAAATCATCATGTGGTCTGAGGAACCAGCTGCAGCAGGAGGAGGTTTCCAAACCATGCATTTAGATGAGTTTCCTAATTAGAAGTCACACTATTTTTGACCCTGATGGTGGTGAGAGCCTGTCCCAGGTTGGGCAGAGAGGTGGTAGATGAACCATCCCTGGAGACATCCCAGGCCAGGCTGGACGGGGCTCTGAGCAACCTGAGCTGGTGAAGATGTCCCTGCTCATGGCAGGGGGGGCACTGGAGGAGCTGGGAAGGTCCCTTCAACCCAAATTATTCTGTGATTCTATTCTCTGATTTTTCAGAAGCACAGAGCAGTGTTGTGATAACTTGTGGTGGAAGAACATGAGATTCAGCATTAGGTTAGAGCAAAGTATTCAAACTCCTTGTTTCTCCAGGCAGTGGCAAGATCAGAAAGTGTTGCTGAGCTTCAGAGAGCATTCAGTATGTCTTTCTGTGTGTAGCAATAATCAATAATATTCATTCTGTCCCAACACATCACTAATCAAATTTTATTCTCTCTACAGGATTAAGAATCAGCATTTAATTCTTATTGCCACTTCTGGTGCAGATGTAATCTTTGGCAACAAGTTCGTTACTTCACTGAGATTTTGAATGAAATTTCAATGTATTTCATCTAGACAGAAGAAAAAAAAAACGACTACTTCCCTGCTTGTAAATTGAATCTTTTGGCTGTGTACAACATCGTTGGTAATTTATGCATTTTAATTGGTATCTATGCACTTCTATTTCTGGTAAACTAAGAGCAGCATAAATTACGACCAGCAACAGTTTACAAAAAGACCAAAGAGAATTAAAAAGATCATGTATTGTTATTTTAATAGAAAAAGAAAACTGAGAGTATCCTGTAGATAAATGGAGCAACAAATGGTTAATTACGAGGTTGATGGCTTAATCTAGCTTCTCATTTCACTGTGCTAGTTAGCACTAACTGTGAACCATCTGTCTGAGAGTTTAGCACTACCCCCACAAGTATTTCATTATGCAGTTTTAATATGCACTTTTGACAGAAATGGAAATGGGCTCAGATCAGTTTTCATGTCACACCAGGCTACATAAGTTTTCAAGACTGGAATACAAATCAGAGAACACAAATTCTTCCTCCCCACTCCCAGGGTGCTCCTGTCCTCACTCTCTGCCTGGGAATGCAAATGTTGTGTTTACCTTTAGAGGGAAGGTGGGAAGAAAAACTAATAAATAAAGTTCTCTGCTGTCATTGGAACTAGAAGATCCCTCATGCTCTGTTTCTTGAAGAAAAATAAAAACTATGAGCTTCTAAAAACCTGGCCTCCAAGAGTTGCGTGCACGGTTTGCCTGTTGCTTCTGTGGAGCTATAAGAAGGCTATAAACCCATCATCTGGGTTGAAAGGAGAGACCTTTTTTGTCCAGTCCTCTAGGAAAGCCTTGTTTTGGGTTGGACAGTCCACCAGGACAAAGCTGGACAACTGGACAGAGCTGGACAACAGGAGGGTGAGAAGGAGCCACCTGTCACTAACGATGCCAGAGTCGCTTGCCTTTGAGGTGTTGCTAATTCATGACTGCAAGATCTGGAATGTCTCTGAATGGATAAGAACAGATTGAGTTATTCCTTTGGCACAGAATGAAAAATACTGTGTGTCTGTGGCATCTATTCGGAGGACAGGTGCTTGGAGCTCAGTCCTTTGAAAGTTACAACAGAGCTCCTGAGAAAAAAGTTAGAAGTGGCGATGCTCAAGTACAAAAAGTACTGGACCACAGAAATGCTTTCTAGACCTTGCTGATGGCGGAGAAGAACAGCTCATCACTTCACTGGAAACTGGTGGTCACCTCGGATAAGTGCATAGAAACACATTATTTATGGAAAAATGAAAGGCAGCTACATTCTAGTTGTAAGGGATAAAGGACCAAAAATATAATTTAAAAAATGTGTGCACAGTTGTTTTTGACCATGGTTTAAGCCATTGGGTCTTAACTTATTCTCATTAAAAAGTCAAGATGTAGAAATCTAGTGGGACATCTGCTCCAGAAAGAACATGTCAAATAAAAACGTCAGAGGTCTGTTCCTCCCTTCATGACATATGATGGTGTAGAATAGGCACATCACTCCATCTCTCTCTTAGAAATATGGGTCCCCATATAAAGAAAACTACATTGTACTATGCAAATGTAAGTGATGTTTACATGGGGCTGGTGGTTTGATAGAAAAGATAAAGGCAAGCACCATGCTTTTTTGAAAGATAGGACACCAGGGAAAAATGCAATCAAGAGAAGCTGTGGGAGCCATTTTGAATGCTGTATTCAAAATTCAGGAAGAAAATGACACCTTACTTGTATGAACAAGAAAAGAAAGCAAGCTACCTGTGTGCTAGAAGGAGAAGGGAAGGAGAGAGATGGAATGTTTCACCTGAAAAGATGGACTGTTTGGAAATGTCCCCCCCAGCTGTCTGTCCCTCCCTTGCAGAGATAAATCAGCTTTCCCCGGTGGTCAGAACACAACAGGGGTCAGCAAGAGCTTAGGGTGCATCCTAGGCACCACGAAATATTGCAGGTACCCTGCGTGGCAATACGAGGCTCTTTTGCAGGGAGGGAGATCTAACAGCAGAGACTGTTTTTACCCGTGCTCTCTTTCTTTTTTGACTCAATTTCTGGGGGAAAAAGCCATGATAAATCAAATAGAAAAATGTTGGAAATTAACAAAAGTGAGCCACTCGCTGCTTTTCTCCTCTTTCTGAAGGGTGGAGATGCCCCAGCACAAGCAGGTTGCAAAGAGACGCGCGATGCGAAGCGCATTACCCTTTCCAGGAACCAGTGTGGGCGAGTCCCCTTCCCGTCTGTCCGGATCCTCATCTTCCTCAGGGGTGCAATGTCCGCGATCTCCATAATGAAACTGTCCTCCTGGCCTCGCTCAAACCTGGAGGGATTGAAAGACCAAGGAGGTTTCCCATGGTTTTACAGCATCCTTGCATCTTGACTCCCTCTCCGTGCTGCAACTCGTACCTTGCCAACAGCCTCAAATTAAAAGTTTATGAGTGCACTTTATTGGACTTGAGCTTTTCTGTCCTGCAATCACTAGCTACTGTGTTTTTGGCGAGAAATCTCAGTGCAGATTTGACAGGGATTCCTCCTCCCCTGGAAAATCAAACCCATAAGAGGCACCTGGAGTCACTCCAGGCAGCCTGCAGCACAAGTTTTCACTCTGTAACCAGAACAATAGAGACTCACAGTCAGGTTTGTGCACATCGCCTTTCTGCTGGCATCTGTCCACGTGCCTGCCCTTGGTCCATCCCAACTAGAAGGCAAAGCAATCTTGCTTAATCTTCTTTCGCTAAGACGCAGCACATAACTTTGCCGCGGTGATTGGCAGTTGGTGCAGCTCAGCTAAATACAGCAACCAGACTGCAAGTGCGAGCCCAAAGCCTAAGTTTAGTAAGCACAGGCAAGTTGCGTTAGGAAGGGGACAGAACCAACCATCCTGCATTTATGTCCTGAATTTGGGGAATTTGGATTCCCAAACCAGCTCCGTCTTTGGTAAGAGCTAGGATAGGTTTGCGTAGCATTGCACGAAAAATCTTACGCTGCGCTTGGCTGCTGCATGCAGGCACAAGCGTGTATAGGAACTGCTTGTCCATAGCAATCAGCAGGAAAATAGGAAAAAACTAATCTGTGCTTCTTGAGGAAGCATATCACACTGCCCAGGACCACAGCTACCTTGCCTCTCTCTTAGCATCACTAGTGCTAAGAAAAAAGCCCTTCTCCAGTGCAAGTGCTGTCTCAGGCTCAATATTATTCTGTTTAGAGCAAGTATGTCTTCTAGGTTTGACCCCAAAATACTCTGGTAGACCTGCTATGGGTTTGGAGATGGAAATCCAACCTTTGCTGACAGAAGCGCAGCCAAACCCAGGGGGTCTACCAAGCATCGCCACGACCACTCTAATGTTGGTGTTCCTTCTTTGTGCAAACTTCTCCTTGTGAGTTATCTGAGTCTGCTGAGCAGTTTGGAAACACCCCTGCAAACTGTGGGCATTACCATAATACAGACAATCCATAATGATGATAAATAATTCCTGGCAATGCACTTAGCCTTCTACAACTGTGTAGTTCCAGGGATATGGAGAAAAACAACATTTCTTTACCAACCTCTGCTCAGATTACACCCTGCAGCGTGAACGTGATTATCCTCACACCATTATCCAAGCCTGCATGGCTGCAGATGTTAGCAATAGGGATTGGCTCGAGCCTCTCACTTTTCATCCAGGCATTGCTTTTCCTGTGCTCCCAGAGGCATTTGGGTAGGGCGTTTTGGTCCCAGTCCATCTCTAGTTATTAAGGGTTATGTTTGCTCTTTGAAAAACTCCCCTCTCTTGTTATTTGTCTTTCTGTGATACTGGATACCAAGACAACCTGTCTCGCTGTGAGAATGTGCTTTTGTGCCTGGACTGGATTGATTTCCACTTCTATTTAAGAAAAAGGTGTGACCCTTCCAGCTTGAATTATCCCATAATCATATGATCAGTTTTCACTACAAAGCTTCATAGAAGTCTCTCACTCTGCTCCTTTCCAGGCTGAGCAACTTTAAACTTAAACAGTCAGTCAGCAAAATAAACCATTACTTATCTTCAGTAAATGCTCTGTTTACAATTTGTAAGGTTGATACTCACCTGCTGCTTCCAAGAAGTCATTGTATTAGAGGGAAGCAGTTGCTGAAATGCTAAACTGGGTGACCTAAGAGCTCTTCTCTACCCTTAATTTACACAAACATGAACATAAGCCTGAAAAAATTTGAGAAGGGAAGAAGTTCCCATATAAGCTGTCCACTGCTATTCCTTTTCCAGGACATTGAAGCATTTATCTAAGGGATTTCATTAAGCTTTCCTACCCATGCATGCACTTATAAATATTTCTATTGCCCAGAGGTCTTGCCAATAACGGTAATGTAGCTAAAATTGCCTTAAATCTGCAGCAGGTTAGACAGGCGTTTCTTCCTAATGCACTGAGCTGCTGTGAGTGAATTGTCACTGGATGGCCCCAATGAAGATGAAGTGCCTTCTGCCATTTGGTTGCAGTGGCTCTCGCCCATTTCTCACTGCTGGTGCAAAGGCTGGTGAGATTTCCGTGTGAAACAGCTGGGGAAGACTGTGGCGTTAAAAGCTGGATGGAGACTGGAGGGAGTGGTGTGGAAACGGGCAGTTATGTGTATTTGGGGACGTGCATGTCCTCTGCAGAGGGTGCTAACGAGATGACAGGAGCTCTGTGCAGTCAAGGGTGTGATACAGAGTGCCTCTAGCTAGCAGAGATGTGCCAGTACATCCCCAAAGAACAGCACAACATCCTGGGGATATTAACATGTTAACAGCTGTGTTTTACACAGCCCCAATGAGTTTTCATCTCCTATTGCAGATCTTCTACCGGCAGAAGACAGCCCAAACAACTACTAACGGTGTGGACCTTCTTTGTTGCATTTTCATATCCTTATTGTGGAGGTTATCCATCCTACCTGTCTAGAAAAATGTGATTTTTTTATTCCAGAGGCCCCAAAGTTTAGGGATATCTCTTGCATGGGCAGCTGAGGTGAAACTGCAATCCCTCTCTCTAGTGGCTGGAGACATCTTGGTCCCCCTTAGAGATGTACCCAGATGTACCCAGATGTGAATTTCGCTTTACTTTTAAGTACAAACAGTTGCAGTCCTTTTTCAAACCTACTAGAACTCAATGTTTGGCTTAAAATAGTGGAAGACAGTTCCGTTTGGGGTTGTCTGGGGTCTTGGAAGGAGGATGTCACCGACGGCCAGGCATGGTGGTAACCCAGGTGCATTGTCCCACATGTTGGATGTCTCTGTGACAGGGAGCAGGGCCAAGAGCTACATCTTCATCTTTCTGCGTGACTCAGCAGTGCTTCTTGTAGAGACTTTAGTCAGCAGCATCTCTGCTACATTTCTTTCTTTTTCAGGGCAAACAAGGCTTGTGCTTGTTACTAACTAAAGACATGAAGATTTCAAGCTTAGCTGAACAGACTTACCCAGACACCCACTCTGCTATGACAGCTGCAAGTAAAACATCCCCTGAGCAAACAGTTCTACGCAGGGAGCCTTATCTTCAGTTATCCAGCCCACACGTGATTATGCAAAGCCGTGGCAGAGGAACTGCATCACCAAGAGGCTGGAGGAAGAGTCCAGCATCACCTCCACAAGCGGAGCCTGAACCACGTGGCCAAATGTTCCAGCCCTCCTGATGCTCTGTAAATGCTTTGCTGAATAAGGTCAGAGGTAGTAAATTAATTACATTTAGAGGTAAGGAAGCCCATCTCTAAAAGCTAGTTAGTGCCATGCTCATTCTTGCCAAAGCTTTCAGTGCTGAGGGAGGTGCTAGAAAGGAACAGGAAAGCTTGAGGAAGCGGATCAGTGGCATGTGGGGTTTTTTGGCTTACAGAAGTGCTGGTGTCAGACTGGGATTACAGTGTTTGTTAGCTGTCTCTGCTGAAGAAAACATGAGATTTCAGGTTTTTTAGTTAAATTGGTGCACGCAGCGCAGTGCTCCATGCAGCTCGTGGCACGTTTCCATTTCTTTGCAGCATAAGACCACATCTGGGCAGGCAGATGTCATGGCATGCCCCTTCTGCGCCAGCTGCAGATGAGCCAGCTCCGGTTCCAAACACACGTGGTTACATTAGCTTGGCACAAAGCCCAAACTAAGAAGCCCACTTCTCAGCAGGGCCCTCAGCTTAACCGGCTCAGGCCCTGGCAACCCTCAGGTGGCTTCTGGATCAAGCTGGCTGACATCTGGCCATCAAAACAAACAGGAGAAGCAGACAGAGGAACATCATCACCCTCCCATCACAAGCACCTCCCAAGGCAGGTACGTGCATGTTGGTTTGTCTTTCGTAATGCAATTACTCATGCATTCCCATTAAATAACATTTAAATTCAATTATTTTTCCACAAAATGTGCATTTCGGAGAATATGAGTTGTGGTTTCATGCAATGTCCGTGGTTCCTCTTGGAAGACTTGCAAGACTTTGAATTTCGTATTTTTGTTCTCAATGCTCATCTCTAAAGCCACAAGGAACAGGTCAAGCAAAACTTTTGCAAACATCCATGGATGATTCCCCTGGCTACACAGTGCTCTCCTTTTCTCGACTCCACTAAATGCATTATAACAACAATTACAAGCGGCACAGTTCTAAATCTATAGAGTCAACATGAGTTTATGTTTCAGAGGGAGCATGATCAGAGCCCCAAGTCCTTCTTGATTTGACACCAGAATCTGTTATCACTCCACTTCTAACCAATAGAAGTGACAAAGTTACTGTACCTGTCTCCATTTTTGTCCAGCTGCATCTCCTCAGTGTTCCCATTGGATCCAAAGACAGTCATGAAAATATTGCTGTCGGTACCACCGCCTTCTGTGTCTCCAGTCACAACAGTGACTTCGTAGAGGATCTGGAGAGGATTTGAAACAATCAGAAGGTCTCATTCAAACCACTGTCCTCAACCCACACAAAAAAAACTGGGCAAAATGCTAGATGGGCTCTGCAAGAGATCTGCTTCTTTGCCAAAAATGGTCACTAAATGGCTTTTTGAGTTGTCTCCTCACCACGGTTCTCAAAGTTACAAATCCATCCTGTTACAGGACCTTCCTCTTTGCATCATCTGCGAATTTCTGCAGGTTTTCTCAGTTTGGATAGGGTCAGAGAGAGACACATTCATTTTGACCACCGTATGCTTAGGGGTGAACGATGAAGAGCTGGTAAACTGCAGATCTCCACACTGCAGCAAACTTCTGCTTTTTTTTTAAAAAAAAACCAGCTCCCAAATACACATTCTTTTCTTTCCCTTGACTGCAAAATGCTTGCCCCAAGTGCTCAGTGTCTCTCTGGGCAACTTTCAGTCCAACACTGCCAATAGTTTTGAAGTCTATATATCCAAACGCTCCATACCAGTCTGTCCTGCTTTTGTTAAAAAACAAGTTTCTCTTTTAGTGAATTTGCCTGTCAGCTAAAGCTTTATATTAGCTGCATTTTCCTGGAGAACCAGACACATGTTTTGGTAAACATAGCAATGGAATGTGAAGTTATTGATAAGCATGGATGGACATCTCATGAGAGGGGCAACGAGAAACTGGTGACCAAGAAACTGACCAACTGTATATAACATTCCATTCACATGAATACTTCATATAAAAGTGAGAGATCACGAGGATCTCGTTCCTTTTCCTTTTCCTTTCTGCTTATGGCCAACATTAGGAGAGGACCTTGCTAGTCGTCCCTGCAAACTGAGGCCTAGTGACAGACTGAATCCAGCTCCGGTTGGCTGCAGAGTCCAGTCCAGGACTTTGGTTGCCGGCTCTGCAGTTGCTGAGACTTTCAAGATTGGTTTTGTATATTTTATATTGTTTTCTCTATTCTTATTAGTAGCATTAGTAAAACATCGTTAATTTTTCCAACTCTCTTCTCTCTGTCCTTCTTTCCCTCCCGATCACCTGTCCTGAGTGGGAAGTGGGGAGAGGGTGGGGCAAAAGGGGGGAGTGGGGGCGAGGGGAGGTTAACAATACATTTGCCAGGGTTTTATTGTCACCCCGCAATCTAAACCCTCGACAAAGTCCTGTTTCCCAGTGGGATGTATGCTGCTTCATTGAACACAAAGTGTTCCAGGATCCTGTACATTAAAGTTATGCCAATTTGTGAAAAGATGTTTTGCCTCATTTTCACCTGATTAGCCTAACTCTGTTCTTTTCTCCTGACATGTGTATAATAAGATTCAGAATAAAATATTTCAAAAGCATGCAAGTCCCAGTGGCTGTCAGTGGCATTAAGACTTTTAGGCCACTAAGATGTTTTCAAGATCGTACCTATGGTAACAAAACCTTGGGATTTAAGAAGGGGAAGAATATCAAGAAACAGTCCCAACAAAACATGTTTCAAATACTGCATTGCTAGGCAAGTTTCATTGGCCTTAATTGTAATTGCCACATACTCATCCACACAGATTTTATATCATAGCGTATTTTACATATTTGCTATAGGTGGGAGAAGAAAAACTCTATTACAAATACTTAAAAGTTTTTTAATGACTGTGGTGGAGATGAACTAATTTCTCTATGTATGGGACAGCAAATACTCAATTTGAAACAAAGAGGGAATATCAAGCCAAGAAGAAGGTTAAATTGAAATGGGTATGTATGATTGTGCAAGAGCCAAGCAAAAGCAAAACAAAAAATCATTAACTTTCCTAAATCCATTAAAGATATTAGTCTTTTTTGAACTCTGAAAATAAAAATTAAACTCCGTTTCTAACTACAGCTATTTATAAGGGAACAGTCCCAAATTCCCTCAACTAGGAGACTGATCAGAAAGTCAAAACGCACACTTCTGATTTCATGTCTCAAGCAAGTTTTCTGATTTCCTTCAAACCCTTCAGCAAGTTTATGGCCCAACATCATAGAAAACAGAATTGTTAGATGTGTCTGTCTTCGGCATGCTTATGAAAATAAATATTCAGGATTGGGCTTTCAAAGGAAGACTGAACTTAAGTCTTCATTAACATCCACTTCAATCTACACAGAAGCCATCAGCTCAGAGATAGGAGTTTGAAAATGTTATCCAGGAGGCTAAATAACTGTCAGAAAGTTTTTAAGAGATTAGATTTTAGGCTTGGTATTCAGTCTGAGGGAATTTATTTTCCCTCCTAGGTCAATTCTACCACTGAAACCTGCATTGAGTTTTTGAATCCTTCACAGATGCTAAAAATGTTATCACAATTCTGTGTGTCTGGGGAAGAAAAAAGATTTCAGGAGAATATCTGCAGCTTGAGAATCAAGAGCAGCAGAGAGAAAAATTAATGTCCTATGAAAGTGTAACCTCACTGTAAATAGAAACACATCTGTAGAGATTTTAAATTGCCACACAGATATTAAACACAGTATTATTATCCCATTCATCCAGACTGTTATTTGTATTATAAATCTTACAACCAAAATCAGCATAGCTCAGCTTTCTAGTTTGTACCTGGTTGAAATATGGCATAGCACACATTACTTGAAATTTCATATATATGAAGGAAAAGACTATATAGTTATTTTCATTGGTTATTCAAGTTTAATCAGTTACTCACTTCAAAGATCAAGCTTACAAATGTCTCCCTGTTTCCAGAACTTTCAATTATTTTAAGTTTCTAACTGAATTCAGTTTCCTTATCTCACATTAGAAAAGCTGATGGGTAGCCACGCTACTCAGAGATTAAAATATTTCCACAGCTCTAATTTGATGAGTTAGAAGTATCTCCTCAAAGAAAGCACGATGGATTTAGATTACACCAAGGTGTTCAGCTTGCAGCTGCCCCACTCTATGAGTACCAGCTGGTGCTCCAGGTGTGGTGACAAAAGGAGGACATGCTGCTGAGCTGTCTCCCACCTACTCTGCCCTACCCTATCCTTCTGCTATGGCTGCATCCAACCGGCATTATTAAACAGTGCTCTAAGTGGTAATGACGCTAAACCATTCCTAAAGATTTTGCTAAAGTAATAACGAAGAAACCCTCTGCAGATAAAAGGCTTAAACCAAATGCAGAAGTCACAGTATGGGAATTGCTGACACACAACCTGTATCAGCACAGGTCCACAGAATCATAGAATCATTTTGGTTGGAAGAGACCCTTAAGCTCAAGGAGTCCACCCATAATCTGGCATTAAATCATGTCCCCAGGAACCTCATCTATGTGTCTTTTAAACCCCTCCAGGGGTGGTGACTCCACCGCTGCCCTGCGCAGCCTGTTTCAATGCCCAACCACCCTTTCTGTGAAGAATTTTTTCCTCATATCCAGTCTGAAACTTCCCTGGTACAACTTGAAGCCATTTCCTCTCATCGCTTGTTTCTTGGGAGAAGAAACCAACATCCTCCATGCTACAACCCCCTTTAGGGTAGTTGTAAAAAGCAGTAAGGTCTCCCCTCATGCAGCAGCTAAAGACACAAGATGAGCCTAGTGCTTACCTTGAGGCCAATGTTAACACAGTCAGCATCCAAGATGTTGAGGATTCGTGAGGTGAGTCCATCACCTTTGTCTCTGGCCAGCCAGCACTTACAAACAAAGTTATACATGACACCTTTGGTGGGCACGACAATGTTGAGCTCTTCCACCAGCCAGCAGCTCTCAGGAGTAGCACCGTCATGCCCCACCTGTAAGAGTCAGCAAGAAAACACCTGCTGGTTCAAGGGGATTTCTTCAGAAGGGAGAACCTGATGGTTTTTTTAACCAGTGAGGAGGGACTGAGGGTGTTGACTACATACACTGTCACACAAACCACTTCCACAGTGGAATGGAGAGAGCTGTGAAATGGTTTATGCCATTGCTGTCCAGTGGGGAAGACATCAGTGTACATGGGAGCTGACATGGGCAAAGGAAGCTCAGGTCATCATCTGCTGAGCACGAGGGAAGCTAGGACATTGCCGTTCCCAAAAGTAAGCAAGGTAGACTGGACTGACCTCCATGAACACATGTCCAGTCTCTTACTACTCTAGTTCTTCTCTGCTGACTTCTATTTGCTAGTTTGCTGATCTCTGCAGACCCATTCCTTTGTCTTTCCAACCCCTTCCACTGCTGTTGCAGCGCTTAGAACTGACTACTCAAATCTTCATAGCCAAGGTGGAAGGCACAGCCAGGCAAACACTGACATGCTTTATTCAAACACTCCTTCCCTCACAAAACCTCATCTAATTCAACTATGTGTACAAGGCTGTTCCTCTGCTTCCCATCTCCTTAAGCTGCAAGAGCTCCATGTTTGTATAGGAACCAACAGATGGAGTTAACATCTGTAGCTGGTTGATTTTCAAGGACCACCTCCTCCAAGCTCAAGAATAGTCCATCCTGGAGAGCAGGAAGTCACACAAGACTGCGTGGAGGAACAGGGGGCTCCTGACAAAAATCAAATGGAAAAAGAAAGAATACCAGGGGTGGCAGCAGGAACAGGGGACCTGAAAAACACAAAGACACTGCTCATGTCTGCAGGGCTGAGGTTAAGAAAGCCAAAGTTCACCTGGAGCTGAGTCTGGAAAAGGTCATGAAGAGCAACAAGCAATGCTCCTATAGGCATATCTGCAGCAAAAGGATACCGATGGGGCAAGCTTCCCCAAGAAACTGTGTGTATCCTTCTTAACAAGCGTGGGCAATTCATCTTGGGGCAGACTTATAAGCATAATTATGTATCCCAGCCGACATACAAAACTCAGTCAGCCAGTCCTGTCAATGAGCTATCCTTACATAAAAGACTAAATAAAAAAGCTACCTACAGTTCATTATTTTCAGGAGCAAGAGTTGTTTGTGTTGTCACTAGGAAAAATGAGGTCCTTAGCTCTCACTAGTTTTGTTTCTAATTAGGATGTTTTGGGTTGCCCAGAAAATAATTTTTAATAACAGGTTCATCTAGGGTGATATATCTGTGGTTATCTTTTTTTCCCCGAAACCAAGTGATCCTTTTTATCTGTCTCAGCCATCACTGTTATTAGGAATATTATTGCTATACCAATGTCTGTGCAGCTGCAGAAAATTAGAGTTAACCACTAGGGAAATTCAAGCCTACAATGGATGCATTAATTCTCAGATTCCTGGGGTGTGAAGTGAATGGAAATATAACGCTTGATTTCCCATTCCCCCTCTGCCAGCTTGGATGCCCTTCTCCAAACCCAAAGCTCCTTCGAGAGTCTGCACAGGGCCTCTCGGGACCCGTTGCAGGATGGTGCAGATGACACGGTGGGGAAAGTTCAGATCAATGTCTCTGCAGTGAAGCAGGGACAGAGCAGCCAGAGGGAAAATCTCAGTGAGCTCACCAAAGGCTGCTGCTCTTTTGGGTTTGCTACAGTCACCTCCCAAAGCACCGTTCCAAGACATTGCTGAGTACCAGATTTTCATAGCAGCCTTTAACTACTTGGGTACGAGTGACTGGGCAGAAGGAAGCACCCTGCATATCCACTTGCTTTGGAGAACCTGCCCACAAGCAGATTTCCTACAGTTCCAAGAACAATGTCGTGAAGTCTGAGATAAACTTGTGCAACGCTGAGTCTTCCTTGTGCCTGATCTTTTAGAGTAAAGTGCTGGGATTTGTCTTTCTTTTGTTCCAAGCAAATCTTTAGATAGATCATGCCAGTACAGCTAATGATCTGAATTGCAGCCACACCAGGAGTATATCTTGGACATGCATACCAACATCAAAAGAGGTTGTTTGGGCTCAGATATTTGAAATAAGTTAGAATAATAGAATTCCAAAGGCAGCTAGATGATTGGGCTGTTTGAAAAGCTTTGTAACTCAGTCTCACTGCCCTTAAGGAACTGTTGAGTACTTCACCAAGACTAGGATGCACAATTTGCACTAGGCAGCTCACAATCACATTGAAACCAAATGTAACAGCAGGGGAAAACGAGAGAAAATTTGAGCAGTAGATAGGAGGAAAACAAGATGAGACTGAGTAGTGACCTCATTAATGTTTATAAATATATAAAGGGTGAGTGTCACAAGGATGGAGGCAGGCTCTTCATGACAGCCCACGATAGGACAAAGGGCAATGGGTACGAACTGCAACACAGGAGGTTCCACTTAAATTTGAGAAGAAACTTGTTCCTGGTGAGGGTGACAGACACTGGCCCAGGCTGCCCAGGGGGGTTGTGGAGTCTCCTTCTGTGCAGACATTCCAACCCGCCTGGACACCTTCCTGTGTAACCTCATCTGGGTGTTCCTGCTCCATGGGGGGATTGCACTGGATGAGCTTTCCAGGGCCCTTCCAAGCCCTGACATTCTGGGATTCTGTGATGTCAAAAATGGAACTTCTTGCTTATTTTGGAAGGTGTAGAGAATATTAGAGAGACCTGAACATCTTCCAAGGTCACGTGTCCCTAGACAGTGAGGAACTGGACTTGCAAGACTTTACACTCCGTCAATGTTCTCTGTTCTTATGATGGAGAAAGGTTCTGAACCAGAAATGGCTTAGAAATGCACACCAGTGCAGGACTCTTCTCATCCTGCCTGTGTCTCTCTGCAGCAAGGGCAGTCGAGCAATAGCGATACTTTTCTTCCTTAGGAGAAGAGATAATAAAACTTGTTTTAAGAACATAGTGTAAATTGCCTATACCCATAAGTTGTATTATTTATTTTCATGTCAGCATGTCTATTAAAGTACATCAGTAGTGAATATTCTACCTCTAGACTTACAAGACAGGTATAAATGGGCCCCTTTCAAATTACTTCATGTTCCACTGCTTCTGCTTTCGCTGTGGTATATTTGCAGCAAGAGAATAATAAATACCAAACTAAAAGTGGCATCGTGCTCTTAGTAAATCCTGCGGTCTGCTACCTGGGTTGTACAGATGGTTTCAGGAAACTTACTCCCCATGCTACACTGTTTTCATATGGCAACTCATATTCAGGACTTCTTGCTTTCTTCCAGAAGCAGCCAAATTCCAAATCTGAGAACTAGCAATTTCCTTCACTGTCCCTGAACACTGCAATTTTCTACAGGGAAAACATGGACTGATTCCATGGCAACCATGGCAGACTGACATCGATGTCATCGCTGAGACATGGATCAACAAGGAGACACCTTCCAAGCAGAGGGCACTGCATGAAGGAAGGCAGAAGGTCAGGAGCAGACGGCTCCCCCAGCGATGAGCTGGGGGATTATGAACTAAAAGGGAAAAATGAGCAAGAGGAGAGGCAGCAGACTATTGAGATCACTGAGAACAAGGGTGAAAGAGTGCAAACGAACATCACCCATCTTCAAAGCTGTATTATATGTATATATTGTCTCTCTGCATTTCACTCAAAACCTTCTCTCTTCTTTCTCATTTGTAGTCCTTTAAAAAGTATTCATTTTCCTTGCTTTTCCAACTGTCTGCTCCTACTTTCTCCCATTCTCTTCCCCTTCCCCACCCTACTCACTTGCCTCTTTTCCAGCCTCCCTGTCTATTCCTTTCTTCATGCAGCGTTACCTGTCTCTCTGACACTCGGGGGTTATACTGGGTTTTTTCTCCCTCCTTTTCCAGGCCCATGGCTGTTTCCAGGTGCACACAGTCTGGAGGAGAAGTATTTCTGTACTTGCTTCACTTTCAAAGTTTGACCTCAAGATGGCTAGATAGAATGTGCCACTAATACTTATAATAAGCAGCCACTTGGAGTGCATTAAGAAAATGGCTTGATAATAAGCTTTAATCTAGTACAGAGGCTTCTCTAAGCATCAGAATGCACTGCCTGCATGAGAACTAATAGGAGTGCTTCAGCCTATCAGTTGCTACAGCAGGACATACAACTGCAAAGAATTTTGAATTTGGGGGGGATTTCTGTTTTTACATATCTTTCACTCGTCTGCCTCTGAATAGCATGAACAGCAACAGCTAAGATTACTGCAACACAGGGCACAGGGTAAAAATAAAATTAAACTGGTTATTGAAGCCCTCAGATGCTGTGGGTTTCAGCTCTTGGGGGCTGGAGCAGGCTTTTAGTAGTTGGAACTGCCATATGAAACAAGAATGACATATATAAATGTGCTGGAGGATTCATCTGAAGTTTAAGCTCAGTGATGGAAAGTCTATGCAAATTCTGTCTTTCTGAGCCGCAGTAGAAAAGAATGGCTCCTGTACTCAAATCTATTTGTGTATGTTACTTATGGACAATGATTAATTTTCTTCTCTAAGCCTGAGTCCTCCAAGCTGTAAAAACAATTTTCATGTTTAGCTATGAAATCACACAAAACGTGTTTCTCACTGCAGGCAGAATTTATGAAACCCAGCTAGAAACAGTGTAAAAATCAACTAGGAAAAAGACTGATAGAGGTCTGCGTCCTGGGAACCTTCATTGCATCTATCAATAACTGGGCTTGAGTAAGAAAAAACAGTGCCAGAGACGGGACAAAATTGGGACATATTTCAGCTTCCTTATAATTCAAAATCATCTTCTGCTTCTAAAGGTTGTTGTTTTTGTGAGATGTAAAGTGGACTTATTTTCAGGATCAGACACATGTGAGATCTCATTAGTTCATCCCTGTTTACATTCCTTTCAAAACCTACTGCCTTTCCCTCACTGCTAAGAACAACAGGAACATGTGCTTTATTTGGCCACGCATTTCATACACCTCCAGTGTCTGCCCACAAAGTACCTCCACTTTTTTGATCTCTCCAACATCCAGGCCCCAAACAGAGAATTTCTCCACAGAGCCATCTGCAAACTCGTCTTTTCCTTCTGGGAGATCCAGCCACAGCCTCTCTGTCTGCACTTTCTGGGGACCCATGATGATGATGTACACCCGGCTGTCGGTGCTGGAGTCGTATTCCGTGCCCGTCGTCACGGTGATGTGGTACGGGATCACTGCAACAAGCAGAGGTTTGATCATCAGAGAAGACACACACATGCATATTTACATGAGCCTTCGGAAAACCAGGGGCCTGTCCCATCAGAGGGAGCAGCTAAATAGGTTCACATCCCATCAAAGTCATTTGGATAGTGGACAACAACACGCTGCATTGAGCTACAAATGTGCACGGGAGACTGCTTTACCATACACACTTAGGAACAAGTTCTGCAAGGGTTAATTTCTCCCAACAATGCTACTGGATACAAGGAGTCTAGATTTCTCCCTAATAGATGACAGAACAGCGGAGGTCTTGGATCCTTATTCACACCAAGAGTTCTTCCTGAAGATGAGATAGAGCACCTGAGTCTTAAATAGGCAGTTAGACCAAAGTAATCATATGGTCACCATTCAGCAAAGGCAAATAAACATATGCTGGCTTCAAGGTAAAGCAGCACTGTTGTACTGTCCCAGTACAACTGCAACTGTTCTCCTTTGGGCTTAATTCAAGGATTGCTGTGATCTGTGGGGTTCAGTGTTTCAGCACCCCTTTGCAAATCCAGGCAAACTATGAATAATCCTTGTGTTAAAGGCAGATCTCTCAAGAATGTTATACATTACATAATAATATTGATTAGGGGAAAGACCTTTGGGCCAAGGCTTGCGACTCAGCAGGTTTTTCTGTGTTTTCCAGAAATTTCAGCTCAGCTGTTAAAAGGGAGGAAGTGCCAGACTGCTTTTCGAGCGCTTTCCAAAAGCTCATTTGGGTAAGCCGAACATGCGGTGCAGAATTAGACGCTGAATACTCGCTTGATTTCTGAGAACATTTGTGCAGGGCTGTTCAGACTGTTCTGACAAGAATCAGAACTCTGAAACTTGCCTTGTCACAGACTCTAAACTCAGCCTGGCTTCATCATCACATTTTTGATTTAAACAAGTGGTTTATAAACCTTTACAAATACTTGGTTGGCTTTCAAATCATCCAAGATTGGCACCTAAGTTTGCTTTATGATGACTAACAACATTTTTGGGGTGGGGGTTATAATGGAAACACACATCAAGCTCAGAAAATATGTGCAATATCAGGGGAGACATTAATTCCTGCTGACCATATCCGTTCTTGCCTCTGGACAGAGGAGAAGCCAAAGAGAATCATTCAGCCCCAGTTTGAGGATTTTGTGTATCAACACAAAGTGAATTGATGATTAGGCAAAACTTATTCTTCCCTTTATGGTATCATTTACATCTCAGTGTGCACATCAGCATAATGATATGCAACACATCCTTCACAAAATAACCATTGAAGCTGCTGGTATTAGCAGGAGAAACGATTTAGCTGTAAGCAAGACAGATTTTATAAGAATATGTTGGGGGGGGGGGGTCATGTTTAAAACAGTGCCAGACTCCTGTTTTAAACAAAGCATTATTTTAAATAGGGACAAAATTTTCTTTTATGCAGTTTGTACCCTGTTCTCCTCTGACAGAACTACCAGCGTTTCCAATTGACCTTATGTCCTTGAGCCAAGGTGCTTGAAACACCTATATAAGAAATTGTTATCATTTCCCACTTTAAATAATGGATACAGAGACACAGAGCAACTTGCTATTGGACAGCAGGAAACACTGTTTGCTGTTTTTTCCTCTAAAAACTAGAAAAGTGGTTGTTTAATTTGTTTATCTCCCTGCTCTATTGTCTGTCTCTTTCTCTGGGACTCCATAGTTCTTCAAGCATGGGAGAATGCAAAACACGGCCACAGCAGGACACAACAGGTCCTCCATCCCATTTCCCTTCGCCCTCTGTTTCCGTGAGTCCTTGCACAGATTTCAGAGTGTTCAAGGACACATGTCCCCCTCACAGGGGGTTGGGTTTCATTAGGAATGTAGACCACACCACCCACAGTGTTTTCTTCCAGCGCAAAGTTCAGAACCAAGCAGGTTCCTGGTCAGCAGGGCTTCTCTCTGTGCTCCATCCTCACATCACCTCCTGCCCCTCAGAGGTGTTCACCATGGGACAGTCAGATCTGGGCTGCCCAAACCGCCACTCTATTTCCCAATACCACCTTTCCTAATCAACTAATTAACAGCTGGCTTTTTATCCAGTTCAGGAGGCATCTGTCTGGCCCACATGGTCCATCTTATCTGCTTTTCCTTCAAGATGCAGTTTCCTTAGTGAGGCCGTGTCACTGCAACAGAGATAGTGGCAATGACAAGATCCAGGACTCAGAGAAGAAAGACCACCCTGGTACAATGGGGATGATGGGAACTATCCCAGCTCTACTGGAGATGGGATCTCATGGGAGATGCTGATGTTTTACCCATTATTTGTGAAACTACAGGGAATGCCAACGTGGCAGATGTTATCCATTGTCTCACCACAGAAGTATTATCAGAAGGAACATGGGAATCGCTTGTTTTTCATTTGAACACAATACGGGATTACAAAAGAAGGATTTCCCCGAGGCACATGGGTTGCTGACCACGTTAAGCAACGTGCAGCATTATGTCTGCTTCACAACTTAAAGGCGTGGGACATGCAACCCAGGTATCACATCACATCACATCACAAGCTACTGGGCATCAGCTGAGCTGCAGTAATGATTTCTGTGAGTCCTCTTGGACCATATCAGTGAAAACTATCTTAAACTCCTAAGCCAAGTTACATCATTTTACACTTGGCTTACCATGGAAGTTTATGGTAAGTTTAATTATTTTGCACTTGCTGTGGACTAAAAGCACATATACAGGCAGCGACTGTGAATCAGCTGCCGTTCAGTTCCTTGTTACAACATGGTATCTTAACCGTGCATCTAAATTTTTAATCCAATCCTAAAAGACCCCATATAGGATGACAATGTAGGTGCAATTTAGATGATAGGTCATTGTCCCGGAACACAGAGGTGGTTAATCAAAGGGTACATAAATGCAAAGAAAAAAACATCTATGTGGTAATGAAGTTATAAGAAAATATCAATAGACTTAGAAAGTTTTACACAGAGGTCAGCTTCAGCTAATGGACACTGATCTCTCAGGCTTCATTCACAGCCAGGACAGAAACAAAACCTGCACAACTTTCACACTTCGTATCGGACACAACCGAGCAAGAGCAGCCGCACTGCATGAAAGCTGGCCTTTGAAGACACGGTCTGGTGTATTTCACCTGTTATAAATTGCAATCCAGAAACACATTTTTCTTTTGTGTTCAGCTGTGCTTTTTCTCTGGAATCAGAGCCTAAAGGTGAAACTCTACATTAGACGCATTGACTGTTTCCATCAGTTCTTTGACCAAGAACTTCAGTCTAGAGTCCACAGACTCTTTGTCTTTCAGTGGCAATGTTGCCAGATCTCTCTCTTTTACCCAATTATAAGGCAACCCACCATTTAGAAAAGAAAAAACTTGCGTGAGCACTTGCTTTTTGAGAGCCAAGAGACTTACCAGTACTCTTCCTCCACTCCCCATATCCCACTCCCCTCCCAACCCAACAGCTGCTCTGACACAGCTACATGTTGCAAGGAAAAAATCTAAAGGATTCTAAAATAAATCACATTAAAATTCATATTAAACAAACATCCTCATTGATGAGTCACTACCAGCCTGGCTAAAGCGTGGCAAGTAAGGTCTCAGGAAATTCAAAACCTTGTTTGATAATTCAGATCTAATATGCTACATGAGACATCATGTTGAGTAGGTGAAAGAGACACAGGAGGAAAAACAAAAGCTGACATCAGCAACAAGAGATACTTAAGAGAATCATGTGGGAAAGAGCCTCTGATAGTCCAAGGGAGGCTCTTTTGGTGATAGCATGTCTGACTTGTCTGTTGTCCCTCTCACTGCAAAGAGGTTTGGAGCTTTTGAAGGACACTTCAGACGAATTTATATAAAACTTGCGTAAATTCTTCCCCTAATTGCATCAAACCCTATTGTTCAGAGAGTAGTGTCATTTCTTCCCAACTCTGAAGTGCAATGTCCTCAATGAAGTTGGTGGTAGAGGAGGAGGAAGAGGCAGTATGATTCTTCAGGTCTATGGGTTTCTTTATGAAGAGGCCTTATGGTTGTTCTGAACTGGCCCCTTTTCCAGATTTGGTGCTATGGATGGGCTCAACTAACTTTAGGCATATAAGGGATATGACTTGTTATTGCAGTTGCCCATAGAGGTCCCCTGTGTCTTTTATCTCACCGTGACAGAAAACAACCCTTGAACAAACACCTACCTACCAACGTTGTCACACTGTCCAGAGCACCACACTATTTGGAGAACTTACACCTGCTGGCAATGGAGAAGTTAACTCTGACAAGCTACAATATCACAGATTTCCACAGGACAGAAAGGAGAGTTTTGAAAACACTGAAGTTGCTGTGAACTCCATGGCTTGTTCCACTGTTGGCGTTGGAGATCTATTAGAAAAGCAGCAAACACAGGAACACAAGCCTTCATCCAGCCTTTCCCAAAACCATCACAACACAAGATGCAGAGGAGCAATTTGTTGTTCTGCCTCTTTTTATTCTTCACCAGGACAAGCACAACCTCTCAAGCACTGAAAGCCAAGAACTCATGCATGTGTGCAATCAAACACAGTGCTCACTCACGTGATCCTTCTTCTGCCGCCTTGACCAAGCTGGATTTTTTGGTTTCCTTCAGGTTTGCATTGCTGTCCTGACTTGACACACTGAGAGACGAGCCATCCAGGCTGTTCCGCTCACCATCATAGCTCTAGTTAGAAGGCATGTATGGGAGGGTAATGAGGTTGACTGCTCAAGTGGTGTCAGCTGTTCCCATGTGCCTCCGAGAACAACATGAGAAGAAATCCCTGTAGTTCCCCGGTTAGCTCTTTGTTCAGTATAGCTCAAATAATCACTACTTATAATTTACTGCAAGTCATTAATATACTTCATTGGAAAACCTGACAGGCCATTTTGGGTGTATGTTATAATAAAAGAAAATATAATGGACTTTAATGGTGTGTTGTGACTTTTCTCTGCTACCTGTGTGAGCAATGGCCACAGAAAATTCAGATGGATGAGACGGTGCCAGATTTGCTTATCAGGGCACACTCTGTGGTGTCACAGTAATTGACCCAGTAAAGGCCAAAGGGCATAAGACAGAGAGTATTGCAAAGCTCAATGGTATGAAACATCTATTATATTTCAGCAGTTAGTGTAGATGTGTTCAGTGTCATCCAATAAATATGAGGCTCTTACCACACAACTGCAGAATTAAAAAAATAAAAGGGACTAGCTTTTCTTCATTATGAATTAATATGAGCAACAGGGTAAGTGTGACCACAAAAATTCATAGCATTGTTGCCGCAATTTTATGAGGGACCATATGGCAATACTCATCCATGGTGTAACTCTTCTTATGTCTCTTCTGTTGCATTCAAAATTAGTCTGGCTCAATTTCATTGATGGTAATTTTAGTGGTAACTGTCAATTAAAATGCCAGCGTATTTTGCAAAGTGGACTCTTTAGATACAATGGACTTATAATCAGCCTCACTGTAGCAAGAGAGGTCTATTAATCTTGTTTGCTAATTTTAATTAGTGTATGTACCTCGAATTCCAATTAGCTATATTAGCCTGCTAAAGCAGCAGAGAACGTGCAAGCAGAAAGTACATTTCACTAAAAACATTCGAGGCTTTGATTGGCAGCAAAGAAACTAGATTTTTTTATTTGGCATTGGTGGAAAAGCTGCTGAAAAGATAAACCTGTCCAGTCCAATGAGTATGAAGTCAAAGGACCCAATATTTTGGCATGAGGACTTTGAATGGTGTGACCCATAACTAACTTACGTTATGGGGCACAGCAAGGACAGCAGCAGGGAAATACACTCTGTGGTGGATCAGCAAAGTACTTTGGCTTTCAGATGAAAAGTTTCGCTTAGACTCCTAGAGTTTCCTGTTAAAACTTCAAATTATAGACCTGTTGATAGCGGGCTGAGAGTGGCCATACTTTCAGCACTTGTCTGAATATTATGAAATAATTTTGGACAAGTCAAAAAGCACAAGTCCCTAAGGATCTGGCTTGGGCTTCAGCCAGATGTTCAGTCGTTTTATATCTATTAGTACCAGTGGGTTGGGATCAGAGCCTTTAGCTGTCACCATACCTGTTCATAAAGCGTACGCTCTATCTTCTTGTCCTCTTTCTTTTTGGAGAGCCAGCGCTCACAGAGGAAAATGAACGACTCCTCTGTGGTCTCATCCAGGATCTCTACTTTTTCCAGGAACCAGTCAGGGCTGAACATGCTGTTGTCATGGCGAATCTTGATCTTGTACAAAATGCCAAGGTCCACAGCCTGTATGGTGAACGTGTCCTCCTGCAGAGTTCAAGAGAAGCTGCTTCTGTTAACAAGCTCTCAACAGATCATCTGCCGGACAGAAGCAGAGACTACAGAGCACAATAGGTGTTTAAACTCCATCTCACATGATGGCATTTGGTTAAAAGCTTTGTAGCTGTCTATAGAGGTAACTCTGTATGCTGAAACTGTTCTTCAGGGAAGTGTTTTGAAGCTTGCTTCTGCTGCCAGGGGAGCTGTACTAAATGTCACTTTTACAACCAATTACAATATTGAATTCCTGAAATTTTACATCCTGTTTTTTCAGTCTAAGTAGGACTTTTCTTTATAATCCAGTTAGATTGGTATGGACAACCCAGATAAGATCACTTTTGCTATTTTTATGTCTGAGAATCTCCATATGAGGCTGTGAATAAGACTCATGGACTGACCACTTTTGGAGTTATTTTGTGAAACACAGATGCAGTTTATGTCCTGTCCCCACATGGTAAGTGGAATCAATCACTTCATCCCTCATAGGAAAGCTCAGCCCATAAAAACAGTCATAGACTTCTTAGGTTAAAGACCGCAAAACTGGTATTAACACATTGCATTTGTACCTGTCCTCTTTCAAACTTGTTGAAGTTCGTTTCAGATTTGCTGAGTTTTCTCTCTCCTGTGTCACCCAGATCCCCGTAGATATTTAGGAAAACATTAGCATCTGTCCCAGCGCCATAGATATCTCCAGTAAACACACTTATCTTGTATGTGTGAACTGCAGAAGGAAATGGAGATGTGATTACTGGACAGGTGAGTTATCAAGACCTATCTTAGATGCTGAGTTTACCTAAGAAAATGATCCCCAAACTTTCTGCTCATCACTAACTTCTTGGAGGTTTAAATCCCATATGGTTCCTCCTTCTACACTTCTAGTAATGATCCAAAAGTTGGGGAATCACTGGGCTGGAATTTGCTGACTTTCCTTATTTCCATCTAATCAATGCCTGTGTAATGCTTTGATCACACAGTGCACAGCTAAAAATGCAAAGAATCATTACGGTTATTACTGGATGCCATGTCGATAGAGCTGAGGGAACTCTGCACTTTTCATTCCGAGGCTCAAGGGACATAAATCTGAAAACAAGTGATTCACTGTTGTGAATTCTTAATATTCCATCTTCTATAAACAAACTCCCGGGATTCAGATGTGCAATTACTACCAGAGTTAATGGCTTGTATCTCTATATATTCCCCAAACAGAAGGAGAGAACAGGTTTCTGGGTCCTTTTGCTGAGACAGTATTTAATTAAGCAAGTGTTGGAGCAATACTGTTTTAAGTACCCTTTCTCTTTATCTTGCTCAATGACGATCCAATAAAACCTCATCAAATCTTCAGTAAAGTGCTTTACTAAACCTGTGGTATACTCCTATTTTTATTTTGCTACTCTTTTCCTGATTACACATGGAAAACAAACAGTTACTGAAAGCATCCTCTCCAGGAAAACAATTAAGAACTGTACAAGTCCCTGATTACTCTGGTGGCATAGGAGCCCTAGAGAATAGCTCCTTGCAAATCCCAGGGCAATATAACTGATGAAGAGGCACAAAGTCTTAGTGAGGATTCTTCTTTGTACATTAACAGCACAAAAGAATATGTCTATGTTGTCTTCTGTACCCATTTCCCCCTGTAAAACAGGGCCTATTCTGCTTCGGTCTCCATGGAGGATTTTCATCAATTTCTGTAAGAAGTAGATCATGATTGCTCATCAGGTTAGGTGCAATGCCAGGTTTTCTGGTTTGCCTCTTCACATTGTGTCCTACAGACTTACAGCTTTGAATTTGAGAGACAACTACTACATTAGTAATGAAGGAAGCAACACATACAGTCTAATTAGCCAGTGCAATTAGCCACTTAGCAATGTTAACTTCTTTGGGTTTTGCTTGCCAGTTCTAGAGACCTGCAGGAATGAAATGTAGTCTACTATGTAAAACATGATCCTCAGAATACCACAAGCTGATTTTCTGTTGCTGTCATTTGCACTGCGTCAGTGCCCAAGATGTATGAGGACTCAGAGAGATGCAGAAGATATAATTCCTGTCCCAGATATTTTATATCTAAAGCAGAAGATCACAAACTCATCCCTAGCTCCCAGCCAAAAGAAACTTTCAGTCTTCCAGAAGCTCCATTCCATGGATTGTAAAATGTGCTTTAAGGTGCTGCCTTTAGAAGCTAAGAAAGAGTCACCCAGGTTAGTTAAGACAAAGTAACTAACGTAAGGTAAAACAACAGAAGTTAATAAGTTAAAGAAAATGTCACACAAATGGCTATCAGTCACCCATCTTATTAATGGATATTAAAATGGAAATGGAAAAAAAAATCCATGGGAAAAAAAATCTCCCATGATCTATCACACAGTTCCCAACAGGAGGAAGGAGCACACCGTCCTCTTCAAAGGACACAGTGCAGAGGGTACAGCCTTCCTTACAGCAAGGCAGCCCTTCCCCTGGCAGTGGAAAACACTTATAATCTGTATGAATTCCACCCTGACAATGGTGCACCGTAAATGTAAATCAGACTCTGAGAGAAATGAAACGGGGAGATAAATAATTTTCTCTGTTGAATCATCTTGTTGCCAGATGCAAGAACCAAGAATGAAAGGTAGATCCTAGAAGAAAGCGTTAGGAACATAAGACATAGATAAGAAACCAGTTTAGGATGAAACCAGTCATTGTTGAGTTGCTTCAGCTACCAGGAGGACCCATTACTGGACATGAACACTTTATAAGATGGGTTCAGAACTGCATAAGAACTTTTTCTACTCCCCAGAGGTGCTTTGGTGAGGCAAGGCTGGCTGCCTAGAGCCACATTTTTAAAGTGAGTCTATATGTACCTGAAGAGCAGCAGGAAAAAGAACTTTGAGAGGAAAGAGGAGCAAAAATCAAATTGGTGGAGTGGAAGAGAAAGGGGCAGAGTGCACAGAACAGGTGATGCTGGGCAAACCGGTAAAGATATCTAGAGAGCCTGGAAGACAATGACAAGTTAGAGGAAATTTGTTGGGCATCAGAAGAGATGTGCAAGCTATGCCTGTGTAAATGGGTATCTGTGACAGGTTTATAAATGCCCTGCAGGAAAATAATGTTATTATTAAATAGAAGTGCTGCAGGTAGAAGAGAGGCCAGAGAACAGGAAGGTAAAGAAATGTGAACAGTCATACCAGTGTTGCATGTGCCTGAACCACACATCCCTGTGTTTTCTTCCAAAAGATCAGATTAACAGATCCCTACCCACTGCTAGGATTAAATTACCTTCTAATGGGTCTTCAACTTCTTCCTCGATCTGCTTGAGTGTCCCATCCTTCATGAGTTTTTCAGTAAAAACATCGGACGGTACCAGCTCTCTGATGATCTCGCCGTCATCTTCAGACTTTGCAAGCCATCTTTCACATGGAAATGTGACAGTTTCTGAGCCCTGAAGTAAACATAACAGAGATAATCTCTTCAAAACAGAGTGACATGTATTAGCATTTCCCCATTGAAAATGCTCTGACATGCAAGCAGATATTTCAACTCATGTATGTATGCATGTGCATGTAGATGCAGACTTGAAATACTGTACAGAAATATAGGTCCTCCAGAAAGAGGACATCTGAGGACTCTAAGGAGCACTGAACATGTAGCCGAGTTTTCTCAATTGCTGTATGAGACAGGCTGTACAATCCAGTAAATCTTTGTCCTTTCCAGTTTTTGATCTCGCAAATTCTTAATCAAGACTGCACCATTCCCACTGAAGCCATGTTTTACTGAGACACTACAATCCCTCTTCAATCCTTATTCAGGCAGCATTCCCTTTGAAGTCAGAATGCGCTTTTTTTCTGAGTCAATACTTCAAGATTTGCCCCATAAGTCTCTGACTCAAGCTGGTTTCCAGGCAATTCCCATGCATGCATTAAGAGGAGAAAAATAGTGATTTAATTTTTGATCTTTTGTTTTGACTTCACTGTGGTGGAAACAAATATGATTTCTATCATCAAACAAACAAAGGCAATAGAACATGTGTTTTCCACTTGGTAAACAAAATCAATCCCAGACTGCTCATTAAGAACAGACTCCTTTAAGAGCTCCAAGATGGTAAGAGTCAGGCGGCTTTCTGTGTGCTGGGCACCCCAGGCCATGTCTCTATAAGGAAAGGGGCATGAGCCATCATGCAACTTGCAGAGCCTGCAAGTCTGAAGAGGAAAAGAAAAATGTAGTTTTAATCTCACAGTAACGAAATGTCCTGGTTTTGTTAAAAAAATAAGACTAGTTCTCTTTCAGTGATTTTTACTTTCAGCTAATTTCTTCTAAGTACCTTCTGAGTAACTGCACTTTTCTGAATTTAGCTACATGTTTGTCGGACACTGCACTCTGAAACAGATAGGTGTGACCAATGAAATGCAGAAGAAGCCCCATGTTTAGATTTATTGCTATGACAGCCAAGAAGACTGATAAAATTCCACACATCCCACAATTGAGATGGACATGTTTGTAAGGAGGGGCAGACAGAACAGGTGACTAGAACTGACCAACCAAGTATTCCATCCAATGCGCGTCATACACCCTATAAAGGAGGGAGATCACAAGGGTCTCGCTTTTTTCGACCATGGCCAGCATCTAAAGAGGACCCTGCCACCCATGCCTGTGATCCAAAGCCTGAAACTCTGCATCCCTGAATCCAGTCCTGGTTTGCTGTGAAGTCCCACCCAGGACTTCTGGGTGCCTGCCCTGCAGCTACTGGTTAAACGCTGCTCTACCCCGGGACATTCAAGACTGGTTTTGTATATTTTGTATGTTTTCTTTATTTATTAGTAGCATTAGTAAAGCCTTTAAAACTTTTTCCAGCCCTGCAAGTCTAAGCCTCTCTTCCTTCCTCCTTATCCTTCTTATCACTTTTTCCTATCTAAGGAGAGGAGGGGGAAGTTGAGGGGGTAACAGAGAGCATCTTCCATGGTTTATTGTCACCTTGCTATTAAACCTTGACAGATTAATTGGTGGCCTGTACAGGGAAGAAAAATATGACCTGTCCTTAATGAAAACTTCACCATTTCTCTTCTGAGTAGCAGAAGGCATTTCTACTTTTTGCAGTACTCTGTGTGCTGTCAGTTTCACGTATAGCATACATATGAATATTGTCCACCTTAATTACTTTCACATCATTATTTATCAAGCCAACACAGCATTCTTCCTTCACTCTCTTTACTATATAAACTAAAAAATAATCAATATATATTAAAATAAGGGGATAGCTCTCACTGTAGTAATATTGAATATTGTTATGGCTGTGTACTACCACACTGTCTCGAGCTGCCGGATCCTGCCCTGCTGGGCACAGTCACTGGGGAGGAGAAGGTCATGCACCTGAGATCACAGGAACATTCTGGTGACTGCTACCGGGTATGAACAGGTCACCATGTCCCCGCGCACAAATCCCAGACACGCTGATCTGCAGGTGATGGACCCCTCCAAGACACTTGAGTCTGTAGCAGAACCATCCTTTGAACCTGCACAACCCAAACCTCAATATGACACTGTTTCTCCTCTCTGCTGCTGGTGCTGCTTATCCCCAGGCTTGCAACATTTAACTCCATAAGGATGCTTGGAGCAGGACAAGTACAAAATGGTGTCAAAAAAACCTGGCAGCACTTTTGGATTATTTCAAATATTTTCTTTTCAATAATTATTTGTGCTGTGCAAACAAAACACAACACCTAATGACTGTCTACACCACTACCTCTTCATTTCTGCGGTGGCTGTCTGACCACCTAACCTGTATTATTTCACTGTATACTGAACTGAAGAACAGTGTGTATCTCCCTGGGAAGAGAGGGCTTTCCAGAATAATGCTCCAGTGCCAAAACTCTCTCCTTTACAGAGAAATTCCCACTTCAGTCATGTCTCTTGTAGAAGCTTTTAATTGCTCCTAAACATTCATAATGTTGGCTGTGTGTGTCATTGATATGAACACAGTCTATTTGATGATAGGATATCTAGGGACATGAGTGCCTGCACAGTGGGGCATAAAGTGCAGTTACTGCAAGAGTTAATTGTATCATTATTGTTAATCAACATGTCACTGCCACAGTTTCCATTGGAGTTTCCTTGTTAGTGATTGCATTAATATTTAAGTGACGTAAAGTGCACTGTTTCATGTCACCCATGGTAAAAATCTCTTGCAGCTCTGAACAGAATTTATTTCATTAGGGCCTGAGCCTGGCCCTGAGCTAGAGACAGGGTATGATAGTGTGCTAAAAGTCAGTGCTTTGCCTTTCTCCAAGTTGTAACAAATGAAATATCATTATCAGACATAATTGGCATGCCAAGACAGAGCTTTATTGGCATGCAACAATACTAGTTTCCTACCTAAGTGTTTCCAATTTGATCTGAAAAGTTACTGACCCCATTTTTCTTTTGCAGCATTACAGATACATCTAGACACATCTTAGCAGTCTAATCAGGTAGCACAGCTTTTAGAAGCGCTGGCAGCATATTGCTATCCTGTGGCATGTCATAATATCCTGCGGCTGATCAGCGGCATCACGCAGTGCTCTGCTTTCTTCTTTTTTTTCTTTCCCATGCCATAATCAAAAGATCAGCAGAATTGTAAATCTCTCCGGTTTTAAGTTGTTCATGGTTATCCTCCCTTCCTCCACCTTTCCAGGTTTCTCACTGTCTGTCCTTCAAACATGCAGAGCCGCACAGCCCCAAGCCCCTTTCTGGGCTAGTGGAAAATCACCAAACATAGAATCATAGAGTCACTTTGATTGAAGAATACCTTTAAGATCATCGAGTCCAGCTGTTAACTTAACAGTACCAAGATCCAATCTCTAACCCATGTCCCTGAGAACCTCATTTGTGTCTATTTCCAACCCCTCCAGGGACGATGACTCCAGCACTGCCCTGGGCAGCCTGTTCCAATGCCCAACAGCCCTTTGGGGAAGAAATTGTTCCCCAGATCCAACTTCAACCTCCCCTGGTGCAACCTGAGGCCGTTTCCTTGTGTCCCTGTGTCCCCTCAGCTCCTGTTCTCCAGCTGAACCCCCCAGGTCCCTCAGCCGCTCCCATCACACTTGTGCTCCAGCCCCTTCCCCAGCTCCGTTCCCTTCTCTCAACTTGCTTCGGTGAGCTCTCGCGAGTTTCCCAAAGCACTCATTCACCCATAGGTGTACAAAAAGGCAGCCCAGAAATATCTTTTCTCCTGGTTTCTATAACTTTGCACTTCCCCAGCCTGTGATCAAGAACAGTAACTCCAAAACCAATGTTATCCTGTTTGTTAACCTAATGAAGTTGTGCAAGGGAAGAGTTTGTCTATATACAGCTTATAGAGGAAGATAAAGGCTTGGGCATGATGAGAAAGGTTTGAGGTAGAACTTTGATTTAATCATGAGGCAAAGAGAAATTTTGAACGAGGAAGCAATATGAGAAGTAGGTACACCATGATGAAGCAAACTGTGTTTACACCAACACGTGATAAAAGACACCTCACGAGGGGGCAGACCCTAGCAAGGAGGTGGAGATCCCTGACATCCCATTAGAATAAGGGAAGAAAGGACAAGACAGAGAAGAGAGCCTATGTGTTCCCAAACACAGCTACCAATTCTGAACCCATCCTGAAGAGGTGATTTTCTTCTGAACTTCCCTGCAGCCAAACTCATTCCTGTTCCTACAGCGCACATTTGAAAGAAGAGCCAAGGAATAGTTTCTTATGTGGACAAGATCAAACTGACCAGCCTGGCTGCACTGCCTTGATCCTGTTGACATGAGCAACTGAAAGTCCTAGGACTTAACTTGATGTTGATAAGTGTTGATAAGTGATTCAGGGACTTGCACTCATGGGCATTTTAGTTGTCTTAGTTGTACTGTCTCCCTGTATTTATTCTTTCAGAATTAAGGGACTGATTAAATTATTTCTTGTCCATGTTTCAGAACAATATTTTTTATTTTAAAACCGTACACCCACTTCCCACTTACTCCTCTGTGATTACTTGAAACAAAAATACACATGGAAATATGAAGCTTTGGCCTCTCCTGTTACCCAAACCCACCATTATCTAAGTTAGTCTTGGGCACTCTGGGATGTCCAGTGACAGTGGTGCAGCACAGGGACATCTCAGCCCTGTAAATCTTTAGCTGCATTTGCAGAGCAATGGGCACAAACTCAGGAATCTCTCCTCTCAGTCCAGTGAGCGAGTCATGATAACATTGCTTCCAAACCCACCAAGCACATCATTCGTTCACACAACACATAAAGAGCAGTGATGACCTCAAAAAGGTTGATGAGCAACATCTCTGATTTGCTCCCATTCACTGTCTGGAGGAAATGACTCTATTCGAGTCAGAAGGTACAATAAGAACAACACTCTTTAAGAGTCAATGATTGCAGAGTCTTATAATTAACATTTGAAGAATAAAACACGGTAATACACGTTTGTTGTCCCCAGATCCCCAAGCCCTAGCAAGTTCATTAGTGTGCATTGCTCTTTAGGGAGTCGTTTTTCATTGTTAATCATGCTTTGTATACAGAAGATGCGCTTTGGGAAATGGAAAAGGCTGCTAATGGAAACATATTCCATAGTGCTGCGATGTGCAGCCTACCTTTCCATTCGGCAACAGTCTACGGATTGCCACACGGTCCAAATGCCACCCAGAGTTCAGTCCTCCACCCGTGTGTCCTATGCGAATCTTTTCAATTATGTCACCAACATCCTCCAGCTACAGAAAAAACAAACAAACAAATAAACAAAATGGAAAAAAAAAAAAAACCACAAAAAAAAACTATTATGGCATGGCATGAAGAACAGGTGACTTTTGAGACATGACTTCTTCAGCTTATTTCCATATTTTTCCAGTCTATATGAAAGCCCAGATGAGCAAATATTAACTTTGACACCAGTTAGGCTCTAACTTGTGTTTTAGCTAAAGGGTTTCCCTGAACTTCTGTTCCAAAAATGGAGATAATCTTGCTCTACACAACTTACCCATTGTATGATGTAGGTTTGGTTGCACAGCAGCAATTTTGCATCTGAGGCTTCTCTGTACAAGTGAGAATGAAGGTATTTTTTTAGAAATTGCACTGCTTCTGCATCTTAAATTGTTATTTTTCTACCCTTTTCCCTTTTAAACACTTATGTGCACTCTTGTAACACCAGAAGGATAGCTTTGAGGTTAAAGCAGGATATTAACGGCCTGACATTTTATATTATCTCTCTCTGGTTCTGCCAGAGGATCGTTATGCCACTCTGAGCAATTCAACAGGATCACTATCTAATAAAACGGCTGCTGGTTTTTGATGTCTCACAAATTACTTGCGTACTTTGGTACTAGTTAATTACTTTTAAGCCACCTCCCTTCCAAAGGCTTGAGCAGGAAAAATTATAGTCACTCCTAAGCAACAGCTCTTTATTATTTCCGTGAAAACTGTTGTACAGTCGGCCTTTAAAAATGGCCCAAGCTAGCTGCAAAAATCCTTTGCACATAGGAGAAGTACACTGAGCTCCTGACTTGGAGTCGCTGGAGATGACTCACTTCTCCTCAAACACTGTCAGAATTGCACAATACTGAAGGAAATACATCGGTAATTTTAGGAGACTCCTCCACTCGGTAAGACTGACTGTACTACTCAAGAAGTTCACACTCCAAACAAACTGGGTTTGAGCTCACCAGACCTGCTATGACTTTAGACAGCATAAGCCTCAGCTGCAAAACAATCAAATGATCCAAAGTCATGCATGCACACAAGTATATTCTAGAGGAAAAGTATTTCTTTCTCCTTTGTCCTGTCCAAATACTCATCTTTTGATGAGGCTGTGATCAATACATAGCAATGAGTTGAGTCTTAACCAGTAAAAAATAATGTTAAAGAAGAAGTAGTCTTTGCTGCTAAAAATCTTCCCTGCAAATGGTCACTTAGGAGCACAGCTGAGGCCAGCCTCTGATATTTTTTTGCCTTTTTTGCAAGATACGAAATGGTAGAAGTGGTAAAAAAACCCCTAAAACAAATGGGATACTCTCAGTTTGTTTTTCCTGAGATGTCCAAATTGTTTTTAAGGTCTGTTGAACTCCAATTATGCCTCTACACAAACAGACGAAACAAGGATATATTTTGCTTCATCCCCATCTCCTGCAGCAAGAGGAACTGGTGAAGAGAGGATGAAGTTTGGAGACAGTTTAATATGGTGTTATAAATCTGAAGCACAAACTGTATTTTCACTCCCTTCATCTAAGAAAAGTATTGGTGTTTCACATTCTACCAAACCTAAAATAAATCTCATGGGGAAAAAAAAGAAGTAACAATAACACTCAGTTTAAGATTTACACCTACGGATTAATGCAACACCTATTATGAAAAACTGTGTGGAAACTCCACCAAAATAAGTCTTATTCTTTGTTTTTAAGGAATCACATGGGATTTATTTTATGATTCGTGCCATATAACAGCAATGTGGGCTGGAAGCATTTTAACTTCTTGAAAAGTTTGGTTTAAGATTTGCCTTCGATTATTTTACAAAAACAAACCACATTCAAAACACAGAGAGCTTGTGTGGTCTTCCAGTGTTGGTTTTGCACCCAGGGAGGGAAGGTGAGGACATGACGGAGTACCAAAAGGACAGGCTAGATTAGGACTGCCCATATTTTTTCCCCTCACAAATTCTCAGCAATAACAATATATTAACAATATGAATTGCTGAATACTGCAGATGTAAATGAGCTCACTCATTTGCGTTCACTGGTTTAGTATTTGCATATAGTTGTGCAAGCCCTTCAGGAGATACTTGATAAGATCTTTTAAAAAGTTAGCCTCAGGTATTAAAAAATCACAGTGTCTACGGCACAGTAACAATCTCTCTGTCTGAGGCTACAGAAAAACAGGGCATAATGCTTAGGTTGCCATAAAGTTAAGAAAAATGAAAGAAGCATCCACCCCAAATGAAGTGCTATATAAGCAATAAGGACCAGGGACCAGATCCTTCAACAGAACCTGCTGAAACAGGAATGTTAAATAATGCAAAGGGACCTTAAACATAAGGCAGGTAGTTTCAGTGATACTGCAAGTATTTGGTTCCTGTTATCTTTCAAAGTATTGCAAACTGCAAGAGAAAACAAGTAAGAGTGATAAGGAGAGGTACACATATAGATCTGGCATGCGTGGAGACTCATAATCCCTCTTTACCAAGCGTGGCCTAGGAAATTGAAGATGTAAAGACCTTCAAACTGGCTCTCCAAGAGCAAACCTCCTTCCATACCCATGCGTTAGAACATCTCATCTCCATGATAAAATTGAACCAACCTTTACTTACAAGGCTTAACATGGGATTAGGCCACAGGGACACTGCATTTTGATACCTTTGAGTTGCTACTAACTGAAAGTTAGAGAGAAAAGATTTGATCCAGTTAGTTGCAGAACAGAATTTTGAACCCACATTCTTTGAGTAGAAGAGCTGTATAGCTTTTCCTAAAAGAGGAAAAGTTCCTGCTTCACTCCATTTTCTCTTCTTAATCCCCCTAGGGCAACCTAAAATGGGAATGAGCATCTTTGATCTTACCTCCACAATGAACTGGTTCACCGAGTTCCTTTCAAAATACATCCTTTGCTCTCTCTTGTTGAGGCACAGGGATTTCTGCTGAGTGCAGATCCCATCACTTCCATAGAGAACAATGAAGACATCTGCATCCGTGCCAGCTCCAAAGATGTCACTGGTGTAGACCGTGATCTCATAGGGAACAACTGGTTTAGGAAATGGCAGAAAATGTAAACAAACCAACAAAAGTTAGTAAGCAGTATATCAATGTTCCCAATAACATTTTAACGAAACAAAATGTGGATTAGAAGACTCAACAGTCAAAGAGGACGGGGTAGGAATCACACACTTGTGTTCATTTACTTATCAAGCTGGTCAGTACTATGAGAATCCAGAGGAATTCCCTTTAACCCTGTAAGGCAAACTGACCTTGATGCAAGTTCATTTACTGAGATTTTGAGGTTAATCACATGATCAGAAAACACTCAGTATACTTATATCTGCCACCTAATGTTACTGAAACAGGATTTACTTCAACAGGTCAAGTCTTAAAGCAAAACACAAATTCACAGATTTTGGAGCAATGAGGGAGATGGATGATGTTAATCCAGCTGGAGGCAGTATATAAATATTCAAGATATCCTTATTAATAAAAGCTGTCCTATTATTTTCATTACTAAACAAGTGACAAAAATCAATCATAAGGAGAAGAAATTAAATGCACTGATGATCACACTGATTCAGTTTTCTCTTAGCTCTACCTTCTCCTTAACATCAAAACAGGTTAAATTACTACCAGATCAATCATGTACGCAGAACAGTAAGGGTCAAGCCCCTAAACACTTCCTCATTCTGTTCCCTGGGTTTCTCCACAATGCTCTGTGATCTCCAAATCTGATATGTCCTTTTGCCCTTTTCTGTTTTCACAGCTTCTTAGTCCTGAGTCCTGCAGGAGTATGGCTCAGACGTGATCTAGAACAAGACTGACGCAGGAATAAGACTGTGGCTCTGTTCCTGGCTCTGCTATGAATCTGCTGAATATCCTTAGTCAAGTCACTTTCTACCTCAGATTTCACACTTGAGATGGTGTTTCATTCACAGAGACCTGTGTCCAGATGCCCGCATGTCAAATAGGTGCGTACATCTCCAGATGTAATCACTGAAGTCAGTGGAGTTTGGAGAAAAAGCTGGACAAGCAAAACCAAACATCTTCCTCGGGGTCAGCTGAATCATTCTCCAAACCCACTGGCTGTGAATGACCACACATCTATGGATATTAATGGGAAATCAGACACTTCACTGTCACGAGGACATGTAGATTCAGGTGTGCCATCTGGCAAACTGAATCCCATCCCTATCTCTTTTGAATCCTTCCTGATACAAATGAAAAATGCCCGTTAAGACTTAGGCGCAACTGATTATCTGCAGGGACTTCTGCCACAAGCAGACACAATTCTTGTAGTCCACGTCATCACCCATAAGCATCGATTTTGACACCCAGCGCTATCACCAGGATCTGCTCCTGGCTATCCCTCTCCCATATACCACTGTTCCCCATTACTCTTTACAATCTTTGCAGCTGCTTGTCATCTGCATTCTTCTACACCACACTGAATCCAGTCATCTTTGCTAATTACGCTACAGCACTTTGTGCTATATTTCAGATTCAGCATCTCTGCTAAGATAGAGAGAAGGTTTCTGGCACTATATCTAGTACCACTGGAGTAACTCTGATTATGCATATCAGAGACTAATCATTCATTAAAAACCCAGGCTCTCTAAATATGGCTCTCAGGAGAACGGAGATGAGAAGTTTTCTTCTATAGAGAGTCAGCCTGGAGGTACTTAATATTCTCTCTGTCCAACTCCAGTGAAGTCTGCACTGCTGTGCTGCAGGTAAACTGGAATATTTTCTCCAGTATGTTGGGGGGGTGGGGTGTGGAAAATCCCAGAGACCAAAAATCACAGGCTATGCGTTATGAATAAAAAATGATCTTCTCTGCTAAAGTCTGTTGCGCTTGCTCTTGTTGCTTGAAATATTAACGTTAGCTGAGAACTGAATCAGCAAAGCAGCAGCGTAACAAGGTCACTAGCAGCACAACTTTCAGCTGTCAGGCTCCCATTTCATTTACATGGCACTTCTAAAGTTGTATCCCCACAGGCGTGATTTTAATTGGACTGCCGATGACATGTTTTCATCGCTTGTTCTGCATGAAACAGTTCTGGCACAAGTCATCATAAAACAAGTCAAACCGTTTTAGTTACCACTGGCAAGCTGAAACCCCCAGGTTAATAGTTCGGAACCCAGAATGCAAGTAAACAGCACAGTGGGAATGGTTTAAATGGTGAAAAAGCCCAAGCTGACACTGAGCTTGGTGCAGCCTTTTACCAGAGAGGCCTGATGGTTTTCAAAGGTTGCATGTGAACTGCTGACGAATGCATGGTATGCCAGAACCTCTTACATCATTGTTATATTAATAATATAATATTAATAAATTCTGTGGTCAACATCTGCATCAAAATGTATAACGACTGGGATAACATGGAAAAACCTGATGAGAAGCACATACAAAGTCTCTGGGTTATATTCACTCCGATGAATATATTCCCTACATCCATCTACCAATTTATATTTTCAGACACAAAGACTATTGTCTTCCAGTTGCCTAACAAAAGTGAGGAAGGGAGAAAGGAGTATCCATTCTTCTGCTCCAGACAGTTTAGGTAAAGAAAGTAAGACATAAGAAATAAAATATTGTTGAGTCAAAGCATGGTGCTGGTAGTTCCTCAGAAAAGGAAGGTTAGTTTAGCTTACAGACTGCAGGACATGAGGATCTGGATGTTGGAGGGTCAGCCAGCCAGTATGAAGGAGACTTTCAACATGAATCACAGTGTTGGCAGTAAGAAAGAAGGAGCCCAAGCAGCCGATAGTCTTCTGGTGGTTGTTCTCACAACTAATTATGAAGAAAGAAACTGAGGAAGAAGAAAAGAGACTGCCCAGCTCTAACTTTTGATGTCTAAATAAGGAACTGCAGGAAGTAAGGCTTTTGATGCCATCAAGGCATGCGATGGTGGGATGCAATGAGATAGGAGACATCTTTGGTATAAAAAACTAATCACTTGTCCAGAGTGACACAGGAAGAACCTGGCAGGGAATGGGGTGGAAATCAATGCTCAGATCCCAGGCCTGATATCTCACCATTGTGAAATCCAACCTAATGAAAGGAAAAGGCAATTTTTCGATAGTCCCCGGAAGGTGGAACAAGAAATATTTATCAACAACCTGTACGCGAGGGAGATTAGTGAGGGACAAGTCAAACACAGTTCCAGAGCTGTGAATTCCCTGCACACAGTCAAAGATACACATGAGAAAAAGGGGGAGAAAAGGGCTATAGAATAAGCAAAATAATGTTTCCAGTAATTTTTTCAAGAAAGCTGTGTTATCTGATTCCTGATATTCTGGGGACAGGAGAGGAATTTGCCTCAATGAAAGTCTTTAAGGTGTCACACCAGACTGGAAAATTATCAGCTAAGCTCTCAGAAGGGGCTGCTAAAAGGCTCTGGGTTTACCCTAAACTTTAATTTGGAAGGGAGTGAAGAGTAAGGACAAAACGGAGAACACTAGAAGAGGCAGAATGGCGTAACTCTATCAGAAAAGCACCACAGCAAAGAAACATGGGAAGAGGGTCTTTCAGCAAGACAAGGGTGTGCAATGCCAAAGGCAGTGGGGGAACCAAGGCTTGGAAGCAAGACCAAAGTGTCTGCCTTGACAACAGAAACAGGAATGTCAGAATGGAAGAAGATCAAAGAGAAACTGGAGACAAGGAAGAAAGCTTGGAATAGGCCGAGTACTTGGAGATGAAAGGCAAGAGGGAGCAAGAAGACAATAATACACAGCCACATGGCTTCTAATGACTTTCTGACTTGACAAATGCAGGAAATATTAGTCTAGAGCACCCAGAGGAAACGTTTTGTAGTAACTGGAATAGCTGACATGTGATGTATTTATAAATTTTTCAAAGCCAATTCAAAGGAGAGGCCAAGCCTATAAAACTGCATGAGCTAGTGGGATTTTATCTTCTGTAATGATGAGTGTGTCCTGGGGAAACAGCATTCTGCTCACATGGGATGTATTCTGTTGTCTGTAGTTCTGCAGGGAAGATAATTCTCTCAATGGCTCCATCATCCTCTGATTTATCCAGCCAACGGCCACAAGGGAATTTGAGGCACTGTCCCAGTGATGGAGCATCAATCTCCACCCATTCCAGAAACCAGCCTGTTGAATTACCTGTGGTTGGAGAGATACAGTGAATAACCCAAAAAGCCTTTACAGACAACAGCAAATGAATCATTGCATTCCAGATCCCTGAGAAACAAATTTTTCTCTCTTTTGCCAAAGGGAAAATAGAATAGAAATGACAAAGATCATTGGAAGCGATTGTCCAGGGTGAGCTAATATACATTTCTATATGTGGCAGGTTAAATATGTGCATGTGGAAGTGTTGGTTACTCCATCGCTTGGACTAATTTGCTTTTGTAATAGGATAGATGAGTTGTCAACAAACGTATCCCTTGGTGCCCCATGGGGAAAGTATTCAGGTGTCTTTCCGCTGTTTCCCAGGTCTTAAGCAGAGACACCTTTACATCTAAGAAACAGCTAGGACTTGAGGATGAAAACAACCAAAATACTGATAAACAAATGAGGCAAGTCTATAGGTCCCATGCACGGCAATAAAAAATACGAGGTTTAGTGACATACAAGAAATCTTTCTAAAGACACAGCTGCAAAACTGAAGAGCCTCTTGTGGAGAGAGATGTTGCAAAGCTACCTGCAAGTTGCCACCACCGTGCTCTTATTGCCATAGCCGTGAAAATGGCTTTAGCAACAAATACAGTAGCAGAAACAACCAAAGTGACAGTAAAATCTGTCACCAAAAGGTAAATTACCTTTGGGGTCCTGAAGGCAGTTTATTTTACACAGCAGTATGCCTAATGCACTAGAAATGCTGCATTACAAAGGAGATTATCTTACCTTTATTGTCATGGCCTATCTTGATTTTTTTCAGGTCTCCAATGTCCACAGACTCCACTGTAAACTCATCTACCTTCCCACGCTCAAATTTGTTCTTGTTAATCTTTGAGGCCTTTAGGCTGACTATCCCTGTTGTGGTGATGCAAAAGGACATTGTTCAGCATGTGAAACAAATCCTCTGGGAATGTCAACAGGAGAACAGGGAGAGTGGCTAAAACACGAAAAACAGCTTTTCATCTGTAGATCTGGACTTTCTCCCTCCCCCGCTCTGAACCAAATCTGCATTGACACCCAAAAATATACATAGTTTGCTTCCTGAGTGATCCCCTGGCAGTGTCACAGGGATGAGGATGTTGTGCTGGGTTCACAGCTAAAGAAATTGTTGCTACCCACTGGTTCCCTGTCACTCCCACAGCCACCCGAGTCACTGCACATGCAGCTCGGCCGCTTCCAAGAGGATTTGCTCATCAGCTGATTAAATACTCCTGGGCCACTCAAAACGGCAGAGGAGACCTGGATTTCGGGAGTATGCTGATTCATTGCTGAGAAAAGCAAATCATTCACTGCATTCACTACTGGGTAATGCAGTCCCAGTCAACTGCGTTGTTTCTATAATTGAAATTAAAGCCTTTAGATCAGCAGCTGGTGCAAATCAGCCTCGCAAAGTTCGACAGTGATTTACAGCAGCTGGTGGTGTGCTCCCAGCTATCACGTTGTGTGCAGAGACACTGAGAACGTGAAGTTGTGCTAAAAAGGAGTGAGGAATTATTATCGAGGAAAGGAAAGGGAAGGAAACCATGACCTGTCTTTTCAGGTATCCAGCAGTGAGGTGCTATGCTGTTCCAACACATGAAGCCATACCTGTATCATCTTTACTTCCATAGAGAGTGATGAAGACATTGGCATCTGTCCCAGCATTCTTCTTGTCCCCGGTTTTCACTTTCACAGTGTATGTTGTCGATTTAGCTGTCAGATAAAACACCTTCATTTGAGAATGTGAAGTCTGAGCAGGAATTAATTCTACTTTTCATTGCATATGTGTGTTTAGTTTGGGTTTTATTTTGACTGATCACAGCCATGCTGTAATCTCTAATTCCTGCCACATGCTGCAGTGGCTCCTGGGGTGAGCTGGGCTATCTGGTTGCAGAGTCTTCTGCTGCTCCAGTCATTCAGCACATTGTCTGCATATCTACAGATAAGAAATGTACTCAAGCCTTCCCACTTGCTTCCAGGGAACCTCTATGGCCCCTCAAAACTTCCTCTGCCTATACTCTTTCATTGAAGAAACCCACATCCACTCCTTTTTTTTCTATTAGTGCCAGATAATATATATGCATGTAACACACCAGAAGGTGTGCACTTTGACATGCACAGTTCATATTCACAAACACACCTTTAACAATTAGAGGGACTTCTATCGCACCATCATCTAGCAAGCACAGTAAACTCATAAAAAATACAGCAAAGTCTAATATAGCCTTCACCAAGCTGAAATAATCTACTCAAGATTTCCAAAATGGAACCTCTTTTCCATAGTGAGACACGTTTCCAAGATGCTGCTGAGCCAGCAGGTCCTACTGAGCAAAAGGGCTACACGATTAGTAGAAATTTGTTGGCTATAGAATTTCTGGAAATCATTTGTATATTCAAAAGCACTTGAGAGGAAAGTTAAGGGAGAGTTTCCAACCTTTCACTGGCAGTGAAGCCAGTGGAAGTGTTGGGCACTCAGCACCTTGCAGCATCAGGCCCAGGACTGTGTCGTTTTTCTGTGGTTATCATGCAAAATTATGCACAAGAGAGGCAAAGTTATTTCAGAGGGCAGTGGACACAAACAGCAAGGTGGAAAGTGAGATAAATTTAGGTCCCTTTCTCTGGTCATATTTGCTCTCTGCTCAGTTTCATGTTGAAACATTTAACCATTCCAGTCCATCATGTCAAATGGCTGGGATATTTATGCCTTAGATATTAGTGATGAATATGCATTTCAGTTGAGAGATGATGGCTGAACACGTTATCTATCTTCCTAGGTTTCTCACTTTGGGTCCAATCTTGCAAGATGACTAAATCACCTAAAAATTAGGATCTGGCTGACATGCACTTCACACTTCATTGACACCTGAAAGCTCCATGGTTGGGGCAGAATTACCCACGGCCCAGTGAACACTAACCACTAGTGCCCTTAAAACAGCTGAAAACTGGATTCCTTTTCAACCCCATACTGGAAGAAATACAAGGCTAACATAAACCTTTCTGTTCCAGGCCCAGCGTTGCAAGAGACTGGCCATCATTTTCCGAATCTTTCTTTACAAATGCTTCATCCACTGGGACCAGCTCCCTGACAATCTGACCGTCATCTTCCTCAACTGCTAACCACCGCTGGCATGGAAAATAATACCTACAAGAATGACAGCAGCACCCAGCACTTTACACAGAACTTCACAGGCTTTAATAACAAAAAAATAAGCACAGAACAGAGGCTACTTAAAGACAACAAGATTACTCAAGGCTGAACAATACATGTGTTTTCATCTTTGAGCTTGGATATTGTTTGTGAGAGCTAAATCCACAATTAGGTTGGTGAGCACTTACTGAAAAGTGCTGTTTCTGGGCTGCCAGGTCCATATGATAGGTTTGTTTTAGTTTTCACTTCCAGAAGAAGTTAAATAGCTCAAGGGAACCTCCAGTCTCCCAGGCATTTTGTGTTTATGAAAAATGGACCCATTTTGAGGTACTTATGAGCAGTCCCACCCACCAGAGCATTGTGCAACTTTCCAGCACGTGACTTCAAGCCTGTTCCAGCTCAGAGGCAAGTCTGTATTTCACATTTCTAACAGGCTAGGCTTTGTTCACCCAACTGTCTATGAAAAATCATGGGAGTTTACTTAGATCAGGACTTGCTTTTGTCCCAGATCTTTACATTAGGTACAAAAGACAAAAACCAACCAACCAAACAAAAAGGTTTAAAAATAAAAGAGGGAAGATTCAGGCTACATATGAGGAAGGAATTGTTGTCCCTGAGGGTGGTGAGAGCCTGTCCCAGGTTGGGCAGAGAGGTGGTGGATGAACCATCCCTGGAGACATCCCAGGCCAGGCTGGACGGGGCTCTGAGCACCCTGAGCTGGTGAAGATGTCCCTGTCATGGCAGGGGGGGCACTGGGGGAGCTGGGAACGTCCCTTCAACACAAACTATTCTGTCATTCTATGAAAAGTCTTCCAGAGTGGAGCCTGGAAAGGAAACATAAACAGCACAGGCTCTGCAATAGGACCTGGAGGGGAGGGCGAGTCCTTTCCATGAGAAACGGAGAAGAGCTGAAGTTTCCTTCCAAACACTGCTGTTTTCCTAACTGCAGATGTGCTGGGACAGCAAAACCCCACTCAGTGGTACCCCAGAATAACCCCAGGCTCAGTGTAACATCACAAGGCTCCCAAAGGACTCCTGCTGGGTCAGTGAGGAGCTACAACGATGCCCTTATGCATCTCCTCTGCCTTCCCGTGGTCCTGCAGGCTCCTGAGAAGATGCCCCCTTTTCTGACCGTATGAAAGGCGTGCGGCAGGCTGCTCACGTGGTGCTCTCCTTGAGGTCAACAATCTCTACCCTCTCCAGGAACCAGCTTGGGCTAGCACCAGTGTTATCATGGCGGATACGCAGCTTCTTCAGCTCACCCAGGTCAATAGCTTTGACGGTGAACACATCCACCTGCACAGGAGGCAAGAGGTAAATGATTGTGTTTCCTTTAAATGGGGAGAGAAAGACAGTAAAAGGCCGAGGGTGATCTTTTTTTCCAATTAAAATGAAATAGTTTTGTAAGCCTCCCTTGTATTCTCAGGGTGGAGGTACTAAAATAACTGCAGATCCGTGAGCTCTGCCGTTAACACTCATGGTTGACTACAACAAGGCAGTAAGACCCACAGAGCTACACAACCCTTCACTGCTTTCTTTACCTCATCTCCATTTCAACTGCCTCTAGGTTTAACTCTCCTAGACCTCATCCCTCTCAGGCTTAGCACTTTCCCCCACACTGAATCTGGAACTGGATACAAACATATTGACTCCACAGGAACTCTACTGTGCTTTATTTCAAACCACATGATTTCTTCCTTTTGCCATATGCAACAACCATGAGATTAATTTATTAGCTGTATTAGTGTGGCAGGATGAACCTTGTTATCACAATACTGTAAATATCTTAATGTGATTAACTTGGTGGTAGACTTTGGGTTCATACTCCTAAGAACAAAGCATGTTACATTTGTAGCTTGGGGCTCTTCCCTCTGAACGAAGAACAATCTGAAGGTTGCAGTTTCACCAATGCCTAGCTCATAAATCACAGCTAACAGCTTATTTAACAACCTTAGGCTCTTTTTTATGATCTGACGTTTTCCACAGGTGCTTATTTTTTCCATATTTTTTTTTTGTTATTCACAATTATTCCTTGAACAATTAATGGCTATAATAGTAGCATGTTAATTGTTCCTAAACATTTTTATGACAAATATTGAATCTACAAGGCACGTTGTTTGATCAGATTGGATTATAATGTAATTATAGCATGCTGTGTGATATTACTTTTATTCGCTGACTGGTTGAGGAAAACATTTAGAATCGTATTTGCAATCTAAGTACTGACACACTTGAGCTGCCTCACAAATGCTCTCCAATATTAATTTGAAGTCTGTGGTTTTCAAGTATTCCTGGTGGAAAACATTATTGTCAGAATGCTTACAGGAAGCAGATGCAAAAGGTGTCTCTGATGTAGAATTGGTGTTCAGCTTATTATTCAAATGAATTTCCCCTGGAAAACATTTTGAGGCATTTTGCTTTAAATAGTATATTTAAGAAATGCAACACATATGGGCTTTAAACTGAAGAAGATGCCAAGCCTTGCAGAGAAGAGATTTTAATGAATGGCCAGCGCGATAACTGGAAGATATGCCAGCCTCCTACTCGCTTGAGTGAGCTGAATTCATGCATTACCTGGCCCTTTTCAAACTTGTTGAGGTTATTCGACCTTTTCAGCTGGCGCTCACCCGTGTCTCCTCTTCCTATGCCATAGATGCTCAAGAAGACATTAGCATCCGTCCCAGCCCCCCACACATTCCCAGTGAGAACGTGGACTTCATATGTATTCTCTGTGGGTAAAATTGCAAAGGCAGATCAGGAGGAGCCCAGAAATGGCTGTATTTCGTTAGATACATGGCTCACCAAGTAACCTCAAAATGCCGGCTTTGAGAAAACTTTTGTCTGGAGTTTGTTTGCATCTAAAAACATGAGCAGCTTATCCATCCCTTGTTATTAGCTTGATAAATAGTTACACCATGATAAACTACTAGCCACATTGCCAACTAGAGAGGCTCATGACCCGAGCGCCTCAAACAAGCCTTGGAGAATCCTATAGAAGTCCTTCAGGATACTGTCATTTCAGGCTCTTTCCTCCACACTCTACCTTAGTTTAATCGCTGTTCTCTTCCTCCCCAGAGCAGATTAACCAGCCCACAGTGTAACCTGCCCTGCAAGCCTGGGGCAATGGGATGGTTGGGGGCGATAAATGGTCCTGCAAAGCACCAAACTGTGGTTATCATTCTTCATGCAACTGCTGCACCCACACATACATGCGCTTTCCCTCTGATATTTACCCTCCAGGGCAGATTCTCCATCAGGCACCAACTCCACCACCAGCTCCTTATCTCCTTCATCTTTTGCCAACCAGCGGTGTGCCACAAATGTGTAGACGTCCATTTCTTCTTCCACCTTGGCCTCCTCTTCTTCCTCCTCCTCCTCAGACTTCTTCTTTCTCTTCTTCTTCTTTTTATCAGATTCCTTTGTCTTTGCAGCAAGCCGCTTCAGTGTGACACTTTCCAAGAACCATCCGTCCCCAATGCCCGTCCCATCATGGCCTATCCGAATCTTATAAATCTTGCCAACATCTGCAGCCTCTCTCTGCCACCAAGGGAAAAATACAACCCAGAAGGATATAAGACATCTTATCTTTATAAAGTGTATTCTCAAAAATGAGAAACTTCACCTCTATCACCCAAAACATCTAAGCAAAAATAAGATCAATTTTTGATCTGAGTTTACCCTTGTTTTTCCTTCCTGTTTTATTGCTTCATATTTCCTATCACCAAATCTCGTGCGAACAAACTGAACTGAAGATGTTCAGAACAACTAGGGCAAGGATAGGAGCTGAATTCATATTTACTGGGCTCCCTACTTCTCCATTGCTGTCCTCACCAGTATTTTCTCTATGTTGGCATTAAAGATGAATATGCCAAAAATCATGCTAGTTTATCATATTCTCAGAGTCTGAGTTCTTTTTTTTTTTTTTTTAATTAGTAAGAAGCTACATTTAATTCTTAACGTGAGACATGAACCAAACAAGAAGCAATAATGGTGTAGTAATCAGGTGGCATACTTGGATTCAGATAACCTGATGGACCGTGGGCTTGGACTGCCCTGCTCCTTACTTCTTATCTGGAAAATTAGGAGAGTGTGTTCTCACTTTGCTAGTGTGCAGAGAGGATACAAACACTAGTGATTACAATGCATCAGTGACAGAAGCCTGTATCAGTAAGGTTCCCATCTCTCTAGTTAATACAGCAGATACAAAACCTTGTTGGTTCAGATTATTTGTCTGAATTACAACCTAATGTAGTTGCATAGAAGGTTTTACTCTGTGCAACCCTTCAACAACCAATGACTTGTTTCTGATAATTGCTTATGCTGCTAGGCAGTGTTTATGTTATAAAACTTGCAAACATTTGCTTCAGGCTGAAATCTGGCAACTTGGCATACAAGGTTTCAGTCTAGAAGCATTTTTTTTCTGTAGTAGATTAAAACAAAATCAATTACACACAAGATGCTTATCAGAAAACTAAAATTGATCCAGCTGTCCTGGCATAAAGAATGTGTCTTTCCTTACACTGCTTTACCCTTAGATTTGCTATGATCATCCTGCATGCTCTGTTTGTCACTGATGGCATTTTCTATTAGTATGTAGCTCACACAATCTTGTTCTTGCCCGTATCTTTCTGTAAATATTCATATCATGAAAGAGATAGATGATCTGTCTCTTAATGCCTCAGAGCTTCTTCCTTGTGTGCTCATGAAAAAAAAAAAATCACAGAAAATGGGCAGAACTTTAAAGTCTGTCAATAAACATCTAAGAGAGGATATAAACATAGCTATGTAAACAGAACACTGTACATATGGCTTTATCATAAATCTGATAATAGGCTAATACATTTTACTCATAAATTTCTGAAAAATTATAGAGAGTCTTAAAAATGAAAACTTTTATAAGGTGTTAGTCATCTTTAATCCCAAAGAACTCATTAAAATTGGATAAACATGACCAACTTAATTCTATAAAGTGAGAAACTGAGGCAGGACAAGGTGAACTGATCTCAAAAATACACACTACAAAGTCATGGCAAAACTTGGGATAAAGACATCTCCATTTGTCCAGTGAAAATGGGAATGGTGCCACCATTCTTATGATTCATGGGAGCTTCCACAATTATCTCCAAATAGGTGCTTAACTGTGTGATGAGACGGATCTCATCTCTGTGGGACTGCAGATTCACAAAGAGATGTGGGCACCGCAGTGCTGAGCCTCATGCTGTGAGCATATGTGACAGATGTGCCTTAAATCTTGCTTCCATCTGGACTCTGTGCTTTACTGCCCAGATGTTGGTCTCTCCTGAGGTTCCTTCAATACGGAAGGATGTGGCTGTGACATGCCTTCACTGCACATCCTCTCCTTGCTCTAACCCCACATCAGGGCACCATTCTTTCCACACAGTGGTCCAATGTACCCAAGTCCCCCTCAGCAGAGGATGCTTGACCACACTGTGGTGCACACTTTGTCAGCTCAGGACCTCGTGGTGGATTATCCAGGCCCAGGCTCACACACCTGTATTGTGTCTGAAGCTTTTAGTCCCTGCAAATACTCTGCTTGGCTTTCTCAGAACAAGTCTGGACTCCGTGGGGTAAACCTAAATTCTGGCCAGACCTGTAGCTGGAGGGATGCTCTGTGCGTCTTTAGTGCATCTGTCATTCAGTGCCTGCTGGACTACTGCTGTAGGCAATAAAATCCATGGGGCACTCACATGTTCACAGAAATTAGAGCAGCAAACCTCTGCTGGGTTGGGCTGGTGTATACCTGCAGAAAATGGCATATGTGACCACAGGCAAAGTCAGCTGTACTTGTATTCTGCGTGGGGTTTCTTTTTCCCCAACTAGATAAAGAAAAGGGACAATAACATGTGATCAGGCCCAAAATATAAGCTTAAGGTCTTTTGAGGTCTAATATGAGTACCTCCTTTTGAAAGTGAAGGCTAACAAAAGTTGCTATTGGACCATATTCTTCCATCGCACATTTGCTACCAGCACATCAGAAGATGTAAGTCACCCTGTCAAACACAAAACATCTCAAAAGAAAAACAACACCTCCTAAAAAAAAGAATAGAGGACAGCAGATACCAACTGACCTGCAAGTTTTGTTTAGGTCAATTGTTTTCTATCTTTGGATCAATTATTCTGTTGATGTCTCAGATTTGGCTGGTCATTTCTTTACCATCATAGAAGCAACACTGACCACCTTAATCATACCTTGAATATATCTGTGGCTCCCCGTTCAAAGTTGTTCGATCTGTTTTCTAAGATGATCAATTCTGTTTTGCCAGTCTCGCCGTAAATCTGCATGAAGACTTTGGCGTTGGTGCCTGCGGCTCGCACGTCTCCGGTAACTACAGACACCTCGTAGTTTATCACTGGTCCAAAAATAAAGCAATTATATCAGCAGAGAAGCAGAGATAACAACATTCCCGAGGGCTCAGTTTCAGCATTAAATTACCTTGTCTTAACAAATGACCACATAGCCAAACCAAATGTGAGATAACATGACTCTTCGCTGAGGCCTAACCTAATGGTTTTCCATTTTACGACTGTTAAGCCAGTCTCAAAGGGGTGCAAAGTAGAGCCTTAAAAGGGAATTTCATGTCAGTATTAACAACCGAGTGGTTAAATGATGTCCTTAATATAAAACAAGCAAGTTACACAGAAAGGAGGAAAAAAACAAGCATATTAAGATCTGAAGGCAAATTTTAACCATAGCCTTAAAAGAAAACGAATCTACTGATAGAAGTAAAATAGACTGTAGGGATTTGGCCTCTATCAAACAATGTGTCTATTCCAGACAATGGGGTAATACAGACAGGACGGGGCATGTGCTTAGGCAGGACTGGGACAGGTAAATGTGAAAAAATAGAACCCACTGATATTGTAATGAAGCAGCACAGTGCCTTGTGATGTATTATACCACCCAGGATGTAAATTTCTCATACAATCTCAGGAAATGAAGATTAAAAACTCAGTAATGTTTTTACAACCGTTTTAGGAAAAAATCCCAGCAGAATAATTTACTTTCCTGACCTACATAAGCTCTTTGAAATGGGGAATTTCTGTATTTTTGGTGTATAACACAGTGATGTCCTGGTCCTTTTAAGAAGCTAGTAATAGAAACTTAGTTCTTAGCTGTTAAAAAGAACACATTTCTCAACGTGTTTTATCTCACATTTCTCAATAGGCACAATCTCACTTGGGTAGACCTCCACCTCCACCCTGCCATCAGCCTCGTCTTTGTCGAGCCATCGGTTGCAGGGGAACATGTACTGCCTTCCCTGGACTGGAACCGTGATCTGGACACTGGCCAGGAACCAGCCAGAGCGGAGACCCACGTTATCATGGCCGATCAGTATTCGGTTGATCTTTAAAAATAGCAAACAACAATCAAGAGGGCAGAAAAAAAAACCCCCAGCACAACAGAATTTATTTAAGATATCAAAATCTCCTTGCCCTGGTGCCCTGTTCTTCTACTGTGTTTATGTAAATAATTTATATATGTACTTAACAGTAAACTTAAAATACACTATCCACATGCCAGCATGTACACTAGACTATCGACGTAATTATCTATATACAATTTATTTCTTAATATCAAATCCAATCTTGATATCTAATCCAAAGGCCAGAGCTTCTCATTTAATCCTGAGCTATATATTGATTCTGAATTCAGACACTCTCACAAGGTGTAGAGCCGCCTCCAATTAATTCTTACCTTCCCAATATCCATCATATCTATAGTAAACTCATCCACTCGACCACGTTCAAAATAATTGCCTAGATCATTATCAGAGACTAAGAGAAACTCTTTGCTGGAATCTGCTTTTTCACCGTAGAGTTTGATGAAAACTTTGGAGTCTGAGCTGGCACCGGGGATATCTCCCGTCTTCACGCTGATGTGATAACTGACATCTGAAGTGAGATCAATGTACAGAACACAGACACGTGAGTGACATTTCCAGAGCTCAGCCCGGCAATCAGCTTCAAACAGGTATGGGAGTAGGGGGCCTCCAGCTCCAGACACAGAAATTACTTTGCTCCTCCATTCATGTGCCCGGTTTATTAGAACCACACTGGCTAAGCTCTCATACCTTGCGGTTATTCGCCAAAACACAGGAGTTACACTAATAAGCAGAAAATATTGTGTATTCCACCCTCTCGCCATTATATGTTTACCAGTCCACAAAAATAAGCTTAGGCAAGTGAGCTGATTTCACATTTTTATACTTACAATTTAATTCAAAAGCTTTTTTTTTTTTTTTCTTTTTCCTAAAACTAAACAAAAAGCATTTCAACTGCACTCTGTAAGGGCTGTTTTCTAAAGAAAATTGGAGCCCTGGATCTCCAGAAAAGGACAGTGTAATCTTTTTGGTGATTTTCTTCTGGCAACACAGTGTTATTCAATAGAATTTACTAAAGCAATGACAATTCAAGATCCTTTGGAGAAAACTATACAAGATAGCAAATTTTAAACAAATCACAACATGAAAAAAAATAAAAGTTTCTTTCTACATATATAGTCTTGCAATTATTCTCTTTTTATGCAAATTAATCCCATTCATAAATTAAGATTTAAGGGTCGGAAGCATTTTCACCCTTTCTTGCATAAGAATGGCAAAAAAAGCCGAGGAGATTTACTGTGAACTGACACAAGTTACTAAGTAGAATAAACCAAGTAAATACGTGCATACACAGCTCAAACCAAGAGCTTCTTATTTCCAAGCTAAACTCACTTTTTAGCATTGGTGACTCCCCAGCAGGCACTAATTCTCTGACAATCTGACCGTCATCCTCATTTTTGTCAAGCCACCTAGTTTACAAACAGAAGTAAGTTATCTTTGAATAATTAAGACCTGCTGGGTCCACACATTGTAAAAGCTGACATCACAGTCAAAAAGGTATTTTCACAGGGCTCTGTATCTCTGTTAAGTTTGCAGGAGCTTGACCAGACCCTGTGGCACTCACACTTTAAACCTCAGCTTTCCCAAGATATCTCTGCTAGCAGTAGATAGGCATCTGCTGTGATGTCCGTCTGTCTGGAAAGCACAGCCTCCATAGCCACAAGTTATTTCTATAAATGGGCCGTCTCTGTCCCTTGAAAGCATTAACCTCCATTGACCAGAAATACTTGCAGCCTTTATTACTGTTGCCCTTGATCACCTTTATAGTATTTAAGTTACAACCCTCCCCCCCACCATTTTTTTTCCGTTTGTTTACTCTAATGTATCATCATTTTTCCCTTCTTTACAGGTAAGTATATAATCCCTTTTTCTGCACCAGGAAGAGGATGAATGCTGCCATTCCCATTTTGAGGACAGGGTATGTGGTGGAAGCCGGCACCAGCAAAAGGATATCCTTTGTTTCTCAGAATTAATCTAATGATCTAACTAGACTACTTAAGAAGAGGAGCTGGGCACAAAGCAAAACGTAGCATGATCTCAAAGGAAAGAATCTGAAAGTAAAATGGAGGGGAACCAATTGCTAATCTGATAACCTTCCCAGCTGCTCCTTCCTCTTCAAGGGTGAAGGAATCACAGCCCCGTCTTCATCATGTGCCGTAGAGAAATAGTTGTACTACAGCAGCATGTGCCCTGGCAGAGGTTTATCACTTTCCACTTCACTGCAGTGCTCAGGATATTCCTGTGGGCATCTGCTTAAGGTTCAGGTTTCCCACAGTGAGGCACTGGGCCCATTTCAGTCCCCAAACATCACGTCATGAGAGCAGGAGCTATTCCCAGAAAGCCCGGTGTTCACAGGTACACAGCTGCCCACAGCAGCATCTTCTGCAGTTAAAAAAATGCTGCTCCAAACCAGTGGAGGCGTATGAAGGACAAGAGATCAAGTTCTGTCAGGTCATTCAGGGTATATAAATTGGCATAATAATTCACAGAACTAGAAAGAGAAAAACAAATGTTTCTTTTTAAAGGTGACCACACAGCTATGTGGATGACATCAGGCCAGAGAAGACCTGTTTCTGCACAAGTACACGCAGTGCAGACGCACTGCAAGCTTCCTGCCATCATAGAATCATAGAATCATTTTGGTTGGAAGGGACCCTTAAGATCATCAGGTCCAACCATAACCTAACTCTAGCATTAAACCACATCCTTAAGAACCTCCTGTATACACACTTAAACCCCTCCAGGGATGGTGATTCCAACACCTTCCTAGGCAGCCAGTTCCAGTGCTTTACAACACTTTTGGGGACGAAATTTTTCCTAATATCGAATCTGAACCTTCCCTGGCACAACTTGGGGGGGTCTCCTCTCATCCTATCCCTTGCTACCACAATGACGCCGTGTCACACGGGTCCTCCTTGGCTGACCCTCACATCAAAAAGGAGAGGAGCCCACTTCCCATTTGAGTTTCCACCTTTGGTTCTGTTGATGAACCAGCACACGTGGAAACCATCAAAATACCCTCATAACGGGCATTTGGGGACATGAACAAATGCACACTGAGAGCTGGATCAAACCTATGGTATCTCACTGGTAATAAGCTATCACAGCTTACAGTCATGACCGGCTGGACTCACCGTGTTGACCAAGAATCATTGAATCATAGAAGCACATAATAGTTTGGGTTAGAAAGGACCTTCAAAGCTCATCCAGTCCAACTGCCAAAGTAACCAGACATTTTGGAAGACCAAGGAAGTTAGGTCTCCATTTCATCCATCTGAAGGAACGTTACCTTTTTAGTTTCCTTCTCTCCCTTCCCACCCACAGGAAAACAGCACAAAAAACCCCATAAACATACAGAAAACCAACACCAAGAAAGCAAAACAAGCTTGGGCTAGAGCCAGCCAGTCCCAGAAGCACCAGCAGCAAAGTCCCCATGCAAAAGTGGTGCATGCAGCCCCAGCACACAGACACACATCTCCACTCCCAGACCTCTTCTAAGCTTTGTCGTGTTGTCGGGTATGCAGTCTACCCCGTATTCTTCCCTTTCACTCCCTAAATCAGGTGGCCATGTGCAGGTGAGTTGGAAGGAGCTAAAAGCTTAGGGGGTCAGCATGAAGTTGATGAGCACATGAACACATGATGAACACACGAACACCACGTGAGGGCATCAGATGTGGTGTTGCGCCTCCTGAGAGATGTAGTGGAGACAGAGGAACAGAAAAATCCACGGGAAGACCATGAAATTGATGTAAAGAATCGAGCAAGGGCAGGTGCAAGGAGGGCAGGAGAGGAGCATGCCAAGACATCATGTTTTCTTAAGAAAGGAAACTTTTATTCATGTTTTGGGGTTGGGGGATTTTTTCTTTTACCTGTTAGTACTGATCCTTAATACCTTTGTCTCAAGTAGTTCTTGATGTTGGCTCAGGATTCACGTTGTTGAACAGGTATCCAATGGCTACGGGATCACATCATCCCAAAAGTCAAGATGCTTCTATGTACGTGGATGTCAACTGGGAGGACCCATAAAATTCGAGCCTGAACTCCACCACCCCAGGACCACTGAATCCAGCGTGGCCTTTGGTAAGCTCATTAGGTAGACACACTTCTGCTCTCCTGCTGCTGTTTTTTGTGTCCTGCAAGCTCCTGTTTCTGCTGCCATGTGTGCATGCTGATGTTTTCTGTCACCTTCGCCATTGCTGATGCTTTGGGGAGATGTGGGTTGAACCTGGGCGAACCGCTTCTGTGCCAAGGTGGCAGGATGAAAACACATCCCACAAGAAACAGATCTCTGTGTGCAGCATGGTGAGAGCTGATTGCTTCGACAGTGAGGACAGGTGAGAAAAGTGAATTTTAAAAGGAGGGCACAACCCTAGGTAAAGAAATCCCCTCTGTCAATGTTGGTAGCTACTGATGGCGAGAGGACAAACATGTCTTGAACTGGAGGAGGAAGAGGGAGGTTTTTCAGCAGAAGCAAATTAAGGCTCCTTGCTTTGTTTCAGCCAAGAGAATAGCCAGAAGTGGCAGAAGTACTATTTTCTCGGGAAGATGACATCAGTGACAGAGGAAATATTTGGATGAGCAATACCATTGTGTTCCTTCCCTTCAGCACATATGCTGCAACATCCTAATTTTACTTCAGTGTGATGCCAATATCGTATCACTGAGCAGCAGATTGTAACCAGAGGTTTATAGTCTTACACTGAACACAAATAGATTGACACATTATAAACACATCAGGCTGCAGAAAATAGAATTTTTCAGCATAGTGCCATCATATTCCTAGTACAAAAGACCTGTCAAAATCCTTTATTTTACCAGAGCTTTCATATGATTTCACTGCATGTAATTCACATGTCACTGTGGGTTTTGCAAGGTTGTAATCATGTCCTGTATCATATATTTAACTCTAAAGAGATGTTGTATGTCCAACAACCCAAAGCAGACACCAATACGACATGAAAGCCACTTCAGAGAGAATTTCTAAAGGAACAGAGAGTCAGGGAAGTGCTGGAAGGAAATATGGTATGACATCAAGTTTAGCATTTGAAATCCAGCAGATGATAGTCTGAGTGCAATTAGAATGATTAGCACAACCATTAGTTCAGATATTTATGTATTTGTGCATGTCTTTAAATATAACCTATATATATTTGTGTGCGTGTAAAATAGATTGACATTTCAACGTATTTTTAGGCAACAAAAGGAGATTTCTCTGAATCCTTGATGTGATGAACACTTTTGGCATTTGATTGAATAAATGTTCTTTTGCAGGAGCCTCCTAGTGCATCATCCCATTCATGGTCTGTCTGTTCTTCATAAAATTAACAATGTTCCCTTATGCTTGTGCTGGAGAAAAATTAAGATGGTGCAGTCCATATGCTTAGAAAAAAGTGTTGTGAGGTATCATTGAAGATTTCAGTGGAGCTGCAATGATTTATAGCATATAAAATTCTATTCTATCATGAACTCATGACTTTGCCTGATTGAAAATTCATTCTGTCTGGGATATAAATATTATGAAAAATAGACTGTATTAGAGAATGTCAGCGAGTCCATTCTTGGACTTCCACAGAGGAAGAACGAAACCCAAAGAACTAATTTCTGAGCTTCAGAAAGGTTTGACTCCAGTTCTGGGACAAAAGGTGAACTTCATTTTGAACTTTCTAGAGGTATTCATAATCACAATACCTAAACCATGTCAGGCATTACAAAGTATAAATTGCTCTAGTTTTGCCATTGAATGGGTCAGTGTTCAGTCCCTAAAAGCACAGATATTATAATGTCATGTGGTCATAAGGGAGGAAAAATACAGCAGTGCATCCAAGCGATGTACTAGTAATTCTGCAAATAACGCTTGGAGAATTACTTGAGTTTACTTCTCGTAAGCAGAGATCAAGTGACCGCTTTAAAAATCACTGACTCGGAGAAGAGCTACAAGCCGTTCTTTTTACAGCCAAGTGTTTTAAGAGTTGAAAGCACAGGCCTGGGAGTAATTATTTCTCCATGCTCTTCCTGAATCTGACACAAATTCACAATTAATCCACTTAGCTTCTCTTGATCTCTGCTGGCTATCTTGTGCTACAAAAGTGGTTCTTCACATAGAGCTCTTGTGACTATCAGGCAATAGATGTTCCTATAGAGTCATAAAAAAAAGCTTTCAAATTAAAAGACAAACGATAGCTGTGTATATGAATGTGTAAATGATGAGAACAGAGACTTCAGTGAGTTAGATGTGATGAAGATCTGTAAGGATATCCTACAGACATCAGTTATAGGAGGAGATGGTTTGCCAGCTCTTTGCTATAGTATTTGCTCTCCACATGCTGGTACAGATGAGTTTTTACAGAGGTGAGAAGCCTGTGAAGCTTTCTGCACGGGTGAGATGTGTTTCTTCTGGAATGTATTTTGTCCTCTAGTTGTCTCACAGTAGCAGCTAAGCAACAATAGAGTATCTTTCAGTAAGGACGCACCAGCAGAAGTTGTTTTCTCCAGACCGTGCAATTGTCCTATTCAGAAGAGTGGAAGTTATTCAGGTCTTGGAGATGAAGGCAATAAAAACATCAGCATGTCCACTCTCTGGACATGGACTGGCCAAACAGAAACAGAAGCTTCTCCGGTGTCCCCAGGATGGAGTCTCTAACTAACCTCGCTTGCATTGATTCATTAAAAGAAGGCCACTCTTCTTGGCCAAGTCTTCTTCACCATCTTGGCTCTGAAGAAGCAGGTGAATGAGGCCTTTCTGGGTAGTGAGGACATCAGCTGTCCTTGGCCTACAGGACTGGAGGGGAACTTCCAAACGCTGCAGGTCATGGAGACATTTATCCCTCATGTGGAGGATGCAGTGGGTGAGCACCTTCACTCTCAGATATCTCCAGACTCCATGACGACACCCGTATACTGCGATGATGCCTCAGTCTCCCGAGAGACATGGGCACCAAAGATAGTGAGAGGGAGCATCTGTCCCTGTGTTTGGAGGTGATCAGTCATGTTACCTTCTCAATCTGAGAGGAAGAGATAATGCTGGCACAAGGACAGCAAACAAAGCCGCAGGAACAACACTGACAGCACTTGGAAAAAGAGACATTTAGAAAGGTAAGAAGAGTGGAATTCCATTGCTTGTGACTTGAAGCCTGAATGCACCCCATGGATATTTTTGGGATAAGGTCTTGGGTTTTCTTTATCCCTCCTATTTCAGTTCCTGGCCTGAGGAGAATACCCTGAGGACTCTGATGCTTCTGATCAGCAGGTGGAAACCTCGGGGGCAGGAGGTCATCACTCCAAGCTGAGGGAGGACAACCAGCTAAATGGTCAAGGAATGACACAATTCAAAAGGAAATTTTTAAAATGAGCCAGCTGCACAGTGCAGGTAGACACAGAAATATCCCTGAGGAGCCCGAGCAAAGCAGCTCTTCCCCTGGACACTTCATGTCCAAGTAAAAACCTGTCTAGCTTGCTTGCTTAGCTCAGTAAAACATATGGTTTTTAAATATGTATCAAAAGGCAGCAAAGACAACGTGGTGGTTTGTTCTTCGCGAAGGGAGAGACTGGCTTGCTTTTCGCAACCAAGACGACATTGCATCTGTTGCTCTGTGCTGTCTCCCCAGCGAGTTTTCTCCCTGATATGATGTGGCTTTAGCAACACAGACAGGCTGGGGCTGTCTCCTGTTTTGTATTTGGCTGACTCCCCTCATTATGGTGGAGTTCTTCCTGATTCACAGTGACAAGGGACAAGTAACCAGCTTAGCGGTTTTACCTTTGTTTGCAATTTGAAAATAATTGTGTTTGCATTGTACGATTCCATTTGTCCCCCAGAAGGTGATGTTTTAGAACAGGTACTGGATGTCATTTAGTGGAGCTCAATGGGCTTCCATCTTACAGGGTGGACATCCTGAGAGGGCAAGTGGGACCTCATAGGACACTGAACTGCAGTGAAGTTTGTCTCTTATGTTTTCACCCAGATCCCTCTGTTTTGTGCTGTGATGTTGAGGCAGACCCTAGTTAGTGCCAGGACAGATGGTACATCTCATCCCCCATGGGTAGCCTCAATACAGCACATTTCTTTTGGCCACTTGACTGTCTGGGAAAGAGAAGAATACATTTATAACTCACCCACAGGGGTAAATCACAGCCCTCTGCTCTGCCGCTATCTCTGTCTGCATGATGTGCATTTCCCTTCATGCAAGGAGCTCTCAAGATGGCAGCACAACAATTTTGCATTCCTCCAACACAAAAATAGCATCCCATAGCTTCTGGAAAGATGGGATGTGCATGTGAGGGACCAGAACCTCATTCTGCACATGCAGTAGAACTAGCAGATTGCAGCGTATTGCAGAGCGTGTTTCTGCAGCAGGCAATTGCAGTGGAACTGGATGTGGTACTGGAAGGTTGTGTTTGACCTTCTGGAAATTCTCTATGTAACCGAGCTAATTGCTGAGAAGTTCACAGTTCAGATGGCTGTTAGTTTGTTAAGGGGAGTTAACCATATCTTAAACCTCCCAATCCACACTCTTTGCTTTCAGGCTTAGCAAAAGTAAATGAATGAATAAATAAAAAGGATTAAGCTTGTGCTCAGAAAATTCCAATCTTGGAACAAGAGCTAGGCTCTTCAAATCTGGCAAATGCATAGATGAAGGCATAATTTGCAAGCATTGTTTCCAGTACCTGTAGCAGGGGAATTCCACAGCCTCACTTTCTGGCTGTCCTTCTTCCCTCACTATCACCTTGGCAAGGTACCAGCCACTGCTTCCTCCTTTGCCATCATGCCCTATTCTCACCCTCCTCACCTGCTTCAGCGTTACTGCTTCAACGAAGAATTCATCAGCCTTTGAGAAGGAGAAGAAAAAGAGGTAAGGCACTATTTCCCCTTAAAAAGCAAACAAACCAACCAAATTTATTATTGCAATCAAACCAGAATCATCAGCATGCTGCAAGATAATTCTTCACAAGAAGAAGGAGAAAGTATGAATTAATTTACCAAAGAATGAAAGCTTGAATATTTGCACTAGGTGTATAACATTAGATTTACAAACACATGATCTGCCAGCATTTTAAATCTCCCACGTCATTGCATGCCCTCCACAACTGTAAAAAGAAAAGAAAAGCGATTTGATTATTAGGCTCATACAGAGAGGCAGGAAATACGAGTTAAAACCCCTGTTAGGATGTCAGCTTTCTGGTAAACACAGGGCAGGTCTCTTCAGACCAAATGCACAGAGGTAGAGTTAGAAGAGAGGTAGAGGTAGAGTTCAAAGACATTCCCCAACGTTAAACTCAGACAACATGGACTACTGAGCAGAATTTAACCCCAGACATTTCCTGGCATGCAAGCACCAGGCCTGGCTGCACAGTGGTGTTTCCAGCTGCTGCGTGGGTTGTGTTCAGAAGTCGGTGTAACCTTCCCAAGAGCTAAATACCCTTAACACCCCACGTGAATCTTAAATCTTTTGGGTATTGTTCATTTTTGTTGTTTGTTGACTGGTTTGGTTTGTTGGTTGTTTTTTGTTTGTCAATTTTTGGTTGGGGTTTTTGTTTTATTTTTTTAATTTTTCCTGAAAATAGGTTCAAATCACCACCCTACAGACCAACCCAAATGATGGTCCCCCAGGGCCAGAACTCTGTTACTCAAGATCATACTGGTATCAGCAGTTCCTGATGACTGAAGGAACAAACATGTATTAAAAGAGTGATTTACTCCTCTGGGAATCAGGCCAGACAGGTATCTATGGTATGTGTGCAGAGCCACACACATCTATGCTAAATACCTGTGTAAATACACAGTATATCTGAATCATATAGCTCAACACACAGGCATGACTGCTGTGGTTACCATCTGGCTGAGATGCCTCATTAGGTAAGAGAAAGCAAAGCAAATGCTGTGATTTGTTTGTTCTTCATCATCTCCCAAAAGCCCAAGAGGCACATACGCTGGTAACATATTTCCAGCTAACTCCCAGAAAGCATGATAGCAAGGTGGTATTTATCTAAATATTTAAATATATTAAAAAAATCGTATTTTTTTCCATTGTTTAGGACTCCAAACTGACATTTGAACTAAAAAAATACTAAATATACTATCGTTGGTTTAAGTGTTAAGGATGGACTTGCTACATACATGAACAAGTGTTACTTACATACTCAAAACCTGCTGAATGGGAGACTTAAGTATTAAAACCTTGTTGAGTCAGTCTAAGTCAATGAAGTCTAATTCATTAGGCCTGATGTTAATCTTACTTGTGAACAGCTGATATAAATTAATGAATAAGTAATAAATGGAACTGCAGCGGGGCAAAAACCTAATTTAGAGGCATTTTTAGATTTTACCTTATACACAGGCTGTTAGTTTGCATCTGCAAGCAAAACTTTCAAATTAAATTGGTAATACGGTACTATTGGTCTAAGTGGCTGTAGGTTAGAGACCGCACTGATTTAGCTACACTTCTTTTTAACAGGGTATCTGAGTTAATCAGTGTAGATATACTCATTCAGTCTCTTGAATGTACGAGCTCTAAGTTTGTCAACATCAACCCTTAAACAGCTTCAAATTCATTCACCAGATTCCAGCTCCTGATGCCAAGAGATCAGTTTTTCATTAGCAGATTCCAGTTTAGTATATATCATCTGGATACTATTAATCATATAAACTGATTTCCAAAATGATTTTTTCCTATTTTTCCCCTTCATGCAACTTACCCTATAACTCAATTTTGGGAGTAAAAATAGAACAGGCATCATCTGTGTTAAAAATATTTGTACCATCTGTAAACAAAGCATCTTTTTTTTTGGAACTGCATCGAAAGAGTCTTTGAACCACTATCAAAATGTGACTCAGTTACCATGTTGAAAATACAAGACTACACCAAATGACAAAACGCTGTCCTTCACAGTTTGGGTCTAGCTTTTAACAATGAAAAATCTATACTGTAAAAGCATAGGCAAAAATATGAAGTTTGAAATGTCCATGTCTGCAAACCCTCGTATCATTTAGAAGTAGAATGAACTTTCCCATTATGTAAATGCTGTATATTTCCACAAACAGGTCTTACAGACATAAGAAAACCTTCATGAAAGTTCTTTTAATGTCTAAAAAAACCCCTCAGAATTGGAAATTCTGGACACTCAGTTTCAAATTCAAAGCGTTAATGCATATTTCAGAAGCCTAAATTCAATGGTCAATTTTGAAATCGTGACCTCATATTTTCCTCATTTTCTTTCCATTCCAACTCTTCAATCAATTAATGACACAGAAGATGGGAAATCTGAAGTTCCGTGGTCAGATTCTCAAAGTCTCCTCCAGGAGATACTGATAAGATTTTATCAGACTAAGCTGGTCCCTGGAGATACAGAATGTGCCTCACAATTGAATACATATCAAGTAGGTTGACCCCATAAATCAGATCAGCACAGAATTTGCTTGTTAATGCTGCAATGGCTTTAACTACAGTTTGAGGCTCTCATTATCTCCGTCTTTTCATGGAACCAGCTCAGTCTCCAGTTCAGGCCATTTCCACCTCCCTCCATTCAGGACATGGGAAAAAAAAAAAACCTAAAAAAATGAAAAATAGATTGAAAAAAGACAGAAAAATTGATTGCAGCATGGGTGAGGGGAGACTGGAGAAAATATAAACATTTTAGGTTTTCAGTTCTGATTTTCCCATTAAATAAGGTGCTTTCTCTTCTTTTGCTGCAGAGCCATATTAGGTGGAGGGGGACAGGCTCCATGGTGTTCCTGGGAGATGAACAGAGGTCCTGGAAGCCTCCCCCAATCTGAAGATGTAATTTCAACAGTCATTATGTAGCTGGGGAGCAAACCAGGAGACACTTTTATGAACATACCAATGCAAAGGAAAGACACATTGTCCCTGACCTAAACCTCCTTCGTACTGCAACCTGTTATGATGCTCTGTAGACACATTTTTATTTCTCCCCACTCACAAACAGGCAGGGAAACCAGCCAAGTTTGCAAATGTACATCTCAAAAATAAATGAAAAAGAAGATAATCTACAAACTGTCCTAAGTTTTAAAACACGTCTTACGGAGCTACTGTGTGAACTTACGTTGCCTTTTTCAAATTTATTGACAGTGTTGATACAGTTGTAGAGAATGCGCTCCCCCGTGTCTCCCTGATCGCCAATGAGGCAGACGAAGACGTTGGCATCTGTGCCGCTCCCACTTACCGTCCCCGTGCAAACTGTCACCCGGTACTTTATCACTGTGGAGACACAAATTAATTAAACAGTTTCAGCAATACGATTAATTGCCATTTCAATTTACTGCATTTTCCACAGACTTGCAATTAATTTTAAGTGTTCGTACTTAAGGCTGGTGCTTGTGCTGATGTATTGACTTTTGCGCTTCCACGTTATCGCTAGGGAAAGAAAAAAAGCCGAAATAAAAAAGACTAAAATATTAAGAAAACCCATAAGACCCCTCCAGAGAAGGACACAAAAATGCCATCCCCTTTGGGTAAAAACTAATGAATTGGAGTGCAGAGCCTCCTTGGGGCACCAACCCTCCTGCCTTCCTTTCCTGAGGGGGTCCCAGTGCCAAGGAACCTCATAGCAATGTGTTTGGGGGAAAATATAATTTTTGGCATCCAGGGGCATGGCAGGCAGAAAAAATGGGTTAAAAAGAGCCAAGTGCTCAGAGACCTGAAGAACAGGCTCTTCGTGTTGGCTGAATGAGGTAGGACAAGCCCAGCTGGCTCCATGTCCTTGGGACCCTCATGGCACAGGAGGCTGGATGGCATCTTGTCTTCTTGTCACCTTTGAGGTCTTCATGCAGGACTTCACCAGAGGCATTTTGAGTTGTCACCTTCATCGTCCCTCCCTGCCCTCACCTCTGCCCTCCGGTCCCGCTGGAGAAAGGGTTTCCAGAATAAATCACACTAGGAAGAACCAGCTCAGAGACCACCCTGTAAGACAGTGAGATTTTTCTCCAACATCAGGGAGGGATGAGAAGCAACGTTCCCATTTTCCTTCCCAAACCTGCCTGTGAGCCCAACAGGCGAGTGCTGCATCTCTCCTCCGCTCAGCACAACTGCTTCTCATGGGAAAGTGCCTGCATTTGAACTCAAGCACCGCTCTCCAACGTTGATTAAAAATGCGTTTCAAACCCAGGTTTATTTACATTTTAATAACATCTGCAATTACAATTACTCTTCCTCTTCTGAGGAAATGCTCAGCTGCATGCAGATCACTGAGTTCATAGGAAATTTCACAAAAACAGGGTATCATGGCCTACAGAGCATGAAGAACTGTTGGGCGCTTTGGTGGAAATGAGAGAAATCCCAATGACACCTTGAGATATTCTGATCTCCAAAATTCTCTCTCCAATTACATTTATTTCTTGTGACACAAGGTCAAGATAGAATCATAGAATCATTTCACTTGGGAGAGACCCTCAGGATCATCAAGTTCACAGAATCTCAGAATCCCAGAACGTCAGGGCTTGGAAGGGACCTGGAAATCTCATTCAGTGCAACCCCCCCATGGAGCAGGAACACCCAGATGAGGTTACACAGGAAGGTGTCCAGGCGGGTTGGAATGTCTGCACAGAAGGAGACTCCACAACCCCCCTGGGCAGCCTGGGCCAGGCTCTGCCACCCTCACCAGGAACAAGTTTCTTCTCAAATTTAAGTGGAACCTTTTGTGTTCCAGTTTGTACCCATTACCCCTTGTTCTATCACTGGTTGTCACTGAGAAGAGCCTGGCTCCATCCTCCTGACACTCACCCTTTATATATCTGGAAACATTAAGAAGGTCACCTCTCAGTGTCCTCTTGTCCAGCTCCAGAGCCCCAGCTCCCTCAGCCTTTCCTCACACGGGAGATGCTGCACTCCCTTAATCATCCTCATTGTCCTAACTGTAACCATAACCTAGCCTAACTAGATAGAAGTGACCACTTCAGGAAGCCAACAAAAACTTGTGTGGCTTTTCTTAATTAAGCATTTATTTTGAGTATATTTAATAGAAATACTATTTGCCATTACTCACATCTACTGAAAGGTGCTTGTGCTCTTGCACAACTGCTCTGTACAACTCCCTGTGCATTTATACATGTAGCTGCATAAAAGTGCAAATAGTTAAATAAAATTCTAAAGACCAAAAGTTATTGTTAGATTTATATTGCATTTCAGCTGAGCTTGCTTTCCATGAATATCCCTTCTAGCCTGGCATTTCAAATTTTAAAGAAGACTGGAAAAAAATATGAGTTTAAAAAAATCCCATATATATATATAGCTCTGGAAACAATTGTGTTGTGGCCGGATCTCTCCCATCTCCTACCACAGAGAAATCTGCTCAGAATAAGAGCCCAGAATTTCTGAGGCTTCATGCAGCTAATGATGCACGCAGAAAATTCTGCAGAGAGAAAGTGCCAGAAAGAGAAGCTGATTGAATTGCATTGATATGTCTGAGCATCCCTCATACAAAGAGGGTTTCTTTCTATTCAGCCTTTGCACGGAGCCCGTGGGTCTCACCTGGCATGACTTCAGTCACCAGAGACCCCTCCGCAGGGAGCTCCCGCACGATCTCATTGTCGTCTTCATTTATATCGAGCCAGCGGCCGCAGTTGAATGAGTATTTTTCTTTTGTCAGCGTTTTCAGCAGAGTTACCTTCATTAAACCAAAACACTGCGTGAGTTCAGAGGCTTAAAGACAAAAAAACAACGAGCTCCTGACAGGTTTTTGCCTGGGAAGCGGGAGCAGGTAGCGGCAGAGAAATAACACACATTAATAACGAGACCGTCATTCAGAATTTTGCACGGCAGCGACACATGGAGCAAAGTCCGTCATAGCTGACAGCTTTTCATTCCTCCTTTCTCCAATCTTGCCGCGGCATTGTGAAAGTTTTGATGGATACCGTATCTCTCAGTAATTGCTCGTCACATGCCACTGTATAAATACGAAGAGAAAAGCCATGGATGGCACTTGCACTGTTGGTCCCTGCAGCTCAAAAAACATTTAGGAAAAGTCGAGAAAATGGCAGCAAGAATGATCAAAGATCTGAAGTAGCTTCCAAAGGTGTAATGAGCAAATAAAGTGGGTCTCTGCAGATGGCTGGAGAAATGGATGAAGGGAGGGTATGGTGAAGGTCTACAAAATCAGAGGTGGTATGGAGAAGGCAGAGAGGGTTGACTATTTGCTTTTCCTCTACAAGAAAAATAGGGCATCAAATGATGCTTGTAGAGTGAAGCTAAAAGCAAACAAAAGGACACAATCAACCTGTGAAGTCCTTGCCAAAAGCTATTGTGTTTGTTGAAAGTTTAAATGTTCAAGGGGAGATCGGAACCTTTGAACAAATAAATGGAAGAGAAAACTACTGAATTCTTGGTATTTAGTAGATCTGTTCAGGAAGTAAGTCTCGAGCTGGAAATAGTTGAAAGCTGGAAGGACATTGGGGTTAAGTATCACAAATGCTTGTCCTTTTGTTACTGTTCTCTAATCATGCATTTATGTGATGAAGGAAAGAGGTTATTGATCTAGATGGACTTTTGGGCTGATCAACATGGCTGTTCTTGCATTCTTGTAACAGACAATGGAAGCCTGCCCCAACATGAAGCAAGCCTGTTGTGAAATGTGTGAGGACTGGAACAAAGCCTCGTTAAGACTTTATCTGAGTTGCTAGATGCTGAAATGGATGCATAAGTGATGGGCTTCATGTGCCGTGAGCCTGGTGCATCCAGAAAACATCAGGCTGGCTGTCTGCAGGAAGATTGATTTCATACATCTTCACCAGCTTTTCTTAGAGGGTTTGGCCCAAAGTGAATCCTAAACACACTGCCAGATCCCTTTTCTCCACCCTGAACACAGGAAAAGAGAATTCCCCAGGAAAATGTATAACCGTGTAAGGTCTAAGCATTCTTGCTCATCGTCTGTAAATGAAGTAATAGAGACAATTGCAGTGGCCCAACATCTGACCAGCACTTTCTTTTTGATAAAGATCACAGCCAGACACCTTCTCCCACCATATGGTGAGCACAGCAGTATTTGATGCCCCCTCCACACTGGCTGCATATGCTTTCCCATCTCCCTGGCAATGTAAGAGAGCAGAATCTGTCAAAGCACATTAGGGGCACACAAGAAAAATCTCTGAGTGGTAAATTGTGATTTATTATCACAGTTATTTACGGCTGTGCAGCAAAGTGCATGTTTTGTTAAATGCAGAAAACGTCTCCCAAGCTCTGCATGAGTATAGGTGAAGTTTAGAGATGAACTTGCTGCCTCGCAGACCGAGGTGAGGGCTGACAGCATGGTAATCTTTGCTGGTGGAACAAAGGACATGGGACTGAAGATCAAACAGATCAGCCTTTTTATTTCCCAAAGAGCACAGTGCTGCTCTCTCCTGCACAATCTTCACAGGCTCCTCCAGTCTATAAGTGTCCACCTCCTGCAATGGGGCTGTCAGCACTCAAGGCAGGTGAGGCTACACTGTACAATAGGTCTCTGACACAAGCAGTTTTTCATTATGACCTAAATAGGCCACAGAAGGAGTGGGTTTGCCTCTCTGTACAAGTAATGATGTCTAAGAGTCAGAAGCTTTCTGCAGAGCAAGAGGAAAACCCCCTGGCAGCAACAAGGGGGCAATACAGTGATCTGACACTGAGAAAATGGGGGAATGTGCTTTTCACCATTGACCTGGGCTGCTGGGAGATGCCAAAAACCATTGCGCTCTTTTCCCACATGTAGCTGGGCTGAACAGAGAGGGACAGGAAGGAGAAAGAATTTCCTCAAAAAAAGCACACAATGAATCCTCTCCCCACATATTTTTGCAAACACAACAATATCATAGAATCATAGAATCACAGAATGGTTTGGGTTACAATGGACCTTCCCAGCTCCCCCAGTGCCCCCCCTGCCATGAGCAGGGACATCTTCACCAGCTCAGGGTGCTCAGAGCCCCGTCCAGCCTGGCCTGGGATGTCTCCAGGGATGGTTCAGCCACCATCTCTCTGCCCAACCTGGGACAGACTCTCACCACCCTCAAGGACAACAATTCCTTCCTCATGTCCAGCCTGAATCTCCCCTCCTTTAGTTTAAAACCATCACTTCTTGTCCTATCACAACAGACGCTGCTAATACGATCCCTTCACTTCCCATTTTCATGTATCATTTCTACTTTCATCCCTGATCCAGCACCATCTGCATAGGGAGGGACCTCTGGCCGCTGCACACTAAACTCAGCTGCCAGTGACCCAGGACAGACACCTCTGTGCACCAGTGCACACCTCTGTGACCAGGCTGGATTTTCAGGTCTACCTTCCCTTGTTGTCCCCTCACCTTATTCAGATGCCAGCCAGCAAAAGGATTTCTTTTCTCATGCCATATCCGAAGCTTGTAAAATGTGCCCAGATCAGGGAGCTCAATCTATAGAGGGGTAAAAAACACAGTGCATTATCCATTTCTGTAAGTCAGCAAAGCATGAGCACAAAGGACACTTCTGAACATATTTTAAGGGCCAATTATGTCCTTCAAAAGTAATAAATCCTACTCTGCAAAAATAGCTTGATGCTTCTCTTTTCGAGAGACAAGAACATAAACATGGAATCTAAACACTTTTGATCATGAGAGCTCCTTGAAATCGTTCCTCCTGGTAAGAAATAATGCCATGAGCTTCAGCTCTTTCTCAAAGAGGGTCTGCAAACCACAGCCATGCTTCCTACAGATAGCATCTATGGCTGCTGGTACAAAGAGTGTAAATGTTTAGGCTAGATCCATGCATTGAAATCCTGTTTCTCAACTTTCCTCTGACCAGTCTCCAGTTAACTTTTAAACATTTTTGTTCCTAAACACAAGAAAACCCTCCACAGCCTCCAAACTCAATGTAATGTTGAGCTCAGCCCCAAACATTCATGAAGACTTCACTTCTGAGGATGCTGAAGACCAGTCACTGAGGAAACACCACTGCTAATTCTCCTGTAAACAGCTAATGACCACCTAGGCACTGGGGGAAAAATAGATAAATTATTAGCTTTAAATGACTGGAGCAATCTACAGCATGAGTGAGGCTGTGCCCAAGGTGGGGGCTATTGACTTCAGGAGCCATCAAGATGATGTGGCACTCGGTACCACTATGACTTGAAGTCCTCACCACCTGAACACCCAGGAACACCAACCTAAGCCCAGCTGGGAGAAGACAAGACAGATCCACAGTCAGGGAAATAATTTGAATCACCACCACACTGTGTGATTTCGCCTCCACTTCAGAAGGATCCATTGAGGTAAAGACCACACACTGCTGATTTTCTGTACGAGGCTCAATTTTACACCCTGGAAAACAATACCAACCCAAATTTACCACCCACATGAGATTCATACCATGAACTTGTCAGTCTGTCCAGTTTCAAAGTTGTCTGAATTGTTGTCCAGCTTCATCTCATCTGACTTCCCCTTGTCTCCATAGACCTGGAAGAAGATGGTGGCGTCTGTCCCTGCATTCTTAATGTCGCTTGTCCAGATCCACAGAGACCAGGGGTTTTCTATAAAGAAAGGTTCAAGACACTTTGTTTAAAAAAATAATTTTTAAGGGTATCCTGTTAAAAAACAGGATTCTAACTTTTTTCCTGTGGGTGGTAAAGAGGGCAGGATGGTACTAAAGAAGACCAGGACATTTTATCATTTTTTGTACAAACATAACCAGCTGCTACATGACATACAGGAATGAGATTGCCTGGAAAATTATGTCTTTGTTTCCATTTAAAATAAAATGACAAAAAACCCCATAAATCACCACTCTCCAGGTAAACCATATTATTCCATGTCATACATTACTAACAGGAATGTGTTCCATCTCTGTAGTTTCAGCATACTTCTCCAACACCTACAACCGTAGCTTCAAAGGCGGTTTTAAAACCAGAGAAATACTGTCAGCTTTCTTTTTGTCAATGAGAGTCTCCAGCTACTTGTACACGGTGCAGAGCAGCTCCAGGTAGCTCCTAACACCTTGCTCCAGATGGTCTTTGTCTGGAACAAGAAGAAGTATGGATACAGCCACACATCACTTCAACCTGAGCTCATGAGATTGGACCCAAATATGCTTTCTGCAGGACAGGCTGGCTCAGAGCCCGTTCAAATATCTCTGCCCATCCTGCTTTGTGTGGAACAAGCATGCTCAGAGCAATGTGAAGATATTTTTTAAAACGTTTTAGTTTTTTAAAATGCTTGAGTCTCACACATCTTCAGTTGGCGCTTATATTACTCTAAGTGACATGCCCAGAGATTGTGGCAAAGCTACGTAATTTTTATCTCTTAAGTCTTCATTAAAATTTTAACTGTAAGAGAAGGGTTTTTTGCAGTAATTTTACATTGATTTTCATATCAGAGGATGGTTGAACAGATAAAGGTGACATTATTTCCTCTAAAGAGCCCCTCATCTTCATCCTTTATTGTTAATAATGTGTATCACTTCTGAAGGTCTTGCAGCACCTACAGAAGAGGGAATAGGTTTCTTTCCTGACTCAGACAGCAGCTGAATAATTAATAAATCCTAATGAAAGGATTGCTAACCCTTTCGGTAAGCCTGAGCCCATATGAGCATGGCTTGTCCTTCAGAGACCAGAATGAAATATAAAAATATGATGACATGCATATAAATTAAATTTTTACTGATCTACTCAGCATTTGACCGTAAAAAAGAGGTGACAACTACTAAAAAAAATGAAGGAGAAGTGGGAACTCTCTTTTAGGAAAAGTTTTGCCTTTAATAATCTGCAGAATGTTGACGGCCACTCCCTTATGAAAAGCACCAGCAAGTTTTATCTGAGCAGAAACGAAGTTAAAACAGGTTTGTGTCTCGGATGTGATATTGCAGCCTGTTCTCCCTGGGGAAAAGAGCGAGGGCAATTCAGACACCAGAGACTTCTCCCATCTGCCTGGTTTGGCCTCCCTGACCTCTCACTGAAGGAAAGGAGTGATGCATGCAGAGAGGGGGAAGATAGAACTTGTACAAGGATTAAATGCTGATAGAGGGCTGCCAGCGAGAAACCGCAGAGGGAGAAGTGCAGGCTGAATATGCCAGGGGAGACCAGGCATTTCCCCAAACACCCAGCGTCGTCCTCCAAGGGCTCACTGGGCACGTTCCCCTGTTTCACATCCCCTCATGTCAAGGCATGCAGGCAGTTTGGAAATTGTCAGAGCTGGAGTAAATATTCCCCAGGGTACGAACACCAGGGAGGGCTAGACCCGACACAACAGTTTCCAGGATAACATTCAAGATAAGGGAGAGGGGAATTAAAAAAAACCCACAAACATATATATATATATATATACTGAGAATAAATACAAGCTACACATCGAACTGCAATCTGCTTGGGGAACAGCTTACAAACGCTTTGCAGGGAGACGTTTCACCATGGATACCCAAAGTGAGCTTGAACCAAGCTTTGATCAGCTCTACAGAAAGGGACAGTCCTGCGTGCAGGGGGAGACAGGCGAGGTGACATAAGAAGGCTTTTCTAACTCCAAGCCTTACGCTTCTATAATCTGGCAGCTAAAGGTCACAGATTTCTCAAGGCTAATGCTCTCTATCTCCTGCACTGCAGCAGTGAGGGAATTAGGCTGTCAATAACAATCAGAGCTGATAATAGAGGGTTAAAGGTTGCAGATGCTTTAGTTAAATGGACCAAGTCAGAGGCGCAGTGTGGTTATAACACTGACTAACATTTAGAAAAAGCTTATTTAAATGAACTGCTGTTTAAGCAGGAGCCCATCCAAAGCATTCAGATTAAACTGCATTTATTATCCTAATTAAAACGTTCTGCTTGCACATTCACACTGCGCAGGAGAGAGGGCAGAGATCCATTTTGCTTGATGCAAAACCATCCAGCGAGGCTGGGTGCAGGAGCCGTGTGTGGATGGATGAACACACCGGCACGTTGCTGTGCACAGCACGGACCAGCACCTCCTAGCAAGCGTCCAATCATAGAATCATAGAATGGTTTGGGCTAAAAGGGACGTTCAAATCTCTCCCAGTGCCCCCCCTGCCATGAGCAAGGACATCTGCACCAGCTCAGGTTGCTCAGAGCCCCGTCCAGCCTGGCCTGGGATGTCTCCAGGGATGGTTCAGCCACCACCTCTCTGCCCAACCTGGGACAGGCTCTCACCACCCTCAGGGCCAACAATTCTTTCCTCATGTCCAACCTGAATCTCCCCTCCTTTAGTTTAAAACCATCACCTTTTGTCCTGTCAAACATGCCATTACCCCCCTCCAGGGAAAAGGGCTCAAATGCAGTGCTTGTGTGTCTCAGGAAGCTCGTTTGGCAGATGAACAGGACTAAGAGCCATTTTTTCTCTAAAGCCAAGTGTAAAAATGTTTAAGTTAGCTGGAAGAGTTTGGTTTTTTTTTTGTTTTACTATTTGAGTTTTGTTTCTATCTGGAACAGGGAAGCTTTGCTTCTGTTGTGATAAGGAATGTAACCTGGCTTGTCTGCAAAGGTGAAATGGTGGCTGAGGCAGCCCCATGCCCAGTGAACCTCATAAGGCTGCTAGGTCCAGTTCCTTCCCTTAAGAAAATGAATGCAATTCTCCAAAATATTTTAAAATTTCCATTTTAAACTCTCCTACCAGGATGTTGAAGGCTGAAGCTCATGCAGGACCCAACTCACTTGAGCCTGTACCTGACCATGGGTCTAACCATGTCATATCATGTGGGTGGCACACAGGGTGCACATCGGGGAGTCACAGGAGGTTCCTGGGCACTGATACCTACTTTTCAGTCTTCTCTGGCGCAGGGAAACCATTTCGTAGAGCTCCCGCTCTATAAGACCATCTCCTTCATTTTCATCCAGCCATTTCCCACATGGGAAGGTTTGCTCTATACCAGTGAATGGGCAGTACACCACCACCTGGGAAAAGAGACTGGGAAGGTGACTTTGAATATTCTGTTACCGGCATCCCGCGTGACCTTGATACTGAAAATTTAAGTAACTGAAGCAAAGACAGTGCTGGAGATCTTGGTTCTGCTGTCAAAATCAGGTTTTTGAAACTAACATGAACTGGAGTGGTTGCACAATTCCCAATTTGGAGTACAGATAGGAACCATCTATCTTGTTATTACTGCTTTTCCAGAAGTACACCAAAATGGGTCAACCCAGAAGAGGCAAAACACCACCAGGGATGTGAACAGGAATGGGCAGTATGGATGCAGGAGTCAGCATTGTGTCGTGGAATCACAGAATCGCTTCGGTTGGAAGAAACCCTCAGGATCACAGAATCACAGAATATTAGGGACTGGAAGGGACCTGGAAAGCTCATCCAGTGCAATCCCCCCATGGAGCAGGAACACCCAGATGAGGTTACACAGGAAGGTGTCCAGGCGGGTTGGAATGTCTGCACAGAAGGAGACTCCACAACCTCCCTGGGCAGCCTGGGCCAGGCTCTGACACCCTCACCATGAAGAAGTTTCTTCTCAAATTTAAGTGGAACCTCTTGTGTTCCAGTTTGAACCCATTACCCCTTGTCCTACCGTTGCTTGTCACCCAGAAGAGCCTGGCTCCATCCTCCTGACACTCACCCTTTATATATCTGTAACCATGAATGAGTCCCCCCTCAGTGTCCTCTTGTCCAGCTCCAGAGCCCCAGCTCCCTCAGCCTTTCCTCACACGGGAGATGCTCCACTCCCTCCAGCATCTTGGTGGCTGCGCTGGACTCTCTGCAGCAGTTCCCTGTCCTGCTGGAACTGAGGGGCCACAACTGGACACAAGATTCCAGGTGTGGTCTCCCCAGGGCAGAGCAGAGGGGCAGGAGAACCTCTCTGACCTACTGACCACCCCCTTCTAACCCACCCCAGGTCCCATTGGCTTCCTGGCCACAAGGGCCCAGTGCTGGCTCATGGTCACCCTGCTGTCCCCAGGACCCCAGGTCCCTTTCCCCTACGCTGCTCTCTAATAGGCCATTCCCCAACTTATACTGGAACCTGGAGTATCTTCGAGTCCCACTGTTAACCTAACACTGTCACTATACAACGTCCTAAACCGTGTGTCTAAACAGGCTCCTAAACCATGTGTCACTTAGTGCATGCCCTGCACCACACCAGTGCACAGTAGGGTTTTACAGGAAACACAGGATACAAAAAACCTTCAAACACATCCCAAGGTGATTTTGCTTGCCAGGAAAGCTGCTTTTCTTACCAGATTCAGGGTAGGCAGCTGCCTCCCTCTCCACCCTCCTGTCAGCCCCTTCTGGTCTAATACACCAGCTCACATCACATATTGCTCCACAACCGCCCAGGAACAGCTGTGGTCAGCCTTTTTTTCCTGAGCTCCAGAGCAGCATCTAAAAACTTCAGGAAACTCTGAGCATCAATGATAACTTTGAAATGCTCAGCACAAACCAAGACCACATTTCTGCCTGGCCCCTCGGGCGAACATCTGAAGGTGCTTTTGGCGCTGAGCAAAAAATTATCTCTGTGTTTGTGACTCCAAAGGGGCAATCAACCCAATTAGTGAGTGATTGACTTATGCATCTAATGTGCCTTTGAGGCAATCAGCTACTACCATGCATTATGTATAATATTGACTTGTTAAACTGGGGATATTGTCATCCAAATGAAGGCAGGTTTTTTTTCTTAGACATGTTTGTTTGTTAGGGTTAGATTATGAATAGACAACAGTCTGAGAGCTGTCTACAGACAGATGACTTCGTCTCACCTTCTCACAAAACCAGCCAGAACTGACGCCGCAATTGTCGTGCCCGATGGTGACTCTGCTGAGGGGGCTGAGAAGAGCAGCGATCTCCACGTTAAAGAGATCTGTCCTGGCACGCTCAAATTCACCTCCTTCCAAGAAGATCTTCCCACTGTTCTTCAAGCCTTTGGAGCCATGGAGGATTACATGGATCTTGGAGTTTGTACCGGCTCCTCTGATATCTCCTGTCACTACAGCAACATTGTACACAATACCTGAAGGAATCAGGAGTTTGGTTAGGAAAGGAAGGAAGGAAGGAAGGAAGGAAGGAAGGAAGGAAGGAAGGAAGGAAGGAAGGAAGGAAGGAAAGAAAGCAGGAAGGGAGGAAGGGAGGAAGGGAAGAAGGGAGGAAGGGAGGAAGGGAGGGAGGAAGGGAGGAAGGAGGGAAGGAGGGAAGGAGGGAAGGAGGGAAGGAGGGAAGGAAGGAAGGAAGGAAGGAAGGAGGGAAGGAAGGAAGGAAGGAAGGAAGGAAGGAAGGAAGGAAGGAAAAAGGAAAAAGAAAAAAGAGAAAAAGAGAAAAAAAGAAAAAAAGAAAAAAGGCTGAGAGTAAAAATTTTGATTTGATTTACATTGGACTCTACTGGTTTCCCACTGGTTTTGATTTACACACAGTGCAATGCTCCTTTTTATTTTTGTCCCACATAGGAGAAGTGCACAGCTACCTTCAGATTGTCCAAGGGAAACAGGTTTGTGCTGAAAAACTCACTGTTTCTTTACCCAATGGAAAAAAAAAAAAAAGAAGTATGTTTTTTAAAATCACAATGCGGCGATGATTAGGTGAAGATTGACAACTAAGTCATTTGATTTTCAGAGATACCAAATGCCAAACATGTCAGAGGATGCTGAGAGGATGGAGAAGTGTTGCTTTAAACAGTGGTGGCAAGATCTGTAGCATCACAAGACTCTGCAAACTTGGGGTCAGCAACCTCTAATGCTGCTGTCACTGTGAGAGCCTAAAGATCTCAGCAAAGTAAGGCTTTGGAGAGATATTAGCCCAGTGGGAAGAAAGAAGAATGTTTCTGAAAATAAGTCTACATGCATGAAATTTTGCTTGTTTGTTTGTTTGTTGGTTTGGTTTGGGTTTTTTTAGATCTAAATGTTGGTCTAAGAAAGATAACACTTCTTCCTACAAGCCTTCCTTCTCATAAGGTTCATTGACAGCCATGTCTTAGACCTGGGTCATAGCACCAAACAAAGATATATCTCTGTAGTTATAACAGGTTTTTAGGGAGCATCTCTAAAACGATTGGGGCCCAAGCTAAGTTCTTCCTTCACTTAAACCACACAGCAATTTCACTAGGGACTTTGGATGAAGTTAAAACATCAGAACCCACTCTCTTCTAAACAATCCTGTCTTTGAAGTTTATGTTAAAAATTGTATTCAAGCATGTTGTACTGTGCACATATACTGTGTATCTACAACAAAACCCATGAAAGCAGGGAAAAAAATGCACAGTCTTGAATTGTAAAGGGCTAAGGGAAACTTTTAGTAAATGAATTGCATTTTTTTGAGATTTTTTTCCCCCATCTTCCCATAATTTTCGCCAACATGCATCCTGAATTCAGCACTCTGCACCCAGACCACTCTCCTCATGCACACGTAAGCAGATATACAAGGAGTGCAGAAGTTGAAGACCATGCAATGAAGTAAAGAACAGCTGTTAAGTGCGTAGTCAAAGTGTTTGCCTTTATGCTAATGAATAAATGCAGGCAGAATACTATGTAAATAATCTTCTGCCTTGTAGTAATTTGTTTTATTGACTTTACATGCAGGCTTCTTTTAATAGAAGCATAGGTTTTGGTTGTATCTGCTCTCACCACACTGGGTTAAAAAAAAAAAAAGGCAGTTTTATGGTTCAGCTCTGCCTTTCTTGTTTTGCAAAAGGATGCATAGTTCTCCATGCAAGAACCTGAAGTACAACATTCACTACTGCGTGGCACATTGGCCACTGTGGAAACAGGAATCCGCTTTCTGAAAGTGGGTGAGCAACTTGCTGAAGCACAAGTTGGATCTTCCATCCTTTGCCCACCAGCCCCTTGTACAGGTGCATCGGGCAATAAACCAGCGTGTGGGTCCTGCACAGCTTCACCAGTGGGATGTGGAGCTGGGAAATGCAACGGTAGCTCAGGGGTCCTCACACAAAACAGCTGTCACCATCGGATTTTCCACTGCAGGTGTGTCTGAGCTCAAGGCATTCAATATTCTACAGAAAACATGGCTATTGGCGTTAATTAGACCTTTGTATCTTCACATTTCCCACCATGGATTCAGCCCATGACTTTACCTGTGGCTTCAGTGCCCCCAACAAGAATGTCCCTCTGGATTTTACCATCATCTTCATCTAAAGCAAACCAGCGTCCAACGGGGAACTGGTACACACACTTATTGCCAATGTCTTCAATGATCACCTAAGAAAAGAACCAGCACATTGCAAAATACACACGGAAAAAGCAGCGGTGTTACATGAGGGGTGACAGAAGTGCAGAAGCTTAATGTACACATTCTCACCTGATATTTAATATATTTGATACTCATGCAGATCCCTCTCCACTCCCTAATTATTACTGATAGAATTTGAAACAATTGGTGAGTAAGAACCCATGTTTTTTTTAATTTTCTTTTTTTTTAATACAGTGAACTCAATCTGCATCTCTCGAAGTGCACAAGATGTGCAGATGTCTCTGCCAGCAAGACCAGCTGGCTGGCCTGTTGTCCTTCTCTCCAGAGCCCCTTTGCTGGCTGCTCTTCTCCATCAGCCCAATGGCAGCTCTTTGTTCTGCTTTGGGAACAGACTTTTGTCTTTCCCTCTCAGTTGCAGAGCCTGGTTATAAAATAATAGCAAGGAATTTCAGGACAAATCAAGACCAGTTTGTGTGACCGGGTAATATCATGTTATCCCACTCCATTACTCCAGGATCTAAAGACAGACATAAAACCTTGTTGTAGGAATAATTTCCAATTCAGAAGGATTTGTTTCTTTGACCTATTTACATGCATATTTTACTGAAACAAGCCTGGAAACAATCTTTCCCTTTAATACTAGATTAAGCCATTGTTACCCACATGGGGTTTCTTGCAACTCCTGCTGAGGCATTTCTTACCAATACATTCTTCTGGGTTCCTAAAACTTTCCATAGAGTTACTGTAGTTTTTTAAACAAGCAGTGAAGGGTACTGTGGATTTTCAGTTAGAAAAGAGGAAATCAAAATCTCTACTTGCCTGCATGGCTTATATCTCAGATAAAAAAAACTCACTACTAGGGATAGAAAGTCATTGCCATTTTTCTCTGCCTTCATGGCAAACTGAGATAATCTGAATTCTGTCCTTTATAATAGATTTGACAAACCATCCTCTGGGAATCAGAGCCTCCTCTCTTGTCACTCATACCATGCTGCAGCATGACTGGTTCTCACTGTAGAGACATGGACATGGATATGGACAGCAATGTCTGCCAGTGCTGGGATTGTCAAGACGAGAGAGCAGTGCCAGAGTGTTTGAGACAGAAATACATGACGTTCAGGAGAAATATCAACACTCGGATTTGCCCTTCTACCAGCTGATCCTCTTTGAGTTCCTGTTAATAACTTCATTCATGTATTTAGAGGTGGAAAACTTGCTCTGAGTATAAGTCACACTGAAAACCCAGGAAACATGAGAAGAACTTCTTACCCTGTTTAGCAAGTTCATCTAGGAGTGACAATGCTAGAGACACCAAATATTGGAGCAAATTAGAGAAAAACATCTACCAACAGTAGGAGATGGGCCAAGTTTTAGCTCATTCTTCCAGCAAAGCAAAAGTTGCCTTTCAGTTAATCACAAACATCTTGGTGGCTCATGTGGCAGAACATCAGATTAGTGTGCTGGATGCAACTAGTCACTGCTTTGGGACTTAAGCAACCTAACCAACATCAAAAACCATGCCACTGCAGACTTCATCTGCAATGTGAGAATGAGGTTCCTTTCCTGTGGGCTCCCCCCACTATTTATTATAGTGAGCAAAACAGCTCTGTTTTTCACCTTCTGCATTTTCTCATGGACAAAAAACATAATAACTTGTAGTACATTGTGCTGTGATGCTGGAAAATCATAAGCTAATATTTGCATTTGTAATACATCAAAACACTCAGTTATCCAGATTGTACCAATTTAGGGTCAGATCTTCAGTGGATTAAAGCCAGCTGTGTTGAACTACAACAGCAGAGGAAATAAAATCAGATTATAGGAAACAGTCATATATTTCTCCTTTTAAAATACTCTTTCAACCATTTCACTAACAGCTGCAATACCTTCATGCCTTAGAGCAGAAGATTAAAATGAGGAGGAAAGTGGGAGTGGGAGAAAAGGATCTTTGTGGCAGGTATATATTTTTTGCTGCGCCAATGATAAACCACTTAAATTTGGCCTAGCTATAAGTCTTTGCAAATTTCCAGTGTGTGCAGACTCAACAGATATCTCTGGTATCTTTAGCATCTTGGTAATGCATTAAGCCAAAGAGTGAAGGGGGGCTTGGAGGTCCCAGCTTGCAGAATTCCCCCCTTATCTCTCAGAGAAGCTGCAATGACTGATACAGGAGAAATACTATGAGAGCAGGCAAATTCAAGTCTCAACAACGATTTTCACAGAATCACAGAATGTCGGGGGTTGGAAGGGACCTGGAAAGCTCATCCAGTGGAGTAGGAACACCCAGATGAGGTTTCACAGGAAGGTAACCAGGCGGGTTGAAATGTCTGCAGAGAAGGAGACTCCACAACCTCCCTGGGCAGCCTGGGCCAGGCTCTGACACCCTCATTGAGAAGACGTTTCTTCTCAAATTTAAGTGGAACCTTTTGTGTTCCAGTTTGGACCCATTGCCCCTTGTCCCATCATTGGTTGTCACTAAGAAGAGTCGCAAAATCCACGGCGGAGATGCTCAACAATTTATCTAACCTCTGAGTGTCCATCATTTTTTAACATCCCAAAGTGAATCTTTCGTGTGTGTCTGGAAAGATGAAAACTTGTTCTGTGTCTTTCTTGGTAACCAGGAACCTGTACAGCCAGCAAATATCCTTGTATTTCTTGGCATCAGACCACCAAGAGGGTAAAACTGAGACATTTTGATCCCACAACATGCTCATATTAAACATCTCAGGCAAACCAACCTTTTCCAGGAACCAGCCAGCAGAACCACCCTTGTTATTGTGCCCTATATTAATTTTCCTTAACCTTCCCAAATTTGGAGCGTCGAGCGTGAACTTGTCCTCTGCTCCCTTTTCAAAGTTGTCTTTGTCATTGTCCAATTTCCTCACACCTGAGAAAAAAATAGTGAAAAAACAAGGAGGAAAGGGTTACAGGCACATACGTGTTTGTAAGTGAATAAATATTCAGGAATGTCACCACTGACGGAATCAGATATTCTCCAGGTACCATCTCTCTGCAGCCAGGATTTAAGGTAAAGGCAGAGGATTTTATATTCTAATAAAAGGTACCTTTTCTTGAGCACAGAAAAGACCATGATTTTCACTGTAATGTCACAGTTACTTACAGCTCTCAAAGTTTTCAGAAGTACACATCCAGATGGCTCTTGCATTTTTTTTTTTCTTCTTTTCAAACCACCATATTTCCCTTTTATTTTTAACATCTTAAAAAAAAAAAATTCCAAACTCTTTGAAAAAAGGGTTTGGTCACAAACTTCAGATTTTGACATTTCAAGACTGAGGATTCTTTGATTCTCTGCTGCCTTATACAGGAGGGATTTATTTTCCAATTAGGATCTCACCAGGGCTATTGGCTTTTCCTGCTCTCATAGGAGCTTGCCTTTATGAAAAATATTAAAGCACTGACCCCGGTTACAACCAACATTGCTAGTGTGTGAGTGATGCTGTGAATGGGACTAAACCTGCTCGAGGCTCCAGTGCAAGAATAAGCGTTAAAGGGAAACTCATCTCACTTCTCTGAGAGAGGGATGAATCATTTTCCAGGGGTATTATTTGCCTGCGCAGATATGACAGAGTGCCTGGACAGCTGGCTTAAATTTAGACTTGCCCCTTTCAGGTATTTCCAGTGAGATCAGACGAATCCACTAGTAAAAGTCTGGAGAGCTAATCAAGGATGAGACTTATCCACTCGGTTTCATAATCTCTTCAAGGACACTTGGGAGACATCGTGACATTTCTCCTTGAATTTGATGGGATATATGCAGTAGAAAAGAGAGAATATTTACTAGCTGGTTGTCCAGGAATTTCACCCACCCTTCCCCATGGTGCGACCCAGGAACTTTGCTCTGGGCACACCTTTTAGTATTATTCAGGTAAAAATATATGTATATATATATTTAATAAATTTAAGTCCCAAGTACACTGTTGTTGCATAATCTACGTAGGAAAACAAACAAACAAAACAACAAACAAAATAATAATAATAATAATAACAACAACAACAACACTAATAATAATAATAATAATAATAATAATAATACAATAACAATAACAATAACAGTAACAATAATAACAAAGGAACAAAAATCTACTACCATTAATTTAAAGCCAGCTAATATAAATCTTAGTTAGATTATCTTTCTAAATGGGCAGGCTCAGCCACAACCTGTTCCACACTGAAAGGGCAACATTAAGCATCCAAAAGGATGGGACATGCAGCTCTCACTGCATACACTGTAAATACAGGTTGGTGTTGGATCTCTCGGTGGACTGGCCACTTACTACAGTGTTTTATGCTGGTGGTTTATGCTGCATTTTCCCAGGGTTTGGGTTTTTTGGTGGCAGGTAACTGCAATCATGCTCACAGCCCAGCCACGACTGCTGCTCTGCAGACGCAGCTTCCAGGAGCTGCGGATGTGAGAAAACCCAGAGCTAACAACACCATTTGTTGTGCCTTTCACTCAGCCAAATTATTCTGCATTTGCCAGATTGCTGCTGTGTGTTGTTCAGATCGCAGGCCTGCAGCGCAGGAGGAAATATTTTAGGAAATTATTTGCATTTGAATACCTGTGTCTCCTTTCTCACCGAAGATATTAATGAAGACATCCGCATCTGTTCCACTGCCGCTAACTTCACCGGTGAAAACTCGGACCACGTATTTGTTGACTGCATGGAGAGAGGCAGAAATCCCAATACATTAATAACTCAGTGGTTTGATACAAAACGCAATAGTACAAACCATTTCAGGTTGTGCTGGTGTTTTCTTGAAAGCACATCTGAGTCATGGCACCTAGATCCTGTGCACTGAGAGGAATAATATCCATAGTCGGAGCTCTGATACTTGGATATTGACTGCCCTGGGCAAGAGGAACAGATCACCCAGTTCCTGGCCTTGACATTGATGAGAGGAAGGTGCAAATTTTGGTGTTGATACATGATCATCATATGAACTTGGACCTACACACCAGCCTTGCTTTTTCAAAACATCAATGAGTTACGGAGCCAGACATCTGCCCAAACTCAGACCTGACCCCTCTGGTCCGAATGCCATTTCAGAGCTATTTTTGCAGCTTGGTTTACATTAAGCCTGGCTGGTGACAATAATTATTTTGAAGAAAGGTCACTCACACTGCTAAAATACAAAAATCTGAAGCTGACCACCCTGATACTCTGCCCAGTTCAAAAAAATAATAATCTAGTCCTTTCCGTTTCATGGAGAAACAGGGGTGAAGTCAGAAGTTGTGATACTACAAAGCTACATGATGTGTGGCACCATACCAGTCAACACATGGGAGAGCCACACCATGAACATTTCACATATGCTATGCCAGTGATCTTGACAACCAAGCTCTTCAGAGGGATCATCATGGGACTAACTTGGCTCCAAAGAACAGCAAGAGTGAGCTCAGCTTCTTCTGAAATCAATGTGAAAACTCCCGTGGCCTTCAGTGTGACTACATTTTGGGCAAACATGAGCATCTTGGAAAATCTGCCATTGAAATCTACCTGACTACTTTGGTCCTCCAAGCAAACTTAAACATGACAGACATTTAGTGCCATGTTCTCTGTGCAGAACCAGTGCTGGAGACAGACAGGAAGACACAGAGCAAAACTGATGAAGATTAATGCAAAATCTACTGCTGAACCATACATGATAATGTATATGACCTCAACAAGGTGTCTGTTATACAGCGTATTACTGGGCCCTTGCCAGCTGATACTGCAAGTTCTGGGCTACATCACCTCTTTATTTCTGAGTCTTTGCTTCTGCAAAAGGGAAAAATACACACATTCTAAAAATAAACGTTTTTTTGCACCATGATCCTTGGTGAGCAACTTTTTCCCTTCAGCAGGTGCAAAGTTAGGGAGAAGCTTGTCTGGGCTTCCCATCCAACACAGATATAAATTCCCTAAGGAGCTATAGACTGTCACAAACCCTGGCTTACCACTCCCAGAGCAGGTCACCTGCTTCCTCCACCACAATCAGTGTATATTAAAGATTATTCTAAAGGACAGCAGACACTGTGGTGCATGTGCTCCCCCTGAGGCAGAGGATGCGAGAACAAGCGCACGAGAAGCGGTTGTTGGACCATCCCCTGAATTATAAAGATGCGCTCAGCTCCCGGGGTGAGGAGTAAAAAGGCAGAGCCCAAACAGAAGGGAAAATCACCTGTCACGGTTTAATGAATGTGCTCTGGAAAGGCTAAAAATCGAGCTGACATCCTCTGCACCCCATTGCAAAACATGCCACAACAAATAAAATAATAATGATAAAAGTGCAATAAATACTAAATAACAAACAAAGAGGAGGACAGAGACAGGCTCACATAAGGGAGAAAATGCCTTAGTGTTTCTCTTTAACTCTTTTGCTTCAGTTCAGAGAGCTCTTACAAGCTGCTAGGAATACGCCAACACCAAAGGATTAAATTTGTATTAGCCAAGGATGGAGATGGTGCAATTTAGAGCTCCCATGTGGCCACTAAGCTGCTGTAACTAAAAGTGACCCATAGTACATCAGGATCTTTAGTCTTAGACCACATTATTCAAGAAGTTTTGATCCTTGCATCTCCCCTAGAATATTTATTGTGATGTCAGCAATTAATTTCCCACACCACTTTTCAGGGGCCACAAGAAACCGATGGGATAAATGGGTCTACAAAGGGACAAGCATCAGCAGCTGAAGTCAGATTACCCTTGTAGGATCAGGCTCTGTGCCTCTGAATTATAGACCAGAAGGATGCTGAAGACATGCAGAACACTGAGAAGAACATGTAGAGAAGAAGTCAATGAAAAGCAATCAGCAGCTGTGACCAAAAACAGGACAGGAGGGGCACCTTGTATGTCTTCTGCAGAAATACGACTGGTCAGCAAGAAAAACGCCAGTGAAAGATCCAACAGGGTGAAAGATTTCTCAGCATTGTTGTATTTCAAACCTAACGTTTACAATTACGCCGTTTGACAAACCGCTCAGAACATCAAGTGCTCCCAAGGGCTCTGCACACACATGGCGTTGCTGGCATAGTGTCACTATGGAGACTCCCTTGTTGGAGTTAATTCCTGAGCCTGCAGAGGTGGACAATGTGCTGGGTTATCGCCTTGGGCTGGTGGCAACCACAGGGCACTCTGCTGCAAGGGTTTTATGTTGTCTCCTAAAATGCAGGAGAAGCTGGTGTGTAGGGCATGTTCTTCTCAGTGCTCCTTGCAGAGCAGACATGTTTCCACAGGCAAAGCTACCCCAGGAGTGCTTGGATTAGGTCATAGCACACCCCTGCTCCACAGACCATGGAATCATGCGTAGTATGTGCTCCTTAGGTTTCCCCCTCAATTTTTTTCATATGTTCCCAACTCTGAAACTGCGTGTGCTCAAGCCAGTCCCCATGCCTGCCCCACTCAGCCCTGCGTGCAGGACGATTATAGCTCCATCTTCAGGAAGCAAACAGGGTTAATCCTGAGCTGTGCTGCATTTTTGCCAGGATTTGCTCTTCCTATCTGAGCAATTCAGCACTCAGCTGCAGCAGAGAGAGTGGCTCTTCACTCTGCTCAGGGGTCCTTCTGTGCTTCATGCGTCAGCACACCTTACAGAATTGCATAGTGGATGTGCAGATTTAAATAGAAAGGGATGCTACATCTCAAAAAGACATTGAGGATTCAGCTGCTAGAAGCATGTAGGAAAAAGCTCTCTTTGCAGCCAGGCAGAGATCTGGCTGAAGTCAAGCACTCTTCATTTTAAGCATGGGTGGATGTTGTTCCCTATTCTGTAAGCCCTTAATTATGCATTATTTAAAACAGTAACATCATCTTTTCAAAAATACCCACTTGACTTTTTTTAATCTCAATACATAGTTCTGCGTTCATCTGCAAAACAGAGACCAAGATGTTCCCTGGATTTTTTTTTTCCTGAATGCTTCTCCTAACACTGAGTACATGCATAATGCTAATGTATGGCTGGTAAGAGCCGTAACTCCATCTAGCAGTTCAGACTCACTGCAGCACAGGCAGGGAGAGGGGAGCTTTCTGAAGAGCAAAATTAGTGGCTTCAGAAGCGCAAACTGCAAGATGCCAAGAGCAGAAGAGCTAACAAAAATTTATAGGCAGCTGCAACACAAAAGTGCAAATGTCCAGCATGGTTACAGCACCTTCCTCTTCTTTACAGCCGAGTGTCTGCTTGGTTAGAGACAATGGGGCTTCCCTGACATCTCTCATCCAACATGATGGCACACACAAAGCTGTCCCAAGAACGCATTAGGAAATGTTGCCAGGATGCCATCTCGGGCAAGCAGTGGGGTGGCACTAACTGACATGACTCCATTGCATTAATTCAGCAGAGGTGTGACAGCCAAGCAGCACCTCTGTTACTAACCATCTCAGCCGCAGCTTTCAACAGCTAAGAGGAAAGATTAATGTTGCACCGTGGGTTAAAGTCAGGCTCTTTCCACTGAGGGCCAAGGGGTTTATATTGGTGAAGGGCTTTGATGCTACTGGCACTGCCAACTCTTCTCCTGGAGTAGGAAAGGCATGGGGCTCCTACCCCACAATATACCCTGACTAAGGTGACCTCACTGCCACCTCCATTGCCAACCCAACACCTCACCCAACATCTTTTTATCCAGCCCCAATGCCCCTGGAAGCCCTCATGCACCCTCTTTCCTGCCTCAAACCATGGAAAATGCATAGACACATCCCAGCCAAGTCCTTCCATCTGCAAGATGCAGACGACAGCTCACCCGTGTGAAATTTAACTGTTAATGCTGTTTATTTATCTATATGCTATCATGGTCACCTGAGGTGCCATAGGATGGAATTGCCTAAGGAAATCTGGTAGCTAATATTATTTGTGGCATTAGATAGGATGTTTTTGCACAAGCTACTGAGTTTGCAGCAGCAGGAGCACCAGATTTAGGCAAGGAAACAAAGTCAACTGTGCTTCATTACCTAGAGTTATCATCCCCTGCAGGGCACAATGAATTCCCTGCTAGACATCCCTGCCTACCTGTCTTGTGCATGACCCACTATGGAGCAGGTCAACAGCACAGCATCCAACAACTGAGAGGTGTCACGGTCTTCAGAAACGAGTCACGTTGGGTTAAAAGCAGGGAGCTAAGTCAGAAGCAGTGATGGATTCTTCTCATAAGACAGCTTTCAGCAGTTATCCTTCTGTTTTCACAGTGCTCCCAAGGGTGGCCATGTCTAAGATCTATCCTGTGCTGCTCAGCTCTGAGCAGGCAGATTTCAAAAGACACAAAGCGGGGACAGGTAGGGGACAGGCAACGCTACTGTCTCTGAATTGCTGCTGGCAAAGGAATACATTTGTATTTAGTATGAAAAGCAAAAAGGATTGTTGCTAGAGGCAGAGGCAGGAGGCTGGATCTGCAGACAAGTCACAGTTTCAACCTGACTTTGCCACAGCCTTTTTTTCACACGCCCGAGAAGGTGGTTTAACATCCATATGCCTCAGTTGCTCGCTGTCAGATTGAGTCAGTCATTCCAGCCCAACAGAAGTTGTCTGACAAAATCTCTTCCAGATGGAAAGCACTGACTTGTCAAAATGGAATCTCCTTTATACAAATGCTATCAACACATGCCTCAGTAACTGCTGGACCTCTTGGACCTTGAAAGGTCAAACAGTCTCGGGTTAGGTCTCAAAGCTGGGATCTGACCTCCCAACACACTTGATTCACAGACCTTGAGGTGCTGGAGCGAGTTGAGAGAAGGGAACGGAGCTGGGGAAGGGGCTGGAGCACAAGTGTGATGGGAGCGGCTGAGGGACCTGGGGGGTTCAGCTGGAGAACAGGAGCTGAGGGGACACAGGGACACAAAGAAACGGCCTCAAGTTGCACCAGGGGAGGTTGAGGTTGGATGTGGGGAACAATTTCTTCGCCAAAGGGCTGTGGGGCATTGGAACAGGCTGCCCAGGGCAGTGCTGGAGTCACCATCCCTGGAGGGGTTTGAAAGATGCATAGATTGGGTTCTCAGGGACATGGGGCAGTTGTGGACTTGGCAATGTTGGTTTAACAGTGGGACTCAATGATCTTGAGGGTCTTTCCCAATCAAAATGATGGTGGAGATGCCTTACTGCATTTTCATATACAGCACTATTTCTGGAGTTTCTGCAAATACTGCAGAGAAGAAAATTCGCCCAGCTGTAATCATTACACCTCTCGCTACTGCAGTAGCAGGGACCCTAGAGATAGCTATGCAGAGCAAGACATAATGAGAACCTAAAGCAAACCCTGTTAAAGCAGAGGAGTCCTGGTGAGTTCACCAGGGGCTAACTGTCTCTCAAAATCATGGCCTGTTCTTGCACAGAACAACTGCACAGAGTTAAGGAGTTTTTTTTTCCCCATCCAGCAAAGCCTTGAATTCAAAGGGTTGGTTTAGAGCTTGAGAATAATTGATCTCTGTCAAGAGTAATGGACAACTACCTGCCTTAATGAGCTGCACCTTCAAGGGTGGTGAACAGCTCCTTAAACCGAGGGTTCAAAGTGGAAATGCAAATTACAAGCACAACAGGAGTGCAGGCGATGCTGATGAAGAAAGATCATTATTTTTGTCCATGAACACCTCTACCAAAACACAGTGTTAGTGGGGGAGGAATGCTGAAGAACCTTTACACAGTTTTGGGCTGCACATCATCAGAGGCAGCACCAAGGATGCAAGGCTAGACATGAGGAAGAAATGTATGATAGTGGGGGTGGTGAAACACTGGTACAGGTTGGGCAGAGAGGTGGTGGCTGAACCATCCCTGGAGACATCCCAGGCCAGGCTGGACGGGGCTCTGAGCAACCTGAGCTGGTGAAGATGTCCCTGCTCATGGCAGGGGGGGCACTGGGTGAATTTTGAAGGTCCCTTCAACCCAAACTATTCTATAATTCTATGAATGCCAGATCAGTATTTCATTAATCTCAGAAGACCTCTCTAAAAATGTGTTCTTCAGAAAAAGATATTTTTGCTGCCTCCCAAGGAGGTATAACACATGGGAAAAGAAAACTATAATATTTGCTCTGCTGAATATTACTTTATCCTAATCCGCTGTCTTGTGCCCCTCCTATAATGAACTCAGACGTTTGGTCTCCCCATCCAGCCCAAAGAACATGAGATTCAGCCAATTTTTTGTGATTTTTATGTGAAATCGAAGTATGCATCAAAACAGTTAAATATATTAGGATTCAGCCCAGATCATCCATCTGCAAAGCCTGCGAGAGGCAATCTACCACATGCAGGAGTCTTTGCTTGTAGGGTATGCTAAACTGGTGTTCCTACTGAGACTTCAAAGTGATGATGACATTTTGAAGCGGGTTTTAAATGACCTTGCTCAAGAGACAATAGCGGTATAGTTGTTGAGGCGTGGAGCTTAGCATGGGCAACCCACCTTGTGACAGCAGCGCACAAATGCTTGTTCACCTAATTCTCCAGGATTTCTCATTATTTTTCATTAGTTCAGCCCCAGGGTGGGAGTCCATGAGAAAAAAAATCCCAGACATTTCACAAAAGAAATATCTGCTTCCTGCTTTCCCCAGATCTGCTATTACAAAATTGGGGAAATCACTGAAAATAACCCCTTGGGTAAAATATTTCTGCTGAGGATGAAGAGAAAAAAATTTTACAATATCATTTAAAATAATATTGCTATCTCTGTACTTCAGTCTTGCTCTGTATAAATAATGTATTTAAAGAAAGTCACTATTTCAAGTATGATAGTTGAAATAATTGCAATATCTAAACATATTTGCCAAAATTATCCCATTTTCACAAATGTGCTGCACTATCTGTTTTGTATTGTATACATATAGATCTATATGCCAGCCACACACAAGTATTTCCCATGTCTCACTAAAATCTTTTATCTTTAAACATGAGATCCTGTATATGAATTACAGATATTGATTTCCATCCCATTTCTGAGCTCTGTGCATCTTGTCTTCCTGGTGGCTTACAAGCCACCAGTGTTTTTTACTTCTACATTTCAATTCCTCTATGCCCTTACTCATTTTTAGACACAAAACAATGGGTAAAAAATATATTACCAGTAAAATGTCCACAGTTTACTTGTTTTAGACACGGTAATATGAGACAGGGAAATTTTGCAGGTAGAATAAAATCCTTATTAGACCAACCAAAGTATTTTTGAAAAGGAAAAAAAATATATATAATTGGACACTCAGTGTGTCAAACAGCATGAGAGTTTTTCTCCATTGTTATCAACTAGGTAGTAAAAAATATTACTCCTTCTATAAACCTCGTTTACTGAAAATCTCAGCATGCAGAAAGGCCTTGTCCTTAATACAGGGGGTATTCACCATTATTCAAAAGTAAACAACCCATATTTATTTCATAAATATATTTAGCTGTCTTTTCCTGTGCTGATTACACACTTCCAGTTCTCAGTGTAAATAAAGATGAGTTTTGATGAGCAGGCAACACCTGTTAATATTTCATCCCCCCTCCTTCTACATTCTCAGAATTAAGCTTTCCAGATATTCCGATCATGGAAGTTCCCAAAATGTAACAATTCATTTTGAATCATGACCCAGGGGAGACAGGAGAGGGACCAGTCCCACCCTCCAGACCCAGTTCTTCATAAAATGAGGCTGCAAAGCCCACAGGGCATCATCGACCAGTGTCTTGCACCCAAAGTGCTGCTCCTTATCAGAGCTTCCAAGTACCAGCGTGTTATTGAGAAATATTGGCCACAGCTTCAGTTCAGATCTAGTCCAGCCCTTAGGGACATGCATAACCCATTGGGACCGGAAGGGTTTAGCTACTGCTTCAAGGTCAAGCATGATCTGAAAAACATATAGATGAGGTTCTTGGGGACATACTTAATTACCAGTGTTGGGTTAATGGTTGGACTTGATGATCTCTTCCAGCCAAAATGATTCTATGTGCATACAACACCTGCTGCCACAAGTGCTTCCTCAAGCCACAGCTGGGTTGGTGTCTCATAAATCTTTAAGTCAGCCAACGTTAAAACTCTAGACAATGAACTGTGAAGTCTTAACACAAGCCTTCTCTCAAGGAGAGAAATCATACAGCTCACTTTCCCAAACACATGAGATTTAGGTCCTAGTGGATCTAAAAACCTCAGAAAACATCTGGGACATGTTGACTCTACATGTCCCCCTCTACTCTGCCCTGGTGAGACCACACCTGGAATCTTGTGTCCAGTTGTGGCCCCTCAGTTCCAGCAGGACAGGGAACTGCTGGAGAGAGTCCAGCGCAGCCACCAAGATGCTGAAGGGAGTGGAGCATCTCCCGTGTGAGGAAAGGCTGAGGGAGCTGGGGCTCTGGAGTTGGACAAGAGGACACTGAGGGGTGACCTCATGCATGTTTACAGATATATAAAGGGTGAGAGCCATGAGGACGGAGCCAGGCTCTTCTTGGTGACAACCAATGATAGGACGAGGGGTAATGGGTACAAACTGGAACACAAAAGGTTCCACTTAAATTTGAGAAGAAACTTCTCCATGGTGAGGGTGTCAGAGCCTGGCCCAGGCTGCCCAGGGGGGTTGTGGAGTCTCCTTCTGTGCAGACATTCCAACCCGCCTGGACACCTTCCTGTGTAACCTCATCTGGGTGTTCCTGCTCCATGGGGGGATTGCACTGGATGAGCTTTCCAGATCCCTTCCAACCCCTGACATTCTGGGATTCTGTGCTTGCACTGATGCTCTCAAAAGGAAGAGGCAGAGAAGTCCAGCATAATGCCTGCAGAGGCTCACAGACTGCCTTTCCTACCTTTGAAGGAAACTGTTCTGTGTGTCTCTCTGAACATGGTCTTCTCTGACCCACCATGAACATAAACTATCCAAGTCTCCTTGGGTGATCTCATTAACTCCATCCCAGACAAGGATAGACCAGTGATTCGAAGAAACTTGTGAGATACTAATGGATTGAGGCTGACCTGCAAGTTGCTCAGTTGAACTTCTCTCATTTGTAATTATAATAAATTTTGTTGCCATTTTTTAAAGGCAAGGCTACCCTCTGCATGTATAAGTGCATGGGCACTTTTCACCACTCAACTGGCTTTACAGGAATCCAGTTTCCAGTCTCTCAGTGTGACCTTACAGCCACTACCCCTTATGACATAACCGTGAAAACTCACAGATACACCATATATCAAACCCAAGTCATGCCAGAATTGACACAACCATTGACCTTCCAGTTCAAAGCTGATTCTTGTATAAGCAAGGCAGAAAACATGCAGATTTAACCCCAGATAGAGCATGGCTACACTGACTCTTGTCTTGCAATCCATTTTTAAAGTAATATGTATAAAAAAACAAAAAGCAAAACAAAACAAAAAGGTGACCAATGCCTGGCACCTTTAAGTATGGAAAAGATGTTAATGCAATGGTGTTGGATGCTCCCATCCCCAAGGTCTGGGTGTGCCAGGCATATTGACTGCCCTGCTCCTCAGTAACGTGATATATAACGCACTCATTGGAAACACATTCATTTTTAATAGAGCAAATAAGACCAAACCATACCTACAAAACCAGAGAACAGAGGAGTTTTACACTTTGAGGTCACACACATGCTTCTGTCCTACTGTGAATATGCAGCTTTGAAAGAGTTTGACATGAGTTGCTGTCCCATGAACATTTGCAGCCCTTTGTGTCCAACATTAAACAATTTCATAGTGCTGATGGCCAAAGAGCCAGCTGGAAATCAGTCCCTGATTCTCAGCCTCAGCAGGCTGGTTGGCAAGACTTGACCAAAATTTGACAGGTTAGCATAAATAGAGATCATACAGAAGACTGAATTAATTTTCAGGTATCTGTGCTCTTTAACATGGTTTTAAGGAGCAAGCGAGTGCCCTTCCAGAAATAATATTCTTGCTTTCTCTCAGTAAAAGAGTGAGTATGGAGAATTGTTCTGGTTAGGGAGAGATTTCAAGGGTGATCAAGAACAGCCAATGTGTGTTGGTTGTACATAACCACAACCTTTTCCCTTGTTCTGAGGAAAACTGGGGGGCACAATGTAGATAACTTAGACTAAGCTCAACCAGCTAAATAGCAGTAACAGTCTGTTGTGACCCCAGAAAGAAGATGGCTTATGGATAATTAACGTACCACGTAAGCCAACAAAACCTCAGCTCCTTTTATGAATTAGCACAAAAAGTAGCCTTGCAAAAATATTCCAGTGTTACGCCTTGAGACACACTTCAATCCACCTGAAGGCCAAATCTTGGGACCCCCTGCTTTACAGCTGGGTGATAAAAGATGTACCCATCACACACAGGGATGGAGAAAGACACAGCCAAGGTGTCCCACCTGCAGTGGGTGTGGAGCAGCTCTGGGGCTGCAAACCAGCAGGGAAAAGGGAGTGAAATCCAACCAAATGGGAGTCACCATGGGGTGGGAGACACAAGGGTCTGTCCACAGAGTGGCACGAGTGATTCATGGCTGGTCTGCAAACACCAGACAACAGGCTGGGAACGGATTCCCAAATCTCATTTTCTTTTGTATCTCCATTGGGTTACTGACCCAATTAGTGCTCTCCTCCCCCACCGCTTTGGTAGGACATCAGACACCTTCCGAGTGATCCAAAACTCACCATACTCAAAGGAAAATGAGCACCTGACTTCAGCTTTGAGCCGGTCCCTTGCATAAAGGCTCAGCCACAGTCATACAATCCTAAAGCTTCATAAACTCAAGCGAAGCAGAATAAGGCTGAACAATAGCCCTTCCTTGTAATTAATACCTGTAGTGTAAATTAATCCAGGCTGCCAATAGCAGCTGCTGGGTAAATAAGAATCTGCAGCACTATCGCTGTCAAAGGGCCATGGGCATATGATGCTGTGGATGTGAATACAGGGAATAAAGGATCATTCAAGCAGGAACACTTAAAATGTAACCTGTTCTTCTTGAGAAATGTGTGGCACTCAACAGGGAACATGGAACCATTTTATTCAGACAAGTAAATGCAATCACTCAGGCATCTGCAATCACTGAGGCATCTGCAGTCATTAAGTGTTCCTGCCATCCTCGGTAACTCTATTTGGACCATGAAAAGAACTGTTCTTTTTTCTGTTTGTGTGTCCAATGTTTCAGTTATATATGGACTGTTTTTTCAGAACATACTATTTTCTGCAATTTGAAATACAGTCTCTATTTTTTTTTTTCCTTTAAATTAACCTCTTCAAACTCTCAGCCCCACAGGGATTCTCTGGCTGGCCTGTGCTCCTTACCAAGAAAGAGTCTGAGTCTCCACATGGCTTGGAAGGTTTTGGTCCAAGCATCAACAATCTCCTTCAAATGTGTTTCAAATGCCTCTACAGAGGTTCAACAAACCAGAAACAAGACAAAAACAATTAACTTTTCTCCAGCCTACATCCCACACATATCTCAGAGAAGATGCAGGTCCTAGCAGTTCAAGTGAGGAAGATAGGTCCTCATGACAAAGATGAGAAAGTTCTCCAGGAGAAGGTCAAAAGCTGAAGAAGTTGCAGGGGAGGGAACACGAAGGAAACTTCTTTGTTTTACCTCCAGAAACAAACCAGACTGTGTCTGCAAATGGAGCATGAAAACAGAGCACAGGACTCAGGTCTGTACCTATAGTTGCTGGGAGGTTTGCAAAGAACTTAAAAAATAAAAAGGTGAACAGTGATTGAAGAGACATGACCAGAAAGGAGAACAGTATGGCACTGAACTCTGCTAATGGGAACACGGACTGAAGAAAGAGCAACTAATGTTTCTTTACAGGCACATAAAACCACCATCTTACATCATTATTCATTTATCTAGTAGTCTAGAAAATATTAATACTTAAAGTGTAAACAACACTGTTTAATCCATTCGGAAGAAAAAGAAAGAAACAAACAAAAAAAACCCCAAAGCAACAACACCAACACAACCAAATTTAGGGCAAATGAATTGTATGTACGAAGAAAAGCATATCACAATCTAATTTCAGACCCTTACAGATCCAGAGGGAACCGAATGAATTCAGATAAATTTACATTTGCAGTTGATAGTTCACCTCAGCAGCCTGGGAATGTTTATCTTTCATTAATTATGGTTCAAGGGGAACTGCAACCTGAGATAGCCGAGCTAACCCTCTCCTCTTACAGATTCAGACCTGCCACCTGGACGGCATCCAACCCTTCACTCGTGCCTCTGGCCTCAGCCCAGCTCCCTGCGTTTACACAGACGGCCTCAAAGCATCCAAACCACCCTACTCAAAAGTAGGGTTTTCTCCTGATAAAAGCAATGGGAACAGATGCGTTTTTTGACAAATGCCTCGTTAAATCCCTGCTTTCATACTCTTAAGGCAAGAGGCAGTCTTATTTGTATTTTTCCTGGATCAAGCATGCAGTGAATAGCTGATATACAACCCAATAACGGTTCTCCAGAAGATCGAGCGCTTGAGACTAGGTTTTCTCCTGCTGAAATGAAAAGTTGTTCCAGTAATTTCATTGGAGCTGCACTGATTTTTTTAACAGCTGAGGGTTTAACCCACAAATCTTTTCCTGCTGAAAGACAGGTGTCGAGCAGGATGGAGGAAATCAAATGTGCTCCTTTGAATCAGCTCTCCCAAGCAGGAGCAAAAATAAATTCAGATAAACTGTTGTGTCATGTAAAAATCTATTAAGATTGAACAGTTGACTTCCCCCTCCAGGGAACCTCTCACCAATTGTGTATTGCTTTGACTCATCCGCCACCTTCTCCAGACCCCTCCTGCCCCTCAGGTGTCCTTAACTCTTCAGTTTCACAAACCAAGTCGATAAAACAACAGCAAAGGCCTTTGGCACATACAGTCCCAGCAGTCACAGGGTGGGTTTTTGGCAGGGCATCTCCAGACATTATCTCATTCCCCTGTGGCAGACACTCTGGAGGGGTCTGCGTTTATAACATACTCCCACATACGTTTCTTGTCAATGGATGTTATTTGTGAATGCTAACTCACACACAGTATCCTTTAATGCTTACATCTTCAACATATTGAAACTGTTTTAGGAGGTCGTATCTTAGTAGACAAAAATTATTTAATAACTCAGGAACAAACAGTGTCATGGTATATTGTTTCACTGTTAATTTAAAACATGACCTCAATAAAAAAATCATACTTGGCTCTTCTGGACTATCTATCGATGCTCAAAGCCCTGTATCAAGGCTGGCAATAAAATATTTTTACCAAAAAGAAAAAAAGCTCCTAAGAGGTCATGCCAACAACACTAATGGAAGAAATCACTACTTATTCTCAAAAGTATGTGATACTAGCAAAGGCACAAGTTTCCCTTGGACCTGTGGCTAGCGGTGCTCCAAATTAAGCTCCCAGAAGGGAGTCATGCATTGGTGAGGTCATCAGGAAAACACAACTCGGTTTCCTCATTAGCACTTGCAGATAAACTGCTGACATACCACCTGAGGCTGCTTTGCTGGCTCCACTTTCACGTCTCTATCGTCTTCCCACTCACGTTACATGCACTATACATCACCACATGGCCTACACATTGATATCAATTTGGGAGTACATGTCTGGTTTGCAAGCTGTCCTGGCTTCATTTCAACATCATTAGCTTAAAACCACTCTGAAAAATAGGCACTGGTTCAATATGGATATCATACGCATACAGTAAACCAGAGTAGAATTACAGTGAGAGGGCTGGCTTGTTTATGGAAATTTCCTGCAGGTCATCACCAGAGCCTGGAAACACTTAACTTTATACACAGGGCTGCAACCACACTACCTCTTCTGGTAGCACACAATGATACCAGCTACATCTTCCAGGATGGGATGCTCCTCATCTGTATGCAGTCACTTAAACTAACTTAAAGTAGTCATTGCAGTTCCTTCAGTACTCAATCAATGAAAAAATCTTCCCCAAATAGCCATTTATCCCACCCTAAGATGTCAGGTCGAACACTGGAAGAAGGAATTACCCTCTGGAGGCATCTTCCATCTCCCAATTTCTCTGTTCACTGACTACAAAGAAAACTCAAATTAGTGAAGACTATACAACTACATTTTATACAGAATCATAGAATCACAGAATGGTTTGGGTTGGAAGGGACCTTCAAAATTCACCCAGTGCCACCCCTGCCACGAGCAGGGACATGTTCACCAGCTCAGGTTGCTCAGAGTCCCGTCCAGCCTGGCCTGGGATGTCTCCAAGGATGGTTCATCCACCACCTCTCTGCCCAACCTGGGACAGGCTCTCACCACCCTCAGGGACAACAATTTCTTCCCCATATCTAGCTTGAATCTCCCATCCTTTAGTTTAAAACCATGCTCATCTGAAAGCAACCCCATCTGTTCTGACAGAACACCAGAAAGTTGAGCTTTTTGGAAAACCCTTACTTTTGGGCACATCCATGGGATTCAGGCTGCCGATGAGGTCTCTGACATATAGCCCGTCCCCGTCCTCCTTGCTCAGCCAGTTGTTGCAGGGGAAGTAAAACCGAAGGTGAGGTCTGTTCATGTCGGTGACAATGACACGGTCAAGGAACCAGCCTGCGTTCAATCCAGTGTTGTCGTGCTCAATCCTAGAGGAAGAACAACCCTGGATTTGGTACTTTGATTAAGACTGGCAGCTAGCACTGTAATTTTGTGGAATAATTTATATTAGGCAAGGCTAGAGGAACCATACCAAAAAAATGCTTCTACAGACCTGTCTATCTGAAGTGTTTCATAGGACTTATGGGCTTTTTCAGGGTACTTTGAAAATAACAACCTTCCATATAAATTTGTGGTTAGATATCATAGGTGCATATATGGGCTTTTATCTGCAAGGTGATGCACACAAACATACACATATCTGCATGCTCATTCAACATATGCATTCATTCACTTCACTTTGTATAGATAAAACATAAGTGGCTCTCCTCCTGTGCTGTGTCCCTTCTGCTTTTTTCTCTTATTCTATTTTACCTATTTCTTCCCATTTTCCCAGCCTGCTTTGTACTACTTACTAATTTTTAATTTTATATAGGTCAGTCAGATGGTGGTTAAACATAATAATTATCATTTACATTATACTAATTTAGTAAAACTCCATTTACCTCCATCAGGACATAAAAACAGCCCTAAACACCTTCCTCGGTGATTGCATATGACAGAAATACAATTCTTGGTGGGGAGCGTGGATAGCTATAAGTAATACCGCAGGTGATTTCACGCTTCAGTTCAAATCTTAGGCAGTAAACAAGCTTTTACCACCCGTTAACTTCACCTTGATAGGAGCACGTTAGCGAATAATGAATAAAACATGTCAACGCTAAAGCCTCTACAGCCCGTCATTCGATTAGCGCCTTGCAGAGCAAGTAGTGTGGTAGGAACGTTGTGCGGGTACCTTATTTTCTTTATTTGTCCAACGTTATTGGTTTTTACTCTGAACACGTCTGTTTTGCTCCTCTCAAATGCCGTGCTGCTCCTGTAATACACACACACCAAAAGCTATGGTAAGAAAATAACAACCTTGTCAGCAAGCACATGTTGTGGCCTGACAGAGTGCTAGTGTTTAAGGATGAAGAAATGTCATTTCTAGCACTGGGTAGACCTACTTCTCTGTGCCCTCTTTCCCATGACACACTTTGGATGCCCTAAGTACTGACACTTAATGGGCTTTTTTTCCCTTCTCGATCTCTAAGAGTCCTTCCAGAGGGTGAGGTGTAAGCTTTGGGGGAAATGCAATGCTGGCCCAAGCAGATGCAAACCTTGGATCACATTCCATATCACCTCCAAGAATAAAATATGACAAAGTTTTTTTCAAAATCCTCAACTAAATCACCCATAGATGTAAAAGCTGGGGCAATCTGTAAGACTTTCCCATTACCAAGTGGCTTTCAGAGGTGTCTAAAAATGATCTCCAGCAAAGATATTTCATGGAAGTGTCAATGAAGCAAAAATGAAGAACTCCAACTTTTTGGTAACACCTTGTCTGTGATTCCTCAACTCTGCTAGCCCACCCATTGGTTGCTAAAACAGAGGTAACAGAAAAAAAAATCAAAATGCAAGAAAAGGGGAGAGTGGAAAGTGCTCACTTGGAGTGGTAGAGTCAGATTTTGTTTTGTCCTTGTGTATGAGCGCTTGTTGGCCAGCCAACGTGGAAGACCTTGGTGAATCAAGACACCTGCACATCTACCTCATTTGCTGTGTTCTGCTCTCAGAGGTGTCCTCTCTTGCCCCCAGTATCAGGTAGACCAGCTCTTGGTGATGCAGCAAAGGTGGTCCATAACCTGACAGGTTCCCTGCGGAGCTGCAGATCTGCCCAGAGCTCAGCCAGAGATAAAAACATCCAAATGCATAAAAAGTTTCTTTCCGCTCCCATCTTCCAACATTTTTTAATGACTATTGGAACTCCCTCTGCAGCTTTCTCATGTGATTTGTATCTCATTAGCCTGTAGAACAGGAGCTGAGGGAAGACCTGTCTCACTGCAACTGCCTGAAAGGAGGTTGGAGTCAGGGAGGTCGGGCTCTGCTCCCAAGGAACAAGTGACAGGACGAGAGGAAACAGCCTCAAGTTGCGCCAGGGGAGGTTGAGGTTGGATCTGGGGAACAATTTCTTCCCCAAAGGGCTGTGGGGCATTGGAACAGGCTGCCCAGGGCAGTGCTGGAGTCACCATCCCTGGAGGGGTTGAATGATCACGGAGGTGAGGTTCTCAGGGACATGGGGTAGTGGTGGACTTGACAGTGTTGGGTTAACAGCGGGACTCAATAATCTTAAGAGTCTTTTCCAACCCAAATGATTCCATGATTACATGATTTTTTCAAAGCAAAATGACTGTAGGACAGGGACCAGTTTGTTTGTTTGTTTATGAAGTGCTAAATGTGCAGTTTGTATTTCACAGGTGCAAGTGGAAGGCAATATACAGTACATAACCCGGGTCAGTGGATGAAGAATTTAATTCCCAGTCCTGCCTCGAGCCTGTGGTGTGATCTTTGGCAAGAAATTCCATCCTCTTTGAGCTTATATTTTCCATAAAAACACTATGAATAACACCAAGGCAAAACCCATCCTTTCTATGAAGACATGATGTCTCCCACCTGCCTTCCCTGATGGGCCCAAATTTCACCTGGTCCACTAAGCATTGATGTTGATGATTCAGCACAGTAAAATCCACAAGTAATATTAAAAATAACAAGAAACCACAGCACTTCAGCAGCATAAAGCCGCAGTGACAAGCAGCTTGTACTCAGAAAGTTAATGAATATTAATAATCCGAGCAAGAGGGTTAAGCTTTTTCAGCTCTCTTTTCCACATCACAGAAGGATCTGCTCACACCTTGGTTTAAATGTTATTTCATATTGTTCTGGAAATGTACGCACAGCCTCCTCCTCCATCCTGCTGTTCCAGACGTCACACCAGGACCATCGCTGCTACATGCAAAGGCTAAAACAGTTAACCTTGCCGTGAAGACAAGAGACAATTAAATCCAGCCCAGCCTCCCCCAGTCTGGCTGTCAGAGAGAAAACAGTCAGCGAGTGCAAGGCAATTAGTTTGTCAGGCTTGAGCGAGCATCGTAATGACAGCGGCTTCTCCGTGCATCGGCTCCAGAGATCAATGCACTACTGTAGACTGCTATGGAGAGGGCACAAAAATATTAAGTGAGACTAATTAGCCCAAAGCTTTCAGTGCACTAGTCCCAGTGATTGCTGGTTTACAGCAGTCCTGCCACGGTGCTGGGCTGATTTTGTTACTGGGATGGTGGGACAGTGGTGGGGAGGAAACCCAGTATTGGAGGAGCACCAGGAGAGCATCCAAAAGTGCCCATCAAGCAGATGCATCTTGAAAGAGCTTGGGGAAGCATTTGGAAAGGTGACTGTTGTCCAAGTGTCAAACTCCTGGGAAGACTTGCTGTTGAAAAGTAGGAAGAACCTGATGAGTTTGTTCTCTGGAGGTGAATATGCAGCACCTAGTATTTAGGCTAGACCTGAGGAAGAAATGTTTGACACTGAAGGTGTCAAGACCTATCTTAATGAGCTGCACCTTCAGAGATGGTGAACAGCTCCTTAAACTGAGGGTTCAAACTGGAAATGCAAATTACAAGCACAACAGGAGTGCAAGCGATGCTGATGAAGAAAGATCTTCACATTGTTTTTGTCCATGAACACCTCTACCAAAACACAGTGTTAGTGGGGGTGGAATGCTGAAGAACCTTTACATGGTTTTGGGCTGCACATCATCAGAGGCAGCACCAAGGATGCAAGGCTAGACATGAGGAAGAAATGTATTACAGTGGGGGTGGTGAAACACTGTCCCAGGTTGGGCAGAGAGGTGGTGGATGAACCATTCCTGGAGACATCCCAGGCCAGGCTGGACGGGGCTCTGAGCAACCTGAGCTGGTGAAGATGTCCCTGCTCATGGCAGGGGGGGCACTGGGGGAGCTGGGAAGGCCCCTTCCAACCCAAACTATTCTATGATCACAATCACAAAAAAATTGAAAGCTTTAAGGAAAAAATCCAATCCTTCCTTCTAACATTGTTCTAATTTTTCCAATTAAAAGGAAACAGGAAAAGTGAAAGAATACCCCATGGTGGATGGGGTAAAAAAAAATTACATCTGGGCCATCTCAGAGTCTGATCCAGGCTGGGGCAGGGGTAAGAAATTCATGGCCTGATTGTCATAAGGAGCTCGTTACACCAAACAATGCACCATGCTGGCTTGCACAGCTTCAGTGACAAACAAAGCAGTGAAAACATTGAGTTGGAAATTGCAGCATTGAATTTCCAGTGTTCAGGTTGACTGGGTTTAGACCAAGGGACTGGGCACGGGTAGCCATAAGCTTAGTCTGAAGATCAACAGAATTTCTCTTGGAGTTTCATTGTTTGGCTGGGATATCAGGCTAGGGCAAATTCAGAAACATGTTTTAATCAGGTTTTTTATTTCATGTATTTAATTTGCTTTACCAGCTCTCTGTTGTAGTGTTTTACTGGACTACTTTGTAAGAAACACCCAAGAAACTTCTTCAAAAATTGTTATATGACATCCTCAATTATATTTGGTATCTGAAGCTGTTTTCAGATTGTTTTGGTTGAATGATTACCTGCAGGCTGCACTACTCATGGTACTGCAAATGTGTAATGATTTAGAACAAAATGTCCCCTGTTTGGATAAGTGTGCTAAAAAGCAGCACAAGAACTTGTGCAAATTCAAGGATAGTATTTATAAATCCCTGCTTGCATCTCTTCTGTAGGCTGTTTGCACAGACAACAGAGCTGGTACCCTGGGAGTTTCACTACTGCTTGGTATGTTGACAACAAGAAACCCTCAATGATGCAGTTTTAAATGCAAGACTACATAAACACACAAATATATATATATATATATATATATATATAAATATATATATATAATAAAAGGAAATTAACAAAAGCTAATCTCACCACCTAAATGAAAGTCACATTTGAAACTGAAATTCTGAATATTTGTAGATCAAATTCAGATTTCTGATCAGCTAACAGCACCCTTTCCAGACCTGATCTCTTAGGAACAGAGGAAAAACCTAGGTACTGATTGCAGCGAAGGCATAAAAATAATAACCTTTAGCAGTGACAGACTAACCCGAACAAATTTATCTTTGGATCACTGCATTAATGGTCATTTAAATCGCCTTTCTATTAGGCATTTTATCTGACAATGCTTTGTACACACAGAACCACCTGCAAAAGCACGGTGGATGAAGGGCTGCACAGAAGCACGAAGTGTTACGGCGGATGTCAGTTTGAACAGAATTTTAAAGACGCTTCATTAAATCATCAGAAGGAATCAATTCTTAGTGGCATCTCCCTGTATCTCTACCTGCAGGTCCCCCTGCTCCTGCCACTGACATTTAGCACCAGCAGGAGGGAGTTGGGTACCGGGGATCATTTCAGAAGGTCACACAGCAAAAACCGTCCTACTGCCTGTCACCCACTGGGAAAAAAACACCGCCGTTCGCATTGCTTGTTGTCTCACAGGAGGTGAGTTTCTCGTGGAGTAGGGGTGGTTTTGACATATAGAGGTGACAGGGATGTGCACTGGTTTGTCCCTGTTGTTTTACTGGCTTGAAAATCCAGACAGCTTTGCTCACCCTCAGATTATCCAACATACATTATAGGCTGGGCGAATTTGAGTTATCAGGGCTCTGGCTAGAACAGCAGCTTGCCATAAGATGCAAAAAGCTGTTGGAAAAATGTTTGCAATGTGTTTGCTTCATTCTTCTGTTCCTCCCTACACATCCACCGTCAATCACTCCTGGAGAGAGGACACCGACCTGGATGGATTTACAGACAGCAAAAAAAAACATATGTTCAAACCATATTTACTCCTAACACAAGCTTCAATAGCAGCATCATTAACTTCCTTCTTGGAGTAACAAATACTCCAGGGAGTCTGGTCTGCAAATATTTTGCCAAGACTCTTGTCATGAAGCTGACAACATCCATCAACGAGCGGCTGGAAACAACGCGTGAAGCAGCACATGTCCAGAAATGCTCCAGATGGAGAAGAAACCAGACGAAAAGCACAGTGACCACAGATGTCTCTGTACCAAGGACATTATTAACCTGACCAGCAGGAGGAACCCTACTTAAACAAGCACAGAAGAATTACTAAAAGAAAAAAAATGGTCCCACTTGAAAGGATTTAATTGAATGAGATAAATTGCTCAGGGGTGTAGCAGCATGATGACACCCAGGAGCCAAACACCAGCCCAAAACAGCAAGAGCCTGTGTCCAAACTTAACCTGAAACTTTACAAAATGCAGTAGGGCACATATAAAAAGCCTCTGTCTTATCCATAAGCATCCACAGTATAGATTTTAATAACCTTAATGGTACACGTTGGATATACGCTCTTTCACTTTGTGCTGCGTGGAGCAGTAGTATCTTAATACCACTTCTCCATCTTCGGTGGTATGATTTGCATAAAGAATACTGTGATATTCAATTTAGATAATCTTAGCTATGCTTTATGTCTTTGTTACGAGCAATTTGGTTGCTATTTTCTGGAGAAACTGTGCAAAGCGTGCTCAGCATTTCCCAGTACTAAATGACATTTTGAATTCCATCTACTTCGCCAAATTTGGGGGCAAATTTTACTTTGCTGAAAATTTCTACCTTATTCCCATGGAGAAATATTTTTGAAGATTTTAATGAGAATGAGCTCAGATGTTTTTAAGCTAAGATTAGTGATCTGGGGGGTAGAGACAGGATTTTGAGCAAGGCAGAAAAGTTGACTTTATTCCAAGAAGGCACCTTATAGCCACCCCATGGGAAAACTGGCCAGATTTTACAGTCCCCAGCAGGGATCTGGTCTAGGAGCTAAATTCCCTTAAAATTCCATACGTTTTTAGTAAATTCCTGTTTCTCCCTCTGAGGCTTGACCTTCCTTGTAACTAGCATCACCAGCTGCTATGTGCATAGCTGCAGGTGGATTATAATTCATATGTACACCAGTTCTACCAGCTTTTATTTTTAGGTTGCCCAACACTGCTGGCTGATGATCCTCTCAGGTGGTTTTGTTCCTGAAATGCCAGACAGAGTCTCACCAATATGCCTGATCATGAGAGAGATGAAATTTCCCTTCCCGAATATAGACTCCGAATTGAGCTGTCACTTAACACCGCACGAGGTTGTTAAGTCTTCAGAATGTGGCCTATGTGCTACAGGTTTGTACAGGCACAAATCAGACTACGGTTAGATACATAAGCAGCTTTAACATAGGAAATGTCTTGTGTCATTAAAGGGAAAGTATTGCAACTTATTTATCGAGAAGTGCTTTAGCAGTGGTGTGAGGAGCCTTTCTCCACTGCACCTGGGGTTTGTTTGCTTCTTAGCCTCAACAGCCCCTTCTATACCAATTTTCTAACACCTTCTAACTCATTATATTAACTATTCAGAGTGAATAAGCTTGCTTCTCCATATTTTATTTTTTCCAGAGCAGTCAAACAACCAAATCAGATCTTCGGAAACTCAGTATGGCTGAGTTGTAGTAAAGCTACAAACATCAACATCCTCTAAAGACCATCACTGATACACTCTACAATTTGTCTATTTTTGCTGGCATTAGGAACAGGAACAGCTCTGTCTGGTGACCCAAGATGGCTGATTAAAGGTATTCAGCATAGAAAATTAAAAAAAAAAAAATAAAAAAAAAATAATAATAATTCAATGCATGGTCCTCAAATTCAGTAAGATGCCAGCTGTTACTTAGCAATTACTTCATCTTTCTTTCAGATTGCCATAGTTGCTAAATCTCTTCTATCTCTTCTTCTTTTTTTTTTCAGGAAAAGTCTCCCTGTGATTATTTATTGCAGTTGTCACAAGCTAGACCAGGTAAGCCTGACACAGAAAAGTGGATTTAATTACACTAGCAATAAATAAATATATTTACAACTAAACACTGTAAATGAGCTGCCAGCTGCATTCCCGGTTGAGTTTTACAGTCAATTCTATCCTACTTCAGCCCCAGCACATTGGAAAGCACATGAGCAGTAAAAAACATGAGACTGTGGGGGATCAGCACTGTTTGGTATGTATTGGACCATAGATAAGCAGCTTCTGCCTGTGGAAAAGGTCTTGGTCACTACCAAGATACCATCCAGCAATGTCTGGGTGCCCACCCATGATGGAGCTCATGGAAAGAAACTTGTTGTGGTCAGGCTTTTGTCTTCTGGCTGAGCTGTATCTGGTGCAGGATGGCAGGTGGGGACCCAGAGAACTTTCTGAGCTGGGTTTTGAAGTGAGATTTTGTAAAGAGCAGCCTATGTTGAGCAATGTTTTGCCAGGACCCATTCACCACCTCTGGCACCAATGGGGAGGTGTCACCATCCCCCCAAACTGGCAGAAAATGACTGCAAAGGAGGATTTATTCCAGTACCTTCCAGACCCAAACACTACTTGGCTAAACCTACTGGCCTAAATAAATGCATATTTTGGCAACAGAGTTTGGGTGCTGCCACTTCCAGAACTGATGTTCGTCCTGACAAGTCATGATGAAGATTTGTGTCTGTTTTTCACAGTTACCTTATTGTTGGCCAATGTTAAAAACACATGATATTTCATCAGCTTGCCATGTCTTCCCTTTACCGTGCATGACAAAAAGATCTGAAATGTCATGTATTTCACTACCAGCACGCAATCACAAAAGAAATAAGAAACAGTTATTCTAACCAGAAGCTGAAATAGTAGTAACATCTTTAGGCAACGCATGATATTTTAGTTTTCTGTCATACACGGGGAAATATAAACACCTATAAAATGCCATGCATTTGCAGTCATAAGTGAACTCAAGTAAACATTTTGTTGAAAGATGCATGAGATTCCATCCTTTTGCCATATTCATAGAGCTGCATAATAAATTTGGGGCCAAACTGACTATTTCATGTTTTGTTTCGTATTTAGGAGAGAAGACTATCAATTAAGCACATCTGCAGACACTCCTACACTTGGACCAGCTTTTCTCTCGCAGTTCCTCGATGAAGCACTCTAAGTTGCCAGGCTTTGCTTAGAGATGGAGAAATTTTGCTGGTATTTGGGAAACCCCCAGTGGAAAGATGTAGTTGCAGGTCTAGCAGTTACCTCCTACGAGACTCGTTTTAAAAGCCCTGAACTGCAGAACATTATCAATCTGTGCCTTTCATCCTTGCTCACCAACTCCTCAGCCATCTGCTTTCTGCAGCAACAGGGACCAAGCCCAAAGTGTTAACCCAGGTCTGAACAAGCTCAGACTGCTGCTGCTGCAACCTAAAAGCATCCCTGTGTGTCACTTATTTCTTTCATTAAAACAAAAGTAGTGAGTGCAGGAGGTGAGTTTAAGGTCACAACTGATTAAAAAAATCTATTTTGGAGATCTCTTGTTTTCTTCTCTAAAGGATATAGAGTTGTGGGGTTTTTTGGTTTTCTTTGTTTGTTTGTTTTCTGGAAGGTAATATTTGGATTCTTTCCATCCCTGGAGACGTCCCAGACCAGGCTGGACGGGGCTCTGAACAACCTGAGCTGGTGAAGATGTCCCTGCTCATGGCATGGGGGGCACTGGGGGAGCTGGGAAGGTCCCTTCCAAGCCAAAATACTCTGTGATGCTATGATTCTATGATAAAGCCCTTTCACAATGAAATGGCACTTTATGTAAATTCTGACCACAAGGAAACTCCCTGGAAAGCAGATGTTGCTTTGATGACTTTGCCAAATACTACAAGGCAGATTTGGGTGCTTGAAGCTCTTTCCACAGCAGAGCTGCTGCTGCTCCCAGATCTGATACTGACCTACTGTGGAGCTATGCCATCTTCTACCTGCTTGCCTCCATTTTCTTCTTCGTTAAATCAAGAGAAAGGTTATTCAGCTTTATAACTTCATTGGGATGTCTGGATGGAAGTCACAGAACAGAGACAAAGCTTTTTGTGCACATATATCATAAATAATCATCAACTTCTCCCTGGTGTTTCTAGAGATGCTGGGATAATGATACTCCTTTGCTTAGCTCTGATTTCTGAATTTCGAATATGGCAAACAGGGCTGAAATTTCATGTATTTTCTTTACCATTCCCATATCATTTTCTTTACAGACTCTCATTTGAGTTGCTTCACTGGGAAGAGAAGCTCTTTTGAGGGTAAAATTTAAAATAGCTGCAGGTACCTCTTGTCGGTGCTGTAGAAATGGAGAAAATGTGAAGTTACCGTGTGACAATTAGCTCAGGATTAAGAATTTCTGAAACACATTTTCAAGAACACCAAAACAATAAGAATATCAAAAAACAGAGACACACAGCCTCTGCTAGACCCTGGAGAAGGGATTTATGCTTTATCTTAGTGTAATTGTCTTGCTAAGGGAAAATTAGTACATGCAGAGCTGGGTCTTTGTTATAAGTCACCCTGCTTTCATGTGAGCTGAGCACCTGCTTGCCCTGATGCTCACCTTTTCCTTTTTTTTTCTTTTTTTAGGTAAAAAAACCCCTCATAGTAGGTCTTAATGAAAATCGTTATAGTAGGTTCTTAAATTAAAAAATATGGTTTCCCTAAATTCAACCTAGTGATGACAATTGAGAAGTTTCATCCTGAGGGTGGCATTGGCATCAGAAAAGCAGAACAGTGCAACCACAACAGTGTGCAACCACAATGGTGTGCAACCACTACAACGTTCAACAAAGCACACACCGGATAGAATGAAAACACCCTAAATTAAGAAACAGCTTAAAATCTTCCATTTCTGCTTGCCTCAGGTTTCCTATGACTGGGTGTGGGCGGTTACCCATCAACAATTTTACTTCAACCCCACTGAGTTAGTCTTCAGAAACACTCAAGGACACTTATCTCTGCACCTGACTTAGCATGGAGACCTCAGTGGGATTTAGGCACGCGAACACAACCCATCATGCCCACCCCAACAAGCAATGAATATTCTCGGCTCCTAAATTGGGATCTCCTAATTTAAGCTTTAAGAAACACAAGTATCCCCAGCACCTTGCAAATGTGAGTCTTGTATAAAGTGCATCTGCACACACATTTACACCTACAGAAAGGAATGCAGGTTTGCAGGGGATTTGGTAAGAAATATGCAATGGGAAAAATTCAGATTTCCCTGGTGATCTTGAAATACCTTTTAGATTTATTCCCTTCACGTCCATCAGTACAATATTGTGTTTCATCAAAACACAATAAAAGTTACTGAGGAACAGGCTTCAAGGATACAGATTTCCTTCCAGATACTCACTTGCTTGTGAGATGAGTCTTGGGAGTGATCCCATGCTCTCCAAAGAGTGTAACAAAGACATTGGCATCGGTTCCTGCTCCCCGGACATCTCCTGTCACTGTCACCACCTCATAAACTGTGGAAAGAAAAAAGAAAGATCAGGACAACAGGAGAAATCCATCATCTTATACATTATATATTCAAGTCACCCCCAAACCTGAGCTGAAATACAGACCCTGGAGATGGATCGCTGCACCCACCACCAAACCCAACCTGTCTCTTTGGACAGGACATAGTCACTGATGAGGATCAACACAACAGGTGAAAATCATTACATTGAACTAAAACTGATGGAAACGCTTTACATGGGCAGAAAGGGATGGAGTTAGGATGGGTTTTGTTGAAAATAAAGCACTTCTCTGTGAACACATCACCTTCCCTACCGTAATACTTGTGTGTGTATTACATATAACAGATGAATTTATGTGAAGTGTTAGAGTGAAGCTGTTGAGCCGTTTTTCATTTATGCACATCGGCGCAATGCACTCCTTCTTGTTTGCTTTGATAATGCATTTGTATGAAGCTGAGAAATCACTACAGCCAGAAACTTCGCATTTCAGTTGTTCTAGAGATTTTACTAGAGACCAAATGGTAAATCATGATGAGAATAAGGTAGGAAAATGCTTAAATTAGAGTCTCAAACCTCTATCAATTTATCTTACCAAGCAGTAGATTGAGTGGTTACTTTATTACCACACATCAATATCTTCTTGGGAGAGATACAAGTTAAAAAGTGCCTTTTATTCAAGTGAAGAAAGGCATGAAAAGATCCAATGGCTAGAAGGTAAAGCTAAATAAATTCAAATTACGGTCAGACACACATTTCTTAAGCAAGATGATGAGTGAAGTTAGAACAAGACTTAAGGCTTGAAAATAGATTGCCTTTCTGAAGGACATGTCTTTGTTGGTTCAGTACAGAAGGAATTGAAAGAAATTATAAAACCTTGCCTATGGCCACACTGAGCATCCTGATGGCCCTTTTTGTCTTTGGAACATATGATGGTCATTAGCTAATAACAATATTTCAGGCTCAGACCTGTAAGCTGGAGGAAAGGCTAAATTTTCATCGTTTCATCTTGCTCTACCTGACTGTGAAGTGTGTGATTTCTCAGAACTAATGCTGTAAAAATATCAGTCTTCACAGGTGTATCACAACTGTTATCTATTTTGTTAGTGCCCATCTTTCCCTGACTACAACACATATATATATATTCAAAAGAGATAAAAAAATGTATTGGGACTCTCTACTCTGAGCATCAGACATTTTCCCCCATGAACACTCTTCCCACAAAGTATCACAGAGAATAAATTAGATCACCATTTTAACTGAAAAGCATGGAGACGAGTGCTAGAGCAAAACCCAGGCCACTTGACTAAAACAGATTAGAGACTGCTCCTCATTTCCAGCAGCTCTGCTGCGCTGAGACAGAAAAATATATCGCAATATTTTCCTAACCTCACCTTTCCATGAATGTAAATAGGATGGGAAGGAGACATTATTATAATAAATACAGTATGTTATGAGCTGTGCTTGGCTAAATTTTAAGAATCCCTTGGCTTGGTGTGTTGCATTTATGGGCTCAAAGGAAGAGATTTCTTTTTCCAAAAAAAGAATACACAAAATCCAAAGCTTACATATGAGTAATGTATACGAACAATATGTTTTCATTTTACCTTCCTCCTGTTATCATTCTCACACGCCAATGTTTGACATAGTGCAGGGAGACAGACGGCATCCTTGCATTCGCCGTTAACAAGAGGAAGACTCGTAATCCACCTGCCCCAGTGATTCACCACTGACGGCTTTGTGGTTTTCAGTGCTGTATCGACTCGGCTTTGGAAACAGCAAGGTGATGCCATTAAGTTATAACATTGCTGCATTTATTTATAACATGCCTTTTATGTCTGGCCATCTCAAAGTGTATTGCAATTTATCTGTACCATAGAAGCACTTATATCTGTCAGAGCATCCTATAGGCAGTGCCAAAGTGACAGTTACAGCTGAGCATTCCTCTGCAAGATTTAATTTGGGAAAAGGGTCTTCAATGCATCATCCCCCCCTCTCCCCACAGAGGCTCAGCAAAATTTGGTCCTGTTCATTCTTCCATAGGGAGAATCACAGAATCTCAGACTGTCAGGGGTTGGAAGGGACCTGGAAAGCTCATCCAGTGCAATCCCCCCATGGAGCAGGAACACCCAGATGAGGTTACACAGGAAGGTGTCCAGGCGGGTTGGAATGTCTGCACAGAAGGAGACTCCACAACCCCCCTGGGCAGCCTGGGCCAGGCTCTGACACACTCACCATGAAGAAGTTTCTTCTCATATTGAAGTGGAACCTCCTGTGTTCCAGTTTGAATCCATTACCCCTTGTCCTATCATTGATTGTCACCCAGAAGAGCCTGGCTCCATCCTCCTGACACTCACCCTTTATATATCTGCAAACATGAATGAGGTCACCCCTCAGTGTCCTCTTGTCCAGCTCCAGAGCCCCAGCTCCCTCAGCCTTTCCTCACACGGGAGATGCTCCACTCCCTTCAGCATCTTGGTGGCTGCGCTGGACTCTCTCCAGCAGTTCCCTGTCCTGCTGGAACTGAGGGGCCACAACTGGACACAAGATTCCAGATGTGGTCTCCCCAGGGCAGAGCAGAGGGGCAGGAGAACCTCTCTGACCTACTGACCACTCTCTTCTAATTCACCCCAGGTACCATTGGCTTCCTGGCCACGAGGGCCCAGTGCTGGCTCATGGTCACCCTGCTGTCCCCAGGACCCCCAGGTCCCTTTTCCCTACGCTGCTCTCTAATAGCTCATTCCCCAACTTACACTGGAACCTGGGGTCGTTCCTGCCCAGGTTCAAGACTCTACACTTGCCCTTGTTACATTTCACTAAATTTTTCCCTGCCCAACTCTCCAGCCTGTCCAGGTCTCGCTGGCCAAGTTGCGCCCAACTTCATGCCTGGAAGCACATGGCTGAAGGTATTTTCCCTGTGAAAAGGGAGAAAAAAAAAAGTAATCAAAACAATCTGTAAGTTCCCAGAGACCTTTCAAAAGCTCAGGCTGGTTTTCTAGTAATTTTTGTTGTTGTTTTACTGCTAGAGAAGTGCCAGGACTTACAAGTTGTATGTGACAGGCAGAGCCTGTCATGTTACATCTGTCCATGTAACATCAAGGAAAACTCATTGCAGAACTGGTTCACTGCACCTCTGCAAGTATTGATGTCACCTTATCTATACTTCTAACCTTAATATCCTTATGGAAGATGTAAGTTAGACTTACCTACTTCCACTTTCCAATGCCTAAAAAATGAGATGATGCCATACAAGGAAATTAAGTGTCTAAAACAACACCACTAACAAGCCACAATACTTCCTCCTTAAAAATCAAAACCTTTCTCCAATTCCCACAATGGGAATCTCACATTCGCAAGAAAACACCAACCATGAATATGTACAAATTTGCACTTTATGTTCACAACCCCAGACTCAGCCTCCATGTACTGCAGTGAGCAAGCAGCACACTGATGAACAGTTTTTACCAGAACAGATGTGCTGAGCCTTGCCCGAGTACCACATGTCACTACTGAGCATATGCTGTGGTTAGCACCATTTTAATTAACTTCGCACAGAGGGACAAAAGTTGAGACTGGGTTGATGACACCAGCATGTCATTGCATTTGATAAGTTCCATGGTGCATTCCTGGAAGGCAAAAGGAGTCCTGCTGACCCTTCTCCAGCCCTACAACTGTGCAAGCAAATGATGTCATGGCTTTCCAGTGACATCATGGAAGCAGGGCCCATGATTTACTTTGGGGGAAGAAAATGGAAGTTTAATACTAGCCTTGATGTTAGCTCTTCCTGGAAAGGGCACCTGGAGACAAATGTAGATTACTTAGCTACTTCCTTTGAAGACGTGAAATTTCAATAGTCTAGATCTAGAGTTATTTCATTCCTTTGAATTTCTTTTATTTCTGGTCAACCACGGGTAGCTGATGAGTATCATATTTTCTAGGTGCATGTCTTCATCTTGAGGACCCAGCAGGCAGAAAAGGCTCCCGTGCTGGGGTGGACGGGAAGCAGCATTGTGTACCCTAAGCCCCTTTGCTGGGAACAACATCCATGATATAAGTCACAAGAACTGTGGATTAATGACAATTCTTAACAACCTCAGGAGTTTGTTCTGGGATAATCAGATATTCTGGCTCTGAGAGAACATGTCCAACCTTAGCAAATCCCAAGCATAAACATCTTGCACTTTATGATTTGAGACAATAAAGCCAAATTAGCTGAAGAGCTTGAAATTGGATTTCTGTGGAACTCACACTTCTAACTAAGAGTGGAATCTGGGCTAGAAAGATCAATTTTGCTACTTCAGTGCTCCAGCTCTGAAGGGGAAGATTAAGAAAATACAGAAGTTAAATATCTCTAGTATTGTCTCTGTTTCACCCTTCTCACCAAGTTCCTTACTTTCTTTTTGGAGGTTGTTCATGTGATTTCCAATCTTTTAATTTTGAGTCCACTTGTTCCAAACCCCTCTCCAACACACAAGAGGTCTGAATTGCCTGCTGAGGATTTGCCTCCATCACTGCTGTGAATATCCTCAGCATCGTGGGTTATTAATACTCATCAAAAATCTGTCTCTGTGGTGCAAAGATGCCAGCCCTTAAAAAACCCTTCACTGATGGAAAACATCTGCTCAAACTCTCAAGAATTTCTCAAATCATTTTTAATGGGAACAGTGTGTTAATCATTTCAGCCACTTGTTTATTTATGTTTCTTCTCCTCCACCTTCATCAGTCTCATATGGAATATATGGTTATTACCAGGCAAAGTTAAAAAAGAAAGTGAAGAAGAAGAAGAAGAAGAAGAAGAAGAAGAAGAAGAAGAAAGGGAAAGGGAAAGGGAAAAGGAAAGGGAAAGGGAAAGGGAAAGGGAAAGGGAAAGGGAAAGGGAAAGGGAAAGGGAAAGGGAAAGGGAGAGAAAGAGAGAGAGAGAGAAAGAGAAAGAGAAAGAGAAAGAGAAAGAGAAAGAGAAAGAGAAAGAAGAGAAAGAGAGAGGAAGAGGGGGAAAGAGAAAGAAGAAAAAGGGAAAGAAGAAAAAGGGAAAGAAGAAAAAGGGAAAGAAGAAAAAGGGAAAAAGAAAAAGAAAAAGAAAAAGAAAAGAAAAAGAAAAAGAAAAAGAAAAAGAAAAAGAAAAAGAAAAAGAAAAAGAAAAAGAAAAAGAAAAAGAAAAAGAAAAAGAAAAAGAAAAAGAAAAAGAAAAAGAAAAAGAAAAAGAAAAAGAAAAAGAAAAAGAAAAAGAGAAAGAGAAAGAGAAAGAGAAAGAAAAATCCTTTCATTATTTGAAAAGTAATGAAGTACAAAGATGGCTATTTTCCCATTTTTTACTCCAATGCACATCATCAGTTCAACATTTCTTTTAGGGCTGTTGCTTGGTCCAGTAGTGAAAGACAGATTTTAACATTTTTTCAGAAGAAAATGATATTTGGGTGTATTGCTTCAGATTTGCCTGTATCCTACTATTTAGACTCCTTTTCAGTGGAAGCAATCACTGAATGCAAATAAAGAGAGCATCCACAGGGATTTATGGTTACCTTTGAATTTTCCAAGTGCATCCACAGAGTCTTCCTCTTCCCTTACTAATTTATGAGTTATCAGTATGCAGCAGCTTTGCTTTTAGCTGTCTGACAACAGTGACAGTTATACTGGGGAACCTTGAAGCTCCTCAAAGAAATCTGCTCTCAGAGGGGAGTTTGGAAGGGTCAGTTAAACCCTATTGGCATCTCCTCCACAGAGTCAGCTGGAAGACCAGTTCTAAACAGACACTAGAATGTTTTACCAGATGCACACCTTGAAAGTTTCTGGTTTTCCTGTCTTAATGGGACTTGAAACACGAACTTTCTTTAGAGCTTTGCAATAAATTTTGGCGTCCATAATGTGAAAAACAACTCATATGCATTCCTGCTGGTCTTAACAAATCAAGACGTCCTTTGGCAGAAATCTCTCAGCCTCTCCATGAATAGATATCTTTCCACCCACCATATCATTATTTCATTCTTGGTCAAACATACGGTGCAAACCATGACATTCTCATAACCCCTTATCAAATACTGATGTTGGTCATCCACCTCTCTCCAAATATAGACAGAATGCCCCAAAACCCATGGCTCTTCAGTTAAGCTGCTTCTCCATCAGGCCGTTAAGCCAGTCTTAAGATGCTTCTGCCCAAATGTGCTACTCCTTAGCATTATTCCTACCAGTGTTAGAAGAGTTCATCATACATCGTGGGTAAAGGAGCCCCAAAGAGATGTCACAAAAGCAAAAGGGAGAGTATTGGATCAAAGCTTGAACCTGGACACGCTGCACGGGCCACTGCTCACTGGAAGATACCTACATTTAGGTGCTTTTAACTGGCAAACAATCTCCTCCCCAAGCTCAAGGCAAGTCTATTCTGAGTGCACAGAACACGGCCAAGCTACAGTAATCTACAATGCTAGTGTATGAATGCTGAACTTCAAGGCCAGTCTCCAAATCCTGCTTTTCTCCCAACGGGCTACTCAGAGTCAAAATAAAGCTTTTAGTACAGTCATTGATATAGACTCTTTTGTTCCAAATATTACCTCAATCAAGTGGAATTTGGTTCACTCATCTCATCTGGTGGATATTGAATCCTGCAGCGTACTCCACTGTTCAGCTATCTGGCATGAAGACGTCGGAAATGGGTGAAAGTTTCAGCAAGCTAAACAGAACAGATTTGCTATGGACTGAAAAACCTATTACTGCTTTTCATGGGCATATACAAGCTGAATATAGGAAGTAATAGACAGTAGTTTCTTTGCTGAAAATAAGCATTCAAAAATGGTCATTTCAAGCACAAGATACAGACGGCGTAAAATCAGTATCAGGTTACATTGCAGCATCGCTGGAAAACCTTACATCCATTTTCCTGTCTTGCAGAAAGAACTGATACTATAAACCCGTCCATTCAATGGCCAAAGTAGAGAAACACTCGCTTCAAAACAGTTGCTAAAATTATTGTAAGGCTATAAATACTAAGTGGAGACTCAGATCCTCTAGCTAAGAGCATGCAAAATTCCCTTAGCTCCTCAAGGAAGGAATATCTTCAGGGCAGAAGAGTGTTTCGGCTGATAAATTTGGCTTTTTCTGACTCCAAGAACATGGGTTTGCTTAGCACCACTTATGGCAGTGACAGCAGGTCCCTTTAAGTCATGTTCTCACACAGGGCATATGGAGAACTAGGCTGGAGCTCATGATGGTGCCTCACTGTTGTCTAGCAAGAGTGGACCTTGGTAGAAAAAAATACAGGGTTATGCCACAGGAATGATTAAATGGGTGGAACAAGACAGGAAAGTTAGTAAGGAGTCATCAAAGGGTTTGGGTAAGGAAGAGGGAAAGCAGAAATAAGAGCTGAGCCACACTATGAGCACAGGCAGGGAAACAGAGAGGATGAAAGCCCCAATATTCGTTTAATGTTGATTCATGCAAAGCACCAGTCAGTCTGTCTCCTACTGAAGAACTTCAGCCTATGCTTGTCTTGGAGCATCTGAAGAGTACCTTGACATTTATGCAAAATACTTGGAAGTTTTTAAGGGTCTGTGCTGACTTTTATGGATTATGTTTACCCAAATATTCCTGTATGCACTTGAACACACCAGTTAAATACTTACTGTGGTTATACTTTTATCAGGACCATCCTTTACCCACTGTGAAGATGAGCCTACGAAATCAGCGCTGGTTTGTTTTTATCGAACCACAATTTGGACAGTAATCTCTTGCCATGCACAAAATGAGTCAAATTCTTCTCTCATTCACTCTGGGGCAAATCCTGACTAACTCCTTTGACTTGAGCACAATGACTCTGGATTCATATTGGCAAAACTGTGAACAGATTTAGGCCTTAAACACCATGAGAGATTGTTTGTTCTTTATATGCTTTAGCAAAAGCAGCTTTTTAGTCCAGCATGGATGCCAAATTAATTATTCAAAGCAGAAGAGAGGGATTTTTTCCATGAATATTTGGACTGGTTGCACACTGTTATACATTTTGCTATTCATAGGTTATACAAAGAATTGCAGAATTAATAGTATCTTACATTTTGAGACACTTCACGGACGTGAATTAGGGAAGTTTCCTGCAAACTTACCACTAGTACACACAAATAGCATTATCTTGAGCTCTGAAACATCATTTATCTCTTAAAATATAAATCCAAAGATGAATACTTTCCTGTCTGTTCCCACAGGCAGAGTAGTTGTTGTTTGGAGTTTGTTTTACTCCATCAGCTATTACAAAATCAACATTTCATTCTCATGCACTGTAGGAAGCCAAACTTGCTTCATCTGGTGCTCCAGCTATCACTTGAAAGTGCTTTTGCCTTAGCACCACCAGAAAAAATGTCTCAGTTTCTTGCTGGAACAGAAGAGTACAATTAGCTTAGCAATCGACACCTTTGTCATTCAACTTTAAATTGCGCTGGAGGAAAACACTGTGCCTCAGGGGAGAGAAACATTTTTGAGAAAAACCTATTCCGTTTCTTTCATTATCTTTTGGAGACAAGAAGGGCCTGCCAGGACATGGGATGTCTCTGAATCATGAATGTGGACAAGAATGTCAGATAATGGGAAGTGTATTACTCAGCCTGGGCAAAATATGATATTGATTTTACTTCCAGCACCGAGCAAAGTCTATGGTAGAGCAGTGTGTCTGCAGAATGCAACTGGAAGTAATTCCCTGGTGTCTATCGTGTCTGGACGAGAGGAAACGGCCTCAAGTTGTGCCAGGGGAGGTTAGGACTGGGTGTTGGGAAATGTTTCTTCCTAGAAAGGGTTGTCAGGCATTGGAACAGGCTGCCCAGGGCAGTGGTGAAATCACCATCCCCGGAGGGGTTGAAAATACACAGAGATGAAGTTCTCAGGGACATGGGGTAGTGCCAACGTTGGGTTAACAGTTGAACTCAATGACCTTGAGGGTCTTTTCCAACCAAAATGATGCTATGACCTTTTGTTGCTCTAGCACCAGATACAAACAAGACCCCCACTTTTTTCTATTAGTTACCTAGGTAGTAGGACAACCAAGACCAAGGAGAGATGCTCTTGTTGCTGCCAGCTTTGACCCCAATACCCAGATAGCAGGAAGAGCAATTTCACCAAAGGTTATTATTTTGCTGACCACTCAGCAGCTTTGGTCCAGAGGCCTTGCAGGTGTTGGATGCTGGATGAGCAACGCACAACATTTCTCTCCATTTATTTATGGTGAATGGCTGAGTTGTTTTTGCAGAGGCAAACACACCATCAATGACATATTTTGAAACCGCTTGGCCTGAGACAGTGAATCCAGGAGGACCGGTCCGTGTTCAGGAGTCAACAGATGGCAAAGCCACCGGCAGGCAAGGACCAGGTGACACCGTGAACAGGAACAGCTGGAAGGTGACACTGCGCCCTTGGCAGCTCTCAGCTGAGGACCCAGCACCTTTTGCTCCTAACACCCAGTTTCCAGCTGCATTTCAGGTTAATGCTTGGCATAAACAGGGACAAATACCTGTCAGAAGGTTATAACATGCTACAAGTTACATGTGTTACCTTTATTTACATGCACAGTGTTAATGCCTTTATGGATTGATCATAACTCTGTGACTTAATCATTCATGTCAGACAGCTACTAATATCCAACTAGCACCTAAAAAAATATTTAAAAAACAAACAAACAAATATGAATGGTCACAAACTATGACCTTGCAATCTCCTGCCTCTTCCTTCTTTGCAAGTATGTCCTGATTAACACTTGCAGTTCATCAACACGTAAGTTAGAGATAGCACTGTGATAGAGACATGTATAAAATGGAGGACACCAAACTGACGTGGAAAAATACACCAGATCTGAACTTCAGAAGGTGAAGTGCTGAGAAGACCAACAGTTTCCAACAGCCACATCCAACTGCAGAAACAGTGAACAGCTAGTTTGTGATGCATGTGTGGTGAGTCTCATAGTGCATGCAAATCCATCAACAAAAGGCACAATTCTTATTTTCAGTCTGTTTCCCAATGTTGCCACTTCAGCTTCTCTTCAGGAACTCCCAGATATTTTCATCTGAAATCCAAAAACTAAACTTTCAATCTATAAAGTCGACACAATCACAGCTATAAAACCTAACTTGCCGTTCTGTTCATATTTCAGTATTTCGGGTGTGAGGAGGGCAGCAACACTGCAAAACTGCAGCCCTCAGCAGGTGCGGGTTGTATGGGCACCAGCCGACACATCAGCTGCACCACGTATTTGGCAGCCGGGCACCTACAGCTGTTCCTCAATGCTGTTTTGGGGGCTGCCAGCTGGGCTGAGCCATCCCAGATGAATCGTGTGTGCGTAACAAGGATGGCTTCTGAACATGCTTGGGGCAGATGGGTCCTGCCTGGGGAGGGGGAGTGGCGGGGGTACACAAGTGTTTGCTCTGCCCAGATCCAAGCCTGCATTTGCTGAGCACACAGCTGCATTTCACAGAACCACAGGCTGGTTGGGGTTAGAAGTGACCTCTGGAGATCATCCAGTCCAACCCACCAACTCAAGCAGGGTCACCAGAGCAGGTCACACAGCACTGTGTCCAGGCAGGTTTGAATGTCTCAGAGAAGGAGACTCCACAATCTCTCTGGGCAGCCTGGGCCAGGCTCTGCCACCTCAAAGGAAAGAAGTTTCTCCTCATATTCAGATGGAACCTCCTGTGTTTCAGTCTGTGCCCGTTGCCCCTCACCCTGTCATTGGGCACCACTGAACAGAGTCTGGTCCATCCCTGGACACCCACCCTGCAGATATTTATCACATTGATAAGATCCCTCTCAGCTTCTTTTCTCCAGCTGAACAGCCCCAGCTCTCTCAGTGTCTCCTCATCAGAAAGATGCTCCAGACTCCTCAGCATCTTTGTGTCCCTCTGCTGGATGCTCTTCGGTAATTCCTTGTCCTTCTTAAACTGAGGAGCCCAGAACTGGACACAGAACTGCAGATGTGGCCTCACCAGGGCAGAGCAGAGGGGGAGGAACAACCTCCTTCCACCTGCTGGTCACACTTTGCACCCCAGGGACCATTGGCCTCCTTGGCCACAAGGGCACACTGCTGGCTCATGGTCACTCTGTTGTCCACCAGAACTCCCAGGTCCTTCTCTGCAGAGCCACTTTCCAGCAGGTCAACCCCAACCTGTTCTGGTGCATGCAGTTGTTCCTCCCCAGGTGCAGGACCCTACACCTGCCCTTCTTGAACTTCATCAGGTTCTTCTCTGCCCAGCCCTCCAGCCTGTGAAGGTCTAACTGAATGGCAGCATGCCTTTTGCTGTATTCACCACTCCTCCCAGTTTTATAACATCAGAGAACTTGTTGAGGGTACAAATGAGACATCTGCAATGACCTAAACCTTCAGATCACTTGAGGGTTTGCTCTGAAAGGTTTATCTGCATTCATCTGCTTTGCCATACTGATTTTCCATATCAATGACTAGCAGTAGTCTTGCTCCATGTCCATGGCTGACCACAGAGGTCAAAGATCAAGAGCTACTATGATTCCTTGTACAGTTCCATCCACAGCTTTTTGACTGCTCATTTCCAACTTATAAGACCCCATTTCAGCGGGACACCTCCAGGCAACTTTACCCTTCAGTGGGACTACACAGCTGTGTAGTGGAGTGTGTCTAATGACAAACCCCAAAGATTTTTCAGTGCCTACATAAAAATATTAGCCAGTGTTCCTGAGATTTAACCAACACTTTGATATCACAAGTAGTTTAATGTTTGTTTGTTCTGTCATACAAGCTGATAGTCCTTGAGTACACTCATCTAACAGTGATCTAAACTTTCAAAATTCATACTTCACACAGTCATTTGTAACTATGGAAAACGCTGAGATGCAAGCAGGTGAGGTCCACCACATCTCCAAGGCACATGCAGCACCACCTTCTCTGGGTAGTATGCTTTGCACATCCCATCAGATCACAAGACATAAAATTGCCACTGGCACAAAGGTCTTCTCTGAATGTTTTATGCCTCAAAACCAAGCTTATTTTACTGGTGAGGAGAAAAAAAAACTCTGTCTTCCTAAGAGGAGACCTAGTTCACGCTGATTTGGAATATTAATCAAAGCCTCAGTTTGGGAGTATCAGTGTGTGCAGGGTGCAGATGAGGTGATTTTGCGTCTATTATAGAAATATGTGATACATCTCTGCAGTTCTGTATATAGCACAGGGAGAGAGCTGGCGACCACACAGCACTTGCTCTCCTCCTCCATTCTGCTGCTAAATTACACTAAACAGAACTTAGCAATAAACTCGGCATGTCCGAAATATTTCCTCTCTGTAACCCATTGCTGCAGTCACTAAAGGAACATGATGTGATAAATGTAACACAATGTAAAACGGATGGCGCCCATTGAAAGAAATTATGAGTGGCTTGTATGACTATTCACAAATCAACAGTAGCCATTGCCTTCTTCCCATCACCATTTGAGACAGTGCATGTATTTGCAAACAAAACCACGCATTTCTTGAATAGGTTCTTTCATTTTATAATTATTTATAATTATTATCAGCGCTGCCAAGACCACCAAAGCCCCGCTTCACCCTTTGTGCAACATGGACAAACCAGCAGTGTCGCACACAAAGTGCTCAGCACATCTGTCCCTGGAAGAGGTGACTGCAGTCTGCGTCTCCTGGGAGCTGACCCACTCTTTGCTGCCCTCCATGGGATCACATGTTTTTCATGGACCTCTATGGTGTTTTTCTCACCCTGAGTCATCTAAGGTTTTGTAGCCATTTACTGTCACACAAACCTGCCATTTAAGAGACAGCATGCATGGAAGTGCCTTATCCTTCATCCTCCACGAGACAGTCCTGGGAAACCTGACCCTGGAGATGGTGACCAAGTGATCACAGTGTGTCAGGTGTGGCTACATGCTACAGTAAAACCACCGATAGACAAGGAAAACGCACTAGAGGATCTGCAGGTCTTTAAAGGAAAGATACACACTTCTTAAATATCCAGATCTGAAATCTAACACGAAGAGAGGAGAAGAGGAAACAGAGGATTTTATCATCAATAAGACCCCCCAAAATATTGTTTCCTCTTGGTGAGATACAGCTATGCAGAGGGAAGTCTCAAGATCTTCTGAGCCAGCAGCACTTTGCTGTGACACAGCACAGGGGACACCATCTGCCACAGCCTCTTGGTGTCTGGGGGCCAGAATCACTGAGCCAGCAGCTATCAGCTCAACCAGAGGAAATACTCTGTTAATGGCATATAAGCAAGTCTCAGGAAATAAATATTTTCTGTCTTCCTACCAACCCAGACATACCCATATTTTTGGCAGAAGTGATCCTGAAAACACACAGTGATACTTGCTGCCTTCCTTCTTGGTTCTCTGACCTCAAATCCGAGCAGGAGGATAAATAGCCATGTCAGTCTCCTGCTTACCACAGACAAGATCTGATGTATCAAAAGAAAGGCATGGACAAAGAAAGAGATGGAGATCCTGCAAAAGATTGTTTTCAGGTTACAGACATCCACTGTGAACCTCAGGCAGCTGATACCTTATAGAAGCTTTGATGATGGTTTTTTAGGCAGTGAGATTGCTGTATGAACAGTCTCTGGATACCTACTGAACTGATTAATCCACTGATTGCACTGATTAACTTTACATTGCACAGGGTGCCCTGTTTGCAGTAGTATTGCCAATTCAAGACCACAGAATAGTTTGGGTTGGAAGGGACATTCAGTGCTCATCCAGTGCCCCCCCTGCCATGAGCAGGGACATTTTCACCAGCTCAGGTTGCTCAGAGCCCTGTCCAGCCTGCCCTCGAACACTTAAAAGAATGGGCCATCCATAACTCCTCTGGACGAACTGTGCCAGTGTCTCACCGTCCTCATTTAGAAATTTTTTTTCCTTACATACAATCCAAACCTATTGTGTTTTAGTTTAAAACCACTGCCCCTTGTCATGTCACCCCATGCCTTGGTAAAAAGTCAGTCCTCATCTTTCTTACAAGCCCCTTTTAAGTATTGAAAAGCCACAAGAAGATCTCCCCAGAGCCTTCCATACTGTACTATAGAAATAACTTGGCAAATACTTATTAAAAAATAACTAATCTCGTTAACACCAGGATCACAGGAATGGACAACATCTACAATTTAGTTAAAAATGCCTGCTAACTCTGCTATAATTTTCTCAGATGCACTATCACCAAGTCAGTTGATATCTTTTGTTTTCCTGTCGCCAGGAGCTGGATTTGCCTTGTTCTTCAGTCATCGATCGAATGTGATGGGGAGAGGAATCCCTTCTCCTGTTTGCTAATACAATAAGATAAAGGGGACATCAGATGACATAGACACCATTAACTCTCAGGTTATAAAACTTTTACAACACTTTCCTTTTTATTACAAAAGGCATCACAGCTTGTGGACTGAAGGCTTGAGGACAAGACACTTAGACTGCTCCTGAGCTTTTGCTTTTTGGTGCAAAATATACTAGTAGTAGGTTTTCACTGTTAAAAACCTCTGTGCCTCGTTGATAGTGGACGTCCTACCAACATCCTCCTCTCTTGCCCTCTGTTTATTCTCACATATACTTGCATTTACCTCCATAAATATCTGGAAATTGAGTGTGCAAACACAGCTCAGGGAGAAGAGTCCACAATCCAAGGGAGCAAACAGTGGTTCAGCTTCGGGACTTTTGGCCACATGACAACTTTCTTGGAGGTCCAGAGGCTGTCACAATAGTAAATGCTGAAGGTTTTGAACCAAGTGTTTTAGAATTCTGATATGGACTATGAGAATCAAGTCCCTGCTTAATTAATTCCTCAGTGTTTCAACCACAAGCTATTACCTTCCCTGAAGAAACTGACGAGAAACTAAGCAGAAGACCATGTAGATATTATGACAAACATCTGCTGGAATTTCTTTGAAAGTGCAACATATATTATTCCTCTACCATTAAAAAAGTGTAGTATGGGGGAAGACAACCTCCCTCCCCCAAAAGAGCCATCGCAAATGAAGTAGGTTATGTGCATGGCATAAATACAAGTGTATATGGGAGGACCTCGATTCAACTCTGCATCAGAGCAGTTGAATCATTCTTGTTTTCCCAGTACAGCCATATGGCACCAATACAAAGTCATCAGTTATGATTAACCTATAACCACACGGCAAGCATGAGATGCTTTATGAGATTCCTTAGGCATGCTCATTTCTCCCAATTGCCACACGTTATTGCTCTAATTAAGTGGTGGGGAAACCACAGTGCTAAGAGGTTAAGTGTCTTGCCCAAGCCATGCCAAGATTCAGTTGCACAGGTGCATAGGTGGCTGGTGTCACCCCTCGGCAGCCCATTACCTCTTTGCTGCCCACCTCTCTGATACGGAGGCAACCTCCCTGTGCTTGGGAATGTCCTTCCACCTATTGAGACCTTTTTCTTTTCATCATGGAGTTCCATTGTGATTCTTTGCTGCTTGCCTTGCAGTTTCCTCACCTGTTTGCAACAGCACTGCAGGTTTGCTGAGGATGGGATTACTAGCTGCCACCCAGCAGATAAAATGCTGAATCACAGTCTTTTTCCACAAGCTGTCTAGATGCTGCCTGGTTGATGGCTGCAACCTTTCTCCAAACCATGGTATTCTAATGAAATAAAGTGCATCATCTAAAACCTTAAGTCACTGCACAGCTCACTATGCAATGAGCTAAAGTACCCTATGCATATAAAACAAGTGTACTATTTATTGTGTTGACACAGTAACAACGTTAAGAGATGACTAGCAATATTTCCCCAGCCTATCTGGTAACTTACAACAGCAAGACAGATAGTGTGCTGGACCTCTACATCAGTCCTAAGTGTTCCACCTCCTGCCCATTTGACACCAGATGAAATCACTGGCATGGTCCTGCTGTATATGTTGGAGCAGGACTGTGCATCTTTGCAGCGCATCCCGCTTATACAAGCACACTCTGCGGATTGCATCTTCTTAACAGCACCACAACGCAAATATTAATTAGGAGAATGTAATTACAGCAGTACTAAAGGCAAAGTGACTCCATGAACTGAAAAGCTAACACAGACGCAATCTGTCACTGCCACCTCACGTAGCAAAAATTCTTATTTCATTAGAAATATTCCCCACATAAGAACAACAAGTGTCTGCACCTGCAGGAAGGGTCCCGAGATGGGAATAAGCAGGGCCAACAGCAAAACCACCCGCTCAGGACAGGAGGCGAGAAACAATGGAGCTGACCTTTTTTTTTGTTGTACTCATCTTCTGTTGCATTGGAGGAGTCCGAATGATAGTCCCGAAGCTCCTGCTCATACATCTCCAAAAAATTGTCATCTGCCTTTCCTTTCTTGGACTTGTCACCTTTCTTCTTCTTCTTTTCTTTGCCTTTTTTGCCTTTTTTCTTCTTTTTCTTTCTGCGTTCATAGTCATCCTCATCCTCACTGCTATACTCTCTTCGCTTGGCTTTTTTCTTTTTCTTTTTCTTCACTTCCCCACCATTCTCTGAGTCCTCAGATTTTGATTTCTTTTTGCTGTTTTTCTCCTGGCTTTCATTTTCCCCGTCTTCCTCAATTACCTCCTCAGCCACCTCCTCCACTGCCTCCTCTTCCTCTTCCTCCTCCTCCTCCTCTGCTTCGTTCTTTTTGGTCTTTTCTTTCATGTCATTGTTTTTCACCCCTACACTTTTAACAACGCTCTATGGTTGCCTTAACCTGACTTCTGGTGCCTGCTCTGGTTCCTTTTCTGATTGGCAAAGTAAGTTCTTTAGTCCTCCCCTCCTTGCCTAGGGCTGGGATGCTTCGTTTCTCAGTGTCCTTCCTCCTCCTCTGCTCTGTGTAGGTATGTCCTGGAGTCACTTGTCCTTCTCCAACTCTCAGGTGCCAACAGCTCACCTCTTTCTGACTCCTCCTGCCTTCCTTCACCTTCTTGACTGACGTACCTTCCTCTCTCTTCTGTCTCTGATGCTCTTTGGGTTTTCTCCTTTTCGTTATTATTATTAATTCATTGGTGTGTGCTGAGAACTTTCTCTCTTTTTTTTCAGAGTTGCCTCAGTCTCCTCTCAGGGTCAGTTGACAATCTGGGTCTACTGTGTCAGGGTGTGACAGTTAAGGTTGTAGCTCCATAGAATATCAATCAGATGAGGGCATGTGGTCAAGCGGCTTATTGTCCTTCACATGCAAGTTCAGGACAGGATAAAACAGAGGCATTTCTCCTCCTCATAATGTGTAGCAGCTTCAGACACCTCATGAAAAATTACTCAGTGCTATCCAGTCATGTGGTTATAAGACAGAGGGGCAGGTGAAAAAGGAGACCCACCAAGCAACCATATCGCGCTGGTCTGCATTTCCTCTCTATTATTCATGGTGTCAGGATCACCTTACTGATAACAAAGGTCTCAACTTTACATGGAGTTCTTGGGTTTTTCTTTGACCAGCCAGGCCAGTGACCAGGAGAACAAAAACCATCTCCAGGGTCTCTTTGTGGAGATCTTCATAACATCAGCACGACAGTCCTGCATCCAGCTCCTCATTCCCCAGTTACTGTGCTGTGTCTCCAACCAAATGATACTAAATAAATACAACAACCAGAAGAAGACACTTTACACAAGGTGCCCTTATAACAGCCCATCTTGGCCAACCAAAGAGAAATAAAGCCTAGATTAATAACTGGGTGCAAACACACACCCATCTGACAGCTTTCACAGGCAAATATTGAGGTTAGATTGGTGGAGGACAGGGAAAATATATGAAGTAACAACATGGCTGGAAGGCAATGGCAGTATGAAGCATGTCCAGCACTCTGGTTGTTCTCAAAGATGTCAGTATGGGGCTCACCTAACATCTGGTACAGGCAACAAGGGTTGTACTCCCATGCGTGGAGGAAGATATGCCAGTGGGAGATAGGAAGGGGCTGAGGGTGCTTCAATCTCTCTCTTTCCACCTGTGCCACCAGCACGGCCATAGTCCAAGCCCCATGACAGTCTAAGTGTACAGCCCCAACTCTTCAGCCTGGGTTGGTGTCCATCCCTGCAAAGGTTCCACAGGCTCTTGTGATAGGTAAGGGAAGGACAAACACCACAAGACCAGGTCAGTCTCAGTTGCAGCCAGAAGCAGATGACTCAAATTTTGACTGGGAATGGGAATGGAAAAGAAGAAAAATCATCCCTTCAAATTTGAAGTTGCTGTTATGGGTTTTGTCATAGAAAATGAAGTTTAATTAAAAATTGTAGCATGGAAAACCACACTGAATTTCTCTGAGGTAGCTCAAGTGTACATAAACCAAGAAGAGCAGTCAGCCTGGCACTAAATCACACTAATGGAAGAAGAAAGAGCTGAATATATGGCAGGGCTGTGGGACAATGATATAGAGTCTCTTGCTACCACCTGACTGGCCTATGGGATAACTCAATCCACAGCCCCCTAAAATGATGGGTTAAAAGTGATTTACTTGACAGTATGTTGCCCAAGTTAAAGATACTGGAAGTATTGGTTAGGCAGAGAATTCAGCTGTGCTATTTATTTAATGCACGTGATTTAAAACTCTTCCTAGATAATTTTGGGTGTTTCCAGCACCCAGCATGAAAGTTGAGGGTGACATCAGTGGTGGGTCATCAGAAACATGAAGAACAGATGTATTGACAGCAAGATGTACAGACCAAGCAGGATGACAGCAGTGCTACCCCAGGCAGGAGTGGATGAGGAGCACCAAGGCCAGAGGATTCAGGGTAGGTTGGAGTCTGTCCCATACACCTTAGCAGGTGTTTGGCACCAGTCAATTGAACAATTTAACATGTAAAAATAAAGAAAAAAAGCACTGTAATTTTAATGGCCTCTGCTGCTGAACAGGAATCTTTCTATTAAGCATCATAAAGCAACTTGTTCAGGGACAGCTTCAAAGTAGGTTAAAGCACAGGTTTGGGATGAAACACAGAAAGGGCTTTTTCAAGGTCTTAAAATCATTTTAAAAGAAAAAAAAAACCAACAAAACAAAACAACAAAACAAAGCTGTCCTTCCTTATGATGTAGCTCTTGCCAAACTCCTGAGACATCAACACTGCAGCACTTACACTGTGCCTGAAATCCCCTGCTTACTCTCAGGTCTTTATTTTCTGAAAAGCAGCAGAAAGCCACATAATGCACCTCCACAGGGCACTTCTGAAAGCAAGTAGGATGTGCTCCAAAGGGACTCTCCAGGCATGTGGATGCTGCTGGTCCCAAGGAGCTTGGAATCCTCCAGAGATATCTGATGATTCAGCACATTTTCTCAAACATATGCTTTGCAGTGTGCTGCATTCATAACTGTCACCTTTCCCCTCCCTGGGACAGCCATCAGCCCACAGCAGATGTCACAGGCACAAATATTTCAGTGTAAAGCTGGGAGCTGGATTTAGATTTTGGCTGTAGAAAACCCATCCTTTCCACATAAAAATAAAAAAACATATATAATAAAACAGACCACACCAGCCTGCACAGATCAGAGCAAAACATGCCTTCAGAAAAAGAAAAACTAATGGGGTCTCTCAGGAAAGCAAAGCTCATATCTTTGTCCTGCTTTCACAAGGCAAACACTCCGTCATCAGTGTCCCTGGGTGCTGCTGCTCCAAACGGCTCCAGCTCTATGCAGCAAAACGCCATCAGCATCAGCATCTAGAGCCAAAAGGCAACATTCACAATTACTCAGGACAAGTCATCCAGGTGTAAGATGGGTCCCTTCTAGCCCTAAAACAATTTTCCTAATATCTGCTCACCCTCAGCGCCATCGTAAGTTACCTGCCTTTGACAGCAGAGCTGTTGGGGTGGAAGAAATGCCTTTACTCCCCCCTGCACTGGGAGATTCAGCTTTAGGGTGCTCAGGGTAGGACCCCAGGTATAAACCAGAAACAAATCACTCCTATCAAAAAGGCTAATGCAATAGGGGAGAAGAGATATCTACCACGTCTCATTCACACTTTGCCCCGTGCGCTTCCTTCGTCTGTTGTTTTAATTAAAATGAAATGTGCCGAGAATGCTCCAGCTCGCTTTTGTTCTTTTTGTGAATAACAGCTGGGAGAAGAACAATGGGGTTTATTGGTGCATAAAGAACTACCGGGAAAGCAACCAAGCTATTGGTGAGAACCATTAGTTAAAACTGTCAACAGTATTTATATGGGTTTATATTCTTACCCTGCAGTCAGCAAGAGATTCCCCCAAATCCTCCCTCCCAAAAAGACTCAGGACAGAACCCACCAGAGTTCTGTGAGCTCAGGGTGACTTCTAGAATTATAGCAGATTTGGTGGAATATAAGAGGTCAGAATCTTGGCTTTTCAAGGTCCTAAATCACCTGTAAACTTTCCTTCCTAGAGTGCTAAAATTTGTGTAGTTCTCCATCTGGAATGATCCCATTACTGGGTAATGAGATTATTATTATTAATAATTATTAGGTAAATATTTGGCGTGGCATCTACATTCCTTTTCTTCAGTTCATTGTCTTCTACGTGGTTACTATCTTACATCCATTACCATAAAATCCAGATGCCCTGTACTCAGGCACCATGCAACACACCTGATATCCCAAATAAACATTTGTTCCAGTCCCCTTCCCTAGGCAGGTGCAGTAGACACTCTTGTTTCAGGAAAGATTAATTTTCAACACACGCTGCTCTGCACTTCTGGTTGGAGAAATCTGCCATCCTCGTTGCACAGCCTGGGGGCAATTTAAACAAAAGGTTGTTTTCTACGTGCATGGTCTGTATTCAGATGCTCTTTAGGTGACCAACACACCCCATGGAGATGAGGGTAAAAAAAACCTGGCTGTGGAGGACAGACAGCAAGGCACCCGGTCAGATATAAGCAAAACACTTTTTCAGATTATTATGGACCAGCTGTTTTAGGGTGGTGTTCAGGTTGGGGTATAATCCAGAAAAAAGTGGGTGTCCTTGAGCTCCAGCTGAATTACCATGGGTAGCAGAGCTTAAGGGGGCTTTAAAAACACGATGCTCTTACCAGGGCACCTCCCAGCCCCTGCCTCAGCTTTAGTAATGCAGGATTTAATATCTTTTTCTGCAAATATTTGGCAATAGGGCAGGATCTACCCCCATCTCTGGGTAGTTTATTGAAAATACTCCCCTGCAGCCCAGCAAGCTCTGTACTTATAATATATAAACACATAGTCCATCTCCTTCGGAAAACAAATGTGTTTAATGCCACAGAAGTGAATTTCAAAGGATTCCTTTAATGGAGGCATTTCATTTCTCTCCCATGTACATGAGTAATGTATAAAATTACACCAGGCTGGAAAGGGAAGGTGCTGGGGGAGCCACTTGCCAGTGTTGCTGTACCAGTCATTACAGATTTAATCAGACCTCATGGTACCTACTAAGAGCTTTACTTTTTCCTCCAGCCCCAGTTGACTACTCATTACTTTTTTTATTTTTTATTTTTAAACTCAAATAGCAAAATGTGCATCTGCATTGCAACTCCATCAGCCCAACAGCTCAGCAAGAGGCGGCTGGGGATACTGGGGTACAGAGTCCAATCCATCTCCAAGACAGGCTGGAAAGGTTTTAATATAACCATGGGCTTCACTGGGAGCTCTCTACCTTCAAGCATATGGGCATAACGGCCTCTGCTGGCAAAACGGGGTTTAGCCAAGAGAAATATTTCCCTAGCAAAATGAAATGAGAGATGCTAAGGGTCCCACAAGGAGAGAAGCGACAGTTCTTGGTCCTTGGTAGCTGCAGATATCCATCAGCAGGGTCAGGCTGCTGAGCCTGAGCCCTCAAAAACCTCGAAACAGCAGCTTCTGTAGCCATCTCAAACTCCGGACTAGGGAAACTGCTTTATTCAAGGTCGTAAGAAAAGGCCTTGAAAACAGGAAGAAAGCATGAGGGCTTTTACTGGAATTTGTCTGAAAAAGAAAAATAAAATACATACATATATACATGTATATATAGACACTACCTCTTTCAAGAACAGGTGATTGAAGATGGGGGTCTTAAACCTTTGTCAAGATAGAGACTTGTGTGACTCTTCCACAATGCAGAATGATGTCTCTCCCATTGTCAGAAACAGCAGGCGCCAGAGCACAGACCCCATCAGCATCCCTGGCACCTCCTGGAGCACACCTGCATCTCCTGGGACAGGTGTCAAACATCATCACCTTTCCAGGTCCAGGTGCCAGAGTAGCTGCAGGAACACAGAGCCAGATGGAAATTCAACACTAGACACTTCCCAGAGGTTTTCCTGCTGATGACACTTCTGATTGAAATAAGGAGAGTGCAATGTCTTCACCTACGTTTCCCTGGGGCGGTGATACCTCTGATTTGAGGACTCTTGTCAGACATGTCATATCTGCTCCAAACACCCACAGCTGGCAACTTGTATGTGCAATAATCCATTAAGGCTTATTCACAGCCATGAGTTGTTTTAAAAGCCACAAGGCTGGGAAGAAACAGCATCTTAATGCTACCAGCATTAAACAGATCGCTTACAAGAACAAGCATGTAAGGCCGGTGAAAGAGGCGCTCTTCTTCTTTACCAACTTAATTCATCGGGTTTGATCACTGCTAAGAATTAATTAGCGACAATTAAAATAGATCAAACTGTGATTATGGCTGTGATTATGTGCCCCTAGAAAGTCAAGTTCAGCCTGTGTGACCTCAGCAAATATGAGAAGCTCAAGAACCTCTATTGTTGCTCGCTAAAACTGAAATTTTCTTGGAAGACATGGAAAATGTTCTCCAACTGCCTTTTTCTGAAGCAATAAGAAAATAAGACCCACAGAGATCAGGAGATTTAAGTATACATGAATATACTCCAATACTTAAGAGACTATCAACTAAACAACTTAAAGGACATTACTTCTATCTAACTCAGCTGTGCAGCCAGCCCTAATTAAGGCAATAGTCACAATTATTATACTAGTATTGCACCTGGTTTCCCATTGAAGAGACTTTTTCCTTAAATACTGACAGTTCAAGTTCTGCTAGTTCTGAAAGAAGGAGAAATTCAGCCCAAGACTGTAATTAATCTATCCATTTTGATCATAAGATACACTAGCCCATCCACCAAAACTGAAAAGAGGGATTCAGAGCACTGGCTACTTCTGTACCAAGTGCTGAGCATCCCCACAGATGGTGAGGTTCCTTCATCGTCTTGTACAGGAGTTATTTTAAGTTTTCCTCAGGAAGGATCCACCTACCTTTTTGCATCCTAAAGCTTTCTGACATATCTGATCTGTGAGAAGGCTATGAAACCTAGAGTTTCTTAAAAAGACTGTGACACATATCAGCTTTAAGTATTTCAAAGGACACTGTTCTTTCCCCCCTAACAAAGAGCACCACTGATCACAAGGAGAGGCAGCAGCAGAACTGACTAAGCCCCAGGGATATGAGGAGAAAAGCAGCAGTCTTCAGGCACTGCAGGTGGGTTAAAGAACCAAAAGCATTCAGTTTTGCAAAGTATTGAGCACAGTGAAATTTAAAGAATGAGCAGAAAGATTTCCATCAATGGGATCAATTGATACTTGAAGCCCCACATAAATTAGAGCAGATCCAAGCAAATCTGAGAGCTTTGCTCCCACTCCAGTGGCACACAACATGTCACCGCTGCCTGTGTCCCTGTGGCTGCTTCTCCCTGTAGAGCTCAAGCACAGCTCTGCTCCAGCCTTCACGGCTCTAGAAATGAGCCCCAGCACCAGATCCTGCCTTCACTCAGCTCCTCCTTTGCCAAGGCACAGGAAACTGGTGAGGACCCACCTTGAATCCTGGGTTCAGTGCTGGGCCCCTCATCATAAGAAGGACATTGAGGTACTAGAGAGAGGGCAGAGGAGGTGATGAACCTGGTGATGGGCTGGAGCACAAGTGTGATGGGAGCAGCTGAGGGAACTGGGGCTGTTCAGCCTGGAGAACAAGAGCTGAGGGGAGATCTTATTGCTGTCTACAACTACCTGAAAGGAGGTTGTAGCATGGAGGGTGTTGGTCTCTTCTCCCAAGGAACAAGTGATAACACCCTCAAGTTGTGCCAGGGGAGGTTCAGTTGGGATATTAGGAAAAAATACTTCACCAAAAGGCTTGTCAGGCACTGGAACAGGCTGCCCAGGGAAGTGTTGGAGTCACCGTCCCTGGAGGGTGTTTAATAGGCTTTTAGACAATGCTCTCAGGGACATTGTTTAGTGCTAGAGCTGGGTTATGGTTGGACTTGATGATCCTGAGGGTCTCTTCCAACTGAAATGATTTTATTTATGATTCTATGAAGGCTCAGGAGTGGGGGTCTGAGCCCATATCAAGCCACTCCATACCACCCTGATGATGTACTGCCTACAGTGGAGTCCAGGCACCTCAGCTACATGTGCCCAATACTCCCAGCTTCTTTGTCCTCTCTCCAGTACCGTTTCCAACAAGGACAGATGGACACCACAACCAACCCAGCACCCACTGCCCCAGTCCTGATCCTCTTCACCCCTAGCTCAGTCCCTTTTTCTCCATCCAGAATGAGAAAAGCCGTGCTTGATCAACAAGGTGCACGCATTTGGCACCTCTACCCAGCTTGGGTTTACAACCCCATATTCGTATGTACACAAAGCAGCCACTTCCACTGGGGAGAGGAGATTTAAATAGAAAAAAGGGAGGGAGTGTGTTGGATCCATGCTCTCATCATAATTCCTACCAAAGGACCAGGCTGCATTTCTACCCATCTTCTAGTTGCATCATGAGGAGCATGTCCATGCTACACTGGCTAATCATTTGCAGCGATAAACATCCTTTTCCTTAACTGACTGCTCCTGGGACTAGATCTTCCCCTGAAAAGTGCTGTAAAACAAGTTACAAGCCAAAGGGCATGTTCAGAGAGCACTGAGGTGGACAGATCTTCTACAAATCGTTTCACTGGAACTTGCCTTCTCTTTTAGAGGTTCAAGGAGGACCAAAGATCAAACAATGGCTGCACTGTGTCGCAGTACTGGCCTAAGATGCAGAAAAAGAGTATTTTAAGGTTGGCTGTGAGTTACAATAGTGGCAGTAACAAGAGGGCAGAAACGTCAGCTGATGTCCTTACCAGGACAGAGATTGTTCACAGCAGACTAGACTCATGCAGAAGAGAAAATGGGGGACAGAGAACAGGGGGGATTAGATAGCACTTGTCACTTCTACTTCCCTGAGTATCTCTCACTCTTTCTGCACCCCCAGCTGTTGTTTTCCTGGAGGACAGAGCCTTGTGCACAAACCAGAGCCAACCAACCTTCTCCCACCTGTGCAAACACCCTGCTCATGAGCAGCCAAGGAAAGAGATTCTCCCGTGGATTAAGAATAAAAACACCTCCTTCATTTGAAAAATGTATTAATTAATGTTATTCATTAGGGAGCCAGTCAGGAAACTAGGTAATTTAATTTCTCAGGTACACAATGTCAAGAAAGACAATGGGCCAAAAGCCAGCCCTGTCAACAAGGTGAAACCTCTTTCATTTATTATCTGAGAAGTGGGGAAGTCAAGCATGAACATCAGAGTGTCACAAGAGAAACCAGATACACTGAGCAGGTACTAAATTATCCAAATGAGTCCATTATATCTATTGCTGTCATGCACTTCGCAAGGGAGATGGGAAAAGCCTCCCAGCTCACCAGTGATGCCATGAGCCAGTGCTTTCCTGCCTGTGAGAGGCTTCGCTGAGCTACACAACACACAGAGTGAGTCAATAATTCTAGAGAGAAGGGAAAAAAAAACCCTACCAGCCAGCAATTTGCCATGGGAAATTATGAGCAAATAGAATTTCAAATAACATTCCTCCAAAAGGTGTTGATGCCCGTGAAATGCTGATTTAACCAAGAGCTACAAAAATGATTTTAAATCCCCAGGCAAGTTTGCTGTGTTAAATACGTAAGGTATCTGTGTCAGTTGTCCCTGCGAAGAGATGCCATATGTGGGCTGTGTTTGGGGAAATGATGGTAAAATCAGGCTAGGTGACTTTCTTACCATCATCCACATAGAAAGTCATGGAAACAATCAAGTTTAGCAATTTTGCTGTGCATTTCTGGTTTTCTTCCAAGCATATCAGAGAACTTAAACACAAATCAATGCTTACAGCAAGACAAAAAGCTCAGCCACCCTTTGAACAGGTAATCTGGAGGTTGGGGAGATGATGGATTTGTCAGAGCACTTGCCCAGGCTGATTTAGCAAAACAGGACTAGAGACATAAGCATAGGAGCCCAATCTCATACCTCATCTCAAACAGGAGTTTTAAGTTTTGCACTTTGTGCTGATGTAGCCTTTCCTTTCCAGGAACTACGCAGGAGACCTGGTGGACAACAGGGTGACCATGACACCAATGTGCCCTTGTGGCCCAGAGGCCAATGGTCCCTGGGGTGCATTAAGAAAAGTGTGACCAGCAGGCGGAGGGAGGTTGTTCCTCCCCCTCTGCTCTGCCCTGGTGAGGCCACATCTGCAGTTCTGTGTCCAGTTCTGGGCTCCCCAGCTTAAGAAGGACAAGAAATTACTGGAGAGAGTCCAGCAGAGGGACAGAAAGATGCTGAGGGGTCTGAAGCTTCTTTCTGATGAGAAGACACTGAGAGAGCTGGGGCTGTTCAGCTGGAGAAGAGAAGCTGAGCGGGCGTCTTATCAACGTGATAAATATCTGCAGGGTGGGTGTCAAGAGGATGGACCAGACTCTGTTCAGTGGTGCCCTATGACAGGGTGAGGGGCAATGGGCACAGGCTGAAGCACAGGAGGTTCCATCTGAATATGAGGAGAAACTTCTTTCCTTTGAGGTGGCAGAGCCTGGCCCAGGCTGCCCAGAGAGGCTGTGGAGTCTCCTTCTCTGAGACATTCAAACCCGCCTGGACACGATGCTGTGTGACCTGCTCTGGTGACCCTGCTTGAGCTGGTGGGTTGGACTGGATGATCTCCAGAGGCCCCTTCTAACCCCAGCCAGTCTGGGATTCTGTGATTCCAAAGCACCAGATTCAGCAAAGGGAGACACCTGGCCAGAGCTAAGAGGCTCATTTTGTCTTAGGAAGGCAGGGTGTCAGCTCCAGAAGGGCTTTATGGGAAGATGTTTTATTGATTTATTTTTAAACAAAAACTGAGAAATGGCAAGAGACTACGGGGACAATTGGTCTGGGACACCATGACTCTCTAAAAATACTTGAGGTTCTGTGGGAGAAGAATAAAACCACGTCCTTCCCAGTTTTACAAAGTGTAAGAGCAGTGTACGTATTTCCATCTACTCATTCACAGCCCACCCTAAAGAGTGCACATCCTGCAGTGGTCAGTGGAAGCAAGACTGACTCAAAATAAGCAAATGTAGGGCAATTCACATTCCTTTTCTATCCCTAGAGAAACGTAAGCACTTTTTTTTCTGCTTAAAGGTCAACCAAGTCTGTATGTTATTTTTTGTAATTAACGTCATGATAGCGCACCATTAAATTCACCTAATTGGTAAAAAAGACTGTACTATAACACTATATCCAGCAGGGGAAATATATTCTGTCATTTAGGACAGTTTTGAAATTACTTTTGGATCTAAGCCCTTTAAAATTGGAATTCAAGCAATTTCAATAAAACCCTGTTCAGTTTTTGTGTTCAGGAACAGAAACCCTATCCAGTACATACCTCCAAGGGAAAACATTGTCATTATCCAAAATGGCATTAGGGTTTAATACGAACAACACAGCAATTCAGCTTTTTAAAATTCAATAATAGTTTCTGTGATCTCACATATAGTGAAGCTGATTGCAGAACTACTATTAACTTCAGTGATTTGGCTGCAAGCTTCCTGACAAATTCAAAATTTACATCCAAATCAAACAACTTCATTTATTATGATGTAAGTCATCATACAATAAATTAAAATCAAAGCTAACTGATGTTTCTACAGCTCTGTTTACTTAAAAGTTACACAACTGGAGAACATAGTTTTTAATTTTTTTATTTAAACCTATGCTCAGGCTACCAAACCTAAGTACATTTAATATTTAATGCAAACAGTATGATCTCTAAGAGAATTTAGTGCTGCCAGTGAAGCCAGTACCACTGTTGACATTAGATGGCAGGAGTGTTTGCAGAGTTCAAACCCATAATTGATGTAATGACAGTAAATATGAGGACCCCGGTGCACGTCCTCTAACTTCAACAGAGTTAAGCTTCTGAGAAACAAGCCAAAATTTCTATATCAGATCCACATATCAGGCATCAGAAGAGCAGCGGTGATTAAGGCCTGTAGTACACAGCTTGTTGTTGAATGTAGGGATATTTGCAGCAAACGTGCCAGTTCTGTAAGGTACCTTCCCCTTCCTCAATAAGAGATAAGGATCTAATTCAATAAACCCGGAAGGGCTCAAACACTCAGATCTTCAGACGCTGCCAAATTGGCTCTGCAAAGGTCATTGATCTCCTCTTCTCCATGCCCACAGCCTCCTTGAAGCCTGTGACAGAGCTGCCAAAATATTGCCCAGCATCCCTGTGCTGTCTGTGACCTTCTTGTCCTGGGGGAGAAAGAAGCTGCATGGCCCGAGGTCACCCATGCACATATGTGGGCAGAAATTTCCTGACAACAATGCCCAGAAACACCTGTCTTCATAGAACCACAGGATCACTGAGTATTTTGGTTTGCAATGGACCTTCCAAGCTCATCTAGTCCAACCCCTGCCATGAGCAGGGACATCTTCACCAGCTCAGGTTGCTCAGAGCCCTGTCCAGCCTGGCCTGGGGTGTATCCTGGGATGGTTCAGCCACCACGCTCCTGGTGATGCAGCCCAAGATACCATTGGCTTCTGGGCTGCAAGTGCACGTTGCTGGTTCATGTCCCATCTTTCACCCCTCAGCACCCCCAAGTCCTTCTCCACAAAGCTGCTCTCCATCCCTCCATCCCCAGCCTGTGCTGCTACCAGGGGTCAAACAGACCCAGGTGCAGGAGCACCTGTGTTCTATACCTTAAATACCTCCCCATGCTGCAAATATTGTTTTACCTTTTAAGATGGTCGCTAGCAATGTAACCAGCACCAGAGAAGCCTTTGCATACTCTATTACCAGAAAATGGGGTGAAAATTGTTTTTACTTGTTATTTTGTGTTTGCTCTTCAGTGACATCGGAGTTCCCATCTGAGACTTTGTCTCTGCTGTGCTGAACACTGCAATGACCACATTGAGAAAAAAAGAAAAGGAGAAAAGAAAAAAAAGAAAGGTCTTGCCCCAAAGGCTCTGTGTAGACAGGAGAGGCAAAGCTAGTAAGAAAAGGGCAGGCACATGGCCATGATCACTGAGCATGTCACCACAATCAAGCTGGGGGCACCTCTTGGCTCCATTGTCTGCCCTGCTTCAGTAATCACTGAGTCACCAGCAACAATCTGCACCAAAAACCCGAAATTTACTGTCCTCACATCTTCCCTGCTGCCTGCAGCCACCTGTGTATAGGGATAGGCACAGAGGGGTCATAGATGCTCTTCACAAGTGACTGTTCGAACAGTGGTGGCTTCTCAACAAGCTGATCATAAGCAGGTTTAAGGTTTTCAACATCAGAGCAGAGAGAGTCTCCAAGACCCCCTCCAAAACTGTAGTGGGCACAAACGCATAGAAGGATTCAGCAGAGGCTTGGGGCCTTTGTTTTTTAAATACTTCATGGCCTAAACTGAGCTAGACTTGGTGATGCACATGGTCACTTGCAACCCCACATTCGCCAAAATAATCACATTATGAGAAAATGATGTTACAGTGTCATGTCACAAAATAAATACTTCATAGATGGTCCAGGGCTCGTCATCCTGGCATTGACTTATCAGTATTGTCTGTCCTGATGGCACTTCACCATTCCCAGAGCCTGATGCAGTGATTGTTAATAGTAATTACAATAGAATCACAGAATAGTTTGGGTAGGGAAGGACCTTCAAAACTCATTCAGTGCCACCCCTGCCACGAACAGAGACATCTTCACCAGCTCAGGTTGCTCAGAGCACAATCCAGCCTGGCCTGGGATGTCTCCTGGTGGCAGAGTCAGGCGCTCAGAAGATCACTGGCGCCAGCTCACCTGCTGTCAGCCTAAGCCTTGCAGACTAACACTTTGGTGCAAAGGCAGGTCCTTCACATCTGTAGCTCAGCTACCAAGCTGTAAGTGTTGCTTTTCTTGCAGCCTCAGAGGATGCTGTTGCTGCCCTGTGACACACATGTCCGTGTACCTGGGCAGGGCTGCCCAGGTGGAGCTCATCTCAGCTAAACCTGTGCTGTAGATGTCCACAGCCCAGCAACCCACCCCACACCTCTGCCAGGGTTGAGGGATGACTGATAAGATGAGATGTCTCCGTGTACAGGGATGAATCTCATCCAAGACAATGCAAGGGTGACCCTGGCTTTTCCAAACCCAGGAGATGTAGAAGTGTTAATGAAGAAATTGTCACACTGTGATCACCTACTGAAGGTTCTTCCCATCACACACCTTCATGCTGTTCTCTAGCCTACCAGAGATCTTCTATTTTTGCTACACAGATTGGCTCCACTCTTCATTTTTCTCTCAGACAGGGTAATATTCCATTGCTGATGAAAGGCAGGAAGATTATGATAACAGCTCTGATCACAGCCAGACACAGCCATCAAACATATTCCGTGAAGAAAGTCAAAAATCATACAAATACTTTGCATACATCTCCTACCACCTGCTGAAGGACCCATAGTCACACAAATACTTTAATCTCTAAATCCCAGCAAACAAAATCGACAGCTCTTTCCATACAGGGTCTCAAAGAGGGAAGGCCAAATGTTTTGCCAAAAGTCTGCAATAAAAATGGGGTTGTTTTTCAGTACATGACACTGTGTCAGCCATTTAAAACAATCATTTATTTGCAACAGCACCTTGGAAGTGAGGCATAGCAAACATTTGGCATCTTTTGTTTCAGATTTGGATGTTCAGTACAACACATCAGCCACTGATTGACCGCAGCTGAAAATCCTGTGCATTATCTCTGCTCTTGGAGAGATCAGAGAGGATGGAGACCTGGGAGCAGCCACTAAACTGCTGGGGTTTTATTTCCTTTCAAAACGAAAACAAAACAAAACAAAATAAAACAAAAAACAAAAAAAGGTTTGTTGTTTTGGTTTGGTTTGATTTTTTTTGCAGTCCTGTACACCAACTACTCTAGACAGTCAAATAGAATCACAGAATCACAGAATGTCAGTGATTGGAAGAGACTTGTAAAGCTCATCCAGTGCAATCCCCCTATGGAGCAGGAACACCCAGATGAGGTTACACAGGAAGGTGTCCAGGTGGGTTGGAATGTCTGCACAGAAGGAGACTCCACAACCCCCCTGGGCAGCCTGGGCCAGGCTCTGCCACCCTCACCATGAACAAGTTTCTTCTCATATTTAAGTGGAACCTTTTGTGTTCCAGTTTGTACCCACTGCCTCTTGTTCTACCATTGGTTGTCATCGAGAAGAGCCTGGCTCCATCCTCCTGACACTCACCCTTTATATATCTGTAAACATTAATGAGGTCCCCTCTCAGTCTCCTCTTCTCCATCTCCAGAGCCCCAGGAGATGCTCCACTCCCTGCAGCATCTTGGTGGCTGCGCTGGACTCTCTCCAGCAGTTCCCTGTCCTACTGGAACTGAGGGGCCACAACTGGACACAAGATTCCAGGTGTGGTCTCCCCAGGGCAGAGCAGAGGGGCAGGAGAACCTCTCGGACCTACTGACCACCCCCTTCTAACCCACCCCAGGTACCATTGGCTTCCTGGCCATAAGGGCCCAGTGCTGGCTCATGGTCACCCTGCTGTCCCCAGGACCCCCAGCTCCCTTTCCCCTACGCTGCTCTCTAATAGCTCATTCCCCAACTTATACTGGAACCTGGGGTTGTTCCTGCCCAGATTCAAGACTCTACACTTGCCCTTGTTCTATTTCATTCCATTTTCCCGCCCAGCTCTCCAGCCTGTCCAGGTCTCTGATGGCAGCACAGCCTCTGGTGTGCCAGCCACTCCTCCCAGCTTGGTGTCACCAGCAAACTTGCTGACAGTCACTCTATTCCCTCATCCAAATCATAAAGTCAACTTTTGGCTAAAGTTTCTTCACTTGTATTTTTTTGCCTCCATTCTTATACCAGCAACAATATTATCACCAATTTTTTTTTTTTTTCTAAAAGAATTAGGTTAGGAGATTTCTGCCAGGGAGGATTAGAGACGTTGTTCCAGGCTACCAAGAGGCAAGACTGCAAGTGTATATACATGTGGGAAAGAATAAAAGTAAAATAATTGCAGCTGAACTTCCATGGGTAACACCAAATAAATACAAAATTTTGAATTAAGCTGCAATAAAAATGGAAAAGCTGTCAGAGTTACAGGGACCCAGACCTAACCTATGAAATATTTTTATAATACTGCTTATCTGTCTGTGCCATGGATTTACTCTCAGGCTTTTGGAGTTGATCTAGATGTTCCCCGCAGGACTTGTTGCTTGCTGTACTTTATCTGAACACACCTATGAGCATGCAAATAACCTTCCCCAAAATGCATTACACCAGTTCCTGCCCCAAATATCCTCTGTGTCATTTGCCCAAAGACAACTCCATCACAGCCACACGAATGCTCTCCCTCCTATGATGGTGAACAGCAAACACTTAGGCTCACGTGGAATATTAGAGAGCAAAGAAAACCAGCCTGCCCTGAACTTTATTTCTAAACCCCATTGGTTTCCTGCCCACTCTGAAATCAAAACACCCTCTATCTTTACAATTCTAATGGAGCATCCAGAAATAAAGTTCTGTTTCAAGAGAAAACATGCTTGGCTACCTTCTACCAGCAAAACAACTAATAACTTCTATTACAGCACAAGTGAACAGCAATCTGAGTTGAACACCTCTTGGCACTGACACTTCTACATCTCATGGTAAACAGCTGGATTTTAGTCTGGTCATCTCAGACCCTACTGCTCATACAGCACTGAGAGTGGTCAGATTGGACGGCAACTGTTATACCTGTAGCTGAACCTTGGTTTGTTTGGGCTTTGGTTGGTTGGTTGGTTGGTTGGTTTTGTTTCAAATCTTCCAATATTGGACAACTCAGCAGAGTCACAATAATGGTTCATCATCTCCCCTGGCGAATATCTCCCATGTCTGACTTGAGCTTCCAACAGCTTCTTCTGTATTGACACCAGCTAGATTGAAGCAAGACCAGCTTTCTGGTTGCCCAGAAAGCCATTGACACACAGAGACCATGCTGAGATAAACTGAAGTGTGTGACTTTCTAGTTTTCAGGCACATTTTCAAGCTTTTCAATATTCTCATTTGAAAACTCTTACATTTTGCACACTTGACACTGAGACTATTGCAGGGACCCCTGTTTCCACAGGGACACCTTCCACTGCACTACAGATTCACAGTAAACCTATTTTTGTACCTGTCAACTTGTTTCATGTAACTAAAAGTACTGAAGATCAGCAAACATATTGTGGTTCTCACCCATAATATGTAAATTAAGAACCAAAAGTACCTAACTGGAGTTTGATTCAAAACCCAACCGACTGAGCCTCCTGAGAAGGTTTTGCACCAGCCCTGGTGTACTTTACACACAGAAGTACCTGGGCAAAAATCCCCACTACTCTCTGTTGTAGCACCAGGTCCACAGAGGTCAAGAAGCAAACAAGTAATGATAATTTTTATTTTTTCAAGCTGTTAGCTTGGAAATTCCTGGAAATACTTTTTTAAGCCCAAACCCCAGTATGCACCTAAATGATCATAAATAAGCATTATGTTACTACTCAGCTGAACTGCAGAAACAAGAGGAGAATGACAGTTACTTGTATTTCCTGTCCACCAGGAGAAGGGGACAACATGGCAGGAGAAAAGAGAGCTTGTATATATGTATATAAAGATATATGTATATATAGATATATGTATATATACATAAATACACAAACAGAGTGTAAGCAACCAAAGCACACATAGAATAGAATCATAGAATCTTTTGGTTGGAAAAGACCCTCAAGATCATTGAGTTCAACTGTTAACCCAATGTTGGCACTACCGCATGTCCCTGAGAACCTCATCTCTGTTTATTTTCAACCACTCCGGGGATGGTGACTCCAGCATTGCCATGGGCAGCCTGTTCCAATGCCCAACAGCCCTTTGGGCAAGAAATTGTTCCCAGATCCAACCTCAACCTCCCCTGGTGCAACTTGAGGCCGTTTCTTTGTGTCCCTGTGTCCCCTCAGCTCCTGTTCTCCAGCTGAACCCCCCAGGTCCCTCAGCCGCTCCCATCACACTTGTGCTCCAGCCCCTTCCCCAGCTCCGTTCCCTTCTCACATACAAATAGAAAGGGGAGAGAAAAGCAACCCAGCGCAGCCAGCATTGTCTTCTCAATGAGCTACAGCATGCAACGGATGAATATGAAAGAACAAGACAGATGTACAATATCCAACAGGTGAAATATACTGCTAAAAAAAAAACAGAAAAGCACACATACAAAAAAAAAAAAAAAAAAGAGGTCACCTTTACGAGAAGAGATTATGAGGGAATGGTATTACCTCATGTCCTCATCTGAGAGTCATAAGTAAGTCATAATCCACACTGAGATCTGCTCTACCAACTAATTGTGCTGAAAATCCAACTGAAAGCAACATAATTCCCAGCATTTTCTAGGGGGCAAAGGCTCAGTTTAGAAGTACTCTTGCAGCGGATCAACCCTAAATGTTTAATTAGACTCACAGGATAAAATCCTGGCCTTAGTGGTAAGTTCTTAATGAACTGGATCGAGGAGGGATTTTGTCTTTTGAACTTGCTAGTGCTTGGAGACTTTCCTGAATCCAGAGGGGAATTTCATTTGTGTAATTTCTTTCTATTCCCTTTACAAAGAAGTTGTGCAAGGCCAAAATTTCCAAATGTTGGTGTCCTAAACTGAGTCATGTTTTCCAGCTTTTTTACTGGGGCTGGACAACTGCAGCTCCCATCTTCTCAGACCCATCCTACCACAGGCCAGTGCCTTGCAGCCAGGTGTGGTTCCCACCTTTAGCTTTTTGTGACTTGGCTTGAGATTTAATTCATCAAGCCACCGAAATAATTGAGTGTCTCCTTCACTGCAAACCTGTCAGCAGACACACTGGAGCTAGTACATGCCAAACTAAACAGTCCTTTAAGTGTTATGGTGGATGAAGTTCTCTGTTGCTTCCACCATGGTGAGCATCATGCTCTTTGCAGCAGATAAAAGTGCTGAATATGCAGCCAGTTACTGCATTCAGCTGTGTAACCAGAAGACAAAGAACTTTTTCCCCTTTGTGTAAATTCTTCAAGTCAGAAGATTTTCTGGAAAAATCTCCCAGGACATCTCCAACTGGTGTTTTCTTCAAAGGCCACCAGTGCCTGCTGGCATCACCAGTGCCTGTGCACTCCTTGAGGGGTCTGGCCAGAGCTGAGGACAGGCCCTCCTATCATTATCCCTTGCCACAACATGTAACAGTGGCCCAGATATTTAAAAGACATCAAAAAATCCCTGCCTTGGAGAAGACAGGCAACATATGATATTAAAGTTGAGCTATCAAAAATCCCCTCATACCCGCATACTTCATTATTAACATTTTTGCAACACATTTAACAAGGACAGCAGTGACAAGTGGCGTGCCTCAGGGGTCTGTACTGGGACCAGTACTGTTTAATATCTTAATCAGTGACATAGACAGTGGGATCGAGTGCACCCTCAGCAAGTTTGCAAGCTGAGTGGTGCAGGTGACATGCCTAAGGGATGGGATGTCATCCAGTGGGACCTGGACAAGCACGAGAAGTGGGACCAAGTGAACCTCATGAGATCCAACAAGGCCAAGTGTAAGGTCCTGCACCTGGGTCTGTTTGACTCCCAGTATCAGCACAGGGCGGGGGTGAAGGGATGGAGAGCAGACCCCAGGAGAAGGACTTGGGGGTCCTGGAGGATGAGAGATGGGACATGAGCCGGCAATGTGCGCTTGCAGCCCAGAAACCAATTGTGTCTTGGGCTGCACCACCAGGAGCGTGGGCAGCAGGTCAGGGAGGTGACTCTGCCCCTCTGCCCCGCTCTGGTGAGACCCCCCTGCAGTGCTGGGCCAGCTCTGGGTCCTCAGCACAGGACACACATGGACCTGCTGGAGAGGGGCCAGAGGAGCCACAGGAATGATGCGAGGCTGGAACAGCTCTGCTGGGGGACAGGCTGAGAGAGCTGGGGTGTTCAGCTGGAGAAGAGAAGCTTGGGGAGACCTTGTTGCACCTTTCTGGACTTAAAAGGGGCCTGTGAGAAAGATGAGACAAACTTTTGAGCAGGGCCTGTTGTGATAGGACAAGGGGTGATGGTTTTAAACTAAAGGAGGGAGATTCAGCTGGACATGAGGAAGGAATTGTTGTCCCTGAGGGTGGTGAGAGCCTGTCCCAGGTTGGGCAGAGAGGTGGTGGATGAACCATCTCTGGAGACACCCCAGGCCAGGCTGGACGGGGCTCTGAGCAACCTGAGCTGGTGAAGATGTCCCTGCTCATGGCAGGGGGGGCACTGGGGGAGCTTTGGAGGTCCCTTTCAACCCAAACTCTTCTGTGATTCTATAATTAACCAAAGACTATTATCAAAGCAGAACTTTAGACTTTGGCAACCCACCCACCGCAGGAGGTCAGTGATTAGAACCACACAACACAGTGCATCCTCCACCCTCTGCTTTCATTCCAGGCCAACAAAATACCTGAGATGTGCTTAAAATTACACTTCGGACCCCAAGTCCAAATTCAGGATTTAACTGGTGACATTAGAGCTGTTCAAATAAGAGAATATTGCTCCAAAATTCAACTGTACCTTGCCTCCAACACATAAAGGCCAAATCATGGCTTTATTTGAAAGACACACATCTTTTCATGAAAAGCTACAAAGCTGGATAATTCAAATATGCAGTTAATAAAGGGCTTGTGAAAGTACGACTGCTCTTGGTATTTTGACAGAGACTTTTAAGATCAACTAGCACACCACTTCACATGCAAGTGAGTAAAGAGAAACAAAGCAGGGAAAGCACAAAATCTCATCTTTTACCATTTTACTGACGAGATTTTCAGCACAGTTCAGCCCTCATTGCCAGGGTGATATCTTCAAGTCTCTATTAGTCTGCATCTTTTCATTTAAAATATTGTACAATAAACCTCTTACTTCGTACTGCAGCAACTTAGCTTATGTACCCCCTCAATCATATGGTTTTGGGGAAGCTTATTATAATCATAAGCTATCAAGTTATCATGCAAGTTTGTATTTCCCCGTTATTAAATGATGTAAATTCAGCTCCTTTGAGGCTGAAGCTGTGGCAAGAGAGTAAACAGAGCACTCTGCTACTCTTATTCCCAACTTATGTATATTCTTGCAGATATTCTCCACCTGTGCTGAAGAGCAGCACTAAATTTTGATCTACTCTGTCTTCACCTGCAGAGGACAAAGTGGTGAGACTGAAAAAATGGTGCCAAATCAGGTTTTCAACTAGACTGCAACATATTGGCGTCAGGCTTAAGATGAACAGTAGCTGTTATGGCATTCCTTTGCTTGCCTCCAGCCTCAAGACTTTTTATCTTTATATTTTAAGTACTTTGTCCTTACAGAGATAAATGATTCTTAAAATAATTTATTTTTTCTCTGTAATTATGGCAGAAAAAAAGTCACATTATAACATCTGGATATACCTCAAACTGGGCTCACTTTCTGGAGAGATGGAAGAGCGAACCGTATGCATCTAGAGTTTGGGGTATAGAAGACAGAAAGGTGACAATCATTGCCCTACCAACAAACCCACCAGCAGACTGGAGCTTCATCCCCAACCGCATGGTAACTTCTCTAGTGATGCTCAGCCAGTTTCTTTCTTCGGCCGCTTTCTTCGTTTGCAGATTGTTAAATGCAGCCACCTGGGAGAGAGAAATGTTCTTCTCGAGGTCTCCGGTGTCCTCAGCAGATGAACTCGACGAGGCAGCCAGGAGGGGAGTCAGGATATGTACGTGCCAGAGGCAGTCAGCTGAGAGCCCTGTCAGAGTTAACAAAGGCTTTGAAGTATATATGAAACCAGCAAGGACCTATCGACCTCTGAGAGATGGTGGGGAGATGATAAGAGGAAGGAGGGAAAAAATTAAAACAATAAAAATAAAAGGAGGTGTTACATTGCACATTAAGCAGATGTTCTGCCATTGCAAGCTTCACCTGTATTTTTATTTCTCCCATTTAACCCACCTTGACTTTCTCCATATATCACTAGACTTGATTCATTTTATCTTTCCATAAAAAGCAAGAAAAAAAACCTCATTTCTGACTTCTAACATCAGTAGAATGATCAGTAAAATCCTCTTCTCAAGGCACAAACCAGGTTTGCTTGATGTAGTCTGTCCTGTGTAACTAAGAATACCTTGAGTCTTAAAGTTAAATGGACCTTAAGGTATTTTTTTGCTTTTCAGTATCCAGACTTGAGCACAGATTTCCTCCCTCTTTCCCAAGAGTTTTCTGCTTGGGCAAAGGAACAAAGGACAACTGGGAAGAGCTTCACCTGCACTCAACCAAAGGGCAGGTCACCATGGCTTAGGAATAGAAGCAAAATTAGGCCAGTGCATAGTCTCTGAAAAATCTGATACAGAAACCCTACACTGAAGACGCCAACTGCAGTTTTTCCTCAGGTCACAACTCACCAGATGCACTTTCTTTTGAAACAGGAAAAGTTTTCTCTGCAATTAAAATAGTACATAAAGAGTTAGGAAGGTGGTTTCATGAAGATCTGGTTGTCGCTGCAGGTCAACAGCAAACCAGAGTAAGTGATGTCTCATGAAGTCTCTTTGGATGAGCAAAGTTTAAGGCTTAATGTTGAACTTTGAAGACATTAAATATATCGGCCCTGCCGGCCGGTGCTATGGGGGGTGCTGGGGTGTCACTGCCAGCCTGAAATTTGGGATCAACCAGCAGGTCCCAGCCAGGCGTGTTCACTCCACAGCAGACCATATCCCAGAGAGAAGAATATTGGATTTAGGCCTCCTTTCCATATGCTTATTATGATGGCAAAACTCTTTTCCACAACTGGTTGTTTATGAACATGCCCCAGTCTTCAGACCTTGTGAGCACGTACTGAAACAGTCTTTGTTGTGTTGGCTTTTTCAAGCTCAAAAAGGCAAACCTTGAAATAAAATAACAGAGCCAATTAGTGAACTCAACTGCTAGAAAGACCTGAAGGAACAAAATTGCAGAGATTTTGAGTCAGGAATTCGAAGCCTATTGTTTCAGATATAAATTATGAGTGAAGGGGGTGACGTGAGACATATTCCAAAAGTCAGTCTGAGTTAGACTTTAGAGGTTAATAAAGAATTAAATACTTTGCAGCATGGATTTTTTAAAGAGAGAGAGTGGCTGACTAACCGGAATCCTCTCACTGATTATTGACTATTTTTAAAGAAATTAAAATGTGTCAGGTCTCATGTATTTGCAAGTTCGTTTGTTATAGTATAATTTGCAAAGTGGACAATAACTCAGTTACAGAAGGTGTGGACTGATTCAAGTATCATTGGGCAGGAAAGGAGAGACAAGGGTTTTGCTGAAAGGAAAATAAATGAGCCAGAGCTTATGAAATGGAAACCCTGCACAGGTGGTGAATGGAAGGCATGTGCCTTATTAAAAAACAAAACAAAACAAAAACCAAAACAAAACAAAATAAAGCAAAAACATATAGATATGTATATATTTATCTATATAGTCAATATGAAGGAAAAGATCTTTTCATTCCTTTGGAAGAAAATATGCTCCAAGCACATGGGACAAGTGCCAGCCTCCCCACCTCATCCTTCTCACCTTGGGCTTCTTATTCAAGAACTGCCCATTGGGTTGGATTCTTTTGCTTTTTTAGGTGCTTTTCACCAGTCCACTGAATGTGATAATGTCAGGAAAAATGTTACTCGGGTGTTGCAATGATAACCCTATTCAATACTAAAATTTATAATTTTTTTTTTAATTTTTAAATGTGGTTCATTTGGCATGCCTTTCATCCAGCAATAGTTACCCCTCCTAGATATATGTGCATCACCAGAGAAAACTCCACAAAAATAAATAAATATGGAAAAGCATGCAGACTACCCTTGTTCAATGGTGCGATGAAGATGATGGTTCATTGCAGTAACAGCAAAGTCATTGCAAACTTGAGTTATTGAATTCAGCAAAGAGCAGAGGAACTGTGCTGCACCATCCTCACACAGAGCACCCCCCTAAACCCAGTGCAGCTGACTGGCTTGGGGACAATATCTAGACATGAGGAAGAAATGTTTTACAATGAGGGTGGTGAGAGCCTGTCCCAGGTTGGCCAGAGAGGTGGTGGATGAACCATCCCTGGAGACATCCCAGGCCAGGCTGGACGGGGCTCTGAGCAACCTGAGCTGGTGAAGATGTCCCTGCTCATGGCAGGGGGGAACTGGGGGAACTGGGAAGGTCCCATCAACCCAAACCATCCTGTGATTCTGTGAAATTTTGCCACTAAAAGCAAATGTCCTGCGTGGTTGTGATCTAACGACCATGGGGAGCCAAGCTCTCTGCCTTTGCAGCCAGGACGTGTGGCCTAGCACCACACTGATGGACCCACAAGTGCTGTGAGTGTGTACTGACATCCCAGACTGCCTCACATTCATCCAGAATTTAACTTTCTAGAATAACCTCCATCCCACGCAAACATCAGTTAGCTCAAACCATAATCAAACAGCTCGAACGGTGACAGTGTGGTTCCCCTTGTGTGCCTTAGGGCTCCCTGATTAGCACAGGTGGGGACATAGAAAGGTGAAGGACATGTCCTTGGAAAGATAAAGGCAGGAAAGACATGCTTGGAGCTAGGAAAACAATGCATAGGCGGTGAGCAGGGACAACATCAGCCTCAAACATGCAGAGGGCAAACTACGAACGATGACCAGAAACATCTCACTGCCAGGCACTGCTTTCCTTCCCTTCCGTGGGCTTTTCTTTGCCCAGGCTGGCCCTACCTCCCCCCCATCAGAAGTAACGGAGAGCTGACTACATCGATATTCTGAGTTAGATTTTAAGCCACTGAAGCTTCCATCCTGCCCCCCACCCAGCCCATTCTATTTCCCATTTTGGGGAAAATCAGAGTAATCTGAAATCCCACACCAACAGGGTGATATATTTCAATATACGGATTCCTGGACTGCAGATTGCAAAGGTATTAACTGACTGTAGAATTTGAAGCCTAACATTGCCTCAGTCACCATTGATTTGATAATCTTTGGTTTGCGTGTCTTGCTCTGCTTTCCCTTCAAGCCCTTCGCCTGAAGAAATACTTAGGAAACATGTAAGATATACCTCTGTGTTATAAATAAAGCAGCAGCATTAATACTTAAGTACTTAATAACTGTCTATGAAGATATGGTAATAAAGTAAATTAATACTGCAAAGTCCTGATTTGGATCTCACTTACATTAGTCTTCCAGAGCTAAAACTATTGGTTTCAGTTGGGTCATTTACAGATGACTAACTGAGGTTAGTCTGACCTTGCATTACTCTAATAAATACATTACACTAACAACAGATCTGGAGTCAAAGGAGTTTGCCACTGGTTGCAACACTAGCATAGTGTAAATAATACATGGATTTCAGAAAAGCAATTACATCCCAATATCAGAGATCAGATCATTAGTGCATACTGTTGTGCAACACAAGCTGGCTCTGTCGGGGTGAATGCCTTTTCTAAATTACAGCCTTACAGATCAACCAGGTATTCGCTTTGTTTCTGTAGTTACGCAAAAGAAGGAGACTACATCTCTTTAAGGACAGAAGTTCATTTTTCAGAGGAAACAAAACCTAAGCTTGGCCTTGGGCAGGCTCAGGCTCAACACTCCGCTTAGTTCTGGTCTCTCTGGGGTCATGCAGAGAAGGGAGAAGGAAGGTGGGATGAGGCACAGTCAGGAAAACCGCAACCATTCTGATGTCATTTTGGAGGAACAAAACAAATACCTGGCCTAAGCTGGTAAACTTGCTGTGTGTTTCTGCAAACAGAGCCCTGGCAAGGAGCTCACCTGTAGGCTCTACACTGGAGCTGCCTAAAATTAGGAGAGATTAATATCACGCTAAGCATTGTTGCTTTTTATTTGCAGGAGGTGCAGACACAATTTTCCTCAGTTTCTGATTTTCCATCTATAGACTGAGAATATGAATACTATACAGCTAAGTTCATTAATTCTGCTCAGGCTGTTGGAGATCAATGGCCAAAAACTAAAGACAAGTTATCATCTTGTCATTTGCCCGTGTCTTACCACATGGGGGTTGTTTCTCAAATGGTCAACAAGCAAGACCTTGATGTCAACTTTGGACAAAGTCTTTGGCTACATGGCAAAGATCTCATTTGTCACCAAAAAATAATGAAACTTAACACTTTAATACGAGCCACATTCAGTCTTCTCGTTCAGAGTACGATCATACTTAAAAATAAATGGTTCAGGCCCCAACAGAACCAAATCTATGTGATGTATGGTTGGGTTACTGTGAGACTTTGACAAATGTGTGTTCTTCGTAGCAAGCCCCTTTAAATAGCCATAACCATGGTATAAAATTATGGAGCAGAAAACGACATTTTTCTTTAACAAAACAATAGTGGTCAGGATTAGAGGGCAGGGCTGAGCTATTTTAATACATTTGAAGCATCCACTGTCAAAAACATATATTTGATTGCTCAGTGAACACCTCCTGTTTGCTTTTCCTGATGGTTAATAGTATAAAATTAACAATCAAGAGGCTCATAGATGAAAAAGTTGTTAAGGCATAGGTTAATTAATCCCTAGAAATCAAATCCCTTGCCAATGCACCTACAAAGTTTAGCAATCATAAAAACACATCTTTCAAGCAAAAAAAAGCTTGGCAACACTTACTGAAAGTTTGCAGTAGGGATGGTTGAAAACAGCACAGAAGATGGAAAGGAGCTGTGCCCAAAAGACCCAAAGCAGAGGCGATCTCAGGGCATTACACATAGTCAGCATCATCTTGTGAGCTGGTTGAAAACTCACCCAAAAACTTCAAAAGCAAGAGCTTGTAATGATGTAAATGTTTGATACTTTTCCAACCAAACCACCAAGTTACATTTTTACGTGTCTTATCAGCCTCTTCTGTGTGACAGTTTAGCCAAGTGTCTTCAAATCAGCTGGGATAAAAATGTTGAGATAGAGCAGCTATTAGGCAAGTACTTAATATTTTGAGGTCACTAGTGCCTGTTGACACGACTTATAGAAAGGAGTGTGTAAGACCCCAGTGTCTGCCAGCCCCTTGCAGCTCCTGTGCTAAATATCAGTCAAAGCTGAGAGTGAGCCAGTGCTTCCAGATACGGTCTGTTCCTATGTAATTTATGGAATATTTTAAGAAAATAAAGAGCACCTGTGGGTAGTGCACACATAGTTGTGCTTTCATTATACTGGAGAACTTGCAAAGGGGAGAAATCCCAACCAATGAGGGAGCGTCTCTGGTGTCTTATATCCCAGAAAATCTTATTTTATCTCTTCTGTTCATGTAGGTATTTGTGACATCTCTCTGCTGGGTCAGTTCTACATAGTCCAATATGTGATACACCCACTGCTGCACTTATTTAAAAAAGACAGTCCACTCACCATAGTCCATAAATCCAGAAGAAGATCATTTTCCTCAGCTCCACTGCTCACAAAACTCTTCTGGGAATGACTTAGATATTTACAGCTTGTGGACATGTATGGTCCCTCCTGTGGTGATGAGTAAACTCATCAGTAAAAACTCATGAGTAAATTCTGCTGGCAGACGAATGAAGTGGTGACAATAAGTTTATTTTACAGATTAATAGGCCTGCTCAACTGTAAGAGTCAGGATCTGTTCTCTGTAGAATATAGCATATATTGATTTTCACTAATTATTCTTTATTCGGATGAGTGAGGCAACACACTGATCACATTTACTCATATAAATAGTACCAGACAGTGTGTAATAGTGGATATAGAAATCCTGAAAGGCAAAAGGTGTTTTTCTGCCATTGTTAACAGGTCTGTGATTTGAGATGAAACAACTCCAAACCATAAGCACCTAAACCAGCCTGTACCGCATTAAGTTTTTCCCTTCAAGAGGAGCAGGAGTGTAGCTGCACATGGAACTCACCCTAGATCTCAGCAGAAGACAGGACATTCACACATCAAACCACCTGGATATGGTGTGGTCCACACACATGGAGTGGAAAGGGGTAAAAGCCACCATCACGCTCAGGGATTCCTCCTGCAGGTGGCAAATCACAGAATCATAGAATGGTTTGGGTTGGAAGGGACATTTAAAGCTCCCCCAGTGCCCCCCCTGCCATGAGCAGGGACATCTTCACCAGCTCAGGTTGCTCAGAGCCCCGTCCAGCCTGGCCTGGGATGTCTCCAGGGATGGTTCATCCACCACCTCTCTGGCCAACCTGGGACAGGCTCTCACCACCCTCAGGGACAACAATTTCTTCCTCATGTCCTGCCTGAATCTCCCTTTATTGTCCTATCACAACAAGCCCTGCTTAAAAGTCTACCCCCGCTGTTGACTTTTGTCATGATCTATCAGAGTGGCCAAACCTGGCCTGTCAGCAAACCTCACACCTGGGAGACCCTTCATATATCAGGATGTCTGGAAATCTCAGAAGGCAGCACCACATCCCAGAGGCTGGGATGGACAACGGTCCAAGTCCCCTTTGTCCTTCCTTTGCAAAACCACCTGTCCCAACAACAAGAACATCCATACAACACCTGATTTCTGACAGAGAGCTCTGTATCTCCCCAGTAAACCTTTTCCAGTGCCAAACCCTCATTATCTTTCTGATAAGTCCCTGCCAGGTGCTGTCAGACAAAGAGAAGTTGCAGCAAGGAATGAGGTGGGGAAAGATCATCCATGTGCACTGGGGAAGCCAAACTTCGAATCCTGGGGGCAGTTTTGGCCCCCTCATGCCAAGAAAGGCATATAATGGAATATTTTCCCTCTCTGTGATGGACAATACCTCCTTTACAGATTTAAATGGTTTATACTGGAACAGGTTGGCCAGAGAGGTGGTGGATGAACCATCCCTGGAGACATCCCAGGCCAGGCTGGACGGGGCTCTGAGCAACCTGAGCTGGTGAAGATGTCCCTGCTCATGGCAGGGGGGAACTGGGGGAGCTGGGAAGGTCACTTCAACCCAAACTATTCTGTAGTTCTATTCTATGGTCCTGTTCCTCTGTTCAGACCCACTGGGAGAGCTGAGATGATTGAAGCTTTAGAACAAGAAAACAACTAAGTGATAAAAATTACCTGTCTGCTAGTACTTCACCACCCAAGAGTTATCCCATTTACTGGTGCTTATCACAGCTCTAGAACTGCCTTTGGTGGGAGAAGGGAGGTCAGCATCTTCCCTGGCTCCACCTGGCAGGTCCCACAACCCCAAGACATCCTGCTGCATGCCCTTGGGATAAAGCAGCAAAATATTAGTCCCACAAGCACAGAGCTAAAATCTGGCACTTAACATTTCTGTGGCCAAAAATACAAACTGGCGATAGCATTTTGAGGGAATACTAGCACAAGGGCCATTTATTACTTTCCTTCCAGGGAGGTGTCACGGTCCCAAGCCTGACAGTGTTGAAGAAGAGATTGGACAACGTCCTCAGACACACGTTGTGAACTGTGGGGTTGTCCTGTGCAGGGACAGGAGTTGGACTCAGTGATCCTTGTGGGTCCCATCCAACTCAGGACATTCTATGATTCAATTTCTTCTGTTCTTTGCCTAAGTATCTGCTCCTGGGCACCGAGGTGAAATGTCTCTGTAACTCACTACAGCATTTTGTTGAGACTTTCAGAGAGGAAAGGCTGCAGACACCGCTACAGAAAACGGTGGATGCTGCAGTCTTTAGGAAATGAACCCTTCTCTGATTGCTTACTTAGCTGAGCAATTTGCAGGGTGATAGACAGCAATTATATCATCCCGTGTCAATTTGGCTATTCATTTTGCCCTCTCCACATGTTTCCTCTTCCTGATTGAATAATCACTAACAATAATCGCAGGCAGCTGGGGGAAGGAAGCGCATCCATCAGTTTTAATGCCAGCAAGAATGAGAACTGATTCCTCCAGCACTTGCCACATCCCTGCATCTTCAATTCATTTACATTTTCCTATTATTTCCATTGCCTACTCCTGTTTCAGTTTATAATCTCAGAACAACAGAATGCTACAGGAAATACCCGGTTTCAAAAGAAAAAAAAATATGGTTGCTTCTTCTGCTATTCTGTATTCCCACAAATATTTTGACGTTTACGTTTTAATTCTCCTTATACTGAGAATATTGATAGAAGTGTTAAGCTTAAAGACTGCTGCCATGTAAGATAGACCTGACCTAGGGAAGAGGAGTTTATGTAAAGGGTGAGGACAGTAAAGGACAGAGCTGTTAGGAAGGCCTAAGCAGGCAAAACCCAGGGACTGCAGAGGCTTTTCAAACTTGTCTGTGTGCAGATTGCTACTTCTAGTAAAAAATTACCTTACTGTGTCCATATATATTATAGGCTATGAACCAGAATGTAACATTGAACATCCAGTGGTCAAAATACCAAATTATCATTTATATCATCATACAGCCCTACCTATACTTGTATATACCTGTATACATATATGATATTATATCATAATATAATTCTAGAGTGGTATTCTCTAGTTATACAAACTAATTTCTATCAGCCCAGCTTCAAATTGTCTCTGTTCAGAGACACAAAATTAGTTTGAAGGCACAAAAAGTGGCTCAAAGATGGTCTTTCCCATAAAACTGTTAAAGTGGTTTATTCAATAGAATTAAATCATCTTTCGAACACAGTGACACAGACAAAAAAAAATTAATATACCCTGATTACTGGTTTAGTTATGGCTTACATCAATTGATAGGCTTTCTATTACAACCATAATACAGCTACAGAAACAATAAGCAGAAATTACAGGGTGGAAGGTTTCAAAAAAGAAAGGTGAGTCAATGGACACGAGGCATTAACATCAGCATGAAACTAGCATGACTCCGCTTGGACTTCTCCATCCCCACCATCACCGCCTGATAGAAATAACAAACATGAAGCTAATTTAATTTTGTAATAGCCCAAGATCCCCTAGAGTGAAGACACACAGTTTTCCTCCGGTATTTGCAAATTAAGCATTCGCTTTCCAAGTGAAAACAGAGAACATAGTCAACCAGGCAGCAGCTGTTCAATACAATTTACATGGGATGAACACAGAGGTTTGAGAACAAGGAGGACCCATAAATTAAGCAAAAATCACCATGTCCTGTCCCAGATAGAGTGGGTACAAACAGTTTTCTTTGTCTTTAAGGGGACAGGCTCTAGTGTCACACATAAGTGGGTAACACTTGGCCAACACAAGGTTAACAAATAGGGATTCATTAAATTCTGCTAAAACAAGTAATAACCAGAGTCTTCACAAGCCATACAGAGCACTGGCGATACTTCAGTGTCTTGGTCCACCAGTTATTTTCTGGTAGAACAGACATTTCCAGAACTAGCCAACACAGCATCTGATTTCGCTGTCTTAATTTGTCACCATTTTACACGCTAACACATTTTATAGTGATTAATACAGTTAAAAATGCACATCAACTTACCCAAACACCAAGAACATTGATGGGAAAGTCAGACATGTCAGTAATATATTTACAGCTTTCAATCCTTGAAGCACCGAGCAGATCTGTCTTTATTTTCCCAGTATGGCTCAGCCTTATATTTCTGATGTTTCTTAGATGCTCAGGGATTTGGGGAGCGTTGGAGGTGCTGACTGCCTGGGACTCAAGCTCCCTAATCCCTAGCACACTTTTGGATTTCCCTTAGGTTTGTTTTTAAAAGCACTTAAGTACAAACGCTTGTTGATTTTGAACACTATACAGACAACACAGGGATGCCCAGCAGCCTCACTCACATTAGACAGGGTGATAATAAGACATAAAGTGGTAATAAGACATAAAAAGGTAATAGTCTGGGAGGGTTTTTTGGGAGATGCAGGTTAGTGGCTTGATTACAAGCACTGGATGTGAAGTTTTTTTTCCTATTGAAGCCAGATGCGAATGTTGTGCTGGCTTCAAAGGGAATGGGCTGAATCCTGCCTCAATCACATTCATATCAACAATTAATTCCACCCTGGTATTTTAAAGCAAGCAGAAAAACACCTATTTTCTAGAGGCATGTGATTCAAGTACACACAGCTCTGTACAAAAGGGTTTGTTTGTCACTTGATACGGCGATTTACACTACTGTGATGAAATGTTTTGCATAGATGAGTTTGAAGGGATGAAAAGTGCCGAAATCTGGAAGGGGGAGTGACAGTCACAGCACTTCTGCTTCCAGGTAAGTTTGTTCTTTATGCACACCGAAAAAAAACCCACAGTATTGCTACTGCACCGCACCTACAATATATTAAAAAATGTATCTAAAATCAAGTGGCTGCTCTTTCTGCCCAGGATAAGGGCCCATTTCTGGAGACTTGCTCTGAAGTACACACAAACTCCCACAGACTTCACTGGATTTTGGAAAAGGCCCTAAGCATAAATACTGGCTCTTTTATACCTAAAATCTAAGCTCACTCTCTAACTTCCCAGGGAATTTGGTCCTTAGGGGTTGCTGAATTTTGCTATGTTTCCTTCTTCATTTACACATGAAAGCTCCAAAGTTTGCTCAGACACAAGCAAGACAGGGGAAAGAGGGATTTTCACCACCCAAGCTTGTGCTGTCTACAATCAGAGCTTTGCTGATGAGCCACCAGACCTCGGAAGATTAAAAAGGACAGATTCCCTCTCACTCCACACCTCAGTGTTTTATCCACCCTGGTTTCCCTGACGTGCAAACCAGAGATTGCTCCTGACCGCCATGTAGAGCTGAGCACGGGCAGTCTGCCCACGGTCACCACCAGTGGTTTTGCCTTCCAAGTCGGAGCAACGTTTCTCCTGATTCACCGAATCCCCACGAACAGGACCGTTCTTAGGGCTGATTTCTTTCCGTCTACTGCATCTGACCTCCCCAAGGGAACATCACCTGTGTCAACAGTCAGGTCTGCATGGGGGCAGATTTTGTCAGGGACTAGGGGAGCTGCTCCTGGCCATCGCGAGCTGTGAAGCTTCACAGAATCATTGTGGTTGGAAGAGGCCCTCAAGATCATTGAGTTCAACCATTAACCCAACCCTAGCACTAGCCCATGTCCCTGTGAACCTCATCTCTGTGTGTTTTTAATTCCTCCAGGGATGGTCACTCCAGCACTGCCCTGGGCAGCCTGTTCCAATGCCCCACAGCCCTTTGGGGAAGAAATTGTTCCCCACATCCAACCTCAACCTCCCCTGGCGCAACCTGAGACTGTTTCTGTGTGTCCCTGTGTCCCCTCAGCTCCTGTTCTCCAGCTGAACCCCCCAGGTCCCTCAGCTGCTCCCATCACACTTGTGCTCCAGCCCCTTCCCCAGCTCCGTTTCCTTCTCTCAACTCAAACACCTATCATCATCATCGTCATCACTTTACTCCACAGCAGTAAAGACTCTGGACCAGAGATTTGGCTGCACTTTCCTACATTCCCTTTACATCGTCTTTCCAGGCGACCACGGACCTACTCACTGTGTTGTTTCCTCCCTGAGAAGCTGCCACGGCAACTCCCTTTGCAATTCATGAGCTGGCTTTGACAACTCCCTCGACATCACAGAAAATATGCTAAAATATTATAATGACCCTAACACCCTTTAATCCATCCTGTCCAACAGCAAAGTTGGATTTCGCAAATCAAAAGCAAGCAGCTAAACTATTTCAACTAAATACTGCTCTCCATTTGATGAAAGCTCTGGAAGACTCATAAGCCTCCTCTGATGACCTGACAATAAAGTAGAAGCAGTTCTAGCTGCGTTTCTCCAACTGAATTTGCATCGCCAGTGTGTGCAGATGTCAGAAACTTCTTAAGAGATTCTCCTGAATAATATGGGGTGTTGGTGATTAAACCATCACATTATAATTTCCTCTCTCCCTGTCTCAGATTTCATACCCTCAGCATCAAGCCAGGATTACAGCCTGAGGTCAGGATGTGGTACCAGACAGATGATGGCGTTTCTTCTCACACAGATCAGATTTTTTTATCAAGAGATTTCTCTGGTGCCTGCAGGCTTTTCTGTGGGAAAATACGATACAATCTGTGCACCTTTTACTCTCTATAACAGTGTGCAGCAAACACACCCAGCTTACTGACCGTCACTTCTTATCATTCAGGTACCTCATTGTTCAAAGAAGGTTAAAGTTGGACATTTGAAGGTTTGGCCATGTGGGAGAAGGGAAAACAAAACAGGTCAAAACTCAGAAGAATTTATGTCAAAAGAGTTTTTTCTTATGCTTGGTAGAAAATAGAATGATGGCAGAAAACAAGGAGGGTCCTACTTTCTGCAACAGCCCTTCTGTTTGTCCATTAAAGCAGGATGGGCAGAAGCTCAGGCTGGTCAGTGCTGGCTCACCCACCCCACAGTGACTTTGCACGGGTAGTGACCTCCACGTAGCTAAAATCTCCTGAGCAGGAGATTTATTTGCTACCGATGGAGAACAGAGCAGCAGGTTGGATCCATCCTCAGCGATTTCCACTCGGCACCACGGACACCGCGGTATGGCAGCAGAAATCTCATTTTCCAGCAATAAGTCCAAAAAAAAAAAATCTTAAAAGCTTCTGCATTTGGTATTTCTGACAAATGCCATAGTTTTTCAATCATTTTTTGAGCAACACCCGAAAAATGAGTCACAAAGTAAACACGTTGCAACATGCATTTCATCTCAAGGACTGTGTTATATATATATATATATTTAAGTATTTTTCTGGTCTGCAGATCACTCCTTATATCTAACTATACACCTATGTACACCTTCACAGGCATGTCGGGGCCTGTTTCCACAGTCCCTACACAAATAAAATACCCATCCACTCGAATGGATGCTCTTTTCAGATAAACATGGCAAGATTGGGGCTTTGGTGCATACGTGCAAGTATCCTGCACACACACTTTTAAAATCATTAAAAAAATATAGTAGCTATAGATTTACAACTGATCAAAATCTAAACACAGTAAAACTGCACTTATTACAGTATAGCCTAGGTGAATTTACATTGCTCATTTATATGAAGCAAACAAAGGAAGGGTCTGTGACCCTGTAACTACAGTTTAATTGTAATTACAGTTCTGCTTATCCTTTTTGTCTGTCAAAAAAGTCCAATAGGATTTTTGTGACTAAAAAGAGGGATTTGCAACATTTCTTTCCAACATATGGATGCTTCTCGTGTGCTTTCCCATCTTTTTTGAAGTATCTTTCGCAACATACCAGACTCCTTTCAGTTGCTTTTGTTCACTTCAATCACCATAGTAAAGAAAATCCCCTTACTAAAGGCGGTAACTTTAGCAAAGCAGCAGCAGCAAAGCAATACTGAAGTCACTACTAGTCCTGTACTCAGGCAGAATAAGGAGTAAGGACTCTAGGTACCAGCTCCAGTGTCATTCCTGTTATCATAAAGCTTAATGCACAGCAATACGGCCAACCCAGGGGGTCACATCGCTCTCTAAGTAGCACTTTCATGACAGCACTTCATTATCAAAGCCCTTTGCACACAAATTTACAAAACACAGCGGAGACAAAGGTCTCTTTTGCATATTAAATCAAGGAAGCCATTTCATCTACAAGTTCATTCTCAGCATGCTGCTTGTTTCGCAGTGGCCGATGCGAGGTGGTGCTCACCAAGGCACCATTTAAGACCAAAAACACACAATGCAAATATATAAAGCTTAAGCACAGGTCCTGCCTACCCCTGGCTGGCATTTCCCAAGTTCTGACACTTCTATGAAAGATAGGGGTTGCTTTTAAAGTGATCCAATCTCTGGAGTCTTCTGTAACGTTAAGGAAATACATTATCACGTACCACGCAGGTCGCTGCTGGTCAGGGGTAATTTGGAAATGGAGACCATCGTGCTTCACTTCTTTTTGGAGCCTTTTACCTGTAGCGTGAGCAGCTTTCACAGCTCTCAGCATAGCACAGAGGCTTTTAAAAGAAGCTTTGTGCATTCATGCATCACGAAATGAAAACCCAAGCCTAGATTTGGATTTAAACCCCCTTCCCATCTAAAAAGAAAAAAAAAAGAAGTATCCTTCATGTAGAACTAGCGCTTTAAACTCCGAATCATTGAGCAAAGATCTTGTAATCTAAGCAAGACAAAACAAGGTGCTGGACAACAGCCCAAGTGCTTCAGACTAAGAACTTACACAAGGAAAGGACACTCTGTTTGACTAGGCCAGTCCAGCTGAAACAGCAAACCTCACCCTCCTGTGTGTGCAGCGACACCAGTGTGAAAGTTCATATACCAGCAGCCATGGTTCAGACGCCAAAATAAACTCCAGCAAGACGTGGCATCTTTCCTGCATCGAGATTTTGCCATTTTCACGCTATCAGGTGAAAAATTAAGCTTGGCGTAACCAACAGAGTTGCATTGGTAACTTTTTAAAGAACACACCAGCCCTTCTATTGTCCCAGCAACATTCTCAACATACAAAAAAGCCACAGTGACATCTTGAGATGCTTAATTTTGAAATAAATATCATAATCCAAGCCACAAGTGTCTTCACTGTGTTTAACTTAATTTCCTGCCAGTACTGTCCACAGATACCTGAAAGTATTTACCTCGACCTGCACAACAGTAAGTCAACATTCAGACACTCTTACAAAGTCTTTCATAAAAATAAACAAGGAAATGCTTCTTCCTGTCTTAATGCTGTGATACCTGAATGAAAAAAATCAACTCAGAAAATAGAACTATATAATCCCCTCGCTATCCAGCCCAAGAAAAGCTTGCAGGAGTGTGAAGGAGTATATTTCTTCAATAAAGACTCCAATCTGAAGTGTTCACTGTTGGAGGAGCTACACAGATTGCTCATGCATTGGCTAGGAGGAAAGCTTTATAGACAATGAGAGAAACAAAACCAAAAACATGTTCAGCAAAGGAGACTAGAAGTATAAGACACAGGAAGGAAGAAGAAAGAAGCTCTAAAACAATTGCATACTATGATCAACACAGTTACCTGTTGCTGTGAACAGGAGTTTAACATTCTCTTCTATCCCGGCTGAAAAATTTCACAAAGTGATCTTGTTTATTCCTATCACATCTATCTGCTATTTTTCACCAATACTTTGCGACATTACAGAACAAAGACCTCAAGTTATATACTTTCTCTTAAAACTACAATGCTAAAGAGTATTTTCAAAAACCCCAATGTCAGAGAACAGTGCTTTCAGTAAAATCTGACAATGCCCCAAGGTACTCGATTCAGAAACCTACACAAAGTCAGTCTATGCTAAAACTCTCTGTCACTGATTCTCCTCAAAAGTTTGGTGCTTTTCTTCATAGTGAAATGATACCTATATTAATGTGCTCTGTTTATCCCTAAACCTATCGGAAATGTGCTTCTTATCTGACTTGCTTCCCAGGGCAGAGTATACCCTGGAACAGAGGAGTTTTGCTTCTCCTACACTGTTACGGACCCAACTGATAGCAGGAAAGATGCTGGTGTCCTGGATCCTATGGGATGCAATGCCTTGAGGAAATTTATATCAAACAATTATTGCATAATCTCAGGGTGTAATAAAACTTTCTACGTCACACACAGGCATTGAGTTCCTGTTACACTTTTGCATCAGAGGAAGAACTATCCCCATCAACAGCAGCTGCAGGTCCCAGTGTGAACCCGCAGGATCCCCTTGCTGTGCATGTGGAGGAAGTTGAAGATCTCTGATGGCATGGCATGGAAACCGGGCCGAGGTTTCACGTTGTCGTAGTAGTGGTGAGTTATAAAAATCCCTGAGGGGTTCATGGGGAACGCCCAGAAGCCAAAAAGATGGACCTCTTCGCAGAGCTCCAGGGCAGCAGTCACCAGGATCAGCCCGGTGCTGACCCGCTTGGCACGCACCCCTTGGCCGAGCCAATATCGCGAGACGTTGATGAGATACTGAGGGTGAAAGTAATAAACAGCTTGCTGGGACTCAAAATCATCCAGGACGTATTTGACCCGAATCGAGACGTCCGTGTTGCGAGTGTTGTAGAAAGCTGGCAGCAGCACGGAAGCGTTCTCGTAGACCTGGAGCACGTCGTAGAAAGGTTTTCTCCATTTTTCCAGCTTGTGGAATCTAAAGGGAAAGGGATGAGGGTGATGTCAGGTCAGCAGACTAGAAGCCTCCCACGAGCTTTTACTAAATCATTGCTGATACACAGATAATTGAAATGACGTTGCATCCAGCAAGGGGGTTATATCTCGATTTGTAGCTAAAGCATCAGTATGAATGTAGGGCAAAAGCACGGGGGATAAAAAAAACATACACTCCCCTCTTTTGGAAGTACATTCATTTAACAGTGGACAAACTTCATAGACATTTCTGAGTATGTCTCACTTTGCATTTTATTATGAGAAGTATGTAACTTTTCCAGGGTTTAGTGAGCTGTATAGTGCACTGCGCAGTGCAGAACTGTATAAAAAAGTGGCAAATACCAAAGCAGAGCAGAAGCCTTTCTAAAATGCATAACTGTAACATTTAAAAGAAATTCACAATGTAAGCAAATTATATTATGTTGCTTGAGAAAATAAACACATTCCCCCTCCTAGAAAGCAGTAACTAGCCCCCCTGGTTCCAATGAAATGTATGATTCACAGTGTCAGTGTAAAGTAATATAAGGGGGGAAAAAAAATCTCTGTAACAGAATTTAGTGAAAAGTAGATTTGGAAAAGCAATAGGAGATGAAAATACAAAAAAAAAAAAAAAAAAATTACCTCTCAGTAATTATACTGGGATTGACAGTCACAACGTCTGTCTTTACCCCAACGTCTGTGAAGTATTTCTCAGATATAGGAGGTAAATTGCATCTATAAAGGAAAGAAATTAGTAAGAATGTTAAACAATTCCTTGTACCTTTTCAGGACTAAAAAGCACAATTGATTTAAGCTTTTCTTCCAAGCAACAAATCTAGAAACAGATTGAAAATTTCAAGTTGTATGAAACATGCTGGTACCCAAACTATGCATTAAAATAAGGAGTTCTTAGGGGCTGTATGGAGACCCCTCTTCTACCTTTAGTTTGTCAGGGTTGGCACCTTTTTTGCAGATGTAGCCGATGTTCACTCCTTTCGCTTTCTTAATAGCAGTTCAGATATTTACTTTGGCAGTTTAGGATGAGGAATGGGATGAAGCCCCAAGGACACTCAACATATAAAATCAATTACTTCCCCAGCAACAGCTGATCTGGATTAAATAATTAATAGATAATCTATAACATCACTTTTAACGTACTTCGTTTTATACTCAAGAGAATTCAGGGCAAGTGCTCCACAAGAGAGAAATCAGTACAGTCCTAATTAATCCAGAACTATCTGCTTCCCTTTGTAAGTATCTCCCAGTGCAGTGTAAGAGCAGTGATTCCGACTCTACAGCTGCACCAGAGAATATCAAAGCTATTAGAAGCAAACCTGTGAAGATTTGCAAACCTTGATTTTGCCGAGTCTCCATTCACCTTGGCCTTGACCTAGATTCTCCATCCCAAAAAATTTGGAGCGTCCCTCAAGAGATGCTGAAGTTACACACACAGGCACACAAGCAATCACACAAGCTTCGCTTTCAATAGAAAACACAGCTTAAAAAAAGCTCCAGCATGTGTTATTAGAGGCAAGATAAGTGGCTTTGCGATTAGTCTTACACTCAGTTTAAACTAGTGTTAGGTATCTGCTGGCATTTAAAACACTTTTTGAAGTGATCTACAAGCCACAATAAAAGCCATCGCTGTTGAGATGCCCACATCTCAAAAAACACTGCTGTGCCTAATTCCCAAACATCTGAAGATCAGGGCTAAACAGGAGAAAACCATAAATTTATTTAGGGTAAGAGATGCTCAGTGTTTTCACAATACCACATACAGTTCTGCTGCCATCACAATTTCTCAGTGACAGGGAGAGAGTGAGTGGGAAGCAGAGGAACACATGAAAATCCTTCAAAGTCCTTTCTCAGACTCAGGAGGTTCATATCAACCTCCTCAAGAGTCCCTCTTTATCAGGTCAGAGAACTTTTTTTAACCACCTTGTCCTTCTCATAGGCAGCGTTATTTCCAGCACTTTTGTCCCCTAGGTCATGCAATGTCCTTCTGAAGTCTTCTAGCATCCTTGGTTCCCCATAGCACTGAGCACTGGATTATATTTGAAAAAGGTTTTCAAATATCCAGCTTCCTTATTTTTCTTAAACAGTAAACCCCACCAAGATTATGAAACGCTGAATTTATTGGAAGTGATAATAAAAAGACACAATTTGCATAAATTGTGCTTTGTCACAGTAAAATTTCATGCCTGCGAAGAGAGTAGTCCCATTTCTAAATGCACCCCATGTTTCATCACAGATCTGCACTCTGGCCAGTAGATGGAGATAGACAATAACAACTAGCAAATGCAATTTATGCGTAGGTATTTTCTATGTCCTGTTGTACCATAATTAATTGTTATCAGAATTTATTTCATTAGAAAACACTTGATTTCATGCAGCTGGCCACAAGCTTCCTGACAATATAAGATTTTCGCAGGTGAAGGTATCACTGAATGTTACCAGTGCTCCATAGGCAGTTTTTGAAGAATTTTGAATAATTTTTGTGTTCAGGACTAGGAGGGTGATTTCTGACAGTTTGGTGAACTGGTGTCAGACTGTAAAGTGCATGTGTTCAGACCTGACCTTAAACACAAGATTTGTTTTAAACTTGATGTCAGCAGACCTTAAGCTCTTCAAAACCAGCAGGTCTTTGTGCATAATACTGGTCCCACAAATTTCGGAGATGGTGAACCACAGTAGTGGTTTTTTTGCACAAATACTGATGTACTTATTCATGTTTCAGTTATATTTAAGTGTCTTTTTAATTAATTACTGGTATCCCAAGCAACTCAGTTTCTAAGTCCTGTATTGATCTGATCCACCCTTTTGAATGGCTTGTGGCACCATTCAGATAAGAGAAATTGGTAAAAAGGGACATCCACTCAAAGTTCTCATACATAAATGATGACATTTGCTGCCCATATTTTCACCTTCACTGATCAGTTTGTCACCCTCATGCATAAAATGTACCTTTCGTTTCAACCACACTCAAAGCAGTGGTCCAGCACAATAGAAGGGGATCTACAATAACTATTTAATCTATACAGGGTACACTTGGCTTTTAAGAAGCAAATTATGTGGAGCCTGGACTGTTTCACAGGTTAAAACAAGGTAATATTTTTCAATAAAGTGGGCACAAGAGTCAGACACAAAGGATCTGAAAATAATGGATAGTGAAGGTAGGACCAATAAAATGTTATTTATCATTTGATGCCAAATTAAGAATTCATTGAGCCTAAATCTGATCTGATTTTTGCTGTTATGAAATCAGAGAAATTAATTGATTTAAGCAGACTTGTAAATTCACAGCAACATAACCAAGATCAGAAAATAGGCCAACAGAAGTAAAAAAGGCTTTTCTTTTCTACAGAACAGGTCATGAACCTCTGAGCTAGCTGTCATATGCCATGACCCAGGAAAAGAGCTTAACGAGATTTAGAAAAGGATTAGTCATGCATATAAATAATAAAAAAATCTTTCCCATATATATTAAGGATGGTAAAAGTGCTGCTAAATTCAGTTATTCAGGGATGAAAGTTGTGGAACGTCCCAGTCTATGCAAAACCTGGGCAACTCCACATATGGTGGGGAGCAAAATATGAAGACACCCAACCTTCAAAGTAATTTGGGTGTCTCTGCACACCTTGGAGTCTACAGTGCTGAAGACTGTAACTCACATTATCCAGAAACTGAGTTTTGCACCACTTCAGAAACACCCTTCCAAGGCATATGAGCTGCACAAGGGGGAACTATCAACATTAATATTAATGGTCAAGCTGCTTGTCATGTAATAAAGGTTCGAACTCTGGTTCAGGACTGACCCAGAAAATCACCGCCACATTCACGTTTTTTGAAATACTGCTTTTTGTGCAAGAAACAGGCTTGATATGACCAGTGCGGCAAGTCCCGTGTTTCCATGTGAGAGAGAACAGTTTTACAATCCTTCATTTGTCATTAAAACAGGCAAAAGGAGAAACGGCACTGTGGCAATTACCGAAACACGAAGTCTGCGCTGTCAATCTCCCGACCACATCTGCTGCTCTTCAGAATTCCTCCGTTCCCAACCACCGCACATTTCTTAAACTGGGAGCGGTGGTACGGCATATCCTGCAACATCACAGCAAGAAAACAGTTAATTATCCCGAAACATGGAGGCAACAAGTCTCTTTTTTACTTTTTCCCTTTTTTTTCCTTTGTACAGCTGCATCTTACTGAAGATGCAGTAATCATAAGAACTTGACACACGTTCTGGCCCTCAGTATTCCCATTCCTATATAAACGCATAGGATTGTTTTCCATGCAATTGGAGATGTTATGGACAACTAACTCAGAGAGAGAAAAGTATTACCCTCTTTTTCTCCAGACTTAATAATAGAAGAAGTAATTTTAGAAACTTGCTTTCCTTTCTGATTGCCACATGAGGGCATGAACCGTAAAATTAGCATCTTTCAGGCACTGTCTTTTGAGCTGCTCACTCCTCAGGCTCTGATATCCTGCATTTGAGATATCTGAACACAGTTCCAGAGCAGCTACTAAAGCCCAAGAACTCTCTCTGAATCATAAAGCACGTTACACCTATTTATCAGAACCTAGCCCAAATGTTGGTGCTTGCTTCTTCTAATTGTACTCAAGTACTTGTGATTATTAGTTAGCACTTGTACTGCTAGAGTGCTTGGTCAGGTACCTTTCTGGATGTGTGTAGGGTGCATCTTTCTGTGATCTTTGGCCAAAATTCTGTCTTCATATGCAGACAAGCAGCTGCTGCCAAAGCCAGAGAGCGAAAATCACATCTCTGAGAACAGAACTGGGCTGTGAGGGTGAGAGGGTTGTGATGCAGAACTGAGCCGCACTACACCTTATGAATATGTAGAGATGTGCTTATATAAGCATGAGAGTGCTCATTTCGGTACATACATATTTTATCGAGAACTTCATACCGCGAATTACAGAGAGATGCGATTAGTGGCCTGACATTTCTAGGTGATTATTCCCAGGATCTTTCCATGGCATTCATAAGCCATGAGGCAAAAGAGGAAGCAATTACACCTGTTTGAGAAAAGCAGCAGCTAAGAAAGAAGTAATACAGAGTTGTCTGTGTTTTATCCAGCAATTTCCTAACAAAAAACACCTCAGCACTCCCTTTCAGGGAGATCAGAAGCCAGGTCTCTGTGCTCAGCACAAGGCTCTTACTCTTACTGTCTTGCTCCCATGCTCTGAGCCCAATATCTCCTACACTTGCCATGCTGCAACCTTGCTTCTGGGCAGATGGTGGCATTGGCCACATAAGGGCTGCCCAGTGAATCCCAATAGCACTTTGGAGGGGGACAGAGCCTGAAAAACATCCTCAGAGCACACCTGGTTAAGCAGAATAACACCAATAGGACACTGCTAGCAAAATTCAATTCACTGATGAATTTCAACAAGGGCAACTGTAGGGTCCCGCACCTGGGGAGAAACAGCCCCAGGCACCTGTACAGGTTGGAGTTGAGCTGCTGGAAAGCGGCTCTGCAGAGAAGAACCTGGGAGTGGACAGCAGGCTGACCATGAGCCAGCAATGTGCCCTTGTGGTCAAGGAGGCCAATGGTCTCTGGGGCGTATTAGAAAAAGTGTGACCAGCAGGTGGAGGGAGGTTGTTCCTCCCCCTCTGCTCTGCCCTGGTGAGGCCACATCTGCAGTTCTGTGTCCAGTTCTGGGCTCCCCACTTTAAGGAGAACAAGGAATTACTGAAGAGAGTCCAGCGGAGGAACACAAAGATGCTGAGGGGTCTGGAGCATCTTTCTAATGAGGAGACACTGAGAGAGCTGGGGCTGTTCAGCTGGAGAAGAGAAGCTGAGAGGGATCTTATCAATGTGATAAATATCCCAATGGTGGGTGTCAAGAGGATGGACCAGACTCTGTTCAGTGGTGCCCAATGGCAGGATGAGGGGCAACGGGCACAGACTGAAGCACAGGAGGTTCCATCTGAATATGAGGAGAAACTTCTTTCCTTTGAGGTGGCAGAGCCTGGCCCAGGCTGCCCAGAGAGGGTGTGGAGTCTCCTTCTCTGAGACATTCAAACCCGTCTGGACACGATCCTGTGTGACCTGCTCTGGTGACCCTGCTTGAGCTGGTGGGTTGGACTGGATGATCTCCAGAGGTCCCTTCAACTCCAACCAGTCTGGGATTCTGTGAGAAGCATATGTGTCTAGTCTCCCATGCACTTATCTCTGCAATCAGGAAGGTTTTTCAGGATAATACTCCTGGATTTAGATGTACCCATTCTTCGCACATCTCCAGATGCCAAAGTGACTTCCCAGGTCTGAGCATTTTCCCTGCTCTGCCCCCATTCCTCCTGTGCACATTTAGATAACAGCACCACCCTACCTCTTAGCAGTGCTCCAAAAGCAAATGAACTAAAAGTGGTTAGACCCTGAAGGATTACATTAATGACACAAATCTAAGTACTTCACTCGAATAAGTTTCTGACTTTCTGAAAGGGATAAATTTTAGTTATCCTGCCCAAATATGCCCTTTAAAATTCACGGGGTGTGCCCCATGATGAACCAGTACTCAGATAAGCTCACTTCTGCACATTAGTCAATATGTGCAAAGGGAATTGCCCACTGGTTATAACTTTGAATGACCCTTAGGTCAAGGATTATCTGCTGAAAGGGTTTGGAATTATCATTATAATTAATATATTTCAAAAATGTGCAGCCTGCTTGCAGATAAGCTGCAAACAGAAACAAGTATAAAAATAGTCATTGTGAATATGAATTATAAAATTATCATGCCTCTAAAGAAGAAGACCTACCACAAACGTTGAATTTATTGTGTGTCAGTGGTCAACTTTTAAAAAGTTCTGATCAGCTAGTACTTCTTTTATTCAAAATTCTAGTTATTTCTTTGGCCACTTGGCTGCTAGGTCAGTAATATTCTGAAGGAAGATATATATATATATATTGCATACTAGACCAGATGGCCACTAGAAAATAGGATAATCAGTTAAAATATCTTATCAAAAAATCAACATTTTCAAAGTACAAGCAACGAAGTTTGTAGAAATGTCAAACAGCCAACGTTAAATGCTTGGTTTTACAATAGTATCTAATGCAGCAAGTAGAACGAGGTTGATTCTGCAAATGGGCAGAGGCACCTTTGGAAACATTTTGAAGATTTCTTGGTTGATATGGAAGATTCCGCTAGTATCCACTTCATACTTCAGTTTAGTTCCCAAGGGCGTGTTTTTCTGGGTGGTGAAGAGAAAGGCAGGGGCATTGCAACACCTCGACAAAGTAGACCTGTAAAATGAAAAAGAGAGAAATGAGATTGAGGAGCTGACAGTATGTTTTAGGATATGCAATCACTATTACTCCTAACAAGGTGTTTTTCAGCAGAAAGAAACTTCTATTAGCTTTAGGAGGGATAAAATGGTGGTTTGCTGGATTTTTCTTTAGAAAATTTCAGGTTCAGTGACATTTTCCTCAACTGAGGAACTTATGGTAAAAGAAGGAAAGGAAAGGAAAGGAAGGGAAAGGAAAGGAAAGGAAAGGTGCGGAAAGGAAAGGAAAGGAAAGGAAAGGTGCAGAAAGGAAAGGTGAGGAAAGGAAAGGAAAGGAAAGGAAAGGAAAGGAAAGGAAAGGAAAGGAAAGGAAAGGAAAGGAAAGGAAAGGAAAGGAAAGGAAAGGAAAGGAAAGGAAAGGAAAGGAAAGGAAAGGAAAGGAAAGGAAAGGAAAGGAAAGGAAAGGAAAGGAAAGGAAAAAGAATCCCTGTACCCATGTCTTCCAGGCTGAAGGAAATATATGTGTAAATTCTGCCCTGCTCCAGACTCCAAAGCTGAGCTTCTGCCCCCAATACCCTGGGGAAACCAACCTGATGAATTAGTCCCTCTCTGCTTTTGATGTCTTCCATTTTTTTGTAAATTATTTACTCATCACTTGGCAGGAAATGAAGGGGTTAATGTATTCACCTGAGGGTGTGGAAGATGCTGCCCCACTTACCAGACTATTGTGGAGCACAGTACAGTTTGATTGCAAAAAACCCAACCAACCAAACAAAACATTTTAAAGGTCTTTAGTTTTGCCTTTGACTTTGCACATGTGCATCAGGAAGATGATGTGGTCCCAACAGATGGGTGCCAGGCAGACTGGTCACGGCTACAACCCCAAAATCTCAAGAAAAATAGCCAAGAATTTATTTGTGGTTGTGGCAAAATGGCAGGTATTCCATGTAAACACGAACTCTTTTGAAATCTCAAAAGTGGGATTCTTGGCATGAGAGAAAACCCATTCAGCTCTGACATGAAATTTAAATAGGAAAATATTCATACATTTATTAGCTCCTACCTTTCCCTGAATGCTATGTCCTTTTACTTCAGCTTGCTCTTACTCCAGAGCCAGTTTCTTTCTCAGCTAATTCATCTTATACTTTTAATGAAAAATACATGTCATGGCAAATGCACAAACATGAAGACAAAGCCAAATGGCTCTCAAATAACCTAGATTAAATACCTTGCCTCTGGGGTATGTGGCCTCATTATGAGTTGGAAGAATAAGCCAGTCTTCTCTATGCGCTTCTTTACAAGCACCAGAAAGCAAATGCAGAATTAAGCAAATATTTCAGTGATGTCCAGTTACTGTTATATACTTGACTCATGCAGAATGACACAGGATCATGATCAGACCAAGGCAGCGATTGAGCCTAAGTCAATGAATGATTTCTAATAAAAAAAACATTAAATAATCACGAATAGGTAGCGGGATTTGATTGAGATACGGAAAAACCCTCTTCATTAGTTCTGCATTAAGGGAAGCAAAGAGTTGTTTTTCATCTAATGTCCAACTGTTTTTCCAGAGGCAGGTTCCTTAATATTAACATCCTGTATCTGATGGAGGATGGTGGACCAAGTAATTGTTTTCCCTCGTCTCCAGATACAACAGCTAGTGTGCCTTTTGTGCTTCCTCCCTCCCTGCTGTTTACGCAGCTGTTGTTCGACTTTTGCTGGATTCTCCCCAACTCACCTGATGGCCCAGAACTGGGAAAGCTTAAAATCCCACATCTCACTGTTGTTGAACCACCTCATTTTAATCTCACGCTACTCTATGTCCAAACTCAGAGACTTTGCTCTGCTTTTACGGGACTACAGCCTCCCCACACAATCACACACTGAAACCTGTGTCCTATAAAACAAAAACTGAAACAACAGACTTTGAATTTTTTAAATTTTTTTTTGCTTTTTTTCATTACTAGCATGATTATTGTTCCTGAAACCAGCTAACAAAAGTCAGATTACATCTAGGTGCCGGTTGGAGCTTTTTAAGTGGTGATATTTCAGTCAAGCGGGTACACCCAGCGATGTGCTTTAGTGCTAGATTTAGGTTATGGTTGGACTCAATGATCTTAACAACCTCTTCCAACCAAAATGATTCTATGATTAGTTCTCTTACTCCAAGTAGTCTTTAAGATAGTAGACTCTAATCCTTAATGGCTCTTGTCTTCAAAACAGGCTCTGATAATTGCCCATCAAGTAATTTCCAGGAAAAAGAATAGAACAAAAAAGCCCTAAAAAACTTATGTGTGCAGCTCACATTGAAAAAAACTTCGATGAGCCTGGGACTAACAATTAGTTATTTTTAAAGATGTTAATGACTTAACTCAGCACATGCATTCTCACATTTTCTCATTAACTCGTGATGGCCATTTGCTGGAATCATGTAAGGGAATTTGGGAGAAAGATGTGGGGTCTTATTCTAAGCAACAACTCCAAACCATGTGACTTATGGACTTAACCAGTCTCTATTCCGCTTACTCTGAAATATTGTGTTTTCCATAGACCTACACAAATATGGCCCTCGAGTATACCAATATACAACACTCAAATATACTTTTGGCTTCATTCTGCTATTGCCTTTGCAAGATGAGTTTCAAAAGTTGTATCTTGAGAGGGCCATGGACAACCTTCAGAGAAGGGGAAGTCACACAAAGAAAGACAGAGTAGTACAGACACAAACTGCAGAAGTCTCCAAAGACCAGAGAAAATATACAGATAAGGAGGGAGTGGCAGCTGAGGAGCCATTAAAAAAAAAAAAGAGGAATTGATAAACAAGATAACAACTAATAACACCACAGGAAAAATGCAGTTTCAGTGTTTTATAGGCCAAATTTGCAGTGTCACCTGTGGTGTTAACATTTTATACCACCAGAGACTCAGGTTGATGTATTAGATGTAACCATTAAATCTTGGGTTTATTTATACATCTGACTGAATCATATCTGGAAACGTCTTTCCCACACCAAATTCCCTGCCCTTCCTGGAACACTGCCCCACATGCCAGAAAAGCTGTCTTTCCCTCTTGATGTTGACTTTTGTAAAGCAGAAATAAAGTCCATATTTCTTCAAAAGGATGGTATTCCAACAGTAACAGTGTTATAATGCTTACTCTTGCTATCCATTTGAAGGTCTGATCTCTCTACAGGAAGCTAAACTCAAGCTAAAGTAAATCTCACTCGGTCTCATCCATATGGACCATTCTTACTTGAATAAATTAGCTTCTGTGACATTCATCTCCCATTTGCACATCTGTAGGTTCTTCCACCTCTCAAACAATTCTGTTTGTTTCACCCTAAAAGATAAAAAAAGAAAGAAAATCAAAATTAACTTTATTAAGAAGACTTAGTTTCCTAAATCAGCTGCAGGCAGGGCACCATGCAGCAGGCTTTTCACAAGGCAAACCAGTCTATCCATTATTATTTTTACTTCTTTTTGTCTTCAGACATAGCAACTCTTAAGCTATGTGTACCCAGGTACCAATGGAGATCTTCAGCTGTTTGGGACTGATTTATATTCCCTGATAGACATTCTCCATTTATTCAGGATAAAACTGCAATATTGAGCAAGAACAATCTGCTGTACCAAAGTCTGTCCACAGTTTGCTGGGAAACTAATGAGCGTCTGGCAACTACAGCGGCTCTGGGGGAGAAATTTGCACCTAGCAGAAGGACCCAGCAGAGGGGTTATTGGAAAAGAGGATATTTCTGTTAATTTGACCAACTACCATTATATTTTGGGGAGGTTATTTTAATCTGTGAGATCCTACAGACCAGCACTGTTGGTAAATCCATTTTATAAACTGCAATAGCGTATGTGTATGGATAAGCATCTGTGATGGTAAAAGGACATGAAATGCTCCTTACATAAGGATCTCTCCTTCCCTCTCTGTTAATAAATCTACTTTTAGTTATATCAAAAAATGACACTAGGCTGACACAGAATGACACATTTTTGGTGATATCATCAATGCCAAACACTTCTAACTTAGACTTCATAAATATTCTTCTGTATATGGACAACAGAGATCATGAAGTCCTTGCAACAACCTTCAGCTAAGGACCAATGTCATAATCTGCTTAGGAAATGTTGAAGTCTGAGATATTTTTCCAGGTTGATGGGTCTTAATGAGTTCTTTCCAGGCTTGAGGGCTTTGAATGTTTGAATAAAGCAAAGATTTTTAAGATAATTACATATTTAAAGTGAGTAGAATTTAGGATTTCCCAGGCTGTGGAAGTTACAGGAAGAAATTAGGTCACATTGTACTTTATGTAGCCCACCAGAGCACATTAGCTTGGAAATATTCCATTACTATAAGGGCTGAATTAGGAAATGTAGCATGTTAGCAGCAAGCACATCAGGAAATAATGAAAGAGCTTAATGACAAACAGCATCTATTGTAAAAATAAGGCTAACTTTATCCAGCTAAGCAGGAGTCCACTACCTTCTACGTACCATGGGATAAGATGGTAAGAAATTAGTAACTCTCTGTACCATCTGACAAGTGTGCAGAAAAGCAATTTGAAACTCCCCATCTTCAGCAGAACATCGGCAGAAGTGTCACGTTCTCACCCCTTCTATTTATTTTTAAGCACTGCGAGTCAGCAAGCAGAGCGAAGTTGTTACTCGTGCATCCTTCACACAGTACCAAATACTGGAGACAAGGACATAACCCACATTTTTCTGTGTACAAAGCAAGCAGTGGAGACATGCTCAAAATTGTATTTGTTCTAGGCTTGGTTGCTTAACGGTGTGCACTTCTACAGCTGCACTTTCGTTTGAGATTGTCAGTGCACTTTACAGACCTTAATAAGCCTTGTGGATTTTCAGTAAGATTACTAAACCACAGGTTTTAGATATGGCAAGGGATTGGGCACAATCTAAGCACCTACTTCAGTGCAATGCTGAAATCACAAAAGGGTAACACAAAAAATCCTGCTTTGCTCTGTCCTTTGAGTTCACCTCACCTTTTTGCCTGATTCCATCTCATGGATACATCTCATTCAAGTCACTATTTTACTGAGGTACATACGGGACCACAAAAGAGAATCTATTGTTTCTCAGAATCACGTTTTCCTACTTTTCACTGAGTGTTATTAACTCGTTAAATTCGTGTCTAATTGAGGAGGTCTAAAGTACCAATGGGCTCAGAAAAGATCTAAACAAACTAAGAGAGGGGTCTATAGTCCACTATGGTTACTGTAGTCTAGTGACCATCCATCACTGATCAAGTGCCCACACCAGTACTTGTTATTAGGAAGGAATAAGCTTTTTCTTTCATTTCTTACCTTTCACTTCTGGCTGCTGTCAATGACAGAGCCTTAAGATAGACGGACACTTGCTATGAGTCAGTCTGGTTGTTATTACTCTTCAGTTACCCTGAGGAGAGGACTTGGAATATAATACTACAAATAATATTACAAACAATATTACAAACACTGCATTTAATTCCAAACACTGACCAAAATGCCTCCATCTATATGAGAAGCCCCCCAGTTTTTTCAAATGGACCTCAGATGAAATTCAAATGTCACTACATGAGCATAAAAAAGAACCTCAAGAATCCCTGATGAGATCCCTACTGATGGGATCTCTTGAGCCTTGCATCTTTGGCAAGCTTATTGTGGGTTATAATTTTTATCCTGCCTGAAAAGTAATCTTTTATTAAATATTCATTCATACTTACATGGATAAAACCTTCACAGCAATGATGTCCTGCCGCAGTTCCAGGCATTTGGTAGAGTTGTATTCCAAAGGCCCTTCGTAAAATTCAAAATACCTGAAAAAGAACAAGAAAAAATATGATAAATAAGATTTAGACTAGAATGCTTGTCTTACACATCAACAGAAATTTGCTTAAATTGTCATTTATGATTTCTGCCTAACTTAAGGCTACACTTAGTCTGGCCCATAGGCAGGTTATAACTTCACGGGAAAACACAGATGTGATTGTTGATTGTAGAACTGCCACCTATGTCCAGTTTTTCCATTTCTATAGGAGTTCATCTACCTTGTAGGCATGAACAAGGACCAGGTCCCTTTACCAGCAGTCAGCAAGTGCTGAAAGTCAGGGGAAAAGCTCTGATAACTTGAGGAACGCTGTTCCCATGCTCTGGGTGCCTGAATGTGCTGCGAGTTTAAAAAGAGTTCCTTGAATTTTGCTCTGAGTTGGAAAGAAAAGTGCTGGAGAATGCATCTGGTATATCCAAATTTTACTCTCCAAAAAAAGAGATGTTTTTGACAACAAATGGGTTTGAATGCTCAGACACATCACAAGTGGCAGTGCTATTTTGAATTAAAATATAGACATAAATGTTTACTTTTTCTTTCCTTATATTCCTTTGCCTTAACCATCAGACTGCAGTGAAAGGGAAACAAAACACAGTAGCAGCTGCTCACATTTAGGGGCCAGAGAAAGCCCAGATTGTCCAGGGTATTCAATGAGACAGTATTGAAATAACAAAAAGTATTTTAGGGTTTAAACCAAGCTTTGTATTTATCGTTAGAAGTCTGTATTAAAACCTAACACCTAATAACTGCTCATAGCCATACAGTAGTCTTGAGCGTAATGAAGAAATACCAGTAGATGACCTGGAGGAGTAAGTATTATGACAAAGGCTGGAGCAATTTATTTTGATGGTTCCTTTAAAATCGCAGAATGCATGAGGCTGTAACTCCAAGCTATCTTTTGAATTTTCAATATGAAAGGAAAATACAAGTTTCCTGGAAGAACTTTATTTAAACCATCATTGGAAATGCAATGTTTTGGTTTTGTGTATTTTAAAATAACAGCAACATTCATGTTTGACCCGAAAGTCTGTTCAGTTCTGAATAAATAATCCTTCAGTAGGAAAGCCTTGTTAGTGTTCTTAGTAGTTCATGTTTATAGTTAATATCAAAATCTGAGGGCATCCAAAGTTTGATCTGTTCTGGAGAAACACTAAGTGCTCAGACCTCCCAGGGACACTGTGTGAGGTGAGAGTGTCCAGAAAACATCTTCAGAGGTCTTCAAAAGTGCCTCCAAAGGTCAGAAGCACCTAAAAGCCAAAAGATTCTGAATTTTGCTATTTAAGCACATACAGAGATCGATCTGATAAAGTGGGGAAGAGAGAAACCCATAGAAGGGAGAAAGGGACTATAGCATGCGACTGGAAAAAGCCCAAGAGCCTCCCAGAGCAATCTGCTACCAACTGGGAACGGTTCTATGCTGTCAAATGCTGCTTTAAGAAGTGTTTCCTTCACCTCTCCCTGAGGTTTTCACCACCTTAGCTTTGCCAAATCCCAAACCAATCATTTCTGTGATTCAGTGAGAGGCACAAACCTTGAGACTGAAAAGAAAGCCATGCCTAGAGTGACATCATAAATTCCTAATAAAGAAGTAAATTGATTACTGTCAGAAGAAAATCAATAGCTCGGCAGCCTTTAAAAAAATAATGTGACTATTTGGGAATGTGTTTGCACAGTCTTCAAGGCAACAAATATATTTTCATGGGTTTTTAGAGGAAATTATACATTTAAAGCGCTTCATAATCAGTGACAATCCTGTGAAAATACTTCCTCAGCCACCGGATGGGAGATTTAATGTAACATGAACCTTCGTTTGGTCTCTCATCCAAAGGCTTGGGCTCTCCCTTCCAACTCAACCATTTACCTGGACATTCAGCCTTTCTAAAGAGCAGCTGAAATCAATTACACCAGCACATCTCCTGCGTCCTTGGCTTGTTGAGCTGGAGCTGAGCCACTTGTGTATTTCAAAACCTCTTCCAGCTGCAACTGGATCATGAGCTCACCTGGCTGCACCAGGTCAAAGCCCTGAGTGGATGTAAATCTCCCAAATTTAACTGAATTCTCTCTCTGTGAAGTCAACACCACAGGATTTATTACTGGTCACAGAATACAGGGGTGAAGGAGTCCCCTCTGGCCACCAGTCCAGTTTTTTCATTCTTCTGCAGCAGTCCTTTTTCTTTCTGTATTTTGCACTATCCATTCTTTACTTTGCTTCTTTGAGTCGGATGAGACCAGGACTACGAATGTGTATGTTCCACACAGTAGCCAGACGCAGATATACATCCCCACACAACACTCAGCATGTTACATACCACTCCTACGTCTCTGGAAGAAGGCAGGTAGTAATGGTCATGAGCCTCATCCTCAACTGTCACCTAACATTGGATTTCAGTACTTTGCCTGTGCCTTAAGAATGGCAAAAATCTAAACTGACAGGTATTCTTATCTTTCCTGTGCAGTTCTAGCTCTGCTGCTAAGTCAGAGAACTGAATGTCAAACAGCACGTGTTATCATGTGGGAACATCACAGCAGGGGAGAGCTGCTTTCAGCCCCTAGCACTGGAGGCAAACATGTCATTTTATAAAACAGGGGTGAAAATTCCCAAGACCAAACCATTCCCCTTAATCAGTGCCCGTTTACCCAATCCACAAATGAAAAATGGAAATGACAAAGGATGCTTTGCCAAAGAGGCAGAAGGGCAAGAAGAAAAGGATCAAGTAAAAACTAAACCACTTTCTGGATCAGAAAGGAAATCCATGAGGCAGCATTGTTTTTGTAGCAGAGTTATTCTGTCAGCCTACAGCTTGGAAAAGCGCAGCATTGCCCTGAAAGTCACTGACTCCCACAATCACAGAATCCCAGAATGTCAGGGGTTGGAAGGGACCTGGAAAGCTCACCCAGTGCAATCCCCCCATGGAGCAGGAACACCCAGATGAGGTTACACAGGAAGGTGTCCAGGCAGGTTGGAATGTCTGCACAGAAGGAGACTCCACAACCTCCTGGGCAGCCTGGGCCAGGCTCTGACACCCTCACCGGGAACAAGTTTATTCTCATATTGAAGTGGAACCTCTTGTGTTCCAGTTTGAACCCATTATCCCTTGTCCTATCATTGGTTGTCACCGAGAAGAGCCTGGCTCCATCCTCCTGACACTCACCCTTTATATATCTGTAACCATTAATGAGGTCACCCCTCATTCTCCTCTTCTCCAAGCTCCAGATCCCCAGGTCCCTCAGCCTTTTCTCATAAGGGAGATGCCCCACTCCCTTAAGCTCCAGTTTTTCCAGTAGAGTCACTGAGAGTAGCAAACTCACCATTGGGCACCTTGGAGGACCTGTGACACAGGTCGGTTGACACTCTGCCGGTGGGACACCTACATGTCTCCTGCAGCAAAGGCAGGGGACACTGACAGTGGTGTCACTTCTGCACCAAGTGGGGAGAAGATGCTATTGGCCATGGGGTCAGCTCAATAAAAATGAAGTCATCCTGCCTGAGATGCTGAATAATCATCATGTGGGCTGTCATTCATAAGCCCTGAACCACATCTGAAGCAAGTAGTCAGACACCAAAACCTCATTAGTGTAAATGCCACTCATGCACTTAGGTTGCAAGTATTAATGATACCACAACAAACAGCATTAAGGACTTTGCAAGACAGTATCTGGTCAATAGACTAAAATAAATAAATATACAAACAAACAAGTAAATAAATAAATAAATAAAACTCTCTCTTTCTGCTGGGACAATCACACAATCAAGGAATAGTTTGGTTTGAAGGGACGTTCCCAGCTCCCCCAGTGCCCCCCCTGCCATGAGCAGGGACATCTTCACCAGCTCAGGGTGCTCAGAGCCCCGTCCAGCCTGGCCTGGGATGTCTCCAGGGATGGTTCATCCACCACCTCTCTGCCCAACCTGGGCTGCTGTTTTACCACCCTCAGTGTAAAAAATTTCTTCCTCACTTCTAGCTTGCATGTTCATGCTATTTATTTGCTTCCCAGTGACCCCCGTCCTGCTACAGACACTGAGATAATTTAGCAAAGACAGCTGCTTGGAGCATCAGCCAACCTCTTCTCACAGAAGTGCACAGTGTACTTTCCCACAATAGAGCTTTTGGACAACACCGAGCTCTAGCACGAGTAACATGGGTTCTCTCTTGCCCCACGGATGTGTTTTAAACCCAGTTCCTCCACTCAGAAGGGTCTGGTCACAGAATCACAGAATCCCAGGCTGGTTTGGGTTGGAAGGGACCTCTGGAGATCATCCAGTCCAACCCACCTGCTCAAGCAGGGTCACCAGAGCAGGTCACACAGGATCATGTCCACGTGGGTTTGAATGTCTCAGAGAAGGAGACTCCACAGCCTCTCTGGGCAGCCTGGGCCAGGCTCTGCCACCTCAAAGGAAAGAAGTTTCTCCTCATATTCAGATGGAACCTCCTGTGCTTCAGTCTGTGGCCGTTGCCCCTCATCCTGTCATTGGGCACCACTGAACAGAGTCTGGTCCATTCTCTTGACACCCACCCTGCAGATATTTATCAGCATTGATAAGATCCCTCTCAGCTTCTCTTCTCCAGCTGAACAGCCCCAGCTCTCTCAGTCTCTCCTCATCAGAAAGATGCTCCAGATCCCTCAGCATCTTTGTGTCCCACTGCTGGACTTCCTCCAGTAATGGTTCTGCTGAGAGTGCTTGGAGACCAGCCCCCCATGCTCTCCCAGAGGAAGCATCAGTCTCACCCACTCCCTGGGCTCCAAGTACTGATTCTGCCTATTAACTCCCACTCTGAGCCACGTAGTTCCCTGTGAACAAAGATATATTTGCCTGTCAGAAAGCTAAATTAGCACAAATGGAAACTGTCCTCCCCATCATCTTCCTCAGTCTGATATTCAGCTAAGAAGAAAGGGTGTAGGGCAGTTTATTTTGATTTATACTCTTGATTAGTGACAAATGACACAGCTGACTACGCTACTCCTTTTGCTACAAAAAAAGTGCCGCGTTTCAGCTTTAGAAGAATGACAGTTTCACCAACCCTGCAGGGGTTTTACAGATGTGGAGATAAAGTTCTTAGGGACATGGTTTAGTGACTGTGTTAGGTTATGGTTGTACTCGATGACCTTGAAGGTCTCTTCCAACCAAAATGATTCAATGATTCTATCATCTATATCTATAAAACAGAGTTAATCTATTTCACCACCAGAATGTTCTCTCCGTGCTTGCCTTCATTTCCCCTTCTGAAGTCTAAATAACATTTATCCCTCAAAGGTCACCAGTCTACAGGAAAACCAACAGAGGAAGTCATTATTCTTTACCACAGGGAACACAGTGACAACTGAATCATAACAAAGCACACAGTTGCACATGGGGTGTCATTTTTCCAGGTACCAAGCACTAAACACGTCCCACTGCTCTTTGTCCCTTCAGGTCAATCATAGCTTTCTAGTCTACTTTTTTCCTGGATCACGTCCTGTACCCAGATACCACACAAGCTGCAAGTGCTCAGAGAGGACTCTTGGGGTTTTTTTTATGCCTCTCGGTACTGAATGCCCAGAAATGAGATGCTATTCACTCTGTAATTTTCCATTTTTGATTAATTGAGACTTTCTTCTTTTGTAACCTTCATGTCTCCCATCGCAACCTCACTTCCAGCTGAGTAGCTTGCTGAGCTCGCTAGTGAGAGACAGATTTGGTTTCCCAGTACCCCATCTAACTCTTATGTCTTTGATCATCCGCAGCTGGGCTGCTCCTGCTTTGATCAAAAGTCGGCTTTTCTTGATCATGCTACGTGAATTAAAGAAGCCTGAGACTTCAATCCTGCCTTCAAGTGACACTTGGTTTGAGGCACTGGTTTGTCTGATATGCTGAACAAAGGTTTTAAAATATAATTGCGTGTAACTGTCAGGCGTCTTTTAAACAAGGGCATTTTCTCCTGCATAAAAATGCCTTCTCGCTCCTGCATTGCCGGTTCTGCACTGTTCGCAGTGAGGCTGCAGCGCCTGTGCTGCAGGAGAGCAGGGTACTGTGGGAAGGATTCCACCTACCCTGCAGGAAAAACAAAGATCTTTCAAAAAATATACATCATCCAGTGACTAAGAAATGAGAATAAATGAACCAAGCCCTGCAGGCTCCTACTAAGCACTTATTAAAAGAACTGTTCAATTAGCGGTGCCTGCACTCCTCAGGATGGGCAGATCCATGGCCAGGCTCGGGTCTAAATTCACCTTCACCACTCTGAGCCTTGCATGGGTTCCAGAGCACACTATCCAAAGCACACGGGAACTCAAGATCATCTACCAGGGCCAGCATGGGATCTTCAGACCCTTGTAGCAAAAATACTGCTGAGATGGAGCATATCATGGCTACAGGGGCTCTGGAAAACTCATCTAGATGTAGAGGCTGATTGACAGGTAAGTCCATGGCAGGCAAGGACAGGGACCCTGGGCTCTGCTCTCATAGACACTGCCCAGACTACACAATTGCCACCACAAACAAAAACAGCATCTGAAGTTGACAGAAATCATAATGACTTTCCATACTACACCTTGTGAAACACCTGTGGACATACTGGTGTTGGAATCACAGTATCATTGTGGTTGGAAAAGACTTCCAAGATTGAGTCCAACCACTAACCCAACACTGTCACCACTAACCCTAAAACTGTCACCATTAACACAACACTGTCACCACATGTCCCTAAGAACCTCATCTACACATCTTTAAAACCCCTCCGGGGATGGTGACTCCACCACTGCCCTGGGCAGCCTGTTCCAGTGCCCAACAGCCCTTTCCAGGAAGAAATTGTTCCCAATATCCAATTTAAATATCCCCTGGTGCAACTTAAGACCATTTGATTTAAATGAGATCCCCCTGCTGTGAGACTTGGCAAGTGAAGCAGAAATGTTTGATGCCTTTAGATTAATTCACACTTCACTAGGGCTGGGAACAAAAAAAGTCACATTGCTGCATGTGTTGTTTCTGCTGTTTGGGAGCCTGTGCTGACTTGTCCACACCAGGATGAAGCTTGAAAGACTGAACTGAAAGAGAAGATGCTGTAGGCACCAAAGAGGAGTCTGGATAAGCAATAGTCTTCTCTTATACAGGTTAATGAAACTACTTCACTATCTCCTCCTTGGGACAACAAATATTAAAAAAGATGGTTCATATTCCTCCTGGCTACCACCTGCTGATGCCAATGTGACTGGCAATAACTGGTTCACAGAATCACAGAATCACAGAATATTAGGGTTTGGAAGGGACCTGGAAAGCTCATCCAGTGCAATCCCCCCATGGAGCAGGAACACCCAGATGAGGTTACACACGAAGGTGTCCAGGCGGGTTGGAATGTCTGCACAGAGGGAGACTCCACAACCCCCCTGGGCAGCCTGGGCCAGGCTCTGACACCCTCACCCCAAACAAGTTTCTTCTCAAATTTAAGTGGAGCCTTCTGTGTTCCAGTTTGAACCCATTACCCCTCGTCCTATCATTGGTTGTCACCAAGAAGAGCCTGGCTCCATCCTCATGGCACTCACCCTTTATATAGCTGTAAACATTAATGAGGTCACCCCTCAGTGTCCTCTTGTCCAGCTCCAGAGCCCCAGCTCCCTCAGCCTTTCCTCACACGGGAGATGCTCCACTCCCTGCAGCATCTTGGTGGCTGCGCTGGACTCTCTCCAGCAGTTCCCTGTCCTGCTGGAACTGAGGGGCCACAACTGGACACAAGATTCCAGGTGTGGTCTCCCCAGGGCAGAGCAGAGGGGCAGGAGAACCTCTCTGACCTACTGACCACCCCCTTCTAACCCACCCCAGGTACCATTGGCTTCCTGGCCACAAGGGACCAGTTCTGGCTCATGGTCACCCTGCTGTCCCCAGGACCCTCAGGTCCCTTTCCCCTGTGCTGCTCTCTAATAGGTCATTCCCCAATAGGTCATTCAAATCCTTTAGAATCTTAATCTCTAATGTTACTAGATGTTATAGATGGCTAACTGATTGTGAACTTCCAGCATGTGGCTGTAGTTAGGGAAAAATGTGTCATTATAATTACAGAATGTCCTGTGTTGGAAAGGACCCACAAGGATCAAGTCCAACTCCTGTCCTTGCATATGACAACCCCAAAATTCACACCAAGTGTCTGACGGCGTTGTCTAATCATTTCTTGAATACTGTCAGGCTTAGAGCTGTGACACCTCCATGGGGAGCCTGTGTCATGTAAAAAAAAAATAAAATATAAGCAAGAGAAGATGATCATACATCTTCATATACACTATGTGGTAATAGCTCTTCTGAGTTACTCCATCCAGTTTTGATATTTCTGGTCTGAGGGTTTGAGACATTAGCAAGAGTTACAAAATGACCTGCAGAAATTATCTGGTTCCAAAAAGTATGATCTTGAGGGTAACTTCCAACCAGAATGATTCTATGATTCTAATAGAGCAGAGGAAATAGGGACACTTGCACTTACTGGTATCACGGAGACATGGTGAGATGTCTTGTGACTGAAGTCTTGAAAGAGAAGGATACAGACCCTTTAGGAAAGACAGGCAGCGGAGAAGAGGGGTGGTGTCACCCCCTATGTCAGTGACCAGCTGGAGTGAATCAAGCTGCACCTGGGGATGGATGAGGAGCCAACCAACAGCTTAAGGGTCAGGACTAAAGGGAGAGTTGGGCCGGTGATATTGTGGGAGGGGTCAGCTGCAGGCAACCTGACCAGGAAGATCAAACAGATGAGGCCTTCCATAAACAGATAGGAACAGCCTCACATCCACAAGCCTGGGACCTCATGGGATAGTTTGACCACCCCAGTATCTGTTGGAGGGACAACACGTCAGGGCAGAAACTATCCAGGAGGTTCCTGGAATGTATTGATGATAATTTCCTTCTTCAAGTGACAGAGGAGCCAACGCTGGACCTTGTTCTCACCAACAAGGAGGGGCTGGTGGGGAATGCAAAGCTCAAGGGCAGCCTTGGCTGTAGGGACCATGAAATGGTGGAGTTCAAGATCCTTAGGGCAGTAAGGAGGATGCACAGCAAGCTCACTACCCTGGACTTGAGGAGAGCAGACTTTGGCCTCTTCAGTGATCTGCTTGGTAGAACACCATGGGACAAAGCCCTGGAGGGAAGAGGAGCCCAAGAGAGCTGGTTAATATTGAAGGATCATTTCCTCCAAGCTCAGAAGTGATGCATCCCAACTTAGAGGGTGTCAGGTGGAAACACCAGGAGGACTGCATGGATGAACAAGGAGGTTCTGTGCAAATTCAGACTCAAAAAGGAAGCCTACAGAGGGTAGAAGCAAGGACTGGGAGCCTGGGAGGAATCCAGAGAAACTGAACATCCAGGAATAAGGTTAGGAAAGCTAAAGCCCTGATAGAGTTAAATCTGGACAGGGACACCAAGGGCAACAAGACAAGCTTCTATAAGTAGGTTGGCGATGAAAGGAAGACTAGGGAAAATTCAGACCCTCTCTGGAAGCAAACAAAAGACCTGGTTGCCCAGGGCATGGAGAAGGTTGAGGCATTTCATGATCTTTTTCCCTCAGTCTTCACTGGCAAGTGCTCTGGCCTCACTACCCAAGCTGTAGAAGGCAAAGGCAGGGACTGGGAGAATGAAGAACCACCCACTGTAGAAGAAGAGCAGGTTTGAGACCATTGTGAACCTGCTGATCACCCACCTAGGATATCTTGAAATGTTTGGCTAGATTTGTCTCCTTACAGTGTCACAAGTTTTTCTGGGTTTTGATAACAGATTGCATCAGAAATGTCCATCCGCCAAGACAAGGGCAGTTTCCCAAGATTGCATGCCTGTCTTTCAAATTAAAGATTTTTGCTTAAAAAAACAAACAAACCAAACCAAACCAAACCAAACCAAACCAAACCAAGCCAAACCAAACAACAAACAAAAAAAAAAAACCCACCAGAAGTGCTTCCATGAACCATCCCTAAATCCACAAATTTGATCTTCCACAGAAGAGGGCTGGATTTTACATTTCTGCCCTTTAAAAGCAGTTCATTGGTAGCTCTACGTCCCTCCCAAGTAACGTCAGAAAAGTGCATACATCTATCATACCTCAGAGACGCCCCTTTTCCCGATTCCTTGTTTGATCCAGTGCCGTGACATCCCAGACAGTTAACACATCTGTACATTTAAGACGATAGCTGCGATACTCTCAGGATATGTTTTTCATTCACAACTATGAAAGTTCCTGGCAAACTGGCTCTGGCTGCTCACTACCGTTCTGATTTTGATCTCATCTTCATGTCTCGGCACACAGATCACTTGGAATTGCTTGGCTATGCTGCCCACATCAGCAGCATGAATAGACCAAAAATCCGCTCCAGCTAACACCACATTGTTCCCTTCTCATGTCTTCACTTCTTCAGGACCTAAGTCTCTCCAAAATTTTGGTCTAATATACTACCCAACACAGCTCTACTGCAACAGCTGTGGGTGCAGCAGCAGGAGCTAAAGCAGAAACAGCCCGACAATGTGTCACCGTCAGAACGATTTACTGGAGAGTACAGTCAATCGCATTGGGTGTTTTGTGAGGATGGACCCAACATGTTACAACTGCACAAAAATTTACTACTGAAAACAGTTTAACAAGTTATCAGGTTTTAGTAACCATTTTATACATGCTTTATATTCCTTCTACCCGCTGTATGGACTGGAAGAGTTCCATTCATGGAGTGTTTGTGGTTGCAAGATACAGTGATTTCAAATTGGGTCCATCTTTTTGAAACACCCTGTAGTTTGCAGGAGACTCTGGTGTTTCTTTTCTTTCATAGTCACTGTAATAAAACAACATCGGCTCCTGAGAAGCAGCAGTGGGTTATGCTGCAGGGAGTCCTATTTAATCAATGCCATTTCAGGAGTCTTGCAATTTTTAATAAACTGCTTTTTGGCTATTTTAGTCAAGCCCATTCCCATCACTCTGACTTAACTGAGCTGCTGATGTTGTTATCCATATGGCCACCTAGGAGGCATAACAAAAAAACACATGACAACACTTGCACATCAAAAACAGCTCAAAAAACACATTTTAGCTTATTATTACAAGCAATGGCTTTTTTTTTTATTTCTTGTGGCTCTCAAGATTTTATTATCTTTGTATGAAGAGCTCAGCACTATGACTTCAGGAACATCTCAAGCCCTTATATTTGTTCTTGTGAAATGTGTATTTGATGAATCTGATTGACAGCACTTTCTATTTTGTAGTCACTGGGGACAAAGCTGCAGATTGGTCATATGGGAGAATTCAGTGTACAAACTGACAGGCCCAAAAGTATAAAGCTCACATCTCCATGCACCTGTCAAAAGCTTCTGTGGTCTTACCACCTAAGCCCTACATTGAACCCTGTCTTCAGCCCAGGTAGACTGAAGGTGGCAGAGAACACTATAACCCAACCGATACGGTATATAGATCATTACATCATTAAGGCAGCTCCTTGACAATGAAAAATACTCTAAGCATGAAGATTCATAATCCCAGTGAGCTGCAAAGCAGGAGAACAGAGGATTCAGGGCTCTAGTAAGTAGCTTCACATAACCAGCATTAGATAGAATCCTTTACCTGATTCCCCACAAGGATATTGTAAGCACAAGGCAAAAATCAAAAGGTAGAACTCTAAGCAAGGGTTGATACATAAGAAACAAAAACAAGCCAGTATTTGACGAATGGTTCACATCATATCTGAGTGAGGGTTTCAAAGAGCCCACAGCCCATCTAGTCCTCCTTAAGTTGAAAGTAGACATCCCTATGGCTTTGGTGTGTTGTGCAATGTTTAACTTTTACCCATTGCAGGTTCTCACAACTTCTTTGCTACCTAGAAGACCTTCAGCAATGCAATAATGCATTGAAACTAAGCTTTTGGTGCGCAAAAAGCCCCAGCAAATAGAGATCTCTTTCGAGTATCTACCCACAGCAATATCAGATGCCACAAATACAACCCACACTCTGGGTTGCACCACATACTGAGCTAAGCTCATAATATCAGCTTTGGTCTCCATGGGCTGGTTCTAGATCGTCTGAAGAAGTGTCTTGTGTGCTGGGATGAAAACCCTCAGTTAGGTTGGTGACTCTGGCAGAGTGGAGCTGTCTGCAATCAGAATGTTGTCATCACTCAAAAGAACGAATCCTGTCTGCAATTGCTAACCTAACGATATATAAATCCTGCCAGTTTTAGGTCAGTCTGCCCATGTAAGGAAGAGTGGCTTCCAAAACACCTGATCATGAACTACAGACACTACTGACCTTGAAGCTTTAGACAGTTTGAAGCCTGCATGATTAGTTGGGTCTTGCTTTAACAAGACTGTTGGATAAAGTGTCCTCTAGCTGAACACTGCTCATTATACATTAAAAAGATTATGTAATGCAATATGCAAAGGTCTAACCAATTGGCTCTTTAGGGTGTGAGCATAGTGATAAGATTTTGTATATAATGTCTTTTATTATTCTTACTGATATGCTGGCTTTATTCCAGCATCCAAACCTGCACAAATCTGTAATAAACAATATCTCGCCTCTGTGTGCTAAATTTGGCTCGTTTGTATGCAGACCAGGTAAAGAACCCTTTCTTTGGGACAACAAGAATAGCACTCATTTTCTGAAACTGTGTAATGAACTCCCCTGGACAGTGGAAAAACATTCAAATTGCAAGCCACACTTTAACTTCGTTCGTTAGTTAAAGTCTGAATCAGCTTCTACTGAAATCAGATAACATGACATACTTCATTTCTGTCCTAACTGATCCTTTTTATGCAATGTTTAATCTTCTGTCTTCATTGGTTCTGATACGGCTACTTCTCTTGTGAAGTCTGTCTCGCAGTTCTAATGCACTTGTTCTCTCAATGTGTGTTTTCTTTGAAAGTCCTTCATTTTCAGGTAATAAATCACTCCTACAGAATGAGTGGTCAGTGCCTCTACACCATGTATTCACTTACATGACTAAAAGATGAAGAATAGTTACTGAATATACATGGGTTTATACTACATATGTATGAATAAACATGTATCGATATACATATAAACATATGACTGCTATAAGCTAATGAAAAGCATATTAATATCTATTTCAATTCATATCTTTAAACACCAAACCTTTCACAAGGAGATGATAACACTCAATAAGCTGCAAAGCCATGCAGTGAAAGGTATTTACTGTGCTTACATTGACATATAATTAGTTTTGTGCACTTTAGACATATCTCTGGAGCCCTGTAAATATACACAAGTAAAATCAGGTCAGCAAAATGTAGCCTGCAAGTTTTCAATTTGGTGGAAAGAATTATTCATTAGAGGAAGGCTTGTTTTCAATTCATATCAACTGCCTGAAGCTGGGTGTTGATTAAGACTCTCAGGAGACACCTAGTGATAACACAGTGAGAAAGATGATCAAAGGTAAACAGTGAACAATTTATGACATAATTCTGCTGTTATTCACCACATACTCTCACCTCTAGTCTCACCTCCGCATTTATACAGTTCTTTTTGTTTTACTGTATTCTCAGCTTTCAGAAAGTAGACAAATACATAAATGATATCTATAACACACTTATGTGCAATGTACGTTGCAGATAGACTTATCTCTAACTCAAAATACTCATCACTCAGCTCCACAGTCATTAACATGACACAGATTTGAAATTTGCATCTTTGATTGATATTATAACCTTTGAAATTTACACATAGTATGTATTTTGCAGTCAAGGGTATTGGTTCCCTGTCCTGCAGTCAATGATGGTTCAATTGTCAACGGTGCCTATAGGGGGAAATCTATATTTATTAATGCTTCCATGTCTTCAAGAAGAAATCTGTCTTTGTGCCACATTTGGTTCTTTTAGATTGCAAGTGCCTAAACTGAAGACTTTGCATATACAGACTATAGATGCATACACAAAAAAAAAGGCAATGAAAGTAGAGATATGTAGAAAGATAGACACATACATACATATATCGACCAAATCTTTTTTCCCTTGCTCTGAGTGAAAAACTGCAGCTTAAGCTGATTCTTTTTATAAAGAACCGTAACCGGTTAAACCAGACGAGAGGTGGGTAGCGCTTGTATGGGATCACGTTACAGCAAAGAGCATCAACAGGAACTGCAGCATTTCTGTGGTTCACTGAGACCAGATGATTTTTGGCAAGTTAACCTCTGTGCTTCCGCTCACCACTGAAATGCTACCAGCTACCCAGCTGTGGTGGTGTATGGTTACCAAAATGATGATATTTTAAATAAAATACATAATCATCCAGAAATAGTTTTATTTATACATAGGAATTAAATGTAAGCTTCTCTTAATTAATTTTATTTTTTCTTTAACTCACGGTCTTCCTAAGATTTCCTTGCTCCTTATTGAACTTGATACTACACATCACTCAGGATTTTTAATCTCTACAGCTGAGTTTCCAGTAAGATATCCCAAATATTCACACTATGCCTGTACCCAGATTAATGCAGATGGCCAGCGGTAGCTATGGAGCTCTTTAGGCACAACTACAGCCAGTTTCCTGACTATGCTCTTCATGACCCTTCAGATATGTGTCAGTCAAAAGGATCCTGCCACAAATTAAAATGTGCAATGGCACATCAGTGCTTCTCATGTTTTCAAAATAGTGTAAATAAAGGAAATGCTACTGTCTTGATAGAACACTTTTCCCCTATTAGGCCATGGAAAATCTGTGTTTTCTCAGAATACATATTATATTCTAAATAAATATTCGGGCCAAGTTCTCCAGTGTGCTCTGTGTGCATCAACACTGTCATGTTGAGGCATTTCCCACCCAAGTCCCACATTCCCACATATTGACACACAGCTCTGGTGAGGGACTAGAAATAGGAGAGGCCAGGATAAGCAGTCAACCTTCTGCGTGCTGCATGGATGTTTATGGAATATCCCAAAATGCCCCCAAGGCCTTGAAGAGGGAAAACAGCACAACCCTTGGGCATCCCTGGCATCTTCTGTGCCATGGGGAGTGGTAATGAGCAGCCAAAGCAAACCACAAATCTCATTTTTCACGCAGCCTGTGCTCATATTTGTGGTTCATACAAAGGGAGAACGAGCTCTGCAGTCATCCCCTCGGGTGTCGGTACCTGATGCCTGTGTCACTGCCACTCTTCACTGCTCCGTCATCCGTGAAATTAAAGGTGCCGGTCCAATTTGCCAACTCCTCTCCATTCTGCCAGCTAAACTGCAGCCCTCTAGCAAGAAAACGAGGCAGTTGATATTTGATATCATTCATTAGGTTAAGTCTATCAGCATGAGTTCTCATGTCCCTTTTCTTAACACAGAAATGTGACTATGACACGTTCATCAAAAGCAATAAAAAGATACCGAGAACCACAAGACATCGTCTTACTAGTAGAAACACTTAATTTTTAATCCCCATGGACTCTACAAGTCCTTGGAGGAAAACAACACCAGATTCACCAAAGAAATCAGGAGGGCAGTAATCATCTGTGCTCATAAATAATTTACATATGTGTGGAATGGAGGAGGGTGGAAATTCCATTCCCAGACACCCAAGTGCAAAAACCTGGAGACTTATGTGGAAAACTGTAGGGCCGAAGAAGTAAACTCTCCAAACTTCAAATTTACTTCTACAGTAGCTGTTAAATGTGGTGGCACTGGGTTCTTCCTCTGATTTTTTGGCTGCTCTAGTAAAGGACTTATCATTTGATAAATGAGTTGGTTCCTTTCCCTGTTTGGGAAGATGACATTTTTTAAGGCAATGCATATCACAAACATCACAATTGCTTGTTTTCCAGCCTTACACAAATTCATTCCAAGACCCATGATGCCTGCAGTCTTCTGGAAACTCCACCTATAGCTGGGTAGAAATCTCACGTGTATTTAAAAAAGCTGGATCTGAAGAAACATTTGACAACACAAGTCATATCCTCCCTATAACTAAGATGTCAATGAAAAAGAATCTCTCAGATTGTTATTTTTAACCTTCTCCATTTTACCCCAATTTCATCATTTCAGAAGGCTGGGAGCTGAGTCATGAACATTCGGTGCTGCCAATACTGAAAGTTAACCTTCCGGGTGGGCTGTGCAGGGACAGCCAGAAAGAAATCTGCCAGTCCACTTTGCCCAAAAGAAAGGGCATCCAGGACCATGTTTTAGAAACAGACCCTAGTTTTAGAATTACAGAATGGTTTGGGTTGAAGGAACGTTCCCAGCTCCCCCAGTGCCCCCCCTGCCATGAGCAGGGACATCTTCACCAGCTCAGGGTGCTCAGAGCCCCGTCCAGCCTGGCCTGGGATGTCTCCAGGGATGGTTCAGCCACCACCTCTCTGCCCAACCTGGGACAGGCTCTCACCACCCTCAGGGACAACAATTCCTTCCTCATGTCCAGCCTGAATCTCCCTCCTTTAGTTTAAACCCATCACCCCTTGTCCTGTCACAACAGGCCCTGCTCAAAAGTCTGTCCCCATCTTTCTCACAGGCCCCTTTTAAGTCCGGAAAGGTGCAATAAGGTCTCCCCAGAGCTTCTCTTCTCCAGCTGAACACCCCAACTCTCTCAGCCTGTCCCCCAGCAGAGCTGTTCCAGCCTTGAAATTCCTTTCTGGGTCAACAGGCTTATTGTTATACAAGGACTGGAGCATCTCTCAGACCACATCTATCCTCCAGTCTCATTGGCAGCAGTTATCAGCATAGGAAATTAAGAAGGAATAACATGGGACGTTAAAATAAGGTGTCTTTTCTTCCTCCAGCAGAAAAGGGGAGTAACTCTAAACAGCTCCAAAGTATATATTAGGATGGTGTATAGGTTATGTTATAATGGCTACAGGGTAATGCAGTGGTATGGCTTTTCAGGAAGCCACATACCTTCTACATTGCTCTGACAGTTTTTAATCAGCTGAGGCTGCCCAAGGTGCAACCTCTGAGCAGAATATTGGTGTGAAGAAAATATGAGAAAATTCTCACTTTTACTGAGACACCTTCACTTTTAGGTTTGTTGAAATAAACACTTGTGATTCTCTCACATGTAGCACAGTCTAACACATTTTTTGCCACAGTATAACTGGTATGGAAACATGCTTCTTTTGAATCTTTATATTTTTGTAAAAGACATCTACATACATGACCTTAAAAATATGTTTTAATTGGTAAGGGCAGCACTGAATGATAAATTGGGAGAGAGAGTAGAAGTGTGGGGAAAACAAGATGAAATTGTACTTTATAATTGGTTTTAATTTAGATATTTTGGGCTTAGATATTTACTTGCAGACTGAAATAGAGAGCACTAATCTAGATAAATAGCTGGTGTCAGTGTGTCCTTCAGATGTGACCCTCCTGAAGCACAGCCAATGTTCCAGCAGATGAAATGAAGAATTAAAACATTCAGTAAAGTTCTTTCCCTTAGTGTGTCTTCACTCCACATGTAACAGACGGAAGGAAGGCTGAGTAAATGATCAAAGGCAGAAGGGGGTGAATCTGTCCATAAAGCAAAGTAAATGATAAACCGACTATTTAATGCCCTTCTCTCATCAAGCCTTTTTTGAGAACAACGTTTACTGCAGCTGAGGCACCAAGTTTAAAAGAGGACATGAACATTTTGGGAAAGATCCAAGAGATCAGGAAGGCCAACACTGAGGAATGGTAGAAATGTCTCCTGATGAACAGCTTAAAATACTCAGCTTTGAAATGGCAGGATGGAGGATCTAATCGAGGTACAAAAATACCTAACGACAGGAAGCGAGGGTCTGGGTATGACACTTCTACATGGTAAGGACAAAGTACAAAGTCACGAGCTGAGCTTAGTGTCAGGAGCGAGCTAAGTGTCCGATCCTGAGCCAGGCTGGAAAACAGGATCACAGAGTGTTTTTTTTCCACAAAGCAGGTACTCAGGGGGTTAATAACACAGAGATAGATAGATAGGTAGATAGGTAGATAGGTAGGTAGGTAGGTAGATAGATAGATAGATAGATAGATAGATAGATAGATATACACAAAATATATCACTGAAGAAACATCACACAGCTCATAGGACTGTGTGTCTCACTGTGAGCCTGCAAGACTGAGAGCAATCTGAGCAATCTGGTGCATTGTATCCTCACACAATCACAGAACCACAAAATCACGGGATGGTTGGGGTTGGATGGACCTCTGGAGATCATCCGGTCCAACTCACCTGCTCAAGCAGGGTCACCAGAGCAGGTCACACAGCATCGTGTCCAGACGGGTTTGAATGTCTCAGAGAAGGAGACTCCACAACCTCTCTGGGCAGCCTGGGCCAGGCTCTGCCACCTCAAAGGAAAGAAGTTTCTCCTCATATTCAGATGGAACCTCGAGTGCTTCAGTCTGTGCCCATTGCCCCTCACCCTGTCATTGGGCACCACTGAACAGAGTCTGGTCCATCCTATTGACACCCACCCTGGAGATATTTATACATTTTATAAGTTTTCTGGAGTGATGGTCACATAAACCTCTTCCTCGTAAGAACAACTCCCATGAATAATGGTTTATAGTAATAGGACTGGTTAGAAATCAAGGATGAGACATTTAAAAACACTTAACCAAACTAATTGTGTTTCTGCCAAGACTGCTGAGAGTTTTACCATTGGTGTCAATCAGCCCTGAGTTGGGAGATTCCAATTTTTAAAAAATAAAATTTTTTTAATTATCTTAGTTGTGAGTCCTAAGGATTCATTAAAGCTCCCTGGGCAAACTTACAAACAGCCTGAGAGAACAGAACAGACACATGAACTGCTCCTTCGACATCTTTCTCCAGCATATTATGATAGTTATGATGTTCACTCCCAGCACTAACTGCATTTAAACAGGTAAACAAAGAAGAGGTAAATTAAGCTTCTGTGAGTCAGAATTGCAAGAGAAAAGCACGTGCAGGATGGAAACACAAAAAAAAAAGGCAGAGAAAAAGAAGCAGAATGAAAAAGAGGGCAAGGAAAGATTAAAGAAGGGAGGGAAATCAGAGGAAATGACTTAAACATAGAGCTCTCCCATGTCATTTAGACACTTCACATCACAGAGTTGAAAAAAAAGGCAAATTTTAAGCCTGGGGTCATTACCTATGATTACCTATAGTGGATCTTCGCCATTTGCTTAATTTGCCCTAATAATATTTCCTTCTAAAATTAGTACATTTCTCCAACGTGTGATGCTGTCGATAATGGAAGACTTTATAAAAGATTAAATGGCCAGAAACACTTCTAGTGCAGAGATGCTCTGTTTTGCCCGTTCACTGTAAGCAAATTCCTCGTGTGGGTTTATGGACATCATTGATCGGAGGACTTACCCCTATCAAATAAGAGTATGAGCAATGTTATGCCTTGCGCTAGAGAAACCGAGTTATGTTGGATGTCTTAGCAATAAAGACCTTGAGTTTCAGGTGAAGTCAGACCAATATTTTGATCCAAATTGGTAACTGTAAATGTTGAATCAGCATGTGGTCAAATAAACACTGGCATAATGTAAGAATAGCAGGAGGGGGTGAAAAAACCCCAGAAAATTAACAAAGCAGCAGTAGTCCTGAAGGGCTTCTCAAGACCAGCTGTCAAGAAGCAGCGGGAAGAAAGCAAAAAAGCCTGTTGCCAAAATCCAAATGAAAAACAACTCCTGCACAAGCGGAGGTTTTAATAGCAGAGGATGTCAAATAATTATGAGGGTTTTGAACTATAAGGCGAGAATGAGCAAGTGGATCGATTGCAGCAAGAAGCTTTGTGTCCGCGCTGCCGTCACACTGAGCTCCCATGGCAGGGGTGTCTCGTTGCTTTTCTAAAGCGTGAAGGCAAGGTGAAAATTCAGCTCAGAGAAAAAGGTGAGGCTTTTATAAGGGAGTTATTCCACAGCAAATAAATGGAGAGGACCTAAAAGATGTTAAGCACAGCTGTTGGTCTTGACCGGGCTCTAATTGGAGAGCAGGCCATGGCCATGCGTGCAGCAGGATTTATTCAGGAGAGACCCACATGCTTTCAAGGCATAAGAACAGTTCGGTGCAAGTGGTTAAGTGACACAGTGATCAGCACCAATGGGTGACGAGGGCTGAACAGCGATAGGGACATCACACAGGTGGTGTGAGGAGAGAATCATAGAACGTCCTGAGTTGAGAAGGACCCACAAGGATCGAGTCACAGAATCACAGAATTGCAGAGTGTCAGGGGTTGGAAGGGACCTCGAAAGCTCATCCAGTGCAATCCCCCCGTGGAGCAGGAACACCCAGATGAGGTTACACAGGAAGGTGTCCAGGCGGGTTGGAATGTCTGCACAGAAGGAGACTCCACAACCCCCTGGGCAGCCTGGGCCAGGCTCTGACACCCTCACCGGGAAGAAGTTTCTTCTCAAATTTAAGTGGAACCTTTTGTGTTCCTTTTTGAACCCATTATCCCTTGTCCTACCATTGGTTGTCACCGAGAAGAGCCTGGCTCCATCCTCCTGACACTCACCCTTTATTTATCTGTAAACATGAATGAGGTCACTCCTCAGTCTCCTCCAAGCTAAGGAGACCCAGCTCCCTCCAACTCCTGTCCTGGCACAGGACAACCCCACAGTTCACACCGTGTGTCTGAGGATGTTGTCCAGTCCCTTCTTGAATAGTCTTGGGGCTGTGACACCTCCCTGGTGAGCCTGTTCCATTGCGCAGCACTGTCTGGGTGAAGAACCTTTTCCTCCTGTCCAACCTGACCTTCCCCTGTCATGGAAGAGGGGGCACTGAAGAGCACCTACCACTCCAGTGCCAACCCATTGCTCAAAACCCACAAGATCATTTAATTTAATCCCAGCCAGCAGGCTAATTCCACTCATTTTTCAAGGCGGCAGATATCACTACCCTCATTCTGCATCTACCAGAGGCGGACTAAACCCAAAAGCAAGCAAAACCAGATAGAAACCGATGTCATTTTATATTGGCAAAGCTAAGCCAAAATCTGACTCAGCTTTCTGGCCAACCACAGATGGTCAAGCAGGGAGACGCAGAGGAGTCTGTAGCCTCCTTTGAAGGGGTGAAAGGAAGATATAAATGTCTCCAGGAGCTAAGCAAGAGACTTAATTTTCTTTTTGATCTCTCTCTCTTATTTGTTGTCACTTTTCCTGCTCTTTTTTCCTAGCAGTTCCCACATTCCTCCTCTAGATGCATTCTGTCTAGCAAAGAGGCCATTAGGAGGTGACAGCAACCCCAGCTTCTGTGACTGCGGCTCCTGTTTAAATTATAACCTAGTAGTATATATATTAATTCTGTATATATCATTAATAACTTTATGATCTTATTACTACAGTCCTGGTCATGGTGCTGCACAACACTGTTATATACTACACAAACACAGATGCCATATACAGTCCTTCCCTGACAGACAGCCAAGTCTTCCTAAAACCAGTGGAAAATCAAAAATCACTCATTTTCACTGTGCCTCAGTTTCCCCATTTCATAACTCTTCCGCCCTTGAGAGGAGGAACTGAAGATTTCAGTGTTAAATGATCATGCTACTCTCTTTTAAGATGGAAAGCAATGCCCTGAGCCTACTAACAGGGATGTCACAGAGATATAGGAAATTCAAATGGTTGATCTTGCTGAAGATCCAGTTCCTTTTTTTTTTCTGCAAAATAAGGAAACTATGACTCACTGTGTCCACAGGGTGTATGGAAAATAAAACTAAAGCAGTGGTATGCATGAATGATCTGCAGATGAAAGTGACTGAAAACACCCACTAAAATGGACCAGAGAGTAAGTGGAGGTTGGGTAGGAAAGGGGAATATCAGGAGTCTCCAGTGTGAGACCACACGAGTGAAGACAAGCATAGGAAACAACAGAAATATCAACAAGAGGAATTTTTGAGTTTTGTGCAGGCCAGAAACAGCAAATTTTTTGCATTGCATTTGAAAGACATTAGAGATGTTCAAAAGGAGTAAATCATCCACTGGGTAACAACAAGATGCTGAAATCAAGCCTCACGCAGCAGAGTCAGGGCAGACCAGCCTCTGTGTCCAAAACCTCCTCTTTACTGAGAAAAGAGCCAGACAATGAAGTTAGATGAGAAAAGGAAAACAAATGCTTACTTGAATAATTTAATATCACTTCAAAAACTTAAATCCATCTGGAAATATTCAAGACACAACAATCTAGAAAGACACAGCACAGGGAAGGGAGGAAGGGAGGGAGGGAGGGAGGGAGGGAGGAAGGAAGGAAGGAAGGAAGGAAGGAAGGAAGGAAGGAAGGAAGGAAGGAAGGGAGGGAGGGAGGAAGGAAGGGAGGGAGGAAGGGAGGGAGGGAGGGAGGAAGGAAGGAAGGAAGGAAAGAAGGAAGGAAGGAAGGAAAGAAGGAAGGAAGGAAGGAAGGAAGGAAGGGAGGAAGGGAGGGAGGAAGGGAGGAAGGAAGGGAGGAAGGGAGGAAGGAAGGGAGGAAGGGAGGAAGGAAGGAAAGAAGGTCCAATTTGCCTGTGCTATAATGCAAGAAAAATACTATGTGTGTGTTGGCCTCTTTGTGTGTAGAATCCATGGTCACAACCCTACCAGGTACACCACAAAAAAATAAAACATTTCTGGGGTCAGCTCGTGTACATGAGCAGGATGCTGCCCTTCTTATGGGAGGAGAGAAGACCTTCTTATGCACTGGGAGAAGACCATTAGAAAAGGTTTTTAAAATGTATGAGAATACGTGGGAGAGCAAGAATGGCATATTCACAGCAAAAGGAACAAAGGTGACCCATCCAGTAGATGAGGGAAAGGCTGTGGATGTTGTGTTCTTAGACTTCAGTAAGGGCTTTGACATCATGTCCCACAGCATCTGGAGAAGCTGCGGCTCATGACCTTGGTGGTGTATCTGAGATGGATAAAGGACTGGCTGGAGGGCTGGGCCCAAAGTGTTGTGGTGAACGGAGCCAAATCCAGTTGTTGGCCTGTCATGAGTGGCGTTCCCAGAGGTCGGTATTGGGGCCAGTTCTGTTTAATCTCTTTATCAATGATCTGGATGAGGAGACCGAGTGCACCCTCACTAAGTTTGCAGATGACACCAAGTTGGGTGGGAGTGTTGATCTGCTGGAGGGTGGGAAGGTTCTACAGAGGGATCTGGACTGGCTGGATCGTTGGGCTGAGGCCAGTTGTCTGAGGTTCAACAAGGCCAAGTGACAGGTCCTGCACTTGGGTCACAACAACCCCATGAACACTACAGGGTCAGGGAAGAGCATCTGGAAAGTGACTGGCAGAGAGGGACCTGGGGGTGTTGGTGGCAGCGGCTGAACATGAGCCAGCATGTGACCAGGTGGCCTGGCGGCCACCAGCATCCTGGCTTGTATCAGGAACAATGTGTCCAGCAGGACTAGAGAAGTGATTGTGCCACTGTACTCGGCACTGGTGAGGCTGCACCTTGAATCCTGTGTTCAGTTTTGGGTCCCTCATCATAAGAAGAACATTGTGGTACTAGAGAGAGTGCAGAGGAGGTGACAAAGCTGGTGAGAGGCTGGAGCACAAGTGTGATGGGAGCAGCTGAGGGAACTGAGGCTGTTCAGCCTGGAGAACAGGAGCTGAGGGGAGATCTTATCACTGTCTACAACTGCCTGAAAGGAGGTTGTAGCATGGAGGGTGTTGGTCTCTTCTCCCAAGGAAGAAGTGATAGAACAAGAGGAAACGGCTGCAAGTTGCGCCAGGGGAGGTTTAGATTGGATATTAGGAAAAAATTCTTCCCGGAAAGGGCTGTCGGGCACTGGAACAGGCTGCCCAGGGCAGTGATAGAGTCACCATCCCTGGAGGGGTTTAAAAGGTGTTTAGACAAGGTTCTTAGGGACAAGGTTTAGTGCTAGAGTTAGGTTATGGTTGGACTCAATGATCCTGAGGATCTCTTCCAACTGAAATGATTCTATGATTCTAAATAATATGTGTCTCATGAAAAGCAAAATATGGAGGATGTGGGATATGGACATCACACTTTTGGCCATGCAGCATTATACCAGGGACAAGCTTGGCTCTACATGTTATAGGGAAACAGTAGCAATATAGAGGTGGAGGAGTATATTTTGACTAGCACCAAGAGCAAAATTGGAAACACAGGTGGGAAGCATCTGGATATAACCAGTATTTAACATTAAAAAAAAGGTTTTGTTTCGCACAGCACATTTCACAATTGGGATAAACCCTGTATGAGAGATTCACAATGCAACATCTGAAAAACCTGATCTAAAATCATTTCTCAAGAAAGATAAAATAGACTCAACACCAATATTCAACTAGTCTGCTTAAACAGAATGAAGTGTTGACTGGGACATAAAGGACATCAAAGGATACCTTTCAAAACAATACAATCTTTCCTTTTCTGATCTGTGGCTGGAATATAAAAATCTACAGAGTAACAGATAATCTGTACCAATTATATTTGTAATTAGTCATATATAAATTATTATTATTCGCAGTAATTAGGGGCAACACAAAACCCACAACAGAATGAGTTAACAGTAAGGCAGGTGGTGAACTTTTCAAGATAAAAAGGCCAATCAAATCCCAATCATGGAGGCTCACAGGAAATCCTGATTATTTTAAGATGCCTTGAAATTCTGACATTTGAGGTGGTATCTCAGTGCAAAGATACCTGACACAGCATGGGTACCATGAGCAATCTCACCACGGCATTGGAGCTAATTTCTTTGCATCTTATGTTTCCAAAGTTAATATATTTAACACCAACTCAAGTGTCCCTACACTACACTATATTCTTCATTTTAAAATTACTCACAGAACCCCAGTTGCATTGAGGGCTTGTGCTGAAGACAACGAGCAAAATGTGATTTAGGGTCAATGTGTCTGTACCCAGTATTGGCCACAGGAGTAGGTGATATTCCCTCAGTATTTGTTCTTATGGAAAGTGCCATGAAACTACAAGCAAGAGAGATTGTTTTTAAGGTTTTCATCATGAGAACTAAAGCACAGACCTAACAAACTAAAGAAGATGTGGAAGGACAGTGACTATCTGCAAGACTGATGAAAAAGCAAAAGGAGTGCATCCATGGAGGGCAAGGATGCCTCAAAGAAATTAGAGCTTGAGTCTATAATTTGCCTGAGGGAGGTATGGACTGCTGAGCAATGAATACACTTGAATTAAAAGATGAGAAACAAAATGGAAAAGCAATCAAGGGTAAGAATGAGGCACAGCAAAAGTAAGAAAATCCAAAGCGTTGCACAGCAATTATGTCTGAACCAAATTCAGCAAGTATGAGAACGATCAAAAGAGCCCAACAAGGTCATAAATAAAAGACCAAATTACCAGGAGGTCTGAAACACCAGCCACAGAGGTCAGTGGTCATGGGTTGGATCACTGACAGTGGGGCTTTGGTAGGAGACTGGTGTGGCACAACACGAAACAAGAAGATTGGGTTCTGGGTTTGACTTTCTACAAACGCAGATAAGATTCAACTTCGTACCTGCCTGTCCACATAGAGAGCCAGTAGCTAATTTTTTTGTCAAAATGACATAAAATGAGTTGATGGCAGGTTACAACAGAGATGTTTTTGAAAGAAATTACATGAATTTCAAACCACTTTTGGATGAAAGGGCTTTGATCCACAGCTGGTGAACACAGGGCATTGGCAAAACTCAACTATTACTAGGGCACACAGAGGCAACAGCTCTGTGTAAAATGCAGAAAGCAGAGTTATCCTAGATATTCAGCCAAATATTCAAAAATAGCTCTTTGCATGGACAGAAGTAGGCCTAGATCCCTACATAACCAATGAAGCAAGCTGCTACTGGGTATTATGTGAATTAGGATTTAATTGTCTCTGTACTAATGAGCGAGGAAAACAGCCACCTTTTTGGATGGTTAATGGAACACCTACAATTCACCACTCCAAGGAAAAAAGTTTCTATGGAGCTCCTACAGCTCAACATGATTCAAACTCTCCAAACCAACCATTCCTGTGCAGCGTGGGCTTGGGAGAAATTATTTAGGAACTGCCAGGTAGCCACAGCAACAGGAAAGGGGCAAGTGTCTGTAGGTTACTTAATAGTGACACATCCCCCATGGCCTGAGCTCAGGAAGGATCACGTTGTAACACACCAGGAATGACACACTGAGGATAATGCAATTTGCACATGTAAAATACTGATATAACTGACTTTCATTATCTTAATTTGCTGTCACCTGGGGAAACAAGAAGGTCTGGGAATTCACAGGCTAGATCTGAAAGTGTGCCACCTCAACAGCATAAAATCATAGAATCATTTTGGTTGGAAGAGACCCTCAGGATCATCAAGTCCAACCATAACCTAAATCTGGCTCTAAACCATGTGCGAGAACCTCATCTGTGTGTATTTTCAACCCCTCCAGGGATGGTGACTCCATCACTACTTGATTCAAAAGCAAATTGAAGTTATGTGTCAGAAAAAAACCTCCAAGCAGCAAGATTTTAGCTTTGGGACACTTCACAATAGAAGCTTCTGTTGCAGCCTGTGATAGAGCTGTGACTGTCTGCAAAGTTTTGCAGAGCTTTAATTCATGTGCCACGTACTAGTGAGCTCTCTCCTTTTATTTGATATGGGGAGACAGGAGCATTATGCAAAGCATCAATAAGAAAGGGAATGGGATGACCGGTGGGGGATGAGTTTGCAGGCGACTGAGTTTATCCATCAGTTCTGTGTTTGTCCTGCCCCGTTGCCATCTGTCTCCCCCTACAAGCTCCAGTGCTCCTCTGACCTCTGGTTCAGCTCATTGTCTTTGTAAGGTTATTAGGTACCTTGAGGATGTCATCACACTGGTCCTCATCCTCTTGAAATGTGCTTGGAAACACCACGTAGCATGAAGAGCATGGGTGGAACCTCAGCTTCTCCTGCTACTCTAGACTAGATCCTGTCAATTTGAGGTGATGGCAATATCCTATATATACACATATTAGAATCATAGAATGTCCTGAGTTGGAAGGCACTCACAAGGATCATCAAGTCCAACTCCTGTCCCTGTGTATCACAATTCCACATTGGTCAAGACTTTGCTGGCTCCTGAAGTTTCCAGTGCTCTTATACTCTGAAGAAAATGGACCAAAACCAAACCCTGCTCTGCAACCCCACCAGGAATGCAGTGAGGTGACTTTACAGATCGCATGTCACTTTGCTGGGATAATATTAAGCTACTGGATATAAAGCTACTGGAGAGTGTCCAGAAAAGGGCTATGAAGTTGGTGAAGGGTTTGGAGGGGAAACTGTATGAGGAGTAGCTGAAGTCACTGGGTTTGTTCAGCTTGGAGAAGAGGAGACTGAGAGGAGACCTCATCGTGGTTACAACTTCCTCACAAGCGGAGGTAGAAGGGCAGGCACCGAACTCTTCTCTTTAGTGACCAACAACAGAACTCAAGAGCAATGGCAGGAAGATGTGCCAGGGGAGGTTTAGGTTGGACATGACAAAAAGGTTCTTCACCCAGAGGGTGCTGGACACTGGAACAGGCTCCCCAGGGAGGTGTCACAGCCCCAAGACCAACAGTGTTCAAGAAGAGACTGGACAATGTCCTCAGACACATGGTGTGACCTGTGGGGTGTCCTGTGCAGGGACAGGAGCTGGACTCAATGATCCTTGTGGGTCCCTTCCAAGTCAGGACATTCTACGGTTCTGTGATATCTATGAATATTTGACCTGGGTTAGAAATAGAAGGGGCACAGAGCTGTGTATTAGAGATGAATAATTAAGTGACTTTCAGCTTATGTCTCTTGGGAAAAATATTTCAATGGAAAGAGACTTTAAACGCTGGAGTGGTTGGTCTTAGGTTATGGTTAGCAGAGGTGTTATGAACAGGGTGTTATGAACAGGGCAGAGGAGAAGATGCCAGGTATGGGCAGGAGCACTCAACTGACACGAGTTATCTGTAGCTCCTCATAAGCCCAGCTTAGGACAAAATACAACTCAGGCCACACGCAGCTTCCATGTCCACATCACAACCAGTGCTGTCACTGGTATGAGTAAGATCTGGTCTTGTCTTGTAGAACGGTAGAGACTAAATGACCCCTCAAGGTGTAGTCCAGGTTTAATTCCTGTGGGTTTATTCCTTATTTGCCCATGCTGTGTGAAAAAAAAATAATAATTAAAAAAAATAATAATAATATTTCAAGCTTTCTTATGAGGGTAAGGAAACGGGTAAAGATGTCTGGGGATTGATTTTCAACTGTTGAATAAAAACTGGTTCAGAATCCCCGAAATAGTGATATAACCTCAAACTGTGGGAGTCTAATATTAATTATAGGGTCCAAACACATAGGAGTGACTTTTTTTTCTCATTTAAAAGATGTTAAGCTTTCTAATAATGCAGGCTGCCTGCATGGGAAGTTTTGCTGTTTCTTGCTGTGAGATTCTTTGAGTTATTGTACATGCCCATTTTGACAGACCCCTAGGTTACCTTTGTTTCAAGTCTTTAATAGCTTTGAAAATGTGTTCTGAAAAATTAACTTCTCCAGCTGACTCTTGCCCTGTGCAGAAGCCAGGCTGTTTAGAATAATATTATTTAATTAATACCCTTCTAATGGAGTATAGTAATATAGTGAAGTATTGCTTAGATATTTTTCCCTTATCAAAGCAGGCAAGGAGTGTCCTATTGATCTCTCCCACGTTACAAGTTGGGAGACAAAAACAGGGTCCGTTTCAACATTTGTTTTACAGTAGTGGTGTAGTGGCAGTTTCCTGATGTAATCCAGGATTATTCCCCACTGGCCAAAAAAAAGCTCACAAAGAAAGGTCAGCCCTCAGCTGAGCATCCGATTCGAAAAAAAATGCAGATGAAAGCCGAGCATTGGAAAGATGAGTCAATACAAAATCAAGCGGCAGCTCTGGATTTAAGCAGAAGTCCACAGCATTTAACCTACTTTAGCAGATCAGTGCAGCGGATTTTTAATCATCACATTAATCCTAAAATAAAAATAATTACCCCAGAGATCTGTATTAAAGTCCCTTAATTATATCTCATTTCATCATCCTTTTTACTCAGGATTAGGAGCTACAGAGACCAGAGTTTCCCAATGTCATCCTCCAGCTCGCAGCTTAACTCACAGAATCACAGGCTGGTTGGGGTTGAAGGGACCTCTGGAGATCATCCAGTCCAACCCACCCGCTCAACAGGGTCACCAGAGCAGGTCACACAGCATCGTGTCCAGACGGGTTTGAATGTCTCAGAGAAGGAGACTCCACAGCCTCTCTGGGCAGCCTGGGCCAGGCTCTGGCACCTCAAAGGAAAGAAGTTTCTCCTCATATTCAGATGGAACCTCCTGTGCTTCAGTCTGTGCCCGTTGCCCCTCATCCTGTCACTGGGCACCACTGAACAGAGTCTGGTCCATCCTCTTGACACCCACCCTGCAGATATTTATCACATTGATAAGATCCCTCTCAGCTTCTCTTCTCCAGCTGAACAGCCCCAGCTCTCTCAGTGTCTCCTCATCACAAAGATGCTCCAGACCCCTCAGCATCTTTGCGTCCCTCCGCTGGACTCTCTCCAGTAATTCCTTGTCCTTCTTAAACTGGGGAGCCCAGAACTGGACACAGAACTGCAGATGTGGCCTCACCAGGGCAGAGCAGAGGGGGAGGAACAACCTCCCTCCACCTGCTGGTCACACTTTTCCCAATGCACCCCAGGGACCACTGGCCTTTTGGCCTAACTCTCCCATTAGGACTTTAGCTGCTACTATGGAGACAAGGCATTTACCTTGCTGAGAGCACCTGCATCCATCCCACTTGGAGGAAAACCGAAAGAGGAAAAAAAAATGGTGGGCAGGTTTCTGTTTTCTGATGCCGTGGTACAAAACAGCAGGGGAAGGAGCAGAGAACATTATGGGGTGGTTGAAAAATGTGTGAATACTTAGAAATTCAATCTCTACGTTCTCCTCTTCTTCCAGCAATGCCAGGAGCTCACTGATATATCATTAAGGGGAAAGCGAGGACTTGACCAGAGGCTGGGCCACTTATCAAATTTCGCTGAGAAGAGTTTATTTCCTGGAGCATCCCACAGCCGAGCTTTGGGAGCACGGCCATAGACAAACACGGGACCATGAGCCTCCACGGAGACCTTCACGTGGCTTTTTATGGCAATAAAACCATCCCATTCCCTGCTTGTAAGGGCAAGTTGCACAGCACAGCTCACAGCCATACCTCTAACTTTTTCCATCTTTCTCCACGAAAAAAGTGCCTTCGTCCACATCGCTTATTGAGACAAGTCCCTAATCTACAATGTCCCCTGCGTTGTGCCCAAGCTGCTTGTTTTCAATCAGATTCCCCCTGATTGCTGGACTTGACCCATTTCCACCATCTTCTTGTGAAGGAACACGTGCTATAATTAGGCTTTAAAGCATTATATATTTACTGGAATAGTACTTCAGGGCAATCTTTAGGCAAATACACTAGGGAATTTCTTCCCACTATCTTGGGAAGAGGCCCAGAGGCCCATTTATGTCGCAGATGTCGGGATGCGAGCAGAGGCGATCATAAAACAAGCAGTGTGTTTGAATCCTAGTGAGTAAATGGCTCCAGGTTTAGGCAGCGTCCCCAAGCTCCAGCTTGGCAAGCGGCATCAAAGCTATAAATACCTCACTTTCCCCTTTGCACAAATGTTCTCCAAAACCACCAGTTCAATCTTGAGCCCTGGAGGTGTGAGATATAATGTGTCCGAGGAACCTCACAGCCGGTATCAGCTTCTAACAGGGGATTAAACACAGGAGGTTTGTGAAGGAAAAGAGTAATTAAAGAGTAATTACAGCCACTGCTGCATGAAGAGAAATGGTGAGCAAACTGGCTGGCAATGGTCACCATAATGGACTACAGGGCATTAAAGCGAGAGAGAAAAAGTGAAAAAGTACCTTCATGATAATATTATGGTGATGATGTAGGCTATGTAAAGCACCTTTCTGTCATTAATAACTGAGACTGCCACATCCTGCATTTTTATTTCCGTGAAAGGTGGGAACTACCACTTCCCAGTAGAAAGGAGGCAAAGTGCTTTTTCCCTGCACTGAGTGGGAGAGAACCCTTTTGGAGACTCTTTCATGTGATTAAAAAATAGTAATAATTGCAAGCTGGAATAAAAAATAAATAAATAAATAAACAGTGCCCTCCAGTCAAAGTCAAAAAATGTATGTACATCTCCCTGTTTTACCCTTTTTTGGCAGAGTGCTCACTCACAGACTTTCTCCTTACAAGCCTGGGAGTCGAACATCGCCCTTCTCTGCATTCCCTGCAATCTTGCTGGTGACAGGAGAGGCCCCCAGGGCACGAGACAGGACGGAGATTGGTCACAGAGATCGTTCAGTGGAAGAGTTTTAGTTGCAACTTTTCACCATTTTATCTTCACTTTGCTATTTTTCGTTTCTATCTAGACTTGGGGTTTCTTTTTCATTGCTGTGATTTTGTTGTGTTCTCAACTAAGAGAAGCAAGTACCAGTAGGGCTGCAAGGCCTCTAGGACAAATGCGAAGAAGAGAAAATAAGGGCAGATGAGACTTGAACTGGTCATAAAGTCATCCTCTCAGCACCAAGGCAGCTCAGTACAACCCTTCTCTACCTAACAGGTTCCTGAAGGCCCCAAAAATGGAGATTTTATACCTCCTCAGGCCGCCTTACTGTTTAAAAGTTTTCCTTCATTGGTAAAGCCTTATGCAACTTAAGCCCGTGACTTCGTGCCATCTCGGGAGCCTTCACAGGGATGTGCTTATTACCTTTCTCTTGCAGAAATACTTTGGGTTTTTGAAGACAGTTCTCATATCTCCCCTCAGTTTTCTCCAAGATGAAAAAGCACATTTTCTACAACTCTGCTCATTCTTGCTGGTTTCCTTCGGCTCCTTCCAACTGAGTTACATCTTTTGGAAAGCGGGGTGCACAAAAGCAGATGGGGTCCCCGAGCCAAAGCCTCACTGCTAAGCATGGTACATAAATTACTCTGTGGATAAACCACAACACTTCTGCCTATACATATCAATATCGTGCTTGTGGTTCCCCGCCACCCCCAGCAAGAAACATTTGCTGATCCATCAGCATTTTGCTTGCTCTTGGCACAAGGCGAACAACTACATGATTTGCAAACCAGGCAAGAACCTGAACCATTGATCTCTTCTGGCAAAATGCAGCTAAATTCCAATAAAAAATCCCACGGCAGCTGCCTGCACTACTGAAACCCACTTACCTCAAAGCACACAAGAGAAATGTTCTGTTTATAGAATTATACAAGCCGTAACACCTCAAACTAGTTTTAAGTAAAATAAACTCTGCGTGGGTCAAGGTTAAACACTGGAAGGTTGCCACTGGTGCTTGCTGTAAAAAGAGCCGCATCGTTTTCAGATCAAAGACTGATATGCTCTACGGAAAAGCAGTCTCAGCAGTAAAACCCTGAGAATTCAGCAGTGAAAATATAAAGTGCTCCCTCTGTTATCTGGAACACTAATACTGCCACTTTGATTTTGGGAATTTCATCCACAAGACATTAAAGTTTAGGCAATGAGCATGTTGCCTTCATTTAACCTCTCAAGCCATTTCAGCTTGAACTTACATAGGGTGAAAAGTCTATACGTCAGGGTCTGATCAGGAACAAATACTCTGGTGGTACAAGTCCATCTAGTTTAAATTAAGCAAAACCTAGATGCTTACAACAGCTGAGCACTAAAACACAATCTGAAAAACACATAAATCATTATATTCTACCTAGCAGTCTCATTTATGAATAATCTAACAGACATTACAGATGCTGGATGCACCTTCCCGAATTGACAAGATATTTAATATTGCCGGCACATCACCGAGAAGCGTTTTGAACTGTTATAATGGTATGGCTGGATCTGTGTCTCCATTCAGTTTGATCAACTTTTCCTATTCCCTCAAATCCCCCCTTACCTTTTGAGATAGTTCCTCCCGTAGAGGATCTGCTGCAGCAAGGTGACCACGGCAAAGGCGCAGATGAAGATGAAGAACAAAGTTCTGTTTCCCAGCAAATCCCTGCTTGACGAAGGGTCTGTGTATCCCATCCTGAAGCTCCGCTGGGGGTAAAATTCAGTTCATTGTCGCTCTCATGCCCTTTTCACTGGGAAGCAGAGGGAAACGCTTGCTGCTTTTTCTCTGAGCAATCCAAGGACAGAGTATCCCATTTTTTGGCCCTGCTGCCCCTTCCTTGCCCCCTTTTAGATGCTAGCTCCAGTGTTGTGCACAATGGTTTGCTTCCACGGTAAAGTTTCCAGGATTTTCAGACGTGGGTAACATCTAAAATCATCTCTGCGAGCTCTTCCAGCACAGCCAGCCTGTGCTGTGCAAGAGGCATTCTGTTCCCTCTAAGCCTCTCTCGAAAACCCGCTGCTAGCAATTATCTACTTCAATCCCATTTTCATATTCCAGATGGGGGAAGCTGCAAATAAACCAGAAATCTGCAGCCAATGGCAAGCACAGGGCTCCGGCAGCCCGCGTTGGAAACACATAGTCGTCAGCTCTTCTTTGCTTCTGCTCAGCGATTCCAACGAAATGTGCTTGCGAGGAGACGTGACTGGGGTGTGCTATTATTGAACCAGCGTGTAACGATCATGAGGATTTCATTCAGTTCCCTGCAAAAAAAAAAAAGAAAAAAAAAGGAGAAAAACAGAAAAACAACAGCAGCAATCTGGTCAGGCTAGCAGGAGAGCTGCATTTTGTGTAGCACTGTCTTCGGTATGGTAGCGTTTGCATGCAGAATGCGGTGCCTTTAGTCGTAGAGCTCGCACTATTTGGGCTCCCCTGGTTATTCCTCCGGAGTGAGCGTAAGCAAGGTCACTGTGCATCTCTTCAAGGACAGAGCTCACAGCTCCTGCATGCTGATTTATTGGAGGCTCTGAGTAGCCCCGCAGCCGCAGAGAGGGAGACTGCCTCTCAGTGCGGGCTCTGAGAACCATTCATTTAAAGAGACAAATATTCCGATTGTTCCTTCACCAGAAACAGTTCGCTTTTGAAAGGGCGAAGCAACAAGACCATCGTAACTCCTCTAAAAATCTCCTCACTGTCGGGAGAGGCTCGATTCAGCTCACAGGGAAATTAATGGGAGTTTTGTTGCTGATTTTGCTGAGAGCCCCTAAAGCTCAGCTTCTTAAAACAAGTTCTGGTGAAAGCTTTATCCATGAATGAAACGTCCCAGCTAGGAGGTTGTTTTGTCCCAATAACAGATGGGGAAAAGATTTTGACAACAAAATGTGGGGGCAAAAAACCCCTTTGTCTAAGAGAATGGGAAGATTTTTGTGTGAATAAATTTTCCAGCAGCGTATGTGAAATGTTCTAGTGTGTCAGAACAGCTTCTGGACTTGGTCTCAGCTGTAATTGATGCTGCATGGGAAGAAGGGCCAAAGGTAACTTCGTGCAACCCTTTCAACCCAGCTCCTGAATCCAGGGCTGGTCTTCAGCATCACCTACAGCAATTTTAAGCAACAAAAGTCTCAGAAGTGTTAAAGGTAAGAACTTGGTCACCCTGAACTCCTGCAGGACCTTGGCTTTGCAGAGCAGGTGTCGGGATCCAGCCTCTGACATGTCCTTCAGTCCCTTCCAAAGCTCCCACACGTTTGTGAATCCTGCTAGAGGCTTCAATTATCATATAAAAAGAGCGGTCATCCCACATCAGATCAAAGATTATCCAGCCCAGTGCCTTGTCCCTGATGCTGGCCAGTGATGGAAACATGGGGAAAAGCAGAAAAAGAGGACAAGGACACACCGATACTTCCTTGGAAACACTTTCCTACCATTTTGTGGTTCATGGTCTTCCTGAACTGGAGGGCGAAAAACAATATTTGGCTTAGAAAAATAACTGAGTTGGATGCATTTGTTTGTACGGTAGTGGGAATAACACACACACCAGGGGACTGCAAATTAAATAGCAAAAGCAGTTTGATTCCCTTTTGTCAAAGTAATCAGCTTTGGGGCCAAATATGCTTCTTTTAATTCTCAGTACATGTAAACCTATATAATATGATAATGTTTCCACATGGGAACTGTACCATTTGGATGGATCTAACCACATACCCTCCTCAGTTACAGGAAAAGCCATTTGGCCATCAGAAATCCCAGGCTGGGACCCAAGATACTACACAGGCTGATTTGTATGGAGAAGCAAAGTGGTAAGGGCAGATGTAAAAGAAAATGTATTTAATTCTTTGATTTGTTGGATTTTTGCTGATAGCTTTGAGAATCCCCCCTAAGAAATTTGTCTCAGTTTCTCCAGGAGTTATTTTACAAAGTATCAGAGAACAGAATTCGGCTACTTACAACCTTCTATGGGTATGATGCCAGTTTTGCAGATTTTAACATCACCCACTTTTTGGTGAAAACATTTTCTGCCTTTCTTCCTCTATTCTCCGCCATTCAAAGTGATTATTTTTTCATTGAGATATCTGTGCTGTAGTGCATTGAACTCCCGAGCCTAGCAGCTATTCTTTCTTCTGGACCGATGGTCAGCCTGAGATGCAGTAAACAGCCTGGAAGCACCAAGTCAGTCTTTGATTTTCTGCATCCTCTCATCCTTCTCTGCTTTATCAGAGCCAGCCAGAAGACACAGCACCTGAGAAGCCCACGTGCGGGAGAGCTGCACGCCTAAAGCAAAAAGCAAAGCACAAAGGTATATAAGTGTAGAGGGTGTTCTGTGCCAGGGTCTTGCACAGGCACCATTCCTGATGTCACATATGTAAGAAATCTGCTTGCTGCCTTCAGCCCAGTATGACAATAATGTTGTAGGACTGGAAGCAGAGCAGCTCTGTGCAAGTATAAAGGAATAGGGTATTTACCGGTGAATATTCAAAGGATGCTCGAGGCTGTCTGCAGTATTTGTTGTGAGTGAAAATAGTCATATAACATATGCAGAAAGGCTGAATGAGCAATGCCAGCACTCACAGAATCATAGAATGTCCTGAATTGGAAAGGACTCATAAGGGTCGTTGAGTCCAACTCCTGTCCCTGCATATAACAACCTCAAAATTTACACCATGTGTTTGAGGGTGCTGTCCTCCTTCCCAGAGCTCCTTTGAGAATTTGACTTGTCAAATACAAGCCTTCTTGAAAACATCAGCCTTCTACAGAGAATAATTTAATTTTTTTGTAATGATTTTTCACCCTGGGCTTAAGCAAGCAATAGGCAACAAAGAAGCCCCCTCCAGATTGTGAGAAGGGCTTGGGGAAAAGGATGTTGTGGTAAGCTGTGCTGCAAACATGGATTTTCTGGGCATGACTGGGTTTGGGTGATGTGTACAACACTGACTGCCAGTCAGGGAGACAAAGACCCTGCAATGGAGCTGCAATGGCACTGGTAACGTGCAGCGAGTCCAGGGCATTATGCTCCAGTCAGAGAACAGGAACCCAGTAAATAAGGTCTGTCCCATCATCATCATTAGGACAAGAGGAAACAGCCTCAAGTTGCGCCAGGGGAGGCTGAGCTTGGATCTTGAGAACAATTCCTTCCCCAAAGGGCTGTTGGGCATTGGAACAGGCTGCCCAGGGCAGTGGAGATGTGGCTCTAAGGGACATGGTTTGGTGACAATGTTGGGTTAATGGTTGGACTCTATGATTTGAGGGTCTTTTCCAACCAAAATGATTCTATGATTCTATACCATTTCTTGGAATACAGAATTCAGAGCCTAAAGCAGAAGTGGGAAGTGGAAGTGTTGATGGCCTATCATAATACGAAGCTACCAGAAGCAGCTGTTTTTACATCTTGCTGGCCTTTATTTTGTTGTATGTGAGCTGCTTGCTAAATATCATCAGCAATAATCTATTGGAAAAAACTCCCCCAGCCTGAGCAGTGAGACCCTGATCCCTCTAACACAGATGTGAACATGCTCCAAACAGTGATACCCTCCAATGGGAGTTCATCACTTGCTTGTAAGTCCAAACAAAACAGAGCTGAATGAAAAAAAGGAAAAAGAAAAATAGACGTTAACATTGAATCTCAAAGATAAATTTTGGCTATCCACCAAGACCATGTTTCTGAAGCTCCACATAAGGAAAGCTGAATTAGCAGGACAAAACCTGGCAGGAGTCAGACTCTTCTTCTTTTGTGTGGGGAACAAGCACATCTCAAAGGACAATATGCAGCCCTTATTTCTTGGGTGCAATTTATTTTTTAATGCAAACAAAACAGAAAAATTAACTCCTAGTGGGCAGGTCTGATTGAGAATTTCCTTAAGTAACTTTCACTGCATCTGTCATTTGAATCTGTGTTTGACTGATTTTGTATTCTAATTTCAGCTGAAAGCAGGGGTATTTAGTGTCTCAGAAAGCAGCATCTGTCTGTTGGTTGTTTAATGTATACATCACTGAAGATGTTAAACTTACAGTATTGCACAGGTTCAGAGTAAAGCAAAACATGCTTCATGTTCCCCTTCGGGATTTTTTCTCTCCCCTCCTCTTCATGACTGTTACGCAGATTAAAGAACTTCACACACAGCACAGCAAAATACTGTAAAAGGTTTTTATACAACACTTTTTACATCTCATTCTAGTATTCTTTTTCTTTGTTTTCTTTCTCCCTAAATAAAAATTAAATCAAGTCTATTTACACTTTCTACCACGCTGGTGTCACCTGCTAGATCCCTGATTTTGCGGAGCACTGGCACGTAGGTATATGCCCGGAAGGTTCTGCTGAATATGAAACTCTTAAACATATGCTTATCAATATTAATTCTTCTGCAGATATAAAACAGGAATTTATTAGCATAATCTAGTGCTTAACACAATGTCTAGTTCCCCATCACTGCCAGAATTCCATATGTCTTAAACTGGGATATTGAAGGAAGCTGAAAGGATGCAGCTAGGATGTAAACATTTATTTTCTCCTGAGCTGGGCTGAGCCATGAGGAGATGACAATGGCCATGTTGGCACCTGTGGAGCTGCCTGGCTTGGACAACATGTCCTGAAGAGAACATATGGTCTGTACACCAGGTATACATTACATCATCTATTGAATCATGACCAGTTTCCTCCAAACAAGGTCTCTCTCTTGCTGATAGGAAGCTCTGATGCAGAGGCTGGCATGGCTATAATGCAGTACATTTACTATTTCTTACAGAAGGCCTTGCTAAAACATATAGCAAAGTGCAAAAATTAAGCTGGGTTCAACGTTAGGGTCAGCCTTGCTCTCCCAGTGGAACTTCCAAATTCCTAGAAAATATAGGAAGTTTAGTGCTCTTGCTATGATCCTGTGCATGCTCACAAACACCCTGCAAATAATTGAGAATAATGGAAGCTCCGTTTCTCTGCAGGAAAAAAGAAACAAGACCATATTGCCTTTACAGAAATCATCTGTTAAAAACTTTGGTTTGATTTTCAAACACCACAAGAGAGCCCGGGATTTAGCACCAAATCAACATGTCTGAGATGTTGGCAGAACCATGGAGGGGTTGAGGGATTTCCATGGCCAACGCTTGACCTCGGAGTAGGAACGTGATCCTGCCTCTATCCCAGGCAAGTCATAATTCATCACCTAGTTCATCAAAACCGAACTTAAACCTTCTAGTGAAATCTTGGGAAGTGCTGGAGTCAGTGTCACTCACTTTATAATTTTAAAGCCATTTGAAAGTTTGACATTTGTTTTCCCTGAAAATACTCTACCATTAACACTACAATGAACAAATATTTCCCACGGTCAGAATAAGGAACTAATGCTGAAAAACCCACTAAATAATTATTTCACTATTTTAGCAACATATTTTCACAGAAAAAATTAAAACGTTAATGTGAGATATTTAAGAAACCCATAATATGGTGTATGAAGTTAGATTAAATTCACAGAAACAATGAATCTGATCCTGGAATAGAGTTTGCTGTGTCAGTTAGTAAGTTAGCAGGGGTAAATATGAAAAAAAGAAAATATTCCTCTTGAATAGTAAGTTAATTAAGTACTTCAAAAATTTTATACCATGTGTTTATAATGAAGATGTAGAAGAAACCTATTAGAGAAGATGATTTAGGCTATTGAGAAGTTTCTTTTGCCTTTTTGCCACAGTTCTGCATTGATCCTGCAGCTTGAATTAACCATCAGCTTCAATTCACACAAACTTTCAAGCAGTCCAGACATTCAGCTTTCCAACCATTCTTCATGATGTCCTCCTACAACACTGATTACATTACTAACTACACACTGCAGGCAACAAGCACTGTCTTGGGTTGTCTACCTGTCTGCCTGAGTTACTCCTCTAGGCAAAGCCAAGATGTTTTCAGACACATCATGATTTTTTAAATAGTCCATGCTAGTCCACGTTCAGATCAGTCCAGGACAAAAACCTCTCCCTTGGAGGTGTGGGTTCTGGGATGTATTTGGAAAAGTGTGACCAGCAGGTGGAGGGAGGTTGTTCCTCCCCCTCTGCTCTGCCCTGGTGAGGCCACATCTGCAGTTCTGTGTCCAGTTCTGGGCTCCCCAGTTTAAGAAGGACAAGGAATTACTGGAGAGAGTCCAGCAGAGGGACACAAAGGTGCTGAGGGTTTTGGAGCATCTTTGTGATGAGGAGACACTGAGAGAGCTGGGGCTGTTCAGCCTGGAGAAGAGAAGCTGAGAGGGATCTTATCAATGTGATAAATATCTGCAGGGTGGGTGTCAAGAGGATGGACCAGACTCTGTTCAGTGGTGCCCAATGACAGGATGAGGGGCAGTGGGCACAGGCTGAAGCACAGGAGGTTCCATGTGAACATGAGGAGAAACTTCTTTCCTTTGAGGTGGCAGAGCCTGGCCCAGGCTGCCCAGAGAGGGTGTGGAGTCTCCTTCTCTGAGACATTCAAACCCGCCTGGACACGATGCTGTGTGACCTGCTCTGGTGACCCTGCTTGAGCAGGTGGGTTGGACTGGATGATCTCCAGAGGTCCCTTCAGCCCCAACCACCCTGTGATTCTGTGGTCTTCAAAAATCCCCATTCTTCCTGAAATACATTCTATTTTGGCCTTCTGGTACTGCAGAAGTTCTCAGTGGAAATCTGGACAACCAGCCCTAAGAAAAGAAACCTCTATCCCTGCAGTCCTGTGACTATGCACATCTTCTGCCACTCCTGCGGCAGTGCGGATTCAGCTTTTAAGTTCTGCGCAGTATCTGGTCTGACCTGCATGCAGTTACAGAGATGGCTATTAATAAAAGCATTGACCCTTTCAAATTCCTTCCTTTGGATCTGTGATCTGCCATGAATTTTTGGGTCAAGCTTGTCTGTATTAGGCTAGCAAACAGAGACTGCTCCTGGAACTAGAGTGTGACGGACACTGCAGCTGGGCATCAGCAGAGCCAGTTCCTGCCATGCAAATTTATAATTTTAGGAGTCAAAAAGGTCAGAAAGGGCTTTGTTAGAGAATGCAAGCAGGAATGGTGATTTAGAGGGGATGTTTGAGAGGGTGTAACTTGCTCAGCTTGCAAACGTGGACTAGGATGCAAACCCAAGGTGACAATGCTCCGCTTTGCTGACAAACAAGTCTGGAAGTCCTGAGGGGACACCCAGACCAAGAAACTAATCTGCAGACAGGGCCTGGATCACCCCTAACTTTTACCATTAGTTTGAGCTTTGGCGGCTCTGTGAATGTATATGTCACTGTGCTGTCACAGGCAGCGCTGACATGGACAGCAAGATTAAGTGTCTCAGCCAAAAGAGTATTTAAGCATCTTCCTCCTCTTGAAATTTGGGGAGTAAATGAAAATCCTCGTTTGGTGCTTGGCTGCAGTGAATCGTCCAGGGCTACAGTTCGGATTAAGGAGTGAGTGTTAAGGAGTGAGATGTTAAACTCAGCTCTTGGCCGGGCTGGGAGTTGTTCAGACCTTTGGGAATTGCAGATACCCATAACCATGAGCCCCGTTACACTGGTCTGAGTCTGAAATAAACTCCCCAAGCTGAAGGGAGCGATCCGTGCTTTTGCCGCTCACACACCAACATGCCACGAGCACTGCTGACATACTTTATAAAATATCAGTATTTCTCACTAATTAATGTCTGACTAGATTTCCATCCTCCACAACACACTGCCAAGAAGAAACCCCACAACCGACCCCACTGACACTTGTTATATCGCACCAGCTTCCAGTGTTTAATTCTCTCTAGCGTTGGACCAGAACTACATCTTCCTTTCCATCGGCCAGACACTTTTGCACATTTATCAGTTTTTGATGGTGATGTTGAGCTTTTGCTAGAGAGCCTGCAACCTTTTATTTATTTAAATAGCCAGGCACACCCATCAGTTGTGGGTTTTTTTCTTTAAAAACCTAAAATGGAGAGGGCAGAACGGTAGTTTATCTACAGTCTATTATTAATCTCCAACGCGGGGAGCTGGAACAAGATCTGGCCTATGGGATTCAGTGCTCTACAAGCAGGCATGAAAGAAATGGTTTTGACATGGAGAGACGTCCCCAGGAGAGCTCTCCTCTAAGGAGAGGGAAGCACAGCATGGCATTTACCCAGAATAGGGATTTTTTTGCAGAACATTCCCATCATCATCACCTTTATTTAAACTTCACTTTCAATCAGCTTTTTTATTTGCTTCCAGGTGTATCCAGCAGCTCCTCTGGAACGAAGAAGTTTGTGCGTGGGTTTTTTTCCATGCATTGTGGGTAGGAAGGTATGTGGGAACTGTAATTCAGTCACTTTAAATCACATGAAGCTGAAGCTTGAAAAGAAAAATAATAATAAATGGTTCAGATTGTCAGGCTCAGTGCAATTCTCAATCAATTAAAGCTTATTTTAGCATCAGGGCAGTTTATTTTTAAAAAGTTCTCCTGGCACTTTGATGCTTTCATGTTACTGCGTAGCTAAAAAGGTCTTGCTGGGAACAAATTACTCTTGGTAAAGCATTTTCTGAACTGCATTTTTAGCTTCTGTCAAATGGCAATAAATAAGATTCACATGAGCGAACAGCAGCAACAAAATAGCTACTGGCGGTGATAGAGTAAGGCTTTGGACTTGGGTAAAGGAGGAAGATAAACCTGGGGCACAAGCACAGTAAGCCACTGAGGGTATTCTATACCAAATAATTGCTTTTTTTCACAATTACTTTAAAATCAAATATTATATCTGAATTTTGGATCCTTATTTTGTGCCATTATCGTTTCACAGACGTGGATGACACAGGAAAAGCCAAATCAGTATTCCTCTTTTGCAAGCCATGCAGCGCTTAAGAAAATGAATCATGATGTTGGATTCACGCTGAAAGTTTCACAGGTCCAAAAGCTGGCTAATTGATAAGCAAAGCTCCTCCTTGTTGTGATAACGAAAGTCATAACTAGTACGGTTTGTGGGTCTTTGCAGTCTATAAAAGTATCTGGCAAACAACAACGCTCTGAGTTCACCTCCTTTGGAATTACGGACAAAATATTTGCTTAATAAATGGGGCAATAATCACAATAAATTCTCCATTTTATTTTTTTTTTACTGTGGTAAAGAGATTATGGAAGACATACATAGTGTTGCATACTGCTGGTATAAAGTGATTAAATTTTTGCTCTAAAGTTTAGCAGACAATGAGATGAAAAGAAAGGTGGAAAGGGTAGTTGAAGACTGTGCCTTACCCCTTTTTACTTTACAGCTTTTCCACTTTCTCTTGTTTTTCCCCCTTCAGGCCTACAGCCATTCCTTACGCTGTCCTGGGTAGAGTTTTTCCATTCCCTTTTCCAAATGGGAAAAATGAACCATATCATATACCAAGTAGCAGGGAACTTAAAGCCTTTAAGCACGACAGGGAACCATGGCATGGTCATTAACTTCCCTCTGACAGCTTCATGTTCAAGGTGTTATCCCTTCGCCTGGCATAATGCTACAGGTTTGGCTTGGAAATCCAAGGAAGCTGTAGTTCATATGTACACGTATAGAATCCATATGCTTTGGGTAAAGGAAGGACAGGCCTTTTTCCTCAGCATTACACCTTTCTGCTGATGAAGCAGAGGAACTGGCTGGCACTGCAAATAACAGTGTTTTCATGATAAACGTTGTGCTGTGGCACATGATCTCAGTTTAGGTGGTCACCAGCTTCACAGGATAAGGGGTGATGGTTTTAAACTAAAAGAGGGAGATTCAGGCTGGACACAAGGAAGGAATTGTTGGCCCTGAGGGTGGTGAGAGCCTGTCCCAGGTTGGCCAGAGAGGTGGTGGATGAACCATCCCTGGAGACATCCCAGGCCAGGCTGGACGAGGCTCTGAGCACCCTGAGCTGGTGAAGATGTCCCTGCCCATGGCAGGGGGGGCACTGGGGAAGCTGGGAAGGGCCCTTCAACCCAAACTGTTCTATGATTCTATTCTATGATTCTCACATTTTGCTCTGGGCCACACACCTGATAAGTCCCTGCAAGCTCTGACCGACCCTACACAGAGCAGAGCTTGACTTAGAACGTTAAATACATAGTTGAATTCACCAGCTGCTGCCTCCAACCAGCACAACACCCTTCCCTAAAATACACAGGAGAACCATTAACTTTGCAGTTTGTGTGTGTTGCCCCTCCTTGCTAGCCCCACTCTCGCATCGTGGCACGTATGTGCTCCAGAACTGATATGTTCCTGTTACAAGTATTATTTTCCCAGCAGCTAGTGAAAAGTTGCAGAGCTAGAAAAAAGTTACAGTTCAACAATATCCATCCAAGCTGATTCCAGACATCACTGAGAATCTTGAGTATCTTTCTGATGAGAAGAGACTGAGAGAGCTCGGGCTGTTCAGCCTGGAGAAGAGAAGCTGAGGGATCTTATCAATGCTGACAAATATCTCCAGGGTGGGTATCAAGAGGATGGACCAGACTTTGTTCAGTGGTGCACAATGACAGGGTGAGGGGCAATGGGCACAAACTGAAGCACAGGAGGTTCCATCTGAATATGGGGAGAAACTTCTTTCCTTTGAGGTGGCAGAGCCTGGTCCAGGCTGCCCAGAGAGGTTGTGGAGTCTCCTTCTCTGCAGACATTCAAACCCGCCTGGACACGATCCTGTGTGACCTGCTCTGGTGACCCTGCTTGAGCTGGTGGGTTGGACTGGATGATCTCCAGAGGTCCCTCCCAACCCAAACCAGTCTGTGATTCTGTGATTAGCTCCACATGTTTCATACCCCATTGGTTTTAATAGGATATTAATATTAAAAGCAATAGATTCAGATAAAAAAAAAAAACAACTATTCTTTAGTTCGCTATTTTTGCAGAACTACCCAGTCTCTTTTTAACGTTAAATCCTAAACTTCCTCCCATCAGGCCAAAAGCCAAGTTCATCCTTATCCCACCCAAGCGGAGACAACAGCCCAAACTATAACATCGTTTTCCAATTAGGAGATGTTTCACCAGGCTTCCTTCATGACTTCAGGCAAAGCTACACAGCAGCACTGAGGTCTCCAAGCTGGCTTGGGAAGGCAAAACAGCACTTCTGACAAAGCACAGCTTCTTCCAGCACTTGAACTGGGATTTCTATACGGTGTAGTGGAGTCATCTACTACTTCATCACCTCGCCTTACGCTCCATATGCCATGCAGATGTATGTCTTTACCCTCCTCAGCATCTTTTTCCTCATTTGGAACTGGCAATCATTGCGTTTCTTGGCCTTGTAGGTGTATTGCAAGAGTAACAAGGACAACTGGATGAAGTTTTCCGCTTATGGCATAAACAAACTCTTCTGCCTTTTAACATATGACTGTGTCAGTCTTAAGACTGCAAGAGCAGGATCTGCCTGACTGGGCACAGGATTCAGTTCCCTAAGCTCTGCCATCCTGAACTATTTGACATGACACAGGATCATCACGTTAAAATGGACAAGTATCACACACAGCTCATGGGAATGAGGAAATCCAGGTATTAACCGTGCTAAGTATAGATGTACCTGACTCTTCCCATAAATTTATTTGCCTACTGAAACCCTCTGTGCAGTTAGCTGAGATTTAATCAATGCACTCCGCGGAGACTAGCAGTTCTTTTCATCCTAAAGCAAATGTCTCTGCTATGTCAAATGAATCACATCCTAGAAGTGCCTTCGTCTTTCCTGACTATAATCACAGAATCATAGAACAGCAGGTTGGAAGGGACCACAAGAATCATCTGGTCCAACCTTTCTTGGTACCAGCCTGGTATAGACAAGATGGCCCAGCAATGTGTCCACCTGAACCTTAAAAGTGTCCAATGTTGGGGGATCCATCACTTCCCTGGGGAGATTATTCCAATGACTGATTTTTCTCATCATGAAAAGTTTTCCTCCTGTGTCCAACACAATCTTAGGATGACCAGTTCAGCTGCAGGTAACTGCACAGTGGATGGCTAAACACTGGTGAGACAACAGCATGGAAACAAGTGGAAGTCAACAGCAACTAAATAACAGAAGGAAGTGAGCTATGAATGTTTCCCCTTCAATATTTAATCCACTGAAAATGCCTATATTAATTTCAGTGAAACTGTCACAAACTCACATTTCCTGCAGTGACCTGCCACTGAAGGGGAAAACAACTGCAAAATTCCACCTACATTTCCACTATTACTCTGGTACTCTTCTTTTCTCTCTTATAGCTTCTGTAGAAAATCATCAGCAAATGAATAAAACATACTTTCATGCGAATGAAACAACATGTGCCAGCTTTGCTGCTGGCGTTCTGTCCACATGACTAGCACTCCCCTTCGCTAACCCTGCTTTCCCCCTTTCACTATTAACCCTTCTCTCACCGTGAAAAAGAAGATAGGCAAACCTGGGAGTCATGGTAATTCCTTCCTCCCAGGAACATTAAAAAATGGTCTGGGGTGAGGAGAGAAGGGGAGTTGTGTTTCCAGACAGTGCAAGAAAACCAGATGCTTTGAAATACCATTTTTCCTAGAACTAGAAGAATGTAGAAAGCAACAAAAATGAAATAATTTGAAACTATTAAAAGAAACAAACCCATTTATATAGCACGTGGCTTTCGGAAGTCCCTGCAACACGGCAAAGTGCTTACTGAGATTCAAAAGCTCCTTGACGATCCATGCACTGATGGTTTCACAGATTGTGTACTAACACCCCAGAATCACGGGGTGAGCTGCTTAAAACTTGCTTATCTAAACTATTCTGTAATCATCTGCTAGGAAGGTGAGAGATAGGAACAGCTTGCATGACCTAAAGCATTTATTATTAAACATCCCTTCATTTTCATGCCCTTTGCTAAGACGCTTGACCTCCAGGTTTCCCCACAGGGATGGCAAAGAATAATATAAAATGAAAAAATACTTGTGTTTGCATAATTTGGCTGCTGTATGAAATCTGAGAGTGCAACCAGGGAAGTTAAGGATTGTTAAGGGAATCTGCCCTGGTTTTTAGGTTATGTTTCACATTTTGATCATCTCACTTGGCTACAGACTGAATACCAACAGTTATGGCAATAACAAATAGAGTTTATGGGGCTCTAGTTCTCGGTACGCACACTGCTTTGTTTGCTATGAACTCTTCAGAAAAAGGAATTTACATGCCTACGGAATAAATCTTCACTCGCTGCACCATTTGAAGGTTAGCAGAGACACCCTCGAACAACAAGCAGCTAACGACTGGGTAAATGCCAGATTTCACGGAGTTGTGCCAGGGACGTATTTGGCCATGTATTTTTCATTTGTACATCCCCCATAAAGTTGAATCATCAGGCAAATTTTGCACTACTGCTTAATCAGAACCTAAGCCAGTACATGCTTAAATCAATGGGAGGAAATCTCGAATTCCAAGGGAGGAAACAGATTCTGAATCACTTTTATATCAATTCAGATCCACTTTTTTTTTTTTTTTTTCTTTTTAATTGCTGTTCTCACAGCAAAATCTGCTGTGCAAATGACTTTAATCTATCCCTGTTACCATAAGTAATAGAGATCCTTAATCCAGCAATTGGCCAAGCACCCACAAACTCTTTTAAATCCCTGAGGAAAGCTTAGAGCAATCCTGGAAAGCATCCAACATGGTATTGGACTGATACGTAGAATAGCTATTTCAAGCTTTTTTCCCTACTTGTTACCACGCCGGATTTAAAATAAATAAATAATTTTTTTTAAAAAGGCATTAACTAATTATTTTAATTGCACATTTTGTAGTATTTCTCATGGGACCTGGACTGCAGCTGCCTCAGCTCGATCCCATCTGGCTGGAGGATGGGAAGCTATTATAAAATGTGTTTTCCCCAGAGTGAACAGGACTTTCTGCTGCATCTGGATTTGTGGAGGTGGGGGAGCTATTGGAAACAGGTGTATTGCACATAAACGCTCCCTGGTTTGAAACAATCTAATGGACACCAGCAGGAAAACTTTAATCAGCTCCAGAGGGTCAAACCAGCCTAACTTCCACCCCCTTTTTGCCACAGCGGGGGATACACGCAATAATTACTTTTAAAAGAACAAATACCTTTATGGGACCGATGTCTTGAAAAGGTATTGATGGCTTCCCAATAGGAATTTTTTTAGTTTCTGAAGGCAAAACATTGCAACTTTTTGGAGCAGTCGTGATCTTGCAGGCAATGAATTATCTGCAACAAGACTAACATCACTTATGGAAAAATATGCTGTTAGGAATGAAGCGAAGGAAAACACCCCCACAGAAACCTGATTAATCAAGTACAATTGGCAGCAAGCAGAGAGATTGTGTTCTTTAGGAGACATTTCTTCGTGCAGATGATTTTTTGCTTGGCTTCAAGTGATGTGGTTGTGTTTTCCCTACTTCCATTCCTGTTTCAGCCCTTGTCAGAGGCTCTGTCAGTAACTCAGACCCCCATGTCCTGCCTCATTTTGCTTGGCCTCCAGTCTTGGTGACAAGAGGGAAGGTGACTGAGTTCCCTCTTGGTTCCAACCAGCCTATCATTGCAAAAAATCTCCATTTCCCCCCAAAAATCCTGCTCATGTTGAAGATGAGCTACAGGTGTATAACAGGCACTGAGATGGGGATAAGGTGTCCCCAGGGGCTGGTCAGATCCTGTTCTCCAGAGGATTTTCGATAACATAACCTCCTGAACATGCTACTGGGAAACTCCTTATTCCCAACTCCTTTAGGGTGGGCTAGAGGGTGAAGTTTCCCCCCATCACGTTAGAATTTGACAGACAGAGGTGGCTGTTGCTCTTTTTCGGTGTCTGATGCTAAAGAGTTAACTTTTCTCCCCCTGTGTTATTTTAGCTCCTTTTCTAAACATACAACAGATGTGCCCAGAGCCCAGAAAAAGGAGCTTTGGGAAACATTTCTGCTTTTTCACTAAATAAATTCTGACAAGTTGAACATCCAAAGTACAACATCTCCCTTTCCCTCCCCAACCTCTGCCTCCCAGCCTGGGGAGACTGTCAAAGGTCTTCTCTCCTCCCCTCGTGTTTTCTGTGTCTGCAGCCTGGTCTGAGCACTGTGTTCCCATTTGCATGCTACCCTTGGGCAGCACAGCACCTCCTGACTCTGGAAGAGACTAAATTATATCAATTTGGGTACAAAAATGGTTTTCTTTGACTCTCCTACACCTGTGCAGTTGTCTAAAGAAAGTGCAGCATCTGGTCTAATAGACCATAATTAAAAACAAACAAATAAATAAAATACCATGTGCTCAAACGATTCCAACTAGCTGTTCCAGACTACATTATTTTATGGAAACGTTCATGGTTTTCTGGGATATAAAGGGTTTTTAATGACTGAAGATAACATCAAGCTGCAGTATTAGAAGTACTACAGCCTGGCCTAAGCTGGTATTACCAACAAAAAAAAGGCAGACCTGTCCTGCTCTCAGCTGCTTGTCTTTGCTGTTCCACTGCTCCTTCCCTGTTATAGCATTAGTGTTTGCACGAATGTGGTGTGACCATTGGAAAGGTAAAGAAAAAGAATTCAAATGTTAGTTTTCACGTGGATCAGCTTCCCAGCCCAGATTGACTGCACAAGCACACACACACCTAGAAAACTGGAGAAGTGATGATACACAGGACGTATGAGCAGGGAAGCTGGAGATCGTGGAATCATAGAGTCATTTTGGCCAGAAGAGACCCTTACGATCATCATGTCCAACCGTAACCTAACTTTAGCACTAAACCATGTCCCTAAGAACCTCGTCTAAACACCTTTTAAACCCCTCCAGGGATGGTGACTCCAGCACTGCCCTGGGCAGCCTGTTCCAATGCCCCACAGCCCTTTGGGGAAGAAATTGTTCCCCAGATCCAACCTCAACCTCCCCTGGTGCAACTTGAGGCCATTTTCTCTTGTCCTATCACTTGTTCCTTGGGAGAACAGACCAACCCCTTTCATGCTACAACCTCCTTTCAGGTAGTTGTAGACAGCAATAAACTCTCCCCTCAGCCTCCTTTTCTCCAGGTTGAATAGCCTTGGTTCCCTCAGCTCCTCCTCATCAGACTTGTGCCCCAGACCCCTTACCAGCCTTGTCACCCTCCTCTGAACTCTTTCCAGCACCTCAGTGTCTTTCCTATAGTGAGGAGCCTAAAACTGAACACAGGATTCGAGGTGGGGCCTCACCAGCACCGACTACGAGTGGAATGGTGAAGAGCTGAGAAGATGAAGGGGTGAGAAGGCTGGACTGTTTTTGCAGCTGTGCTGGCTTTCATCAGCTCCGAGTGTTTGCAAAATGACGGCCTGAACAAGTGACCTGTGGCATCCTCAAGCAAGTCCCACTGAAATCTTCAGACAACTTTGAATCACGTCTCTATAACACAGGCTGATTTTCCAACCAAACCGCTCAGCCCAACTAGGCAGGAGGATAAAGATGTGTTACACAAGTGGCCAAGATGAAAAGCCTATGAGCCATGTAGAGATGGATTTTAACCGCAGGAGAGCTCCTGCCTTGCTGTGTGACCTTGGCAAAGGCACTTGGCCTCAATTTGCCTCAGCTGGAAAGCTGGTGGGGAGGGATGTGTGGGTGCATTGGCCTGACAGCGCTATGCTGTGGCTGAGATGGGTTTTGCTGGATGTTGTGTAGCTGCTCGTGGGCAATTATGTACAAAATCACAACAGTGACGCTAGGAAGCTCCAGGCATCTTCACCAGATTTTTCTGGCCGCTAATCCAGGAGAAGGCTGCTAATGGCATCTGATCGCTTTCTTTGTGCAACTGCCTTTTAAGGTCACTCTGAAGGACACAAACTCTTCCACATTTTACAGGGAAAATAATAAACATGGGTTTTAGAGAGTGAGTTCTCAAAATGACAATAAACTAACGAGACATGAATTTAATCTTTTAAGTCTACAGCCATGAACTGAAATGGAATAAACTCTTGAAAAGCAAAGATCTCTGATGGGAAATTAAATACCCCCTAATGAGAGCAGATGAAGAACTAATACATGATATTTCCACTACTGAAAACATTTAGAACAACCCTCTGATCATGAACCCCACCCCCTGTAAAGTTCCACAGCACTGCAGCTCTCACCTGGCACCACCACACATGGAGAAGTCCAGAACATCCACCGAGGAGCTCACAAGGGGCCAGCGTGCAGCAGAGATTTTCAGTATGGGTCAGATGGGGATGGAAGACCAGCCAGCAGCGTGGTTCACATCACCCATGCACAGAGAGGACCAGACCTGCCAGCTCCAGCTGGGAAGACTTTCAACACCAGGAGCTGGTATTAAGCTAAAGAGCCTTTCAATCCAGCCTTTGGATGATAAATTTTAGTGTGGTTATAGAATCAGAGAGTCATAGAATCATTTTGGTTGGAAGAGACCCTCAGGACCATAAAGTCCAACCATAACTTAACCCTAGCACTAAACTATGTCCCTAAGAACCTCATCTAAATGCCTTTTAAAGTCCCACTCCACCACTGCCCTGGGCAGCCTGTTCCAATGCCCAACAGCCCTTTCCAGGAATAATTTTAGCCTAATATCCAATTTGAACTTCCCCTTGTGCAACTTGAGGCCATTTCCTCTTGTCCTATCACTAGCTACTTGGGAGAAGAGGTCAACACCCCCTATGCTACAACCTCCTTTCAGGTAGTGCAATGTCCAGCGCTGGCTATGGCTGGTTATGATGATTTTTTCCTTTCCAGCACAGATAACAGGCATATGCTTCATTGCCTGACTTGAAAAGACCTCGCACAGCAACCTAGGGACACTGACTTTTATTGCTCAAGTGTTGCTCTAATGTCAGAGGGCTAACAGCTCTTTATGAGTCAGAAGAGCCAGCTATCACATGCAAAAAGAGCAAAAACGGAGCCAGGCCATTGGGAGAAAAGAGAAACAGAGCTCTGCCTCTCTTGAGACTTCGGCAGCTCCTTTGAGCTTCAAGGAAAGGGTTAATCTGACTCAGAAAGGATGGTGAGCATCACCACATGGATTGGTTTGCAACGAGATGTAGCTTCCCCCTAGCTAAAGACCGTGACAATAAAATTGTGTTACTCGGCAGGCGTACCACTGCCTGCCTTCCTCTTCATCCCCACAAGGGGTTAAATTAGAAGCCCAGTATGGGAAACTCTGAGGGAGTGGGTGGAAGAAGCTGAGAGGAAACCTGGACGTCAGAGGCACCAGCTAAACAGCATAAACATACTGAAAAATCCCCCAGCCTATGGAACGGCTCCAATACAGGACTAGGTTTGGAACAATGACTCAGCTCTGCCCAGATCTCTTAAAAACGCATTGGAAAAAAACCCCACATTTTAAAATACTAGGGTTTTTATTACAGACTAGTAAATGTCCAGAGGGAAAACCAAGCAGCTTGTGTAGCAAGTGAGTCTCGCTGTGAAGTCAAATGCAATTTTTCATTTGGCTTGCGGTCAAAAGAAGATCCAAGCAATGGGCTGAATGCTGCCTTCACAACCACATCAGACAGAAGTGTAGTTGAGGGCAAAATTTGTTCATAAAAAAGAAGTGAAATGGCCACTTCAATCCCTGATGTAAGCATTCCTGATTAACCACAGCTCATGATTTTAGAATAGTGGGTCTGAGGATTACAGTATCATGTAGGCTGAAAACACTGCATCACACCTCTAAAATTACTTTGCTTTGTACCATTTAACACTCTGCATATACTTAGGATCAGTTCTTAGGTCCTCATTCACTACTGGGAATCTCCAGCTCAGTTCTAGTTAACATTTAGGGTTACTCACTCTCTCTCAGCTGCTTTTATAAGAGATTCTGCCTCCAGCTCTGCTTTATCATATTTTCTCGCTTGTAGTCTTCAAATCCTACCTTAATGGTTTCCCTGGGAACCAATGAATGTCCCACATGAAGATCAAGGAGAACTACAAGCCCTATTTTTTTCCTTTACTTGGATAATTCTTAACACAAAATAGTAATTGACTCAAATATCTTAACTGTAAATAACACACCAGACTATCAGATTACCTCCTGAAAAAAAAATCACATCAAAATGTACTCAGCCCTAAAGTTCATGATCCAAATATCCTTTTTTATATGTTGAACTTCCAGAGTTCAGGCACGAGACTGTTTTACTTGTGAGTCTTTGCTGTTTTACTGCAAATAATGTAAATTAAATTTTCTAGGTGTCACATTATAGAAGTGGCAAATAAATGCACAATCTTAACAGCATTAAATACATCTACATCTAATTAAGGATATATATTGTGCTTTTTCTAAACAGAAATTAAAAAAAAAATAAAATAAAATCCAGCTTTCTTTCTGGAGGAAACATCCATTGGATTTTACTATGGGCCTACTCAGAACATGTCTGTGGTATGTAAAATGCAAAATTAATTCGAGTGATAGATCTCCAGAAATATTTAATCACTTTTTAAAGTAGACAGACAGCCCAGCCATTGGGTGTGTTTCTATCTCCACACTGAGATTAATCCCAGCTTGGTTCAAAGCTCATTAAAGATGATGCAGAAATGCATATTAACATTCTAGAGCTCTGGTTCATTACATTACTGAGAGGTGAATAGGACTCCTTTACTTCTTTTGACAACCCTACAGCAACTTTGACTGCTGCTTAACACCAAAATATGAACCAGTGTGTGCCCAGGTGGCCAAGAGGCCACCAGCATCCTGGCTGGTCCCAGCACTGGTGTGGCCAGCAGGCCCAGGGCAGTGACCGTCCCTGTGCTGGGACCTGGGGAGGCCAAACCGCGAATCCTGGAGACAGTTTTGGGAGCAAAGAAAGGCCTTGAGGTGCTGGAGTGAGTGGAGAGAAGGGAACGGAGCTGGGGAAGGGGCTGGAGCACAAGTGTGATGGGAGCGGCTGAGGGACCTGGCGGGTTCAGCTGGAGAACAGGAGCTGAGGGGACACAGGGACACAAAGAAACGGCCTCAAGTTGCTCCAGGAGAGGTTGAGGTTGGATCTGGGGAACAATTTCTTCGCCAAAGGGCTGTGGGGCATTGGAACAGGCTGCCCAGGGCAGTGCTGGAGTCACCATCCCTGGAGGGGTTGGACAGACACAGAGATGAGGTTCTCAGGGACATGGGGCAGTGCCAGGGGTGGATTAATGGTTGGACTCGATAATCTTGAGGGTCTCTTCCAACCAAAATGATTCTATGATTCTATTCTAAATAAAATGAGGTACCATGACTTCACATAGTGATGCAGAAGAGCATAGACACACACACACACATATATATATATGGCCATAAGAAATACATAGCAGCTTCTTCCATCTCTATGTGCCAGAGTTCACCTCAGCTTTCCTCTGCCTTTGCAGCCTGGTGGCCGGGCTGAGCTCAGTCCTCTAGTAAGAGAACAGTTGTGTCCCTGACCCCCAAGCTGGTGTGATGCCCACAGCACATGTTTATCCATAGAAAGCTTTGTCCCCAAGCCATGGGCAGATTAAAGCATCCAGAGACAGCGTGACTTGCTCAAGACTCCACAAGGTGAAAGTGGCAGAGCCAGGACTGCAACACAAAACATGCATTAAACTCAGTGTACAGACGACATTGTCACCCACCCAAAACAGCTTCATACCTCTCTGTTTTAACGTCTTTCCTCTTTAAAAAGCATTCCAGTTGTTACAGGTAGGGGAAGAAACCCAGAATATAGGACGCTTTAATCTAAATGTCACAATTTAATTTACATGTCATCATTTAAAATTTTGTCATCACTCCTGGAAGAAAGAAGGGGTATCAAGTTGAAGAAGCTTTATGGAATGAATGGTGATCAGAGTGGCACATCTACTCAGCTCAAACTGTGAGTTTCCTTGGATAAACTGAGTTTCAAACTCTCATCTACAGAGCCCAAAACTCAGAAAATTACAGATCAATTTACAATGGAAGCTGTGTCCAGGTCTGCAGCCCTCAGCACAGGACACACATGGACCTGCTGGAGAGCGGCCAGAGGAGCCACAGGAATGATGTGAGGCTGGAACAGCTCTGCTGGGAGGACAGGCTGAGAGAGTTGGGGTGTTCAGCTGGAGAAGAGAAGCTTCGGGGAGACCTTATTGCACCTTTCCGGACTTAAAATGGGCCTGTGAGAAAGATGGGGACAGACTTTTGAGCAGGGCCTGTTGTGACAGGACAAGGGGTGATGGGTTTAAAGTAAAAGACGGAGATTCAGGCTGGAGATGAGGAAGAAATTGTTGTCCCTGAGGGTGGTGAGAGCCTGTCCCAGGTTGGGCAGAGAGGTGGTGGCTGAACCATCCCTGGAGACATCCCAGGCCAGGCTGGACGGGGCTCTGAGCAACCTGAGCTGGTGAAGATGTCCCTGCTCATGGCAGGGGGGGCACTGGGGGAGCTGAGAACGTCCCTTCCAACCCAAACTGTTCTGTGATTTTATGATTCTATGAATTCCTAGAGGTCCTCTAGTCCATTTTGCCACTAAGAGCAAGACCTGCTCTGAAACTGTGACAGGTTACCTGGAGCCTTTTCTAGTGAAGTTTTGAGTATCTTCAAGGATGAAGATTCCACCATCTCTCTTAGCAGCCTCCTGTAACATTTGAATGAATGCTCCCAGGAGTCCACCTCATAAATTTGATCTGAAATTCTACAAAATTTTAGTAATTTGTTTCAGGACAGATTTTCTTTCTATCTGTCTATGTAGTGCTGCTAAAAATTAATCAACAGTTAAAAAATAATATTAGAAATAATTTTCTGCTTGGCCCAGAAAATCTAGCAAGTTTTGAGGTCTAGGACCACAATCAATTTGCTTTCAGCTCTGAAACCAATGCGTTTTTTTCAGCTAATGAAAAACAATGTGGGTGGGATTAATTTACCTAACTAATAATATCTCTTATTCTGCTCTAAACATTAAGAGATGTTAGAAGTTTAGACTAAAAGCAGTAGGAGCCACGACACCTTTGCTGAGCTCAAAATGCAAGAAACAATATTCCTGGTCTTCATGTGATTTCAATTCCAGATCACAGAACATTAAAATCTGTGGATTACTCCAATACATAACATAGCAATGTTTTGGGTCTCATCATAAAGAATACAAACTCCTTGCAAAATAGATCTATTGAGGTGTGTAAGGGACGGATCTCTACAATACTTTGAATCGGCTCTTTGAAACTGATATTTTTACTATTAGATGTCTAATTGGAAATTATATCAATTTTTGCTGCAGGTCTAGGAAGCTGTTCATGCTAAGAAAATCTCACTGGCTGTAGTCTTGTTTCCAAAAATTAGATATGCATTGAACTGGAGGTTCTTAATGTATGTATGGTTATCTCTACATCAATAAGTACAAACATAGGCATCTACTAAACATTATACCTGCTTTTCTTTTTAGAACAGACTGTTACACTCTAGAAATATAATAAACTACATGATTCAAGCAAGGAAAGAATATCGATAGATACACACCCCTTACTAGGACACTGAAAAATGTATAAAAATTGAAATATTAAAAGTAATAGAATTTTAAAATTAACTGTGAAATAAAAAAAATTACTTCAAAATAGGAGATAACAGTTGATAGTTCAGGAACCACAAAACACTGAATGTTTGCCAGGAGCACACAGAACACACAGTCCGTCCAACAAAGATGATCATGCACAGTTTTTAGACATAAAATCACTTATGGGATATTGACAGAAGCAGCAACAAAACAGAACAGATAACTGGGCACATAGTTTCATGCTGCCAGTAAAAACAGGCCAACAGCTATTTTCTTCTCAGATCTTGAGTCAGGCTGTATATAATTGAGTTCACAAATTGGAACTGCTGACGTGCCCAGTGCTATAGGTCTAAAAAGAGGTATTTTGCTAAAACCACACACGTATCTAAAAATGCAGAAATATTGTCCCAGAGAAAGATGCTCTTCTCACCTAGCATTAAAGGGCAAAAGGTGAGATTGCTCTTCAGAGCTTTTACTTCCCTTTCTGTTCTTGAAAAAGAGAACTAATAGCTCCGCAGTGGATTTACTGTGTTGCTGGTAAGACCCAGAGAGACCTGGTGAGATTTTTAGTAAGCCATTTTTCTTATATTAATTAACGCAAATTTTCCTAACGGTTACTGTAATGACAGTTATAAACAATAAATTTAAATATTTTACAATAATTCTTTTCATATCTTAATTCTCAAATAGTAAGAATCACACTCTTGAAGGTTTCGCAAGCCAAATGCATCGTAATTCTTTGCGGAATAATTGGAAAGTTGATAAATGAACGTTAAGGGTTATAACTGATGATGATGAGTAAATGCAATAAGAAGTAATTTTCTTGGCCTGTGGCTCCAAATCTAATTAGAACAATTCTCCTGACCTGTAACACCTCCTCCAGCACCCTCTTGCCCAATGATAAACTATTGATTACATCTATATTCTGCCACTTCCTGTGACCTAATAAGCCTCCCACATCCCAATTTAAAAAGTAATTTCTAAAGGAAAAGCTGACCTGAAAAGGAGCAAGAGGTAAAATTAGCAAACTGACATTCTTAGGATTCAATAAAAATGTTATTCTAATTAAATCCTATACCAATATTTTCTATAGTACCAAAGCTGTACTAATCCAGTTATCAAAGGTCTAGACAGTTAGACTTGAGTTCGAAAAACTATCTGGCAACTTTGCAACAGCTTAAAGTTGCTCCGGAGTATATAATGTCTATGGGTCACACAACAACCTTTTTAATGAGAAAGACTGTTTTCCATTTTTCCCAGTTTCCTTTCCCTTGTAAATCCTGGAGGTCAGAGATTCCTGGCTACATCTCCAGTGTAGTTGGTGACAGACCTTCAAATATCACACAGCCTTTTACTGAAAATTCCCTGGATCTTGGGCAACCTGGTATTTTCAAATTGCTTCTATGTCCTCTGAGAGAAGATGCTATATAAATGCAAATACTGACTACTCCTTTTTTCTCACTTTCCCTGACAGGAAAACACTGCTGCTTTTGAGTACTTTAGAAATACACACTTGTGTCTGAAATATGAAAATAAAAAATAAACTTCTAAAAGTAAGCTCGTCTTACAGAGCATAGAATAACAGTCAAGAATAAAATCACTCTGCAAAAGCAGAAGTTTTCTTTGCACAAGGTATTTAAGGAATTTAAGTCTGGAGCAAACCAACACTAATGACCAAAAATACCTGTAGTCTTTAAATACTTTAGTCAAAAATAGTTGCAGTCTTTCAAAACCGTGGTGCATCTACAAATTTACCTGCTTTGGAAATCTTTAAGTTATTCTAGAAACAGGTTTAAGGCGCTTCTGTACATTGATCCTAAATCAAGCTTATTTTGGGCCTGTCCATTACAAAATTTGGATGATTTCTGAGCAAAAAACAAGTAGTTCAGTTACTGGTAATTTAAAATACCACACCTAATCCCTCCATCAAATACCTTAATTTGATATATCTGTGGAAAACTCTTTTTAGAAAGCAGCTATGCATGCAAGCATCCTGGCCTTCTGCCCAGAGACAGTGCAAAGCGGTGCTGAACGGGTGGCTGGAGAGTCATTTAGTTGTTCAAAGCAAAGCTGCAGTAGGACATGGATGATGCATCATCCCTCTGTAGAGCAATTAATTGCAACCACTGCAGCCTGTGTTTGTGGTTTCTGCACTCCTGCAGGAATAACTAAGTATTTTTTTTTGCCCATGAAACAAACACAAAAGGAAACAAGCTGCATTTTCTCTACTGGATTTTTCCTGAAAAGTCCTGGTTTGTCATTTATTGAAATCCTGGCTTTCATCTCTTTCTCTTTCCTGTGATGTTTCAGCACTTTTAAAAACCTTGTGTGTAATTAGAGCGTGTAATGTCAGAGAGGTGCAGTGCTGGTAGCAGCCTCCCCTGGATGCGATGGAAAGAGTCATTATTGCAGTCTCTCAACATGCTGGTGGATGGTGGATGCAAGATAGGAGATTTACCTGGAAACAGGAAACAATATCTTAAATCCCTTCTTCAAGGGCAGAGCCAATGTCACATTGTAGGGTCAGATGCTAAGATAACACTTTCTTCTCCCATTCCCATCCACAACTTTGGATGATCTGCACTGCTATTGACTTTAATGGGGTCCCGTATGACCTGCAGCCTCAGCAGATGCCCTGATCACTCATCCCTAAAGCTTGTGCTCAAATGACTATTCGTTTGATTAACTTGGCAGCATCTGCACAATGCTCAAACACTATTCACGTAGCACAGGAAAAACACATCCTGTAAGCCCAGAGAAGTCAAGTTGAGGCAAATTATACCCGAGTCAGATTTAAGAGGACTTAATTTGACTTCTCATTTGTTTATACTTCATTACACAGTCAGCTTCCACTATGATCCCTCTTTATTTCCTAATTCTATAATTCCACGCCATTCTCTTAACATATCAAACTATTATAAGAGTTAAATACTCCAGGATTTTTTGGCAACTACGTTCCGTGCAGGTGTTAATAGCTTGCTAAAGCATGTGAAGGAAGCAATTTAAAGAACACATGAAGCTCAGTAGCGAATTGCAAGTGATCTTTAGCTTGTAATCCCCCCTCCTGTAACACGCATACATCTTAGAGATGTTCTGTGCCTGTCTCTGAACTCACATTGTCATTCATATGAATGTATTTTACTTTAAAAAAAGATAAATCACTATTTGGAAACTAACTATTTTGTGTTTGGAGCTGATTAACCACTTTTAAGAAAGCTTTTAGATCAATGCAGATCACTGTGGACCTAGATTTCCTGTGGAGGTTTGCACAAACGTATCGGAAACCTTCTGTAGAGAGAACAGCACATATAGTCTGCAAGAAATCCAGCCAGACCAGAGGAGCAGCAGCAACCAGATGTTTTCCAGTCAAATTGCCTCTTATTTTACTGTAATTACTTATTTACCTGCTACACATGCGATGGCTGCCCTCCTATCATGCCAGATTGCCCTTTTCTCTGTTTCTCCTCCACTGTCACTCGTGGACTTCTGCTTCTTTCGCTCTTTGAATCGCGGGCTCTCCCCCGTCTCTTGCCTCCCCAAAGCTCAAGCCAGATCCAGCCTTCACCTCTGCATCACCGACAGTATCCACCAATGCTGGGTTTCAATTTCTTCCTGATGTCACATTTCAGCCCAGCCCACAAAACCCACCCCCTGCCTTGGCTCTTGCATCACCAGCTGAAAATCCCTCCTATGCTCAAGACTTTGTAAGGGATGTTTGCAGGGAAGCAGCACTTTCATTCACTCCGTACTGTATGCCCTATTTCTTTTGCAGGTTTTTTTCCCTCTTATGTGACAAGAAACAGTGTTTTGTGTTGGGGGAAGACTCTTTCATGAGCTAAATCCTTGCTTTGCTGGAAACAGCTCTTTCAGCTGCTCCAATGGCAATGAAATCCACTGGAGGCAGTAAAACTTCTCTAAGGAGCATTTTTACTGTCAGGCTTTATTTTTGTATCTAAAAGAAGCATTTGAGCTACCTTTGAGGAGATTCATTTGTCTTAAAACATGAACAACATTCTAAATCTAAAACTCCACATTAATACAGTTTTTGTAGGTATGACCAGGCAGAAGACCTGTTCCCTGCATAATTTCAAGTTAAACATGGAATCTAGAGGTTAATCCTGCAAACCCTCTCACGAGTAACTTGCCTCAAACACTGATCTGTTTGGGGCCACTTGTATGAGTACAGTGGTAACACAGAATAGGTTAAAATTTGTGGAATCTGGGCTATTAGATTAATAGCTACTTGAGGCCAGGACTGCCTGCTACTGTTTGTTTAACACACAGCACAAAAGCAGCTTTCTGCTCCTCCTAAAAGCCTCCAGGTAGATCTCCAGAAAGCCTGAACAATAACAACAGATTGCTGATGACATCTGGAGCAATGTCCCTGCCTTGTCAACTCTCCATTGCATTTTACACCTCAAATCAGGTCTGATGTTTTAAAGCTGGATAAATGTGCAAGCTTGGTTAGATCCACTTGCATAGATAAGAGAACGGGCAAGAAGTTACATTGCAGGATTTCTCCATTTCTGGTAGAATTTGTGATCTCTGTAATTCTGACTTAATTTATCAGTTTACTTGACTTTCCCACTTAGAAAGTGCTTTCCCCAAGCTTTGGACAACTCATTCTGTTTAAAATGCACCAGCCACTAAATTTTGATTCTAATACAGTGAAACCATGGAATCCTAGAATCATGGAAGAGTTTGAGTTGAAAGGACCTTCACAGCTCCCCCAGTGCCCCCCCTGCCATGAGCAGGGACATCTTCACCAGCTCAGGTTGCTCAGAGCCCCGTCCAGCCTGGCCTGGGATGTCTCCAGGGATGGTTCATCCACCACCTCTCTGCCCAACCTGGGACAGGCTCTCACCACCCTCAGGGACAACAATTCCCTACTGCAGCTTCCCCACTGACAGACTAAAACTCCCAAATCAGAGAAAAGGGAATCGGAGGGATAAAATGTTTCCCTGCCACCCAAGTATGCACTTGATCAGGAAGACCTGGTGTTCATAAAGAGCTCCCAGCACCCTCGCCCCCCCTACTTTTTTTTCTCTGGTTGTGGAGCAGCACCGACAATTGTTTTTCTCTACAGATAAACAATCTGATGAATGCTGCGTGTGTCACTGCCAAGTTACACCAGGTGACACTCACAAATCATGGCCTGGAAGCACAACTCTGATTTCACTTTATAAAAGAATCCGCAATATTTATTTTGCATCTACCATGTATGAGTCTGAATTAGTTTTCATTACTTTGCAGTTCCAGCTTCTGGGAATAACAGGCAAGCGGGAGATAAGGCAAGGCAAAGAAGAAGAGAGATAGAGGTAGAGCTATTAGGTTGGTGCAAAAGTAATTGCAGCTTTTGCATTGTTGAAATTTGCTGTTTAATATTGAAATACATTCTTAAATAAATGTGGTTTTGTTATACATCATTTTAATGTGCTTTTCCCTTTTTTTTTTTCCCTATTGATTTATTACTTCCTGTTTATTTTAGACCGTGGAAATTATGTTAGACAAAAAGCAAATTTGAGCAATTTTCTTGAATTCAAAATGGGTCATAAAGCAGCGGAGGCAACTCACAACATCAACAATTCATTTGGCACAGGATCTGCTAATAAATATATAGTGCAGCGCTGGTTCAAGAAGTTTCGCGAAGGAGACAAGAGCATAGTGGCCAGGCATCGAAAAATGGCAACAACCAATTGAGAGCCATCATCAAAGCTGATCTTAGAACAACAGGAGAAGTTGCTGAAGAACTCGATGTCGATCATTCAGCACTGAAAGCAAACTGGAAAGACAAAAAAGCTCAATAAGTGGGTACCTCATGAGCTGACCGAAAATCAAAAATCATCATTTTGAAGTGTTTTCTTCTCTCATTCTACTCAACAAGGAACCATTTCTTGATGGGATTGTGACATGCAACAAAAAGTGGATTGTATACGACCACCTGCAACAAACAGCTTCAGCGGGTGAACCGAGAAGAACTTCCAAAGCACTTCACAAAGTCAAACTTGTACCAAAAAAAGTGGTCATCGTCACTCTTTGGTGGTCTGTTGCTGGTCTGTTCCCCTACAGGCCGAAAGGAACTCACATTTTCATAAGATCATAGAATCATTTTGATTGGAAGAGACCCTCAAGATCATCCAGTCCAACCATAACCTAACTCTAGCACTAAACCATGTCCGTGAGAACCCCCTCTATACCCCTTTTGAACACCTCCAAGGACGGTGACTCCACAGCTGCCCTGGGCAGCCTGTTCCAGTGCTTCACAACCCTCTCCATGAAGAATTTTGTTAACGCTTGTGCAGCATCACACCCTGGAGAGTGCAGTGAGAAAATTAAACAATCACCAATAAATTCTGAAACACAGTACTTTCCATGCAGTGACCTTCAAGGCTAGGAAGAAATTCCTGACACCAGCGTTACTACAGGGGCACAAAAATTGGCTGAGGATCAGCTGCTCCTTTGGAACAGCTACTGCTTCAACATGGGGAGAGATTCGTCCTCCTGGAATTTCAGCATCCTGAATTGTCCATTAAGGTCACTGAAATCCAAGCCTCCATAATCTCTTCTACATTATAAAGGTGGTTTGGATGATTAGTGAGGACATTTTTCATACCTTTTATCTGTTTCTTCTGGGGTTCTCTCTGAAGTGGGACCATATAGAATAGGTAGTTTTGAAGATGGAGGAGCACTCTATTCCTAGGCACAAACAGAATAGCTGAATATACGTTAGAACGACCATATTTGCCAGAGAAGACAAGAGAATAGAAATCCACAGTTTGAGCTGCAATATTATTGCACCATATGCTTTCCAACAGTCAAACACAACAGAGTTCCTGCACAATCCTTTCCTTGCTGCACCCTGTTGTATTTCCACCTGGGAAGACATATGGCAGTGCCTAAGAGAGAAATTTTTTTCTCTGATTTTAATGTCATTTCCCAGCTTTAGAGGAACATTTGGTTATGAAATATGCTCAGGTCAAGGATAAAAAAAAAGTTCTTCTCTGTTCCCACTAGTGATAAAAACAGGCCCACTGACCTGTTGGCATTATGACCAAACAAAAGCTTGAAAAAAAACACTTTAACTCTACTTTGTCTAATGCATCACTGACAAATGCATCTTCTGTTCTGAAGAAATCTAATGCCTCACAGTTATGTCAGGGACACTAAAGTGTACAAATTTCATTTTTCAACTCTCAGGGAACCCTGAGGGAGAGAAACATTATAAAAATCATCCTTCTGCTTGTAAAATGAAGAATAGTGTGTTACAAAAAACTGACCATCAACAAACGTTCAGCACCACAACCGATGCTTTTACCCCTGATTACAGTCAGTTTTTGTAACGTCATTTTTTGCTGTAACACACTCACCATTATAGTAAACTGCTCATGACTGCTGTTAGATGAGGGAAGAAGAAGTTATGTTAGAAGATGCGAGTCCCTGGAAGAATGAAAGACTACACAAGAAGCTCTTATAACTATCTTATAATCACTCAAATAAGTAGAAATATTAAACAGTGGTGTTATTGTAGCTCCTCCAACCCAGACTGGAATATGCTCACAGTGGCTTTACCAATGAAGGAACCAGGCTGCCGTGTCTGGCTCAATCTAGGAGCTTCCAGCCTTAATCTGTTCACTTCCTGAGTAATAAAGATCCAGAGATTCCACCGAGACTTCAAACTCTGTACACGTAAGTTCAATGAGACTTCTCATTCCTGATAGAGCTTCTTGAAATTGTGTTTACTTCCGCAATGGCTTTGTTCTGGGCAGCTTTATTGCATTGCCACTTGCCCTACGCTGTTCCTTTTGTTCAATTACAAAACATACCCTACTCCCAGATAAACAGATGTGAACTTTTCAGTGCAGTTTGGCAGATGTTCTCAATGTGGCCAAGTTACAAGCAAGCTAACTGGTAGCCCTTATTTAATTCACTGGAGGAAATCTGCCTGCATTCTTCCTGAAGCAGAAAAACACTTTGTTCCTTGTACTTTCCCTTCCTCTTCATTCTGCTTTTCAGACAGAACTGAATGAACACTACGACTAAATTTTCAGTCTTTGATAAATCATATCTATTTCTACATCTATTTCACCATATTTAACGTTATAATATAATTTAAAATTATCATAAATATAAGAAGCCTTGTAATGATAAATTATGATAAGGTAGGAAGCATTATTAACTTCATTCACAAGCATGAAACTCCTGGCAAAGACATTATGTAATTTTCCAGCAATGTTTTTTTATTCATTTCCCAAAGTCAGGTGCCTTATTTATGAGACCAACTCTCAACTCTGAATGAACTTGGTTCAGTCATTTTCTTGTTTATTTGGTATATGTAGACAAGAAACTATCTTTCAATAGCACAAATAATCACATAATCCATCTCAAATTTACCCTGGTCTTTGCAAAATGCTCATTGTTACAGGTTGAATTTTCAAAAAGAGTCATTTTGGGCAGAACTATTTTAAACCAATGACAACAGCAATCTCACTGATTTAAGGAGAGCAGAATAAAGGCAGCACACAGACAGTACTTTTGAAAATCACATGTGCTGCTTTTATGTATTAGTATCAATACCAGATATTCTTGTAAACCATCCAGTGAAAGAGCAGAAATAATATCATGTGGCATATTCTACTAGTCATTCAGTCACAACAAATCACAGGCAATCAAAAAGCCGAAAGGCCTTCCTGAAGTGCCTGTCTCTCTTCATTGCCAAGTAAGGCCTCCAATGTACGTATCTCTGTTAAATGCTTAATATTTTGTGAGATGGAGTGGGGCACATCTGAAGTGCAGGCAAAATCTGAAGAGATTGCTTGACCTTAGCATAGTATATAAAAAAAAAAATAGCTAAAGAACTCAGCAGCTTTCTGATTAATATCTTTAAAGGAATTGCAGATTGCTAGAAAAAAGCCTATGAGGAAAAGAAAAGTTAAAATCATGCTTAATACATAACTATATACCCTTGATTATCTGAATTTCAAATTGAAATCAAGTTTAGTGGGACGGTCAAGGCTTCAAACCTACAGGTGAGAGGTTAAAAAGTTTAAAAAATCTAAGGCAACATATTAAGGAACCCTTCAGCTTTAAAAGTGGTGCCACCCTGGAAAACCCCAAAAGTTTGTAGTGAAATTATTCATCGCCTTTCAATGATTATTATATCATACAGCTTCAACTTAAAACTAGTAGGATTTTCTTTCCACAGTTCTGAAAATCAACACAAATTATAGACTTTTTCTACTCTTTACAAGTTTAACTGGCATCCATTTCAGAGATTTTCTAACACTGTATTGGTCACATAGCTTTTTGCTGCCATAAGTGCATCTATCACAGTCTTTTATCCATCTAGAAATATCGTAAATCAGAATATTCAGGGTGGTATTTTGAGGCCACAGCAAATGGTCCGCAGCTTGCTTGATGAAAAAAATTGCAGGACTGGTTTCTGTTAGTGGTCTAAAAATTATGTGAATCATCAGTTGTAAAGAAACAGTTGCCCCATCATTTACCTTACTACAGAAAGATGTTTTTGTTGTAAAGTGGCTTAGTAATGAAGTTGTATTTTTTCTCTTCCCATGCATCATTCACTAGAAATCAGATCCAAATAGTTAATCTACTGAAACATGCATAAACCTGCTGTCTTCAGAGGATCCCCTCGGAGGCCTTAGTGGTGAGTTTAGAGAAGTACAGCTGCTAAATAAAAGAGGCTACAGATCAATCTCAGTTGACTGCCATATCTTAACAGTACTAATGCTGCACAGGAGAAAATATTTTAGACAACATATTTGAACAAGACACAAATAAGACTCTAGATGTACAGAACAAGCTAAGTTGTTGGCTAAGGTGCTGCCATTCTTACCCAGGCAGGGTTTGAATTTGAAGTGTTCCAGGGAAAATCCTACATATAAATAGGCGAAGAGAGACTTGAGATCTTCAGGAAACATCCATGTAGAAGCTATATAGTGATCATAATACAGTGTCACACCTGATATATCACACTCTGTGAGAAAAGACAGATGTTATTAGCTCAAAACCAGACCAAATGGTGTGCCTTCTGTGTGGCTAACCTGGATGATAGCCGGAGAAGGTCCAGTCTGTCTACACAAGTCCACATACAAATAGCCTTTGGTAATACCCATCCTCCAAACCACTGGATGTTGTTAAAATTAGACCAAATACATCAGGCACTGCACAGGAAAAACCTATGCATGTGTATGAAAAGAAGTGGACCCAGAGTAAAACAGGGCAAGAGAAAACAGATTAAAAACTCTGAGAAGCAATAAAAGGCTCCTCCTGTTCCATCAAGGCTTCTCCTGACACACAGGTTTTAATCAGCAGAGTAATATCTTTCTGTTCCAATAAGACTTACTGAAGCAGGACTCCAGCTTTTTGTACCCTCAGTACAAGGGTGACACAGTATTGGGTACAGATTGGTCCAGCTTATTTTCATGAAGTGTCAGCTACACTTCTGCAAACCTTTTTCAAAGTTTTTCAAACCTCCAAAATTTTGTACTGTCTCCTCTTATACTGCCGTAAACACAGAACAATTAATCACTTACACAAAATCATTTTAGATTCTCCAGGGCCATATCACAGCATATGAAAAAACTGAAGTCAGTGCACAAGGAAGATACAAAAATAATATACCACTTCATGTATGCCCTTAAACTGCATGCTGAGTGGCACACAGCCCCTGGGCTAAGCTATTTCTATAGGCACAACTTGAATTCTTCAGACACAATTTAGTTGATTATGTTGATTTGTTTTAGTGAAATTACAACCAGACAAGGTTAGGTACAGCACTCTCCATATCTATGGCTGAATGTGATGATGTGGAGGAGAGAATGGGGACAGTAATTGCTTCAGAAATGCGAAACAACGCTGTGCTCTTAGTAAAATAAAAATGTGGGAAGAGGAATGGCTAGCACCTGCAATAAGATTTTTGTAGGTAATGTACAGGTTGAAAGATAAGTTGTGTAAGAGCTGTCATTTTTAAACGGAAAAGAGGTTATGCAAAGAATAAAATGCCCATGAAGATGGCAACTCAGTAAATACTGAGGGGATTTTTCAGAGAGCCTGTTAACTTGGAAACTATTCAACAGTTCTGTAAGGCTTGTTTTCCTACATAGATTGGCATAACTTGAGGAAAAAAAAAAAGAGGAAAATTATGTTAATTTCAATTACATTTATAGGATCATGGCTGAGCATCAGCCGTGCAAAATAGTTCTTACAAATGTGTGCACACACACAGGCACAAGGAGAAGGTTTTGTAATCAGCCATCAGGTCTTCAGAAAGAACTCTCCATGTTGGCTGAGAACCGTGCACGGAGCTGAAGTCCACTCTGTATAAAGAACACCATACAAGGACTGCCCAGTTCCTCAGAACAAAATAACAGTGTTTTTCCTCCTCTGTGATACAACCAGGTTGATTAAAGGAAGCTCTCCGAGGTCTGATTCATGACCCCTGGAAGATACACTAAAAGAAAAATGAGCCTTTGGTTAGAAAAATCTTGCCAGGAAAATATCTAGTAAACATTTCCTCTTGTTTTGGAAAAGAGATGAATAAAACAGCATGTGTAAAGTCACACGGTAAGAAGCTCTCAGCCTTTTCCTTTCTTGGCAAAGACTTTGGTCAAATACATTATTTTGTTTTGAATACAGGTACAGCTAAGGCAGCAAACGCATTGAGCTTATAGCCTGTTCAGTTTGAATTTGCTACATATCTGGCTGAAGAAGCTCTGGAGCTCTGAGATGGAGCTTTTCCTCTGTTACAGTACTGCTTTCAGGAGTATGGTGCAACTAATACTTGCTCTTTGATAAAATGAGTAATGCCTTCAAGGTAACGGGTAACTCTGAACTCCCACTGGCCAGTTATGATCACTGAAATTCCTGTTGGATAAAATATATATATATGCAGGTCAGAATTTCCTAATCACATTACAGAATCAGAGAATCCCAGACTGGCTGGGGTTGGAAGGGACCTCTGGAGATCATCCAGTCCAACCCACCTGCTCAAGCAGGGTCACCAGAGCAGGTCACACAGGAAGGTGTCCGGGCGGGTTTGAATGTCTCAGAGAAGGAGACTCCACAACCTCTCTGGGCAGCCTGGGCCAGGCTCTGGCACCCTCACCATGAAGAAGTTGCTCCTCATATTCAGATGGAACCTCCTGTGCTTCAGTCTGTGCCCATTGCCCCTCATCCCATCGCTGGATATCACTGAACAGTCTGGTCCATCCTCTTGACACTCACCCTGGAGATATTTATCACATTGATAAGATCCCTCTCAGCTTCTCTTCTCCAGCTGAACATCCCCAGCTCTCTCGGTCTCTCCTCATAAGAAAGATGCTCCAGACCGCTCAGCATCTTCCCACATTCCCGTTTTCTGTTCTTTACCAATTGCTTGCTACCGCTATTTTGATATCTTAAATGCATTTAATTGTGTTAAACTTTATCTGAGTTAAATTCTGCAAGTTCTCCTTGGGCAACAGCTCTGTTGAAAGTTTAATAACAGGACAGCATTTTTCCATGCCTGAAGCTGGAAGCAGTTTCTGACAGGACCATTCCTTCTGTATGGCTGATACAGCCCTTTGTTCCAACCGTAGCGCTTCATATATAATAATATGCTTGCACAGTAGCTTGGTTTGACATTCTTCTTTTCTGATCTTCAATTCTTAGGAGTATTACTGTGTAAATTTTCCCTTAGTTTGCTCCCAGAAGCTGCTGCTTTCAGTGAAGATGTTCACTCACTCTGTGCTTGACAATTTAACTACCTAATATTTCTAAAAGACAATCACGGGCAAAACTCTCTATTAAAAATGTGAAGCGCTGTTATTACTTGCGTGTCTTTCCTGATCGAAAGTTGCTTTTAAAGGGATGAGATGCCACCTTCGCTTCTCCACAAGGAACCGATCAGGCATTTAACTCATTTTTAAAAGTAACGAGTAAAGGGCTGTGCCACCGAGACTGAATACCTGTGCAAAGCAAGCAATCAAACCTGCTACTAAACATAATAAGAGGGAAAGATACAGAGAAGGTAGGATTACTAAATGCCTTTTTTGTCTCTGTCTCCACTGTCAGAGTCTGTCCTGAGGAGCCTCGTACCCCTGAGGCCCCACAGGAAGTCAGGACAATGGAGGAGTTTGCCTCGGTTGATGAGGACTGGGTTAGGGAGCAATTAAGCCATCTGGACATCCATAAATCCATGGGTCTGGATGAGATGCACCCACGAGTGCTGAGGCAACTGGCTGAGGTCATTGCTGGTCACTCTCCATCATCTTTGCCAAGTCTTGGGAAACAGAAGAGGTGCCTGAGGAGTGGAGGAAAGCAAATGTCACTCCAGTCTTCAAAAAGGGCAACAAGGAGGACCTGGGTAACTATAGACCAGTCAGCCTCACCTCCATCCCTGGAAAGGTGATGGAACAAATTATCCTTGGTGCCATCTCAAGGCATATCAGGGATAAGAGGGTCATTAGGGGCAGTCAGCATGGCTTCACCAAGGGGAAGTCATGCTTGACCAACCTCAGCCTTTTATGAGGACATAACCAGGTGGACAGATGATGGCAAAGCAGTGGATGTGGTCTGTCTTGATTTCAGTAAAGCATTTGACAGAGTCTCCCACAGCATCCTCGCTGCTAAACTGAGGAAGTGTGGACTGGATGATCGGGTAGTGAGGTGGAGTGTGAACTGGCTGAAGGGAAGAAGCCAGAGAGTCGTGGTCAATGGGGCAGAGTCCGGTTGGAGGCCTATATCTAGTGCAGTGCCTCAGGGGTCGGTACTGGGACCAGTACTGTTCAATATATTCATCAACTGCTTGGATGAGTGGATAGAGTACACGTCAGCAAGTTTGCTGATGACACCAAACTGGGAGGAGTGGCTGACACGCCAGAGGCTGTGCTGCCATCAGAGACCTGGACAGGCTGGAGAGCTGGGTGGGAAAAAATATAATGAAATATAACAAGGGTAAGTGTAGAGTCTTGAATATGTGCAGGAAAACCCCCAGGATCAGGTATAAGTTGAGGAACGACCTGTTGAAGAGCAATGTAGGGAAAAAGGACCTGGGTGTCCTGGTGGACAGCAGGATGACCATGAGCCAGCACTGGGCCCTTATGGCCAGGAAGGCCAACGGTACCTGGGGTGGGTTAGAAGGGGGTGGTCAGTAGGTCAGAGAGGTTCTCCTGCCCCTCTACTCTGCCCTGGTGAGACCACACCTGGAATCTTGTGTCCAGTTGTGGCCCCTCAGTTCCAGCAGGACAGGGAACTGCTGGAGAGAGTCCAGCGCAGCCACCAAGATGCTGAAGGAGTGGAGCATCTCCCGTGTGAGGAAAGGCTGAGGGAGCTGGGGCTCTGGAGCTGGACAAGAGGACACTGAGGGGTGACCTCATTAATGGTTATAAATATGCAAAGGGTGAGTGTCAGGAGGATGGAGCCAGGCTCTTTACGGTGTCAACCAATGATACGACAAGGGGCAATAGGTACAAACTGGAACACAGAAGGTTCCACTTAAATATGTGATGCAGGGAATTGACAATTAAGTAATTAACACTGAAAGAACTAACACTTGACAGTTAGAGAGCTAACCCTTTAACCCACATCACTATTGCCTAGTCTTGCTTAGCTCTGTGTCACTTATTGTAGGAGAAACAGGAGCTTGCTGACACCTTCCAAAGATAATAATCCTTGGGTGCATCCTTGGGTGAACAAGATATCAGAAACTTGGGCACAGGACAGCAGATATGCCAGTTTTAACCAGCTCAGCAGTCTGAGTCCCAAACAACTCATAACACTGGACCAAAGGTGACTGTGTACAGAGAAGAGTCCCCGGGTTCACTATCACTGCGCAGCTGCAACCAGGAGGAACCAAAGGTGCACACTATGGAAATGGTCTCCTGGAACTCATTGTAATAAGAACCGCCTTCTAGGAGACAGGTTATGAATATGAATAGACGTTCCTAAAACTTTCATGAATATGTCACACTTTACTGTATTTAACCAAGCTCACAACTACTGTAAAATACACATGTATTAGACGAAATGATTCCCCGTGTCTCCGACATTGTAAATGAATAGGTAAAATACATACCTTCCCTACAACCTCAAGGGTTTTAAGGTCAGTTCCGCGCCTCATATGAGAAGAAACTTCTTCATGGTGAGGGTGTCAGAGCCTGGACCAGGTGGCCAAGGGGGTTGTGGAGTCTCCTTCTGTGCAGACATTCCAACCCGCCTGGACACCTTCCTGTGTAACCTCATCTGGGTGTTCCTGCTCCATGGGGGGATTGCACTGGGTGAGCTTTCCAGGGCCCTTCAACCCCTGACATTCTGGGGTTCTGCGGAAACCGAGCGCGGCCCCCTCGGTCTGTCTGAGGGGAAGGGCCGGGGCTCCATCTGCCGTTCACCCGGGGGCTGACAGAACCACCGCCATGGCCAGAGCCGGGACTCTTTCCCACCCCCGCACCACACGCAGGACCCTGGAGTTCGCTGCCACGGGGGAACTAAGGGCACCGGCAGCCCCTGTGGTGAGGGGAGAGTCCGGTCCCGGGACTGCGGCCGCCGCCCCTGCGAGGGACGCGGGAGACTCGCGGGGTGCGCCCGCTGACTGGGGGGGCATGGCCGCCATCTTTGCGGCTGCTCCTGTCACAGGGCTGGGGGGTCGGGGTAGCCCAGCTGGGAACACGGTGATTTTCAGGAGTATTCTCCTTATTCTGTCCCAACCCTGGGGGTTGTTTGAGGAGGGGGAAGGAGGAGGCGGCGTTTCCCGCCCTCCCGCTGCTGACAGGAGTGCGGGGTGGCGGCCGAGCTGTGGGACTGCGGCACCGCTGAGCTTATTAATTTGCTTTTACCTCCCCGCTCCTGCTCTTTTATTACAAGAGTACCAGGTGCACGGGTAGGGAGGCTGTTGCTTCTCTCTTTTTCCTCCTTTTTGCAGGTGTGTGGAGTTAGGAGGGGAGGAAACGGCTTGAAGTTGTGCCAGGGAAGGTTCATATTGGATATGAGGAAAAACTCTGTGAGGAATTGGAACAGGCTGCCCAGGGCTGTGGTGGAATCACCATCCCTGGAGGGGTTGGAAATGCACACAGATGAGGTTCTTATAGACATGAGTCAATGCCAAAGATGGGTTAATTGTCCCACTCAATGATTTTGAGAGTCCCATCCAACCAAAATGATTCTGTAAGTCCACCTCAGTGTAAGAATTCGAGTGTAAGAATTCGGGGTACAATCCTGACCATCAGTGTTTATAAAAGATAAGAGATAAAAGCATTGCATCCACTGAGGCTGGGAAAAGGCTGTATCTGTGTGTGAATATATGTATTATACGATGTGTATTATATGTACTGTGTATACGTATGTAGTATACAGTATCTTGGGGAAGAATGCTCTGACCTGAATCACATCAGTATTTTCTTAGGAAAATCAGGCTGTTAGAAACACTAGAGGGTGGGTTGCTTTGTTTCGTTTTTGATTTATTTTTCCCCTTAGCAAGCCTGCCCCATTATTTTAAATTGGTGCCATTCTAATAATGTGTTTCACCTGTTTTTGAATCGCTTTATTCTAGTGAATCAGAATTTACCAGCTTGTTTCTGTGATAAACAGAAGCTTGTACATCTTTGCATTTCTTGATGATCAGTGAGTGCTATTAGAACACTTTTTTCTTTCTTTTTTCTTTCTTTTTTCTTTCCTTTTTCTTTCTCTTTTTTCTTTTTTCTTTTTTCCTTCTTTTTTCTTTCTTTTTCTTCCTTTTTTCTTTCTTTTTTCTCTCTTTTTTCTTTCTTTTTTCTCTCTTTTTTCTTTCTTTTTTCTCTCTTTTTTCTTTTTCTTCTTTTTTTCCTTCTTTTTTCCTTCTTTTTTCCTTCTTTTTTCCTTCTTTTTTCCTTCTTTTTTCCTTCTTTTTTCCTTCTTTTTTCCTTCTTTTTTCCTTCTTTCCTTTTTTCCTTTCTTTTTTCCTTTCTTTTTCCTTTCTTTTTCCTTTCTTTTTTTATTTCTTTTTTTATTTCTTTCTTTCTTTTTTATTTATTTCTTTCCTTTTATTATTTTCCCCCTTCCTTTTCCCCTTCTTTTTTCCCCTTTTTCCCCTTCTTTCCCCCCTTCTTTTTAATTATTGTCATCTTTCATTGTATAAATATTATCCTTTACTGAAACTGACGTTCTAGTCACCTGTGTCAGCTTCAGTAAATGTTTTTATTTTTGTTTTTAGAAGAAGTATATCTGAATTGAAGCCATGTGGTGGTGTGTTGCAATAAGAATTTGAACACCTGTAAGAGAAAGAGATGCCCTGTAGAAGAGGAAGACAGTCAGTCTGCTCTGGAGGTGTTGCTGATAGACAGGGATGAGCAACACTGCAGTATGGGCTTCCCAAATTGTGTAACACAATAGTTAAAAGGTCATTTTCTGGCTGTAGTGGCCATGAAACTTGAGGGGTTTGGCAAAAAGTGATGTTCTGTTTATAAGTGGTGATGTTTCTCCCTTCGACAAATACTGTTTTCATCTCCTTTGTTTTTTGTCGCACACAGAAGACCTTAACCCCTCTGAAGGAAGCAGTTCATGGCAAGATAACTTCGATCCGGTTGCTGCCTGTCACAGAAACTCTGCAACAGCACTTTAATGAAAAACATTTAAAGTTAAAATTATTAATTTTACTCAGGCTTTGTGTTTTAAGTTGCATTTATGACAAAAAAACCCCGATATTGTGATGCCAGTGCCTCTCTCTGTTGTAGAACAGTACATATGGTAAACTGTTTTGACATTTCTGTAAATGAAGTGGTAAACGAACTGTGTGGAAGTGGGCAGCATTTATTAATACATAATCTTGAAGTCCATGCCAGAATGCCTGGTAAGACATTAATAGCAATGCCTGAACTGAGGTCTTTATCTTTTCTAATATATTTTATTAACAAGCAATTTAGCAGGAAGTTAAGAGTGGTTTGCCCAGTTTTATTAACAAGAACAGCTGCTATGATATAACAAAGTGAATTAAAAGTGAGCCAGCAGTCTTAAGGTGTTAAGAATACTCATTTCAGCCAAGAGATGAGTGAAAAAATAATAAAAGACTGCCATTTACCTCAACCTGGGTGTCAGTATTAACTTCCTCCAGTCACACCATGACTTAAAGGTTCTTTTCCATCTCAAACCCAAGCTGTTCCAGCTCCACCACAAAGTGATAGTAATATATTAATGACTTATTGAAACAACAAGCAACCAAACCCATAAAACTAACATTCTATATCATGTCTTGTTTAATCGTCATTCTGTGTATCTTGTTTTCATTCTGCTTTTACAACAGTGGGACAAAATTATCCTTGCTGGATAATAGGGTGATGTTGTTTTGGGGCACAAATGAAGTATTTTACAACTCTGATACTACCCTATCTCAGATTATAAGAGTAGCTTCTGTAGGAGAAAATCCATCCTGTCAGAGGAACACATCTGTAAAGTTTACATTTAAAACTAACGTAAATGGCCATGCAGAGGAGGCCTATATAATTAAAATATAAGGAAGAAATAAACTGTTGTTGTTATTATCTCTGTTCCTTCCCCCAAAAGAAAACTACAGTGTAGACTGTGTATATAAATATGTTAGAAACTTGTAGACAATTTAAAAATACAGGTTTCAATTCAAGATGTGATATCTAGTTAAATGTTTATCAGAAGTGAATTTCACTTGTTCTGTTAAGGAAGTGTATAATTAGCAAATACAAAGAGCATGTGGGTATACTTCTCAACACTTAAGTATTTATTTACATTATTATATAAATGTATATAGCACAGCTCTAACACTATACTTAATTCTCATTAAGAGTACTGAATTTTTTTAGCACGAGGCAATTTAAAATCAAGGAAAATTATAAAAGTAGGGCAGAAAAATAGTGATGCCATTTTCTCTAAGTCGAAAAGAAAGAGAAGAAAGAAATATTTAAAGGTCTCAGAAGTAAGTGTGCAAATTTTGCTTGAGTGAAACTTTGAGTGCCAGGCCACCCTAGAAAATAAATGTTATTGTTTTTTATTAAACTGAAGAATAACCTAACAGAACAAATTCAGAAATGAAGCACCTTCAAGGTGGATCAGTGACAAAACTGTAAGTGTGCTCTAAAAATCTTCTTTTTTTACTGAATTTTACTCAGCATAAAAATAAGAAGTGGGTTGGTTGTTTTCTCCATTTCAGACTTTGAGGTCGGAAAGAAAATATTAATGTAAAAGAGAGTGGGGAAGTGATACATTTTGGGGTAAAAAGGCCAGGCTGCTGCTGTTTAATTCAGAGACTTGCCATTTCTAAAAAGAACTTGGCTATTTTAATTAGTATTCCTTTTTTTAGCAATTTTTTTGAGAAAATTTGTGCTAAGAAAGTTTAACTTAAGAGCCAAAATTAGTATAGGAGATATATCAGAAGTGTATCTGTTAATGTAAAAAAAACTAACCAAACCAAACCAAAACACCACCACATTTTTGTCTCCTGCATATCTTTTGAGCTGGGTTGATTTGGGTTTTGTTTGTTTTAATTCGTATTTTATCCTTGCAAGAAGCCAGGTTCCCTGTGTTCAGGTGCACTCATTAAGACCCAGACTGTGTTGGAAACCTTTATTGATGTGACAACAGAAATACATGTTTCATTATTTTTGTGTCACAGACAAGGAACCTATTTAACTGTTTCTACTGGTATATTTTTCTTCACTTGTTTGCTTGTTTAATATTCCTCCCAATGATGTTTTTCTCCATGTCCCTAGGAAAGACTTCATGCATTAAAGGGATCTGCAAGAATAACCATGTTAAGTGCACTGCTGTGACCTACAGGTGACTCATTACAGAATGAGACAGGCCGAGATTAGTAAGATCTCATCTTCTTTTGCGAAGTTGTCACGTGTTTGAGAGATTATTACCAGGGCTTCTGAGGGATGAGATTTTTCTTCTGCAAACTGAAGTAAGGGAAATGTTCTTAGCAAGAGATAAGAAGAATTATGGAAATGAGAAAAAAATCTGGGATATCATTTGTGAAAGGGGCCCTAAAATGTTGCTCTTTTGGTAGTTAAGTCTTTAAAGAGGTTTTAACTGAGCTGGACCACCGCTTTCTAGAGCTGGTATATTGGCTACAAAAGGAGAAGACCCAGCCTCTTCTCAAAACCATGAAGGGTAGCTCACCTGAAAGTGGAGAGCAGGTGTTTGACGAAGACCTGTAGAGGAGAAGGATGTGTGTGGAAGTTCTGATGGGAGGTGCAGTTGGAAGCTATGTGTGTAAACCCCCCTGGAACATTTGGCAGAGATGAGCTGTTCTGTCTCCACAGGTGGATTCTTTTTTGTGGCAGTTGACACTTTGTGAGACAAAATCTGAGCCATATTTTAAGTTATGCCTCCACTCTTTGCTCTTATGAAAACTTGCCAAAAATGTGAACAACTATTTGTAATACTAAGCTACAAGGTCTGATCAACTTGGTTTCTTCTTTAGATTGTGAATTTAATCTCAAATTGGATGATACAAAGAAACTTCTTCCAAGAAAGGGCTTTCAGGCATTGGAACAGGCTGCCCAGGGCAGTGGTGGAGTCACCATCCCTGGAGGGGTTGAAAAGACACAGAGATGAGGGTCTTAGGGACATGGGTTAGTGGTAGGCTTGACAGTGTAGACTTGACGCTTGCACTCAATGATCTTAAAGGTCTTTTCCATGATTCCAAATAGTAAAAGTTTAAAAATTCTTATTGACATTTGTATACTTTAAAAGGATGCAATAGGTCTCCTCTCTCCTCCTCCTCTTCCTCTCTTCTCCTCTCTACTGTTCTTCTTCTTCTCTTCTCTTCTCTTCTCTTCTCTTCTCTTCTCTTCTCTTCTCTTCTCTTCTCTTCTCTTCTCTTCTCTTCTTTCTCTTCTCTTCTCTTCTCTCCTCTCCTCTCCTCTCCTCTCCTCTCCTCTCCTCTCCTCTCCTCTCCTCTCCTCTCCTCTCCTCTCCTCTCCTCTCCTCTCCTCTCCTCTCCTCTCCTCTCCCTCTTCTTGTCCCTCTCCTCTCCCTGCTTTCCTCTTCTTCTCATCCCCTCCCCTCCATATCGATCGTGGCAATCAACCATGACAGACTCTCTGGTGAGTAAAGTGGGTATCATTGCTTCAACCAAGAGAAGCATGATTCACAGACACACGGGAAGATGAGCAATACAGATGTATCACAATCAAGCCTACATAAGAATTTGTATCACAGAATCATAGAATGTCTCGAGTTGGAAGAGATCATTGAGTTCAGCTCCTGTCCCTGCACAGGACACCCCACAGTTCACACCATGTGTCTGAGGATGTTGTCCACTCTCTTCTTGAACACTGTCAGGCTTGAGGTTGTGACACCTCCCTGGTGAACCTGTTCCAGTGTCCAGCACCTCTGGGTGAAGAACCTTTTCCTAATGTCCAACCTGACCCTCCCTTGGCACATTTTCCTGCCATTCCCTCAGATCTGTCATTTGTCACCAGAGAGAAGAGCTCAGCCCTGTCCCTCCTCCTCCCCTTGTGAGGAAGTTGTAACCATGATGAGGTCTCCTCTCAGTCTCCTCTTCTCCAGGCTGAACACACCCAGTGACTTCAGCTGCTTCTCATATGGCTTCCCCTCCAAACCCTTCACTAACTTTGTAGCCCTCTCTCATTTCTTTCTTTTTCTTTCTTTTCAGTCTGAAGACAGGAAAATAGTCTGCTCAAAGCCTGGCATCTTGTCAGATCTTTTTTAAGTTGACATGTGAATCAAGCTGTGCATTGCAGAACAGAGTTCACAGTCTTCAGAGTGCAATCTGGGCAATATTGGAGTAGACATTTTGAGTGATCTCAAGCAACCATTCTTACCTGCTTCTTATGTGGAGAAAGGTGCTTTCAGAAAGATTCTTAGTAGTAACATTTCTTTTTATTGGATTGCTTACAGACTAATACCCTGTTCCTGCAAGCCACTGTGATGAGCTGTGTCTTCTTATTATTACCTCTGTCCTTGATGTGTGCAACTGTCAAGTTAAAAAGTTGTAAAGTGATTCAGAGCATGACTCTACATGTGTCTGATGGTGGTATTACACTGTGACTACTATCTTGAGATGCTTATTTTTGAATGAGAATAAAAATTAATTACACTCAAAGCAGAAATTTAGATCCTGAGAATTTCAGAAATTGAAATATTGTGGTTTTTTTCCTGCAAGTACACTGAGAAATATTTGCACTGTAACACAGCAGGGGTAGGTCCCTGACCAATGCATGTTTTAAAATCAGCAAATTATGAAACATTATTAAATTAATATAAATAATTGCTTTCTCTTACAGAGCAACTTCTATGTATCATGAACTCTCTGACAACAACTTGAACTTCATCAAATAGTGTAGGGTTGGTTCAGGTTTTCTTATTAACTTAATTGACTCCCCTGGACATGTTGAATTCTCCTCTGAAGTTACAGCAGCTCTTTGTGCCCTGGTTGTGGTTGACAGTGTTTCAGGTAAGCATACTCTTCTAATTATTGTAGAAAGACCTCAGTGTGTTTAATTTTCTTCCTCTTAAGAAAAAAAAAATAAAATAAAAATCATGACTGATGGAAGAAGCGTCTTTCTCTGAAATTTTAACTTCTAATGGTATGAATTGTGATTTGCAGTCTTAGCCTATAGCCTTTGCTGTATCTTAGAGGATTACATCTGCTTTGTATCCGGCTAGTGTGCTAAAGGGAGAGTAACTGAGGAAATAAAATCAATCTTTCAGTAAAATCCTAGAGAGTGGAGCTGCCTGTCATTTTTCTCCTTCAGTTAGAAAATGGAGCAATACATATAAATGTGTAATAATGACACTTTCAGGGAGCACCACCAAATTCCCAGTTTGAATTTCCCAGTCACCACTGTACAAAGTAGATTAGAGATCTTACCCATGTATAAAATGCATGTTTTAATTATGCCTATATTTTTAGGGGCTTTGTATACGGACAAAGATTGTTCTGCAGCTGTCTGTTGCCAAAGGTATGAAACCATTCCTGACAAAATGGATCGTGCTTTGCTGGCATTGCAACCGGAGTCTGAGAAACTTTACCAGAGGTTTCAGCATATTGTGGAAAATGTCAATGTCATTGTTTCCACTTATGGAGAAAGTGAAACTGGACCAATGGGTAATACTACCATAAGGAACATTTTAAAACTTTGCTGTGGTTGAAATCCTGTTTTGGAGAATACCAGCCTTGATATGAAACAATTGCTTGCATTTATCACAGCATCACAAAATTCATTAGGGGTTGGAAGGGACCTCTGGAGATCATCCAGTCCAACCCACCTGCTCAAGCAGGGTCACCAGAGCAGGTCACACAGCATCGTGTCCAGGCAGGTTTGAATGTCTGCAGAGAAGGAGACTCCACAACCTCTCTGGGCAGCCTGGGCCAGGCTCTGCCACCTCAAAGGAAAGAAGCTTCTCCCCATATTCAGATGGAACCTCCTGTGTTTCAGTCTGTGCCAATTGCCCCTCATCCTGCCATTGGGCACCACTGACAGGTCCACCATTGAGATATTTATCAACACTGATGAGATCCCCTCTCAGCTTCTCTTCTCCAGCTGAACAGCCCCAGCTGTCTCAGTGTCTCCTCATCAGAAAGATGCTCCAGACCCCGTCAGCATCTTTGTGTTCCTCCACTGGACTCTCTCCAGTAATTCCTTGTGCTTCTTAAACTGGGGAGCCCAGAACTGGACACAGAACTGCAGATGTGGCCTCACCAGGGCAGAGCAGAGTGGGAGGAACAACCTCCCTCCACCTGCTGGTCACGCTTTTCCTAATGCACCCCAGGGACCATTGGCCTCTGGGCCACAAGGGCACATTGCTGGCTCATGGTCACTCTTTTGTCCACAGAACTCGCAGGTCCTTCTCTGCAGAGTCACTTTCCAGTGGGTTCATCCCTCACCTATACTGGTACCTGGGGTTGTTCCTCCCCAGGTGCAGGACCCTACACTTGCCCTTCTTGAACTTCATCAGGTTCTTCTCTGCCCAGCCCTCCAGCCTGTCCAGGTCTCATTGAATGGCAGCGCAGCCTCTGGTGTGTCAGCCCTTCCTCCCTGATCTCTGGGCAACCTGGAGGAGCTGTTCTTCATTCCCATTCCACCCCTACTGCTTCATACTTTTGGGGATTTTATTTCACATCAGCCAACTGGTGAGTGAAAGCAACTAGAAGAGGGGAGAGAATTCACAAAGGAGATCATCCTCTAAGTGATACTTTCTTACTAACAAAACGTGTAACCTCAAGCCAGTTGTTCAGTGTCATTCAAACATCAAATGTCAGACGTTTGCCTAGGGCAAACTGCTGAAGGGAATCTATGGTTTAAAATTTAAGGCAAAGAACCAGAAGATTAGCTTTCTGTGCTTGGCTTTGTTGATTTGGTCACTTACATGACAAGAAATGTGGCCTTTCTGCTATTTCTGACTGAGAAAACATTTAATTTGCTCTTGTCTGATCTGAAGGTGTAGGTCTCTGTTATTCTAGCAGTAATTGTGTCATAGTATGCTGGATATCTCTGGAAGGATGATTTTGAACTAGCAAGACAAATAGTATTTCCTATATTGCAGCTCAGAAGTATAAAATTAAAAAAAAAATCAACTGAACATCTTCTCTGGTGGTCCAGCTGTTAGAGTAAGGAATCACCAGAACTCAGCTGCTTCAGATATTATTTTTTCCCCCAAATATCTCCAAGATGGACCTTCTCACCTGAGTTTTCAAACCTGGTTCCCTTTTTTTTTAAATGTGATTGTAATAAATCAGCTTGTTCTATGGCTAAGATTGCAGCATAATCCGGTTACTGGAACAAAGGACTCTTGCCTAGGAGTGGGTTCTAATTCTTCAGTTCAACAAATCTCAGCAATTCTTAAGTCAGACCAGGTTTATCATATGCAGGGACAGGAGTTGGACTCTGATCCTTGTGGGTTCTTTCCAACTCAAGACATTCTGTGCTTCTATCAGTGTGGCAGGAATGAGCTGCCCGTATTTTAATTTCCAGAGAAGGTTCCCTGACAATTCAGTTAATATTCTTTACAAAGTCATAATCCCCCAAGTCCTACGAAGCACTTTACAAATATTTTTCTGAAGTTTTTATTTTAGCCTTTGTTTTAAATAGTTTCACCATATGTGACAAAGTGAGGCTCCCAAGTAGTATTCAACAGACCCATTTTAGGGGTCTGTTATATGTTCCAGAAAATATTTGGCATCTTCACTATTGCTACCTATCATTGAAAGCAATTGATACATTTCAAATCAGTGTTTTGTGAAATGCATTAACTTTTCTTTCCTCTTTTTACTTTTTGTAATACAGATATGCTGCATGTGCCTTCTACGGTGAATTCTGATAATCTGCTCCATAAGAGCAGTGAGAGAAGATTCGTTCTCAGAATATAAATGCTTTTATCGAACTGCATAAGTAAATTTAATACACAATACAAGATGATGGACTCAATCCAGACTTTTGATACCAGTGAGTATTTCGGTGAATGTAATGAACATAAAATTCCTTCTCATAAATGATGGAGTTAGTTTCATATTAGATATATACACAACTTGCTGTTAACTGAATGATTTATACGTGAGTGAAAGCTTAATATATAATTTTTCTGACACCTTATAATATGTTAACCTGCCTTGACTGATTTAGCTCATAGGGTACTCAAAGATTTATCTTGTATGTTATTTAAACTATTTTAGCAAGGCCCCCGGAAAAGCCTAAAAATGCACGTTGAAGTTAGTGTATTTAAGTTTAGTAAAAAACCTGAAAACCCTAAACAAACAAAAAGTCATCCTTTGCCTCCCCAAACATCTAACAGTTATTGCTACATTCAAATAAGGATTGGCCACTCTTCTGCTATTTCAATCTCTGCTTAAATGTGAAAGTTTACAAAGTTTTCTTTTAAAAATAACTAAGCAGAAATTTGCAGGAAAATTGGAGACTCCTCAAGTTCCAACTGGATGAGTAAAAATAAATATCTCCTTCATATATTTTGACACAGCAACTGGAAAATTCAGCAAATCAGCCACTAGCCCAGATGGAAAGAAGTTGCCAAGGACATTTTGCCATGTAGTTCTGGATCCTGTCCTTAAGGTAAAGCAATATTTTGTTTTGATTTGATTGCAGGGGAATAAGGAGAGACTTCTAGTTTAGAAGTTAGCTCTTAGGAAAGCCATCCCTCTCATAAAGTAGGTCCATATTTTCTGCAGAGACTAGAAAAATTCTGCAGCATAAGAACAATGTGGAAAAGGTGAGACAGAAGTAAAAGGCAGCAAATCTGAACAGTCTGTTCACTGAAATAACATATTCTGTTAATCGTTATATGAAAGATTTATGTGTAACCTCTTCTGACAGGAGTTTGAAATTTCCTTTGGAGTAAGAAACATTTGATAGAACTTATGAATCTTGATTTATGTGATCCTTGTGAATAGTTTCTCAAACAAAAGCCTACAACAGAGAAACCAGGGGGTTTTCAGACATTCGACATGTTTAAGACAAATGGTAAGCAAAACTTGTCTATTACATACTTGTTTTAGATCTTTGATGCCATTATGAATCTGAAGAAGGAAGAGGTAGCCAAACTAATAGAGAAACTCCATACCAAACCAGACATTGAAGATGGAGATAAAGAGGGGAAAACCTCTTCTTAAGGTAACTTGGCCTTTCTCCTTCATTACAATTTCTTGCCCTTGAGTTGTGTAATGAGAACAGTCTTTAAGGTCTTTCTAAAATCTGCAGAAACTCACCTTAATTGTCTTTTCATAATGTGGTCAGTTAATTTGTGTGTCAGGAGTGTCACAATTTGAAAATGCTTGGTGAGGTATTGCACTGAATTTGCTAGAGAGATAACAGGACTTAGGTGTGTTGCACATACAGAAGACATACTTGTTTTGATTCAACAAAAGGCAAAAAATTTTTGTTTCATTGTCACAGAGGCACCCCAAGGTTAGTTTAAGGGACAACAGGGTCCAAAACAACTTTTATTAAACCGGTGAGAAACAGGGTTTTAGTAAATACAGGTTCGGATATCAGTTGAGGAGAATTATTAAGGGGCAGCAACTAATACAACAGGCGGTCCACAGAGTGCATGCACATGGTTTCACCCAAAACAATGCCGGAGCCGTTCCTGAGTCCCGGAGAAGTACACACTTGCCTGAACATGGTGTGGGATTATTTTAAAGAGATACACGTACTTGTAGTGAGTACGGGAAGTGTACACTCGCGATTCTGCGAGGGTAAATTTATAATACACTCGCAATCCTGCGAGGGTTAATTTACTTACACGTGCAAATGTGCACGGAATATTACATGTGCTTATGTGGAAGCACGGTAGGAAAATACACTCGCAATTGTGCGAGGATTAATTTTACACGTGCTCATATTGAGCACGGAAAGTTACACGTGCATATGTGCATGGAAAGTATAAATATACTCGCAATCCTGCGAGAAGTTTTACTCACACCCGTGGCAGCAAGGCAAGCGGCGTCTCCATCCCGAGGGGGCTCTCGGCAGCAGCATCTCGCTCGTGCTCCGAGAGACCCGCGACAATGGGCGCAGTCTCGACGAGAGTCCCGTTTTTATAATGCCTGATCAGACCTGACTGTAGGCATTCTAGAAGCTTCTCTGCACCCCCACACTGGCTGTGGGTGCCCCTGAAGCCTCCAAACATCCCCCACACTGGCCACAGGTGCCCAGCAGCTCACTGGCACCTCCTCTCCTAATGGCCCTGGCCAGGGTGCTCTGGGGCCAAACAAAAGAAGCTGTTGGCCTCAAGTAGCAGAGAGAGAGGGAGATGTGCCTACTCCTTCCATACTGAAGGAGGGAGGGGGAGAGAGGAGGGTTTGCATTCTGCCACATTCATACATTATAAAAACCACCAATACCCTCTTCTTGAGGTGTAAAAGCAATGTGAATACAAAATGTATGGCCACATGTGTATACTGTGGCTGTGTAATCAGGAACACGGTTTCCAATTGGCTGTCACAAATTCCTAGATATACCAGAACATTTCTGGATTCCAGTGAACATTTTGAAACGTGATGTATGAAAGCACATGATCATTTTCTGTGTAGCACTAAATGTCCACAACAAAGGCTTTTAAGACACTGCCCATTTCCTGTAGTAACTCATGTTCTCCTCAGGTATGTTAAAACCCACATGAAAAGGAGGCCCAGGATTACAAGTGGGAGCACCCTGCTTTATGAGGAGAAACCACAGTTCGTTGGATGGCTTTTGACTGACATGTGGAAATTATGAGCATCATACTTTGGAATTTTTTGTCTTTGATCTACTTGACAGAAATCAGACCCAGTTGCCATGAGACAGTTGGTAAAGAGTCAAGCCAAGTGTGATTATCCAAATCTCGCAACAAACACAACAGGCTTTATATGAAGGCGCAACCCTTTCTTGATGGCCTGGCAGAGAACGTAGACAAAGGGGAGGTCAGTGTGTTATCTGGCAGAGAAATATGAGTCGGGTACGTCTGAGGTTCACAAGATTTAGTGCTTTGGATCTGGTGGTCCAAATATCAGTTGACATCACAAAAGGTGTCCAGTATTTTAATGAAACTAAAGTTGGTGTTGTTGCTGGTTTCCAGTGCGCTACAAACGAGGTAGGTGTAGCTCTGTATGTTGTATCTTGCTTTACTGAAATGTATCTGAGCTCTGTAGTTCTTGTTCATGTGAAATCTTCAAAAACTGTTGATAACTGATAAGAACAGGATAGTGGGCCAGCTGGAAGTTGTCTCCACTGAAGAATATATGTCACTCAACCTATGTAATGAATATATGGTTGCCTGTGGGCATTTTAATATTCGTTCTCGAATCATAGAATTACACATTAGTTTGGTTTGGAAGGGAATGGACCTTCCCAGCTCCCCCAGTGCCCCCCCTGCCATGAGCAGGGACATCTTCACCAGCTCAGGTTGCTCAGAGCCCAGTCCAGCCTGGCCTGGGATGTCTCCAGGGATGGCTCATCCACCACCTCTCTGGCCAACCTGGGACAGGCTCTCACTACCCTCAGTGTAAATAAAAAATTTCTTCCTCGTGTCCAGCCTGAATCTCCCCTCCATTAGTTTACAACGCTTCTGGAAGTCTTTTCTATGCGTATAGTGTGCTCTGCCTTGGTCTGAATATAACTGTTCAGCATCAGGATGAGTGACTTAAATTAGCCAGAATCCTGCTAAGTGAAGGTTCATATCACAGAATCACAGAATGTCAGGGGTTGGAAGGGACCTGGAAAGCTCATCCAGTGCAATCCCCCCATGGAGCAGGAACACCCAGATGAGGTTACACAGGAAGGTGTCCAGGCGGGTTGGAATGTCTGCAGAGAAGGAGACTCCACAACCCCCCTGGGCAGCCTGGGCCAGGCTCTGCCACCCTCACTGGGAAGAAGTGTCTTCTCATATTTAAGTGGAACCTCCTGTGTTCCAGTTTATACCCACTGCTCCTTGTCCTACCATTGGTTGTCACCAGAAGAGCCTGGCTCCATCCTCCTGACACTCACCCTTTCCATGTTGATCACCATGAACGAGTCACCCCTCAGTGTCCTCTTGTCCAGCTCCAGAGCCCCAGCTCCCTCAGCCTTTCCTCACACGGGAGATGCTCCACTCCCTTCAGCATCTTGGTGGCTGCGCTGGACTCTCTCCAGCAGTTCCCTGTCCTGCTGGAACTGAGGGGCCACAACTGGACACAATATTCCAGGTGTGGTCTCCCCAGGGCAGAGCAGAGGGGCAGGAGAACCTCTCTGACCTACTGACCACCCCCTTCTAACCCACCCCAGGTACCATTGGCTTCCTGGCCACAAGGGCCCAGTGCTGGCTCATGGTCACCCTGCTGTCCCCAGGAACCCCAGGTCCCTTTCCCCTACGCTGCTCTCTAACAGCTCATTCCCCAACTTACACTGGAACCTGGGGTTGTTCCTGCCCAGATTCAAGACTCTACACTTGCCCTTGTTCTATTTCATTCCATTTTCCCGCCCAGCTCTCCAGCCTGTCCAGGTCTCTGATGGCAGCACAGCCTTTGGCGTGTCAGCCACTCCTCACAGTATATCTCCAAAACTTCTAGGTAGTATCACACTTTCGTTTTTCCACTTCTAACACTACAGGGCGTCTTGTGTGAGACCATGAGAGGTGTTTGTTTTGATATCTGTGAGGTCACTCTACATGCTGACACTGTTCACTGTGGTAGTGAGCAAGTCATTACTACTGCGAGGAGAGTTCTGGATGCCTCTATTCTTACGGCACAGCCCAGGTTTATGGAGCTGTCTATCTGGTAGAAATACAGGTATGCAACAGAGTATCATATTTGAGATCACAGAATGATTTAGTTTGGAAAAGACCTTTAAGATCATCAGGTCCAACCAGAAACCTAACATGGCCAACAACAGAGTCGCAAACAGTCTTTTAACTATGTTTCCACATTCTCTTCCAAGAAACCACAATAATTCTGTTCTATGTCCTTTACATCAGGGATGCGAAGACTTTGTGTGAGGACAGGTTTTCATGCCAACGTTAGAAAAAGGTTAAATGGAAACAGCAAAATTTGGTGGGGAGGTGAATTGCCAGTACTTTTGGGAAAGTTTTGATATATTTTTTTTTTCTTTTTCCTCTCTTTCTGTCACTGTAAACATTCAGGAGAAGCAGCAATGCATATCCTAAATAACGAGAAAGAGTAGCAAAGAAATTTCAGGGTTTTTAATAAGTGATTTTTGGGCTATTTAAACATTAACTTCTATCCTTTGAATAACTGGATTTTCTTGGTAAAAGAAATTATTCCATGAAAGAGCCTGGAAAATATATTCCATGCTAGAAGAATTTATTGGTCACTAGGTACAGCTATTCAGATATCAATTTGTCTTAACTGTCTTAAAAGCAATTGGAAGACTTAAAACCTGCTTTAAAATTAATTCCAGACTACTACAGTGCTGGGTGGTGGGCAGGGAATCTGCCGGGTCTGTTGCATAAAAGTGCTTTAGCCTTGAGGGCTGAGGAAGATAAATGCAAGTAAGGATGAAACAGGAATGTGGAGAATTTTTTCACCTCAGTGACCTGGTGAGATGTATTGTTGACAAAGCAGGGGAGATCTGCAGCCTTAGTAGTGTGTTTCTAAGCAAATGTGGTTTTTTAAGTACAATTTTTATCAGAGTGCTTCTCAGCCAGGTTGTAAGTTCTAAGATCGCAAGATCCTGTTTGTATAAAATTTTCATCCTGTAGTAAATGCATTTCATAGAATCACAGAATCATTTTGGTTAGAAGAGACCTCAAGATGTTTGATTCCAACCATTAACCCACTCCTGGCATTTCCCCATGTCCCCAAGAACCTCATCTGTGTGTATTTTCAACCTCTCCAGGGATGGTGACTCCAGCACTGCCCTGGGCAGCCTGTTCCAATGCCCCACAGCCCTTTGGGGAAGAAATTGTTCCCCACATCCAACCTCAACCTCCCCTGGCGCAACTTGAGGCCGTTTCTGTGTGTCCCTGTGTCCCCTCAGCTCCTGTTCTCCAGCTGAACCCCCCAGGTCCCTCAGCCGCTCCCATCACACTTGTGCTCCAGCCCCTTCCCCAGCTCCGTTCCCTTCTCTCCACTCGCTCCAGCACCTCAAGGCCTTTCTTGGTGTGAGGGGCCCAAAACTGTCCCCGTGATTCAAGGTTTGGCTTCCCCAGGTCCCAGCACAGGGACGGTCACTGCCCTGGGCCTGCTGGCCACACCAGTGCTGGTACCAGCCAGGATGCTGGTGGCCTCTCGGCCACCTGGGCACACACTGGCTCATGTTCAGCCGCTGTCACCAACACCCCCAGGTCCTTTTCGGCCGCTCTTCTCTGACCCTGCAGCGTTCATGGGGTTGTTGTGACCCAAGTGCAGGATGCAGCACTTGGTCTTGTTGAACCTCATCTTTGTTCTGAAGCACTAGAGGACTCTGCTTTCTTGTGCCCAGAGGTTGCTGAAGGCAATTCACTGAGCATATGCCCTTTCGCCTGACCTGTGTTTGTAAACTGGAATCCAGTCCAGTCAGAAAATACAGTAATCGGAGAGGTCACCGTGATGTGAGGTACACAGGGCGGGCAGAGCTGCTGAAAGATGTCTTGCACGTGAAAGTGAAGCTACTTGTCACACATAAGAGAAATTTCTCTTGAGTGAGGAGCCACCATGGGAAAAACATCAAGAGACCTGTCTAGAGGGACTGTCTAACGCTGCCTGGCGGTGTTTTCAGTACTGGTGATCTCCTTCTTTTTTGTAACTTGATTTTATATAATAGTGTCCAGAACAAGAGGTTGGTGGGTTCTGTGATGTGCTGAAGAGGAAAAGGCAACATGTTTTTGAAGAATCCCAGTCGGCCAGAACTCCAGTGTTTGTGGTCAAGGAATAGCTACCCTGTAAATGAGCCATTTGGTAAGACAACTGGGTTTTTTCGTTTGTTTTCAACATGCAATTAAAAACAGACCACTGCAGGATGAAAGAGATTTGGGAATTCCCATTTTATTTGGTCCAAGTTTCTTCCTGTTGTCTCTTCACATCTTCAGTTCGGAACAAATAGTTTACTCCTCCTTTTTCTGGCAGCTTACTCCATTGTGCTCCAATGCCAGCAGAGGGTGCCAAAAATACGTGTTGCATCTTCTGCACATTAAGACTTTTCCATGTACACCAGATTCAGTTTCCATCATTTTAAATCACAGTCTTCCTTTGAAACAAGCTTAGATTAAAGAAAGAATTGGTCTTCAGCAGCAGCAGGCTGGAAAATTTGACACCAATTTGGATCTTTAAAAGGACGAAGAGTGCGAATCTGAGGAGCTTAAATGGCATTAAACCCTCTTGCCAGTCTTCAAACTACCTTTAAAATAATATGCTGCCCCTGAAACTTCATATTTTCAGTGTGGTACAGAGCCCTTTCTCTGGTATTATGGTTTGTTTGCGTGTCCCATTTCCCTCCTCTCAGTTTAAAAATGCACTTCAAGGGTTTTCTGTGACATTGTGACAGAAAGTTTACCAGTTTCATGGGGCGTGCTTGGAACTCCTCACATGGTAAAACTGTAAGAAATGTAATGCTGGAAGGGGCTTCTTTGCCAGAGTGGATTAATTTGGTAACTGCTATAATAATCAGTGATGAAATAGGAGATACTTAACTTTCAAAGTCTAAACTGGCAACTTCTTAAAAGAACAATTTACATATGTGTTTGTGTGGATGGGTTTTGAGTATTTTGGGTTTTTTTCCCTTTTTCCAAGTTTCCACGGAGCTTAAAACCATTTCATAAAGAGACACATTTTCCAAACATGGAAAAACAAAAAGTGTAAGCTTAGACTCGGTAGCATGTGTAATACACTGGGATGTCAGCATCAACTTACATAGCAATTTAATATCTGTATTCTGCAGAACTCTCCCTGTGGTTCCTTAACAAAACTGCTGTTGAATCTTCCTAAAACAGTGATCAAAAGCTGCAGGGAAATATCTCTGTCCCCATAAACTAGAGCTTAGAAGCAGTTCTATGGTGGCAGAGTCTCAGTTCACAGGCAGCAGCTCTTCAGGGGACTGAATACTTAGAAGGAGGGGATGACACTGCTATGAAGATGAGCAAATGGTGAAGGAAAGACCTATATATCTTCAGTTGAATGTAAAGCTCCTGTATCATCAGACTAAATATCAATATGTGATGGGAGTGGCTGAGGGACCTGGGGGGTTCAGCTGGAGAACAGGAGCTGAGGGGACACAGGGACACACAGAAACGGCCTCAAGTTGTGCCAGGGGAGGTTGAGGTTGGATCTGGGAACAATTTCTTCCCCAAAGGGCTGTGGGGCATTGGAACAGGCTGCCCAGGGCAGTGCTGGAGTCACCATCCCTGGAGGGGTTGAAAATACACAGAGATGAGTTTCTTGGGGACATGGGGTAGTGGTGGACCTGGCAGTGGTAGGTAGCAGTTGGACTCGATCATCTTAAAGGTCTTTTCCAACCTAAACGATTCTATGATTCTAAATGTCACATTAGCCCAGAATATTGTTTTTGACAGCAGCTGAAAGTGAGTGCTTGAGGAAGAGAAAGAATAGAGCAAGCTGGTGTAATCTTACCCATTTTTTTTTCTCACAACCACTTTCAGGGGCTTCCTGGGGCCGAAGTGATTTCTGGATTAATTTAGTAAGTCTCACTGGATTTCTTTATGGTGTTTCTCAGTCTCCCTCTCAAACATCAGCATCCAGAGAACCGGCCAGGACTTCCACAGATCAAGATGTGGGAAGAACGTCCTCTCTTTGTGTCTCTAATCTGCCTCCTGATAGCTCCAAATGGTGCTTCCTTCTATCATAAACAACAACAGGCACATTTTGATCTTTATCCACCATGTCTGTGTCACTTTAATTTTTAGCCCTCCCCACTACATGGCTGCTCTTTCCTGAAGAATCCCAGCTTGCCGAGCAAGTTTCTTTGCATGGAAGCCAGTTCAGAGCTCTGGTCACCTGTGTCCCCCTTCTCTGAACCTTTTCTGCTTTTATAATAAAACAACCACAACTGCACATGGTATCCAAGATGCAAGATTTCACTGGACATAATGTTTGGTTTTCTGTTCCTTTCCTAACAGGTACTAAAACCTGACTTCTCTTTTTGACTGCTGCTGAGCACTGAACACTTTTGTAACTTATTTAAAACAGCTCCAAGATCTCAAACTGAGTTGTAATGAGCATTTTAGGTCTTGTTACATACGAAACATAATTTTCCCCATATCCTTTTCTATCCAAGTTCAATTTTGTTTGGCATTTTATTGCCAGTTTACTTTATCACACCAGATCTTTCCGCAGTTCTTTGGAGACCTGAGGTCCAGTGCTGGTAACCAGACTTTTCCACAGTGTGTCTTTGATCACTGGCAGATTTTTGCCCAGGGATCCTTACGACGCAAATTCTCATCCTTGGCAAGTTGTGGCCGAAACACATAAGCACAAAGGCTTGAGGGAGGGAATTCCACCTCTGGATAACTTCCTAGATAAGTTATAATCACTTCTGTTTCATGTTGCGGGATACACTGCCCAGTTTTGTCCTCACACGGATTCCTCAAAAAACGAGGAAGGAAATGAAAAGTTTTTAGAGCGTTACATTGAATACACACACAGCGTTAACATGTTGCAATGGCTGCATGATCACCTACTAAAAAAGAAACAAAAATAGCACTAATTTGACTTGTGGGATTGTTGTTGCCTGTATCTTGTCTGCAGTCACTGATGTCTGTGTCAAAAATATACATTAAAAAAATCAGTTATTTAGGACTCTAATGACGGTTTTTAGCTTGCCTAATTCACAACTTTCTTTTAACCTAGGAAGCAGCTCTCTTCGTTGTTGCAGAAATTCTTGTTAAACTGGGCAGGTTTTGTCTTCTCAGCAAGAAGATGTGTTCTTTCATTTCCAAACTCGAATCCTCCGCGCTCTTGAAGACTGAAGGCTTGCAGTTACAGGTAAGCTTTCTACCTTAAGGCAGATATAGAAAATCACAACTAATTTTGGAAAGGCTGCTGGACAGGTGCAGAACCTCCTGGGGCTTGTGTTATATTGTTGTCTACACGGATTGTTTCAGACAGCTTTAGATGAGCTGGAAGTATGAAAATTAGAAAACACGCTTTAGGCGTAGCCCTTTTGTAATTAATAGTGTATATTAGCAGCTAGGTCTCTTCAGGAAGGTCACTTATCTTCCACAAAATGAAAAAAACAATGTAGCTAACAGCTGGTTGCACAAAAAGAGCTGGTTCTCTGTGCCATAACGGACTGTGGATTTAATCTGGATCGTGGTTAATCTGGATCTAATGAGCTTCACTTTCCTTCTGCAGTTGGTTTGAAGGTACCTTTGATAGAGTCCACTCAAAGCAGCAACCAGATACCTCCACAGTGGGAACAAAGAGGTAAGAAGTCATCTAACCCTTTTCTTCAAGATTTTTCTCATGTTAGAAGTTCTTAAATAGACATTCTGATGCTTTTTAGAACTTGAAGCAAGAATAAACCAAAACCTCATCTGGATACAACGCTGGGGTGGTATAGGCCTCGATTAAGTTACAACCCCAGCCCCTCCACCCATCACTGATTAAGTAAATTTATTGCTGTCTTGTGGTATAAGGCGGATGGAATGGGTGACATGACTATATGCATCTTTCGCAATCTCAAATACCAAAAAAAAAGTGAATTAAAGGATTTAGGCATTACAAAAGCTTAGTAATTACCTATTGCGTGCACATCAGCACTGCAGGACAACGGCATTGTGCACCTGAGCAGTTCCCTCACACCCCAGCCTTACAATGTGGCTCTCTCCTAAATGGGTTAAGGCTCAAACATCTTCGCTTTGCATTTGATATCGGTGTCACAGGTCTTGAAGAGTTAAAGCTAAACACAGATGCAAAACTCCTGCCTAAAACGTCTGGAGAACTTTTCAGGGCTGAGGTAGAGTTGTAACTACTAACAGGGCACAGTAGTTAACAAAATTCTAGCCATATTTTATCATACCATAAACAGTTTAGATCTAGGACATGTCCTAAAAATGACTCTCACCCTCTTCTGACATATGTGAGATATTTAATCCCTTCAACCAGTTCAGCAACTGCCCAAGTCACAGTTCAGGTAGGCGTTAAGAATACAAACAGCATCTTCAGCAACAGATACCAGTTTTAAACACTTTATTCAGAATTACTCTGGAACAACACCTCCTATCATTCAAGTCACTGTGCAGTTGTGATGCAGAAACCACTGATCTGCCACAGGCCATTAGGAAAAAAAGCTTCAGGAGTAGCATGGCTTTATTGGAAATAAATCATGCTAAAAACTGATCCTTAACAGGTACAAAAAAATTCAACAGATAAGGAAAATAGAAGAAAGATGAGATGCAATATTAAGACCAACACGTGAACTGAAGACTGGCATGAAAGATTATACAAAAACGGCAATGAGGAATAATAACGCAGCACTAAAGGCGGGAGTACAGGGCAGACGAGTTACAATACATCCTGCTTCAGTATTTCTTGTCCAGGTACTTGCTTCAAATACCATAAAGTAACAGAAGGCAAAAAGCACCACACATGACTAAGCAGGTTTCTCAGAGGAGTAAAACAGGAGGGATTTACTCCCAGCAGATTGAAAAATCCATAATTCAGAGGCCACATTATGTGGGACAAAGCATCATTAAGCCCTGAACACATAATTCCAGTCAGGTGGGAACTCTGCAGCTACAGCTTTTGTCTCCCAAAAAGCCAAGCGTCCCCTGTGGCACATCAGAGCGCGGTATTCCCGAGAGGAACACAGCAGTTATCAAAGCGACAGAAAATAAACCTGTGCTGGACAAAGTAATTCCTTCTTTGTCTCCTTACAGCTGCCACAGAAATCACAGAATCACAGCATGGACTGGGTTGGAAAAGACCTCAGAGATCATCCAGTCCAACCCTTGGTCCAACTCTAGCCTGTTTACTAGATTATGGCACTAAGTGCCATGGCCAATCTCAGTTTAAAAACCTCCAGGGCCGGCGAGTCCAGCACCTCCCTGGGCAGCCATTCCAATGCCTGACCACTCTCTCTGCACAGAATTGCTTTCTAATCTCCAGCCTAAATTTTCCCTGGCAGAGTTGAAGCCCATGGCCCCTTGTCCTATTGCTGACTGCCTGGGAGAAGAGACCAATCCCCACCTGGCTAGAACTGCCCTTCAGGTAGTTCTAGAGAGTGCTGAGCTCACCTCTAAGCCTCCTCTTCTCCAGACTAAACAAGCCCAGCTCCCTCAGCCTCTCCCCATAGGGCTTGTGCTCAAGTCCCTTCCCCAGTCTTGTTGCTCTTCTCTGGCCCCGCTCCAGCACTTCAATGTCTTTCCTGAGCTGAGGGGCCCAGCACTGAACACAACACTCCAGGGGTGGCCTCCCCAATGCAGAGCACAGGGGAAGGATCACTGCCCTTGTCCTGCTGACCACGCTGGTTTGGATCCAGGCCAGGATCCCATTGGCCTTCTTGGCCACCTGGGCACACTGTTGGCTCCTGTTGAGCTTCCTGGCCATTAGTCCCCCAGGTCCCTTTCTGCCTGGCTGCTCTTCAGCCACTCTGTGCCCAGCCTGGAGCTGCAGGGGGTTGTTGTGGCCAAAGGGCAGGACCCGCCACTTGGCCTTGTTGAACTTCAGCCCATTGGAATGGGCCCATTTTTCCAGTCTCTCCAGCTCCCTCTGCAGAGCCCTCTTGCCTTCAGCAGCTCCACACTCGCTCCCGACTTGGTGTCATCAGCAAATTTGCTGATGATGGTCTCAATCCCCTCATCTAAATCGTCAATAAAGATGTTAAACAGTACTGGACCCAACACTGACCCCTAGGGTCCCCTGCTCTTCACCTGCTCATCTGGTGGAGGCACCAAGAACATTATCACCTAAATTTGAGTTTAAAGGCTTTTTTTTCCCCCTTGTCACCTCAAAGTTATCAAAGCCAGAAACTCAACTAAGACTCAACTGTGCATAGTTTGGATTTTTTGGTGGTGGGGAGATGTCCTAATTCTGACATGACAGCACAGTGATGGCGTGATGCAGGGGTTGCATAGATAACTTGTCCCTTCCCCAACCTGAAGAACATTAAGAAGAAGAAGTCACAGCTTAGGATGTTGTTGCATTTATGAAAAAGTATTAAATCAGGATTTAAAGAAAAAAAAAATCCCCATTTACAGAGGGCTCTCCCACATCCCCAAGTAAAGGAGAAGTGGAGAACAAGAGACATACAACAAAAGTCATGGCCATTTCACAAAGCTTCATTGTCTTATGTGAAGTTTATTACATGCCTCAGTGAAAATAGTAAAAATTCACCAATGCATACACTTTGCACTTTTGCCCAGGTTGTTGGTGTTCTAGAGTAGTTAAGTGCCTCTTTTTATTTTAGAAAAAGTTTTTTTTGTTTTTTTTTTTGTTTGTTTGTTTTTTACATTATTGCTGTGTTTTACAACAAAATTAAAAAGAACATTTGTGGAATCCACCCAGCAATAAAAGGTCAGTTTCCTCAGAACAAGCCAAAAGCATAAAAGCATGTTCTGAATGGGACTATACCAGCTATTTAATGAGGAAAATAATAACAGAATGATCTATAACTTCTGTTCCTAACGCAGATGAATTTAATCCATTTTCCAGAAGGCAAATCCTCTCAATAAATACCAGAACAACTTCCGAGATGCCCAAGTTCCAGAGAGGGGAGGCGGCAGCTCTGCGCGATTTCTCCTGGAGTCCCCAAAAAGCTGCCCCGTGTTTCAGTCCAGCGAGATGATGTCGGGAGCGCTGCCGCCGCTGGTGATCACCCCGGGCTCGCTCCTGCCCGAGGAGCTAACGTGCGTGCTGCTCTCGTGGTGACTGGTCGAGGTGATGATGCTGCCAGGCGTGCTGCTTGTTAAGGTTGAGGTGAGACTATCCAAAAACATAGGAGGACAGTACTGCTTGAAACAAACAATGAAGAATGAAGAGACTAACTGCACAAGGGAAATGTATGCTCTGAAGATACATCTTCCCTACGACAAGCGCGGAACGCGTTAACTAGCAGAACCTCGTTAAGGCATGCACGGCAAGAACCGCAGTTCTGCAAGCCAGCAAGAGACAAGCAGAGGTGGTAGCCACAAGCCCTTCTCCCTCATCCTCCCACCTTTTCTTATTTTTTCTTACTAAATGGTTAGCTTGAGCATTTACTAACACATTAAGAAACATTCTAATGACCACAAAAAAAACACCAAACACCCATAGTGTTTGGAAAATGTTCACTACTCACAGGCACAACTGCGTATTTCAGGCTCCTTTCATCGAGAAAAAGCAGCAAAAAAGCATTCTGCTACCTCGATGGAGGTTAAAATCCTTTCATCCCCTCAAATGGCAGCTCTGTACTAATCAACATTTTCATAGTATACACCCGCAATTATACGTGCTGGTCTCTAAACATTTTAGCAATGATAAACGAGCCCTGATCAAGTCTGATTAAGGAAAATGACTCAGTTGATTTCAATTTCCTGAAGTGGAAGACAAGCCTTCTCAAAGCAGAGCTCAACATTTTACACATTTAGAAACAGAACAAGGTTGCCAGGTGTCAAAGAGGATGATCTAAGACACCCCTATGCGCGCACACACACACACACTTGTTCAACACACTTGACTTTCTCTTACCCTGTGGATTCCAAGCTTGGGCTTATGTTTGGAACTGAGCCTGAACTGTGTGAACTGTCCAAAGTGGACACTTCGCAGCAGCATACCTGCTTCCAGCCTCTCACATCAACAAACTTCAGTTATTCTCACTTTGGCAGTTCAGATCTCAAGGTCAGGCACAGAGTATTGCAAGATGCAGTAAGTGGAAAGAAAAGGAGGAAGTTCATCCTTTGCTTTTAAGGCACCAGAAAGTCGACTCCTATTACTGTTGTCTTCTAGTGACAGAGAGATGAAACAGAGCGTCTGCTTCAGATCCTCTTGTCTCAATTAGGGAGCCAATATTCCCCCACATTTCAAGATTGTAGTCTTGTCTATGTAAGAATCTAGTTACTGTAAGAATTGTTCTCCCTAATTCTGTGAAGTTTAAGTTTCCAGAGAAGGCAAAAACACCGCCTGGTTACTTCCGACCTACAGAATTTCCATATAATCCAAAGCCAATGGGGTCTAGGTGTTACATGAGATTTACTATGAAAGTGTTCAGCCATGCGCCAATCAAATTAATGAAGATTTTTTTTAGAATAATCTCCTGCTAATATGAAAACCAACAGCAATCAGTGAGGTAATACAGAGCTTAACCTGGCCTACAGATACACAGCACAAAACCAAGACTGAAGTTCACAAAGGGTGTAATTCAAGTTAGTGCTGTGCAAGTATTCACTTTGGAAAGGCGAAAACTATCAATAAAGAGTGAGTTTCCATGCCTGGATTTATCATAATGAGGCTAAACTGAATCCTCCCTTAATGCATCTTCATCACCACCTCTTGTTGGGAAAATGGGTTTTGCCAGTCTGTGGTTGGGTCTAACTGCAAACGTGATACAGATGACGACAGCACTCGAGCAGCATGTCACAAAAAACAGACTTGGAAATTAAACCCCAGAGCAGTTCAGACACATACCTGTGAATCGACTGGGATTAGCGAAAGAAAATCCAGACCTAGAAAGAAAAGAAGGATAATAAATTGATGACTCTTCATCACAACGTAAGGAACTTTTTTTTTGTGGTCGTAGAACAGATTTTGCAATTGTTACACAAGTTTCTAAATGGAATATACCACAGTGACACCACTCTCAACGACTACTTCAGGCAGCAGCAACACAAGTTATCTAGTACAGGTGGCTCTTTTTAAGAATGAGAATGACATAATGATGTATTATTCACTGGATATTGCAGGGTGGTTCAATGTGGTTGCTTAGATGAAGGTTGCTGTTTGGAGCTGTTGGTTCATAATGCGAGTTTCACTGCGTATTGTACCTGACTTGGCCAAACTGGGACATGAAGAGTGTCATCACATTAAAGATGCTGGAATGAAGTAAAGTCACAACATGCACAAGTCCAAAAACAAGCAGCAGGTCTCTTCCTCCACCCACGGGCAGCCAATAAGGAAACATTTCTAATATCATCCCCGTTTTGTGTCTAGACAAATAGAAGGAATGAAGAAGAGGAAACTACAAGTAGTTGAATGTGTATCCTCTAAGAGCAGCAACAACTAGTGTCTGTCTTATACACCATTAGTGTGTAGGCATTTAAGGCAAGATGTTTAAAATTAGGAAACCAATGAGAAATCACAGCCTTTTTTGTTTTGTTTCTAAATATTGGCCTTGTGTTTGCTATGTCAACAGAAAGAAATGATAAATTTACTCCCTCCCTTCTCCCCTCACCTCCAAATTTGTTCCGGACAGCGGCATCTCTCCTCCTTTTCTCCATTTAGAAAAGAATTTTGAAGGAGATTTAAGAATTGTAGAATACCAGGTTGGAAGGGACCACAAGGATCATCTGGTCCAACCTTTACTTGGCAAAAGCAAGCTCAGCTGCTTTTACAGAACTGACAGCTTCTTTTGTTCTTGCATATTTATAGGACTTCATGGACGGAACAGTTCTAGTCATCCATTCTCTCAGGTTACTCTCCAATTTAGGAAGACAATCGATTTTTTGAATGAGAAATGGAGGGAGGGAGCAGTAAGAGAACCAAAATGGACAGAGAAATAAAGGGAATGATATCCAGCCCATTGCCAAACTGGTGCTGAAAGAAGAGGAAAAAACCCAGAGATGTTGCAGGGGAGAAATGAAGACAGGCAATGGAGTGGGGAAGAGGGAAGTACAGGAGGCTAGCGTGACACCTGTCACCACAAGTCACCATCTCCTGGGCTCTGGGTTCGTTACAGTCGGCAAAGAGAACCCCAGAGTCCCTATATACAGCGTTCTTTTCAAGGAGCCAGGGTAGAAAACAATCAGTATCCCCACCTTTTTGTCTGATATTTAGCAGCAGTGTTGAAGAATACATCATAGGCATTTAGGGTATGTCTAGGTAAAGAAAGTCAATAGAGGTCAGCTTACATATTGTAGCTCACCTTAACCTTTTTCATAAATTCTAGACAGAGCACCACTAGAATCAGGCAGCAGAACATCTCTACATCTAGGACTGGGATGAGTCAGCGCCATGGCGTTTGCAGAACTTAAATAAAGCAGCTGCTCTCCCTCGTGTCTACAACACGTAACAACCAGACATTCACACAAAGTCTAACTCATTATAGCGAGAAGTGTTTCTGGCTGCTGTTCCAAAAATGCCAATTTGTACCCCAGAAGCAATGTTTTTCACACCACCATCTGAAACAGGAAGGACAGCCTGTGCTGGACTTGTCTAGACATCGCATCAGTACAATACTGCATATTGTCTTCTTCTATTAAATAAAAAGTTGATCAATTCTCCAATTTTTACCCACCCCACCAAATTGATAAGGCTGTTAGAATACAGATGGAAAATAGCCACCACCTACCTGGCAAGTCTGATGAAATACTGGATATTGGTGGGTGATGGAATGGTACTGGGTAGTCTGTTAATGAAGGAGGAATAGCAGCAGCATCAACCGTAGTCACGCTGGGCACTCTGACAGTGGATGGCTGATACATGAGAACCCTGTTTCAAACAGCACGGGAAGTTACAAACAACCTGGCCGTTAGTTACCAACAAGAAATCACACACTGCTGTGCGCTCTGAGTCACAAGGTCACTACGTTACAACACAACTATGGTGTGGCTACTCACTACTCACTCTTTCTTAACAGTCTTCTTAATAACATGACCATATCTTGGCACTCAACAGTCACTGTGACGTAAGAGCAAGCTGACATTAAAACAAAGTACAGTGCTGGAGTCATTTATACCAGTCTGCCACCCAGAGACAGAAATGGATCTGTGGAGCACCCCAGGAGGGATGCGCAGAGAGCCAGAGCCAGGAGGAGAGCGCTCGTTTCATTTTCTCCACGTTTCCTCGGTGTTAACCTGTGACACGAAGGGCATGACTGTTATTCAGCCCCAGGAGCGCAGATTACACACGTAGGAGTTTAATACTAAAGCCTTCTTTACTCACAGCCTGTGCTCGGATCTACGTTCAGCTCTCTATGACCACACAACCAGTTAAAACCCTCCTGCATCCTCACTTTCTGCCTGATGATTTCACAGCACTGTTAAATACGACACTGCAGGCGTTTGGGCACCAGCCATGTGCATAAAAATACTTTTCTAAAACCTCAAGGCAGGTAGAAATAACCAGAGTCCTGCATCCCACCCTCCAGCCGTGTTACCCACTCACATCTTCCCACACTGCTGCACTGGTGCATTTATGCTACTTCTGATTTTAAAAGCTTGGATTTCAGACCTTCCCTTCTCAAGCACATCTTACATTTCAACCCATGTTGCTTCTGCCTATAAGAAGACATGGTTTTGCCAAAACTAGCGTTCAGGCATGATTGTTTACAGGAGATAAGCTATTCCCCCAAAAGCCTGGCTTTGACTTGCATTTAAGAAATGAAAACATGCCATTTCCATATCCAAACAGTAAGGAAAACTCACTGGTCGCAGATAAGCAAGAAAACTCGCTTTTTCTACAATTATGGTTGCAGGTAGCCATCTTGGACAAAACAGAAGGATGTAAGGAAGGCTTGGTGCCTTCTGAAACTTCATTATGAGATGTACTTGTAGCTACTTTTTCTTGTAAAAATAAGAAACAAAATCTCCCGCAGAAGGACTCCTCCACAGCCCTCACAACAAACAACAGCATTTCAGTATCACCACTGCAAGTTGTTGAAGACAACAAACTATTTGCTCCCCAAATTCCACACTTTCCTGTGGACTAGAGATGCTACACCTGCTCATTACTTTAAGAGCTGAACAAATAGAAGGGGGTTGTTTTAACTCCTATTGTTTTAGCACAAGACATAAGGCACTACGCTGAGAGACACAGACACATGCCTCATGCATGCAGCAACACTAACGAAAAGCTGACAGTTGGAATTTCCCCATGGAGCAGCGACTGCTGGTGAGGTTCACCTGTGTCACCTCCCTGCAGGTCTCCTGCGCCCTGCAGACCAATAGCTTATCTCCTGCGCCCTGCAGACCAAGAGCAAGAGCTTTCTGGAAGCCACAAAGAGAGATGACAAGTCCCTTCATCTACACATCAGTTAATCTGCGACATTACAGAATAAAAACTAACTTTAAAATTGACAAACCCTTTGGTTGGGCTTCCTTGTGTTTCAGACATAAATATGCACTTCCTTTTGGCAGGAGGATCTTCCTCTTCATCAGAAGAGCTTTCTGTAGTCAAGTCAATAACGTCAACTTTCTTCTTGTTTATCTCACTGGCCACCGTCACAGAACTGGGTTTGCTAACAACACTGGAACCTACACAAGAAAATAAAATATCACTGTTTTTCTAAAGCCAGCAGCCTTTAAAAGTTTCTATTTGCAACAGAACCAGTATCTCAAACCCTGGTTTAAGCTCATCTTCCTGGCCACTGCAGAGAATGTTATGGCCCAGGAACAGGACAGTTCTATTAGAACTATCAACATCTACACATATTATCCCAGTGATAACTAAGTCTCCAAGACTTTTTGTTGGTTTGCAACCATCACCCAGATGTACATACTTTCTATTTTGGTGCACTGTGGACTTGAGACTTTCACAGCTTCTTTCTTTGGCCTCATGGGGCACCAGGAACCGTCTTCTTGGAATTTGATCTCATCCACGTCTGAACATTCATTAAGGATTTCCATAAAAAGCCTGAAAAATAAAAGCAGTTTCCAATTTTGATTCCAGGCTTTTGCCAAGTGAAAAGGAGACACAGTTGAAAAGCTGATTACGGTCACCTTTGACCCACAGCCTGTACTGGCACCCTAATTAGTCTTACCTAAACATCTGCAGTTCCAGCCTTTGCGGACACCCAGACATCAAAACCCAGGAGAGTATCCCAACCTACCTATGCAATTCATAGATTTCCATACAGACACAGAAATCATTGTCTTAGAAACTGGGTGAAATTTGATTCCAAAGTTTAAGTTTAAATGTTAAAGTTAATTGCTTCAGAGACAGGGTCATGTAAAAGGGAGCCCTACCCCTGGATGTCACATTTGGGTTCCTCCAGAGGAAATACGCTGAGGCTCAAGAGCTTCATGATGCAATTAGAAGATAAACTTATGTACTTCATTACATAGGATCAGAAACTAGCAGAGCCAAATACTTCCAGTCTAAAATATTTTGACAAAGAAAATAGCACGAAATGGCTAAACCTCAAGTCACAAAAGTAGCTATCAAGTACATGATGAGAAATTTCCAGTAATTTTGTACTCTGCAAACCCAGTCTCTTACCCATCTAATATTAGGCTCTCATAAGCTGCCTTTTTGTCACAGACAGGGCAGATCCACGTGGGCTTCTTTTCATTCATTTGAAGATAAAGAGCAGCATCAAAACACTGCAGGTGTGTGCAAGTCACAGCCCGGCATGGGATTGTCAGTCTCATTTTCCCCAGCTGCAGGAGGTGAATTTAAAGAGTGTGAGAACAGAAGAGAGCAAAGCAGGCCTGGATGGCTAACAATTAAATCGGAGGTGAAGTAACTGTCTCTTCTCACAGCAGAGGTGCCCAGTGCTAAGGTCACTGGAGGCAAATCCACCCAATCCAAGCACATACGGTGCACTTGAAGGAACAATAAAGCCATCCCCAAAGTCCCCACCGAGTTGAAAACAGTCAGAAACATTTCTAATGGACGTGCGGTGATGTTATTCCTAAGATTTTGCACCCACTTTATCATTCTCTTTCAGCCAAATATTTCATGGGATTTTGTGAGTTCCAACTATATTAGACTCAAAATGGCATTAGACCCATTTTAACATCTAACTTAAACCAGTCACAAACAAGGCCAGTTTCCACCTGGGAAGAGAAACCCCAAGGCAGCATTACCTTGTTACAAGGCAATCCTTTTATTTCTTTTCGTTTTTGTTATAGCAATAGATGAGGAGATTTAAAGTTTTATTTATCACTGTGCCCTTTAATTATTCTGTCACCCTGCCCAATTATTTTATATTAATGAATTACTTTAAACCAGAAACCAGTGAAGCTCCTAAAGCGGCGCCTTTTAAAAGCAGCCCAACTGCACCACAGATGAATACACAAATCTGTACACTGTTATTTCCTGCCATACTTACAGGACACATCAGAGAAACCCGCAGACTGGTTGTGGCAATCTCACTATCAGGATCTGCAGTTAGTTTTTCTTTAACTATTAAAATAAATCAAGAAATTAGACACAATTATTTAAAATTACAATCTTGACTTGACTGTTTCCAGCCACCTAAAAAAACCCAAACAATTAAGCATCTAGGAAACTAGTTCATAGCAATATCAAAAAATAGTTTTGATTTTTTTTGTAAGTGACTGGCAAACACTGTTCATCACAAGATTAATGTGCAGCAGATGCACCAGCCACAGTGGTTAGTGGAGCAAACTCAACCCAACATGTGAAGAGATGAAATAAAATAATCATCAGAGAGTGAGGCATGATGGCTCAAGCAACAGCAAAGAGAACCTTGGATACTCTAGGCATGGCCTTTCTTTTCAAAATGCTGCAAATTTCCTAAATATTACCAGTTGTAGTTTTAAAGAGCCACCAACCACCCTGAAAAAGTACAGAGATACAAATTAATTTGACTTACTTAGTGCCCTGGAATGATCGGGGTTTCTGATACCTTTCATTTTTAGCCTCTGCAAAAGCATAGCTGAAGTGAGCTGACGAACAAGATACACAGACATGGAGTAATTCTACAAAAAAAAAAAAAAGGATTAAAGATTAAATATTGGTTTCGTATCATACTTCAACTATGACAACATATGATTATTTATAGCATAAAGTAAAAACAAAAATGTTGATTTTTTACGTAGAAGTTATGAAAATCATTGGCAGATGACTTCATTACTGTGAAATATCCCAATATTCTGCCAGAATCCTTAAGCACAATTGTTCTACTGCAATTGTGATTTAACTAAGAAGAATAACTCCACAACCAAGAAACAGTCTGGGCTCTTTTTTTGGAAAGATGATTTAGACTGATGACACACCTTCTCATACATGCAGTCTTTAATAACTTGTCACATTTGTCTCCTAAATCCTTCCCTGTTTTTTCCAGTGTCAATCTGTTAGCCTTTAGGCCAAGCCTTGTTACACAATATCTACTCCTCCAAGGCTGCCCACATTCCCCAGAATTTACTATTCTTCCCTAATTCACACCACTTGCTAGCTGCTTTTCCTCAGCCTTCACCCTCTCTTCAGGGTCACTAATGAAGAGAAAATTCTGGAAGTCACAGAATCCCAGGCTGGTTTGGGTTGGAAGGGACCTCTGGAGATCATCCAGTCCAACCCACCTGCTCAAGCAGGGTCACCAGAGCAGGTCACACAGGATCGTGTCCAGGCGGGTTTGAATGTCTCAGAGAAGAAGACTCCACAACCTCTCTGGGCAGCCTGGGCCAGGCTCTGACACCTCAAAGGAAAGAAGTTTCTCCTCATATTCAGATGGAACCTCCTGTGCTTCAGTCTGTGCCCGTTGCCCCTCATCCTGTCATTGGGCACCACTGAACAGAGTCTGGTCCATCCTCTTGACACCCACCCTGCAGATATTTATCAGCATTGATGAGATCCCTCTCAGCTTCTCTTCTCCAGCTGAACAGCCCCAGCTCTCTCAGTCTCCTCATCAGAAAGATGCTCCAGACCCCTCAGCATCCTTCTGTCCCGCTGCTGGACTCCCTCCAGTAATTCCCTGTCCTTCTTAAACTGGGGAGCCCAGAACTGGACACAGAACGGCAGATGTGGCCTCACCAGGGCAGAGCAGAGGGGGAGGAACAACCTCCTTCCACCTGCTGGTCACACTTTTCCAAATGCACCCCAGGGACCATTGGCCTTCTTGGCCACAAGGGCACATTGCTGGCTCATGGTCACTCTCTTGTCCACCAGAACTCCCAGGTTCTTCTCTGCAGAGCTGCTTTCCAGCATGTCAGCCCCAACCTGTACAGGTGCTTGGGGTTGTTCCTCCCCAGGTGCAGGACCCTACACTTGCCCTTCTTGAACTTCATCAGGTTCTTCTCTGCTCAGTGCTCCAGCCTGTCCAGGTCTTGCTGAATGGCAGCACAGCCTCTGGTGTGTCAGCCCTTCCTCCCAGTTTCATCTCAGCAGCAAACCTGCTGAAGGTGCACTTGGTCTTTTCATCCAGGTCATTGATGAACAGGTTGAACAGGACTGGACCAGGTACTGATCCCTGGGGAACCCCAGTAACCACTGGCCTCCAACCAGACTCTGCACCCTTGACCACAACCCTGTGAGCTCTGCCATCCAGCCAGTTCTCAATCCATCTCACCATACCACTACTGCAGAATAATAATGATTTCGTCTGTACAACAAATACAATCTGCAGTCTCTTTATTTCCACTCCCTGCCAGTCACCTTCATATGGTTGCTATACTGTCTGGGTATTACACAAGAATTCTGAACATCTACTGCCTTTCTCCTCCTTTACCACGAACATGAAACCAGAGAACTTTACCTCTTCTGGAAAGGTGGGACAACCTCCAATTTATCCGCTTCCATGAGACTATGTTTGGCAGATACAAGGTGGGGAAAGAAAGCCGAGGTCAAGCAGGAGAGGCTGAGACCACACACAGCCCTGCAGCTATTTCAAGGTTATTGTGCTTTATGATTGGGAAACAACTACTTAGATCTTGCCCTCTACCTCTGCTTTAGAAAAAACTCCTGTCGGCACTGCCCTTCATTTATTTTCTGAAAATAAGCTTTCTCCCCAATATCTTTTTTAAAAATTTTAGTGTATAAAAGCTTATACTGGAGTCTCACTTGGAAACATGTGGTGTCTCTGATCCACAGATTTTGATTTTGAAGAAAAATATAAGAGGTAAGCTACTTTGTTAATTTAATCCAGAAAGATTTGCACAACTAGTGATAGAAAAACAACTAGTTCTTGACTTCCCAACAGCTGAAAAGGCTGCTGCAACAGCTCTTTAGACCTAGGAACAACTCAGAAGTTCTTCTGTAAATCCATAGGGGCATTTCTAAACAGCCACACATTTTAAAGAATAATTCCATTTAAACTGCCACTAAACTTGGCACCAGAAAGCAACAGGTATCATACTTCAGTCACCACCCCTTTTATCTCCTGCCACCTAAAGGCCAGCATGCAGCTTTCCATGAAGTGGAAGCTCTCCATCCTTCCCCACATCAAGTCAGTTCTCCCTCAAGTCACCCAAGTTTCCAGGAATACTCCTTCATTTGTAAGAATAAAACCACACTGCTCAGATATCCTACAATACAAACAAATGCACCACACAAGTCTGGTCCAGCCAAGTGTGGCTGAGATCAACCAAGCCCAGGAAGAGCTGACACCAGCAGCGTGACAACTCCCCAGTAAAGCCTTCCCAGCAACCTGCCATCTAAGAGCTTTCCGAGCTGGAAATTCCACCCCTGTTTTGATTTATTTACAAGTGAAGTTTTATATCAATTCAGGAAGGCCATTTTCATGTAAAAAAAAGGAATAGCAAAAGAATAAAGATTGAAATATCCATTAACCAGTTCTTCCTCTGAAACAAAAATTGCTTTTGTAAAATTGTCTGGTGTTAGAAAAGACAAAAATCTCAAAAGCAAATGCCTGTCTCCACCCCCACGGCCTTGGCACATCTGGTCCATTTAAAGAGCCTTTTCCAAAGGACAGTTACAAAAGATACTGAGAAATGCACCTTAGAAGATATGGTGCCATAATTTCATATTACCACACCATCAGGCTTCAAGCAAGAACTGAGGTTTTCCTTTTGTTGTTTTGTCACATTTGGGCTGCTTTGTACTATTTGCACCACAAAGATTTTTTGTATTTTTGGTATACTTCAGCCAACCCCTAACAGCAGGCTTTCTAATGTGAGTGAATTCTCTAAGGAAGTCTTTGCCACCTGTATGTAAATCTTCTATATATTACTGTAAACTATCACAACAATAGAGCAAACTTTGTGTCCTGATGATAAGCTCAACCACTTCATACTAAACACTTGCTGGAACATGCCTCACCAGCAATATCAGGCAGCAGGGGAGAAGGAATGCTAAATTATGTTATTTAGATGACTTTCTGCATCCTACAGAAATTATACTTTACCTTTCCAATTTCAGAAGCCCAGGAAATGGAAATCTGGTTTGGCACTGCTGACGACAACCTAACTAGAGACGTTATATTCAAGGGGCGCCCAGGTCGCTTCTGTTCAATTCCATTTTTTGGCGGTGGAGCGTATCCCTACGGGAAGAAAGGACAAGAAAAGTGTTAACAAGTCTCTCCGCTGTATTCTGAAATCTGCTGAACAGACTTGTTAGTTTTAAACAGACCTGTGGGACGCAGGTAAACCCAGAGGCTCTCTAGGCTACAGACTAAATTCAACACTTACTCTGAGGAATATCAGTCTTTGACAACTTAATACCACAGGTGAACCACAAATTTACAGCATTTTTTGTTTTAAATGGTTATAGCAAAGTTCTGAAAAGGTAAAGGAGAAGACAGTTTTGGCCCAGGTAAGTTCACTGGAAGAATAAAAAGTCAATATTAATACTTGGTCCTTTTTTTAACTCCCTGATCGCACTGAAAGAGTGGAACATCACAAGGACACAGTAAGTCATGAAATTCTGTGTTTCACACCCAGAAAATACTTTGTTGATGCTATTTAGGAAACAATAAAGTCTTTGAACAAGAGCTCCACATCTCCTTGGTGTCTGCTTTGCCTCGCACCAACTACACCAGCTCCATCAGCATCAGGTTCTCATCTGTGCTTTGCCAGAGCTCCTGAAGAGCAGCTGTACATGAAATATCAGCTGTGTTTAAGAGCTAACAGGCTTTGCTGTTGTCTGCAGAAACAAAATAAACTAGATATTGTTTCTCAGCTTTGGTGAAGACCTTCATAACCTGGACTGCTTCTCTGTAGCTTTATTTCCTATATGATGTTTGTGAACTGAATCAGGAGGCATCCTGTCCCCTTTTGCTTCTAGGCAAGCACCTACTCTCCAGCACATCGTGAGCAGAAAGTACTTGCGCTATGAGAGGGAGCACATGGACTAATTGCAGCTTATTCCTCTTGCCCTGCATATGCCACAAGGAAAGCAAGTCAGTCTGTAACAGAAACTCTGAAAAATCTCTTTTTTCAGCTCACATAAACAACCTGCAGTCCACTCACCTCAAAAACTCATCCTGCACCAGGATGACACTAAGAGATCACAGCCCTATGTCTTGCGCAGAATCAAGTGGCAGATCTTAGTTCAAGACAGTGTTGTTCCATACAAGAAACTCTCCCAGAAAGGATATGCTGAAAACTCACAGACATATATTGTTTTACACACACATTCACAGCCTAGTGCTTGGAAACAAAAAAGTTACTTTGAAAGATGCTGATTCTGAAAATAAAAAACAGAAATAAAGAGCCTCTTCCACTCATCAATCAAGTATACCAGAGGATAATCACAGAGTTTAAGCCAAGGAGGACTCGATAGTTGTCACGTCATTTCCTAGGTTTCCAAAGCAGCTCTATGCCCCATCCATACATTTCACCTGACAACCAAGCCCTGGCTGTGCCTCACCACCGCTCTTTGTTAACTTTGGACTTGCAGTGACAGAAAAGGGACTCAGAGCTTCTACCAGCAGGTCTGCTGGGCCAGAGCATCAAGCAATTGCTGAAGAATTGTTTCTAAAATGGTTCTCACCCCAGATGATGAGTGACACAGTAGGCACCAGGCACCCTACCACACGTGCTCTGCCTCAGAACGTACCAGGCAGCAGGCACAGAATTAACAGAATGAACATTCTGCCACTTATTTAATCAGACATAACAGCTGCAGCCATTTTTAGAGCATATTTCCCAATTGCTCTGCTGCAGTAGGCTTTTCTCCACTATGGTGAATTTACAATGAGCTTATGTCAACAAACTCACGTTCCCTGCAACATTGAGGAGTATTTCCACACATACTGTACCAGTCACAATAACCCTGCTGGTCTCCAACCTAAAATGAAGCCACCTTGCTTTCAAGAGAGCAAGGATGCTAGTTCTCTTATATTTTCCAACTTTTACTTCTTTTTTTAAAGACTGCAGTGCACGTGCTTCATTTCAGTCAAGTTTTTGATGTCTTCTTCCATGGAGCAATGATCTTGCTATCAGATTCAATCTTGTACTTCTAGAACTCTTTAGAATCTTTCTTTCCTAGCCTTCCAGGAGTTAAGTAAAGAGCATTCTGTTTGCCTATCACAACAGCACTGTTTAGTTAGGCTGCCAATTCTAGTGGCTATTTGGGTCTCCAAGTCTTCCATGCCTCTTGCAAGAACCATGTCAGTAAAAAATAGGTGGAATCTGCTAGAGCAAGAAAAAAAGCTACCAACAGAAAGAGTGACTGCTCTTTTATGTGGCTATTTCCAGCCTGCCCTGACATATTTGGTTTTGCCCTCAAAAACAGACCCGTGGTGGTCTGCAGAGGTCCCCCAGGAAGAAAAACAAATTACCTTTTTGGACTTTTTCATTTTGTCTTTCCTACAAGAGAAGTCAAGAGAAGAAACACCTGCTGTAATGCATTACATATAAAATCCTTGTTATTAGACCAGACACCAACATGTAGGTATCTACATTTATTCCTTTTTAAGTCAGAATGCACACTAGAAGAGGAGGACACAGTTGTAGAAATAAAACAAAACACCACGTTAGCATGAGTTGCCACAACTTGAAGCAGTACTGGCACGCTGGCGGCATTTCCCTTAAGTTTTTGGTAAGGATTGCAGCCAAGGAGATGACCAAGAATAATTTGCAGACCTCTGCAGAGGCATGAACTGCTATACCAACGAAATACAAGACAGTACTCACTCAAGAGTTGTACAAATTGGCAATAAAGGCTGGCATCACGGATTAATTACCTAACACTAACACTACAAAGCTGGATCACAGAGGTCTTTGAGGAGAATAAGTTATCTTACGTTTCCTGCAACAGAAAGGAACCATGAGAGTGATATGGACAACGACCAAATCAACAACAAAAATATTTGCAGGAGAACTCAGACTGAACTATATTTGTCATTCAGCTTATACTGAAGGAGGAGAGGAACAGAACTTGCCAAGACAATAATCACTTATTCACTTTCTCACCTAAACTTTCTGTTCAACAGATTAAAAGTCATGATGTGCAGGAAGAACCTACAGGGTTTAGATCTAAAACAAAGCAAGAATCCAAGATTACAAACCATTTTTGCTGCAGCTGTGACATGTTACACACAAAATGGAGAACATAAGACAGCATAGCAGGGCATAAATTATATTACCCCGTTTCCCCAAAAATAAGCCCTAGCGTGATTTTTCAGGATTTTTGAGGATGCTATAAATATAAGCCCTACTCCAAAACCAAGCCCTAGATACAGTTCATTAAAAAGGTCAATTTCAACAATGTCCAGGCAGCTATACATGTAAAAAGTAATGATTTTTGCTCCAAAAGATGCTCAAAGACCCTGTCTCATTTTCATGGAAACAGAGTAGCAAGACTATGAGCCAGCAGACATTGATGTCCATAGGTAATACCAGACCCAGTTCTTTTTGGTGGGTTGTTTAAATAAAGAAAAAACTGCAGAAGAAAGGAGAAAATCCTGCAAGTTTATCACAGAGAACATAATCAGCATTCGCAGAAAACACTGACCAGAAAACATATGAAAGAAATCCTCTTACACACTGAAGACAGAGAGAACAGCAATGCAATGGTTAAAGAAGTAGGGGGAAGAGAAGCTAGAGAGTCTCATTTGAGCTGAGCAGAGGTAAACAAAAAGCAGTGATGGTCGCATATGGCAAGAGGAGGGGTACAGGACAACACATCTGACACCCCAAGAACATGACAAACATTCTCAAAGAGAGATTTCACACCTCATCTCCCCACACAGCGTTTTTCCAAATGCACTGCTGAAAAAACCCTCTGTACTACTACTTTTTCATCTTCTACACATTTCAGAACGGGTTGCATAAGAGTTTCTCTCTGCTTTGTTGTACAAAGGTGTCTATGCCAGAGATTTTTCAAGGATAAGTGCTTTTCTATTTTGTACATATTCAAACCTTGAGGTGACCCTGCCTACATACTAACTTTTACACCAGACACCAGTAGCTGTACAGCTCCCAACAGTGTCCTGTTCCTGTATCAGCAAATGCTGGGAAGCCCAAAATGCCTGTTCCTCTACAAACTTGTACACAAGAAGGTGATTCCATCCCCTCCTAACAAGAAGGAACTCAAGCCAACAGACAAATATAAATAGCCCAAACAGTGAGGGCTACTACCAATCCAGTCAAATAAACGCAGTTTGAAAACCCATGAGGAGGATTCCTCATAGAGACACTGGTTTGGTTTTGATATATTTTGTTAACTACAACAGATGAGGTTTGCTACAGGTGGCTGAAACACAATTAATCCATGCAGTTGCTGTAACACAATTAATAGCAGTAATAGTTATCTCACACAGCAAATGTACAAACCATACGCCTAAGATTAACAAATGAGGAAACTTGAGTAATAATAAGCAACTTGATTATTTTAGAAAGTTAACATCACAGAAAAAACACAGCACAAGTCACAAGGAAACCACAAATATGTTTGAACAAGCTTACCGGCAATGGAAACAGCTTCCCATTTACTTTAATACACAAACTATTAGGGTAATTATCTTCTTGAGGGCAGCTTGTCTCCGCTAGGCATAACCTATATTCCCAAAAAGAGAAAGCATAATTTTTGAAGTGTCATTGCATTCATATGTCTCCGCAAACATCTAGGTTTCTGTTACATTAGCCAGTTTAGAAGTTAAGAGAACACTGAAAAAGTACCTTAGCTGAACCTGGACTGTGTAATCCCTCCTGCCTCCGGGCAAGAAGTCCCTGTGACAAAGGGGAAAAAGAGATAAAAACTCACTTAGCAGATTTCATATTCCAGTCACAATCAGAAAGAACTGGCATATATGCCCCAACATCACTAAACTTTGCTCTTGTTTTTCTTTTATTGAGCTATGAACAAGTCTTATGAGCAACACTTCTGTTTAGCTACTTAAGCAGGACTAAGATCATCATACTGAAGAGTTTATAGTATCAACAAAGTATGATGTTGCCAGAGAGGAAAATCCCGATGAATTCTCTTGGCTTCCACTCTAGGTCTTGCAACAACATGAGCGCTGAGACAAAAAATAAAAGCAGCCTTCCATTCCTGCAGCCAGGAAACACACAGGGGAAAGAAAAGCTTACCACCTCTCTAAACAGCCACAATTATTCAGAACTGAGTAACTGTTAACTGTTTAGTGGTGTAGGATTTACCTTAACTGCACATAATTTCTGTGCATAGTAGTTCCTGAAGAAAAACAGAAATTCAGCATAATTTTGCTGAGGATTATCACCCCGCATCTGTTTATGCAATGCATAAAATGAACCAAAAAGTCCACACTTTATCCTGAAGATTTGCGAAAGTTTACCTACATTATGCCACACTCTTCTTACCTGGAAATACAGATTTCTCTGACCTGCTGAGGTGTTAAAGCAAAGATAAAAAACTTCTCTTGGAACCTCTGAATACTGCTCTGTACTAGAAAAAGAAGAGACACAAAAGAGGATTAACCGTGGCGATTAAAGTCATAAATTAAAACAGGATCTGCAATTGAATTTTGTCTAGAACAAGGTGCAAGTCACTGAATATACTCAAATTGTGCTTGAACTGCACATAACTGTCAACAGGAAAGCAGTGGAACAAGTAATTCATACAACTACATTCAAATGGCTTAATATCACATTACACTTCAGTACTAAAAAAGCTTGGCAAGCCATGTTATAATCAAAAACACACACAACAAAATACAACACTCAATATCTGGGGAAAAGGGTACCACAGAGAAAACGTTTAGAACTATTTTCTGGTACAACAAGAGAATGCACACCAGAAGTTATTTATGGAAAGATGGAAAATTAATTCAGCAAAAGGTAAAGGTAACTAAGCATTTGGGGAGGAAGGGAAGAAGCACAAGCCCTAATGCCAGAGAAGCCATCTAGACTTCACATCTGTGAATTAACCTTTGCTAGCATTTGGAAAAAAAAAGAATTCAAAAGAATACAACTTTCATATCAGAATCCTATTTGTCTGTCAGTGATAGGAAGCAATAATATTTTAGTATTAAGGGTTCATAGTATGTACATGTTACTTTTCAACTTTCTTCTAACTTGAGAAGTTAGAAATCTTGACCTGAAATAAAGGTAGACTGGACTTGTTCAATAGTTTAAAGTAACCAGCAAGGATGAATGCAAACATGGCACTAAAACTAAAAATAAACTAAACCAGGCAAATTTGGAAGACCTAGACTGTCTTGTACATTGTGACATTCAGAGATTATGATCGCTATGCCCAGAAGACACAAAAGGAGTCACAAACATGAAACAGAATCCAGGTGGAGCAGACACACTCACCAAGTTCCTCAAACAGTTCAAAATAACTACATTGTGCATATACATGTGTACACACAGAGCATGGACAGCATTTTATATATATATTTTATATTAGCCTAGAGACTTCAAGGGAAAGAGGAATTTAAACACAGCTCTAACTATAATATGGTGACACCCCTAAGGAAGCATTTTCCTTTCAGGAAAAAAAAAAAAAAAAAAAGGATTGCTTCCAAAATTGAAGAAAACAGCTGCTAGAGAAATTTCTAAATTTCTAGCATATGACCACCACCTCTAGATATCTTTGACCAGGAACAAAAGGTGTCACAACACAAACAGAAGAGACAACAGGCACTGTAAATAATGCTTGTTAGTAAAGTTTGCTGCTTTAGGCAGTCAAGGATGACCAACCATCAGTATATGCCTCACTGAGGTACAATTCACAGTCTAAAACACTATTATCAGTTAAGAAACTAAAATGTTTAAGAGGATGCAAACAGCTTGCAAAATGCTGTGGTATTTCTAAACAGTATTACTAAATAGCTCAGAAACATCTCCTACCACGCAAAGTAAGACAGGTTGAATTTCAAGACAGAAAACAACGTCTTTCCAAATAATTAAATGTGTGTAAGAGTGAGGAATTTGAGTACACTAAACTGGGATTTCAGGTTATTTGGAAAACAAAGATCCACTGTATATTTTAAAAAACAGTATGGCAATAATTAGTAGGCTGAGAAATCTTCACTAAACTAAGACCAACACTGAACTTGGTTTGACAAAGTATCTACTTCAGTACCAAACACCAGAACCTGCAGAACTGCTGCAGTGAGAGAAGTGTAAACTAACAAGCCAGTGAACTTGTTCTCTTTACGTTGTTGCACCTTGTTAATTACTCACCCTGAAATCTTTTACTTGTGTCCCCCCAATTTGAGACTTCAGGTCCAAATCTTTCAGCCAAAAGTAACTTCAAGGGAGGTTCAAACTCTATATTAGAACACATTTCTTCACCAAGAGGGTGGTCAAACACTGGAACAGTTTTCCTAGAGAGGTGATCGATGTCCCTACCCTGTCAGTGCTTAAGATGCATTTGGATAATGCACTTAACTATTATTCTTTATATTCTGGTCAGCCCTGGGGTGGACAGGCCATCAAACAATCTTTGTAGGTACCTTCCAACTGAACTACTCTATTATTCAATCTTCAAAAGACAAAGATCTTTAATCACATAATATTAGCAGAAAAGAACAGTATTTTCTGAAGTGTGGCTTGGCACTTTTGGGGACAAGCAGCAGAGAGGGCAAAGGTAGCAATGAGAAGGGAAGGGAGCTTCCACTTTTCCTCAGCTGCAAAAATTTAATTAAGTCTAGAAATCACAAGCAACACCTATTTCATGAATTACACAACCCACAGAGCTATTAAACACTTACCTAGACTTGTAGGTTTTATGAGCACGTCAAGCACATCATAAAAAGGGAGGCTCTTCAGCTGAACATCAGGATGAACGGGTGGAATCGGAGGAGATGGCTGCTGCATCTCAAAGTGGGGCTTAGTGTCTTGGAGGAGCACAGAACTGACAGGCGAGGAAGGAGACTGAGGGGTGACCGAAGTGGAAGGGAGTGGGTGAATGCCAGCAACAGCCAGGTCAGGCTCAACAGGAGAGGAGCTACTGTCCAAATTGAAAACCGGGGGTTTTATAGCCGATAAGTCCGAAAGAGTTTCAATCGGCCTTGGGTACCGACACCTATAGAGTTCTCGGATTTTTATCTGAACCGCTGGGCTGCAGCCGCTCTTCAGTAAGTGCAGTGCCCTCATCAGGAGGTCATGTTTCCGTCCGCTTTTATTACGGCCAGCAAACCCCAACAACATTTGTAGTTCAGAAACGCGAAAACTTGATACCATATTCTAGAGAAAAAAAGAGAGATAAGCACAGATGAACTAACAGCACCTCCTTCTGCAGGGTGAAGCACCCGAGTTTCCATCACTCCATGAGGTGTTTCAAAAAGATGGACCAAATTTCAAATATTATAGTGATTCCAAATTGGATTAATCTTTTTGAAACACCTTGTAGTTTCACACCTGTCATCCTGGATACTCACATATGAAACAGGCTGCCCACGGCAGTGGTGGAGTCACCATCCCTGGAGGGGTTGAAAAGGCTCTTAGGGATATGGTTTAGTGCCAGAATTAGGTTACTATTGGACTCAATCCTGAGGGTCTCTTCCAACTGAAATGATTCTATGATTCATATTCTTACCCAACACAACAGTATAGTTAGTTTAAAGAGAACAAAAAAGTGTCCAGGATGAAGGTTGAGTTTGGTGGTGTTACTGATTTCAAAGACTTCTGATTGTTTTCCCCACTTAAAAAAAAAAAAATATGCAACCCATGCAGTGCCATCTTAAATTCACAGCCAGAAGCATATGCTTTATCACAAAACCTGTCTCATTTCATTAAACAAAAAGTCAGATGAATCAGTATTACCACCTTCCTTCCAACACATTTTAAGAAATAAAACAGGCAACTGTTAAAGTTCTATGTAGTTTATTCTGAAACAGCCTTTAGTTTATGCAGCGTGTTAAACGCACACGTGAACAAAGACAGGCACATCAGGTTTCACTCCTGAAAGGACAGCACAGCAAAACAGACGCTTTTTTAAAAAGCCAAGTTAAATTGTTCCAACAAACTGTTTAACCAACTTAACTGATTCTGCCAGAATGTCACTGTTGTGTTCTTTTTGTATCATGTTCTGGTACTGTGTGACACAGAGATCTCTTCAAAGGAAATAATAGTATTTACTTAGTTATCACGGTTGTGGATGACTGAGGATTGAACTTTGAAGTTCATAAAGATTCTCATTTAAAAAAAAATAAATTAAACAAGAAATAAAAAAAACACACTATGCAAGAGTAAGTGATCTTCACCCCATATTATGACAAACAAGTAACTTAACACAGGTGCATCATTTCATATTTTTGTGAGAAAGCTCTCTTTTCAGAGGTATAAAATTGTCCAGAATTCTTCTAGGCAATTTCCTTCCTATTTCTGTGAGACTATTCCACTGTAACCAGGAGGTGAAGTCGTAAAGATGAAAGAACATCTGACTTTAATCTGTACTACTGTACCTTACCAACTCCAGGCTCGAGGACCAGCATATGGAGGACCTGACAGAAGGCATGAAGTAGTAGACGTCTGGGATCATAAGAAATATTTGAAGAACAATTCAAAAGCGTATTGTTGCCCTTAAACAGTAGCCCAAAATATAGCACTGATTTCAGAAGAGATACAACTCAAAATGCCATGTTTTGGGTTTACCTTCCCTAATCCTTACTATGCAGTTGAAGAGTGTAGATCCACATATTCCAACACAGATCTGAGCTCAGCTGAAGTTTTAACACAACTATGCTACAACCACATACTCAGCCACCAAAAAAACCCCCAAAACGTCTGAATGCCTCCTGTGTCTCCAGCTGTTTGCTCCCTAGTCTCTCCTTAGTGTTGAGAAAATTGTTTTTACAGTAAGACAGATCAGGGAATTGAACCAGATAAAAACTGAACTTGTACAAGCAGCCAGGACCCACCTTTTCAAGGCCCACACTATTTGCACATATCAAAACAACCATCAAAGATACTTCAGTCATACTCTCATCACAGCCCCCCTTCCTCATTGTGTAGGAGATGAGAGTATCCCATTGCAGACACTGAAATTCAATATTTTCAGACAGCCAGTTTGGGTACAGCAAGGTTTCTATTAAGTAGCTATCAGGAAGCTAAACCAGCACACTTCAAACCAGGATTCCCCCAAAACCCCGGTGATAAATGCACCACAGACATAATTGCCACTTAAAGGAGAGACCAACAGCAGATGTCACTGTAATTCCATCCTAGCAACTACTCTGAACAGCAAAACGATACAAGAAAAGAGGAGATGAAGACAGAAGTACACCCAGTTTGCAAGCTGCTGGAAGTTTGTTTCTGCCTTTCCTTCCCCTGCTACATTTCCTTACTCACACAGTCAAAAAGGGTGAAGAAAAAGTGTTTCAGTATTCATAAAAAGTAGCTTGAAGTACTGTAACAGCTTTATAGTCATGGCACATAAAAGAGAAATTGTGTTAGCTGTAAAAGATAATACTGATATTCAAGGATTTACTGAGAACTTCATGTTACGTGCTTCCATAGATAGTTGCATAAGCTTGATAGCAATGTCAGCATGATTCTGGATTCCATAGTCAGAATGCAAATGAATAAAATAATCCTTTACACAGCATCTATTGCAAAATACTGTCTATTATCCTGCCTGCTGCCTTCTGTGCATTCCTGCAAGTTAATCAAGGTGAAATGTGCAGTCAATCACGCCTCAAAACAGCTCACATTTTATGTAGAAATTCCACAAACCAGCATTTTCTTACAAGATGGATTTTGTTTTATTAGAAGACACAGGCTGGCTTCAATACCATAGTCAGCAAGATTTGAAATTGTCACCTCCATTAAAAATGGTTGGGAGTATAAAAAAAAAAAAAACAACAACACAGTTTCGTCCATCAACACAAAAATCTTACATATTCCTTTGAAAGAAGTCTTGCAAAAGTAAGTTTTACTGGTAGTAATTAAACAATGGCTTTTGTAACATTTTTCCCCCTAAAGGAAATTCTACATTCTCTTTAAGGCAACAACCACCACATGAATGGAAATGCATTGAGTCTGATCTACACATTTGCACTTATTGCTCCATTTACAGATATATCAAAGTGGACACTCGTTGTAATTAACAAGGTTTTATGAAGCATGAGATATGCTTAAGAGCATTTATAATTATGGTGAAAGACAGATATTACTTTTAACAGACTGTACCAAGTTGAGCATTGGACTAGATGAGCTTTAAAGGTCCCTTCCAACCCAAACTATTCCATGAATCAAGTTATTTTCTTTTAGGGTTCTTGAAAAACTGTAGAAGACTGTAGCCTAGCTATTAACATGCTTTTCACATCACTGCATTAAGACATTCAAGTTGTGTCATGTAAATGCCATCAGTTTCCTCTTCAGAGGAGTTCTTTAGAGCTGCACAACCTAATACAAAGCTTTTTTAACACAGAAGACCAAAGCCATTTTATTTTTACTGTTTGTCCAGGAATACAGGCACTAGTTGGACAGACCTTTAAGGAAGGAAATCAGACTGGATAATGCAAGTACTTCTATATTTCAGAAACTTTTTTTCCACTGAAATTCATACTTGAAGGTCATAAGTTTCACAGGGTTTTCTTGTTTCTTACTGTTAAACTATAGTGACCGTGATTCATAAGCAGAAGAATTGTTCTAAAGCATTAAGCTGTAGGTGTATCTGGAATGGCATTCGTTTCACAGGGATCATGATGTTAAGGAGTCCAGGAAATGCTGACACGCTGCTAAAATTAAGGGAAAAGTAAGCGATCAAACACTTCTCTCAAACAAGAGCTACGTGCACAATCTCCCTGCCAAAGCTACCTGCAATTTAAAAAGTCATTGTACTTATATATGTAAATATGAAGACAGCAAGAATGCATGTTAAATTCTTGACATATGTCTACAATAACTACCAGTAACTGTAGCTTCTAGGGCAACTACAACTTTCACAATAAATTTGCATGCCTATTGATTTGTAACTGGCTAGAAATGTGTAATATTGGTAAGAGAGTGCAACTTGTGCCTTGCAATGGTTGAAGACCTCTATGCTGGCCCTAAATACAAACATATTCTGGAAATTGACGGAAGCAGATAAAAAAACGCAAGTCCTGGGAAAGAACGAGGAGGTCACAAGTTAAACCTGTGTAAGTCATCCAAAACAGTAAGAGCAGCTCTGAAGAACACAACGGTTGGTGCAAACAGCACGACGATCAGGTCGTCACTATTATGGGGACTTTTCTTAGTCCTAACTCTAGTCTGGCTCCTAACTTGTGCACTAGTCTTTGAAGCTGCATGCACTTAATATAACAGTGAAAATCCTAAATCAAGTACTTATGTTCTTTTCACTTAAAATGCTCAAAACAAAGCTTGACTCCTTTCATTGCTGCCTCACTTCAGTACCATAAACTACATTATCTCCTTCCTCTCTGCTGTCACTGTACCTCAGCGTAATCATTGTTAATTATTCTAGAAGTGTGTAAAAAAGTGACTATGTGCCTATTGAAAACAGGGGAATTACATACAGATACAAGATGACCTTTGATAAAATACTGTTAATGACCTATAATAATATATTGTTATCTTATTTAATACACTCAATGTTACCTGCAACCTAAAGATCACTACATCATCAACAGGAATGTTTCAATATCTATTCCGACCATCTTTTAAAGTTTATCCCAGATCAACATGCAGAATTTGATTTCTACATCAAACCCCCAAAGTGTCTGGCATATACAATACAATGATATTAACACAGCTAAAATAAAACAGAGTACAACAGAGTGCTTGGCAATGAGCTCGAAGAGGACACAGGACAATAGCTCTGTGTTTTCTTCTTAGCTAACAATTTAGCAGCAAGCACTGCTTCACCTGGTAAAATGGCAAATATTGTGCATTTAAACTGGAAAAATCAAGAGGAGTGAAAAGACACTGAATCTACTATGAACAGGAGATCAAATACATACAACAACGAGATTTCAATTTCTGCATTTGACTATGGTATCCAAACCATATTGCTCTTCACATTTAAATCACATTACTTCAGTACTGGATGCATAAGATCAAAAATTAAAAGTGGGACTTTCAGCATTTATAAACCCTGATTTTCCAGTAAATTTTGTATAATTTCTCCCTCCACTTAGAACATATGAGCATACTTGTATCTTTTCTCACTAAGATTTTTTCCTTGATAGCCATTAAACTAATCACTAATGTCACACAAGTCAGTTTTGGCACAGGCGTATTCATTCTCCTATGAAGAGCTTTTATTTCCCATAAAGATGAAGTCAACATGTTACTTCAAAACCTGACTAAATACAAACTGCAAGACTGAAGCTGTTGTCTTCTAAACTGGGGATCTGCAATGTTTCAAGGATAGTGTTCACTCTGTATTGTTTCCAACTTAGAGTCAGGATGCTAGGAGAAACTTAGGGGGCCCAAGAGATCTTCTCTCCAAGTAATAATATATAACCCATCCTATTATCTGGAGGATTTTGCTGGGATGAAAACCAAAGTCAAACCTCAGTGAGATCAGTATTTGTTGGGAGCCAGAATAATTTTCGCACAGACAGCTCTCAGAAGGAGCTGTAGCTCCCCACTTCTGGACCAATTCTGTTCAAACTGCTGTTCAAATTCCATCTCTGGCCTCCACACCAGATTGCTGACTTCTGTTCCGTGTCCATCTACACCTGTGTGACCCCTCTGACATTCACTGGGCTGCTCAGGAGTGAGGATTATGGATAAAGGTGTGAGCCATGCTTAAAACCACATCTGTAAACAGCAGGTCTGGAAACCATGTCTCAAAATATACAAGAAACATACAGTTGTGCTCACCACATCTTCTTGGCAACTCCCTAATACTTCAGAAACTAGTACCCTACAGAATTCAACAAACACTGTTAATTAATTAAGGGTTAATCTGAAGGTCTGGAATAGTAAACCTTATATACTTGAAATTTTGATCAATATCTTGAAAAGTACTGACTATGGTTACAGCTGCTTCCGAATCCCTTAATAAAACTGAGTATTTCCAGAAGGAGTGGCCTAATAGCCTGTTCCTTTGAGTTTGTTTGTTTTCTTTCACTACAGTCTCTATTATAATCCTTTGGTCACAGGTCCCCAGAATTTTCAGTCTGAAGATGCAGAGGATGTCAGGGATGGTACTAACAAATATTAAAATGACCATTTGCCCTGAGAGTATAAAAATGTTGGCCCTCCATGTTTCCTTCAACAACAGAATTTAAGAGAGAATTCTGGCCTCCTGACTTCAGTCAGTCCTTAAGAATTTACTGAAATAATTCCAACTCTCCAAATCACCCTGTTGGCCTTTTATAAGGCAGGTAGAGATCTCATACTACAGGAAACAGTAACCAACAAGAAAGCAGCAAACAATACTACCACAGAAACGTCCCATATGTTAATCTATAAAACAGCAACTTAAGATCACTCCTAAAGATGAATTAATGAAATCTGTTGCTGGAAGGGGGTGTCTCTTTGGCCAAAAGCAGGAAGAATTGTTTGTCTGAAGAAAATACTAAACCTGCAAGCCAAGTGCCTGGTATTCAAGCAGAAACATTCAAATATAGCCTCTTCAAAAAAAAAACCAAAACCCAACCAAACAGCAGTAAAGGACTTGAAGACATGAGGCAGTCTGCTATATTAAATAAAAAAATCTAGAGCTTTCCCAAAATGGATCAATAACTACTATCAGCTGGAAACTGAACACTTAGAGAAGCTCCAGGCTAACAGATTCATTTCACAGGCACTCCAGTTTACAAATAAAATTAATGGGAACATCACTTCTCAGACTAGTATTTTTTGTAACTACTGATATCTATTATTTTGAGTGACAGAAGGGCACTGTAGTAATTGGCCTGAAACCCAGTTCCCTTTTCCCTCCATATTTCTGTGTTACTTTTGACAAGAAACTCATATGTGTATATAATTTCAAAGGTATGGTACCCAACTCCCAGACAGAGTCTCCCAATACTTATGCATATCTAGGCAAGTGATTATGGTGCTTTGGAAAATGCAGATCACAGCTCCAATTCAAGCCTGGAGGAGCTACACAAAGAAGAGTTATCGCTGCTACAAACTTTACACTGAGGGTTTAGCCACCTACGTAGCTACACCCTTCAAAAGACATAACAAAGAGGGCTGAAAATTAGTCAGGACACTAAACAAAAAAACATGTAAACACAAATTTAACTTAGGAAAAACTAACCCAACCCTTCTTAAAGCTAGGACTGAGATAGAGCACTGTTGTCCTCAAATGAAAAGCAATTATTTCTGTGAGGTTTTTATAACCGAGCTCCTCAGCTACACTCCATCTCCTTCAATGCAAGCCCTGTTAAGTGCCAAAAAAGCCTCAGCATAGGAAATTCTCTGGAGATTGCAGCATATTTCCCACTGTTGGTGTATGGGGATATAGCGGAAGATTTGGCGAGGAGGTTAGTTAAATGTAAATACGCTCAAGTGACTTGCACCTGTCTGTAGAAAAAGCACATACATCACACTTATTGTTTTACTGAGCTTGTGTGCTTGATGAGTAGAACCTCTGTGTTAGGTAACATAGGCCTGTGAGAAACTCTAGGCACCTGTCCTGGTTTTGTTAAAAACAAGTTTCTCTTTTAGTGAATTTGCCTGTCAGCTAAAGCTTCATATTAACTGCATTTTCCTGGAGAATCAGACACATGTTTTGGTAAACATAGCAATGGAATGCAAACTTATTGATAAGCATGGGGGGATATCTCAGGAGAGGGGCAACGAGGAACCGGTGACCAAGAAACTGACCAACTGTGTATAATATTCCATTCACATCAATACTTCATATAAAAGTGGGAGATCACAAGGATCTTGTCCCTTTTCCTTTTTCCTTTTCCCTTCTCTTTATGGCCGACATTAGGAGAGGACCTTGCTAGTTGTCCCCGCGAACTGAGGCCTAGTGACAGACTGAATCCAGCTCCGGTTGGCTGCAGAGTCTAATCCAGGAATTTGGTTGCTGGCTCTGCAGTTGCTGAGACTTTCAAGATTGGTTTTGTATATTTTGTATTGTTTTCTCTATTCTTATTAGTAGCCTTAGTAAAACATTGTCAATTTTTCCAACTCTCTTCTCTGTCCTTCTTTCGCTCCCAATTGCCTGTCCTTAGTGGGAAGCGGGGAGAGGGAGGGGCAAAAGGGGCAAGTAGGGGGGAGAGGAGGTTAACAATACATCTGCCAGGGTTTTATTGTCACCCCGCAATCTAAAGCCTCGACAGAACCTTATCACCATGTCTGAGATTCCTGCTTTGTTGTGAGAAAGAGCGGGAGGCCGCACCTGCCTGAAGCCTTGAAATACAGGCGAGCTCAGCAGGCCCAGTGATCTTCCAGCAGGGGTGAACTGACGAGCGTCCGCGTCCCCACTTGTGTCACCTCCGCCTGGGAGCTTAGGTGTGGCTTCAGAGATCCCCCAGTAGAGAGGTAACTAAAATAAAACTTGCTCTTTGCAATGCATCCGTGGCCTCTGGCTCTTCTTGCGACCTGCCTGCGTATGTGTACACAGTTGGTCAGACTACAGTCAGTTCAACCAACAGACCCTTCTCTGCACTAAAGGCTAACTCACACTGGTTCCTATTTAACCGGCTTTTATTCCCTCTGTAGGAAAGCCTAGGTCAGAAAAGATGGGGTCAGTGACTGCAGTGTTCCCTCGGCGGCACTTCTGCAGGTGAGGATGCTGCAGAAAAGGCAATGTTAGAATCAAAGAATCATTTTGGTTGGAAGAGACCCTCAGGACCATCGAGTCCAAACATAACCCAACACTATCACTAAGCCACGTCCCTAAGAACCTCATTTAAACACCTTTTAAACCCCTCCACGGATGGTGACTCCTGCGCAAAGATACTCACAGATTGATCAAGAAACATAAGGAAAAAACAGAAACAATGTAGTCAGCGCTTTGTGTACACACCTTCAAATATGAAAGGCCACCCCCACACATCGGAAAAAAAACCAAAATCTATTGCAGAAAAGTCCACAAGAGCAATATAAAAAACATTCAAACGATGATCAAACAGGTCTGTAAAGAAATACTGATTTCATGCTTCGCAGGCACCGTTTTCCCGGTTGATGAATTTTCAAAGAGTAAAAGCATTAGTATTTTTTAAAACAAACAAACAAACAAACAAAAAAATACACAAAAAAACAAAACAAACAAACAACAAAAAAACCACCACCGGTTGATTATTCAGCATTCTCCCTTCAGTGTGCAGCCAGGGCACGGCGGCTCTGGGCCCTGCCGAGGCGCCATGCGAGGCGCCCAACCCCCAGAAAAGGATTTTAAAATGTCGGGGTTGGGAGGGAAAAGGATCCCCCCGACAGCACAACGCGGGTCCCACCCGCCCAGGTGACAGCGCCGGTTCCCCTCAGGCACATCCCGCCGCCCCCGCTTCCTCCGAAAGAGGCCTCGGTGCTTTCTGGCCGTTAGGAGCGAAAGGAGCTGCCCGTTCACGCTCCCACAAACACCGAGGGGTGCGGCGGGGGCTCCTGTGAGGAAAGGCCGAGGGATGGGGGGGGGGGGGGGGGGCATCGCTTTTCCACACACACCACCCCGTACCCCCCGCACCGTGTGAACAGCCGGGCGACATCTTGCCCCGCATCTCCCCCCCCGCTCCGCCGCCTCCCTCTCCTCTCCTCTCCCCTCCTCACCCGCAGCTCCTCGAAATCCGCCATTTTCTATCCGCTACCGCCGCCGCCGTCACCGGGCGCCGCCGCCACCATCGCGCACCCTGCGCGCGCCCCCGCCACGTGACGCGGGAGGGCGGGTCCTCCGCCTCCCGCCGGGGAATCGTGAGGTAAAAAAAGGGGGAATCGTGAGGTAAAGGGGAAAAGCGGGGGGGAGGGCAGAAATCGTGAGGTAAAGGGGAAAAGCGGGGGGGAGGACGGAAATCGTGAGGTAAAGGGGAAAAGCGGGGGGCGGGGCGGAAATCGTGAGGTAAAGGGGAAAAGCGGGGGGCGGGGCGGAAATCGTGAGGTAAAGGGGAAAAGCGGGGGGCGGGGCGGAAATCGTGAGGTAAAGGGGAAAAGCGGGGGGGGGAAATCGTGAGGTAAAGGGGAAAAGCGAGGGGGGAAATCGTGAGGTAAAGGGGAAAAGCGGGGGGGGAAATCGTGAGGTAAAGGGGAAAAGCGAGGGGGGAAATCGTGAGGTTAAGGGGAAAAGCGAGGGGGGAAATCGTGAGGTTAAGGGGAAAAGCGGGGGGGGAAATCGTGAGGTTAAGGGGAAAAGCGGGGGGGGAATCGTGAGGTAAAGGGGAAAAGCGGGGGGGGAAATCGTGAGGTAAAGGGGAAAAGCGGGGGGGGAAATCGTGAGGTAAAGGGGAAAAGCGGGGGGGGAAATCGTGAGGTAAAGGGGAAAAGCGGGGGGGGAAATCGTGAGGTAAAGGGGAAAAGCGGGGGGGGGCGGAAATTCGGGGGGGGGGAATCGTGAGGTAAAGGGGAAAAGCAGAGGGGGGGGGCGGAAATCGTGAGGTAAAAAGAAGTTGTGAGGGCCATTGTAGAACCTGTATCTTCCACTGTGTCTATTTATAGCGATTTTGCTATGAAGAAAACTGTATAAGACCAAAAAAAAAACTATAAGACAAAATCATAAGGTAAAAGAAGGAGTAATTGTGAGGTAAAACCATTTTTTTTTCACTACACACACACAAAAAGAACAGCAAATAACACAGTCTTGCCATTAGTAATGTATTCACTTGAAAGTTGGGCTTGCGCTGTGATTTTTATAACCTGCTTGGTTTCATCCGTCTCATCAAAAACATCCCCATAATTTGTGTTATAATGGCGATGTGACACGTTTTATTAATAAAAAATGAAGCTAAAAATGTCACTAAGCTTCAAAACACAATAACGGGTTTCCTGCTCTATGGGAAACGTTGAGGCATTTACAGAAAAATAAACATCGCGGTGCAGCTGAGAATATTATTTTCAAAAGCAGCCAGAGATCATTATCTAGTCAGAATAATTACTTAGTCACAATATTCAGTTTTATTGGCAACTGGGCTGCTAAACCAAACAACCGATTTATTGCAATTAAAAAAAAATGCAAAGGCTAAGCCAGCAAACAGGCCAGCAGCCAAACTGACTCAAACGAGAAATTGGAGAGGGACACTGGAACAAAAAAAAAAAAATGTCTGAAATGCAAAATATATTTGGCCATATTCACCAAAATCAGTTTTTTGTATGATTGACTGATTCAGAGTGGTAACTACAACTATTTCAGAACAAACTCCGAGCTCCTTAATGGGCCAAGATATGACCCACATCAGCAGCAAGCTCTGCCAGGACAGAATCCAACACAATTTTGGGAACAAATAGTTGAACTTTTATAGAGGATATTGACACCCACAAACACACTGGCTATGATCACTCAGTATCACGACAGGATCTGGACACATAGGAACTCAATAATTAAAATTATTAGCGGTAATTCCGCAACAGTCTTTTGAGGCAGGCTTTCCTTTTTATTTACTATTAGCTAGTCCAAGATAAACTCTTAGTTGTGCTAAAGTTTTTAACCATAACCGCATATAGTTGGTACTTCTCTACATAAACTAGTTCTGTGCTTGCCCTTATAATAGCAACTTCCTTGAAGATTTAAACGCAAGACCTTTATTACATTTCAAAACCCTTTTATCAGTTGTCGAGGGTTTAGATTGCGGGGTGACAATAAAACCCTGGCAGATGTATTGTTAACCTCCTCTCCCCTCCACTTACCCTTTTTGCCCCTCCCTCTCCCCCCTTCCCACTCAGGACAGGCAATTGGGAGCGAAAGAAGGACAGAGAGAAGAGAGTTGGAAAAAATTAAAGATGTTTTACTAATGCTACTAATAAGAATAGAGAAAACAATATAAAATATACAAAACCAATCTTGAAAGTCTCAGCAACTGCAGAGCCAGCACCCAAAGTCCTGGATTAGACTCTGCAGCCAACCGGAGCTGGATTCAGTCTGTCACTAGGCCTCAGTTCACAGGGACGACTAGCAAGGTCCTCTCCTAATGTCGGCCGTAAGCAGAAGGAAAAAGGAAAAGGGACAGGATCCTCATGATCTCCCACTTTTATATGAGGTATTCATGTGAATGGAATATTATACACAGTTGGTCAGTTTCTTGGTCACCAGTTTCTCGTTGCCCCTCTCGTGAGATATCCCCCCATGCTTATCAATAAGTTTGCATTCCATTTTTAGGTTTACCAAAACATGTGTCTGATTCTCCAGGAAAATGCAGTTAATATGAAGGCTTTAGCTGACAGGCAGAATTCATTGAAAGAGAAACTTGTTTTTTAACAAAACCAGGACATCAGTCAAAACCATGGATTCACAGCTGAATAAATCACCCTGTCTGCCGCACCACTGCAGAAGTTCAGCTCTCAAGTCCATCAAACATTTCTTTTTCCTTGCAATTCAACACCAGACTAAAGGGAGGAGCTGTGGGCTGGGATCTCTTCGATCATAAAAGCCCACACAAGATCAAAGCCTTCTCTCTTCTTTCAGCACACCCTTACATGTTTCTTCTTTCAAATACACTGGGAAGGTCATCAATGTTTCAACTCACATCAGCACTGAGCTTTTTTTTCTCTTTATTCTCATGTGTACTCACCTCTCACTCCATAACCACATCTTTCAACCTTCCCATTCATCTCATCCCCAGTATCCACTGGGATAAGAGCAAACAGATTATAGTTTGTGTTTTAACACCTCACATGCATAAGATAACAAGAGTTAACATATTAGCTTATTCCTAACTTTCAGCTTGAAGAAAAGAGTTCCTCAGAGCTCTTCTCTTCATTGTATTTTGTTGTATTTTGTTTTCCTCCAGCTTTCCTTCACAGCTTTTCTCCTACTCGTTGCTGGTGCCATAATTTTGAAAAAAACAAAACAAAACACCAAGTACTCCACAATTCTGGTCTTCCTTAAGCTTTTTTTCTAGGTCCCTACTCCACAAAAACTTAGGACACAGGCCTAATTTCTCCCACTCTGTTATCTCCACACCAAGGTTTTTCTCAAATCCCTCTTCTGGCTTTTCCAGTAACTAGAACCAGTCTCCTCACACATGCATCAGCTCCAGACTTGCACTCCCCGGATACCCAGCTTACCAAAGTTCTAATCTTTCCAATGTTCCTCTTTCCACCAAACATTTCAGAAACCTACCTCAAATGTCAGACACTCTTCCAGCTTCTGAGACTCCTGCTGCTTCTTCTTGTTCCTCCACTTCCAATATTTCTTCCTTCCCCTCCTCTTTCTCCTCTTACAACCCCCTGCTGCAGCTCCTAAATCATTTCCCACACTCTCACCTTGAGCCCTTTCTGATTTTGCAACACAAGCTTTAAAATTCTGCCCAGCACAAGCCATCAGAGACACAGCTTACCCCCCTCCAAGACAGTAATTTCATACTCTGATCTTATAGGCTATCACTGCAGCAGTTGTTGGTTTGTTTTTCCTAATAGGCTCTAATTAAGGTAAGAAGGGAGCCTGCAGGTGCTAAGCACCCTGCCCCTAAATGGAGTTAGGCTTGTTAGGAAAAAAAAGAAATACACCCGAGCTTCAACCTTCTCCGGTAATCTTCCTAGGACTATGCACAGTATGTCCGTATAAGCCCTGACTCTTTCCACAGTTACCTACTGAAATAGGGACATTGGATCATTGAAATAAACTTTCCCTGCTTCCCACATCCACACTGAAGAGAGTTTAAAAAAAAACCAAAAACCTGGAGCATCTTACAGCTGTTCCCAGCAGTGCAGCAATTACACTCCTCAGCATTATACCTCAACAAGCTCCTCCTGTGCTGCTTAACCAGCTGGAATACAAATCACAAGGACTGACAAGACTGAGATGATGGGATTGAAGGTATATTTTGGATGTATATGTGCAGTGTTTAAAGGAAATAAGTTTATGAGGCTTCTCAATCATCTTTCCTATCCCTTAGCCATTTATTTTTTAATGTAACACTAGAGAAAGTAGATGGCAAAAATGTAAAGGGGTAGTGCTTAATGCACAGAGGCTCGCAGGCCCCCTTAGTTGCTCTGCTGCCCCTAAAAATGTGGGCTTTGACTAGTAGGTGCTCTCAGATGAATACTTAATCTATTTATTGGAAAGAAATAATTAGTGTAGGTGTTTTGTATCTGCACTTTCTATGCAGCTAATTGACAAAATAGAGCTTAGATGGGAAATAATCTATCTGTTATGTTAAGACATACAGTGAAGCTATATTAACTAAACTAATATAGACAAAAGGTAGATTAGAAATCTGATTTGTTCTTTATTTTTCTAAACAGTTTTGATGATGAAATACATGTTAATTAGTTTGACTTGCCTATCATAGCATACCAGGGTGAGGCACCTATTTTTTGGTTATTAGCGCAGCAAGGAAATATTTCAACGTTAGCTATAAAGTTGTTTACCTGCCCATTGTTATTTTTATTAAATGATATCTGTTGAATGTAAGGCCTAGATAATGAGTACCCTAGCAAGGTTTCTTTGTAGGTTCTTAAATTGTTTGTGACACTTTGATGCTACCAATCAGTGCTGTTCAGCTGCAGAGATCTGCCCTTGCAGAGGTAACCACCTGAGCTTTCCTGGGGATTTCGGAGTCCTGAACGCAGGCTCCCAGACTGTAACAGTGGGTTGGTCTCCAAAGACAGTTTGAAAGATTCATTCACAAACATATGGTGGAAATTACCCTCAAGTTTGCATTCTAAGGATTAAAGAGTCGCTCTTTCTGTCCATCAAAACAGCAGCAAACCACACATCAAGATACTACTACCTCTTCAAGAGACCTGGTAGAAAACTCTCTAGTTAAACAAAGCCCAGAACTCAGACTATTCTCTCAACAGTAATTATATGATCTTGGAAACCTAATTGGCATGAGTTCAATCCTAACTTTGGTTATAGGAATTTCTCCTTCCAGGCCATAAAAAAGAAGCGCCCAGTAATGGAAGATTAACGCGTTACTCTACTACCACATTAACACCACAATATTAACCATATAGTCTAGTAAGAGAGCGCCTAACTTGGATGCAGGAATATTAATCTGATCCACTTTGAGAACTTCATGTTTTATGGACAAATTTAATTAAAAATATATGTATTCAATCACATGCTTAACAGGATGAAACTACATTCCATTTGCAGTGGAACTAACTGAGCAGTTAACATATGCTGAAGTCCTGTTTTTGCACAGGATAACCTTGACATATTGAGAGAAGGATTAGAAGAGGTCTGTGCAGTTGGAGATACTTAGTGAAGAGAGCTTGAAGGAAGAGAAACCTTGTGTTGCTGTATACTGGACTGGAAAGATTTAAGAAAATGGCTGGAGAAACGTTCTTGAGTAGGAACAGGGTTGCACCAAAAGGTTATACTGAGGAGACAGCATTTGGAAGAAGGTCTGGACATCTGCAGAATGTGTGTTTGAGGATGCTAAGCAGGCGTAGCATGGTGTGAAGAATCTAGTAGTTATCCTGTTTAAGAACAGCTGGTGGAACTGAGTAGCTGCTGGTCCACAATGAGCAGGACATGGTGGGGGGAAGCTCTCATGTACTGTGGGTGTTTCCAAAGGATTGTTCTTCACACCTCTGATCTCTCCCGTCCTCCTTCATGCACTGTTCTTGGACATCACCGAACAAGCATTTTGCAGACTCTAATCTCCCTTCCATGTATTTTCAGGCATTTTTTTAATGTTCTCCTGCAGCTGAGGACAGTTACCAGCAGGCACAGATCACCCCAAAAGTAATTCACATCCTGAACCCAGAAAGCTGCACTGATCTGGATGAAGAGACCAGGTGCACCCGCAGCAGCTTTGCTGATGATACCAAACTGGAAGGACGGGCTGACACACCAGAGGCTGTGATGCCATCCAGCAAAACCTGGACAGGCTGGAGGGCTGGGCAGAGAAGAACCTGATGAAGTTCAACAAGGGCAGGTGTAGGGTCCTGCACCTGGGGAAGAACAACGCTGGTCACCAGTAGAGGTTGGGACTGACCTGCTGGAAAGCAGCTCTGCAGAGAAGGACAACAGGGTGACCATGTTGCCCTTGTGGCCAAGAAGGCAAATGGTCCCTGGGGTGCATTAGGAAAAGTGTGACCAGCAGGTGGAGGGAGGTTGTTCCTCCCCCTCTGCTCTGCCCTGGTGAGGCCACATCTGCAGTTCTGTGTCCAGTTCTGGGCTCCCCAGTTTAAGAAGGACAAGGAATTACCGAAGAGCATCCAGCGGAGGGACGCAAAGATGCTGAGGGGTCTGGAGCATCTTTCTGATGAGAAGGCACTATGAGAGCTGGGGCTGTTCAGCTGGAGAAGAGAAGCTGAGAGGGATCTTATCAATGTGATAAATATCTGCAGGGTGGGTGTCCAGGGATGGACCAGACTGTTCAGTGGTGCCCAATGACAGGGTGAGGGGCAACGGGCACAGACTGAAGCACAGGAGGTTCCATCTGAATATGAGGAGAAACTTCTTTCCTTTGAGGTGTCAGAGCCTGGCCCAGGCTGCCCAGAGAGGCTGTGGAGTCTCCTTCTCTGCAGACATTCAAACCCGCCTGGACACGATGCTGTGTGACCTGCTCTGGTGACCCTGCTTGAGCTGGTGGGTTGAACTGGATGATCTCCAGAGGTCCCTTCTAACCCCAACCAGCCGGTGATTCTGTGACTCCAACAAGGGCTTTCAGGTGCGCAGAAGAGGGCCCTTCTCACAGCCCTGCATTCCCTCAGCACCAGTACACTGACAACCTCCATCTTAAGGCCCATCACCATCCTTGACGCAACAAACAGATCCCACTCCGCTTCTCCCCGGGCACACCTCGCTGTGAGGTGAGCTGGACACGTTCTACAGTGGGCTGGGCTGGGCTGGTTCGGTCCGCCTAGACCGGTCCCTCAGCTCAGCATCCCATCACTCGCCTCACAATCCGCCAAACTGCTGTGCTCTCCGACTCAGGTGAGCCTAGAGGCGATTGGCCGGCCGTACTACCAGCCGCGCCTTCTTCCCCAGCGTTATTGGCTCGTCTTTTAACGGCTACCTCCGATTTCACTTATGATTGGGCAGTTCTTTGAGCAATCTTTCACCCCTCGGCGTCTCGATTGGCTGCGTGAGGAAGGTGGGGCGGGGCTATCCCTCACGGCGCCCGCAGGCTTCCGCGGGCTGCGGGGCCGAGCGCTGCCGGGAGCTCGCTGTGACCTTCGCCCGCGGGTTGTGTCCGCCGGTGGCCGGGCCCGCTGCCCGCCCCGATGGAGCTGTCCTGCGAAACGCTGAGGACCACCCACCAGGCGAGGGAGGCGGTAAGAACGGGGCAGGCCGCGCGTCCCCGTTGCTATGGAAATTTCGGGAGGGGCAGTTCTGCGCATGCGCAGGAGAGCGGCACGCAGGCGCCGGGGGTGTTGCCATGGCAACCGAGATGGGTCTGTGGGAAAAGGGAAGCGCTGGGCCTGGAGGCCCCGCAGCTCATCGTCGGGACGGCGGTCCGACTTCTGCTTAAGGGTGGGGGCTTCCCACAGCCCCTCCTTCTCGCTTCCCTTCCCTTGGCAGGAGGGAATGGCTCCTTGTCCTGCCCTCTCCTCAGCGGACGGACCCCGCCGACTGCGGCTCCCCTCAGCCCTAGTCCGTTGCGTGGCCATGGGCAGGAGCAAATACAGCAAAAATACAGCGAAAGTCCGTATTCACTCCTTTCTTAGCTCCCGTCAGCCAGGGCCTCCATCCCATAGACCAGTCGAGCTCCAGGAAACCCAGAAGTTTGCTAAATTTCCTAACCTGTTCTTTTGCTTCCACCTGCTGGTCAGATTCAAGTGGAATAAAACAGGCGGCAGGACTGCTGAAATCCCTCCCCAGAAACGTGTTAGATGCTCTGTGTGCATCCAAAAATGACTGTCCTCACTGTACATGATAGCACTGCTCATGTAAAGGCAGTTTTAGGAGGGGTTCTGAGACTGAGCTTTAGGTTATGTCAGCCTCTTAGATCACAGAATCACACGATGTCAGAGGTTGGAAGGGCCCTGGAAAGCTCATCCAGTGCAATCCCCCCATGGAGCAGGAACACCCAGATGAGGTTACATAGGAAGGTGTCCAGGCGGGTTGGAATGTCTGCACAGAAGGAGACTCCACAACGCCCCTGGGCAGCCTGTTCCAGGCTCTGCCACCCTCACCGGGAACAAGTTTCTTCTCAAATTTAAGTGGAACCTCCTGTGTTCCAGTTTATACCCACTACTCCTTGTCCTACCATTGGTTGTCACTGAGAAGAGCCTGGCTCCATCCTCCTGACACTCACCCTTTATATATCTGTAAACATTAATGAGGTCACCCCTCAGTCTCCTCTTGTCCAGCTCCAGAGCCCCAGCTCCCTCAGCCTTTCCTCACACGGGAGATGCTCCACTCCCTGCAGCATCTTGGTGGCTGCGCTGGACTCTCTGCAGCAGTTCCCTGTCCTGCTGGAACTGAGGGGCCACAACTGGACACAAGATTCCAGCTGTGGTCTCCCCAGGGCAGAGTAGAGGGGCAGGAGAACCTCTCGGACCTACTGACCACCCCTTTCTAACCCACCCCAGGTACCATTGGCCTTCCTGGCCACAAGGGCCCAGTGCTGGCTCATGGTCACCCTGCTGTCCCCAGGACCCCCAGCTCCCTTTCCCCTACGCTGCTCTCCAATAGGTCGTTTCCCAACTTATACTGGAACCTGGAGCTGTTTCTGCCCAGATTCAAGACTCTACACTTGCCCTTGTTCAATTTCATTAAATTTTTCCCTGCCCAGCTCCCCAGCCTGTCCAGGTCTCTGATGGCAGCACAGCCTCTGGCGTGTCAGCCACTCCTCCCAGCTTGGTGTCATCAGCAAACTTGCTGACAGTCACTCTATTCCTTCATCCAAGTCATTGATGAATATATTGAATAGCACTGATCCCAGTACTGACCCCTGAGGCACTGTACTGGATACAGGCCTCAACTGGACTCTCTCCCATTGACCACAACTCTCTGGCTTCTTCGCTTCAGCCAGTTCACAGCCCACCTCACTAGATGAGTAGGTTTTATATTTACCCAGGAATAGGATCCCCCAGCACAGTCTCTGAGCTCTGAAGCAGATTCAGCTCCCAGCCACTGAGAATGGTGTGGTACTGAAACAGTGTTAATGTGCAGAAGGAAGATGGGAGAAAAAAGGGCAGAATGTGTAACCTCACCAATAGGAATTTTGGTGGCCCTGGTCTCAGGGATGGTTTTGACCACTAAATGCAGTAACATTTCACAGTATCACACAGTATCACAGTATGTTTGGGATTGGAAGGGACGTCAAAAGATCATCTAGTCCAATCTCCCTGCTGGAGCAGGAACGCGCAGGTGAAGTCGCACAGGAACATGTCCAGGCGGGTTGGAATGTCTGCAGAGAAGGAGACTCCACAACCCCCCTGGGCAGCCTGTTCCAGGCTCTGCCACCCTCACTGAGAAGAAGTTTCTTCTCAAATTTAAGTGGAACCTCTTGTGTTCCAGCTTGATCCCATTACCCCTTGTCCTATCATTGTTTGCCACCGAGAAGAGCCTGGCTCCATCCTCGTGGCACTCACCCTTTATATATTTATAAACATTAATAAGGTCACCCCTCAGTCTCCTCTTCTCCAAACTAAAGAGACCAAGCTCCCTCAGTCTTTCTTCATCAGGGAGGTGCTCCATTCCCTTAATCATCTTCGTTGCCCTACGCTGGACTCTCTCCAGCAGTTCTCTGTCCTTCTTGAACTCAGGGGCCCAGAACTGGACACAATATTCCAGATGGGGTCTCACTAGGTCAGAGTAGAGGGGAAGGAGGACCTCTCTCGATCTACTAACCACACCCCTTGTAATACACCCCAGGATACCATTGGCCTTCCTGGCCACAAGGGCCCAGTGCTGGCTCATGATCATCCAGTTGTCCACCAGGACCCCCAGGTCCCTTTACCCTACACTGGTCTATAATATGTAATTTCCCAACCTATACTGGAACCTGGGGCTGTTCCTGCCCAGATGCAGGACTCCAATTACAGTCACCTTTCTTTCTTATCAGAGGCAGTCTTAAGTTGTGAAGTCAACTGCCTCTTCCTTTGTGATCTTGTAGGCAGGCTTGGCACCACCTCCTCACCTACCTCTTCTTCAAGATCCAGGGCCTCAAACCTATTACGGAGGGGCACCTGGGGAGGCAAAGTAGGCAGGGAGGGGGGCTGCCCGTGACACTGGAATACGCTTCCAACCCTCGTCGTCTTTTAGGTCTCCTACCTCTGCCCGACAGCAACAAGGGTGGGGCTGTCTCAGGACTTCTGCCTCTGTCCGAGAGGGCAGGAGGTCCATCTCCTTTTGGGGTGTACCTCCCCGGGACCTTTCCGACTGGCACATCAGGACGTTACTCCAGCAGTCGATCTCCCTTTCGCACTCCCTGATGGTCCTCAGCATCTCAGCCTCCTCCTTAAGTTTCACAACCATGTCGAGCAGGTCTTGCACCTGCTCACACCTCACACAGGTGCAGTGCTGGCCTCCCTCCCCCGGCAGCAGCAGGCTCTGGCACTCCCTGCAGCCGGAGACCTGAACAGCTTTATAACCTGATTTCTCCACAGCTTTTTGGCAGGATGGACGTGAAGATCAGATTTTATATTTGGGTTACAAAGTAGAAGGACATGTTCATATTCCCCAGAGGCGCAGAAGTTTGGAACCTGCTTTGTTTAAGCCAGTCAGTGATTAAGGAACAACCTGAAGCTGCCAAGAGGATTTTTTTTAAATTCTTGCTCTAAACTTCTTGACTTCAGTGGAGTGATCCTAGAAGCTTAATTTCTGTTATCTGAATTCCAGTATTCTGATGCAGTATCGAAAAGTTACACTGCTACATCTTCACTATGTAGCACTAAATAATTACTGTAATTACTGGTTCCCCAGCTTTGTCCTTGTCTGTGTTGCATTTTTCCATTAATTTGTTCTGTAGAGTGGAGGTTATTATTTTCTACCAGTTTTGGGAAAAATAAATTCCTATATGCTATACAATATTGTGGCTGTTTGCAACTACCCAGTGTAGTCTTATAATAAAATAAATTTGTTTTGTGAGGCCTGTCACTGTTTTTAATTGTTAAATATTTTCTTTGTTCTCTAAATTACTCTTGAAAAGCAATATTGTTGTAATCTGCAGTTGAACTTTGCAAATCCTTGTGAATGAGAAAGGGAATTAATGATTCTTAATTAATTTGTAAATTCAGCATCCTTAAATTGTGTTGTTTAATAATTCACCATACTTTGTGTCTATTCATTTTTATGTATTCATAACACATATAACTTCAAATTAGTGAAGTGTTGGCAGTGTAAACCCTGGCTTCAGCAATGTTCCTGTTAAAAGAGGGAGAAAATAGTGGTCTGTGAGTGGCTTTTAGCATCGGAGAATTAATTAATGAAAGATAGCATGTAACCATTGCAGTCTGGGGATAAATCAAGTCTCTGTTTTCGGTACACCACACCCAAATTATAAAATGCCTTTGGATTTTAAATGTAACACTTCTTGAATACTTCCTAGTGTTACTGCTAGGACGGCCATTAATTTCTGCAGTGAACTTGCTGTATGTCTGTAATTACGAAAGCTATTTGTGGTCCTTCTTGAGAAACTTCACCAACTCTTTTGTTCGCAGCAGGCTTGTATAATTTGGAAGAGAGAAGAGAGTAAAGCAGCGCCTTTTCTTTGTGCTGGGAAATTCTATTCAATGGCAGCCAAGTTATACATTGTTTAAAAGTCACCATTTCCATTCTCTGCTTGTGTTTCTCAAAAAAAAATTGCTGTCCGCAAGCCAGTAATTGAACAGCAGCCTTATAAAAAGCCTGGCAAGGCTGCAAGTATACTGTGCAAGGGGAGAGGGAAAGCTGTGGGAATGTGGAGTGGAAGAAAACAGGGAAAGTCCATCACATCTCAGATGCTCTTTCTGTCCTGGTACATGATCTTGAGGAACCTCATAAGTAGAAGCTGTCCTGGGATCCCAAAGCAAAAAGAGGGAAGGGACGCTGCCTGTGTATTACGATAAGATCTTTCCTTGTGTGATTGCAGAGCTACCCACTTGCCTCCTGCCTGAATTCCTGTTCTCAGGTCCCTCTGACCTCATATTATCAACTGCCTCAGTTGGATGCACAAGGGCACAGTGTTATGACAATATAGTTAATATTTCCAAGCTTCCCACACCATGACTTTGTAACTTTTTTCTTAATTCTATTGAATACATTCATGTGGAAATATAGGGTCAAATAATAGTGAAACATTATAGGGTTAAATTCAAGGCCAGGCTGGACGGGGCTCTGAGCAACCTGAGCTGGTGAAGATGTCCCTGCTCATGGCAGGGATGGCACTGGATGGGCTTTGAATGTCCCTTCAACCCAAACTATTGTTTGATTCTATGATTCTAAATTACTCTTTCAGTAGGTCCATTAATTTGATGGAATTGCCCAAGAGACTAGGTTGATTTATAATGTAAATGCATTTCAGTAAAAGGTACGGAAATGACTGAACGAACAATTGCATTTGAAGATGCATGACTCTAATAGAGTTTAATTTTAAATGGCTGCAAAGAAAGGAATACTTACCACTCTTCCATGAAGCTAGAAACAAATAAAATACACTATAAGTGTTGGAGCTAATTAGTTAAGTGTTCAACTATTTAGTTTTTAAAACAAGATCACGCTTAAGTGCCTTAAGCTTTTATTAATTGCATGCACCCCAAAATCCCCTATAGTAATTGCAAATTTAATTACATACGTTTTTTGTTCTTTTAAGAATGGAAGCTTATTAAACTTTAAGCACTTAAACATCTATCGAAATACCAGTGGCTATAAACAACATGCAATTCTAAATACTAATTAAACGGGAAGGCTAAATCACTATAAAGCTAATCTGAATTTTAAGTAACTTTGCACTCCTAAGTACTCCTTTTTTTTTCATGCTGCATAAGATTTACCATTTCCTCTCTAAGCACAGCAGAAGTCCTGGGCAGTGTTAATATCTGTCTGCACCATGCCAGGCATGTTCTGGACATATTTGCAGTAGGGGTTGGTCCCTATAGAATAAAGCTGAGTTCAGCAAATGAGACCAGTGTGGGCAGAGAGCGGTTTAAGTGGACGGTTAAAGCTGCTGGTGGCACCAACATGTGCAGCGGTTCATTTATAATACCTCTTGGAAAGGGTACATGGTAGAGACAGTCTGGTGAAAGCCAGGGAGATGTGGTTTTGTGGAGTTCATCAAGAAAGCAATGATCCATGCTTCCCCAGTTCACAAGATTTATGATTTGGTAAGTTACATCGTGAAAGGTCCTTAATTTTTCTTTCTTTAATGTAAACGTCACAGAAACGGGACTAGGGCTATTGATATCTCTGTTCAGTTTTTCACATCCAATGTAATGCAGGTCTTTGTCAGCCAATCAACTTAGTTAATTTTCTTTAGACAGATGTCTGACTTCTCAAAATTAACTGTTGCTGTTTGCATTCTTATTAACAGAAGATAAAGGCAGAATTAACCTCTCAATCTAAACTGTCTTCAATGATCTTCATGGTCCCTTCTAACCTGATATTCTATGATACTGTGGTTCTAAGTGGAGCTCTTTTTTAGTGTAAAGGTTCACTTTTTCTTCTTCTTGGTCAACACAAGAAAAACATTACTATGTTAAGGTTGAAGTGTGTTGCTCTTATAATACTCAGACATGTTATCCTGTGCTGCCCAAAGCAAGTCTCTGCCTAAAAGTGTTTGAGATGTTGCCCATCACTATGTCACTGTTTATACTAGAATTTAAAATAGCAGAGGGATTAGCACCAGCAGAAGACACACAGGAACACAAATTATTTTCAAGGAAAGCTCCAGGCATTGATGTAAGCCCTGCCAGTCCATCAGGCAGATGCAATTCCTCTCATTAGAGTATTACTGTAAATGCTCAAACATGAAACACTTTATGTGTTTGACTTCTGTGTCATTCGCTTTGTTTTTATCCTGTGTTTAAATATTCAGAGGTAGATGTGTTCTTGCTTTTTGATATGTGGGCAAAGCAATAGTTAATTTTTCTCAGCATTAAACAGCAGGAGCAGTTGTGTTTAGAAGAATGTACAGGTGGGACTGTCAGCAAGTGATGACTCCACCTTCTTTATTGCACATCCAGCCCTATTTTGGAAGATTACAATCATCTGGAGAAATGGCAAAAGGTCCATGATTCAAAATCTGTTTTCCAAAAACCAGCACCTCAAAACAATGAGAAGGAAAAGATCCTTTCATCCTAGGGTGCCAGTGATTTCTCTTTGCTCATAACCATTCTCAGAATTGGTTCATATCTTGTTGCAGCACCTCTCACGAACTGATCTACTTATTTCAAGAGTTATTGATCTACCAAACATTTACACAACACTCTTCCTCCCTAAAATGATGTTTAAAACCAGTATTTGGCCACCAATCTTCAGCAAAGAGTATTGCAGCTTACTTATGGACTTGGAAACTGCATAATTTTATCTTGGCTGCATAATTTTATCATAGAATCATTTTGAATTGGAAAAGACCTTTAAGATCATCAAGTCCAACTGTTAATCTAACTTTGTGAAGTCCATCACTACCCCATGTCCCTGAGAACTTCATCTATGTGTCTGTTCCACCCCTCCAGGGATGGTGACTCCAGCACTGCCCTGGGCAGCCTGTTCCAATGCCCCACAGCCCTTTGGGGAAGAAATTGTTCCCCACATCCAACCTCGACCTCCCCTGGCGCAACTTGAGGCCGTTTCCTTGTGTCCCTGTGTCCCCTCAGCTCCTGTTCTCCAGCTGAACTCCCCAGGTCCCTCAGCCGCTCCCATCACACTTGTGCTCCAGCCCCTTCCCCAGCTCCGTTCCCTTCTCTCCCCTCGCTCCAGCACCTCAAGGCCTTTCTTGTCATGACATTGAGTGACTTCTAAAAAGCAGTAAAGGCTCCAAGTGGCATATTGGTTCTTCCCTTTTCTGGAAATGCTTTGATTCCCTTTCTATAGAAAACCAGAATGAAGATTCTACCAATCTTTTTGCTAACATGTGAAATAAAAATATACTTCCACCACGCGAGAGAGGTTGTTATAAATAAAAGCAACCCCCAGCCTTTTCCTAGTTGTGTCACTAGATGGCCCCACATCTGAAGCAAACATCCCAGAAAATATCTGCTGCACTGGAGATCTTCTGCCAGCCCTACCTGCTACTTTTTAGAGACTGGCAAACACACTGGGAGGTATTAGTTTGAAAATAGCGCAGTCAAATATTGTTTTATCTCAAGTATCAGTGCTATGTGATACGTACTGCTGTGTACAGAGCAGAGGGAGCAGATCAGTCTAATTCAGTAAATGAAAAGCACGCTGAAGAGGTACATTGGTTTTACAGTGCGTTGCTCCACCCCAAAACACATTTGCTTGTAGGAATAAATGGTTCTCCACTATCCGCAATTTGCTATAGTGATACTTTAGATTGGATATTAGGAACGATTTCTTCCTGGAAAGGGCTGTGGGGCATTGGAACAGGCTGCCCAGGACAGTGGTAGAGTCACAATCCCTGGAGGGGTTGAACAGACAGAGAGATGAGGTTCTCAGGGACATGGGGTAGTGCCGGGGGTGGGTTAACAGTTGAACTCAATGATCTTGAGAGTCTTTTCCAACCAAAATAGTTCTATGATTCCTTCCAAGAAAGGATAGGGTAATTCTCTTTCCATATAGATCTTCCTTATATGCATCTTGTGGGATTTAAAAACTTACGCCTTGGTCAGTAGTAATTTTTTAGCTTCTTTGTGTGCCGGGCACTGGCAGAGAGCAACAAAAGTCATCGCTACAGATGCTGGGGCTCCATTTCCAGTGTGATGGGACCAAAAATTTGTGCATTTTTCTCCTGCAGGTCCCTAACACTTGGGCTGGGCTTTTTCTTGGGGACAGATGCAGGCAGTGGTTGATCAGCATAGAAGAGAGGAAAACTGGGGATAAAAGTAGGAGTCTGTAAATGCATCACTGTGCAAGGTAATCAGGAATATCTACAAGCTATGCAAGCAATAGAAGCTACTGCTTTTTCCTCATCGTCTGAATAAGTACCAGTCTTTCATACTCACGCTGGATCCTCATAAATAACGCCAAATGTCAGCATCCTGAAAGAGAAAGCAACTAATTTATTTGCCTAAATGTGCCTTTGGCCATACCCGCTTCTCCTGTCATTCCAGCTTCACATCCCAATGAGGCAGAGCAGAGTCAATATGCTGATTTGTAGAGCTTTCCTGGTAACAACTTCTGTTACAATCCTAAAATTTTGGGGTTTCTCTGCAAGCACTCAGTATTTATGGCACATTTTATCAAACTAAGACTTTGTTCCGGTATCTTACGAGATTTCCGTTTCCACTGTCCCTTTTGCTATACTTGATGTTGCACTTTATGCTCCCCTGATGTAGCTTCACTGAATGGTGGCAAAGATATTTTATGCTGCCTTGTGAATGACTTTGGGTTCTCCAACATGTGTGAAGAAATCCATGGGGCTGAGTCTGTACTGAAATTTCTGTGTGTCAGGACCTGACTTTGGTCACTTCTGTGTTAAAATTGGGCAAGTCTAGTGTTGTCCCAAATGACTAATTCTTCAAGTATTCTGTATTTCACTTGTGTTTATATATCTCAGTCCATGAACTGGGAGGTGCCAACACTGTACAGCTGGGCTCTGTAGTGTAGTTATGCAGATCTCAGACCTTTTTTCCATCCCCTCTTCTCCAAGCACTCAGAAAATGGATTTCTAGTTTCTGGAGCACAAGATTTTCTGGTGCAGCTCCTGGAGATGCTGGACATGAGGTTTGCAAGAGTCCTACCCTGAAATTTTCAGCATCCTGAGCATGTTGGAGATCTGTAACCATAGTAAGGGAAAGTAAGCTATTTTTTCACCCTCAAAGTAATTTGTTCTTCTCTAGGGAAAGGTTTCTACCCATCCAGTAGCCCTGATAATGTGTAAGAAAAATGACATTGAAAACCACTTTACTTCTGTTTATTAACAGTGAGTTGTTTTACAGTTCTTACATGCTGTTGTCTTAATTTGTTTGTTTCCACAGGCTACATTTAGATGCTGTTTACAGCAATAAAGAGAATATTACATTTGATCTAGAGTTCTGTCTTAATTCACAGGATGAGATGCGAACAGAAGCTCGTCGAAAAAATCTCCTCATTCTAATTTTGCACTATTTAATGGATGAAGGGTATGTTTTTAAATAATAGTGCTCTACATTTGTGGGTTTGTTTGTGTCTGACCTCCCATAATGTGCTCTTCTGTCCTCTGTTGGGTGGATGGACAGCATGGCTCTTTGGTTAGATGTGAGAAAGAGGTAAATTACTATTATATATCCTATAATATTTTATATATATATATATATATGCATATATATATGTATATATATTTACTTTGCTAAATTGTTTCAATTCTTGGATCAAAAATGTACTATATAATTTAAAAATGCTTTAGAACCATCAGCAAAGGGCTTTTAAATAGAGTTTATGCTTTTATAGCAGTAAGAAAAGGACTTGTGGACAAGTTAAAAATACTTTTTACTTACTAATGCTGGTGTTTGCTTTTTCTCTCAAAAATTAGTGTAAGATAATGACTCTATGTTTTTTGATCTTTGTTTTTTTGAAATTACTAGGTATGTGGATGCTGCGAATGCCTTGGAACAGGAGACAAAATTAAGTTTACGTGGCTTTGAAGTTTGTGACAACATTGATCTTGAGACAATTCTGATGGAATATGAAAGCTATTACTTTGTAAAATTTCAAAAGTATCCTAAAATTACCAAAAAGGTCCTGGACACTGGTATGTGTCTTTTGTTTCTCAAAGCTTATAATGTATATTTGCCTGATACATTCACTGCACTTCTTGTGTTTGTCAGGGTTTAATGTTTGAACTCTCTTACAGTTACAAAGCTATAATTCTAGCATATAGGATGTAAAAATTGAGATATGGGGCTTTGAGCCTTTCTGCTCTTCCTTCTCTCTTTATGTAGATGTGCAAGAAGGTGATATTTTTCTGTCTTTGAAAAACTGCTTTGATATTGGAAAATGCCATGTAAGCCCAAAGTATTATAATATATATATAACATATTCACTTTCTTCTCATTGGGAGAGAATGATAGGTCTATTCTGTTTTTTATTTAATTTTTAGATTAAAGTAAACCACTTAAATGAAATACTGTATCTTAGCTCATCCAAGATAGTGCTTAAAACTTTATCACCACTCATATAATTTACCATTTATTTTGCATATTTTCATATATACTAAAGGTATATATGGTATGGTACATATATGTTTAATGCCAAACAAATAATACGTTTATTTTTTCCAAAGAACTTAAAGTCTGATGTATAAACAAATGATACAAAATAACGAAAATCAGAATATGCTCAGTCTGTTTTGGCCATGAGAGCCTGAATGATTTTATACTTGAGTACAAAATATAACTTATAGAAGCCATAAGAACAACTGTATCTGAATCAGTTGTGAAGAGCTTGAAGGGTATAGAAAACACCAACATCTGTATCTGTCTCGTAAGAAAAATATATTAATCAAAGAAGGGGTTGATTAGCCAGGGAACATCTCTGGGCAGTTGTCATTGTTTTGTATGTCTGCCAGGAACTTTGAAATCACAGGTAAATTAAGCATTATATCAATATAATAAAATTACCTGTGTAGATGAAATGATTTTGAAAGGTATTAAATCTACTAGTAGAAGGACAGTACTAGCTGCATTATCTACATGAAAGAGAGATTTATGGCTAGAACCTATTGATGGGTGCTAATACAAAGAGGAGCAGCCTTGCAGGACAAAACCCAGGGGATTTGTTATGAGTCAAGAAGGAAAATGTATTACAAAGCAGTTGTTACTGCTTTGTTTACAATTAAAAAAAAAAAAAAATCCCAAAAATCTACTCATAGACACAAGTTCTCAGTACCATTTTTTGGTCAGTAAAGCTACTCAGACATGGGGTATTGTGTCATACCCAAGCCTGGAATTGTCTCCATCTTGTCAGGAAGGTATTGTGCTTTTTCCTTGAAGCCTGACCAGCCTCCTTCCTGCATGTATCTCCCATGCAGAAGTCCAGGTTGGGGTTGACCTGCTGGAAAGTGGCTCTGCAGGGAAGGACCTGGGATTTCAGGTGAACAACAGGGTGACCATGAGCCACCAATGTGCTCTTGTGGCCAAGAAGGCCAATGGTCCCTGGAGTGCATTGGGAAAAGCGTGACCAGCAGGTGGAGGGAGGCTGTTCCTCCCCCTCTGCTCTGCCCTGGTGAGGCCACATCTGCAGTTCTGTGTCCAGTTTTGGGCTCCTCAGTTTAAGAAGGACAAGGAATTACTGGAGGGACACAAAGATGCTGAGGGGCTTGGAGCATCTTTCTAATGAGGAGACACTGAGAGAGCTGGGGCTGTTCAGCTGGAGAAGAGAAGCTGAGAGGGATCTCATCAATGTTGATAAATATCTCCAGGGTGGGTGTCAAGAGGATGGACCAGACTCTGTTCAGTGGTGCCCAATGACAGGGTGAAGGGCAATGGGCACAGACCGAAGCACAGGAGGTTCCATCTGAATATGAGGAGAAACTTCTTTCCTTTGAGGTGTCAGAGCCTGGCCCAGGCTGCCCAGAGAGGTTATGGAGTCTCCTTCTCTGAGACATTCAAACCCGCCTGGACACGATGCTTTGTGACCTGCTCTGGTGACCCTACTTGAGCTGGTGGGTTGGACTGGATGATCTTCCAACCCCAACCAGTCTGTGATCCTCTGATTCTGTCATTAAATTGTGTCTGTGCTCAGATCATGGTATACACAGGCCAAACAAAACCGTTACTGTGGTGCTCATTCCTACAAAATTATTTGTAATACTCTCAGCAAGTCCTACAGAACCCACTCATTTTCATGCTGACTTGCAGTTTTCTGGGTTTTAGATGTACCTGCGGGATTACAAGTTCACTCATGGGCTCTGCTGCCTCCAAGTACACAGTGTTCCCCCACTTTCTCAGTGATACAGCTTTTTGGGAAGTATTTTATGTAAATGTACGAGAATCTGTGTGTAAGAGCATTGCACAAAGAACACTAATATATTTTCAAACAACTATCCTGTTTTCCCAAAAATAAGTCTGGGTCTTATATTAATTTTTGCTCCAAAACTTATTACTTTTTTACATGTATAGCTGCCTGGAAACTATTTAAATTGACTTTTTAATGAACTATAACTAGGGATTATTTTTGGAGTAGTGCTTATATTTCAAGCATTCACAAGAAACCTGAAAAATCATGGTAAGGCTTATTTTGGGGTAGGTCATGTTTTCAGAGAAACCTGCTAGTGTGGTACAAGCTCTGAGCTTTATGAGTTCACATCTGGGCTTTGTGAGTTTGACATTTTGTGCAAAAAAAGTGCTTTTCTTTGACAGAAATTGTTTCAAATTATATAAGTGCAAAAAATAATATAGTTCGGTAACCACGATTGCGATGTGACATTTAGGCTGTCTTGGTATGTTGAACATGATAAAATTATTATTAATAAGAGTGAAGTAAATTCTTATTTCCCAGTTCAGCAATGAAAAAATTATTGGCATTAAATAAGCATCCTGTGCAATTTATTAAATTAGTTTATTGTGCTTGATCTAATTTCTGGTAGTGTCCATTTTACTGTGAGAATGATACTGGTTTCAAAACGTAAGCCAAGAAACCAAAGACTGAATGAGCCTTAAATTTAACAAGCATGAAGCCAAACTATTCTCTCCAATATCCATTTGTTTTCAGAAGGTTTTTGCGAGCTTGCATTGCTTATAATCATTTTATTCCTGTTTATACGTTGTTATTTCCAAGGTCACTAATGTGTGTTCAAATATATGTTTGAAGGGGAAAAAAAAATCAAGTTGCTATTTTAAAAATTTTTAATTAATTTCCATTTTGATATTAATTTTGCCACAGTGCAAAATAAACAACAGCTGAGAACTGGAGGAAGACCAAGAAGGTAAGAGAAGTGTGTGGGTTTTCTTTTTTTCTGGGCAGAAAATTTTCCTCTAAAAGCAATATACCATATGTTTAAAATAATATTTTGATACCATAGGAATACTAAAGCCTAGAATCATGCTACTGACTGTGTGATGTATTTTTCTGTACCTTTTAGAGGAAAATAAAGACTTATTTCCCAAAGAGAGACGGAAACGATTTACAAAGTTTCTAAGGTGGTGTGTTTGAAAGCAGTAAGCACTGAATTTTGCTGTGATTGAAACTCGTACTTTAACTCCAGTGGCAACAAAGTAACCCCAAAAGTGCTTTATTGGAAAACTCTGCCTTTTAATGTTTTGGTATTTTGAAGGCAAAAAGTTGTGGAAGCCTTTCAGTATATATATTTTTTTTAAATTCCAGGGCAGCAAGCTCTTCTCAGAATCTCCCAAGGCTCAAACATCAGACGGTGCAACGACCATCGTCCAAAACTTCACCTGGGACTACAACAGAATTAAAATCATCCACCAAGGAGAGCCCCAAACAGGTTTAGACATGTTTTACCTTGGCAGAGTTACAGTTGAAATAAATGTGGCTTTTTATTTTGAGAGGCTATAGGCAGCAACAAAATGCAAGTTACACAATTAGTAATTGTGTAACTAATGGTTTTTACTAATTATGCAATTTGAGGATGCAAAACTTCAGGAGAATATGCTTTATGGCTGTGAGTTGAGGAGCAAGTCACAGGCAAAAATTAGAGGAAAAGGTGTCATATAATCCAACGTATATAGAAAGCAACCGGTTTTCCCATTAACACCAGTAGATTTATCCTTTAGTGCCAGAAAGCCAGACAAACAAACGGAGTAGAAAGTCTGGTGTCAGTTGTAAGCATCTTCACAGTGCATAAGGTGTTTGAGATTGAGAGAGTCATTTGGCACTGTAATTTTCAGTTTTGCAAGTCTTATTTTGTTAAGATGGCTGTGAAAATGGCTTTATTACCACCCCTTACAGAGGAGGGATCAGGAACAGCAGGTTGGTGAGCAAGCGCTGTGTCTGGTATAGCTTTTGAGGAACTGTGTGAAGGAGAGTCTCTCTTCTTTTTTTAAGTCCTTGTCCATATTCCTGCCTAGGGTGGATCTCATTTCTGACCAGTTCTCTCACTCTTTAAAAAAAATTAGCTTTTCCATGAAATTATACAGTTCATCTGGGTGTGTATGAAGAGGTGGGATGATATGGAATTATATCTGCAACTCATTTACTTGGCAATACATGTGTTTTAATCTTTTCTTCTTTAGAATAATGACAGTGCTGTTACACTGGAGCAGTCTGACTTCGGCTTAAGCATCTCGGCAATCAACAAATCTGGAGGAGACAGCGCTCACCCAAGAAAGGTTGGTAGAAACCTTGTATCTGATTTATGATACAAGTGTATATGTAGAAAAAACACATGGAATTTTTTCACGAATACCAAATGCAAGCTTTTTGTGTCTATTTTTGTATAAATTGTTCCTATGTAATCAGCTGAAGGGTCAATTTTATGATTTGGGCAGTAATTCTTTGCATAGGAAGCTCTGCTTGCAGTACATAGCATTTCAAACTAAAGCTTATCGCAACATTTTTTTCTCCTCTAGGGCCAAGTAATTGACTACCATGGGATAATTCAGGATACTCTCAAAGTATCATCTAATGGAATAGCCTTGAACAGCCTTAATTATGATCCAGATCCATCCGTAAGTGCTTCTGTTCTTATTTCCATCCAGTGAAAAGGAACATTGGTTTTACATAACCAGGAACAAAATAAAATACCGCAAGAATCTTGCCTTTGTTCCCAACTGCTAAAAAAGAGCTTAGATTTCTGAGTGGCATATTTCCTTCTTCAATAGACAGTCATACACTGTATTGGTCTAATTTGTTTATAGATGTTTTTGAACAGGAAAGCAGGCAACAAATATGAATTATACCTCATGATTCACACAAAAAAAAATAAATTGCAGAAACTCACAGAACTTCTGAGGGTGAAATTCTGCTTCGTTTGAATTCCATATGTTATTTAGCCTTCATTTCAGCTGAGACAAGAGCAGAGTTGCGACACTTGAAGAGACTTTCAAACCAGAAAATGTGACAATGCAGTGACCCACAGTTATATTTTTCACTCCTCTTAATCTGTGTTTAGGACTACTTATGCAATAAGAGACCTACTCATTTCAATATTAATTGAAGATTGGATTCTGTTACATGAAGAGTTACCGCAAAATCTTATTTATTATTTTTATAGCTCTTAAAGTTTATATTATTATGGTGTACCAGCTTTTTTTGGAACTATTTCATAGTTCATCTGTTTAAAAATCATTGAAGCCTGACAAGAATTTATGTTTGTCTTTTTTAGGAACGATTATTGAAACCCCTTAGTGCTTTTATTGGCATGACTGGTGAGATGAGAGAACTTGCAACTGTTGTAAGCAAAGTAAGATCGGATCTCTGTTTCAGTTGTATGGAGATCTTGGCTCTCTTTGTTATCTGAGAATGCTGTTTGTTTCTTTTTACTGTCACTGATGGGGCTTGTTCTTGGATGTACAAGCTATTTTTCTTATTATGCAACTCCCAGCCAGTCATTTCTTTACATGTCATGATGTTTCTTTCCAATACACAATGGGAGGAAGTAATTAAGACCATTCCTTTCTAAGAGGGAATGTGTAATCTAATCATCCTGTACCCACAAGACTGTCATAGCTTTTCCTTTTGTTCTTTTTGCTACAGAAAATGTACAATGATTCATTGAAAAGAGAAATTTAAATATATTAGCTAACACCAACTAGTATCTAACTGTGATAAAATGGTGGGGAAAACCTCAATTCAACTTTATGGGCTCGGTTCCATTCAAGGCATGTAAGCAGGTAAATGCTTCACATGCATCATCTACCAAACCCCGCTACATACTTATCCAAAAAGCTTCATAGTATCACAATATTTGATCGTGTTGTGACTCTTTCTAGATATGTATTCTAGTACCAGAAATGGTATCAACCGTTGCTCTCACATACTCAAAATCAACTTGTTTAAAAAGTCTGGATTGCTTTTTATAGCTATATATGTCCCAAATTCTTGATCAGCAAATTTGCATTCGCAGTTTAGAACTGAAGTCTTAAGAAATTTCCAACGTTGAAGTAAGAAAATTCTCATTCATTTCAATTCCTGCCTGGTTTTTAATATATGGTAAACCTTTAAAATAGTATTGTTCTTGCTGCTACTTTAGCAAAAAGCAATAGGGTTGCTTTAGCCTTCATTATGGTATGTTTTTTTTAAATGTGCTAGTATTTTCCTAGTTGCTATGGTAATCAACACTGTGTAAATCAATACAAATAAATAGCATGTGGTATCTATTTCACAACACAATCTAATTTAATTTGGAAACTGTTATGGAAGTCTCTACTTAGTATCATAAAACTGATTCATCTTAATTTGCTGTTAATAGAAAGGGAAAGTGGAACCTACTTTATATAAATAATTTTTCTAATTGTATGAAATCAGATTTTCCCCTCAGATATAAGCATATAATTTTTCTTCAGTCTCTGGGGACTGCCTGTTTTCATTGGAGAGCAGGATTTATCCCAAGTATTTGTACTGAGGATATGATATTTTCTGCAGAACAATTAGTCACTGGAACACAAAGCCACAAAATATTACTAAGGCAAATGGGAAGATTCACAGAAGATTTGCAAAGTTTGATGAATTAAATGAAATTAATTTAGTGAGTGCTTCGGGGCATAGACTAATTACCGACTATCTTTTGATAGATGCTTAAGGGAAAATTTTCCTCCTGTTATGGAGCTTCTCACACCTTTTCTTGCAGCATATAAAATCTTGCATATTGTGGGGTAAATATGAACTAACATGTCACTCCTATTGCTTATGTATTTTTTAAACATCCAATACTTACCGACACCAGAGATAAAATATTAAGCTGGGTGAAGTTTCGTATCATGATGGCTCTTCATATGTTAATTAGTTACTAAAACCAACTAACAGAAAACTGATCTGAAAAACAGATTCACTCAGCATATACATTTGGCAGCATATATGCTCATAGGGAAACTAAGGAGCAATCCTGTAGAAATGATTGCTGTACATGCTTTCCTCTTGTGAGCTGCCTGGTACGTAGGGTTAAATAATACAGTTTTTATCCTTTAATGCCACTATTCCTTTTTCACTGAGTTGATTTACTTTGCCAGAGGTGGTAACCCTAGTATGGAAGAACTTAAGATCTGCTAACAGGCTGCAATTTATGTTGCAGGACATTTATCTCCATAATCCAAACGTGAAGTGGAATGATATTATTGGGCTGGATGCAGCTAAAAGGCTGGTCAAGGAAGCAGTTGTTTACCCCATAAGGGTAAGGTGCTAGAAAGTTTTGAGTAAAATACTGTTGGGATCATTAGCATTTTCCTTGTGATTACAGCAGTGTTTTAAAGTTCTTGCTATTTCTTTGCTTTTGTAGGCAGTTCATGTTAGAACTATTCCAGTTCCTGTTTCATCTGACAATTCCATACACACTCTCCCATAGAAAAATGGCCTTTCAGTATTAAAATTATAGGTTTGGGGTCCTATTTTTTGGCATCTTTGGCAACGTAAGAGGTGCTGGATTTGGCCTATTTTAATTCAATGGAAAATGACTTGCAGGAGAGAATATCAAACCAGTTGCATTTGAAGAATGGACTTCATTTCAAATACTGTATTGACAGTATTCCTCTCGGTAATCAGATCATAGTATCACAGTATCACAGGATGTTTGGGGTTGGAAGGGACCTCAAAGGATCATGATCGTATATATTATATTGTTTTGAAGCGTTTTTCCCTCCTCTCTTCAAATCTCTTATGTTTCCTGAATGCATTGAGAGCAGTGAGGCTAGGGGTTAGAATCTCTTGTGTTTTGTTATACATGATACATTTTTAATCCCTGATTTACTTTTCGTCTTCCATAGTACCCCCAGCTGTTTACAGGAATTCTGTCTCCTTGGAAAGGATTATTACTCTATGGACCACCAGGTATGAAGAGTGTTATACCATATCCATTTGTTCATCGCTACTTTTTTGTCCCGCGGATAAATCATTGATGGTAATTAAATCAAATGTGTTAATATAGAACATGTTCTGTAAAGTTAAATAAAAGGAGGCAATGGTGGATGATTGCATCTGTCTCTTACACTCAAGCCTGTCCATTTGACTTTCTCACAACCCTTTACTATTTCTACACCTGAATCTTCAACAAAAAAAAGTACTTATACTTACCATTCAGAGGAGTGAGTACTCATACCTCTGTTTTCACTCATCTTGGGCCAGATAAATCAAGTTTGACTTGACCCGATCTTACAAAATGTGAACAAGTGTGTCATGGACTCCATTTGTTCCTGCGATTGTTTAAATTTACTTGCCACAGAAGGCATCTGACCATTTCAGCATGTAGCACTTCAGCATGTGGGGAGTGCATTTGGAGTTCTGTGTTACCTGAGTTTCTCCAGACGATCCTGGAAGGGCCATAAAATGACCTGAGGCTGGAACAGCTCTGCTGGGAGGACAGGCTGAGAGAGTTGGGGTATTCAGCTGGAGAAGAGAAGCTCCGGGGAGACCTTATTGCACCTTTCCGGACTTAAAAGGCGCTTGTGAGAAAGATGGGGACAGACTTTTGTGCAGGGCCTGTTGCGATAGGACAAGGAGTGATGGTTTTAAACTGAAGGAGAGGCCCAGACTGTTCTATGATGCTATGATTTTTTCTATTTTAGTGTTTTTATCTGACCGATAATAGGATGAAGGGTATTATTCCGTAGATGAGGTTCTTAGGGACATAGTTTAGAGGTGGACTTGCCAGTGCTGGGTTAACAGTTGGACCTGAGGATTTTGAAGACCTCTTCCAACCAAAATGGTTCTATGATTCTATTCAAACATTTGCATTGTGTTTCTTTAGAGACTGAATTTCTTCAGTGCTTTTGTTTGTAGGTACTGGAAAAACTTTGCTGGCTAAGGCTGTTGCCACAGAATGCAATACAACATTTTTCAACATATCAGCATCCACCATTGTCAGCAAATGGAGAGGTGATTCAGAAAAACTTGTCCGGGTAAGAATTATCTTCTTATTCATTATACTTTAGCAAAAGTCAGGTTCTCACTTCAAGAAATGCAGTTTACCACAGAACTGGAAAGTGAATATGCCTCTGACACTCATCTTTCCCATCTTGGACAAAACATGTGACACTGTTCATATCTAGTTCTTACAATGGAAATAACATCACTTCTGCAGAATACTCACAATAGATTCTCATAGTGGAATTCTAGTTCTGTAATGGAAAATGAAATAAGTATCCTGAAGGCAGCAAAGATTTTTGACTCACTGAATAAGACACAGGCAAGCAGAGTTCACAACTATAATACAACAGTGTTTGCTTAGTAACTCCTTCAAAGCACTTCATGTCTCTTCTGCAACGGTTGGGTTCCAGGCTCCCTAGAAAGTGTTATTTAGATTCCTAAATTTGCTACTATTCTTAGTCTTCAGGTCACAGCATTGAAAAAAGAGTTCCGTTGCCACACACACATAATGTCGTTTTAAGGAAAGTAGTTTAATGGCAAATGGGTAAATGTATTTTTGCGTATAAACCAGTAACTAGCATGTGTGGTTCATCTGTGGTGCAAAAAAATTCAGGCATTCAGGTGTAGCATCCTTGCCCTAAGATGCCCATCATAATCTCTCTGTAATGTCCCCTATTTCAGTGTAAGAAATCCACAAGCTCTTAATTTTCTTTTACATTCATCTCTTAGGCTACACTTCAATAGATACAGAGCTCTTGAAAATGAATAATCGTAACAGATTGCACTCAGCAAATGGCATTACAGGCGTTGTTAATCTCTCTTGAAATTTAGGCAATATCTGCAATGTAATTATTCTTCCCGTGTCCTTTGTCCTTTAAAATGGCACATTTTTCTTCTGACATTCACCTCCCATGTTATTGATCCTCTTGACGTCTGTTTCAGTAGCTTCCTAGAAGTTTCCCTTCTGGCAGGTGTAGGGATGGGACACTCTGTTTTTTGACACCAAAAAGGGGTTTTGTGAACATGCTGCAGCATTTGCAGTGATACTGAATTTGTGGCATTTCACCCTCAGTTGAGTTTTTGGCAGAATCCAGAAATGAAATAAAAGATTGTGGATTGGGACAGCTCTAAGTGTTGTGTGAATTTATATCTTAAACAGATGTGAGGTTGGTGCAGTTTTCTGAAGTTGTGTGAAGTACATGTGAGTTTTGTGGTCATTTGGAGACATGTCCACTCATCCTGTTTTCCTCAGTTCTCAGCTGAATTAGTGTGATTTTTGTATTTTAAATTTGTAGTAAAATTGTAGACTGGTCATGGACTACTTGTGACTCTGGGCAAGTAATTTAAACCACCTGCTTCATATCCAAAGTGTGGAAAATACTATATATATTTTAATTTTTTTTTAAGTGTTCAGATTTAGTAGTCCTGGATTAATATATATTGTTATGATATTTATTTATAAACTCAAAGAGACACTTCACTGAAGGAGAGCTGTCAATATCTTTTTACTGCTAATATAAGCCTCTCCTTGTTTACAGAAAAACAAATGGAACTTCTTTTGTGTCAGCTTAATATTCCATTTTTTTAATCTTGATTGTTCAAGCAGTTTGTTTTCACCACAAAAAAAAAAAAAAACCCAAACAAAATAACTGCTTTATTTTTATGAAGAGAATCAGTCCATTTTCTTTCAACTGTAGTTCAGACGACTTTCAATTTTTATTTTCTCAAATCCTTATTTAAAAAAGCTACAAATGGAGCAGCAACAAAAGGCGGATGTTTAATCTCCGAGAACAATTTAGGAGTTCCCAGAATCCTCTGATGGATCATTGTCTTCTATCCCATTATTCGCAGGGTATTCTGATAGGATTTAGCCAGGAAGATTTACATACAAAGACAGGATTACAAGCCTGTGTTCTTTATATCTCCTTTGCAAACCTTTCAGAATTTGAGAGGATTCAGGGACCCTCAGCCTACCCAGAGCTTTTTCCCAGCACATATCCCTTTTTCATCCTGAAAGTTTAGAATGTGGCTACAGTTACTTATCTTCTGTGCCAGTGGCCCTTAATGCCTTTTTGTGTTAATTTTCTTGTTAATCTTTTCTGTCATGTTTACTGTTCTCTCTAAACAGGTGTTATTTGAGCTTGCCCGGTACCATGCTCCTTCCACAATTTTCTTGGACGAGCTGGAGTCAGTAATGAGTCAAAGAGGCACTATTTCTGGGTAAATTATGGCTTTAGGAGAATATTTATCCCCCTTTTACAGCATCTTTTCAATAGTATGTGTGTGTTGAGGTGCTGACCGATGTTTAATCCTACATTGTACCTGTTAGAAACAAACCTTAGCTAAACTAAAGCCTGAGGCTACTCCATGAACTTCAATAGGAGCCTGATTGGGCCCCTGAAGGACTCATCTTACAGATTTTTATTGACATTATAATTACTTTGAGTAATAACAGTAATTTTTGTGACTTTTTATTAAGCCATTTTTATTTTGTTCTGTTGCCAGCTTTAGGAGCCTCACAGTGTGTTATTGTCAGAATGCTTATCAGCTCTGAAAAAGTTTATTTTTGAAAGTGTTGTATATGCTGTGGGGATTTAAAAAGAGAGGTGCGGTCGTTTTTTCATTCATAGATGAAATTAATAGAGAAAGAAGTGTGAAAGTCAGGTTTTGTGAAGATTAGCAAGACCATGAGAAGGAGGCAGGTGCAAGAGTGTATAACCAGTAGTGCTGTACTTTAAAATAAGTTGAAATAAAGGCAGCAAGGAGGAGACATCAGATTGTTAGAGGTGAGAATCAGCTGATTTTGGGACACTTAAGACAGGCGTAGGCATATCAGGGTAAGATGGAGTGTACACCATGGTGTGATATTTCCATTAATGGGACAAATTTTGGTGGCATTGTCCAGACTTAAAGATGCAGGAATGAGAGGGTGTTATTATTGCCATCCATGGTGTAGATGGTTTATAGTTAAAAACAGATTTAAAAGGTTAGGGAGGAGGAAGAAGCAGGAGAAATATAAAAATATTATTATAACCATTAGGAGCCCATCTCAGTGGATTTTGTGTACTGTAAATTATATGTTCACAAAGACATATAAATACAATATGCCATATAGTAAAGATACAACTTGTAATACTTGTCAGTTAATAGCTATAAATTACAGGCCAAATTTTGCCTTCAGATGTATTTTTAAAAGCTCTCATTAACGTCACTGTGTTATATATTTTAATAAGGTTTTCTCTCCAAGATTATGTAGTTATTTTTACACTTCCTTATAAAATATTGACATAGCACCAATCTGGGAATGCCTTTGCAAAAATAAGCCATTAAACTCTTAGCATTGAAGGCCCTGATGTTTTCTCTGGGTTCGATCCAGAAGTTTCCAAGAACTCCACATCTGGAACCACGAATTCAAAGTGGTTTCCTACAAAATTGGTTAGCTGGAGCAGGGCCAGAATTCTCAGCGCTTTGCTTAAATTCCCCTTCTCTTTTTGAGGAAGGATCCTTTTCTAGGTGGTCTCTGACCCTTTTTTAAATGTTTCAATACAGCAGATTTTTCTGTTTGCTTTGTTAAAACATTTTTCAAAATATTGAATTCAGTAGTAGGTTTATCTTCTTGTGCCCTTAACATTCACTCACAGAAAAACGCCATTAGTTGCCCTGAATAAGTAGGTGAGTTAGTTATTTAATGGCAGCTATCACATTATAAAAATTCTCTTATATAGATACATCAATCAAAGCCTTAGCTGTTTTCCAGTAAACATCAATGTTGCGTGGAGAAAAAAAATAGATCTAAATATTTTCTTTGGATTCAGTAATAGTGAATTCTCCTCACTTTAATGCACTGAAGAGTCCATTTAAGTAATCATTAGAAAGCTTGATTTTAATGCTTAGATGTTAGCTAATGGAGCTTAATCATGCTTTGAACTGGGGCAAAACTGTGACAAGGGCTCAGTTGCTGTGAATGACACTGTATAAATAAAGATGATTACTTTAATGCACTGAGCAAATAATGTTTCTCTGAATCTTGGTAGTGGTGAACACGAAGGAAGTCGACGGATGAAAACAGAATTACTGGTGCAGATGGATGGCTTGGCCCGATCTGATGATCTTGTATTTGTTTTAGCAGCTTCCAATCTGCCATGGTAAGAGATCCAGAGAGTACATTTTGAATACATTTGCATGAGCTTCTAAGCACGGATAAAGATTTTATTTAGACTTTTGCAGAAAAAAAAAAAAAAAAAAGCCTTGATATTTGGTTAAAGCATTTAAAGATTAATTTGGAGCTTTTACTTTTAAACTCTACAATTCTTGCTATTTGTGCCACATGAGAATAATCCATAATCAAGTCAACATATGCTGGTGCTACCAGCTGCTAATATTTAAAATGCAGTATTTGACTTTATAGGCAAGTTATTTACTATGTTTAAGCTAAGAAGGGTTTCAGCCTGGAACTGTAAGGTGCTTAAAACATCTGGTGCTTAGAAGGATACTCCATAAATAGGAATGTTGGATTTTATTGGTATCAAATGTGACTTTTAAAAGTTGACAGACAAAATTCTTCAGTTTCTTTAACATAATTTAGAATAGAAGAATAAACAGTTTAAGACCAAAACCAGGGCATTTTATCGTGTTGGTTCTCAAACTGGGCAGGACATATTTTGAGAACAAGACAGACAGGAAAGGATCAGGTAGGGAGGTAACGTGTAGTGTAACAACACAACTATTATTTTTAATATTTTTAACAGTCTAATTTATAGCTCACTAAACATTTTCAAGAGTAGGAGCCAACACCTATACGAGAAACTGAAGCACATTTGTGATGGGCTTGTTTTTGAAGTCAGTTTTCATAGATCTGGAATTAGTCTGTGGATTTCTGCCTGCCCCAAGATTCCCTCTGTCTGTGGGCTACCAATCCATGAAATCTTCAATGGAAGAAAATCCAGTGGGACCTTGACAGCCTAGAGGAATGATCCCACAGGAATCTCCATGAAAGCTCGAGTGTGGGTGATCAAACACTGGTTGCTCTCCATCCCAGGAGATGCTCAAAACCTTGCTGGATGTGGCCCTGAGCAACCCACTCTGGCTGACCCTGAGTTGAGCAGGGGCTTGGGCTAAATGTTCTCCAAGAGACGCTTTCCAACCTCAGCCATTCTGAGATGATGTAAATCAAGGCACAAGTGATGTAAATCTAGGTATTGTGAGAGCAATTAGAAGTATTTCTCTCTTCTGAATGTAAGAAAGCCCAAGGGGAGGGGTCTTCTAAGTCAGGCATAGGGGCACAGTTGCTTCATAAAAAGAGGAAGTGTGTTACCCTTCAGTATCTCTCATTAAAATTAGATAAATTAAAACAAATACCTGAGAAGCCACTTGAGAATTACTCAGTTCTTCTCTGATGTAAAAGCTGGAGTTTCTACCCATCACAGGAAGAGATCCAGTCCTCCTCCTTCTACAAACCTGTCTTTCCCTCTACATTTTCTTTCCTAATGCAAAACTGTATGTTTCCCATACAGTCGAGGAAGGATCCTTCTGGAAGGCACCAGGCAGAGACCTTACCTGCTGACATTCAAGTGCCAAAGAGGCAACATACTCAGAGGCTTCCATCTGCCTCTCTTAGTGGGTCTGCCCAGGGCTTTCAGGCTCTTTAGTGAGGAGAATGGCCATGTGGGCACCTAAAATTTATGTAGAAATTAGATGTACAAGTTAGACCCTTGTCTAACATTGGGAGTACAATACATCACTGGCTTTTATAGACGTAATAGCAGATTTGGGGGATTTATGCCTTGGACAAACTCATGAATTTAAATCAGGACAAAATCCACCCCATTTTCTGTTAGTGTGTCTACATGAAAGGAACTGAACAGAATTTGATTTAATTATGTTGCAGTGGAATGAGAAAATGCTGAAAAATAAATAGCTACTCTGTGTGCGAACAGTTAAGTTTGAAAGAGAATTAATACATTAATAATACATTTGTCTCTTCATGGTCTGTTAGTAATACACTATAAATGTTTATGTTTATTGTAGCATCGTTGCTGCTTTAGAAAGAGAAATTCTGAGCGGTGCATTGCACCTTTTCGTGGTATCTTAAATTCTCCTATGAGTAGCTAAGCTTCACATGCAATGCTGCAGCATGGCAGCAGTAAAAAGGATCAGATGTCTTGAGAGGATCCGTGTCTTCCTACACTGGTTTAAAAGGTAAAATTGGGTATGTGAAACCCACCGAGGAAGAGTTGGCAACTGGTCTGAAGGTCACGGCAAGGCTGATGATCTTGGAGATGATTTAAGGTAAGCAAGAGGCTGATCTTGCTTCTGGGGAAAGAGATTCCTGCACCTGCTGTGTTAACGTGTGTCTGCCTGATGCAACCAATAAACTCTTCCTGGAAAGCCACGCAAAAATTACAGAATACAGTTTTGAGCATCTTACACATTTGATTTTTGGATCATGCAATGATGGAGTGCTAATTTCTGCAAAATCGCTTCTTGGAAACATCAAAAGTGACACAGTTTTTGTAAGGTAGATCCAGAATGACAAGATTTCTGGTTTGGGGGAACTGTTCCCACAGAAAGCTAGCAATCTGTGTCGGTACGAGGGTGTCAGCTGAGCCATTGTGAGAAGCCACCTCCTGCTTTTGAAAGTTTTATACCTGAAAGCTTGAAATTTCCTTTAGGACGTTCTCAGCATTGCTCAAAGGCAGGTTGTTTTTTGTCCTCTCTTAAGCAAATCCAACCTATGACTGTAACGACTAGGTTGTGTGGCAGAAATGTGCCTGCCACAGAGAATGTGGTTTAAAATGTGGCTGAGTGGGTGCTTGGAAAGGTCTTTGAGGGGGATGAGAAGCTACTGAAAGCTTCTGAGCATATTACCATGAGCGTATTACCAAGCTGAGTGGTGCAGGTGACACACCTGAGGGATGAGATGTCATCCAGAGGGACCTGGGCAAGCTTGAGAAGTGGGACCAAGTGAACCTCATGAGGTTCAACAAGGCCAAGTGCAAAGTCCTGCACCTGGATGTTTGACCCCTGGTATCAGCACAGGCTGGGGGTGAAGGAATGGAGAGCAGCCCCCAGGAGAAGGACTTGGGGGTGCTGGGGAATGAGAGATGGGACATGAGCCGGCAATGTGCGCTTGCAGCCCAGAAACCAATTGTGTCTTGGGCTGCATCACCAGGAGCGTGGGCAGCAGGTCAGGGAGGTGACTCTGCCCCTCTGCCCCGCTCTGGTGAGACCCCCCCTGCAGTGCTGGTCCAGCGCTGGGTGCTCAGCACAGGACACACATGGACCTGCTGGAGAGGGGCCAGAGGAGCCACAGAAATGATCCGAGGCTGGAACAGCTCTGCTGGGGGACAGGCTGAGAGAGTTGGGGTGTTCAGCTGGAGAACAGAAGCTCCAGGGAGAACTTACTGCACCTTTCCGGACCATTCCGGAATTATTCCATAGATGAGGTTCTTAGGGACATAGTTTAGAGGTGGACTAGGCAGTGTTGGGTTAACTATTGGACCTGATGATTTTAAAGGTCTCTTACAACCAAAATGATTCTATCACATTTTAGATAAAAAACGGTTGGGATCTGAGCTGATTTCCTGCCAGAACAAAAAAGAAAGATGGGGACAGACTTTTGAGCAGGGCATGTTGCAACAGGACAAGGGGTGAAGGTTTTAAACTAAAGGAGGGAGATTCAGGCTGGACATGAGGAAGGAATTGTTGTCCCTGAGGGTGGTGAGAGCCTGTCCCAGGTTGGGCAGAGAGGTGGTGGATGAACCATCCCTGGAGACATCCCAGGCCAGGCTGGACGGGGCTCTGAGCAACCTGAGCTGGTGAAGATGTCCCTGCTCATGGCAGGGGGGGCACTGGGGAGCTGGGAAGGTCCCTGCAACACAAACCATTCTGTGATTCTATCAAAAAGCCAAGTATTACCATCTGAGTTTGTGGATTCAGAGCACAGGCCCTTTGTTCTTGCAAACATTTGGTATTAAGCTGGATTTCAAGAGATTTGTTGAACTTGGGTATTTATTGATCATGAAAAAAATTAGTACCAAGCTGCTTTTAGATGAATGAAAAGAAGCCTAAACAAAGCTCTTTATGCTGTCCTAAGCTGTGCTGGAGCTATTGATCTTCTTCAGCCAGTGCTTGCTGCCCAGCTTCACTTCTCACTTTTTATCAGCAAGGTGCTTTCTATTGACAAATTACTTGTTGAAATGATTCAATGTAATTAAATAAAATCATGGCCTTGTTAGTGAAGAAATAAAGTGATCCTTAAACACATAGTGAATATTTTGGAGCACCTGAGGGAGCTGGGGGGGGTTCAGCTGGAGAACAGGAGCTAAGAGGACACAGGGACACAAAGAAACGGCCTCAAGTTGTGCCAGGGGAGGTTGAGGTTGGATGTGGGGAACAATTTCTTCCCCAAAGGGCTGTGGGGCATTGGAACAGGCTGCCCAGGGCAGTGCTGGAGTCACCAGCCCTGCAGGGGTTCAACAGACACGGAGATGAGGTTCTCAGGGACATGGGTTAGTGACATGTTAGGTTAATGGCTGGACTTGATGATCTTGATGGTCTTTTCCAACCAAAATGATCTGTGATTCTATGAGTACATTTCATTTGCTTCCATTGCAGTGCTACATTCTTCTCCCTCCCCAGCCTCAGGGTGGGTGAAGCTTTGGTGCAGGCTGGAATACTATTCCCTTCTGGCCAAGCGTGTCCTGTCAGAGCCGTGAACACATGGCGAAGTTCATGAGTTCAAGAGGTGGGTCATGAAATCCAAATCAGGCCTGGGATTACCCTGTAGTGAGCCTTTCCTTCTCCTTCAGCAGTGCATGGTGTGTACGGTGGAGGAGACCGACCCAGGAGAACAGAGGAAGCCCAAACAGGACCAGGAGAAGCTGTAGAGTTAGAACAAGTCCCCAGGTTGTGGGTTCTGCCCAGAAGGATGGAAGGTGGAAAGGATGAGAAGCTCGCTCATTCTTGGTGCCTTTTCCTCCAGAGCACTGCATGACAATCGCATTAGGCCAGGATTAAGTACAGACCAGTCAGCCCTTGTTGCTGTTTCTAGGTTCACCTCTGCTGATGTCTCTTAGTTTCTGCCTAAAACACATTTTTTACCCTTCTTCCTTCTGGAAATGAAAATTGGTGTCTTGTTTAGGTTCATGAAATTTGGGAGTGATAACATAGTGTGATGCCTTGGGATGTCAACCTGGAGAAGCTCCAAAAAGTCACTCTTTTTATAGCTCCTGTACAGCTTTGTGTATCTTTTAATGAACATTTCATAATACTTTTATTGGCTATTATTTCAGAGGATATTTTCATTGGTTCAGTGCTTATTATTTCTTTCTGTTTAATGTCACTTAACCTCGCATTTGGTCACTAACAAAACAATTTAGCAAACAGTCTAAACACTTAAGATAACAAAAATATCATGTATTTATTTTCCTCTTTAGCCGACAAGCAGGGTCACTACAACCTTTCTGGATAAACAGAGCAACTTCTGTTTATCAGCAGAATTATTTACAGAACATGGAGCTCGTGAAACTGTGATCTTGGGGGACACACCAAATATTTCCAGCCAAACCAAACCATTTTGAGGAGAAGCTGAGCTGAAAAATACATTTGGGTGGAAAGTGCGGACTGGAATTGTTCTTTGTCTGGTCTGGATGGGATTCTGTGCAAGAGGCGTTGCGCTGAATGCTGTATGGCATCTAAAACAGCGTAAAAACATCAATAATAACATCAATATACCAACACCCACTGATTAGCAAACTGGTGTTTTCTTCTGAGGCCTTGATTAGAAGTATTGGGATGGATCCGAGTGGATTCCTGTTGTCCTCTGAGTTCCTATCGATCTGGTTTTCTCCTCTTTGCTTTCATTTGCTCAGCGCACATGGAACAAGCTCTCCCAAACAAAGAGGTTCCTTTTTGGGGAGAGGGGACAATGCTGCCCCTGCTGAGATCTGTGGAAAACCTAGGCAGGCACCTCGATGGGGATTTGAGAGCCAATTTTGGGGTTTCTTTGTCATGTGCTATACCAGTAGAAAACATTTGCTGTTACAAAACAAGGTGACAGAAATAAGCTCTATTGGTGCTACAGGTGCGTTTTGAGCTCCCTGTAAATTAAAGAGGAGCTTCACACAAGAGGCGTTCCTTGAATGTTGACTTTGCTGGCAAGAAGATTTCACCCAGTGAATTGGGAAAGGTAGACACAGGTTAATTAAGCATAAATTATTATCTGGCTCAGCCAACAAAGGTGGAGATGATGCTTCGGGCTTGAGTTTTTCTGTCTGCACAACACACACTGACATGAGTTTCCCCTTGATAAGAGTTTCTCAGCATGTCTGAGGACCGAATGATATTTTAAGCTGAAACAAGAAGCCTGTGACTGAATGGGCCCATTAGAGAAAGACTGATACAGCACTGAGGAGGGTAATAGCACAGGGCAGCTCCTGGAAGGCACCGGAGACTTATGAGCGAGTAAATATTTAGTAGTAGATGTTTATTATTGAAAATGGTAATAATTACTGGGGTAGCTGTAGACTGTTCCCATTACATAAGTGACAAGGGATGAACTGGAGTAGGAATTGGCATTTAGTCATTTGGTCGTGTTACCATTAGATGAAAACAATTGAAAAGCACTTGGCAAAAGATTAAAATTACCTGTTCAGAGTCTGAGAGGAGCTGGTGTGCCCAGTCTTTTATATTTTACTCTCTTCTTTTTGCTTATTTTCTCTTCTAGCAAACACCTTTCTCAGTGTTGATGTTGCCAGCATCATGTTATTTGGTTCATTGACACATTTATCCAACCTATCTATCCTTCATATGATCCTTTTTATAAGGATATTTTCGTTTGTGGCTGTGTTATTTATTATCTGTATTGCAGGAGCAGTCTCAGATCAATGTCTTGTTCTGCCATAAACATGACACTCACAAGACCTTCAGTCTGTATTTCATACCTAATAATCATCCCTTACAAAGTAGCAATTAATTAGTCCTCACACTGCCCCAGACAGACAATTTGCAGTATCTCCTTAATTGCAAAGGGAGAAAAGGAGAGGTTATTGCTGATGAGACATGCTGGAGATGAGTACCAGAGTCAAGGAAGATAACTACAACTTCTGATTGTTGTTGTGAAGCCTCATTGTCACAAGCCAATGTATCACTAACATGCTGAACAGGAATACACTGGATAATTAATCCATTTTTCTTTTTTCAAAACTAGGTTGAGACAATTACACGTGGGATTGAAAAATATCAGTCCCCGCATCGAGGCACTTGCTATCAACACCGTTTCTCAAAGAGACATGCTGAGATGATTCCTCTCCTCCTTCGCTTGCAGGGAGTTAGATTCTGCCATGCTGCGGAGGCTGGAGAAGAGGATTTTGGTTGATCTCCCAAGTAAAGAGGCACGACGGGTGATGATCCAGCACTGGCTGCCCCCTGTGAGCAACAGCGGAGGAGTGGAGCTCAGAACAGACCTGGACTACAGCTTGCTGGGCCAGGTGGGACAGCATGGCAGTGGGGATGATGCCCACTCACTGCTCGAGGTGTTTATGGGTGGGAACTATATGGAAGAGTGACAGCCAGGTGGCCAAAAAGGCCACCAGCATCCTGGCTAGTACCAGCACTGGTGTGGCCAGCAGGCCCAGGGCAGTGACCGTCCCTGTGCTGGGACCTGGGGAGGCCAAACCCCAAATCCTGAGGGCAGTTTTGAGCCCCTCACAGCAAGAAAGGGCTTGAGGTGCTGGAGCGAGTGGAGAGAAGGGAACGGAGCTGGGGAAGGGGCTGGAGCACAAGTGTGATGGGAGCGGCTGAGGGACCTGGGGGGTTCAGCTGGAGAACAGGAGCTGAGGGGACACAGGGACACACAGAAACGGCCTCAAGTTGCTCCAGGGGAGGTTGAGGTTGGATGTGGGGAACAATTTCTTCCCCAAAGGGCTGTGGGGCATTGGAACAGGCTGCCCAGGGCAGTGCTGGAGTCACCATCCCTGGAGGGGTTGGACAGACCAGAGATGAGGTTCTCAGGGACACGGGGCAGTGCCAGTGTTGGGTTAATGGTTGGACTTGATGATCTTGAGGGTCTTTTCCAACCAAAATGATTCTACATCACCAATAGCAGCTGTGGGAAGGACCTCGGCTCAGCTGGAACCTCCAGCCAAAGGGAGACACGGAGCCGAGCATTTCCCAGGCACATACCTGTCCATGGATATCACACAGTTTTGCTTAAAAATGGTGTCTCCTGCTCCTCTCTGCTGGGCCAACTTTTCAGCCTTAAATACAGGGAGACTTCCAGCAACATTCTATTTTATCCCTCTTCTCACCAAGCTGGGAGCACTTCCAATTCATCAGGGTAATGAACAGTTAATTGTGAAGGGAAAGTTTGTCACAGCTCCACTGCTGCGGGAGAAAGGAACGAAGAGATGCATTAGATACCAGGTTTTCTTCATTTAGCCCTTTGTCACATCCTAAATTCTTCAAAAAATCTCTTACAGCTTACCCAGTTGTCCCTTTTTATGTCTGTCCACACAGACAATTCTGCTCAGTATTCGTTTCATAAATGTTAAAAAGAAAACATAGTTATTTTGCTCACAGAAAAGCTGGGAACAGAGGCAAAAAGGCAGGTTTTATTTGACCTACAGAAAATTGCCCTATAGAACGAAAACACCCAGTATTTCCCTTGCTGCTACAAAGTCCTGTGGGCATTTACAAGAACAGGCAACATAACGTTGAGTGGAGGGTACACATAAAATTATGTATGTGTTTATGTATACACATCTATTTCGGGCAGGAATAGACTTTACAAATATTATATATAAATATATTTGCTTCTAAACGCCCGATTTGTAAGCCTGTGGTCTCATTCTGATCCGGTTGCAGGAAACGGATGGGTACTCCGGCTCAGACATAAAACTCGTGTGCAAGGAAGCGGCCATGAGACCCGTGAGGAAAGTTTTCGATGCTCTCGAAAATCATCGGCCAGGTACCGAGTAGAAAATCCCATCTGGGAAGTGCCGATGTGCTGCGGTCACTCTAGAAATCGTAACGTTAACCCCAGCAGGTGGAGCTCTGTTCTCTGCTTAGAAAAGTTTGAAGCTGCATTTCTACAACATTTACTTAAGTGAATGTTTCTGACAATAGGGTTTTGGGGTTTTTTTAATGCTGTCAGTATCTGTGCTCAAATAGAACTTTTTCTCGATCTCACTAGGTTTATTCTGTTGTTTTCATATGTTAAGTGCTGCATTAGGCAGGGACATGAATTCATTTTGGAAATAATAATGGTATTTGATAAATTCTCTTCTCTTTAGGTAACAGTAACTTACCCGTGATCCAATTAGACACAATCACAACAGCAGATTTCCTGGACGTGATCGCCCACACCAAGCCATCAGCAAAGAACCTCAGCCAGAAGTACGCGGCTTGGCAGAGAGAATTCGAGTCAGTTTGAAAAGAAGGGGGAAAAGGAAAAAGATTGAAAACTCCCAAGACTTTCGCTACCCAAAATGGCATCACCTCATCTCCAAAGCATCAAACACTGATGGGGAAGGAAGCACCGTTGTTTCCAGGCAAGAAAACATCAAGGGGAAATATTTCAAAAGACAGATGGAGAGTGGTGCCTTATTTTTAATTTGCCATTTTAAAAAAACATTCTTCATAGAAATAATGTAATGGCGGTTGCCAGGTAATGAAAACTCCAGCCTTAATTTTATGTATAAAGACTTTAAAGATCAATTGCTTCTCAGTTGTTTTTTATGATGGTTGTTTACAGATCTGGCATAGAACTGGAGCAGAAAACTTAAGAATGGTTAATTAGTGTCATTCTGCCTTTCTTTAACGAAATCTGGCTGCTTTCAGTGAAGTTCAGGAGCTTAGCAGTGCTTTCTAAACTCGGTTAAGTTTGTCATCCTTTTCAGCTGCGATCCAAGCCTTGATGTACCAAATGTTTTGCTTTCCAGTCAGTTTGGGGTATTTCCAAAGTGGAAAAGGCAAAGAATTAGAGGGACTTGGCGAGTTTGTAGCAAATCAGATTATATTACAGATCTCTTGCCTCCTGAAGCTGACTCTGACTATGGGCCAAAGCAGAAGCCAACGCAGGTTCAGAATTGTTGACGTCAACACAACACACGTGAATTTATTCAAAACCGTAGGTTACAATTCACGAGGGCACACAAATAGTACCTAAAACCACCTTTTTGTCCTTGGGGGGTTTGTAGTTTCTTGTGTTTCTATTGCTGAGTCTACTCTGTCCACACTTTCTGTCTCGGAGGGAGATAAAGTCTGATTTTAGGTGATCACCCAACACGTGAAGCTGCAGACAGATCTTCCCATTCCTTCACCACGATGATTTTTCTTAACAAGAACGAGCACGGCTCATTAACACAAAACTATATTTTCAATAAGGTTAATACTCCAGTAATGTATAATTACAAACTAATAATTTAACACTCAGGAGCCCTGTAAAACAACTGTAAAGGACTTTGATTATTACACTTTGCAAATGGACCAGAAAAGCTATTTACCATCATTACAAACTTGGTTTATTTTGAGCGGATTTAGCACACAGGAAAAGCACGGTGTACTACAGAATTAAATTTCATTTTACAGCTCTATTAACCAACTGTGTGAAAAACGGAATCTGTCCCCATGGCTTGTCAAGGATTTTTCCCTTAACATTAAAAAGAAACAAAACAACCCACCAATAGTGAAATTTTGCAACTGTAGCATTAATAGGACTCTGCTGAGGTCTAATTTCAAAAATTCACAGTCTCTAAAGCATTTAATACCCGATTTTCGTTTCTGTACCATTCTTTTTAATAACAGCATCTAATTAAAACATCTGTATAATGCTGACAGTTTTAATTTTATGTGAAATTTGAAAAACAAAACCCAGGATCTGTTCTAATGAGAGGAAAGACATCAACAGTAGTTATTATTAAACAGCGGCGATATTTTAATTTAAAAGTCACTTCTAAATGTGCGTAATCTCTGAATTAGAGCAGACACATGCTTGGTGAAATCACTGCAGGCTGACTATGTTACTCTTTGAGGTTTATTTATTTGAGTATTTCCAGTGTGATTTTTTTTCAGTTTTGCTTATTCAGCAGAAGAAATTGACACTTTCCAGACAGGGCTTTTAATCAGTTATTTCTTGAAAATAAACGGAATTCTCCTCTGTCCTGTCACGGCTTGAGTGGAAGGAGCCCATGTCCAGGTTTCCAATGTAAGACATGCATTGCTACTGTGATGTTAATTTTTGAAGCAACGGTAATGGAAATTAAGCAAAATGGATGTTTCTTCAAACTGACTATTCACTTTCTCAAAGCAGATGCTCTAGGATATGTTCCACTGCCTCCGGGAAGTTGTCACAGGTTAAGTAAGGAGCCGGATTGATTTTGCCTTCATCTGCCGGTCGATATTTACCTGTAAGAGATTAACAAAGAAGTAGATTTATTCAGCTCCACTTAGTATCCTTCTTTTTCCGCAAAAATTGGAGCCTCCTGAGATGGGTAACAACCAGACACAGGAGGAACATCCATCTGAGGTTCTCCTGCAACAAACATCTCAAAATTCTTCCCTAAACAAACACCGAGCCTTACAGAAGATTCCTCAGGGGCAGCTCCGGGTCAAAATTAAGTGTTATTTATACACTGTTTTCTCTGTACTCTACTGGCACTACTCTTTCAGTGACTATTCAGATATTTGCCCTGCAGGTTTTTGAAAAAATAACGTTATCATCTTCCCTTCTGGCTTTTATGAGGAAGAGCACGATGACTCGCTTTCAACATAACAAACCATGGCACAAGCAGTCCCTGGCACTATCAATAACGTTGGTAACACTTGTCAGTCGTTTATGGTTCCACTTCTGTCTGAAGCAAAATGACTTTTGTAATTACCAGTGTAATTAGTAGGGAATGTCAGCAGAGTTCCTGAATGATCAGAGGTTACATCGCGATGACTGATTTTGGCAATCTAAAATGTCACAGTAACAGTTCTTTCTGTTCTTTGATCGGTGCTCGGGATCTTTGAGTCATTCAAGCAAAAAATTCACACCTACAAGATCATCTATTACTTTATTACGTTATTTACATCCTACTCTCAGTTTGAGGTGTGTGCTCTAGCCCCATTATTGAAACTTTAAATATAACAACCTATCCTGACTTTAATTAAGCTTGCCAGCCTGCCACGCTACAGCTGAGGAAATATGTCTGCTGAATTCACCCCAAAATAAACAGGTTGATGGATGCAGGGTGTTGAGCAACCCTGTGGTGTAACAGACAACAGGAATGTCGAACCTCTACAAGGCACCAGGGCTTGGAACGCGCCTTTGCCTTGGGCAAGGTAGAATCATAGAATCACAGAATTGTTTTGGTTGGAAGAGACCCTCAAGATCATCAAGTCCAACCATTAACCCAACACTATCACTACCCCATGTCCCTGAGAACCTCATCTTTGTGTATTTTCAACCCCTCCAGGGATGGTGACTCCAGCACTGCCCTGGGCAGCCTGTTCCAATGCCCCACAGCCCTTTGGGGAAGAAATTGTTCCCCATATCCAACCTCAACCTCCCCTGGCGCAACTTGAGCCCGTTTCCTCTTGCCACTGACTGTGCCACTGTCTCCTGGAACAACCGATCCAGTGAGCACTCACCGGTCCTGACCAAGATCCCACGCATGCCCGCGTTCTGCGCGCCACCAACATCATCCCTGCAGTCCTGGGACAGAACAGATCGGCTCATTAGCGCTCACAGACATTATTTGTTAACAAGTTGGGTTTTTTTGTGACACTCTCTGCTTCGCACATCACTAACCAGCCACATAAAAGCAGCTACAAGGAGCCGCCACATACATCACCGATCATGACGGCATCCTCTGGAGCACAGCCAGTCCCCCGCAAAGCTTCCAAGAAAAAGGTTTTCTCCGGCTTCCCCACCACCATTGCTTTGGTGTCCGTCGCGTATTCCAGCCCGGTGACAAAAGGTCCAGGTCCCAGAGCCAAGCCATCTTTTTTCTTGAAATATCTGGCTTTATGTATAGCTATAAGAGGAGCCCCATCCAAAATTAATCTAAAGAAGAAAGCACAAAAATTGTATTAAACAAACGCTATTCACAGCTGAAGGCATCAACCTGCTTTCATTTAAGGTGATGACAAAACTCCCACTGACTTTTATGAAGCTCTAAATCATAATGAGAGCTAGCATTTGGTGACTTAAATAAAGCTCCTTCCTTTTCCCCAGAAACAGCTAATAAAACAAATCCCCCAAATAAAGAATTTATTCTCTTCAGTATTTTAACAGGTAACTATTTTTAAATCCTGTCCATACCTCTCATGCAATTCGATCTCACTAAGCAGCCTCAGTTTTCACCCATGTGATTTCCCCACGCAAATATTTTAAAATCAATTAAATGAACCACAGGCAATGGCTGTAGGTAGCAGTTTGATGGCCTAGCCTGGACTGAAAACACAGCAGCTTCTGTCAGGAAATCTGCAGCTTTTGGGCCTGTTGGTATCAACAACTGCGTGTTTCTGTCAGAGATGGGTGTTCACATGAATCCCAGGGAGAAGGTGAGTCATTTTACCTTAAATTTATATTTTAACATTGGAGAAATTACAGTAAGCTAAACAAAAAAGCATAAAGATATTAGGTACGTTCCCATCAAATTCTTCAGTTGACAGCGCTGAGCCTCGTGGAAACAAAGCTGGATTTGGGCTCCTTGCTGCTGGGAACCAGAGATTACAAGTGGAAGAGCAACAAGTCAAAAGATTATTTTCCTCTTAACCACACCTGATTTATGAATTTTTTTAAGAAAAAAAAAATGCCCTTAAGGAAATAAAATAAAATTTATTAAAAACTAAAAGAAACAAACAAAAAATCAATCTTGCTTTGACTCTTCAGTGATTTTCTGCTGCGGCTCTGTTCAAAGAGACTGCCTGAATTTTGTGCTCCTTGGAGGACATCTGCTCCTTTTCACATGCCTGTGGAGCAGCCTGGGCACTCTGAGCGATACAGAAATGATAATATTTCACTGAATTATCAAAAAGCACTTCTGTTGAATCAATGCATTCCAAAGCAAGCTCAAGAAGAGAGCTGGCATGTGTGTCTGTGAGCTGCCAGATATGTTCACGATGGGAGAATGCCTCCAGGATACAGAAAAACTTAATTTGACAGCAGCGCCACAACCACTCGCGTGCAGCAGTTTGCAAGAAACATCTCACTTGAGAGAACTATTTTAAACGTGGCATCAAAATCCCATGTATGAAGAAGAGAAATTTAGTCTCAGTCATTGTAAAAGGTGCCTAGAGAATGGCCTTACCCTGCGTATGTCATTTGGGGACTAATATTGAGCTGGATTTACCTAACCTCATGTTGGATATCAACCAAGTAGTTGCCTACCAGATAATTAGTCTTCACACTCAATGGAGAGGAAAAAGCTCTTCTAGAGCACAGTTCAGCTGCCCTACTTTAAGCACCACTGGGGAATCACAGAATCCCAGACTGGCTGGGGTTGGAAGGGACCTCTGGAGATCATCCAGCCCAACCCACCTGCTCCAGCAGGGTCACCAGAGCAGGTCACACAGGACCGTGTCCAGGGGGGTTTGAACGTCTCAGAGAAGGAGACTCCACACCCTCTCTGGGCAGCCTGGGCCAGGCTCTGGCACCTCAAAGCAAAGAAGTTTCTCCCCATATTCAGATGGAACCTCCTGTGCTTCAGTCTGTGCCCGTTGTAGAAAAGTAGAGAAGACTCATTGCATGTATCATAGCACAGCCTGGAGTTAACCAGTGTTACCTGATGTTTAAATCATTGAAGCTAAAGGGTTTTTTGAGCTAAAATAGAGAGTACTGTGTTGAGCAGATCTGAGAACTAGAAAAAAAGGACGCATGGTAATGCACCTCACAGAATCATGGAACAGTTTGTGTTGGAAGGGAGCTTCAGAGTTCCCCCAGTGCCCCCCCTGCCATGAGCAGGGACATCTTCACCAGCTCAGGTTGCTCAGAGCCCCGTCCAGCCTGGCCTGGGATGTCTCCAGGGATGGTTCAGCCACCACCTCTCTGCCCAACCTGGGACAGGCTCTCACCACCCTCAGGGACAACAATTCCTTCCTCATGTCCAGCCTGAATCTCCCTCCTTTAGTTTAAAACCTTCACCCCTTGTCCTGTTGCAACATGCCCTGCTCAAAAGTCTGTCCCCATCTTTCTTTTTTGTTCTGGCAGGAAATCAGCTCAGATCCCAACTGTTTCTTATCCAAAACGTGATAGAATCATTTTGGTTGTAAGAGACCTTTAAAATCATCAGGTACAATAGTTAACCCAACACTGCCTAGTCCACCTCTAAACTATGTCCCTAAGAACCTCATCTATGGAATAATTCCGGAATGGTCCGGAAAGGTGCAGTAAGTTCTCCCCGGAGCTTCTCTTCTCCAGCTGAACACCCCAGCTCTCTCAGCTTGTCCCCCAGCAGAGCTGTTCCAGCCTTGGATCATTGCTGTGGCTCCTCTGGCCCCTCTCCAGCAGGTCCATGTATGTCCTATGCTGAGCACCCAGAGCTGGACCAGCACTGCAGGGGGTCTCACCAGAGCGGGGCAGAGGGGCAAAGTCACCTCCCTGACCTGCTGCCCACGCTTCTGGTGATGCAGCCCAAGACACAACTGGTTTCTGGGCTGCAAGTGCACACTGCCGGCTCATGTCCCATCTTCCATTCCCCACCACAGGGCTGCTCTCACACACTATTGCAGCCTGGCTCATGGACAGTCACAGACAACTTTTATGTTTTACCCTTTAATCAACAAAAAAAACAAAGAGCTTTAGAAATAAGACAGACCAGATTTGATCCACAGTTCACCAAGCCCAGCGCATTGTGCTGACCACTCCCAAATACAAGATGCTTCAGAAGATAATGCCAGACATCCTGCATGAGGTGGATAAGGAATAATCTGTCCTAAATACTAGATTTCCTTCCCTACAATACTTTATATCCGATAGCTATGGTATGAACATAGATGCTGTCTCTTGAAGATAACCCAACATCCTTGTTTTTGTGTATTTCTTGAAGCACTGCTAACTTTTTCACCTCAATGACACCCACAGCTCCACTTCTACAGTTTATTTATAGATGCGAGCTATGAAAACCAGGGCCAGACTGCTTGAAGTTTGTGGTTAAAACCCAAAATCCACGGAGCCCCACAGAAAACAGACCCAGCCATGAGGATGTGACTTACTGAAATGCTTTGTTCATCATCTCGTAGTGGAAGTGCTCAGGAGCCAGTCCTACCACCACTGCGTTGGGGTCATCAGTGGCTATCCCTGGAAAATCAAAACACGACTCTGAACAAAGAGAGTTTTATTCATACTTAGCAACAGACACTCAAAAAGTGCAATGAATGACTTCAAAACAAAGAAAAAATAGCATTTTACAACACAGATACATCACATAGACTAGTTTTACATCTTTAGACCTAAGGTTTTAAAAGGCCTTTAGGTCTGTGGAAAAGGTGTTGATCTATCCAGACTCTGCCGTCCTTTGTGATGAACACAACTCTGCAGCTGGGTTGTCTTAACAGTGACTATTCAACAGTGACTCTCTCCTTGCTTACACAGAAATGCAGCAGACCATATAAAACATCTTTTAAACTTTTTGTTATCTGAGAATTTCTTTCTACATACATTCATCTGCTTTGTAAGACAGTAGAGCAGGAAGATCAGTGAATTCCATACAGTTTTTCTATTCCCTCTAGTCACAGAAACTCCACTTAGGGTATAAAGCCTGACTTGTTCTATATATCAGTCTAGTTATGATGTACTGCAGCACGACCTACAAGTTGTTACACCACATAAGTTTTGTCTCGTCTGGAAAGTCTTTCTTTTAATGTGGATTAGTCCCCTTGAGAAGAGCTTGAGCCTCTTTTGTCCTGCACTTCTCTGGAGGAGCACAACTGATTTTACATGGTGGTGTCACCTCTAAACAGAACCAGCAATGGAAGCAGAGAAGCATCTACAGGAGAAACAGGAATAGTGGAAAGTTTTATTGAGGGCAGGTTAAGCGTCAGCTTCACGTGCACTTGCTGGGGTTTTGTTCCGCATTCACACAGCACATCCTCTGCACCTTTACTGGGATAGCTAGAGCTCCTGGCTTTCCAGAGAGTGTCTGATGTCTCTTGCTTTATGTCCTTCAGACAGCAAAACGTACACTCAAGAGACACCAACGTGGATTTGTGACACCACCTAATAGCATCTGGGTCCTTCAACAAAAACTAGATTACGTTCATCCATCTGTGACCAACTCTATAGAGAGATTAGCCAAGAATAGCTCAATAGCAGCCACTAACAGGAATTTAATACATCATCCATTGTACTTCAGTGTTTCAAGAGCAGCAGACAAACAGCTTGGAGCAAAAAGAAACAAAACAATCCATCCCAGATCCAAGCAACATGGATAGTGACACTAATGTGCTCTGCTGACACCTCTGTCTTTGACGTCTTTTACAAAATTAGCAATAACTGCTGTAAAACCAATGGAAATATCCCAAATACACAGAGATTAAACTGATTCAACCACCTCTGGTGAAACAGCTGCTGCCTCTGCTGTTTCCAACCCAAGAAAGCCTGTCTGACAGCACAAATACAGAATATTGCTGGGGGTGTACTTCCCTGGATACGATGTTAGGTGGAACAGATTATCAGGTTTTGTTGCTCTCAGAGCCCACAGAGGCTTTTCTCCTGAACACTTATCTTTCTGAAGATTACCAACTAGATTACGGCACTAAAATTTAACAGGAAACGTCTAGAATGTCTTAGAACCTACTTAAATTGCACAGCCATAAGGATTTTAGTTCATAGGCAAGCGTTAGGGAACGGTTTTAAGCCATACACAGTTTTGCTGCCTTAATTTTTATTTAAAGCCTGGACACACAATACACAATTTTAAACTCTGAGTATGTTAAAAATGTGGGTATCTTCACTACTCTTAAAACAGTGATGTGGTTAAGTCAAGACTAAATGTCTCAGTTTCAGGCATCTGCCAGAAGTGTCCAAGTTAGAATGTAACATTTTCTACTTCCTTTATTGTTGAGGGAGAGAAATGGGAACATCCGAAAGTAAAGTAAGTTTTAACCAGGTCTTTAGAGATGACAATCTAGAGAAGTCGGGGCGATTAACCTTCTGTCACCAATAAAGGTATTGAAGTGTTAATAATGTAATAATGTAATTATTAACACGTGGGAGACCTAAATGCTCAATATAACATAGGTAACAATAACTACCTAGAGATTTTACATTTAATAATAAACTATTAAGAGAGAACTAACTTCCTGCATGTACCTCCATGTTGGCTTTTCATCTCTATATGAGCAAAACCTCTGTACAATAGCTGAGGGAAACCTATTTATAGCTATAAAACAAATCAGCACTGGTAGGTGCAATAAATCTCCAGCGATCTAGTGATAAGCATCTCTTTTTTTTATACTAGAAATTAATAAAAAGTATTGAGTTTTACTCAAATTCCTGACTATTTGAAGGCTTTGGCTGCTGTTTCCACTAATCCTCAAGAAGTGATGACTTCAGACTGTTTAATGTTCATTTACAGCTCCGTGTAGTATCAATTAAAAGATAGAGGGGGCAGAGTAATATGAAGATATCATTGCTGGGCCCTCTTAACAAGGTGCAGGTACGAGAACCATATGGTAGAGGTGCTGCCAGTTTTGAAGAGAACGTATAGCTGCTGTCAATTAAAAAGGATAAACGTTCATTTCTGTCCAAAATGCTAGTTACTGAGCCAGGAATTCGTGCGACAGATGAACTTTGCTCATTATAATCTCATTATAATAGCAAAACACATCTCCATCTCAAAGGATACCCACCTCCAGCCTACCTTCACGCATGCATAGTGAGGTTTTTACCTTAAAAATTGAAACGAGGACTTCTAAACCAGTCCATAACAAAGGTATGTATGGCTAGAGCCTCTCAAGCTCCACCTAAACGTAGAAAATAGTATAAAATACCCTAACAATCGAGAAAGAGTGGAGGGAAGACACCATCACCGAAAAGCCAAGGGAACAGTATAATGGGACTTTTAGGACCAGTTGGTAGGCTGAGCCTGTCTTCTTGGGTAAGATTTGTGCACCTGGTTATCCCAAGTTTAGACTTCAAGCTTGTATTTGTAACCACATTAATAGCACTATATACTCATCTTAGAATTTATATATATCTGACACTAATATTTATTTCTTCCAACTAACATCTTATTTCAACTAAAGTGCATTTTTGCAACTAAAGTGTTGTTTTTCAGGCAGTGTATTTATCAATGGCATCTAAAAGAACTTGCGCTGGTTGCTTTAATAAACCTCCTTATTTGTGGGTCTAGCTGTGAGAATTCCTGGTTGAACATGCCCAAACCTATAGTACATATACTATTTGTGAGTCTGTGCAGAGCAGAGATCACAACTGGCCTGCAATATTTGTGAATCTAATTGTGCAAATTCAACATTAGTGTGCTCAGACCTATGGTATACATAATACTATTAGTGAATCTGTGCACCAGGCCAGCCGTTGAGCACGATCAGACTTATAGTGCTGACGTGAAGTTATTTGCGTCACTCAAGAGTTCAGTCCAGCTGCCTTGCACGGGGTTTAACTTCTGTTAAATTAATCATCTTAATGCAACAACTGCCTCACCTGTGAAATCAGGCAGGGCTTTATTGTCCACCAAGAGGAGCGGCCGCACCTGCTTTTGCTCCAGCAGATTTCTGGCCGCCGTCAGAGAGGTGAAGATCTCATTTTCCGTGATGTCAAACCCCAGTTTCCTCAGCCTTTCCAGCAGGTCCCTCTTGCACTCCTTCGTTGTGTTCGTCACAAACCGAATGGTGACCGGAGCACTGCGCAGCCTGATGGACAAAGAACAAAAGGAAATTGGCCACAGAATGCTATTTTCACACCTGTACGTCCCTTGGAGACCAAAAAAGGACAAGACCAAGCTTCCTCTGCTTTGCTTTGACCAGGAAAAGCCTGGGGATTCCAATCTGTACCATCACAGTAGCAACAACAACAACAACTAGTTGGAAAAGCCTTTTAATTCAAACTGGATAATAAAGAAACCAGCCCCGTGTCCTGGATCAACAGCAGTCTGAATAAAAATAAATAAACAAAAGAACCTTGTTGTTAAATTATTATATTGAACTCCATATTCTGGGTGAATTTCACAGCAGCTGTGGCTCATCTGGAGACGGAGGATTCTCCAGAAGCCCACATTACCTGCGTGGTGATTTCTTTTGTCAGCTTCTGCAGCCATTTCTCCCTTTACTGAGTAACACCAACATCACACAAAAACACATTATTGCCCTACACTGACAGTACAAGCTACCAAACAATCAAATAATTTTAAGCAACAATTTCAATGGCGCTCCTTTTAATTATTCCCCCACCATCACTTTGGTTTTGTTGCTATAGAGACAAACACCAGCATCACTGCTGCATGGAGAACGTCAGGATAAAGTTGGTCAACACTGGAGACTTGCTTGCACCTGCCACTTTTTTCTCATTTGTCACATATATTGACCCTTCACAAGTAAAAACTATTACGAAGTCTGAGTTTGCTAATAAAATAATTATTTTTTTCCTATGGACCTCGCTATTCAGAAATATTGAGAATCTATCCATTTGTTCCCTAAGCTGCAGCCAATCAGTTCGGCATCTCTTTAGGAAGAACAACGACATGGACCAGCAGAAAAGAGCATTGAGAAAACACTTTTTTTCTTCAAACATCTAAGCAAAAACATGGATTTTTAAGAACGCCAACTCTCAACTGGCATGAGTTCTCCTTGCAGCATCAAACCCCCTTGCAATTGTACATCTTTAAGAGATTATTATTTCCGTGGAATTATTTGTGAAAACAAATGCAGAGTTTCCTAATCCTGCTGTGAATTTTCCTCTGAGATACAGCCCAGCTTTATAAAAAACTGAGCAATACAACTCCAGTAAAAGCATCTCATCCTTAATTCAACTTCACCCTTGATTAATTCTTACTGTCCCAGCATCTTAAGGTGTCCTCTCTCCCTTGCCATGATGGCACACATCATTTTGGGGTTTTCCTCATCCATTGCAACGTCTTCTCCACAAAAACAGTGTCAAGACCACAGTACAAAGACCGCTGCATATCCCATTTTGCCGCTGACTCGGACAGATTAAGTCATTTTACCGCATCTCAGTTTATTTAGGCACCTTTTCATGAGAAGAGAATGAGGTACTTAATTGTCCTCTTTATTAACGTGTTGAAATTCCTACAAAAGATGGGCTGTATTATCAAATGTTCCTCAAAATTAAAAAAAGACCAAGACCATTTACCTAGTAGAAAGAATATTTAAAAATAATACAGCAAAGCCTTGGCAGAAAGAACAAATGAAACGAGAACTCTGCAGAGGACACCTTGCTCACCGGCCCAGGCTGTTCTCTCTGAAACACTCTGAATATTGTCTTTTTCTACCTAGAAAAGGCTTAGAAAAGACCTAGAGAGCAACTCCGTAAAGCTGCAGGGGGTTCAGGTGATATACGGCAACTTTTTGCTATCTTTGCTGATTTCTCTTGGTAATAACACAGGTGTAAATAAAAGCAGAATTTGGCTGCATATTCGCTTATCCATGACAGTATAAAAAGGCAGAAGCTTTGGGCCTGTTTACTTAAACAAGTGTCTTTGTGCAAATGGCGCTGACATAACATATCGGAGGGAATAGAAAAAAGTCGCTTGCCTTTTGAGAGCTTCCTGTGCGCCTGGCACAGCCGAGTCTTCAACGTGGAGCGTGCCGCTGAGATCCACCAGCACGGCTTTCAGTGCGCGCCGAGCTGCCATCCTTCCTTCCCCGGGGAAAAGGCGAATAAATGAAACAACAACAAACCGGTTAGCAGACAATGGATAATAAAAATAAGAAACTCAGTTAAGCGCCTCATTTGTGCCAAGCCCGGTATTACTCAGAACATTACTCGCAGTATTAAATGGGCCCCTTTAGACGGAGAAATAAAAGGCGGCGTTTAAAAAAAATGCATAATTGATGGGGTGGTATTTTCCCAAAGACTCTATATATGGAAATCAGGTGCTATTTGTTTTTTAAGTGCCTTTATTTGTGCGCGTCAAAAAAAAGTCTCTAAACAAGCAAGGCTGTTGGGAAGAGGATCATTAGGTCTGGTATTGCCGGCTCAAGGCCTCAGCAAGCACATTTTGTCAAGTCCCACCGACACCAATGGCATTGTTCAAGTAAAAATAAATACAATACGACTAAGCGACGATACAGAGCTCTGACTATAAAGCTCAAAATGCTCTGCAAAAGTGGGTAGCGTTAATTTTATTGTTGTAAGCGAGATCTATGGTGATCCAGCCCACAGCGCAATCCAGGTGCCCTAACTCTTAAATTATTTGGTGGTTGAGTGCCTGTGGACTTAGCCTGTAAGTCGTCAGGGTTCGAGGATATTCAGCACCCCGAAGGGTTACTCTCTCACGAAGATGACAGTTAAATACTTTTTCTAGAGCAAACTTCGGTGTCACACAAGACTCAGCCCAAAACAGAAGCCAGCACTCAAAGGGTAAAGGCACTGGGGAAGAAAACGGTGAGGTGATGTTCAAGTCACCTGGCTAAAAAGTTGTCTCAGAAACTTGTCCTTCTCCTTACGTGTGCTGCAAGCACTGTATTTTGCCCCATAAGCAAGTTTGCTGAGCTATTTCTTCGCAAATGTCCAATTCCTCCTGTTCGTTAGACAATAACAACTGCGATCTGTCATCACTAGCAAGCCATCACGATTTTATGCTGAGCTATTTTGGTTAAAGACAGGACACGTAATATGTGTGTGCTTTTAAAAAAACACACAGACTAGTCAGCACAAGGCTTAGAACCCACCTTAATAAATTTAATTTTCTATCAGGACAGTTTTATCTCTGCAGACAGTTTTATCAATGATCGTGTGAACTTGATGTCTCAGGTACAAGACATACTTGCAGAAAACTTTGAGATTCTGCTTTCATTATTCCTGCTGCTTCCCTGCAATAAGCAAAACAAAACTTTTAAAAGATGGTTTTATAGCATGCCTGTTGCTACACAGGCCAAGGTTAAAAGTCCACGAAAAAGAGCTGATAACAGAACTCCTAAGGGAGCAACTTCAATTGAGAAGTGGGCACCAAGTTTCTAAGACACCTTCTCTGGGTAAAATACTTAGTGCAGAAAAAAAGCCTGAACAGAATGGAATTTGCATGACTCTACATTATCTCCATGACGAAAATGCTCTCTTCCCTCAGGCACTTCCAACTCCAGTATGGGGAATTTTTGAGTGCTGAGAGACATTAAAAGGAAGACTGAATAAGGTGCTATTATAGAAATTCTCTAGCGAAAGACAAGATTGCAGAACAACTGCACCCTGCCTGCATGGATAACACAGCTAAGGACATGGGCAGAATACCTTGCTTTAGCAGAAATTGAATTTTTATTTGATTCCTCTTTTACCATAGATCTGTTGGTTCTCCAGTTCACACTGTATTTAATTGGGTAGTATGGAAGGTATTCGCAGAGCCAGTTTCCAGCACAGACGATTTTAAGTATAAAACTCAGGGTCTAACAAGAAGGTCCTAAAAAACTTCAGTTTTCACAATTGCAGCCCAGCGCATCACAGGAATCTCACCTTTGTGCTGGCATTACAGTCACAGCAAGGGGATGAAGCCGTATGACACCCCAGGCTGGTCAAACCATGAGGGGCAGAATAACAGACTGGTTGGGGTTGGAAGGGACCTCTGGAGATCATCCAGTCCAACCCACCTGCTCAAGCAGGGTCACCAGAGCAGGTCACACAGCATCGTGTCCAGGCGGGTTTGAATGTCTGCAGAGGAGACTCCACAACCACTCTGGGCAGCCTGGGCCAGGCTCTGCCACCTCAAAGGAAAGAAGTTTCTCCTCATATTCAGATGGAACCTCCTGTGCTTCAGTCTGTGCCCGTTGCCCCTCATCCTGTCATTGGGCATCACTGAACAGAGTCTGGTCCATCCTCTTGACACCCACCCTGGAGATATTTATCAACATTGATGAGATCCCTCTCAGCTTCTCTTCTCTCTCAAGTTGCGCCTTGTCCTATCCTTGGTTGTCTCCTCATCAGAAAGATGCTCCAGACCCTTCAGCATCTTTCTGTCCCGCTGCTGGACTCTCTCCAATAATTCCTTGTTTTCTTAAGCTGGGGAGCCCAGAACTGGACACAGAACTGCAGATGTGGCCTCACCAGGGCAGAGCAGAGGGGGAGGAACAACCTCCCTCCACCTGCTGGTCACACTTTTCCCAATGCACCCCAGGGACCATTGGCCTTCTTGGCCACAAGGGCACATTGCTGGCTCACGGCCAGCCTGTTGTCCACAGGACTCCCAGGTCTCCATAGCGCTGCTTTCCAGGTGAGGCTGCGCTGAGAGGACGGGGCTGCAGCTCCACGGCCGCCCCACAGCCGCAGGCGGCGCCCGCACGGCCTCCCCGGGCCGGCCATGGTCCTGAGGAGCCGGGGCAGCGACTGCCAACCTGCCCCACATCCTGTCCCCACACCACACCGCGCATGAGGCTCCAACTCCCTCCCCTACCCCAGCCACGGAGATGGTACCGCCTCTTTCCGCCACTTTACGAGGAGCAGATGGGCTGGTCCATTCTTCGGAGATGGAGCTTCCGAACTCGATGGGCTCCCCTTTCCCCTAACGCGTATGGTTCCGCCCGCCCGTTCGCGCCCGAAGAAGCCGGGCGGGCCCACTCCGGGGAAAAGGGGGAGCAGCATGGCGGCGGCGCCCTCCCCCCCGCCAGAGACTAACCTGGCTCCAGCCGCCCCGCCGCCGCCCCTGCGGACTGCCCGCCGCAGGGCCCTCGTAGAGCGGGGGCTGCCCCTCAGAGCGCCGGTACCCGGCGTACTGGCACGGCAGCCGCAGCCGCCGCCAGGCGCGGCAGGGCGGCAGCGCTCAGCCCTCAGAGGCCACTGTGCCCGCCTGGGCTCCGGCAGCCGCCGACGGGCAGCGCGGCGGGCAGCCCGCGGAGGGGCTGGGGTGCAAAGGGCGCGCGGCGCCTCAGAGGGGAAGGCGGGAACTGATGGGAGTTCGAATCCGGGATGTGCCGGGAACGCGGGTGCGCAGCTCGGGAACCGCCGGGAGCGCGGGGGGAGGGAGGGGAGTGGCTGCCCGTCTGCCCCGCTCTGGTGAGACCCCCCTGCAGTGCTGATCCAGCTCTGGGTGCTCAGCACAGGACACACATGGACCTGCTGGAGAGGGGCCAGAGGAGCCACAGGAATGATCCGAGGCTGGAACAGCTCTGCTGGGGGACAGGCTGAGAGAGTTGGGGTTTTCAGCTGGAGAAGAGAAGCTTGGGGAGACCTTATTGCACCTTTCCGGACTTAAAAGGGGCCTGTGAGAAAGATGGGACAGACTTTTGAGCAGGGCCTGTTGTGATAGGACAAGGGGTGACGGGTTTAAACTAAAGGAGGGAGATTCAGCTGGACATGAGGAAGGAATTGTTGTCCCTGAGGGTGGTGAGAGCCTGTCCCAGGTTGGGCAGAGAGGTGGTGGCTGAACCATCCCTGGAGACATCCCAGGCCAGGCTGGACGGGGCTCTGAGCAACCTGAGCTGGTGAAGATGTCCCTGTCATGGCAGGGGGAACTGGGGGAGCTGGGAAGGTCCCTCCAACCCAAACCATTCTCTGGTCTCTATCAGCTCCTCTGCACTTCCCACCACCGCCCAGCAAGGTGTTTGTGGACATTTTTGAAGACCGGCTTCCTTCAGCTGCTCTGTGGGTAACAGGTAACTGTAAAGACTACGGCAGCAGCAATCCCCAGCCTGTGGAGACCACTCTCTGTGAGGGCAATGGCACACTCCGTGCTCATCTGCAGGAGAAGCAACACCCAGAAACATGGGTAGATGCAATTGCATTTTAAGCTACTGTAGTTAGGATTTCATAAGAAAGGAGGGCACATCAATTAATTACATACAATATACATTCACAGTTTTATATTGTGATGGTACATCAAAAAATCCAAGGTATATTAGATAGTAGAGTTTTAAATTCATAACATTGCAACCTAACGTGAGATTTCAAAGAGAATCAATCTTAACTTTTCCCTTCAGCTGTCCCCATGCCCTTCAAAACAAAACCTTTAACAGTACAGGTGTACAGAACTGGTCCCTCTTTTTTGTCTGTATTTGTACTAAAGACTCTCCGAACCTTCCCACAAGCTTCACTTTCACCACACAGCCTTAGTCCTTATTCTGATCTGTGAAATGTTCTGGTTATTGTCATTTTTGTGCCAGGTACAAGTGACAAAGCTCCTCATAGTTTGAAGTGACTGCTGGAGCACAGGCTGCACGTGGAGCTCTTTAGCAGGTAGAATATTTTTTAGTCACTGCAGAACAGCTCAAAGCCACACGAGGAGGCAGCGGCAGCGCAGTTACTCCCTCATGGTTTCTCTCTGCTCTCCCTTCTCGGCCTGTTTTGTGGCTGCCCTTTTGCCCTCTTCCCTGCTCATTACCTGGGAGACCTGATCTTCAGCCCCTGCCCCACTTTGAATCAGTATTTTCCATCTGCCAAATAAAACACGTTCCAGTTTTTCCTCAAATACAGGATTCCTGCTGCAGAGAACCACTGCTCCTTTTTACCGCACGTGCCTAATTGATTTTAAAACTGTCTCCCCACGTGCTTTAAGCCACACATTGAAACTTCAGCCTTTCGGAAACGACAGGGGGATGGGGAAAAAAAATCATTTTTTACCCATTTTTAAAGCTGCTGCTTGTAATCTTCAGTACTGGCTTTTATTTTAGGAAGAACCAGGGTTTTAACAGTCAATATATATCAAAGGGAAATTATATGCTAGCTGTGCTTCAAGTAGTTTGGTACTCCCAATGCATGAGCAATGGAAACACTGCTTTTTTTACAAAAATTTTACAAAACACCCTGTGTACCTTCTGTGTTTTTTCTGTTCCACATACATACTGTCCGCTTGCCATGAAAAATAAATATATGAAAATAACTGATCCAGACTGTACCCTTGCCACCTCCGAATTACACAAAATTATAAGGAATATTTTATAACAGGTTTAGATACTTAAGAATTTAAAGCCTACCATGAACCTATTCTGCCTCTGGCCAGTGTTACTTACTGTTGCTCATTAGCTTGGCCACATCAAGCAAAATACAACTTTGTAGCGAACAAAAGATGCCACAGGGATGAGAGGAGAAAAAAGCATTTCATGTGAAAACAGTAATGCTGGTTATCTGGAACAGGATGATGCTGAGTTTTGCAATACTCCCACTATAGACAGAAATAGAGCGAGTTATGAAAGAAAGTTGTGCTTTAACTTAGAAATTAAAAATTTATTTACAAGTTTTCACTAAAAAAAAGGAAAACACCAGCAAACTCTCCTCGTGGATATACTCTACTCTGCAAAACACCACAATTGAAGAGCATTAGATTCATTTACACATTTTACAGATTTATCTTCGTATACAACCGTGCATGCTTTAGTCATCAAGGCGCCAGAAGAAGGGATGATAGACTTTTAAATTAATGAAACTGCCACGTTTCCTCTGGCTTTCCACACTTAAAAAAGAAGCTAAAACACTTTAGCAGAGGAACAGACAGAAGACTCCTAACTTTTCTAAAACAGTACATGAGAATCAGCTTTCTTTAGCTCAGAAACATTGGACCTAACCCAGCAGTCCTAATTGAGACAAGATTGCAATTAGCAATAATCTCTGTGACAGAACTGCAGGATCACACTCACAATTTCCACTTCAGCAAACTGTTCATTTAGCAAAGGAAGATTGAAGGCAGGGGGAAGAAGCACTAATAGAATAGGCTGAAAATTCGCTGTTTTTTGACAAAGAATTGCATTTGGAAAGGGCACATTATCCCCCACCCATGTTTCTCAAGAAGCTCCGACTACAGATGATTCCCCACTTCTAACACACTAATCACCACGTGGAACTTTAACACACATTTTAAAAGCTATAATAATTCTTGACAGAACATTAACACATGATATATCGCTAATACTGCCTGCTAGTCTAAATTAACAACAGTGTTGCCCAGCTTTACGTACAGCTTTTTTAGATTTTTGCATAGCAATTACACCTATTTTCAACTTATTTAACCATCAGCATGGAACATTCTTGATTTGAAGAGTCTTATTAAACACGCAAGAGAAAAACCCTGTTCTCAAACCGGGAAAATTCACCTTGCAATGTGAACTGAATTAAGACTTTACCCATCTAGTTTTATCCCCCTCAATATCACAACTGTAATTTAATAATTTATAACATCTTCAATGCCTGATCTGTATTCTTTATGTAGTACTCTGGTAGTAACTGAAACCAAAACCACTTGTTTTTTCTTTATTTAATAATAAATCGGGAAGTGGACTGAAGGAAATTCATCCCTGAGTAATGAGACATTTAAAAAAAACACATCCTATAGACAATCAGCGCAATATCTTAACGACATATAATTAACAGTCAACACTATTTAACAGGCAGCAGCAGAACTGGTCGTAGTCCGGTATATTTGCAGCGTTGTTGCATTGATCCCATTATCTTGTTTAATGAAACTGCAAGTGAACATTAGGAAATAGGATAAATAGAAATAGTGTCTTTATTATTTTTTAAGTTGAATGTCAAATTGACAGCTAAACCGTGCTGGATTCCAGAGAACCCCGAGCGGTGATGGTCAGCAACTGGCTTCTTTGGGTGTCCAAAAAGATTCCGCAACAGGTATTTTCAACCAAACAAAAGAAGGAGAACAATCGTAACCGAGTTTAATGCTATTAATGGCACTGTAGGAAAAAAAAAAAATAAGAGCAATTGTGAAAATTTCCTTCTGCACGTCACAAAGTGAGAGAATTTCTTATTATCTTTGGAGAATGACTTTTAAGGAGCAAAATCAATCAAAATTTTAAAAATACACTGAATATTCCTAGGGAAAAATCAGGATTAATGGACAGAGACAGGATCAAAACCTATGGCACGAAAAATGAGGAAGCAGTAGCATATATATTTTTATATGGCCCATCACGTTATAACTTTGACCCAAAAAATCTGTTCTCCAAATAAGAAAAACAACCCAACACCTTGAACCCCATTTCTATCCTTGGCTTGCTGTGATTTAGAAGAAATGTATCAGTTTTTACTCTGTCGTGGGCAAGACAGGTAAGATCTGTTACTTCCTCTTTACCATCGCCTATAAAATAAATTTTTGGTGGGCTTTATAGTGGAAAACTTAGTAATTTACAAATGATTTTTTTTCTCCCCATCCTTTGAGGCACATAAGCCTGTCTTACCTTTAAGAATTGCAGGAATTACATTTCCCTCACCAGGTACTTCATATAATATTGAATTTGATTGAATTGAAGCAAATTACACACTGATTGATGACCACACTTTCCCCCACCCAGTGCCAAAACTCTGAAGAAAGACCAGACGCAGCAGTGGCACAATGAGCCAGCGTCAGGGAACATTTTACTTCATCAAAAGGTTAATTAAAGGAACTTTAGCGAGACTTTATCAAAATTAGGGCGTGAGCACTGCATGCCAGGACCTGCACCCTCTTATACAGAGCCCATGTGCTAAAAGATTGGAAGGGAGGAGCAGAAATAGTAACTGTTTGGTAAAAAAATAATAATAATAATAATTCAAAATACTGTTGTTAGATTATTAAAGCATAGAAACAGAACTTTACAGGCAATAACGTTTAAGTGAAAGATAGTCACCTTACCTCTCATAACAGTTCGTACAGATCGAATAAGGTTCGTTAGCTGTGCTTTAATTCCTGGTTCCTCTCCGAATCCTCCAATCCCTTGATCGCTCCCCCAGCCAACTGTGTCACATAAAAACAGCCAGAAATGTTAGAAAAAAAACACCCAATAGAAAGTTATCAGTGATATTAATGAGCGATCTAGCTTGAATTAGGCTATCACTAACATTAGAAAAACAAACGACAGACCAATATGTTTCAAGATGGTATTTCAAAACAATAAGCTGAAAACTCTTAATGAATGCAACAGTAACGACAGATCAATGTCTCTTTAAAGGAAACCCTAAACTTTTTAACACACTGGGTGCTGGAGAAATAAATGAGTTTATTTGGGCTTAAAAAGAAACCACACATAGCAGAATAAAAACAAACTAATAATCTGTTCATAGCCCTCTACCAGAAGATAAAACAGCAAATAATTGTTGGGTATGAAGTGACACTTCGGCACTAAGAAATGAGCTGCAGGGCAGAAAATGGTCAGAGATTCCAAATCAGGATGATTTTTGCAACTGCTACTGAAAAAATAATAATAATAAATTGAGAACTTTTCAGAGGGCAACAGTACTGAAGGTTTACCAAGCCCTTAAGGGGACAATCCTGTCCTGTTTGGGGATGATCCGACCAGGGACAGGAGCACCCGTCAATATTTGAAGCCGCATAGTGCAACCTGCATGTTTCTTTTCTCCAGAGACAACTTCTGAGTGATTTTTTCTCCCCACTTTCTCATCTCCTTCATTCTGCTGGCAGTAGGTGAGTCCTCTCCCTCAGCAGCCACCGCTTCCCACTGCGATGAGCCTGGAATTATTCCTAAACCTCACCTGGGATCAACAACTGGCTTAACCCACCCTGTCAGTCCCTGCATTGCCCTTTTCATCCAGCTGCTCATCAGGAAAAGCAAAAGAAACCCCCCAAATCAAGCAAATCTCCCCTGGTGAATCCCAGTGCAGAAGAGAAGGAAGGGATCATTATCTGCGTTCCTGCCGAAAATCCAAGCGCAGCCTGACTTGGAGAAATCAGGAAATTGGGAAACCTTGGATATTTTTTATGTTTGCAGATATTTGTGTAGGTGGCTTTTCTGTGCTTTGTTTTCTTCTAAAGGGTGAGGATGCCCAACCTTGGGGATCTTTCTTCAGAACTGCGTGAGCGTGCAAAGCCTGAGAAGCGTTATCTCATTAAAAACAAATAAATAAAGGCAGGACAAGATGAAGGAAACCACCCCATGCTACGGCAGCACACTGATAACGGCACAAATGGAGATGAAAAGCATAGAAAAAAAGAAGATTATAGGGGAAAAAAAGCAGAGCGATAACGCAACGACAGGAGCAAAATCCACCCACACAGGCAGGAAACTGAAGTTTAAAAACAAAACCCCAGAGCAGCTCCGCAGCCCCGGCTCCCACCCGCCCCGGGCGGCCTCCCCGCGCCCGCCGAGCCGCCTCCGAGCATCCCCGGGCCCGCGGGGAGCCGGCGGCTCCTCCCCTCGCAAGGCCCCGCCGGGCCGGGGTGTGTGTGGAGGCGGGAGCCGCGTCGCGGCGGCCGGGCCTGGCCCCGGGTTTCACCCGCGCTCCCCGGTCTCACCGTGCCGCAGGAAGCGCTCTTCGTGCAGCACGGCCATGGCGTTGACGATGAGGAGCGAGGCCTGGAGCAGCGAGTACAGCGTGAACGCCATGGCGGTGCGCCGCCGGGGCGGGAACCGGCGGCCGAGCGGGACGTGGCGGGGGCGGGGGTTGTGAATGGGGCGGGCGTTGTGAATGGGGCGGGGGCTGTGAATGGGGCGGGGTTTGTGAATGGGGCGGGGTTTGTGAATGGGGCGGGGGTTGCGAATGGGGCGGACGTTGTGAAGGGGCGGGGTTTGCGAAGGGGGCGTGGCCTTCGAGTCCGCGCAGGCGTGGCTGAGTTGGTGCTGGAGCCGTGTGTTCTATGTACTGCAGTGCATCGATTTATTTTCCATATTCATGACCCTCATACGTATTAAAATCAACATGTCATGTAGTCACATGAACCATAAACTTATACCCACGCATATTATCTATTTCCTGACTCCAAACCCCCATCTTCCTCAAACGTTCCATTAATATATGCATGTATTAAGGCATATATGCAGCCGGACAATAACCCCTCCAACACATCCATCCGTCCAGAGGACTCGAACTTAATGGTATCCAGGACATACCACAACACTCCTCGCACTAAACCCATAACCCGTTAAACTTATGCATAACTCCAAATCACTACGGAAGTGCCTAAGTACACACTATCACATGAAATATCTCCCGAAGTACATAAAGCAGGGACCAGGTTATCTATTAATCTTACACCTCACGTGGGTTGCGCTCAGTTTTCGGAGTTCAGGGGCACCCGTGGGCGCTTAGCGAGCGGGCTTGTGTTTCAGCGCGGCCTCAGCAGAGAAAGGAGGAGTGCCCTAAGCTTTCTCCACCGGTCATTTTAATTTCGCCTCTTCCAAATAGTTGGGGGCTGGCTGGGAAACATCGTCCCGCTGAGGGGCTGGAATGTGCCCCCTTATGGACATCACCTGTTCATGATCTAATATCAGAATCAGTCAAAAACATAAACCACTGTATATGCAAAAATATTTTTTAATATTTAATTTTACGGATGAAAAAATTCCCCCTCTGCTACCCCTGTATTTTTTCAATACGTAGATTCCCAGAGTGGTTTGGGTTGAAACCCAGCTCCCCCAGTGCCCCCCCTGCCATGAGCAGGGACATCTTCACCAGCTCAGGTTGCTCAGAGCCCCGTCCAGCCTGGCCTGGGATGTCTCCAGGGATGGTTCAGCCACCACCTCTCTGCCCAACCTGGGACAGGCTCTCACCACCCTCAGGGACAACAATTCCTTCCTCATGTCCAGCCTCAATCTCCCTCCTTTAGTTTAAAACCATCACCCCTTGTCCTGTCACAACAGGCCCTGCTCAGAAGTCTTCACCATATTTTTTGTTCTGGCAGGAAATCAGCCCAATTGTTTTTATCCAAAACATGATGACTACAGAAGTCGAGATTCTCGGAAGAATCCAAAAGAAAATAATTATATTTTATATTGGATTGATCGGGGCCTCTGGGCACTTCTGCAGTCAAATAGCAAAAATAATAATAACTGGAGCTCAGGGATACTGTATAGTTATTGATGCATAAATATATTTTTCTTTCCCTTGCATCTCTCAGTCCGATTGGCTGAAGGGGGTGATTTGCATAATCACTCTGATTTTATTTCTCAGTAATCATACAATACGAAAACCCCTTAACTCCGGATGGTTGATAGCTTTTATTACTCAATCAGGGTACAACAATTTGCATAATCACTGCACTTTGATGGTTATTAAACCCATTCGTCGTGAAAGAAATGATAACTTTGTCCTTAATGTGGTGGACTGGAGAGACCTCACCTTGGTTCTTTGCCCCGCCACAGACTTCTGTTACAATCTGGGTAAATTATTCACCCTTTATCAATATTATATCTCCACGCTTCAGCTCTGGGTTAAGATCCACTCACCAGCAAGCGTGAGATGATCTGAAAATTCAGTGATTAATTAAACGTTGGGACCATATGATCAATAAACAGACACTATGCGAATTAGCCACAAGAAGCCCACACCTCTTCTGCCTTTTGTCTTCAGTTTTCCTTTCCAAAACTTTAGTGTAGTCAATGATGTAGTATTATGCATCTAATTAATCATTACTAATAAAATATGTTACTTTTTAACAGCTGGAACTGGAAGCAAGTGAAAGCAGCCCATCAGCAGAGCCACAGCATATTTTGTTACTGAATTATCTCCAACATTACTAATATTGAGGGGGATAAAGGACAAAAATCACACATATTTATCAGAGTTTTGTCACCTGATCAAAAGTATTTGTCACTTCAGACTCAAAAATAAATATACTCTCAATTTAAGGGAGTAAAACGCCTATTGCACTTCCAATGAAATTTATATTATTTAAGCATGCACTGAAGTGTTTTGTTATATGAAAGCTCAAAATATTTCCAAATATTGGCTCTGATTCTGCAAACACTTATGTGTATGATTAACTTCATGTGTGTCAGCAGTTAGCGGCCCTGATCAAGTGCGCTGGCACTTGTGAACATACTCAGGAATTCCAACATAACTCCTTTATTTCTCACTTATATTTTTAATTTGTGTATAACTACAAACCTAAAAACTATCCGTTTAGCATTTAAAAACTGAGCCATTTCTAGTGACCCAGGGGCCCCTAAATTTGCAAAAGGTTGTGGGGTTTTTTTTAATAATTCAAACCATCCTTTTTTATTGTGTCTATAAATAATAGAAAAGTCTGATCTTGATTTTACCAAACTCCACACACACAAAGTCAATATGGTGCAAAAAGATTTAATCTCGAAGGTCGTCACTGTTTTTTAAGAAGTTGTGAGTGCTGGCACAAAATGGTCAGACAAATGGAGCTGCCTTTTGTTCTTGGACATAATTTAGGGCATTATGGCAGTAATTCTATAATTAAATACAGATAAATAAGAGGGGTCACTAACAGGCACATATAATAACCACCATAATTTCCTGGGCTACCTCCTTACGGTATCCAACCTATAAATAAATATAACCTCAGTGAAGAGCTAATGTTTAGAATTATGGCACTGAAAAAAAAAATGAGGTGTTTAAAATAAGTATACAAGTTATGGCTTAGTATTTTTACCCATAATTAAGATGTATTTCCAAAGAGCAAGTGCTATCAAGCTCATATCAACTTGACGTGATTTTCCCCTTTGTAAAATCCATCATGGCAACTTAACAACCACACGCGTCTTATCTCTGAATCATCGTCTTACGTGGTTGAAGGGAAAGCCAGATAAAGTTGCTTGCATTAGAAGGAAAGCTTTTATATTTCTTTTTAATTCATTAAGGTGTTACGTTTCAGGGCAGTAAATCCCTGTGGTGTCATCTGCAGAGTGCAGTCCATCACCATAAAGGAGAGTTTTTAACCACCTTACAGGTATCAAAGGATTAAACTTCAGGCTGGTGAAGTATTGTGAAGACCTTGGCGTTTTTATTCTCAGTTTAACGCTCAATATCGTCAGGCGTTGCACAGCTCCTTGGGTGTAACTATCCTCTACAGTCAACGAGACTCGAGCTCGTTGCACCAAAGTTTTCAGGATTGTGTTAGTTTATTCCTGGTCAGCAAATACCAGGTCAAATGAAAATTTCTCACAAATCCAATCTCTGCATCCTTTGCTTCACTTGCCACCATCTTCTGAGTTTATTTTTCTGAACTGGCTTTGACAATTTCCTCCTTTAGATATTTTACATATCCAGACACACACACATCAGTAAGAATATTTTTAGGACACAAAAAAGGCTGGAAATCAGCCCAACCAACCCCAAGCTGGAAGTGAAGAAATGAATTTTGTTGGTGGCTACTCTTGACTTCTGTCCTTGCCAGTGGAAAGTCCCATAACGGGCACACAGCATCAGTCTGTTCTCGGTACTACTTGCCAAGTAGTTGCTAATTAACGCGTGTGTCTAGACGAGTTTTGCCAGTGGGCCGAGTCATACCTCATGAGCAATAAGCAAACTTTAAATATTCACCCTCGGAGTCCAGAAGGCAACGTGCTACTTCATGGTTTTACCTCAACGGGGCTCTGAACGGACACAAAGCATTGCGTGATGTGGAACAGGGCGTTGAACCAAGTAGTTGAGTCCTACCAAGTACCAACCTCTACCATGAGTAATTCAATGACCTGAAAAATTCTGATAATGTGAAAAATGTAGGTTCTGTGGCTCACTTAGGTGCTATAAATAAATCCCATAGCTATGTTTCGCAGTTAAACTAAAGCCTTTGTCATCCCTTAGCGATCACACCCATCACGCTACGAAACTACTGCAAAAGTTCATGATGCTTTGTACAGACGTAGCACGTCTCTTGTGAGCACAGATTGAGTATTTAACTGATTTAATGTCCAGTTGTCCGCTTTAACCACCAAAGCTGGGAATGCAATAAGGTTTTGTACATTTGAGAGAGTGTGTATCTGGTTGTTACCCTTCAGCAGCTATGTGTAGAAAATATACTTATCTTGTCCATGACTCTTAATGTGCTGCGCAGTATCGTCTCCACCCTTGCATATTCAGAAATAGCCGTCCCCTTCAAAAACACAGCCTGACAGCCTTCCTAAGATTTGTACCTTGAAAAGACATTAATATAGCTTCATACAGAGATATTGAGGAACAAACGAAAAAATAAACACAAAAACCTGAATTTACACCTAAGTTTATTGATGCCATCTCCTAAGTTTATCGTGCTTGGCTCTGTGACAGCCTCGAAATGTCATTTGTTGTCCAGTGCATGCACACACACACATGCTGTTGTTCATTTTGCTTTATCAATAGTACAGTATTACATTACGTTACATTATATTGTACTATGATTTTTGGCATCTTCACCCCAGTCAACCTTTGCATTGTTTTCGTGCCAGAATACATCAGTCCAGAAACAAAGCCTATTATGCTCGCTACCATATAGATATTTTTCAGGGATTTTCCAGGAAAACAGTGGATATCTAAAGCCGAGCAACACGGAGGATGGGGCAGCAAGAAAACAAACAGACTTTGTTGGGGATTGGAAGTCTCTGCTTATCCTGGTCTGTCCACTGGCAGAGGAATTGGTCCTTGTCACCATGGATGTGCAAACATGTCTCCATCTGACTGTGGAAAATGGTGTCAGAAGCAATATTTTGGTTGGAAATATGGTTGATGTCAGAGGAGAAAGAACCCTGCTGGTTCCTGACCAGGGGTCGCTGACGTGTCCCCTCAACTTCAGAATCAGGGCTGGTTTCCATGTCTGCACAGTCATATAATCACAGAATGGTTTGGGTTGGAAGGGACCTTCCCAGCTCCCCCAGTGCCCCCCCTGCCATGAGCAGGGACATCTTCACCAGCTCAGGTTGCTCAGAGCCCCGTCCAGCCTGGCCTGGGATGTCTCCAGGGATGGTTCAGCCACCACCTCTCTGCCCAACCTGGGACAGGCTCTCACCACCCTCAGGGACAACAATTCCTTCCTCATGTCCAGCTGAATCTCCCTCCTTTAGTTTAAACCCATCACCCCTTGTCCTATCACAACAGACGCTGCTCCAAAAGTCTGTTCCCGTCTTTCTCACAGGCCCCTTTAAGTACAGAAAGGCCAGTCACTGATGCCAACAACACTTCCAACCTGTTGGTGACTGTTAAGTGCCTTAATGATCCTGCAGATAATTCAAGTGCTCTGCAACATGTGAGCACAAAGAGGAACGGACCACGCCAGACCCCGTTTTGGAAGAATACCCATTGGCCAAAGGGCTTTTCTACTTATTCCTTCAGTGTTCCATCTAGTTATATGGAAAATGTGCAGCGGGTAGGTCAAGAAATTTGAGTAAAGTCATTTGGTTTGTTCAGCCTGGAGAAGAGGACACTAAGAGGAGTGCCACCATCTTCTGAGTTTATTTTTCTGAACTGGCTTTGACGATTTCCTCCTTTAGATATTTTACATATCCAGACATACACACATCAGTAGGAATATTTCTAGGACGCAAAAAAGGCTGGAAATCAGCCCAACCAACCCCAGGCTGGAAGTGAAGAAATGAATTTTATGGTGGCTCCATCTTCCTCACAAGGGGAGGAGGAGGAGCAGGGCTGAGCTCTTTTCTTTAGTGACCAACGACAAGGGAATGGCAGGAAGATGTGCCAGGGAGGGTCAGCTGGACATGAGGAAAAGGTTCTTCACCCAGAGGTGCTGGACACTGAACAGGCTCCCCAGGGAGGTGTCACGGCCCCAAGACCAACAGTGTTCAAGAAGAGACTGGACAATGTCCTCAGACACACAATGTGAACTGTGGGGTTGTCCTGTGCAGGGACAGGAGTTGGACTCGATGATCCTTGTGGGTCCCTTCCAACTCAGGACATTATATGATTCTAGTTGATAAGATAAATGGAAAATTATATACCAATTATATACCCCACAGTTCTTGCAGGGTTCGTAGAAGCAGATGGCAAAGGGCATGAAATTGGACTAGGCTGGGCAGAGCCAGGGAGGACAAGCCTAACCCTCTGTGTGCCAGACCTGAGACTAACCCGTCCCCTGGAACTGCCACCTGAGCAGCCTTAGCAAGAGGCAGAGGTCAGCGGTGCTGGGGGAGTTGCAGCACTCAGTTTAAAGATTAATAGATGGTATCTTCCTTCGGGCTGTAAAAGTGGGATGATTAAAAAAGAAAAAAAGAAAAAAAAATCACAGAAATTGCAATATGTCTGATAACATTCGCAGAGCCACAGTCGTACAGTCAGTAGGAAACCATGTGCAAAAGGTTCAGTCTCAGCATAATGTGTGGGATTCAGGTGTGAGTCAGGGATTGGGAAATCTTTGTCAAAATTACTAGAAATTATCCCCTGCATTTTTTTTTCCTTTCACAGAGATAAGGTACATAAAGCTACGCTTTTTCTCCGCTTCCAGAAAAAAAAAAAAATTCAATTTTCCTGCATTTTCTAATACTGATGTGGTAGAGGTTCACAGTCCAAAGCTACGGTGGAGGGAATGAAGAGAGGAACGTCAGTCCCTCAGCTCACCCCGAGTCCTTCGTCTGCTTTTCTCTCCAGAAGAAAGACGTGGCCCATCACTGCTCTGGTGCTGAATCGGGGGGTGTTATTGAGAAAGCAAAGGAGAAGAACGGCAACTCGAAAATGGAAATCAGCTCTTCAGAGATGGCCAAGTCGGAGGATCCAGTGGCACTGTCCGAAACGTAACTTATACACACCGGGCCAGTCAAATCCCCCGTTGAAATTTTATCTGAGCTGTTGTTCGTCACCGTGATGTTTTCCACCAGCACAGGTGTGCTGAGATCTTTGGAGGAACGGTTTGATGTGCAGTGCCTGGCACAACAGCAATGGAGCAAAACAAATCATTAAGTGTTAGGTAAACACGAAGAGCTGCTTGTATTTTGAACCTAATCCAATTAAAACAGGGTACAACTAATGGCAATACAGAACTGATAGCTGAGATAGAGCTAATTTAATTAATTATGGAGGTGACCTTTTCCTCTCCCCCTAATCTTCTGCCCTTTCGCATAAATCTCACCCTATGGCCCCATCACCCTCTTCCACCTGGCCAGCTGCATTCAAACTAGAGCTGAACAAATTATTTGTTTGAAGAAATTTCTCAAAATATATTTTTTACTTTTTCATTATAGAAATAAACATCTCAAGGATTGCCCCTCTTCTTGTGACTTCAGGTTGCTCTTGAAAAAAAACGAACATGTTGGCAGTAGTTAGAAATTAGGGGATCTCTTAATTTTCCTCAATAAAATGCCAATACATATAAATATGCATTTCACTAAAATCTGGGGATGGGGAAGTGACGGAAATGAGGTTCTCAAGGACATGGATCAGTGCCAGGGTTGGGTTAATGGTTGAACTTGATGATCTTGAGGATCTCTTCCAACTAAAATGATTCTATGAGTCTAAACTGGCATTACCCAAGCACCCAGCGTAGCAATTCTCCAACCATCATTAATAAACTCTCCTGCTGGCTGATGGAGAAAGAACCTACATAAAGGAGGACCTCAAGAAGCACCAGGGTTTGGGCAGTTCTCCCCATGGGGTCTCTGATCGCACTTGGCTCCTGGAGGAATTAATTGCTGTACACATTTCCTTGGTAACCCTGTGTCTTTTCCTACTGCGTGACCACTCACCTCCGTAGAACGATGATTGCGATGCCAATGGCAACCAACAGTAAGAGGCTTCCACTGAGAGACACCATGATAATGTCATATGTAGACGCTGATGAACCTTGAAGAAATCACAGGTGGGTTTTGCCAACAAAGAGTTTTAAGAAACATAACCTTTTGTGAAATTAGCCCAGGTTGTTACAGGCTACAAATATTCATTGTCCTGCTGAAAACTGTGGACAGAGAGAGGTGACCTGGTCTAGAAAACAACCTTTTCTTCACAAATCTCACAGCCCAGTGAATTAACTTGTTGGTATTTACCTATCAAAGTACAAAGCAAAAACTGCTCCGCAAGGCTGAAATCAAGCCCTAAGGATCTCAGGGTGGAAAAGACCACATAATTATTCCACATATTATCCGCCTACTCACAATAAAGCCATAGCAGGATCCCCAATCTTACTGCCACTCTAGCCAGCACTTTCCATCCGCTTCCACCTTTATCAATACCAGTTTCCATCCTTTTTGCCTCTTGGGTTTAATTCCAAACTTAATGGGGTGAAATTTGGCTTATATCCCCTACCTACCCCTGCCTCTGCTCCTCTTCTCTGCTGCAGCAGCTCCTGTTATTTCCACCATTCTCCCCTCCCTAAAACCCCAACAGAAATTGGTCTAACATGGCTAATTCATCCCTTTTGAGCACATTCAACGCTCTGTTTCTGCTGCTCTTATATACTCGATAACACTTCTGTTGCCTGGCACCTCTCAGAAGGGTCACCACACAAATACACACTGCAAAACTTATTTAAAATGCTAAAAAAAAACAGGAAAGGAAAGCACCTCCTTCCTTGGAAACCACGGTGTTGTGCAAACCTCCACCAGAGCGGACCATCCTGAAACAAAACAAGAAGCCAATAGTCATTCAGATGTCAGTTTAATGAGAATCAGCACATTTACTTCAGATCCATTTTATGGCAACTGAGCACGTCACCATCTCTAATGTGAATGATCTTCACAGCTTCCCTGTGAGATAGATTCTGCTATTGCCGTTTTACAGACTGGGGGATCAAAGCAAGATGGGACAGATCCAAACAAAAGCAGAATTTAATCCGCCGTCATAAAGCTGAATGTTCCTCTTAAGGCAATGAACTTCCCCAGGCGACTTTAGTTTGACTTCGTGTTTGTCTACGGCATCTAATCTGGGCATGGACAAGGCCCAAGTTTCTCAAGCCCAGGTTATACCCACATTTTACTGTCCCTAGAAGTGGAGTGCTTAATTCCATTAAAAAAATCTGAGCTGTCACATCAAGAAGTAAGTAAGAAAGAGCAAAAAGCAGACGGAAAGATAGTGGAGATGGAAAATACAGTTCCTTGCTTTGTGGCAAAGAACAACATTCTTTTTCCACAGCAATATTGTTACCAAAACCCTCATTCAAGCACTAATTTTCTCAAAATGGTGGGTTAAACTTTCTTCCCAGCAAGTGTGTGAGGCAGGGATGGATCATTAACCCACTGTCGAGATAGGGAAACTGAGGCAAACTATTTGCCTTACATCAATCAGAGAGTCTGTGGCGCTGCTGGGAATTTCAAGCAGGTCTCCTGCCTCTTAGTTTTATTACTTTACATGGTAATATTCCTCTTGTAGAAGCTTCAAACTATGATACACCTTATTATTGGAAGGTATAATGGATAAAAAGCAAGTGCCCAAGTCAGATTCAGGTGTCACCTCATACTAATACTGCCACAAAAACACAGACACACACACATATTTCCAGTTTGCATGTGTGATGTGCAGATTTCTGATCATTATTTTATTCTATTCTAGCTCATTTTCTGGAATATAAATGAAATGGGGAATCACAGTGTGTATCCTGATGACATCCAGTTAATAAACACAAGAATAAATTGTCTGCCAGTATGTTCCCAGGTATAAAAATGAGCTTGTGTCTAAAGTCTTAGATGTTGCACTTTAAATTCTACTCTCTTCACACCAGTAAGCTTAACTTTAAATGGAATTACTGTGAACAATCTGTGTAGCCACAGGTTGCATAAGAAAAAGGCGAGTGACTGAAGAAAATACAACCCCATAGGAAAAAAAAAGCCAAGCCTCTTTTTCTCACAGCAGTAAGATGTCCTAAGGAGCACCTTGGTCTCTTGAAAAAGAAAATAACCCATGGTAATCTAAATCTAGAGCAGAATAAGATCACAAATTTCTGGATTACCTTGTGACTGCTCGAGATCCTTCCGTCAGCATCACGCTGTTAAGAACTTGAGTGAAAGTAAAGCTGGGCTCAAGGGTTTCAGACTAAGTGCTGACTTCCCTTGCCTCTGCTGATCACTTTCTTCTCACCGTGCTTTATATTAGGGCAGAATAATCTCTTCCGTTTATAGCCAATCAATAAAATGTGGAGGTGGATCAAGGAGAGGCTTTACTCACCATCCTTTTGTTAAGCGAGTCCTTTCTGGTAGAGCAGGAGACGCAGCTGGACTCCGCCTAGAAGAGTTCCAGGGCTTCTGCTGGTCATTGGACATGCTATGATTGCGTGAAGTCCTCCAGAAATGCCATCCCTGAAGTCTGCATCCAGAAGTCATTGCAGAAATGTGCCAGGAGCGGTGGCTTTGGGTCTTCTCCAGCAGGCTGGGTGGAGAGGACAGGAACCTCCCCAAGCTGAGATGGCTTATGGCCAAGAGATGACTAAGGGACCATGGTAAGTCTGAGCCCATTCCTTGGTTTTTGGGTCTTCACACTGAAAACAATGAGGTATTAATTTAAGGAGCTGTTGTTGAGCTGTTAATTGGTGGCGGCCAGTTTAGGTTTGGGTTTCAGATGTGCTTCACTTTGGCTTTCCTTGCAGCCTGGCTTAGCCGTTCTTCACACACCGCGGGCAGGAGGACGTCGTCAATCCTTTTTGCCCGCCTCTTCTTGTGTCTCTGTTGGTGAAGCCACATCTCTGCAGATCTGCACCTCACTTTGCTCTGCAAAAGCCACTGGTCCTTATTGCTACACTGGAGCTGAGTTGGCACTGACTTATCTCATGAAAAAAATGTGATTACCTGTGCTTTGTGATCAGAGAAGGAGTGGTGCTCCAGGGTGGAGACTCCTTTTTTGTTAAACTCCAGATTGGCAGGTGTTTCAAAACCAACAATAGAGGTTGACGTATTTTTCTGTTGTGCCTCGATAAGTAGCTGCAAAACAATTCAAGCGCCTCTTCCCTCATTGCTGATATCAAACAGGACCAAGGCACCTCTCCAAATTCCCCGGAGATTGTTTGGCAGGGTTTCAGGTGTCCACAGTCCAAATCACTGTGCACGTTTTGATAATGACCATGGCTGTGAATTTTCCCCTATGGAGTAAGCAAACAGCAAATTAACTACATCTAATAGATTTTACGGAGAGGTGAACAGGAGAGCAGGCCTGTAGGTATATGTAGGTTTTTTTTTGGTTAAGCCACACATCAATTTTCCATTCTGGACCACCAGTAGAGGAAGACACTCAGTACATAAGTACCTTTTCTCCCTCCTCTGGGTCATCATTGACCTTTTATTTGGCTTTGAGACACAGCAAGCATGATGTTAAAAACCGTTTCCATATTATATATGCCTCAAAAAAACTTCCTGAGATGGAAAGACTTGATATTCGTGCAGATGCCAGTGCTTTCCTTCTTTATCAAACAAACAGAAAGCTCAACCCAAAACCTTAAATTGCTTCGTAACTCATGACTCTGAGTCTGATTCAAAGCTCACCAAACTCAAAGGGAGTCTCTTTACTGACTTGTCTGGCACTCAGACCATGGTCTGTGGGTAAAAGATGCTCAATAAAAAGCAGACCTCATTCCTGCAAGCCACTGAACATCTCCTGAAGGGTACTTAAAGACACTCATCGTGTGAAGACGTGATGGAAGTGTCTGAGACACGTTCTTCTCCACTAACATCTCTTATGAATGGAAGTTCCCTTTTATTGAACCTTCAGAGACATTTAGGAAAAAAGCAACGGGATGCTTTGAATATTCTCGATGAGGATGTATAACATTTTAATCTTTTTTTTCCTTTCTTATCCCGGTATCTGCCTGATTCCAAACTGGAGAAGCTTGAGATCACAGAATGGGGAGCTGCGGTGGAGAAGGCAGCTCTTTCCTGCAGGAACGTGTTATCTCATGGGGACTGGGTGCAGTCCAGCACTGCAAATGGCCAACGCGGATAAAACCAACCTGGTGAGGCCAGGGCAACCAGCCAAGTGTGGACGTGGCTGCAGAGGTGTTTCGTTTCATTTATGAAACGTTTCATATCAGTGTATGCATCAAGGATAATATTGCTATCGAGAAAACAAAAACAAAAAACAGCCTCTCAAAAAAGCACTAAATAATCCAAGCCAGTTGAGTTGAAAGGGACCTTAAAGATCATCTAGTTCCAACCTCCCTGCCATGCTCATCTGGGCATAAACTCCATGGACAAACCCCTTAGAGGCAGAAAAAAGCTACAGAAGATGATAGGAAACTAGTGAGACATCCTACAAGAGCTCTCCCAACAGTTTTGCTTAGCAGAGCGATTCTGCTTTGAAAGCCCAGGGGTTTGAAGTGCTTATCCAAAAGGGTCAGAGCAAATGCTAGGCTTTGTTTTTGTTAATTCCTTGCTGATAAAGCCTAAAAAATACAGGTTTTCTGAGAAGGTGCTATTTTTTGTAGGCTACAAAATTCATACAAAGCTTTTGGTACAACTGCCTTGAAGTTTGACATAAAAGTTATGAAAAAGGAGGAATGAATTTTGAGGAAACATTAACTTTAATCCCTCACAGAAGACAAAATTCAAAGGAACAGCTGAGTGTTGATCAGCTTTACAAAAAACACACAGAAATTTGATTTACTATTCACTAGCACGGCCTTATCTCACTTGCCATACCCAGTTCAGACAAAACTTCCAAGTCTTAACAGTAACACCTTTGTCAATTGGCCCTGTTCGGGTAGAGATAACTTTTTATAATAATCAAGGTATTGATTTGTCAGTACAGTCGATAGCAGGAGCTGCAGGTGCTCAGATATGCTGTCGGCTTCAAATAACTTGTTTGTGATTCACTGGATTTCACCTGCCATTTCAGAACCAGGTCAACAAAAGGTAAAAATGTTCTTTGAGGGAGATGGTTTGAAGGCACCTAAAAATATGGTCCTGCAAGAAGGTTTGTTCCTGTGATTTCATAGAATCATAGAATCGTTTCAGTTGGAAGAGACCCTCAGGTTCATCAAGTCCAACCATAACCTAACTCTAGCACTAACCCATGTCCCTAAGAACCTTGTCTAAACATGTTTTAAACCCCTCCAGGAATGGTGACTCCACCACTGCCCTGGGCAGCCTGTTCCAATGCTAGGAATAATTTTTTCCTAATATCCAGTCTAAACCTCCCCTGGTGCAACTTGAAGCCATTTCCTCTTGTCCTATCACTTGTTCCTTGGGAGAAGAGACCAACACCCGACACGCTACAACCTCCTTTCAGGCAGTTGTAGACAGCGATAAGATCTCCCCTCAGCTCCTGTTCTCCAGCTGAACCCCCCAGGTCCCTCAGCTGCTCCCATCACACTTGTGCTCCAGCCCCTCACCAGCTTTGTCACCTCCTCTGCACTCTCTCCAGGACCTCAATGTCCTTCTTATGATGAGGGGCCCAAAACTGCCCTCAGTATTGGTGGTTTGTCCTCCCCAGGTCCCAGCACAGGGACGGTCACTGCCCTGGGCCTGCTGGCCACACCAGTGCTGGTACCAGCCAGGATGCTGGTGGCCTCTTGGCCACCTGGGCACACACTGGCTCATGTTCAGCCGCTGTCACCAACACCTCCAGGTCCTTTTCCCCCAGGCACTTTCCAGCTGCTCTTCCCTGACCCTGCAGCATCCATGAGGTTGTCATGACACAAGTGCAGGACCCGGCATTTGGTCTTGTTGAACCTCAGACAACTGGCCTCAGCCCAATGATCCAGTCAGTCCAGATCCCTCTGTAGAACCTGCCCACCCTCCAGCACATCAACACTCCCACCCAGCTTGGTGTCATCTGCAAACTTAGTGAGGGTGCACTTGATCCCCTCATCCAGACCATTAAGCAGAACTGGCCCCAGTACCGATCACTGGGGACACCACTCATGACTGGCCAACAACTGGATTTGTCTCCGTTCACCACAATGCTCTGGGGCCCAGCTGTCCAGCCAGTTCTTTATCCATCACAGATACACCATCCAGGACATGAGCGGCAGGTTCTCCAGGAGAATCCTGTGGGATACAGTGTCAAAGGCTTTATTTTGGGTAAGGGCAAGCGCATACCTTCCTGCTTCCGCTTGGTGCGCTTCTTCACTGACATACATACCCATGCTGAAGTATCTCAGAAGCAAATGAGATAAATCACAAGTCCTGTAGAAGCACTACCACGTGTGAAGGACAGAGCCCCAAGTGGTTTGGAGACATGGACAATACAAGGAAATGCAACTCTGCGGAAATAAAAAGGACTAATGAGATTTCTGTATCTATTTATTACTCATTCAAGCACCCAGGAAAATTCAAATCACAGCCTGTGCTGTGGGGTTTGCCGTTCTCAGGGGATTTGTTGGAAGAAAAGCTAAAACTAAGATGTGTAACACAGCTATTGTTTTGCCTCTCTTGTAGTAACAGCTGTGGAATTAATACTTGATCAACCTTGCGGCTTTCTTAAAGGTCTTGACAGGCTGCACATCATGTGTACTAAAAGCTGAATGTTTATTTTCCCCTCTAACATGGCATTAATTTTATATTATGGACAGCAACAATACGGGCAACCTTACCCCAGCAAATTAACAGTGGCCGGGACCATTCGCACACCCCAACACCTGGACCCTTCAGCTCAGGCTGGACACATCCAAACTGCCATTGGGAAAGGCCAAGTGGTTGGGTTGATGGGTCATCCATGCCAGGAGCTGCTCCCCAGGACATTGGTGGGCTCATACACAACCCTGCCAGGGCCAAGGGTGGAGAAGATCAGTATAGACACAGCCTTGGGGTGTCATATACAACCATATCAGCTACTGGGTGAATCTTCCAGTAGCTCTTTTTTTTTTTTTTTAAATTGTCTTTATAGAAGCATTTTGGTTGGAAAAGACCCTCAAGATCATCAAGTTCGACTGTTAACCCACCCCTGGAACTGCCCCATGTCCCTGAGAACCTCATCTCCATGTCTGTTCAACCCCTCCAGAGATGGTGACTCCAGCACTGCCTTGGGCAGCCTGTTCCAATGCCCCACAGCCCTTTGGGGAAGAAATTGTTCCCCAGATCCAACCTCAACCTCCCCTGGTGCAACTTGAGCTCGTTTCCTCTTGTCCTGTCACTTGTTCCATTGAAGATGCTGGTGGAAATGTTGAGGGTTGAGTCTGTGGAACACAAGTGTTTAATGGGGCCCTCATTACTTTAACATGCACAAACTTTGGCACAAAATGAAAGCAAACAAAAAGCAACTGGTGATAAGACATTTCCCTAGAAGCAGATTTGCACAGGAGGTGGCTGCTCTATGTTTGTTTTCCAGGATCACGTTCTTGAGCTTTATCATCATGAGGGATGATTTTTTAACTCAAAACAATTCATTCATGCTTAATCCTGAGACTTGTGTCCCATTTTAACATTTGTGGCTGGGGTCAGTAGATCAGTTACAAACCAAACAAGTGGCATTTCCATCTCCTGACGGGGAGTTTAGCATAAACAACAAAGTGCAAACTGGACATTTCCAGTTTGAATGTTCGATTTGAAACGTATTTGTTGCAATATTTGTGTGAACTATGCATTTAATGCACAGTTTCACAACTTCAACAACATACAGCCGCGCTACTTACATGCTGCGGGAAGTCACCAGGGAACGTGATGGTCTGAATGCTGCTGGGCAGGGAGCAAAAACCAAACAAATCTGCTGTAGATCCTTCGTGTCTGCTCGAGGGCCTCAACAGGCTGGTTCTCAAAGGGTGAGGAGCGATGGATTACTCTGCGTGCCTGACCACATCCAGGCGCTCTGGCACTCAGAAACCATTAGAGAAGTGATTTCATCTTGAGCAACAGGATTATTTTATGTCTGGGCAAAAGTTTTGATCTGTAGCGGTAAGACATTTTACCACCACGCTACACTCGAGTTCATTAATCACACAAAGTATCATGTCACTCTAGGCTATAATCTAGATAGTATCCTGAACATGCAGCTGATTATCCATCCCAAAGAAAAGGATGTAGCTGATCAGTACATGAAGGCTACAAAGCTTCTGTAGGAGGGATGACTCTGACTCTTCAACCTGGAATAAAAGCAACCGAAAAGTCTCAATGGATCACACCTGGCATGGAGAAGGTGGACAAGGATTGCCAGGAGTCAACTGGCAGCTGGTCTCATCCAGTACAAAAAGCTCAGGGCATAAAGTGAGCTCCAAACATCAAAAGCTTGTGGGTTTGTTTATCTTCCTCATAACCCGTATTTAAGCTGTGGAGCTTATTGCCATAGGATGCTGGGTTTTAAAAAGTCACTAGACAAACTCAGGGAAATAAAAACCCATTGAGGGTTATGAAAAACAAGACATCATGTCTAGATCAGAAAACCCACAAGCCGTAAATCATTAGATGGCAGAATAATATTCTGGGAACACTACCTCTACCTGCTTGCATGCTTTCATGAAGTATCTGATTTCACCTGCTATGGGGAACAGGGTTCTGGCACAGATGAACTTTTGGTTTGATCTGGTCCAGCTTTTCTGGCACTTTTCTTTGCGTTATTTTGTTTTTCCCATGCTACAAAAACCATGATGCTGCTGGTTCAGTGAATATATATCTGAGTCTTGCCAACACACTTGATACAGGAGCAAACAAACTCAGAGAAGGGCAAGAAAACAGGCTGTGCTTTTCCTTCCAGATCTGTGGGGCTGCACCACGGAACTGTAAAACCAGCTGGTTTTACCTCCCAGGGATTTGCTGGAAACGAGGGGAATATTGAAAGAGCAACTCTGCAACATCTCAAAACGCTTTCAGACGCTGGTGTGGACAATCTTCTCCACAGCCCTGTGCTCGGGGATGACACCATCCATGGGACCGAGATTTTCTGCACGACAAGTTTCCCTCAGGAAATCCCTGGCAATGGGGGTGTTGCAAATCAGCAGGAAAAGACCTAGAAAAATAGGCCTGTGGACTTAAAAACTAACTGGTTTTGGCGTAAGTTTCCTTTTATTTCTGTGGGAGGAAAGACAAATCAAATCTACGAAGCATGTCCTGAAATGCCACCAAATCTACTTCCAAATCTTTTCTAAATAACTAGAGGTAGAGGATTTCTGCCACTTAATACTTCAACACATTATTTGTGAATTAAAATATTCCTAAAAAGATATTCTTGGGGATACATTTCCCGGTCCTTTAGTGGAGTAAGCGTAGTATTAAATTACAGGGAAGCTCAACTATTATCTCATAGTTTTCTTTTTTTTTTTTTTTTTTTTATTATAGACTTTTTATCCACATGAATGATAAAGAAACTACAACAGAGTTAAATACCTTTTTTTTGATACCAGTGATTATATTCTTAATTACACTCAATATTAAATTGTAAAATATTTCCAGAGGAGTACAATCTTAATTCATACAGCAGGCAAAATACCAGAGAAGGAAAGGGCATGAGGGAGAGGGGTGTGAGAATCTCCAGTCTGCTTTTTAAAAAGCACTGTGTATGGCTAATGCTGCTCTATATGTCCATCTGTCCATCCATCCATCCATCCATCCAAATGTGGTTCTGGCCCATCCGGTAAAACGCACGTTTCTTTCCATAAAACAACCGCAATTCAAAAGCAACAGGTGACTGGCAGGTGTTGTCAAGCATTTGTTGCATTAAAAGTATCATCAGTTCCTTTCACAGCTTATCTGTACGATTCATCAAAAGCATTTTCTCTATCAAGTTCAACAGTCCTTCTAAAAACACAAAGACTTAAACTTTGGTACCACCAAAAAAAGATCCAGGACAGGCATATTTTTTTTAATTTTTGTTGCTGTTGTTTTGTTTTAACTAATAAATAAATGGCTGCTACATTCTATTTTACATGGTTGTCCATGATGCTGTGAGGTCACTTGTCCTCGGGTTCCGAAGAACCTGATTTGTTTTGTTCTTTAAATCCCCAAACACTTCCATTTTTTCAGTCTATATACAAGTCAGTTTCCTGACTGGTGGGTTATAACTTATAAAGGAACAGCTGCAAGAGCTCCTGTGTCTCTAGGAATTAAAAAATAAAAATAAAAAAAGAGAGAGAAAGAGAGAAAATGTTACTATCACAAAGCCCAAGTTTGAGATTTCTTCACTCACAGAATTACATGATTTATTTACAATCCTTGAAAAGGAGATACACGTAAGTCACCCATTCCAGAAGCACCCTCTGAGATTTTGCTAGTCAGCAGCCGTAGAGATACTAAATAAATGTGAATAAAGAGGTAAATGTGGAAATAGTCACATTGAAGTGCAAAATAAGCACGGCTAAACCACAAGACCCACAGAGGAAAGGAACACAAAGCCCAACAAGGGTAGCAAAGGACTATGGAGAAACACAGAGCATTAAATGGAGCGGTTGCTCTGCAAACACGCAGAGTCTTCACCCCCGTGGTGAGTTGTGTGGGTATGTACGTGCACACACATTTCTTCTCCAGGCAACTCTTCTCCGCTTGGAACATCAAGAATCTGAAATTGCTTCTGGACAATATTGTTGTGATTCTCTGCTTGACTGATTTAGCTTAGCAGTTAAGTAACAACTAATCTTTCAAAAGCACCAGGGTCTACTTAGAGAAATCCCTGTTGTCTGCAGGGATGGCGTGCCGCTGGAAACAGAAATCAGCGTGAGAAACGCATCCATCCTTCACGCTCTCGGCAAATAAGCAGGAGAGGCTCGTGGCTGCGATGCCAGCACCTTCATCGCAGGGTTTGTCAGCTGCTGAAAACCTGACGCTGGGAACAAACGGCGCCGTCCGCCTGATGCTGCCATCCTCAGGCAGACCCTTTGCTGTAAATCAGAGCTTAGGACAAGGCGCTCGGGGCAGGACCCGCTGCGCCTCATCTCGGGGAGGAATAGTGTTTTATTCAGGATATTAATATCACTGAATTTATTTTAAATCAGCGCTCAGATTAATCTAGACTCAACTGGCAAATGCCGGCAGTCAGGAAGGAAGTATGCACAAGAGAAAAAATAAAAAAGCAGACCAACTTGATGCTTAGATTAATCTCCTTATCTCAGTAGGCAGAGCTCAAGGCCACAGATACTGGTTATCTCGTTACTCCTAATGTTTTTATATTTAAGTATCTGCTTCTTCTATAGCTCAGGCAAACCTCCATCTGATCTATACTATCAAAACCTTCTCAAATGCCCCAGACGTTCTCTTGAATACCTCTACTTTGTGCATTACCGAGGTCTCTACATATGAATAACTCTTTTTTTCTAATCCCACCTCAGGGATTTTTTCAGTGAATCCGCAAACCAGATTTTGTGGTGTAACAGCAGGGTTACTGGCTTTTTGCATCTCTGTCCCCAAGCCCTAATCTTCTTGTTTCACCAGGAAGAAGAAAAAAGAGAACATCATTTAAATGTTAAGGCTCTAGCACTCAAAACTGTAATCTCCCAGGACATTGATGATGGAGATGGTGCTTATTCTAACTGAGCGCTTCCGAAAAACCCTCCTGAAAAACACGGTGCTGGGTTTAGCAGGAGAAAATTACAGAGGACAATGTCAGTGTAGTTCTGTGATGCTCCCAAATTACACTCCTCTTTCCTGGAGCTGAAGAAGCTCTGTTGTGGGCAGAAAAACCCAATTCCTACCTGCCCGTGTGTGAATTTTTACTTCAGTGTGAATGCCAACATATTTCCCCCATTGCCACCACTTCGAGTGCTCAGGCCATTAGGGCTGGATTCACCCAGTGGCACGTCCTACCCCATGAAGCCTCGTAATTCGTGTGACATGTCACTTATCAGCTTTAGACTGTAGCACAACACCTCCGCAGACAGACCTTTTAGACCAGAATCAGTAACATTACGCAACAGGATGATTCTCTTAATTCTTGCAATGCCTGCAAAGGAAAACATGACAGTCGGACAGAATAAAATAGCCTTTTTTTTCCCTCAAGCTCACCTTTAGCTTTTGCTGAGGTGTGCACCGAGCTTTTCTTTCCTGATCAAGCTTGCTGCATAGGGAATCTGCAATGACACAGAAACAAAGCCACCGCTTTATGCCAACGTTTGGCTAACAACATAGATTTGACAGATTTGGTCTTAAAGGTCTCTTCCAACCAATATGATTCTACGATATCCGAGCTGGAATCCATGTAAATTAAAGTTTTTGTTTGCCTCCTTGTATCATTTTAGAAAACGATGCCTTAAAGGATTGAATTCTTTATGAAACTGCAAGAAAGTTGAAGCAGAAATAAAATGGTCCAAATTAAAACAGCAGATCTTAAAATCTAATGTAAAAGATGTCTTCTGATGTTTGTTTAGATCAGTTGTTGGCAAAAATCAAGTCGCCAGACATTCTGCTACCCATGAGATGACAAAAATCAGCTGTCTGTAACAGAGCAGGCAACACACACCGATCTCTGCGCAGCCGAAATACAGCAGGGTGGGAGTATGAGACTTCATACATTTATATCCCCATAATTAGGAAGTTCATAATAGTTATCTCCAACTTGTACCAATCTGAAGAAAGCCACTGAAGTGGAACAAATAATTAAAGAAAAAACAGAGAACATAGGCATATTAGGGAACATTGTTATATTTAGAAACAAAGTACGATGATGTGCTCACAGGCTACTGGGAATACAGCATGGGGCTGCTCTTCTTTTCCGTGCTGGGCCTTTAGAATGCAACAAAACTAAATTGCTCTGAGATTTCTCCATAGCTGGGAATCGAAGTGACTACAAATTCACTTTTCTTCAATGCTGCCTTTTGGAAGAACTCAGGTTGGGATCATTAAATCTATGTCCCTGCACTCCCAGGTGCTGCTGCACACTGAGGTGACCTGCTTCTGCTGCCAGGCACTCCAGAATAGATTCCCCAAAAACGACAAATACGCTACTGCAAGCTGACAAACAGGCTGGGATCAAGTCAGGAGCAAAGCCTTAAGCTGCACATACAGCAAGTGGAACAGACAGGCAAATGCAAAGGGTTCAAGTGACATGCCCTACATACAACAACATACCAGGAGGATGTGAATTTACATCTGTATCCACTGACTACACATCTAACATGTGTGCATCCCTGTTTTGGTTTTAATTATGTTATACCCACAGTTTGTGACGGCATTTGTGTGCGTTGCACTCAGCGTGTCTCTGGGCTGGTGCGAAGTGCAGTATCTGCAGTGTCATCTCCAACCCTGCTTTTCTGAGTAAGGGAAAGATCAGAGATCTTATAGGCTAAGAAACTGTTTACCTGATCACCCGTTTGCACGGTTTAGATTCAATAGGGAGCTATAAACAAACTGCCTGAATAAGCACATTTCAGCTGAGACCTGTGATGCTTCACCAAGTTTTTCTCCTTCCTCCCTCCCACTCACAACAGGCAACATCGGTTTGCATGGCCGACAATTATATAGGACATCTCCCAAGCCGTACTGACCTAGATAATACAACGGGGTACATTCTGTCAGAAATTAACTGTTCTTAATCCACTTCTCCGCTATATCTGGCACATCGGCATCTTTTCAATGTGTGTTGGTTTATCCATTCTCCTGGTAATAAATGACACTGGGAGAGGTGGGTTTCCAGGAGGGAAATGACTACTTTCTTCATGAGTTAAATCGCCTACAATGGCATCTTCTACTTTTGTCACTGGAAGAGCATTTGATAACTCCCGTGCTGCAGTAGAATAGTATTTAGTGCTCTTCACGACAATACCATCTCCTTTCGGACATCCACAGTGACTGCTGCAATGCACAACAGGATCAGCACAAAGATCCAATCTGCAGCCCTTCCCAAAGTGCGCACACCCCTGCCAGCAATAACACAATTGTGGATAATTTGGTTTTAAGTAGCAAGAAAAGCAGGATGACCATGAGCCAGCACTGAGCCCTTGTGGCCAGGAAGCCAATGGTACCTGGGGTGGGTTAGAAGAGGTGGTCAGTAGGTCAGAGAGGTTCTCCTGCCCCTCTGCTCTGCCCTGGGGAGACCACACCTGGAATCTTGTGTCCAGTTGTGGCCCCTCAGTTCCAGCAGGACAGGGAACTGCTGCAGAGAGTCCAGCGCAGCCACCAAGATGCTGCAGGGAGTGGAGCATCTCCCGTGTGAGGAAAGGCTGAGGGAGCTGGGGCTCTGGAGCTGGACAAGAGGACACTGAGGGGGGACTCATTCATGGGGATCAATATGGAAAGGGGCAGTGTCAGGAGGATGGAGCCAGGCTCTTCTGGTGACAACCAGTGACAGGACAAGGGGTAATGGGTTCAAACTGGAACACAAAAGGTTCCACTTAAATATGAGAAGAAACTTGTTGGGGGTGAGGGTGGCAGAGCCTGGCCCAGGCTGCCCAGGGGGTTGTGGAGTCTCCTTCTGTGCAGACATTCCAACCCGCCTGGACACCTTCCTGTGTAACCTCATCTGGGTGTTCCTGCTCCATGGGGGGATTGCACTGGGTGAGCTTTCCAGGTCTCTTCCGATCCCTGACATTCTGGGATTCTGTGGTTCTGTGAAATCTATGTCTTATGAGTAAGTCCACATTAATAGGAACAACAGGAGCAGATCTGTAGGGAACATGAGAAAGATCCAGTGTCCATACTGCATTTCTCTTGTTTTATTTTTCTTCAGATTAGTCTAGACCTGGGTGCTGGTCACCTGTTAAAAAATCCAGTTTGTGAGCTCTGAGTCTGCTCCACAACAGCAACAAAACCACAGATAAGCAGACAGTATTGAGGATGAATTTCTAAAGCAAATGTTTGATCCCTGCTGTGCTTGGACAACAAAAAATCTTCTGTACACCATCCTCTTTTGGAGACTCCACCTTCACATCCCATCTCTTGGTGGGGTACACAACGACACGTCACCCTGACTTCTGTTGCTTGGAGAGGGAATCTTCAGCACCCCACGTATCTAATGCATATCTAGAAGGTTTTAGTTAAACAGTTTTTATCTTCAGACACTGCACTTCAGACCTCAGACAGAATCCTGTCTGGCCAAGACAACCCTTCCAAATGCAAAGTAGGTTTATGCAGGAAAGGGCTGAAATGCCACTGGAAAACTTAGTCTCTGCACACAAGGTGCTTCTGCATGGAATGACGGGTGGGATTAAGCAGAAGAAAAAGCCTATACTGAGCTTTTTACAGCTGGAAGAGGAATCCAAGTGCCAAAAGCTTGTTGTAAAGCATGAGTTTCCACCATTGCCTTGTGAAAGTACTTATAGGGCACTGGTACTGGTCTGTTTTTTAGTAACTATTAATTCTAAAAGGCATTCCTTTTCTTTAACACTTCAATCTGCTGGAGAAAGAGCCCCAGCTCCACTCCACTAACCCAAGGCATACCCAGATGCTTTGTCAAGACACAAGTTTCGCTCACCTGTCTTAAAAAAACAAATCAGACAGTGGCAAACAAAATTCTGCTGAAAACAGCCCTTGTAAGCTCACTTTTCTGTACACAGTCAGGGATGTGTGTGCTACCTTTGGCGTTAAAAGGACATATCCCCAATTCGCACCACTAAATCTGGAGAAGAACTCCACCAAGAACCAAATGAAGATAATGGAACATACAGAAATAGATGTGCAGTATCATCCCAACTGCTAAAGCACAGCAGAAGTTAATAAGAGTAAATACGAACATATCTCTTTTTTGTTTGCTTTTTGGGAGAATGGTGGGCAAAGTAATGAAATCTTCCTTGGAGACTGCAAGACACAGTAAATGCAGAGTTCCAGAAACGCTGTTTTACCTGTTATTACCTGACTGTCAGTGTACGGGCACTTCAGCACAAACTGCAGGTCCAGACATCCAAGAACGATTCCACTGAACAAATGTTTGCCTCTAACACTCTTGACAAGGTCAATCAATCTGGCTGGACCACTATAAGCAGAGGCCCAAAGCAGAAACCCCAATAAAACTCTACTATTTCCTATTTCAACTTTTTGAATGGCGTGCAGTGACCAAGGTCTTGGCATATAAAAATGCAGATATTCCTTGTTTCTGTAATGGATACATTAGCTGCACAAAGCACCTGCTTTCCATAAACAACCTAAAATAGGAATTAAACCTACTAGTGCTTTTCTTAATTACAGTAGGACCCAGAGAAACATGATTTCATACCTCTAAAGATCTAACAACGTTACCACAAGGTGGATGTTTTCTTCTTTTAAACACTATTTGTGAATCTTTAAAGATCGGGATGAAAGATGATGCAGAGATAGAAATCAGTTTTGCAGGTAGATAGCTCCTGATTTATTTCATGGTTGATTCAAAGCAGCACTGAGAGTATAAGGCCATGGAACATCAGAGGAGTTTCAGCTGGATCCAGTTCTTAGCTCTGAACATGATTATCAGCCCAAAATTAGGCTAGCAAGGAGAAAGTCAGTTCATGGGAGTGCAAATAAATTAAAAAGAACCCAAACAAAACCAAAGCAACACATTCTACTTGGGCTGGAAGGACAATTCACATTTATAACATGTCTCAAAGACCTTCTGCCTTTTACTCCTTCGTAAAATGAGGGGGATTGATCACTATTCAGTTTTAATTATCTAAATAACAATGGCTGGGTGACAACCACCACCTTAGCTTTTCCTGATGGACAAGTTAAAGCTGTGGTCAGCGTTTCCCAGGAACCTATAAAACAACTTGGAAAGGACCCCAGCAAAGAAATTAAGCAATCTAGCCTGTTCTCAGGAGCTTAAATTTGCTGCTGGGTGCTCTTCTTCTCTGTGGCAATGGTTTAGAGGGTTTCACAAAAACATAAAAGGATCAAAATCGTCATGCTGGGAATGCCGCTTCTGATCTTTTTCTCCCACCAGGCGGCTGGGAAGAAAGTTCATGTGTTTTAAATTTGATCCACTAACACAGTTGTGCAGAAGATGATACCAGACAGGTACGGAGTGTCAAGCAGGAGGTGACTCAGTCCTGCGCTGGGCTGGCTGGGCTGTCCTGACAGGTTAATTCTGGTCACACCGGACAAAAAAAGACAGCTCTAAAGGCAGGTGAGCTCTTCTGAGGCCGTACCACACGTGGCACTTTGGAATTTATCCCAACCTGCTGGGCAATGATTTCTTCTCAGCGGCCCTCTCTGTATAGCTCAATAACAGAAGCCAGATGGTCCATGCCTGAATCTATATGTAAAACCCGTATTTTACGTATGACCTGCAAGTACATGCACTGTACTTCGCCAGTTTTGGAGAGAGGACTTTGAAAGAGCATGAAGAGAAAAATGCAATCAGTGATTTAAGATCTATTTTCTTGTTCAATACGATGATGCCTTGGCCAAGAGCTTGGCAAGAACAGGTTGTGATACCTTCTGGTAGCGGCTTCGGATACTCTGACCAACTCCTTTCTCAACAGAAATTGCCAATGTCAACACAACATCCCACTGCTCCAGCTATGTACCGAGCCAGGTTATATCTAAAGACTGCAACATCCATCACAGAGGATGCAACAGGACCCAACCTTCATCCTCCCAATGGTCTGAGACTTACTCCTGACTTTTAGAAGGCCATAAAAATATATTTTTTTTTTAAGTCTGAAGCAGACAAAGCGTTAAAATAAACACTCACTGATTAAACAGTGATCTAATGGAGGTTTTTAATGCAGACTATTAAGGCTGCGGGTGCAGTGATGGTCTAGAGCGGCAGAGGGCACCCAAAGCCCACGCCAGCCCCCCCGAGCTGCCACCCCTCTCGGACCGGCCGCCATCCACGAGTGGCGATCTGTCACCACTTTCTGCATCGCAGTGACACGATGTTACCCAATAAATGGGAAATAAAAGCGTTCCGGTCAGTGTTTGGTACTGGCGGGGCATGAAACGCTACCTCCAAGCAGCCCTTTCTGTGTAACTGTCAGGGTACGGCGGGTGTTTGCGCTAGAAAGTTTTCAAAAACAATTATATTTGGTTAAGTATTTCATGCTTCGGTTCAGCTTGTTGTATTCCAGACGTTCCCGACCCATCAAACACGCCAAGGCAGTTTATCTGAAAGTCTGACTACTCAGTTTTGCAGCTTGAAGAATTCCAGTTCAGAATAAGTGAAATCATCATTAAGGCAACACTTTACTCTGGTACAGACTGCTATGAGAGTTGCCCTCAGGATCCTGCCTAAGTCTTCAGGAAGGACTAATTTAAGCCATATAATCCTTCAGCTATGAGAACAGCCAAAAGAAACTGACTCTGTGCATTTATATTGTTTGTAAAATTAAAAAAAAAAAAAAGAAAAAGAAAAAGTAAGCGAGTCAAGTTCTGTGGCTTGTTAGACCAGTAAATTTTGAGTTTAATCCTGCAAAGGTTTCCTACAATTTAATCCTACAAAATCCTACAAAGTTAATCCTACAAACCCTACATACACCTGTGAAGCTATAAGCAAAACTAAGATCTGAGTATGCATTAAACACCTCTGCTTTTCTCTCTATATTAGAATATTAGGTGTGGGCAGCTCTGTTAAAGCAATGGTGTGGTGTCCCAGGTACATACAAAACAACAAAAAACACACACAAAAAAATCAGATTTAAACAAGTTTTGTTGTGTGTCCTGTGCCAAAAGCTTTCATCCATCCATGCTATAACCCAAAAAGGCCAAAGGAGTTCTATCATTAGGATATAAAATTCATTAGTCTAAAATCTAGATACAACCAGACAAGATATATTCGCACGAGTGAATTAAGTAACTGCAAGGATTATCACATCGGAAGTGCCAACTCCAGTTATCAATCAGCATATCACCGGAGATTTCTGCACCCAGTTTAAACAAACGTGTGTTATTTGCAGCAGTCTCTCAATTTTTCATATGCAAACTGCCTTTTATTGGTCTCACTGATGCACAACCTAACTCAAAGATACTGGGAAGGATACCCAAACGGGAGCATCAACACTTGCTGATGATTTGGCAACATTTCTATTAATAATAATTAAACTGATGCATCCACAGTGAGTAAACAGGTCCTGAATTGTTCGTGTAGTATATTTAATGTCAAAACCAGTCTCTATAAGTACACTCAAGCAGTGCTGTTTAATGATTAAATGACTATTAGTCTTTCGGTAACATGAGCAAGTGAAAAGGGTGTGAATTACACAGTCTATTTCTTTTCTTGCCTAAGAAAAAGCACTGCACTGAACCTTGTGATTTCTCCACTTCTTGTAAATATGAAAAACCACCACAGCTGGTTCACTGGAGGTCTGGGACATCTATTTTCAGGAAAAAAACTTCACAATAAGGCTACAAAGTGAATGGCAGAAATAATCCATTCTCTCCCTGGGAGCAGAGTTAGGTCCAAGTTCAGCTGACACGAGAAGATGCTCAAGAGGATCTATAGAATTTGTGCTTAAATGTGGTCCACAGCAGAAATCAGGTCACCTGCCTCGAGTCCAAAGCAGCAGGGGAAGTACTTTTCAGGATAGCATCCTAATTACAATCTTCTGTGACAATATAATTCACAGATTGAGCCAAACTCCTTGCCTGGCACCGGGAGGCAAAGAGGAACACGGTAACAACTGGACATGTTAAAGGAAAAGAGTGGAAACCAGCAGAAAAGAATCTCCAGAGATGTTCTGGACTTAAATTTCCTTGGTAAACAACCTCCTTTGAGTGTCCTCCATCTCTCATTGAAACCTCTGAAGTCAGCAGCAACAGGGAACGGGAATGTTCGACAGCTCTAAAAATAAGGCTACTCCTAAATGGCTCTAAACAGAGGTGCACAAGCTTGACAAACTTGGCCTTCAGCTTTATTTTTATGTCCTGACCCATCTACTAGAAAATGAGAGTATCAGAAGGTTTCTTCGCACCAGGATCTGTGACAAGCACCAGCAAAACTTAAATGCTTGAGCACAGAGGCTAATTCAGGTAAGTCGGAATATTTGGCAAATCTGCCTCAAAAAAACCCTGTTGAATATGAATATGAATATTCAACCCTGTTGAATAATGTCAGACTGATCACAGAAAAAGCACCAGGAAAACAAGCATTAGCTGACAACCTGCCACCCATTACGGCACGCTGCTCTTAAAATCGCACTAAGCAGTATCTGAGTAAGAAACAGCTTCACATATCCCACCCTTTGCTTGTACCGGATTAAATATGTCAAGTTTTCAAAACAGCACAGTTCTATGTAATGATCTATAGTTGCACTAACACACACACGCAAAATCCCTCTTGATTTTAAAATAACAAGCAACGTGCGCATACACTGAACTGTGTTTTGGCAACTGGAGCCTTTACTGCTGAGTTAAGCACTTCTTCTAGTGGCTGAAATTAAAAAAAAAGACACATCTGTATGTTTATTTTTCAGTGAGAAACGGGACTCACACCAATTCCCTACTCAGGGCTGAAATGCGACTTGTACAAGGTATAAACATTTAACTGCTCAAGGTTTACTGATTCGGTGCTCACGTTTTGCTCTGAAGAAGCACCTCTCAGTGTTGAGTCAACACATTTTGTTGAGTTGAAACACAAAGACCCATCTGGTTATTGTATGAAAGTAAATCTCCAGGTAATTAGATTTTAAACCAGCTGAGAACTGCACGCTTATGTCTCGTAAAGTGTAAGGTTAATATGAGCTTGGTACCTCTGCATGGCTCACAAAGGAAAAGTTCGAGGAGTGCATTTAAAAAACATAAAGCCACAGTTCATAGCGTTTTTAGCAAAGAAGGCAAACTCACAATTTGTAGCTGCTGCACCATTTCTTCTCTGTACGCCAGTTCCCGCTTCATCTGGTCTTGAAAATTATCTGTAGGAGGAGGGTAGATGCAGTAATTAAAACAGAGACCACACAGCAGAATTTATATAAATCAAATTAAATCAAACCAAATCACTGCTGAGGAACTGTGAACCACTACGAAGCCCTCCACCCAATTACAAGGCATGCCTAACAAAACTGTCTGATCTAGTAGGAGACACTGTAGACAACAGAAAAACTGTGGAAAAATAGGATTCAGAAGCTTCCCCGATTAGCAAATGTAGGCTGCTGAGTTTCTGTCATTAGCATTTACTCTCACAGTGATTTTCTCAATGGGCCAGACTCTGCAGTCACTAGTCAAACTTTCACCAAGACTGAAGAGCAAAAATATCTCTTATTTTCTCTGGCATAAATCAGTTGACATCAATAGGGATGTCCAACAAGTGAGAACAGAAAGCGTTCAAGGCTGCAGGGTTTGATTTGTAGTTTGTAACAGTGCTGATGCCTTTGAGCAAAACTCAGCCTAAAGCTCCATAAAGAGTGATGTGGAACCCAGAAGGCAAAACGTCTTTGAAAAACAGATCCTAAAGAGCTAGGTTACAGCACAGGGAAGCTTCCCTGCTACAGGAGGTACTCCTTCCCTTATTTTCCTCCTCAGTAAGCATTTCAGACAACACTTTGTTTGGCAGAAGATTATCTGCTGGTCTGTGTTCTGTGACATTGCTGTTGAAGGTTGAGAGAAAAGACAGAAAAACATAAACAAAGCTATTGACAAGAAGCAAATAACTTGGAGAGTTGCATGATGGAGACCTGGGTTCAATGATGGGCCATTAAATGGAAGAGGAAAGAAAACCCATCCCAACCAATGTAGTTTTGATCTGGGAGACTAAAGCTTGTCCTAAACCACAGGAATATTGAGATGAATATGAACAAAAACTAGCACGGAGCACCTCAACATCCGGAGCTTGGAGAAGGGCACTCAAAGGCAGCTAAAAATGGTTTATTTACAACTAAATAATTAAAAGAGTTAAATAATCATGCTGATTGATGGGACACGAGCCCAGGACTCAGGAATCCTGGGTTTAATATCTGCTCTACGTGTCTACACCTCCTTTCATCACCACTAAAGCACAAATAACAGTGCTGCTTCATCTGCCAAGTGTGTTGGGAGGATTAATAGATTAAATGACTGTGAGATACTTCGATAGCACAGTAAGAGGAGTCACGGAGACACCTCAATTGCAATGGAAAGATTTAAGCCCAGGTGAGAACAAGCGGCTCCTATTAATACTCATTGCGCTGCATGGAGCTCACTCGCTCCCAAAAAAGCCGCACAGCCTTGCCACGAGTTCTCAGTCCCCAGACCAAGGATGTATTGGATGTATTATACCTCTATCTCTATGATTCCATGACCTTGATTGTGGGGAAAGGGGATGTGTTCCCATCAACTGTGAGCATAGGAAAGGGCTAGAAGAAAATACAAGGGGGCAGATCTCTGTCCTCCTCATTCACACAAAGATTTTCCCCTCTTCCGATGAGCAAAAGTTATCTAAAAGGCAAGGAGGGACTTGAGGATAAAAAGAAAATAGCAAAGAAAAAATAAAGAGTGAGAGCCTCAGTCAGGGTGAAACCGTCCAGCTCATCTACATGAAAAAAAAAGGATATAAATGACATTATCTTAAATGCCCACAGAATTTTTCAGCCCATTCCCTCTATTCTGACTCAGCCAGGAAAATAAGCTGACAGAAATAAAGCTGGTTTGCAATTCCTCTCTTCATAGCCCCACAAAAAAGATGTGCAGCATAAAAAGGTGACCACCTCCTGTCCTGGTCGCTAAGGGCTGGTAAATCTGTGCTAGCTGCTACTGAAATACTCCAGTTTTGCTCCTAGTAGACTACATAGACAAATTTTCCTTTTCTCCTCACCATTTTCCTCCTGACTGGCTCTTCACAGGCTCATCACCTCTCAGAACAAATAGCTCAGAAATCTCGCTCAGTCTCGCCCTGCAAATGTCCAAGCTCACAGTGGAAATGGGGTGTTAATGGTAAGGACCATGTTTTTTCCAGCAGCGTTTATTTGAGTCTGAATGCTTACAGACAAAGCCATGAGCGATACCCAAGAGAAAAGATATTAATATTTAAATAGCTTTCTTAACACAAAATTAAATACTTGAACTATCCAGACTGTGCCTCTGCCGTTTTATTACCATGTTGTTAAATGCGGCCGGACAAAATACGCTCCAGCTGACACCAAAGGTACAAAACAGCAGAGGGTTCTAGGAGAACATGGTGTCAGCTGTGCATAGGTGCTCATATTTCTGTCATGACAGCAAATTATTTTATTTTCTTCAAGTCATCTGATCGTTTATTTTCTTCGAGTGATCTCTGTGTTGAGGAAGGCAAAGGAAAACCTCATGTGCAGCTTTCAGGTATAATAGCAACATAAAAAATCAAGGTGCAAACAGCAGAAGACAAGGTCTGCTGGCTCATAAATTATCACAGGCCACATTTCAATGAGCTTGAAAATAAGATTGGTTCTCATTTAACAGTGTTTTCCATAAGGAGAACGTGGAAACCCAACACTGTTCACACACAACACCGCATAGCGCTGCTGTGGGAGGTGGTTTGATGCTATAATATTAATGTGTAATGCCCCGAATATGCTCGGTTCCACACGCAAGACCCCAAAAAAGGTGACTTTGAAGTTAACTCCAGGTAACTATACATGAGCATTTTCTAGAGCCATTTTCTAGTAACTCGGGAAACCTGGCAAAACAAATATTTTCCACTACCTGAGCTAAAGCAGCAGCGAGAGCCGGGAACAGACCCATCTCTTTTGCTGGAATGCATACTGCTCTAGAGGACAAATTGCACTTATATTGGATTTTACACTTATTTGCCTTACAAAGACCCTTTTTTCTTGTTTTACTGTCTGCAGAGGAGGGTGGGTTTTTTTGGTAAATCTAAATCTGTAAATAGGTTTTACGGTCACTTGTATATATTGCTTATAGCACATTATCTGTTTTCTATTTTAATCCTGAAGAAAATTGACCACTACTTTGTGGTACATTGAAACCACATATTTTTCAAGCCGGCATACACAGTCGCCACTTCCTTGGTCGGCCTTACGTGTTCTTTTCTTTTATTTGAGATGTATTTCATGTGGTTTAATTGCAGTGTTTATTTACAAGGCAATGACAGAGCATTAATTTTACCATAGAAGAGCAAATGGATAAATGAGTGACCCAAATGGCAGAACTCCAAGATGCCATTTCACCAATACCACACATCAGTGTTTTGATCTACACGAATTATTTTAAAATTGCCTCACTTCCAAACCCAAGTAATGACTGGATTTATACTGAAGGATGAGGTTATCCTCCTGTGATTAATATCTGTAACACCTCAGATGGCTCTTCTCCTTTATTTATGAAGCTGTCTACATCTTTTGATATTTGGGCTAAAGATGGAGTCATTCTCCGAGTCAACACATTCCCTTGCTTACCCTATCTGATGCTTTAGAAAGGGGAAAAAAGTATTTTCTTTAAATAATAGGAAAATTATGTCTGTGTTCCCACCTTTTCCTGCAATCTGGGGAGGCGCAACATTCCTCACCTTGCAGCAGTGGTTTTGGTTGACTTGCTTACTGGTAATACCGGATTTTATTGCTGGAGTTTTTATGTAGGAACTCAGAAGGACTAACAAAAGAGTTTCTAAATTCCTCAGGGAACTGTGACAAACCGGCACGAGGGCATTTTGCGCTGAGTGTTGAACACACATTTTAGTCATGCAAGAGTTAAGAGATGTTGGCAAATGGCAGAAGAGCCTGACAATTAGACAGGGAAGGTTTTAATGTATCTGTCTAGGTTTACTGTGAGTGCTCTGTCCACATCCAGTCTCACAGGAAAACAAGGACAGAAATCGAGAGTTTTATAAAGCAGCGTATTAAACAAACCTCACATCATCAACGTGAGGAAAATATTGAATGGAGATGCTGTCAGACCTCCTTTGGACTTTGTGAGGAAGCAAAGACAGGTGCAAACACACATTTTCTTGCATTTAATATTGAACTATGGGGACCGTCAGGACAGGCAGCTACAGGGAAGCCAACAGCTCTGATGGAGACGCCCCAAGAACCCCAGGTTTGCAAAACTACATTCACCACATGCTGGAGAGCCCGCACTGTGTCTTCTGGCTTGTCCTGATGTGCATGCAGTTTATGCTGGAAGTGTACGTTCCCGTGTCGCTACCAGCATAATTCAAAAGGTCTCAATCAATAGATCTTTTTTCCAGACCCTTGTGCATCCAGCTGAACTTTCTGGGAGCTTTATGAAACCCCTACTGATTATATGTTTTGTTTTATTTAACACAAGCCCAGCACATCCCATCATCCCTCACTAGCACCCGTCAGCCATGGTGAAAGGACCACCTCAAACAGCCCATCTCAAGAGAAAAAAATCCAAACAGGTCTTTCTGCTTAAACACAGGACAAATAAATTCTCCAGCATCATCTAGAACCACCTAAGAAGATGACAACGTACCCTGTCTTCAAAAGCCTCCAAGAAGGTCCCCCAAAGAAGCCCCAGGCATGTTTCTGTCTACTTGCTGTATTCAATGTTAGCAAAACCAGTAGAATATACACCAAAACAGACATCCCGCTTCAGATTTTCCCTACAAAAGATCTGCTTGGGGAGCCTGAAAAGCCACCACAGAAGCTCTGTCAACCTCAGCAGAACCAAACCAAAGATTCTGGTGACATAACCGAGAACATACCTCTCCCATTTTAACCATCTGACAATGACCAACCACCCGCAGATAACACCAAAACCACAGAGATGTGTCTTACTGAAGACTGGGAAAGACGCATTTCCTTTCAACACCTGGAATTCCTGTTCTAGTCTTCTCCGTAAGTCGATCTGCTCAAACAAAACCTTCTGGAGTTCTTCTAACAAAGGGAAAAGAAAAGTGGTTTTGTTAATCTGTATAAATAATTCTTGAAAGAACAGTTGCAGAGCAATTCATTACTATAAGACAAAATATTTTAGCAGTTATAAAAAAGTGTTACATAGACCTACAATAGATTTTGTGCAGAAAGCCATGAATATAAATCAATGTAATATATTATTTTAAAGTATTATATTACAGTGTCATGTATTGATTGATATATATGCATTAATCTCAATTATATCCACCCAAAGGTCCATATATTATTCATATGTTACTTGACAAGCTTAAAATATGGTGCAGAGCAAAAGTGCCCCCTATTATCCTCATATTCTATTAAAACAAAGAGCAGTTTTATAACATAAGAGGCCCTTATTCATTTTACCTTTCCCCATGTTCTCCACATCCTTCTTCAGCGAATGAGGTGAATTGGTTTCTTGCGTGTGTTCACCTTAAAAAAGAGAAAGAAAAAAAGTTATTGATTTGCTTTTCAATCATTATTGTCCTTACTATGCAACTGCTTCAAAGAACCTAGAGTAAAAAGGAAAAATAATATACAGAAATCGTAGGATTGAGGTTTATGTATATATCTCTGTACACGTACCACAAACGTTTGTAGGACTTTTATGTGCTGCTAGTGGAAAGTATTTACAGACATCACATCCTCCTGCAGACGAGAGTTGGCATCTCCTTGGTACGAAGGAGCTCCCCTCTTAAACCTCGCCTACCGAACTGATCCTGGCTTTCACTCTAAACCCTCTTGAAGATCAGAAAATAACTCAGTCTTATCTCCTCTCTTCACAATGCGAAGTCCACACTGTCTAGTTGGGCAGGACCCTCTTCCCAAATCCACAGGGAAAAACCCCTTTTTTTTGCACCAGCCTCTTTGCCCTTGTCAGCTCTTTTTTATCAGCTCTACGGCACAAGCTTGTTTCAACTCGATATCATTTATATCCAGCTGAGATAAAATTGACATTAGTGGTATTTGCATCTAAAGGATACACCTCAGAGGTCAACCAATTCAGAGACCTCAGTCCTCGTTTGCTCATGTAATTTTTAATCATATAGTAGTAAAGAATTTTCTAGATAATAAAATTCGGCTGTTTCCTGCTACTTAGAATCATAGAATCATTTTGGTTGGAACAGACCCTTAAGATCATCGAGCCCAAGCATAAACTAGCACTAAACCTTTCTTTCAACCTTTTTCCTATACAAATAAAATAAAATTAAATTAAAAATATCTTCACAAGGTGTTAAGTCCAAGTGGATTACCATTTGACTTAACTGTGAACTCTCTGACAGAAGGTGTTATTTTCCTTATCCTCTGGAATCGTGGAATTTTCGTCTGATTTCTATGAACAGCGTCTTAGAACAAAAAGCCAGGGAAAAAATGTTTTCGAAAGAAAAAATACCACTATAGCAGAAATCAATGGGAGATTTTCTATGATATGTACTCTAAATAATTAAGAAAATACTTGGTAAATATGCAGTTATTAAACTAACTGGGCTAATCTAAGGTTTAGTCCAGCCAGTAACCACACATCATTAACTTTACTGAGGAGTAATCACAAGAAACAGATACATACGAAGTTACTCATGTATTTATGTATTTGGAAGAAAGAATCACGGAGGAAATAGCTTGATTTTTTTTTTTAAATAAAGAGCAATAGCACTGAATAGGTCACCACACAACAGATACGATAGCAGCTACTTAAAAACTCCTACTGTCACCACACATTTGATAATAGCTCTTCAAAATAAACTAATTTTAAAGTAGAGTTGGAAAGTCTTGTTTCATATGCAGTCAGAAATCCTTTTGCAAAACATTTATTATATTTATTTTTAAAAATCAATGCGTTCTTATGTCCGGTAAACCTTGAGGTCCGAGTATATGAAACATATCCAATAGCTACGCATTTCAGCATCTGCTGTCTCTTTGTTCCTTAAAAAAAGCAACCACTCATTCAGGCATATACATTTACACAACTGATAACCTGGTGCCAGCAATTGCATTTTAAAAATCCCTTTTTGTAACACAATGTTTTGTTTGTTTGTTTGTTTTTAAAAATAAAATCATTTTTGTATGATATTTGATATCCACAAAGTATTTTCTGCAGTTAAGTTTTGGGCAGTGGCTTGAAGTATTTCCATAATGTAAAATGGTATTTTTGTTTTAGTTAACGTAATTCTCTTTTAAACAGGATTGCTAACAAAAGAAGTATTTTGTTAGATGAATTAGGATGCACAAAATAAAAATAAAATAAGGAATTTAAGTTTAGGAAGAGTATTTATTTAATTCTAAATAATCGTATATTTTTCCAATCAATTTCTCTCATTGAGGCATTCTTTTCTGAATGTTTTATGTGCAATTTTTGAGCGATAACAGACTCAAAGAGAGAAAGTGAGTGGATTTTTTAAGGTGAAGGAACAAAAAGGAGAAAAGACTGGATCCTAGCACAGATCATAGTGCTTTTCCAGCTCGGTTGAGCTTTCAGGGCTGGATGGGTTGAGGCTGCCGACTCGCCGAGAGTGAAAGAACTGCAATGAAATGAAAATAAGAGCATGTAGCATGAAGAACAACTTCTCCAGCAGCTGCAGCCTCCTTGCTGAGCTTCCAAAAAGGCTTAGAAAATTCCCCATCCTTGCACCTAAAGTAAGAATAGGGTGGGAAAAGCGAAGGTATTTAAAGGCGCAACCCAGCACATATGGTCCTAACTGCATTTTTAAACTGCTTTCTGATGCTCAAAGCCTCGACATTATTATTGTTAATGGTAATAATAATCAGATGGGTTTCACCTTTCCAGTCCCCCTGAAAATGATAATCAGGAGCCTGCGCTTCTCCGTTTTTCCGTACTTCCCAGAGGCCTCATCATGCCTTGTGTGCTGCTCTACCTTAATTGAAAGGGAGGAGGTATTGAATATTTAACCAGCTTCCTTTCTCTTAAATGTTAATTAAAAGCTAAATAGGTGTTTAAAAACAAACAAACAGAAAGCCCAAAGAATTTTAATCAGCCTAAGAAAAAATCACTTCCCCTTCTAATAGCTGCGCCATAACTCTCTTGGGTCTTGTCTACACACAAACTTGTAGCGGCGGGTAAAATGGAAAGCTGTGCAGTACGGACATCTAGATTGTCTTTGAGAGAGATCTGTTTCAGTTTATTCCCCACAAAAAGTCAAACTATACCTCCACCTGGCCAGCTGGGAAAAGGGAATGAAGTATTCACGGCCAGTTTGCACTAAAGCTTTTGATAGCTCTGTTCTTCCCGGTCACTATAGGTGCACAGACATTTATTCTGGAATAAAACAAGAGGGGTTGTATTTTTGGTTTATAAAAATGTTCTTCTTATCCAGAACATGAATATCCACACGCAGAGGAAAGCAGAAATGATGGCTGTGAGTAGACACACCTCAAATTACTCTATCCGTACTCTGAAAACCAGCGGTCCCTATTTGTACATCGACACAACCTCACGGATGCCACTGTTTTATTAGTTCTACACCCACTGGAGCAGCTCATATTATAATTCTCGATAAAAGAAATGAACAGAGGCATTTCTAAATGTACACTCCCCAAAAGAAATGTACATTCGCCCTCGCTGTACAAAACCAAACCAGACATAAGTCAGGTTACATCTTCATGTTGGGCCATCCAGAGCAATCCTTCCTCAGGAAGCTCTCAAAGCGCGCATCAAACAGCAGTGGAAAATTCCCAACCTAGCCCAGACAACTCATCTCCATCAATGAGCGACCAGTTCGCAGAGCTCTGGACCGAGAAAAGAAATCATACCCCCTACCTCTCAGACCTGTCCCTTGTCCTCAACCCATCCCCTCGACAATTCTCACCGCGCCCGCGGTGCCAGACCACAGCAACCAAAATCATCCGCCCACCCGTGTCTCAGCATCGGACCGGATTATTCCTGGATGGAGTTTAATTGTCGCAAATCTGCAGCTCTGCAGCTCCTACCAGGTGAGCTTTATCCTCAGGAAGCCAAACAGCATCGATGACCTACCATAACTTAAACATCCACTGGTATTAAAACAATATTTCTAGCTGGAGAACGCACCGTCTGCAGACACAAAAACCGCAGTAGCGAAGATGTTGGTAGCTTCTAGGTATAGACATATATATATACATATAAATTTAAAACATATAGGCAGATGTGAACCGGCAGACTTCCAGAGCTCCAAAGGCTCCATTCGTGTTCGCAATTAATTACTCGCTTTAAGACACACACAGTTCTTGCGTATGTCCTGAAGAAATCCTGTCCTTACTGAAAATATTCATGCAACGTGCATATTCATGCTGCTTTTGGGGGCAGTGATCAATAGGATAATCAGGACTTGGGAAAATATACATCTATTTTTGCAAACTCAATGAGCATATTTTAAGTGCTTTTCTGTACTGGGGCTGATATATACATCTTACAAAATCTGGAGGTACAAATGTTAATTTGCCCTGAAAGTCGTTTAACTTTAAAACAAACCAGTTCTGATTTTTGCGCAGATAAAGTCTAACTTACAACCTCCATTTAAAGTTCAGAACAAGGACATCCAATTAAAAATAAAAACCTCTGCACTGAAGTACTAACAGATGGAGGAGAAAACAGCTTCTGGATTTCCAACCAGAGGTTCAAAACCGTGACCAACTTGAAAATACGAAATGTTTTAGAGTGACCACAAATCAGTCGGCTTTTGGTCTGAACCTTATGCATACATCTGGGAAGTATTTAATAACTTTATTCTAGAAGCACGAGGGCTAAAAAATTTCTGTTTCTTGATTTTTAAGTGGATTTTTGCTTTAAATGGAAGGTGAGATTCTCACCATATTCCAGAAGATAGGGCACACACACAAAAAAAGACAACACGCCTGATATTGTGAGACTTGCAAAAAATAAAGAGATTCAACAACGTTCCACCCTCTTTTAATAATTCAAAGAATGCTCCTGAGCTCTTGAGTAATAATAGGAAAGAGACAGGAATAGTAAATAAGGACCTGGTCCTACAGTCCATCCGCAATTCTGTCTGTTGTGTGTAAATACGCACATATTTATACATGGTCTTATTTATTAATACACAATTCTGGGTCCCACATTTGAAACTTCACCTTGTCATCCTCCATTTCAACTTTTAAATTATTATTATAATTATAATTATATTTTTTTGCAAACACCTTCTGTAATAAAATTCTATGTCATTTAACTTCTGGATCCAGTGCTTTACCACTTACACCAGGAAAGACTACACAACCACCCGGTCAGCTACGTATATAATTCCGGGCTGTTTTCAACCCTCCATGAGCTACAGTGAATATACAGCAATTGCATTCATATTTGCAGAGTTATTCGATATATACTTAAGATAATAACACTTAAATAAAACAAGAATCTGCCTCCTCGTTTCTTCTGAATTTTCTTGAAATGCCTGCCAAATGATATTATACAAATTTTTAAAAATATTTTTAAAAGGGAAATTGTAACAAGATTTAAGAAGCTGCTAACACCTGATTTTAGAGCTCATGTTTCTTATTTAAACAGATAAAAAATTGTATTGGTTGGGGAGCAGTTGACAGAACTCAACTTCTCTTTAAGAAATACGCAGTATTTGCAACGCTGTTGTGCGCCAGACACACGCAGCTACTTCTACCCTTCAACTCCAGCTGCTGAAGGAGGGTCGGGATGGCAAGCAGCAGCTTTTCCAGAAAAAATAACCAAAAAATGGACCAGTTACATAAGTTAGTCACCGTTATCCTTTAAAACTGCCATGGGAATTCGAATAATTTTAAGCACTGCCACACAGAAAAGTGATTTTCGCCAGCAGGACAAATGGCTGCGGGATTTCTGAGCCCGTATCTGTTTCAGCCTTGGAAGGAGCTCTGCTTATTATGAGTTTTTAAGTTCGTTAACAATTTGAGAGTACGAAGCAAACACATGCACTTACAAATTATTGTCTCTGGCACAGAAAATACTGCTTTTGTTTTAAAGCTCTCTTTACTAGGTTTAGTTAATAAATTTAAGCCCACCTCCCATGGAAAGGAATTTCCAGGATCAGTTCATCTTTCTAAATCTTATTAGGAAGGCACAGCTTTAAGTAACTGATAAATGTATTAAGTATATTAAAGAAATCAAAGAGCCAGAATATTCTGCAGAACGTTTTTGACAACCGAGGAGAAAAGCAAATACAGCAAATACAACCCACTAATTCTGGGCAAGATTAAGGTGGCCAAATCCTACCCAGAGACGTACCGCTACGAATCTCGATGAAGATAACGGGACGGCTCTTGCTCAGAAAATGCGCAGAAACCATATCCAGAAACCAGCCCTTAAACATTTTGCGTTTCTTTACAGCCAGTTCATCTCAGATCCAGTCCCAAGACCTTCAGACACC